>NC_090833.1:32240000-33440000 GCF_028021215.1 Eschrichtius robustus
TACTGAACAATGAAAGCACAGGAGCCTTCATCTAAGCTGCTTCTATAATTAGGAAATAAGTGCCTACTTACCCAAGGGGGAAAATGAGGATTCTTCTTTAGAAAACTAAACCAGAACAACCTCTAGATACTGACACTTGGAGGTTGCTCCAAGGAAAATGACAGCCTACCAAAGCACCTTTAGGTGAAGTCCACCAGGGGACAAGCAATCAGCTTTTTAGTGTCTCAGAAAAGCAGGAAAAATTTTTATGTCCAAAGATAAAGTGCTATGAAAAATAAGAAGAAAAGAAAAAGCTCTTGGAAAATAAATATTGTAATAGTAGAAATAAAGAATTCAGTAGAAAGAATTGAAAATAAGGCTGAGGAAATCTCTTAGAAAATAGAACAGAAAATTAGACAAGCAATCCAAGAGTCTTCCATCCAACAGAATAGGGATCAGCAAACTTTTTCTCCAAAGGGCCAGACAGTAAATAGTTTAGGCTTTGCAGGCCATATGGTCTCTTGTTGCAACCAAACAACTCTGCTGTTGTACTATGAAAGCAGCCAAAGACAGTACATAAACAAAAGGGGCAGACAGCAGGCAAGACGTGGCCTGTGAGCTATAGTTTGCTGACCCCTGCAATGAAAGAATTAAAAAAAAAAAGAGAGAATAAGAAAAAACACAGAGGAATAAATCATCAAATAAATTATTTAAGAAAATTCCCAGAACTAAAACGATGAGTTTTTAGATTGAAAGGGTCCAACACAAAGCACACCATATTATCAAACTTCAGAACACCAGGATAAACAGATCACATAAGTTCCCAAACAGAGAAAAAAATTGGTCTTATACAAAGATAAGGAAACTAGATGATATCTGCTTTTTTAAGAGCAACACTAAACTAGAAAGCCTAGAAAGCCTTCAATATTGAAAGAGAATTCTATACCTACTCAAAGTAGCAATCACATGTGAGGGGAGAATAAAGGTGTTTATCAGACACATAATAAATTAAAAATTTACCTCTAAGGTACACTTATTTGAGAGCTACTTAAAGATGTGTTCCAACAAAATAATAGAGTAAGCCCAAAATAAGGAAGACATGATAGCCAGGAAAAACAGGAACCCAACACAAGAGGAGCTGAGGGAAGTCCTAGAACAACAGCTGTGCAACAAGCCTAGAAAGTGAGTCCAGATTGGAATTGGAGGAAGAAGGGCTTCAGGAGGGAGTCTTTAGTATAAAGAATGGAAGTGATGTATTTGAACATATGAAAAATATTGACAGCATGTGGCAGAGATGTGGAGCACTTAAAAAAAAATTAACTAAAAATACACAAAAACCCAGGCAATATAAAAAAGTGAGAAAAGTATTAACTCCAAAAGAAGCAAAAGGACAGCTAACATCATACTTAACAGTAAAAAGATGAAACCATTTCCTCTAAGGTCAGGAACAAGACAAGGATGTTCACTCTTAGCACTTTTATTCAACATAGTATTGGAAGTCCTAGCCACAGCAACCAGACAAGAAAAAGAAATAAAAGGAATCCAAACTGAAAAGGAAAAAGTAAAACTGTCACTATTTGCAGGTGACATGATACTAAACATAGAAAATCCTAAACACGCCACCAGCAAACTACTAGAGCTCAATGAATTTGGTAAAGTTGCAGGATGCAAAATTAATATACAGAAATCTGTTGCATTTCTAAATACTAACAACAAACTATCAGAAAGAGAAATTAAGGAAACAATTCCACTCACCACTGCCTCGAAAAGAATAAAACACCTAGGGATAAACCTACCTAAGGTGGTAAAAGATCTGTACTCGGAAAACTATAAGATACTAATGAAAGAAATTGAAGATGATACAAACAGATGGAAAGATATACCACGTACATGGATTGGAAGAGTTAATATTGTTAAAATGACCATACTACCCAAGGCAATCTACAGATTCAGCGCAATCCCTATCAAGATACCAAGGGCATTTTTTGCAGTACTAGAACAAATAATTTTAAAATTTGTATGGAAACACAAAAGACCCCATATAGCCAAAACAATCTTGAGAAAGAACAGAGCTGGAGGAATCATGCTCCCTGACTTCAGGCTATACTCCAAAGCTACAGTAATCAAAACAGTATGGTACTGGCACAAAAACAGACATTTAGATCAATGGAACAGAGAGCCCAGAAATAAACCCACACACTCGTGGTCAATGAATCTACAACAATGGAGGCAAGAATATACAATGGAGAAAAACAGCCTCTTCAATAAATGGTGCTGGGAAAACTGGACAACTACATGTATAAGAATGACATCAGAACATTCTCTAACACCATATACAAAAATAAACTCAAAATGGATTAAAGACCTAAATGTAAGACCAGAAACCATAAAGCTCCTAGAAAAAAACACAGGCAGAACACTCTGACATAAATCGTAGCAATATTTTTTTGGATCTGTCTCCTAAAGAAAAGGAAATAAAAGCAAAAATAAACAAATGGGACCTAATTAAACTTAAAAGCTTTTGCACAGCAAAAGAAACCACTGGCAAAACGAAAAGACAACCTACTGAATGGGAGAAAATATTTGCTAATGATAGGACCAATAAGGAGTTTATATCCAAAATATGATAAGCAGCTCATACAACTCAGCATCAAAAAACCCCCAAACACCTCAATTAAAAAATGGGCAGAAGACCTAAATAGACATTTTTCCAAAGAAGACATACAGATGGCCAACAGGCACATGAAAAAATGCTAAACACTGTTAATCATCAGAGAAATGCAAACTAAAACTACAATGAGATATCATCTCACACCTGCCAGATGGCTATCATCAAAAAGACCACAAATAAATGCTGGTAAGGATGTGGGGAAAAGGGAACCCTCGTACACTGTTAGTGGGAATGTAAACTAGCATGGTCACTGTGGAAAACTGTACAGCCGTTTCTCAAAAATCTAAAAATAAAACTACCATATTACCCAGCAATTCCACTCCTGGGTATATGTCCAAAAAAACCCAAAAACACTAAGTCAGAAAGATACATGCACCTCAATGTTCATATCAGCATTATTTACAATAGCCAAGATATGGAAGCAACCTAAGTGTCCATCAACTGATGAATGGATAAAGAAGATGTGGTATACACAGACACACACACACACACACACACACACACAAACACACACTGGAATACTACTCAGCCATAAAAAAGAATGAAATTTTGCCATTTGCAACAACATGGATAGACTTAGAGGGTATAAGTGAAGTAAGTCAAAAGACAGAGAAAGACAAATACTGTATGATATCACTTATATGTAGAATCTAAAAAATAAAACAAACTAGTGAATATAATAAAAAGGAAACAGACTCACAGATATAGAGAACAAACTGATGGTTACCAGTAGGGAGAGGGAACGGTGGTAGAGCAAGATAGGGGTAGGGGACTAAGAGGTACAAACTGTTATGTATAAAATAAATAAGCTACAAGGATAAACATACAACACGAAATATAGCCAATATTTTATAATAACTATAAATGGAGTATAACCTTTAAAAATTGTGAATCACTATGTTGTACACTTATAACTCATATAATATTGTACATCAACTATATCTCAGTTAAAAACAAAAAACACTAAAGACATTTAAAAAGTCATTAGAGTGAAAGTGACATTTTAAAGGAAAAAAAGCAAAAGGCTGTAGTGTATGTCACTATTTGGCTTAGCAAGAAACAATACCTTTATAATCAAAATAATGAGATATTGATCACTAATTTAACCAGAAATTATAATATATGTAATTATAGGGGGAAAGGAATTAGGAGAGTAGGGTGGAAAGCTAGATCTGCATCTCCTATAGCAAGAAGAGACTATGCCTAAACCTGATTAATTAAGAAATACCAGTCTACACATGGTATTTAGGAATAAAGAGCTAAATACCAGGGAAAATGGCCAAAAGGATTAAAAGTAGTTTCCTAAAAGTAGGACGTGGAGATGGAGAAGGGTAGGGTTCTATAAGGCTTTTAATTTTACTTGGCTGTTAACTATGTAAATATATGACTTTCAAAAATTAATTTAAAATAATTAAAATTTATTACAAAGCCAATAACTAGCAAAAAATGTTTGCAACACTATATTATTACAACAATCTTATACACAGAAGACCAATATCTTAAAATTATAAGGAACTCTGACAAAAGACAACAACATAATATAATATATGCAAGAGACATGAACAGGCAATTCACACAAAAAACATTACTATCCAAGGTGCATATAAAAAACTTTCACCCTTCAAAGCAATAAAAGAAAAAATTCAGATTAAAACGACAAAGCAGTGTTATTTTAACCTACTAATTAGCAAAAATTTGAGGAATGAGTAATACTAGTGTTTTAAAATGCATTCATTGTGAAAGTGTAAGTTGATATATCATTTCTGGAGAAAATTTTGGTGATATGAATCAAAATCTTAAAAATATGTATGACATCTAATTCAATAATTCCTGCTAAAAATGCATCCTTAAGGAAATAGTTACAAATACATATAAAAGGATTCAGCTACAAGGGTATTTATTTTAGCAAAATCTCCTTAAGACTCTCTTTTTCGGGCTTCCCTGGTGGCGCAGTGGTTGAGAATCTGCCTGCCAATGCAGGGGACATGGGTTCGAGCCCTGGTCTGGGAAGATCCCACATGCCGCGGAGCAACCAGGCCCGTGAGCCACAACTGCTGAGCCTGCGCGTCTGGAGCCTGTGCTCCACAACAAGAGAGGCTGCAATAGTGAGATGCCCGCGCACCGTGATGAAGAGTGGCCCCTGCTTGCCACAACTAGAGAAAGCCCTCGCACAGAAACGAAGACCCAACACAGCCAAAAATAATAAATAAATAAATAAATAAATTTATTAAAAAAAGAAAAAAAAAGACTGTCTTTTTCATACTGATTTACCTGAAACAATAAAATAGCCTTACCTGAACTGTACGTCCTGCATTGATATGCTCTTCATGCAACTTGTCCCAGATTCTGCACCTCTGATACTATACGAAAGAAAGGGGAAAGGTACTGAATTTTTTTTTTATCACTAAGTGATTATTCCCAATTTACCTCAAAAATCCCCACTCACCCACCCAAACTTAAACATACCAGCTAAAAAAGTTACTGACTTAGTAGTGGAAATTAACTGTCCAAAGACCATACAAGTAAGTAGGAAGTTTTCAAAAACATTACACACAAAATTCTGGTAAATGGTAAAAACAAACAAAAATCACTAAATACTCTTTATTTTACTGAAAAAGATTATGTATTTTGTCTATAATGCACACTCTTTGGAGGTGAAAAAAATGAGAATGTAAAAGAGTGTGAAAAATGAAAAGACTAACAGCATTCATCAGATATTCTTACTATATATGAAGACTCTGAAATGTCTGTTAATGATAGAGTCAAGTACTGAAAACTAAAATGTGATTTGAGAAAAAGTAACATGGATACTGCAGACTAGAAAGTATATAAAAATGAGAATGAACATTTAATATATGTCTTAATTTTTACCAAGGTAATGTTTAGTTTTCAGAGTTCACCCAAGAAACTTAATGAGCATGATAATGGAAAATTTTTCATTTGACAGGAAAATGTGATAACATTATGACGGAATACTTGTATAAAATATAAACAACACCAAATGTCACATATTATTTTTGGTTGAAATAAAAAACCCAAATAATTAAGATGTTAGCAGATGTGAATAATGACATTAAACACATTTTTGGTATAACCCACACACACACACTACTTTGAAAGCACAGAAACATGAAATGCCCCATATACACATGGAAGGAAAAACAGATTATAAAAGTAGAGCACTAAAATTTTTTCTAGGGTATTTTTATATTCCTTATTCTGCATATTCTTTAAATTTAGTAGTGAATAATGCAGCAAAAAACTCTTTTGATACTCCTGAATTTTTGTTTTTTTATATCATCTAAGAACTAAACAATAGCCATTAAGCTTAAAAATAACTAGACTATGGAGAACAGTATGGAGGTTCCTTAAAAAACTAAAAATAGAACTACCATACGACCGAGCAATCCCACTACTGGGCATATACCCTGAGAAAACCATAATTCAAAAAGACACATACACCCCAATGTTCACTGCAGCACTATTTACAATAGCCAGGACATGGAAGCAACCTAAATGTCCATCAACAGATGAATGGATAAAGAACACGTGGTACATATATACAATGGAATATTACTCAGCCATAAAAAGGAATGAAATTGGGTCATTTGTAGAGATGTAGATGGACCTAGAGACTACATCTACAGAGTGAAGTAAGTCAGAAAAAGAAAAACAAATATTGTATATTAATGCATATATGTGGAATCTAGAAAAATGGTATAGATGATCTTATTTGCAAAGCAGAAATAGAGACACAGATGTACAGAACAAACATGGACACCAAGGGGGAAGGAGGGTGGTGGGATGAATTGGGAGATTGGGATTGACATATATATGCTATTGAAACTATGTATAAAACAGATAACTAATGAAAATCTACTGTATAGCACAAGGAACTCTACTCAGTGCTCTGTGTGGTGACCTAAATGGGAAGGAAATCAAAAAAGAGCAGATATATGTGTACGTATAGCTGATTCACTTTGCTGTACAGTAGAAACTGACACAACATTGTAAAGCAACTATACTCCAATAAAAATTAATAAAGAAATAGACTATATTGAGAATATATTTACCAAACATAAACTTAAAACCACTACGCAATCAACTAAATTTAAAACCACTATCAAACTACTTTTGCTTCTAAGAAAAATTTAATTGATGCCATCAGACCCAGTATAAATGCTCCTTTAGTGTTATGATATTAACAAAAAGAAAAGAATGTAAGCCAAAGATACATGTCTGAAAATAAGCCACTTTAAAATTACTTAATACTAATCTGTCATGATATTTTAAGAAAAATTAATGTTAAGGAAACAATTGAAAATCCAGAGAGGTCAGGGTTGCAAGAATCGTGGAGCAGAGTATCAGAGAGGAAAAAGCTGCATGTGAGGAGATAACTGAAATGAGAGGACTATACTGAAACAGAGCTCCACAGATCCACAGGGTTTTCCTTTTGAGTCTTCAGCTGAGTACAGATCAGCACACGCAAATAAGCAAACAACCTGAAGTCAGAAAAAGAACCACTGGAAAAGACCAGGTAGACTAATTCCCCAAAATCACACAAGGCCAGAAACAGTTCATGTGACCACAAGTCAGACTGGAAAAATCTCTCAACACACTAGACATCAGGTGGAGTACTCCAAAGCACTGTCCTACATGGGGAAAAATTAGGCCTGGAATAAAGGCTATTCTGATCCTATGCAAGCTTAAAAGAGCCTCAAAAGGATCAAACTGTTCCCAAATAAATGTGTCTCAGAATAAATAAAGCTCAACAGTACTCAAAAGTAATTTTAAAATATTCAGTATCCAACAAGTTCAGAATGTCTGGCATCCAATAAACAATTAACATGCACGCAAAAAAGCAGGAAAATATGATCTGCAATGAGAAAAACCAATCAATAGAAACAGATTCAGATATGATAGAGATAATGGAATAGACAAGGATATTAAAAATTATTATGATATATTCCATGTTGTTAAGAAAGAAGAAAACATGAGCATATTGAGATATGGAAGATATTTTTAAAAATTCAATTCCTAAAATTAAAAAAGGTATCTGAAATGAAAAATGCAATGGATGGGTTTAATTGAAGCTAAGACAATGCAAAGAAAAGACTAGTAAATTTAAAGATATAAAGTAGAATCAATCCAAAATGAAACACAGAGAGAAAAAAAGATGGACAATAAATGAATAGAGTATCAATGAGTTGCAGGCCAACTGAAAGCAACATTTTATGTATGCAATTGGGCTCCTTGAAGGAGAGAAAAAAATTTTGAAAAACTAATGAGACAGTGACTGAGATGGTGGAGGAGGAAGACCCTGAGCTCACCTCCTCCCATAGGTGCACCGAAATTACAACTAATTTCAGAGCAATTATGGATGAGAATGACTTAAAGACTAGCAGAAGAGATTTTCCACAACTAAAGATATAAAGAAGGAACCATACAGTTTATGGTCAAAAGGTGCAAACTTCCAGTCATAAGATAAATAAGTACTAGGGATGTAATGTATGCCATGATTAATATATATAATTAACACTGCTGTATGTTATATATGAAAGTTGTTAAGAAAGTAAATCCTAATTTAAATCTCATGACAAGAGAAAAAAATGTTTTTCTTTTATTTTGTATCTATATGAGATGATGGACCTTCACTATTTTATTGTGATAATCATTTCATGATGTATGTAAGTCAAATCATTATATTGTACACCTTAAACTTACACAGTGCTGTATGTCAGTTATATCCCAGTAAGGAAGAAAAAAAAGAAAAATGAGTGGCCAAAGCTTTTCCAAATCTGGTAAAAATTATAAACCCACAGATCCAAGAAACTCAAGGAATACCATAAGTAAGAAAAATGAACAAAACTAAACTAATGCACATCATAATAAAACTACTTACAATAAGTGATAGAAAAATCTTAAAAACAGAAAGAGGAAAAAAAGATATGTGAAGTACAGAGCAACACAGATAAGAATGACAGAAGACTTCTTGTGAGAAACAATGCAAGCCAGAAAACACCAGAGCAACATCTTGAAAGTACTGAAACAATCTAAAACTCAACCTAGAATTATATACACAGGGAAAGTATTTTTTAAAAGTGAAGGCAAAATAAACATTTCTTTTTCAAACACAAAAAAGCAAGCAGAATTCATTACCAGCAAACCTGTACTACAAGAAATGTTAAAGGAAGTCCTTCAGGTTGATGGGACTACAAAAAAGTTTTTTGTCTACAAAAAAGTGACAGCACTGAAAAATGGTAAATATATAAATATAAAATATACTTTTTATTATTTTAAAAATCTCTTTGAAAGATGACACTGCTTAAAACAAAAATAACAATATTACATAAAAGTAAAATATATTACAATAATACTACAAAACCCTGAGAGAGGAAATCGAAGTGTACTGTTATAAGGTCATTCATTCATTCATTTATTTATTTATTTATTTATGACTGCATTAGGTCTTTGTTGCTGCATGCGGGCTTTCTCTAGTTGAGGTGAGCGGGGGCTACTCTTCTTTGCAGTGCGCAGGCTTCTCACTGCGATGGCTTCTCTTGTTGCGGAGCATGGGCTCCAGGCATGTGGGCTTCAGTAGCTGTGGCACGTGAGCTCAGTAGTTGTGGCTCACAGGCTGTAGAGCATAGGCTCAGTAGTTGTGGCGCATGGGTTTAGCTGCTCCGCAGCATGTGGGATCTTCCCAGACCAGGGCTCGAACCCGTGTCCCCTGCATTGGCAGGCAGATTCTTAACCACTGCGCCACCAGGGAAGTCCAAGGTTCTTATAATATACGTGAAGTGATATATATATATATATATATATATATATATATATATATATATATATATGTATGTATATGTATGTATATGTATGTATATATATGTATATATGAAAACACATTACTTGAAGGTAGACTGTCATAAGTTAAAGATGAATACTCTCAACTGTAAAGCGACCATTAAAAATAAAAATAAAAAAACAAAGAGGTATAATTAATAAGCCAACAAAAGAAAAAATGGAATCTTAAAAAATATGCAATTAATCCAAAAGGGAGTAAAAGATGAAAAAAGGGGACAAAGAAGAGATGGGACAAACAGACAAAAAGAGCAAGATGGTAGATTTAAAGACAACCATTTGATAAACATCTGTTCATTATAAAAATTCTCAGCAAACTTAAAAAAGTTAACATTAGAGGTATCTACAAAAACCCTACAGTCAACATCATGCTTAGTGGTGAAAGACCATTCCCTAATATTGGGAACAAGGTAAGGATGTCTGATCTTGCCATTCCTATTCAATATTGCATTGGAGGCCCTAGTCAGCACAATAAGGTAAGAAAGGAAGTGAGGGGAGAAAGGGAAGAAGGGAAGGAGGGAAGGAGGGAAGGAGGGAAGGAAGGGAGGGAGAAGGGGAAGGGAAAGAGAGGAAACAGAAGAAAGAGAGGAAAGAAAGAAAGTAAGAAGGAGAGGAAGGAAGAAAGGAAGTGGGCAGACAGGCAAAGACTGGAAAGGAAGAAATAAAACAGTTTGTCTTCACATGATTGTCTACAAAGAAAATATCAAAGACTAGATTCAAAGAGACTGAAGAGCAATGACGGGGAGATTATCTGTCAAGAGACTGGGTAAAACAGCTTGTCTTTGCCAAGGGCTTCTCCTTAGGGCTTCTCTCTAAAGGGTTTTTAAAGGTAATGGCAGCTTTGCAAGGAAATATTTTCTAGATGATGTTGGATTTATACTTTTCCTTTATCTTCACAGAGTGGGCAGAAGGATTTGTCTCAGCACTACTTGCTCTTGAGTGGCTTCCAGGCCATTAAACTCTGCCCCAACATTTCAAGGCAGATGGAACTCAGAATGACATCCCCAAAGTACATTGGATTCTGCTCTTTCCTCCACTGGATACTGCAACTTCTGATAAATACCTTTAATTGCTATGAATAAACAGGATGAAGAAAGAGGAAAAACAACTACAGAAAAAATTCATAGATACTGTTTTTCAGTCATTTCAGAAAGATGTATTGTCTCACTACATGCATTCATGTTGTTCTTCATTGATATGTTATGGCCCCATGGTCTACCAGTGGCGCCATGGTTCTCCTCTGGCACAGGCATAAGCAGAGAATCCAATATTCACAGAAACAGCCTTTCCCCTAGACTTTCCCATGAAACGAAAGCACATTCTTAACCTGGTGAGACAAAAGCCGTGTTCACCATTCTCATCCTGGTGAATACGTTGTCTCCTTTTACCCACTCTTCTATTTTATCTTTTTGGAGAACCCTGATTATAAACCCACACCATGGTGCAATGAACGCCTCTGCACAGGTGTTTTCAGGCTTCCAACATTCATCCCTTTGTGCTCTTTGGCAGTGACACCCAGGTCTCAGTTTTGCTTTGCCTGCTGGGCAAAGAGAACAAATATTTTAAGAGTGGTTCCTGGACTAAAAGTTCTCTCTAGAACACCCCACCATTTATTTAGTCAACTTTATATATTTGTAGCCTCACATTTTATGCCATTTCATCTTCCAGAATATTTTGATTCAAAATTGAATAACAATAATAATTCTGCTTCATATTGCTTAGAGTATAAAATCATGAAAGCTACTCATAATTATTAAAAATAATTTTCTAAAATTATATAATGTTATTCACTAGAGGTTCAGGGAATCTGATGATGATATAACATAGAGAATGTTCAGAATTTAGGAGTTTAAGGTATAAAAGCACTTTAATTTAAACTTTATGCTGACACCTAAAAGATTTATTTGAAGTTACAAAGCATAGTAGGGAAAAAAGAGGTTTCAATTGGAGAGAAAAAGACCTGGGAATGCTCTGAGGTGTAAAGTCACATGTGGAATCCAAAGGACTGAAGTAAGATCAATGTCACATGTGGAATCCAAAGGACTGAAGTAAGATCAATGTGTTTGTGGTATAATGTATGATGGGAAGAGTGATGAGAAAAGAAGCAGGAAAAGTAGAGGAATGCTCCTTCTGCCAGGTATCAGAGGGTACCTCAGTGATCAGAATGATCAGGACTTTTCGTAGGGAAGATGATGGTTTTGTGGGGGATTAATCAGGTGGGATAACAATCAGTATTGTAGATGATAAAAAGTGTAAGTATTCAATTCAAATAAATTTACTTTATTAAACTCAACAAAAGAGAAAATATCAAAGACTCTAAAAGTAAAGCTACATAATATTAATAGATGGCCCAATGATTATAAGCCATAAACTTAGGATTACTCATGTAATGAAGATGAATAATAATATCTACCTTATAGTGTAGCTAATGTAAGGCACCTTACTGTGCCTACCATGTATAAAAAATATAAAACCCAAAACAAACACAAAGGGTCTCAGGAATGCTGTGAATCTCCTAATGATTACAAACAATTAACTGACAGCACCAATGTTGACTGCCCGGGAATGATAACTTACTTAAAAGTAACTCATTTCCAAGTATCAACCTTGCATTCAAGGGTTCTTCACATAATATCTCAATCCTCAGAATAACTCTATGAGAAAGATTTTAATGTTACCTTTACAACTCTCTAAAAATCACTCATGGGGTGGTGAACCTTAAGGTCTACTGCAGAGTGCTGTGTGAGGATGGTGCATTTATATCTGACCCAGGATGGAATCAACCAGGGCATGTTCCATAGAACATTACTAAGTTGGGATCTGAACAAAAAAACAAAGTTTGAAAGGTGAACAAATGGAGTGGATGTTGCTAATAGATGTAGGAAAGCCAAAGTATTCAACTCTATTTTTTTTTTTTACATCTTCCTTCTTCATTGAGGAAAATGATCATAAAATAGAACTGTCTGCAATAAACATGACTAAGAGGAAAATGAAAACCAAGAAAGAGTAAGAACAAACTTAGAACACACTATGTTTCAAGCACAACATTAGAAGATTAATATATTTAGCAGCATAGTGATCTCAAGAAAGTAATTTAACCACTCCAAGTCTGCTTCCCCACCTAAAAAAGGAAGACAATAATAAGGGTAACCCATAGGGATGTTGTGAGGATTAAATGATATATATAAAAACCTTACACAGCACTCAACAGATAAACACAACAGCTACCATCGTTACTATTATTATTATTTGCTCACTTGTCAAGTAAGTTGTAGAAGAGATTAGTGTCTTGGATGAAGACTGAATAGATGACCTTATGTCTTATAATAATAAAATTCTAAGAAAAATAAGGAATAAAATAGGTCAGACTTTCTATGCTTGCTACACAATGTTAAACCTAAATTAGGTTACACTATTAAAGGCTATTATTCCAAACACTTGGAGAGGAGAAAAAACTTTAAATGATTTAATATGTTTGGGGGGGGAAAATTACATGAAATAACCCCTTAAAATTTAGTTAAGTTGGGACCACTGACAAACATTTCTAAAATGCAGTTTTTACAAAATGTCATTTTTTGTATTGTCTATTTGCACAGCAACACTACAGAGATAGGTTAAAGCAGTGCTATGACTTGAAGCAATTAGGATGCTTTTGGTTGCAAATAACCGAAAACTCAAAGTTAAAAAAATGGCTTTAATAATAAAGATATTTATTATCTCACATAAGCAGCACCCTAGAAGCGGGATGATAAATTCAAGGGTAGTTTAGTTCAGAAGCTTACAAGGTTGTCAAGCACCCAAGTTCTATCTGCTTTACTACCTTCAACAGAGAGTTTCATTTTCAGACTTGTCCCCTCTTGGCTATAGTTCCAGACACAACAGGCAGACATTAAGACCAGTAGGACTGTTTCCTCCCATGTATATCTTTGTAACTGTAGGAAAGTCTTTTCCAGAAGTTCCATATCCCAAACAGGCTTTCCCTCAAGTCTCATTAGCCAGAACTACAGGATATGTCTCTTGTTCGTTGCTAACCAAACACTGACAACAATGGAAATACCACCATTAGACCCATTATCATTCACCACCTGTGCTGAGGCTTTCCTATCCTGTAACACAGGAGAAAGCAAACTGAATCAGGAGTCTATCAGAAAAAAAGAATGAGGGGGAAAATGTGATTGTAAGATTGAAATAAACATTCTCAGACTAAAAAGAGAAATGGGAAAGGTTTTTGTTGTAACCACAAGTTAAGAAAACAAATAAATGAAACCAAATCAATAAATAACAAATCAATAAGGCTGCTTATATCTGATTTTGTACCACATAGTTCAGGCTTCATACTGCCTGAACAGTCCTGAACACTCATTTTCACACCTAATTATATGTTGCCCCATCATATCCTATCTTATTTCCTTAACTGGACTGTAAACTTCTTGCAGATTAGAAAACTAATTTTTTACATAATTTTCAATGCTAACAATATAAGAAACAGCAAACACCAACACTTATGAAAAGCTAACATATATTTATATCCTGTAATAACTTCCCTTCTCATTAAACCTGGCAGACTGAACACAAACATTCATCTCTGTTCTTTTCCAAAATTCAACTAAAATGACAGTAAAGAACTTTAAAAGGTATAAATTCACAAGAATAATGAGAATACAACAGAAGATATCAATGGACAAGAAATTTTAACAAAATTTTGGAAGCTGGAAAGACTATGGACATGTTGCAGCTGAACTTAGCAGAGCAGAGAAAGCTGAAACCTAGGGCTGCATGCAGAAGGGGTGGATGGTGGGGGAGAAAAGCAGTGAGAAGCAAACCAATGCACAGCACTACTCCAGAAAGACTCAGTAACCAGAGGTACCAGCTACCAGGTAACCAGGAGGATGTGTATGGTGGGGTTAAAAACAGAAGGATTAGTTGAAAGTTTATGTAAGGAATAGGTAGTCTATCAGATGTCCTCTCCATAGGCCCAAGCAACTGGACTGCCTCTATCATCACAGAAGACAACACTCCAGGGGAGTATATGGTGGTTGCCCATCAAAATAGATCCTCCTCTGTTCACCTCTCCAGGTAATAAGGTCCCTACTACTGCCCTGCTACCCATTCTCCCTCTCTCTCTCTCTCTGCTACCCACTCTCTCTCTCTCTCTCTCTCTCTCTCTCTCTCACACACACACACACACACACCCCTTCCAATTAGCACTCTTAAATATCGACAGCTAGCCAAGGAAAGCCTAAAATACTGTAGACTGACACAAAGAAAGGAAGGAAGGAGGGGAGGAAGAAAGGGAGGGAGGAGGGAGGAAGAAAAGGAGAGAGGGAAAGAGAGAGAAGAATACATTTAAGAAAAGGAAAAAAGAGAAGAGAAGGAAGGAGGAAAGAAGGGGAAGGAAGGAAGAGAGGGAGGGAGGGAGGGAGGGAGGTGAGGAAGAAAGGGAGGGAGGAGGGAGGAAGAAAAGGAGAGAGGGAAAGAGAGAGAAGAATACATTTAAGAAAAGGAAAAAAGAGAAGAGAAGGAAGGAGGAAAGAAGGGGAAGGAAGGAAGAGAGGGAGGGAGGGAGGGAGGGAGGGAGGAAGGAAGGAAGGGGGAAAGAAAGAAGAGGGAAGAAGGAAGGGGGGGAGGAAGGAAGGAAGGAAACACAGAAAAGGAAACAGAAGAAAACTTTAAAAAATATAATAATAATACCACCATAAAGAGACTGTATGATACTGCATCCATAAAACAAGAACAGGAGGATTCTCTTTAAAAGAAAAAAAAGAGAGAATTGGGAGAAAAAAGAACATATTCAGAAAAAATAGGATTCTGGTTCTTTCATCTTAGTTGGAATGTGGATGCGATAGCTAGAGCTGGAGCTGCTGTTTTACATGTAAGACAGAAACAAGTTGAGGATTGGAAAGCAAGATAAAAACAGCCTGAGTCTTTAATGACTGTTGAGCTGCCACTGGAGCCCTAGACCACCTCCAAAACTATGAGAGATTAAAAATGAAAGCAAAACCAAAAAACCTCTATCTCATCTAATAAGCTATTTTTAGGTTTTCTGCCACTTGCATTTTAACCGTATACTAACTAATACAGTACATGTTACACAGTAAGTTTTCCCCCAAAGCCCTATAAAATGAAACAAAGAAAATTATGTTCCAAGCTTATGATACTGTTCCTATTAACTATGCTTAAGTCTATTTTACATTAGCCAAGAAAGCTGAATGCTAACACTTCAAATTTCAGGATTACATTCTAATCAAGTCTATCATGTGTAATAAAACGTAATGCTGAAGGACCTATGGAATATAGTCCCAGGTGTCCACAGCACACTACTCTCATTGTTTTCAGATGTTGCAGAATCACTCCACTAAGGCTTACTTTCAATTTCCCTTCAGTCTGCCTTTCTTCTTTTAAATTCATATTGGATGACTGATGGCTAACATAATAAATATTTTATCTTTCTACACCCTTCCCCCAGGAAAAACATGCCTTTTTGAAAATGAGGCACTGTTAGACACCTAGAGTCTAAACTTAGTTCTTAACTCTTTTGTCCACAGTGAACACTGTGGCTTTTAAATGTTTTTATATTGCCATAAACTATCTATTAAAATATGCTATTCAATCTTACATAGATAAAAAAATTACTTTCATAACTAAACTAGAAAACCAAGAGATAGAATGATCAAGATTATGGAATAAAACATAGCTCAGTATGAGTTTAACTGCTTAGCTTCAGACAGCATCACCTGTATTGTAAATTATAATTATTCAGATATTGTCTAAAATTTTAATAAGTAAAAATTTCAGAAAATGCTGAAGGAAAAATGTTCCGGCAGAAAAAGATCTATATAACTCTGGAATAATCTTCTTCTGAATTCTGACGCAGCTAATTAAATCAGTAATAGACCTGTTTCTATCCCCACAACTTTCTCCCAGGGTTCTGGCCTTTCCATTGATGACTGGGTGGTACATGTGGCTAGGATCTGAGGGTAATGAAAGCAAGCACATTCATATAGAATAAATACAAGGAAAGGGAAATTTGCCAAAGGGAAAATGCCAAAGGTAAAATAGGACAATAAAAGAAACAGTCTTAATAGACCACAGTCCACCTATTTATTCCTTTCAGAATCAATTCACTTGCCAAATTCTTACCATCTTTGTAACTGAGCACTTCAACATAAGCTCAGGACTTTGACACACACATTATCAAACACAGGTATGATCAATCTGAAGTAAACAACTCCATTTCTATACTGTTACAGTGCTAAAAGAACAAGCCCTCCTTATTAATCAAAGCATGGAACACTTTGTTTCTGCTCATGACAAGAATAACCAGTTTAGCAGACAACTCCTCCATCCTTAAAAGTCATAGCACTTATTGCTTATGGATAAAGAAGAAAGAAGTTAACAGATGACTAAATATTAATCTTGAATTCTATTCATATTTGCATTGAAATTTTCATCTTATTTTTCTTGGCACTTATTTTCTATACTGTTACAAAAGACTTAAGTACTAGGAAGACAGCTGGTATCTATGAGAGAAAAAGTTGACACTCTTCTTACTTGTATAAGGTATGCAGTTGAGGGTGTTAAATATTATTTATACTCAAAGGCTTAATGACCACTTCCACCCTCCCCCCGCCCCCCAAGAAAAATTAATGGAGGGCCACACAGCTTAAAATTTATACTGGGGGAGGTTCTTCTGAAGGATCAAATACCACTGACCTATCCCACAGCAAATAAGACAAGGTAACCTGCCAAATCAATGCTCAGTACTCAGTAAACTTGACGTTCCCATAAATGCCACAACCACTCCATCAGACCCTAGCCAGACCAGGTTCTATGAAACCACCACAGTCCCTGAAACTGGTTCTTCCTTCTGTCTATCTCTTAAACTGACCTCTAGCTAATATTTCTCAACTTTGGGCTTTCCTCAAAGGGAAGCAGTGAAGTTGGGAAACTCCCTCATATCAAACAGTGATTTTACCTCTTTAATCTACTTGCACCTGAAAGGACAGGAACACACACTCACAGTTCAGAAAACTTGCCATGGGGTGAATGAAATTAAGGGAAGCCCTTTAGCCGAAGTCTACCACCTTCACATTATAGTCAACTATCAAACAGTTTGTATTTTAATTATTAACTGCTCAATTCATCACTGTGTATAACTAAAAAGGCATTGATTCTATTCTTATATCCCTTCCTAAAAAAGGAATAATGTGAGAGGGGTATTTGTAGAACAGAAAACCCAGATGAAAAAATGAATAATGTTTTTAAATCGACAGGAGCTAGATGTTTTAGCGAAGACTCTTATCTAATAGTCTCAATGCAGGTGAAATGCACAACAAATATAAATCAGAATATGTAACTGTTTCTTGTGGTAAAAAAAGAAAAAAATGGAAAAAAAGAAAGAAATAAAAAAACTCACCTTCTCAATATTTATCTGGTGCTTTCTTAACCTCTCCAGGTCTGTTGGGATTACTATCTTAGTAAATTTCTGAATAGCTGGTTCAAGACGGCGTAATTTCACTTTTTCTTCATCTTCAGACATCCTAAAAAAATGTTGTATCTCTTCTACTTGCAACATCTACCTTCTCCACTCATGTAGAAAAACCTAAAAGGGAAATATTTATTTAAGAATTTTAAAAATCAATTTCCATTATTTTTAAAAGCCAACAATTAGGGAATTTTATAATATATTCTAAATACATACTCAACTTAATGCTGAACTTCAGTGACTGGTTTTTTAAACAAAACTTTTATTTTAAAATCTTTTTCTCTCTACAAAGGTAATGTACATTCACTTTAGAATGATTAGAAAATAGGAAAAAGAGAATAAAATAAAATCAACAATCATCTCCTCACCTATAGTTAACTACTCTTTCCATTTTTCCCCCTCCCGCCCCCCTACTTCCATTTTGATGCATGTCTTTCCAGGTCTTTTTAATATAAGGATATATATATGTATGCATATATTTAAATAACTTTTTTCAAAAAACCAGAAGTATACTGTTCAAGTCTTTATCTCCCAATGTACCTTGGACAGTGAATAATGTTTTCTAAAAAGGTGTCAAATGGCAAAATTGGAAGAAAAAATTTCATTCTTAACATTTCTGCTGTAAAAACTCCATTTCTAATATAACATATGTAATTATATACTTCAAATATATTATAAAATGCAACTCTTCTCATTGATGTCCTTTAAATTGCGTCTTCCCTTTCTTACAAAGTGATTATCATTGTCTACAATCAGTACAAGTAACCAGTGACAGAGCTGGAATAAGAACCCAGTATTCCTGAGAGTGCGATCAAATGTTCTTTCTAATTCACCAGTAGTTTTTTTTTTTTTAGCAGTGTTCCAGAGAGTCCAGGGTTACGTCTTTGGGGTCAGGGTAGGTGATGGTAAAGGTTGTCAAGTGGACAGGCTCCAGGACCCCACACCTGCTTCAGCTGGAGAAAATTTACTTATATCTATTTCATAAATTTGAACTTATTAGATTTTCTGTAAATAAAGGGCTCCACTGCTTAAGCAAGCTTGAAAACCACTGTTGTACATCATGTTTTCATGCCACCTAATTAGCCATAACCTCTCCCATATTAAAAATAAATGAGTTGACTCTGTTAATTCCATTGGGTTATGGTATCTTAGACTGGGGTCCATAGAGGTAGGGGTTTGGGACTTGAGGAGTTCCTGAATGTTTACAAAAAATTATGAATATATTTTTGAATTATTTCAGAAGACAGAGTCCATTGCTTTCATGAAATTATCAAAAAGCTCTATCACTCCAGAATCATTAAGAACTATTATTCTAAATAATGTTGTTTCTCTCTTTCACAACTGAAAATCTTGAAGTGTTGGTTATACAGATTCTCTCATCTACCAGTAACTTGGTCTTTACAGTTAATCTAAGCTTGAAAGCAAAAAAGGAAAATCTCCAGACACCAAAAATAAAGAGTCTAACAGCTACAGTACTTAGTGGGAATTAGAGATGCATGGGGAAGTTCACTGCCAAAAGATTGGTCCACAGCCCCAACAAAATGGGAAATTTTACAGCTAAGGGACTAGAGATAATAAAGTAACCTAAAAATAAAATTAAAATAGGTACATTTTAAGATAAAGATATAAAGAAAGAAACAGAATCTTAAAAAAATTAGATAATATTATGAAACAGTAACAAGCCAATCTGAAAATAAACCAAGTAAAAATTCTACAAATAAAAACCTCCAAAGATGCATTAAACAGTAAATTTTGTTTACTGAAAAGACAATTATTGATTGGAAGCTATCAGTATGAACACAGAGGAATAAGGACACATAAAAAGAAGATAAGCAACATTAAGGGTAAAATGACAAGCTCAAAAACAAGTAGGAGTCCCATAAGGAAAGAATAAATAAAGTGGCAAAAAGTCACTATTCAAAGAGAATATGCTGAGAATTAAGATGTAAAACCTCAAACTGAAAATGCACATAAACATTAAGTAGCATAAATAAAAAACAAATTTACCTAAACACATGGAAGGGAAATTTCAGAACATTAAGGACAAAGAAAAAACATCTTAAAAAGCAAACCAGAGATAAAAGACAGATAAACTAAAACAACAAAAGCAGTAAACTTTTCATCAAAGCAACATATCAAAAGATAGGAATATCTTCAAAGTGCTGAGTTGGTATATACCCAGGTTAATTATTATCCAGAAGTGAAGGTAAAATAATCATTTTCAGACATACAAAGACTGAGTTTATTACCAAGCCCTTCATTAAAAGAACTACTAAAAGGCATGCTTTAACAAAAAAGAAAATAAACCCAAAGGAAAGGAATGGCAAGGAGCAAAAAAATATAATAAAGTATACTGTTACTGGGTGAATAAAGGAAGCAGTGAATAAAAGAATAAAAGATTTATTTTGAATAACCTGATCAAATATAATAAAAATGTCTCCATGTAAATTATTATTTTTCTATAATGTATTTTTTATAGCAGCACGGTATCACATTGTACAGATGTTCGATAATTTAATCATCTAATGTTGGCCACTCAGGATGTTTCCAATTTTCCACTATTATAAACTAAACCACAGTGTAATTACTCTTCTTTCACACAAATCCATACTACCATCTATGATTATTTCTTTAAATACCTGGAAATAGAATTAATAGATACACACATTTTTTAAGGCTTCTGATACTAAATGTCCCAAAAAAGGCTGTGCCTATTTACATTCCCACTAGCAACATATCAAAATGTCCATTTATCTGGATTAAAGACTTAACCGTGAGACCCGAAGCCATAAAACTCCTAGAAGAAAACATAGGCAGTATACTCTTTGACACTGGTCTTAGCAATATGTTTTTGGATGTCTCCTCAGGCAAGGGCAACAAAAGCAAACAAAGAAATAGGGCTACATCAAAATAAAAAGCTTTCTCAGTGAAGGAACCCATCAACAAAACAAAAACGTAACCTACTAAATGAGAAAAGATATTTGGAAATGATATATCTGATAAGGCATTACTATCCAAAATATACAAAGAATTCACACAACTCAATATCAAAAAAATAAACAATCCAATCAAAAACTGGGTAGAGGATCTGAACAGACATTTTTCCAGGAAAGACATACAGATGGGAAACAGACACATGAAAAGATGATCAACATCTCTAATCATCAGGAAAATGCAAATCAAAACCACAATGAGCTATCACCTCACACCTGTCAGAATGGCTATCATCAAAAAGACAAGAAATTTCAAGTGTTGGTTGTTGGCAAGGATGTGGAGAAAAGGGAACCCACATGCATGTGGTGGGAATGTAAACTGGTGCAACGACTATGGAAAACAGTATGGAGGTTCCTCAAAAAATTAAAAACAGAACTATCATATGATCCACCAATTCTAGGTATTTATCTGAAGAAAATGAAAACACTAACAGAAAAGATATATACACCCCTATGTTCATAGAGCATTATTCACATTAGCAAGATATGGAAGCAACCATTAAGTGCTCAAAGATAGATGAATGGCTAAAGAAGATGTGATACATATACATATACACACACACACACACACACACACACAATGGACTATTACTCAGCCATAAACAAGAATGAAATCTTGCCATTTGCAACATGGATGGACCTAGAGGGTATTATGCTAAGTGAAATAAGCCAAAGAAAGACAAATGCCGTATGATTTCATGTACACGTGGAATTTAAAAAACAAAACAGAACAGAAACAGATACAGAGAATAATCTGGTGGTCACCAGAACGGAGGCAGCCTGGTGAGTGAAATGCGTGAAGGGGAGTAAGGAGTGCAAATTTCCAGTTATAAAATAAACAAGTCACAGGGATGTAAGGTACAGCATAGGGAATATAGTCGATAATATTGTAATGACTTTGTAGGATGATAGATGGTTACTAGACATCATGGTGATAAATTCATAATGTATAAAAATGTCAAATCATTATGCTGTATACTGGAAATAAATACAGTATTGTATGTCAACTATACTTCAATTTAAAAAACTTTAAAATGTCCATTTATCCGTACTCCAACCAATACCTGATATTATCATTCTTCTTAAGACATTCAACTGGTGACAAAAATGGTATCTCATTATTGTCTTATTTTGCATTCTTTAAATTACTAATGAGATTGATTTATTCTCTATTTGCATTTCTTCTTTCATCAATTGCCTGCTCATGCTACAGGGACTGTCTTTCTCTTATTATATTAACATATAATAGTCTCATAAATTATCAATATTTCCCTAACACTAATGTTCCCAGTTTATCACATTGCCTCTTGTGTTTTCTTCCACTATGCAGATTATATAAGAAGCTATCTTTATATCTATTACTATTCCTATCAAAATGTTTTTTGACATACCTGGTATTCAACAGATGCTAATGGAACTAAAACACTTCTTCACATGTCTCTTCTACACTATGTCTAATCCTATCACTCTAGTCAAACAGCACAATATGCATAGCACATTACAAGTGTCTTATTTGGCCTGCGTTTAGACTCTTTCCCCTCTCCAATTTTTCCCCATAGTTTACCACCAATGAATATATATCTAAAACACCAAAGGCAACATGCTCCTCCTCTGAATAAAGACTTCTAAGAGTTCCCTATTATCTGAACAAGAAAATAAAATGTTCGTAAGTAATCCACCCAATCTACTGAAATATCATCACCCAATCTCTACTTTTGGCTTTGCAAGGTGCTCCCTCTGTCTAGATGCTCTTTTATATCCCATCTGCCTCTCAACTTTGTGTATCATTTGAGATACAACTCAAATGATTCTGCCTTCTCTTCCACTAATCAGTTTACGGTGTACTTGACAAACCCCAATTATTGACTATTGGCTTGTTTTCACTGCTCCCCTATGCTATGATGATAGCTCTCTTTTTTGAATTCAAAAAGTAATATTTCCAGGTCAGAGTGCATGACTCTGCCCCTCAGCTTTTTGTGCTCAAGGAATAACCTGCTGCCTCACAAGGGCCATCTCTCGGGGAAGACATTCTGGCCCAAGACCCGCCCAAGAGGCTTTTCCAACTCTTGGTCTCCTTCTAGAGAGTATTTTTTTTTCTCTCCACCATTTCCATTTCTATAAAGTTACAATAAAATACCCATATAAAACTAAGAAGGGAACATAGCATTCAAATAGTTGCATAAAGTATGATGTTACTGAAACAAAGTCATCCAACAGTGCCTCTGATCACAAAATAGCTCAAATAATGTTTATAAGCTATTAAGGGAAGGTCTTAATTCAATATAGAAATTGTGGTTTAAAAGTGTGATTAAATAATGAATTGAAAATGTATTTCAGCATTTCTTGATTTTTAAGTCAGAAAACTGGGAAATATTTCTGATATAATTCAAACATAGGATTAAAAAATACATTTACATTAACATCACAGGTATTTAAAATATGCCTATGAAAAAACAAGAGAAAACACACAAAAATGCCTAATTTCTCAAACTTCTGTAAAGTTGTTGTATTACTTTCAACTTTATTTTTCAAGTGTAATGGAATATTTGGGGTGACAGAATTGTTTGTATCATGACAATGGTGGTGGATAAACAATTATATGCATTTATCAAAATTCACAGAACTGTACACCACAAAAGGTGAATTTTTGTATATTAAAAAACAAAAACAACGAGATGTGGGGGAACCCAAAATGAAATACAAACTATAAAAAATAAAATTAACTGTATTACAAATGAACAACATAACCACAATGAAAGAAGTAGGGGAAGAAAATAACTAATCTAGGTAACTTTGGAAAATAGATGCTGGATACTCGATACTAGTGTCTAGATATAGGATCCTAGATACTAAACTGGATACTACAAGGCTAAAGACAAAAAGAATTACACACAACTATACTGTACTCTAGTTAGTAAATTTGTTTCTCATAGGACTATGGGTTAGAAATCCTGAAATTACTTTATGTGTATACTAGGACTGAACAAATAAGGAAATATTTTGTAGAACACAAAAGCCAGATTTCTCACTGTTGAAGAAAGAAGTTACAAGTAAAAGGCAAGACTAGAATGAACCCTGTGGTACTGTATTAGAAACAGAAGTATCAGAATAAACTTTAGAAAAAAAAAATATATATATACAGACATATATCTAAAATACATGTGTGTGTATATATATATATACAGATAAACACAAAAATAAATATAAATCTTGGTAGATGCATGAATATACACATATGTGTGCCTGTATCTCCATGAAATATATGGATTTGCAGTTGACCCTTGAACAATATGGATTTGAACTGCGAGGGTCCATTTACAGTGGATTGTTTTCAATAAATACGATTTTTTCAATAAATACTACATGATCCACAGTTAGTTGAATCCGTGGATATGGAACCGCAGATACAAAGGGCCAACTATGGGACCTAAGTGGCTTCGGATTTTGCTATCCACTGCAGGTCCTAGAACCATTCTCTGTGGATACCAAGGGACGACTGTATATACAGCTAGAAATATATACATACATACACACACACACACACACACACACACGCTTCTAAGATGTCTTCTGCCAGGCACTGGAAGTGATGATAACCCAGTAGCAATGAGCACACCTAGCGCCTAGATCCTTGGTGTTTAAATACTACTCTCCAAACAAAGAAGGCAGGGGTCTTTGGGGAAATGGTGGATTCCCGTGCAGGGAAAACACAAGAGAAGCTTGGAGCATCTTAGGGTGCCAAGAAGCAATGAAGTTCTCAAAAAAGGAGGAGAGCCTATAAAAAGGGCACAGGAAGCAACTTGAAAAAACTTGAAATGGACGAAGCTGGAACAATTTGAGACATAAAACAAATAACGAAAGTGTAGGAAAATAATCAATAGAAAAATAAATGAGTCCATACAGATACAAAAAATTAACAATAAATAAATAAATGGGATGAAGATGCAGCTCTTCCTTACAGAAAAACTCCAATTAATAAATTACGAAGGGGCTTCCCTGGTGGCGCAGTGGTTGAGAATCTGCCTGCCAATGCAGGGGACACGGGTTCGAGCCCTGGTCTGGGAAGATCCCACATGCCGCGGAGCAACTAGGCCCGTGAGCCACAACTACGGAGCCGGCGCGTCTGGAGCCTGTGCTCCGCAACAAGAGACGCCGCGACAGTGAGAGGCCCGCGCACCGCGATGAAGAGTGGCCCCCACTCGCCGCAACTAGAGAAAGCCCTCGCACAGAAACGAAGACCCAACACAGCCAAAAAAAATAAAAATAAATTAATAAAAAAATAAATAAATAAATAACGAAGGAATGAGGGAAACAGAAAACCACCATTAGAACATTACAGTTATAATTACTGAAGGCAAGATCATCAATGGATGCTAAAATCAACAAATTAAAGTTTGAGGAGAAACAGGATATTTGCATTGTTTAAAAGTAGTTCTCCCCCAAGATACTGATTAATTACAAAGGGAAAAAGTTACTTTACATTAGAGAATCCCAGCAGATACCACCTTAACCAAGTGATCAAGAGCAATATCAAATGCAGTGTGTCATATCATGTACCCCTCATATGATGAACTACTGAGAAGGGCATATACACTTCTGTGGTATCAACAAAAGTACACAACCTTAATCTAATCTTGAGAAAACATCAGACAAAACCCAACTGAAGGACACTCTACAAAATAACTAACCAGGACTCTTCAAAAGTGTAACGGTCATGAAAGACAGGAAAAGACTTAGACGTTGTCACAGATTGGAGAAGACTAAGGAGCCATGCCAACTAAATGCAATGTGGGATCTTAGATTGGATCGTGGAACAGAAAAAGGACTTTAGTATAAAAAATGATGAAATCTGAAGAAAGTTGGTGATTTAGTTAACAGCGTTGTACTGAAGTTAATTTCTTACTTTTGATAATTGTATTATAGTTATGTAAGATGTTAACATTAAAGGAAATTGTAGAGAACTCTGTATTACTTTTGTAACTTTTCTGTAATTGTAAAATATTTCAAAATAAAAAGTCTCTTAAAACAATGTGTAAACTGATGTTTCCCGTAAGACAGGTCAAATATTTTGAGGTCAAAGAACTGCAATCATATTCACTGCACTAACACTTGGGGTGGGCGGGGGCGGGGGCCAGGTGCTTTACAAACTACCTTTAGTGCTTACAACTATTACCAGCTGAGTACCACACTACTCACGTTTCCAATAAGGAAAAAGTACTGGGAGGTTAACCAAATTACTTAAAGTTATTTGTAAGTGAAAAGCCCCATTTCTTAGGAAAAGTCCAATATCACTGGCAACGCCCCTTTCCAAAAAAGTTATGAACACCTTCCCACATTTCCCCACACCTGGGGCACCGAATTCCCTCAGGCACGTCGCCCCGTGTTTCTCATTGGGGGAAGGGGTACTGAATTTGGAAAGAAAAGTCAAGGCCCTCGGACCTACCTACCGTACGGTCTGCTCTCTGAGCCTCCGATTCCGAATTGTAAAAAGGGGAGACAGACGTGGGGCCTTCTGCGAACCACCCTCCCCGGTATGGCTGACAGGAGGCTCCCCCCTCGCGCCCCAGGACCTCCCCTCAACACCCTCGAGCCTCGAGTCATTCCTCGCAGCGTCACCCACCGCGCACCTGGGCCACATAAACCAAACGCCGCCTCCCCCCACCCCCGCCCCCGAATGGGTGCGCGGGCCCCTCTCCGGACCGAGACGCCGGCGACCCTGATGACCTAGGACCCACAGTGCGTCACACGCAGGGCAGACGAAGTAAACTTTTCCACCCCGAGACCCCGGGAGGCCGTCAAGCTCGCCCGGTCGGCCGCCTCCCTATACCCGCTTCGAAAGCACCTCCAAAACCGAAACCACCACTTCTTCAAGCCGAGAGGAGCTCCCACAGCTTTCGCACTTCCAACCTGATGCCCTGCTTCCTGCGGGGCGCCCCTCCCGCGCGCTGGGCTGGCACCAGGCCCACGACGCGGGCCAGGGCCTTACGCCCCCAGGGGGCCTATCGCTATCCCCCTTACCTCCCGCCGGGGCGTTCGAGGCCGGTGGGTACGCACGGCGCAGGCGCAGGCGCGGGCGCGACGGGACAGGGCGTCGCGATAGGCGGGCTGGGCTGCGCCACGCCCCCTCCCGCCCAGTCCCGGCCTCGAGGGGTGTGGCTGGCGCCCCTGTGTGTACAGACACGGTTGCCGCTCTGGACAGTCTTACTAAGTGGTCTTGATTTATGTTGTGGGGTTGTAACAAGGGAGCCAAGAGGAAGGAGACGCACAGATGCTCTTTGAGTCTGTCTGTTCGTTGTGTTTTAAGTGTGAGACAATTCACATCTGTATAGCCCTCTACATTTTGCAACTTTTTTCTGTCCATTTTCCTCTGTTCTTCTAGGAATTTTATTGGTGGGCTGGCCGGGTGTTCTTACCTCTTTACACTGGTAGAAACTGAAGCTCACAGAGGTTGTGCCTTCTCCATCTACACCCCCGTCTGAGGTAGACGGCACAAGCCTTAACTGTAACAGGCACAGAAACTGAAACTCAGACAAGTTGTGCTTTTTCCCAAAAACGGGTTGAACCAGTGTCAACCCAGTGCCAGTGTCCTTTTCCCAATTTTATAGATAATGACGCTAAGGCTCAACAAAGAGTTCTAGTGACTCACTAGCAGTTCAGCCATGTAGTGACACAGTTGGAACTTCAACTGGGTTTCCTAATTCCCTTTTCAAGTTCTTCCAGCTATACCAGCTGATACCAATGAACAAGCAGTTGGTTGGCTTTGAAGCCCTGTCCAGGTCACAAGTCCTCCTCCCTGGATGGCCTGACTTCCAGATCCAGCCTTTTTAATATGCGTTTGTGAATATTCAGATGACTTGCTCAGAACGTATCCACTGATGATACTATCCTTAGAAGTCATAAGGATGTTCAAGCCATAGCTAAGGAAACTCAGCTCTTAGGGTCTTCCAGTGGAGTGGGAGTAGGGGTAGAAATTGTGGACCAATGAATATTAGGGGTCTGTAAGAATTGCCTTGAAAGGTAATTTCTAAAATAAAGCATAAAATCTGCTAAGCATTTTGGATTTTCTTTGTGGGTATAATGAATGCTGATTTCTTTTACTCTAGGAAGGAGGTGTTTTTAAGATTTTAATTCTAAGGAGAAAAATTAAAGTATTAGCCAATACCATGGGAAAATTTTTTTTATGCAAGACAAGAGCTTTTGAAGTAAAGGTCATTCAAGTTAAGCTCTGAAAAATCTACCTCAAGTACACTAGGGAGATGTGACACTCAAGGATTCTAAACTTGAACCTAGACTTCTAGGTTATTATATGTATGTTTGCTATAAGTTAGGTGTGTCAAGGTAGCTAAATATAACTTTTAAATCTAACAGTTTGTTAGCTTGATTTATAATCTTTAAATATTTAGATATATGGTGTGTGGACCTCTTTTTGTAGTCTTGCCTGGGCACTGAAGTTGTTAGGAGCAGGCCTGCTGCTACTAGCCAACATTTTCCTGAGGTCCTAACTGAACCAGGAAGGCCAAACAAAACAAACAGTAATAAATAAATAAATGGAGAAAAAGAAAAATATTCTTTTTAGGTATTATGATTGCTTACTTGGAAAACCCAAGGAATGAATTGAAACACGTTCAGTAAAATGGCTAGAGCAATAGCTTTCCTAAACAGCGAGCACCTATTAAAAATTGTAATGGGAGAAAAGATCACTTTCAAAGAGCAGAATCTAATTTGTGTTTGTAAGGAATTATGGGAGCTATTTGAAGAATTAAGAATAATAGCTAAATGGAGTAGGGGTGAAGGGAGGGATTTCCAAGAGGCACGAGGAAACTCTGGGGATAATGGATATGTTCATTATCTTGCTTGTGGTACTGGTTGCATGGGTGTATATATATGTTAAAACTTACCAAATTATACACTTTAAATACACTTTAAATATGGATATTGTTTATGGTATGTCAGTTATACCTGAATAAGGCTGTTTCTTGAGGAAAGGTGTATATTATCATTTGCTTAGAAAGTAGCACATTCTTGGAACAGGCTAAGGAAACAATGTATATTCACTCTATGAATTAAGACATAATTTTTCCAGTATTATAGAGCAAGTATATGGAGAACCTGAGAATCAAATTCAGATTTGGCACAATAATATAGACCTCCTAGGTTATCTTCCTAGTCCATTCCTCTTCTGGGAACTGCTTCTCCCTACCAGATCTGCAGGCTATGAGTTATGAGCCTCTGGCAGCCATTTTATACAGGCATGAACCCATGCTCCTGACCATAGTGAATTGGTCCAGGAGCAGACCCCTGACCCAAGCTGGAACAATAAGATACCTGTTCCAGGAATCTGAGATTGGGACTAGGATTCTAGCTTTAATATGGCTTGTTTCTTGAATGGAGGAGATGCTCACAGCAGAGCTCCTGGTGGCTGTATTTTTGACTCCATAGACTGGTGAATCAGAGGAAGCCTTGCTGCTGGTGATCCCACTTAAAATTGTGGAGAGATGATTGTATGTATATCCTAGGCCATGTTGTTAAAAAATGTGGGGGGTTTTTTTGTTTGTTTTTTTTTACTGTAGGTCATGTTCAAAAAATATTTAAAGCCACTACCTTCACTAAGTTCTTTCTCTAGCATATGAACTATTGAAATATCTACTGCAGTTCTGAATGCATTCTACCTTTGTGCATTCTAACATTCCAACAATCTTGTGAACTGAGATGAAGAAAGGTTAAAAATAAAGTGATAATAGTGGTTACCTTTAATGTGGGATTAACTGGGAGAGAGCATAAGTAGTTTTCTGGGGTGCTGGAAAGTTTCTGTGTATTGAACCGTTGTGATTACATATGTGAAAATTCATCAAGCTGTACACCTAAGATTTGTGTATATACTTTGTGTGAGTTACACCACAATAAAAAAGGAAAATAAAGAGCTAGTAATTCTTGATTTAAAACAAATAAAACCTCTTAGTAGACAAGGAATATATACTTCCTTAATAGCATTTCTCTCTATTACCTGTCTCTGAAATAGTGGTGAAATAGCAGCAGTAATCCCTACCCTTGTGAGAGACCTTCAACCTTTAGAATATAAAATGAAAAGCCATGAAAGAGACAGAAAGAGAGGTAGGTGAGAATGATTAGATGCACAAAAAAGAAACAGAGTTTGCAGCACATTCAAATTCCTGGTTCCAGCTCATTCCTGAGGCTTAGCTTAACCCCAAAGTGGCTTAGCTTTACCCCAAAGTGGCTTAGCTTTAACCACTTAGGTCTGGTTAAACCCCAAAGCCTCCTAATCCCCCACCCTACCCCAGCTCTCACCCTGCATTTTCTTTAATTGCTTAAACTAGCTCAAGTGAACTTCTACTTTCAATCAAGAGAGTTCTGTTATCAACACAAAATTCCATTTGTTTCTATTATCTTATGATATCATTTTAAACTTACACATAGTGTTCCCTGGCTTTAGTACTTCAACCTTTCCACTTTCTGCTTTAGGGGCTCCTGCCACCACACACACACACACCATTACCAAACAATCTGTTCATACATATTAAGATTATAGAGACCTTACATCAAACCAAAAGCAGTGAACTCTGCAGGCAAACAGTAACACTAAAATTCTCTGCTTATCAACCATTCACTACTTAGGAATTTGATAACCGTTTAATATGTAGAATAGCTTAAATGCCCAGACATCTCTCTAAAGACTCCTTCCCCACCTTTTTGTTCTTTTAATTATCTTAATAATTCTCAGAACTTAGTGCTCCCAACAATTATTGCACAAGGTAGTATTTATAAAACCATGCTTAAAAGACCTTATGGGCAATTTAAGCAATTTTCAAGAGTAGTTTTAACATGGTAATTTTCGCTTTATCAATGACTTTAATTCATACCCACACCCCTTACCATCCAACTCACCTTCAAAAGATGCAACTTTATACTATGCTTGCAACTAAAACACAGTAAACGTACTTAGCATTAGAATCTTACTAAATATTGTTTAAACTTTGGCAATTTACAAGGCACCTTGAATTTTGTAGTACCTTAGTTATTGTCATGAATATCAATTAATATCACATGATAAATATACAAATGTGCAAGTTGATAGATATTCCACATGCACCCAACCTTGCTTTCTGACTTTAGCTCCCATTATTCCTCTTCACTCATCCTCTGCTCTAACCAAATCGAACTCAGTATTCTTAATCCCAATCCTTTTCCCAATCCTACCTGTGCCTTACACCTGGAATATTCTCCATCGATTGCCCCTCCCTCTCTGCACATTCAAATCCTACTCATCTTCCCATGTTCACTCCAAATGTGACCTCTCGTAATTTTTCTAGAATTTCTAGATTTAAGGCCTCCCTCCTCTAAACACCCACCTTAATAATCCGATCTTTTTTTGACGCATCACTGTCTGCATTTTATTATAGAAATTTGGTGTGTGTTTTGTTGCCACCTCCAGTGTTTTTCACCCTTTTCCCTGTCATGACACAAATAGAAAATGATATTTATAAAGCAAAACTGAGAAAGAAAGCTGCTCTCAGCCTCTGCCACTGGCTCAGTTGCACTGGGAGCTGGGAAAGTTAATGCTTCCACACACCTATGACACAGTCAAGCACAGGGGTTGAGAAGCTGTCTTGTACCATCCCACGTAAGAATATAAGCTTCCTGAGGACCGGCTCCATGTTTGCTTATCTCAGTATCCACCTATAGATTCTAGTTCAATACCTTGTACCTGTAATAAATGAATAATTGGATAAATGACAAAGCACTATTTAAATTTGTTTTTACAGAGTTCTGAGGGCTTCCAGTTTCAGCTCTGACTTGTAAAGAACTTGAAGGTCATCACCCCCATCCATACAACAAGAAAAAAGATGAACAAACTTAAAGTAAATTACCTTTCTTTGACTCATAAAAGAACTGAGGTTCAGGGCAAACTGCCCCTCTCCCCAAAATCTGGAGAGACAGGCAAATACAGAGAATCACAACTAACATTAGCTTATCTGAAACTGAAGTCCCTGGAGTCTTAGGCTGGTGGAAACATTTACATGATAACTTTGACAAATCCTTGGAGGTGGAGTGTTGACTAGTGTGAGAGTGAGAAACTCTTGGGGCCTGCAGTCTTAGGCGGGGAACTGCCTACATTCATGAGCTTTACCTCCAGGAAGCTCACCAGGTTCTCATGGTGAAGAGCCAAGAAAAAAAACTCATGTTTCTGGCAGAGGAGGAGAAAATAAACTATGTTGAAATATATGGAGCCTTCTCTATAGCAAAGGCCTACATAGCCAGAGACGAATGATGGTGGGGGGAGTGGAGGTGCTGAGAGAAGGTTGCATTACCCAACTCCAGCCCCTTCTAGACTTCCTGTCTCTCCTAAGGCAGGGAAGTGGCTGAGAAACACTTGTGAAGGTCAAAGCCCAAAGACACGAGACCACTGAAAGACTGAAAATTAATCATAGGTAAATCATAATTATCGAATGCTTCTGCTCCCCCTACACCTTAGCACCATATCTACAGGTCTTCAGAATAATCACAGCGGATTAGAACTGAAAGAACTGCAAGGTGCAGTCTCTATATAAGGAGTTTTTAGGAGAATCCACACAACAAGGATGCTAGAGGAAATTGAAGCCTCTTATACCTACTGCAAACATTAAACACAGCCCAGCTCCTAGCCAGATTAATGTAAAACCTCACACCAAAAGCCTGTTCACCTCAGTTCCCACTACCTGATACAACATGTTTGGCTTTCACCAAAAAATTACAAGGCCTATTAACAGACAAGAAAAGGCACTGTCTAAAGAAACAAAGCAAGGATCAGAATCAGACTCAGATATGACATAGATTTTTGTAATTATTAGGGAATTTAAAATAACTGTGATTGGGCTTCCCTGGTGGCACAGTGGTTGATAATCTGCCTACCAATGCAGGGGATACGGGTTCAAGCCCTGGCTGGGAAGATCCCACATGCCGCGGAGCAACTGGGCCCGTGAGCCACAACTACTGAGCCTGCGCGTCTGGAGCCTGTGCTCCGCAACAAGAGAGGCCACGATAGTGAGAGGCCCGCGCACTGTGATGAAGAGTGGCCCCCACTCGCCGCAACTAGAGAAAGCCCTCGCACAGAAACGAAGACCCACCACAGCAAAAATAAATAAATAAATAAATTTATAAAGTTCCTATCAAAATTCTTAAAAAAAAAATAAAATAAAATAACTGTGATTAATATGGTAAGGAGTCTAATGGAAAAAATTGACAACATACAAGAACAGATGGGTAATAGAAGGAGAGAGATGGAAACTCTAAGAAAGAATCAAAAGGAAATGCCGAGAATGAGAAACACTCTAATGAAGATGAAGAACACCTTTGATGGGCTTTTCAGTAGACTGGACATGGTCCCACGGAATAAATCAGTGAGTGTGAAGATATAGCAATAGAAACTCCCCAAACTAAAATGCAAAGGAAAAAAAAAAGAACAGAACACCTAAGAACTGTGGGACAATTTCAAAAGATGTAACGTATACATAATTGGCATACTAGGAGAGGAGAAAGAAAATGGAACAGAAGAAATATTTGAAGTAAAAATGGATGAGAATTTTCCAAAATTAATGACAGAAACCAAACCACAGATGCAGGAAGCTCACAGAAAACCAAGCAAGATAAATGCCAAAAAAATCTACACCTAGGTATGTCATATTCAAACTCAAAAAAACAAAGACAATGGGAAAATCTTGAAAGAAGTCAGAGGGAAAGAACATCTTACGTATAGAGGAACACAGATGAGAATTACATGTGAATTCTCATCAGAAACCATGCAAGCAAGAAAAGAGTAGAGTGAAATATTTAAAGTGTTGGGAAAAAAAAAATCCAACAAAACACAAACCTAGAACTTGATATCTGGCAAATTTATCCTTTACAAGTGAAGGACAAATAAAGACTTTCTCAGATGACCAAAAAAAAAGTGAAAGAATTCATTTCCTGCAGACCTGCTCTGCAAGAAATGTTAAAAGAAATTCTTCCAGGGAGGAAGAAAATGTAATAGATTACAAATCTGGATATGTAAAGGAAGGATGAGCCCAGAAGAGGAATAAATAAATTTAAAATAAAATATTTTGTTTTTCTTCTTCTTACTTGGTCTAATAGATAACTATTCAAAGTAATAATAGTAACAATACATTGGGTAAAATAAATGGTAGCAATATTTTAAGGAATAGGAGGGAGGAATTGGGAAAACTCTGTTTAACGTAACTGAACTACCCATAAAGTGGTAAGTGTAATATGAAAGGGGACTTAGATTAGTTGAAATATATATTATAAACGCTAGAGAAATTACTAAAAAAAAGTTTAAAAAGAAGTATAATTGATATACCAGAGAGTACAAAAAGGGGGCAGGAGAGAAACAAAGAACAAGTACAAACAGAAAAGAGTTATAAACATGGTAAATATTAAACCAACTATATTAATAACCACTTTAAATATGAATGCTCTGAATACATCAATTTTTTTTGTCAGCATGATTGTCTGAGTGAACAAAAAAACATGACCCAGCTATATGTTTTCTGCAAGAAACCCACCTTAAATATAAAGACACAGAAAGGTTAAAAGTAAAGGAATGGAGAAAGATATACCATGCTAATGCTAATCAAGAGTAGCTATATAGAGACTTCCTTGGTGGTCCAGTGGTAAAGAATCTGCCCTACAATGCAGGGGACGTGGGTTCGATCCCTGGTCAGGGAACTAAGATCCCACATGCTGGGGCAACTAAGCCTGAGTGCCGCAACTACCGAGCTTGCGCGCCTCGACTAGAGCCCGAGTGCCGCAAACTGCAGAGCCCACGCACTCTGGAGCCTGCACACCACAACTAGAGAAGAGAAAATCCACACACCACAACTAGAGAGAAGCCCATGCACCACAACAAAGGTCCTGCGTGCTGCAACTAAGACCAGACGCAGCCAAAAATAAATAAACAAAATAAATAAATTAATAATAAATAAATCTTCAAAAAAAAGGATTAGCTATATTAATTTCAGACAAAGCAGACTTGAGAACAAGGAAAATTATCAAGAATAAAGAGGGACACTTTGCCTAATGATAAAGGGGTTAATTCTCCAAGAAGATGTAACAATCCTTAATGTGTACGCACCTAACAACAGAGCACCAAAATACATGAGGCAAAGCCTGATAGAACTGCAGGGAAAAATAAAGTGCTTTGCAAATAGAATATGAGAGCAACAAAAATTAAGTTCATGAAAGTTGCCATTTCTTCCAGGGGCAGCAGGATTGTCATAGAAGAACTAAGAGAATATAACAATAGCGCAAAATGATTTCCAAGATACCAAATATTTCTAGATTCCTGTTGGAGAACCTGCCGAGGCTCTCTTTTACAGGATTATAGAATCTATCCTCAATCCTTTCATAACTGACACTCTCACCAGTAAACCTTTTAATCCTCCAACTAGCAGAAATACATTTAAGGGATTGGAAATCAACAAAATTCACAGAGTTCCACCCTCCCTCTTCTCAGCCCAGCAAGTGCCCAAATGTCATTGTCACACCCTTTAGGGGATTTTTTCCCTTTTGTAGGCCTCAATGGATTACAGGAGATTTTTGAATGGTATTTATATTTCCTCTAGCCAAAGACACATTAACTGTAATATTTCTTTGGCAGATTATTACTAAAGAAAGAAATATTGCTTGCTCCATGGAAATAAACTGATAGGTTCAGTAACTGTCACTTTGCTTATATAAATGAATGCTTCAGAGGATAAATGTTTCAAGCCTGAGCAAAGGGTTTTAAATATGGAAAAAATGTTCCTGAATCCCTGTACTTAAACATTACAGGACATAAATTTTAAGTTTGAATCTTTCTAACATCTGGTGAGTGCTTTCGCATTCATTCAATCAGTCAGTCTGCACAGTCAATATGCCAGCCACTGTGCTGAGTCCTGGTGATTGAAAGTTTAAAAAGATCTCATTTCTGTCTTCTAGGATCTCACCTTCTGGAGGGAAAGACAGACATGTCAATGAATACAATACAGTTAACCAGCCCTTTTAAGCTATCCCTACACAAGTGCTATAGAAAGAAGCACAGAGAAGGTGACTTCAGAGTTTGGTCAATACATAGGAATTATTAAAGAAGGGAGGACAGAGCATTCTGAACAGAGAGAACATATGTAAAAGGCACAAAGAATGAAACAAGTGTGTGTTTAGGTCCCCAGAGTGCAGGTCCCAGGGGCAGATAAGCAGAGAAGGTTGCCTGAAGGTAGGATGAGTAACTACCTCAAATGTATTTACCAAAGTTCATGTTGATCATGTTCCTATTTGTTTCAGATCTGGTCACGGCACTAGTTACTTTTAAACCTTTGTTGTGGCCCCCTCCTTCTCAGACACGCATCATACAATCTTACGCCACTTATGATTTCTTGTGGGGGCTTCTGAGGCTCTCCAAGTTTTAATTTAAATTTCCAACTTCATAGCCCACCATTTTCTGAAGCTCCACAAGGTTCCTCTAATTTCCTAATATCCCATCCACTTTCTTTCTTCTATGCCTTTGCTCAAGCCGTTCTTTTCTTTGGAATGTTTTCTGCTTCCTTTCCATTGATCAAAATTTTACTTCTCCCTGAAGGCACACCTCAAATCTCTTCTCTCCAGAGAAACCTTCCCTTATTCCCCTCCACCTGTTCCCACAGTACCTTGATTTAATTTTACTCTGCAGTATAGTCGTTCACATATCTGTCTTTACAACTAGAGCAGAAACTTATTGAGGGCAGGCACCTTGTGTCATTTATTGTGTGTTCCCAGCACATGCCCTGGAATGTGGCATTTGATAATATTTGTTTTCAATGACATGTGTGTCTCATCACCTTTGTGATCTGATTAGTCTTCTCATTTCACAACTAAGTTCCCGCAGCCGCAAGCCTTCTTAAAGCTATTTGTCACTGAGAGTGAGATCAGAGGAAGAATAAGAAAACCACCTGAGGCACACAACAAAGTTGCGGTGCGCGGGCCTCTCGTGGTGGCTTCTCTTGCTGTGGAGCACGGGCTCTAGGCACGCGGGCTTCAGTAGTTGTGGCACGCGGGCTCAGTAGTTGTGGCTCACAGGCTCTAGAGCACAGGCTCAGTAGTTGTGGCGCACGGGCTTTGTTGCTCCGTGGCTTGTGGGATCTTCCCGGACCAGGGCTCGAACCCGTGTCCTCTGCATTGGCAGGTGGACTCTTAACCACTGCGCCACCAGGGAAGCCCTAAACTTGCATTTTTAAACGTTCAAAAGCAAGACAATCCTTAAAAATTTGAAAGTATTAAGGACATTTTCCTCCATTAAAAAAATCCCTGTTTAGAGATTGCTTTCAGAGACAATTTACAAGACCCCTAACTAAATCAGTTTCCTTGGTTTATGTGTAGACCCTTAATCTCTGCCTTCCTCACTTCCCTACCCCCTCATTCAATTGACTAGGTGATCAAGGGTCATCCTTTTTTGTTTCTAATAGACTCGATTATTTCTGAAAAAGTTAAAAACCCATTCTCCAAAGGGCAATGCCTTTCTACCTGTAAAGACAGAAAGTAAACTTCAGAAGAGAATTCTGAAAGTGGAATTAGATACGTTCCAAATGCAGGCAATATTATTAGAACTAAAACATTACCTTCAGGGTGACTGCAGGAGGTAGACTGGGTGCATGGTCAGGATGGACTCACTACTGAGTTTTACCCAGACTTCTGATGAAGGAATAACTGCTGCTACATGAACTGATTTGGAACTTAGAAAGAAAATTAAATACCATCCAGCTGACTTTATGATCTAAATTTGGGTTTATCTTAAAGCTGATAAACCAATGCATAAATGTGTCTACTAATAACGCAGCCTAGAACGTAAATGATGAAGGACTGATGCATTTGTAGTGAACTCATTTTACTTCCTGGTGATCACTGCATTCTTTTCTACGCTCAATAATCAGCCTGAATTTTTCCAGAGGTTTTCGTTAGACTTTCTTTTCCTGTCTTTGAAGGCTCAAATAATTTCTCTATTTAGAAAGTCAAAATACATGATTATTTCTAGTGTTCAAGCACCTCTTCTCATCTCTATGACACCTCAGAGGATGATAAACATTGTCTGTGTTTCTTGTACATTATGGAATAGAATTTATCTCGGTCTAGAGATTTGAAGTCACGCAGAGTATTTAGAGCACTCTTTCTTCCTCCTCATATATCTCAAGCCACAGTTCTCTACTAATGTGGTTGGTCTTGACTCTTTTCATTTCCTATTATGCTTCCATTTGCACCAGAAGAAAATGGAAATCAAGCTGAAATTGAATATAAAATGTCAGAACTAGAAAAGTTATTAGATCAAATTAAGGTAAAGAAACAAGTGAAGGATTTGATGTGTCTTGTTCCTTGTGGGGACAAGTACATTGGGCTTTATCAAAGTTAATGCTATTAAACATTTGAATCATGTGCTAATTCACCTAATGCTGAATCTATGCTTATGTGCAGCAGACTTTTGATAATAATTTGGCTTTCTGTGTAGATCTGTCTGTAGATCACAGTTAGAAATCAGAGGATCCAAGTTCCTAGTTATAAGTTAATAAACAAGCTTCCTGGTTTATATTTCAGAGTTTGTTAGTAAGTGTTCACCTGAGAGAGAGAGAGAGAGAGAGAGAGAGAGAGAGAAATCCTCTGTCACCATGCTACAAAATCAGGTTCCCAAGGTATAACCCTGGAACATAGAGGTACTGCCACTTTAAGGCTTCCCCAGGCACCTAGCAACTCTTCACCATGGGGCACTTTGATTCCTACTTGTTGCTAGTTGTCCACAAACACCTGCTCTATAAAGACAGTCCACCTCTTGGTTTGCTAGGCCAGAAATGAACACGGCTACTTCTTAAGAGGCAATTACTGACCACGATAGATCTTTTATTCTTAAGAGCAAAAGCTGGAATCCTCCCATCTGTTAACACCTGTTAATCTTCTGAAATGCACCATGGAACAAAGACACTTGTTTTTTCCTTTAGACATATGATGTGAAAATCCATTTTTACAGCCATGCAATTGTGTGGGAAGCTTCAGAAATAAAGAAAGATTACAACAGAGTCCCTTCCAAACCTTTTAGAGATTCTTCAGACGATGATGAGAATTTGATGAATGTTGATGAGAGTTTGATACATGTTCCAAGGACTGAACTGTGGGCCTTTTCAACAAGTAGGAAAAAGGATCAAAAATGCCTAAAAGCCCTAACACCCATTTTTTAAAAACACTGGCAAAATATAACTATTGAAAAATACAACTTGGAACTTTATCATGATTAAGAAAGCACCTGCAAGTTGCTTGACAATTTTGAGTTACTCTCCAACTAAAAAATCTGTTTAATGGACTTTAAAATGATTTTGTATTTGTGTTTAAGAAGTATGCATTAAAAAAAAAAAAAGAAGTATGCATTTCTATCTGGTTTGGCAGTTTAAGTACCAGGCCCTAGCCAGAAAAAAATCTGAAGTGACTAAGGCAGTGCTTCTTAAATAAGAGCAAATTTGAGCTGCCATCCCAAATCACTACCATCTCTTCTGGCAAGACTAGATTAGCACTAACTCTCATCTGATGAAGGAGTCACCTCAAGCTTGGAAACAGCCAGTGGGGATCATCCAGCAAGTACAGGGTAAAACCGAAAAAAAGATCCCAGAATTCTGTTCTTTGGCCAGTCCATAGAGAATGGAGAATCTTGTAGAGTTGATGTCATTAACACTTGGATACATTTAAGAAGAGAGAATGACTCTAGTTTCTTCCCTATCTCTTTAGGTTAGCTCAAAATAACCAAGCACTTGCCCTTACTGACCTCTAAAGATCAATTACTGTTATCTGTCTTACCTGCTCTTGCTTTACATCTCCTCTTTGTTTTATTCAGCTACCTGACTTTGGTTCTGCTTCTGGCCACTTGGAATTGGTGTTTGAGCTTAGTCTCTGTTCCTTTAGACCCTGGATTTTCCTAACAGATTCCAATTTGGTTTATTCTGCTGGCTTTCTATGCTCTGGGCTATCCTACTTCTTGCCCTTCTGAATCTAATTTCCAGCACAGTCCACTCAGCTGGCTGACTGGCTCTTTTCTCTGTATGTTCGAGAGTATACGTGAGTGTATGGGGGGCAGGGGGAAGGTGTGTGCACAATTTGGATAATCACTCACTAAAATGAGAGAGAGAGAGAGAGAGAGAGAAGGAGCTCTAAACAGAAGCAAGGGGAGTGGGGAAGTTATGCATTTGTTACTCCTTATTAACCATCCTGAGGTTTGAGGCAAATTCTTAATTGTTTACTTTCCTGCCAAGAATTTTATCTCAGCTCTCAGATTTTGCTGCCACCTGGTGCTAAAATGTTCTAGGTAGTGATGCCTAAATAGTTTGACAAACTCCAGAAGTATAACCTAGACTCAGAGATAACACAAATTAGGATACTGGATGCTTAACATAATAAATAAAAGATATAACATTGAAAAATCCCTAATTTAGTATCATATAATCATTTAAGAAATGAATGTAGTATACCTGTTAGAACAAATTTATAAGAAGCAATAGTAGTAAATTACTATGTAGTTCTGAGATGTCACCATCTCTTAGAAGTATGGTCCCCATTTGAGCTGTCACTCTTGAATATGACAGAATACTTAGTGTTAATACACATTAACAACAAATAATTTCTCTCAGTTAATGTCCCCCCTAATTTACAATGGGAGGGGGCATTTAACTTATACTCTTTGTAAGTCAAGATTGGCTAAATTTGCCCAAGGTTTATTTGTTTCACAGAAACTATTCTTTCATTTTATCTTCTTCATTGTCTGCTGTTTCTCCCCATTCTTCATCCTGCTACTCTTGTTCTCCATTGCTTCTCCAGGCAGGATTTGCTTCTGTTGGTCCTACTTTTCCATAATTATCTTTGTCCCTGTTCTTCCATTGACTGTGTTGAAAGTGGTTTTTCCTTCCAGCTGATGACATATCATGCAGCCAACTTTTCCAATTCTAACTTTTAAAGGAATGTTGTCCTATCGGACTGTCAAATAGAGCTTTGCTCATTTAACTTTTGAGTCCCAGGTGTGGAGGGATGTTAAAAGAATCCCCCCAAAACCCAGGCAAGACAGCAGTTTGGTAGTGTCATTCATCTGTGGCAGATTATATTTTAAAGAATAACTCCCATTCCACATACTCTTATTTACAATGTGACTTTGACAGTCCTCCCATAGAGAAGTGGAATCTATGTTCCCTTCCCTAGAAACGGTGGATTTGTGGTTGAAAGAAGGGACACTATGTGACTTCCAAGGTTAGATTATAAAAAGGAATCATGTCTCTGCCCAGGTCTCTTGGGAGACTCACTTTTAGAACCCAACCACCAAGCTGTGAGGAAGCCCAAACTATCTCACGCTGAGACACCACATGGAGAGATCATTTGTACTTTTTCCAGCCATCAACCCACCTGAGGTCCCAGCCACAGCCAACATCAACTTTGAAGACACCTCTAGATGATCCCAAACCCCAGCTATCAAGTCACCTCAGCATTCAAGCCTTGCTAGATGAGACCCCACACATCAGAGACCAGAAACAAGCCAGCCCTGCTGTGCTGTATCAAAATTCCTGACCCACAGAAACCAAGAGTATAATACAATTATTGTTTTATGACACTGAGTTTTGGGGTGGTTTGTTATACAGCAATACTGACAGAAAAAGTATCCTCTTCAGTGTGTTCCTCATAAGTCGTGAGCGGGTACCCCAAGATGGGTGCAGATCCCAACTCCCCTTTATCTCATACATAAGTTTCTTATCATCTTGAAGCATCTTCCTTGACCAGAGCTTGAGCAGCCTTCATTTCTTGTTTTTGGGGGTCTTATTTCTGGTCAGAAGCCCCACTATTAATTTCAGAGACTGTTTCTCCATTTCCCCCAGAAGATCTGGGACTTCACTGTAAATGCTTTTGTCTCACTCATTTCTGACCCATTTCTCATGTTACCTATCTTTGATTTCTCATTCCATCATCTGCTCCTGGAATCCACATCTTCTTGGGATGAGTGCCAGTAGGAATTTTACCTTTCCAGAAGAGACTCCAGCCTACGCAAAGGAGTGTGGCCTCGCCTGCTGGTTCCTACAAAACAATCATAGCATTGATAGCCCAGTATCAGTATTTTCTTGATTATTTTAAAATTTATTGAGATATTACTATATGCCAAGCATTGTGCTAAACTCTCTACACACTCATTTCAATCCTCTCAACAACCTTATAGAGTAACAACTATTATCCCTCCAATTTTAAAATAAGGAAAATGAAGAACAGAGAAGTTAGGTAATTTGCTCAAGGCAAGACGGCCTGTAAATGGTAGGGGGGGATTCAGATGAAGGTGATCCAACCCCAGAGCCCATGCTCTTAACCACATGTCCCATGTACAAGACATTGAACAGCTGGCACGCATCAAACCAAGCCCAGCTTTTAAAGACTATTCCAGGGTGAGGTGAAGACCTTACTTACATGTCCCTCCTGCCTTTCTCTTCCTCACAGCTTCCTATTTCTGCACATAAGGGCACATGCATCTCTACAGGAGTAAGCAACCACTTCTAGGTGAAGAACATCCAGTTTAATTGTCTACAAAGAAAATAAACATTTCTCCAAAAAGAAGCAACAAAATCTGTAGATGCATAATTTTGGCTGCTAAAACCTAGCCAGGACAATTTATATTATACCACAGTCATTTAGCTTTTTAGGCTAAAATATCTGCATTCAGGTTACACAACAGATCTTCCCAAGAAAAACAGGTAGAAACTTGTTTTATATTTGGGTAACTAAAGGGCCAGTTCAGGGCTTTAGCCTCCTGAAACAAAGGACAATCTGCCTCGAAGTGTATTCTTGCAGGGCAGAAACTGCTCACAGCAATTTAATAACAGTGCTTTGCATTGGTTTTCACCAAGATAACAGGGGTGTAGCAGGCTTCCTGGGAACAGCTATAGCTGTTGCTCCTGGCCTACTATTGAGACTGCACTCAGCATTTTGATGCATTCCCACTGTAGGTCCACCTCTTCCATGCATGGATAAGAAATGAATATTTTACTGAAAATCCTGTGGGACTAGGGGAAGAGGTTCTATATTGCAAAATTATATTTTAAACATTAATAAAGTCTGTTAAATATCTCTTTTCTTTCCCCAGTTTTCCATTGTGGACAGCAGCTCTCTTTTCTCTTCAAAATTCTTTCCCCTCCCTCCAGAATTATTCTCTAAGCTCACACCCCTCTTCAGTCTCTCATTCCAAATCAACACCAAAAATACTGGCAGAAGTTGAAATTGGATGCCTGCAGCACTATAGCTCCACTCAGTGTGACTATGAAGGACAGTGTTGAAGAGAAATCTCTTCAGTGGTCAAAACTCCAAGCAGTGCACCTGGTTGGTTAATTTGCCTGGAAGGAGAGATGAACAAAAGTATTGCTCTATATTAATTCATGAGCAAATCACTAAGAGTTTGGATTGGAAGGAAGATGACTGGAGAATTGGAGGCAGTGAGTTCTGGAGAAGAGGTATGAGGATAGACCTCTTTGAAAGAGCACAGAATATGATATTCATGTCCCAGGTGCATGCTAACCAAAGAACAAGATCTTAATCAGGTAGACAAGATGATCTGTTTTGTGGATGTCAGTCAGCCTCTTTCCCCAGTCACTCCTGTCCTTGACCAAGGCATTCATAAATAAAGTGGCCATGGCTGCAGGGATAGAGGTTGTCCATGTTGCTGGTTAAAGAGCCAGTCTGGTTACCTCCACTACTGAGTCCCTAACTGCCAAAAGCAAAGACCAACACCAGTCAAATATATGGCATCGTTTCTCAGTTCACCTGGCCTCAGGCTGAGTATACTGAGCCATTTCCATAATAGAAGGGAAAGTGTATTGTTCTTACTAGAATAGATACTTACTTTGGATATGGATTTGCTTTCCCCTCCTCGGTGATTCTTCCCAAAACACCCATCTATGTATGGACTTACAGAATGCCCTATGCACCGTCATCGTATCCCACAGAGTATTATTTCTGACCAGGGAACTCACTTTACAGAAAACGAGGGCAATACTAGTCTTCCCATCACCTAGAAACAGCTCACCTGATTGAATTATGTAATAGCCTTTTGAAGATTCAGTTTAGTGCCTGATGGATGGCAAAACTTTGCTCTTCAGGATAGATGAAGTGGACTTTGTGTATCTTTTGGTTAGGAGATGGTCAGCATGTTTTCAGTTGTGTGAAGAGTAGTTTAATCATGTTATACAAAAGCATGGTCTCGTTGATGGTTTTAGTTGGAAATTAAATATAGTTAAAGAGTGTGTGTAGACACCAAGTTGACAAGGGATGTACTATGCTGGATTGTGATATGTCAACTTGGATGAACTGAGAACTTCATTTCCTAGAATTCCATTTTTTTGTATGAGTTAGAGTTGGCTAAGAGAGGAACTTGTGCTAAAGGTCTGAAAGGTTGAAGTCAACACTTTCTGAGGGTTATTGTGGTCAAATGTGGTGATGAACAGATACAGAGGTGCCTAGCAGGTCCATCTTGTCTTTTCCCATTAGCATTTAAACATGTCTTTCCAATCTTTAAAAATCTCTCCCTTAACCTCATGGACCCTTCCACACTACCTTGTCTTCTTTCATGTTGACTGTGTCCATTTTCACCTTTCTCCTCAATCCTCTGCTACTGGCCTATCACATCCTTCCCCTTAAAATTGCTCTCACTGTTCTTCTCTCTATACTCATTTTTTCCCTGGATTTCTATAACTATTATATGCTGATAGTGCTCAAGAATATATCTATCCAGGTGTCTCCCGAGTTTCATACCTGCATATTCAATGGTCTACTCATTACCGCCACCTGGATGATAGGCACCTACAACTCAGCGGGTCTATAACTAAATGTGTCCTATTTCCTCTCAAAGCTATACCTCCTTCATATCTCAGTGAATAGCACTGTCATCTACTCAGGTGCCCAAGCCAGAAACCTGCCACTGTCTTTGCTTAGGTTTCCTTTATCTTTTGCCTGCAATGATTATTGCAACAGTCATTCTTCCTCAAGTTGCGAAGCTCCAGTTCAATAATACAACTAGGTCTCGGGCCAAAATGGCGAGCAAGCCTGCTGTTGCAGCGTCAAGCAAATGGCTGGAGGGTATTTGAAAATGGTATTACAATGCTGCCGGGTTCAATAAACTGGGCTTAATGTGAGATGATACAACATATGAGAATGATGATGTAAAAGAATCCATAAGAAGGCTTCCTGAGAACCTTTATAACAACAGGGTGTTCTGCGTTAAGAGAGCACTGGACCTGACCATGAGGCAGCAGATCTTGCCTAAAGAGCAGTGGACAAAATATGAGGAGGATAAATTCTACCTTGAACCATATCTGAAAGAGGTTATTCGGGAAAGAAAAGAGAGAGAAGAATCGGCAAAGAAATAATCATGTAGTTTAAAAATCTGTGGATGCAGCCGTTCTCAAAGTATTTTTATGAAGTTGGTTAAACCTGGAATATACAATGTAGAACTATCTGGGCTGTAAATGTATTATTTTAAATAAATGTCTATAATAATTATAAAAAAGTAACACAACTATAATGTACCATACAAACGCTATGGTTTATTTTCAGTATAGATCTGTATTAACCCTGAGAATGTGGGGCAATAGAGCTCCATTTTATGGGAGAAGTTGCAGCTGATAGTGGGCTGAGATGAACAAAAGGAAAACATGCTTGCACAATAGTGGACATTGTCAGTGTGTTAGACCTGGTGACAATGCTATTCTTTCCACAAATATTTATTAATTTCCTACCATGAGCTAGGAACTGTGCCTACAGGATATGCTTCCAGGGCATTGATTCACTGTGTACTTTTTCTGGGTCCCGCACATGTAGGGGATACAAAGATGAAAAAGTCATGGTCCCTATGCTTAAGGGGCTCTCAGCTCTCTTCGTCATGACCCACGTCAAATGATATCTCAGATGGCCCTTTCTAATGCTGAGCTCCTCCCACAAAGAGTGCTGCAGTAAAGTTCCTTCTGGGGCCTATTATTTTCAAAGAATAAATTAATTTCAGAGGAAAAGAAAGTCAGTCTAGAGACATAAGTAGGCTGTTGTCCAGAGGCAAGGATTCTGGAAAACCACCACCAAATTAAAAAGCTATATGCAAGGATTCTTTTTTTGGTGACACATAGGGACCGCCTCATTGGGACCTAAGTTAAACTGCAAGCAATCTCAGTAGTGAATTCAGCCTTGTGCTCAGCCCTTTCCCAGAACCTCTGGCTTAATTATGAGAAGAAAACCTATTTATTCTGAGACATCACCACTTTGGGATAAATTCCTGGAAGCCATCATGAAAGCAAAGGGAAGATCTTTCTCAGAGTCTCTTCTCTGGATTTCTGAGAAAGAAGTGTTTCGTGTTTAGCCTGTCAAGTTGCTTTTCATTTCAGTCCATGGATTTGCCCCTTATTTAATTCGCTTTGAACTTAGTTCTCCCTGTTCATCCAGAGGCCTGGGTCTCCTATGGGAGGGTAATTCAACCTTTCTCGTGTCTTCCTCAGATATCATCTTTCTTTGAGCACATTCTTCATATTATTAGTTACAAAATAATAAAAATAATAATACTTATATACTACCTTACATTTCACAAAACTCTTTTCATGTGTTTTAGTTCATTTAATCCTAATAGCATCACAGAAAGGCAGAGCCATGAGGAACCTGAGGTTCAGTGAAAAGTAACCTAAGATCACATAGCTGTTGGATGACAGACCTCACAAAGAACCCAGATATTCTAACTGACATCTTCTTTCAACTATTTCTCCCTATATTCGTCCAGTGGCCAAAGTCATTTCTAGACCTGATCCATTTCATTTCATCCTTCATCCATTTATTCTGAAATCTGAACAAAACTATGTTCATACTGGGAGCCAAGGAACACTGATGTCTCTCCTGGGGATGAGCTTGGTTGTAGGGACCCAGGAAGCCCCCCGTAAGCCAGGACTCCCAGGACCTACCAAGAACAAGAAAATGCAGGAGCTCTCCTGAGGCAGGGGTTCTCCACTTTGGCTACACATTGAAAACAGCTGGGGAGCTTTAAACACTACTGAAGCCTGGGTTCTAGCCCCAGAGATTTATATTGAATTGGTCTTGGGGGCAGCCAGGCCATTAGATGTTGAAAAACTCCCCAGCTGATGCTAATATGCAGCCAAGTTTGGAAACATTGCCTGAGGGCTTCCACGTGTTTACCTGTTCCTTGTAGGACCTGTGGACTCATTCTCTCTTTCTCCCTTTTCTAAATGCTTATTACACCAATCATATATGGTTGTTTAATAAAATCTAGAAAATGCAAGAGGCAGGATCAAGATGGTGGAATAGGAGGACGCTGAGCTCACCTCCCCACAACGAACCCATCAAAACTACAACTACCTATAGAGCAACCCTCACTGAGAATGACATGAAAACTGGCAGAATGACTCTCCTACGACCTAGGCTGTAACGAAAGGACCACACAGAGTCTGGTAGGAGGGAAGGAGAAGTGATCTAGTCAGGACCTGAACCCCTAGCGGGCGACCCAGAACAGGACAGGGATATCACAGGTTTGGGGATCCTCCCTAAGGAGTGAGGGGTTCAAGCCCCATATTAGGCACCCCAGCCCTGGGGTTCAACACTAGGAACATGAGCTGGTTTGAAAAGATGTGGGGCTTACCGGAGGGCTGTAAGAAACCGAGACTCTGCTCTTGAAGGTCACGTGCACAAACTTCTTGCTCCCAGTCCCAGTGTGGAGGCAGCAGTCTGAAAAGTGCCTGGTGCTCTGAGGGGCTGCCCCCCCCCCATACTGGGCTCCTGCTTCCAGCACCTCCTGCTCCGCCGCTGCTGCCCGCGAGGGCCGAGGCCACCACTGCCAGTGAGCGTGCTCACACTTGGAGGGAGATGAACCAGCTTGGTCTGGCCCTGCCTCTAGCCAGGCGGGAGCCCGCCACTGCCATCCTGAGCTCACACCGGGGAGGGAGCAGAACCAGCTCAACAGTGTGTCTCCAACCCCCTCGGTTCCAACACCTCTGACCCCAACCCAGCCTCTAACAAAGCTCCACACACTGAGGGAAAATTGGAACCCGCTCAGAAGTGCAGCCCCAAGCCCTCAGGCTCTGACCATGCTCCCAAGCAAGGTGGAGACTCCATCACACTGGGGAGAAGCCCAACTTCCTCAGAGCTCCTGCTCCAGCCCCTCTGGCCTTGACCCCACCCACGATAGGGTGGTGACTGCCTTTGAGCCCAGGAGAAACTGGTGCTGGCACCTGGCTCTCTGCACCCAGCCCCGCTGATTCCAGCCCGACCTCCCAGCAAGGTGGTGGCTGCCAGTGCGGGGGGGAAGACATGGCCCATGCTCACTTCAGATCCAGCTCTCCCCCTAAGGCCGCTGGAGACACGCAGACTGCATAGGGACACTCCCACACAAGGACATGCCTTCAAGACCAGGATAGGTAACTGTTTCACCTAATTTCATAGAGACAAACAGAGAAAGGTAAACAAAATGAGAAAACAGAGGCAGATGTTTCAAATAAAAGACCAAGATAAGGTCCTTGAAAAAAACCCTAATGAAACAGACACAAATAATTTACCCGATAAAGAGTTCAAAGCAATAGTAATAAGAATGCTAACTAGACTTGGGAAAAGAATAGATGAACAGAGTGAGAAATTCAACAAAGTACTAGAAAATATAAAAAAGAACCAGTCAGAGGCTGAATACAATAACTGAAATGAAAAATACGCTAGAAGGAATTAATAGCAGATTAGGTGATACTGAAGCATGCATAAGCGATCTGGAGGATAGAATAGTGGAAATCACCCAGTCATAACAGCAAAAAGAACAACAAATTAAAAAAAATGAGTCCCCCTGGGACAACATCAAGCATACCAACATTAACATTCAAAACATCATAGTGCTGGCACAAAAACAGACACATAGATCCTTGGAACAGAAGAGAGAGCCCAGAAATTAACCCATGTACCTATGGTCAATTAATCTATTACATAGAAGATAAGAGTATACAGTGGGGTAAAAACTGTCTCTTCAATAAGTGGTATTGGGAAAACTGTACAGCTACATGGAAAAGAATGAAATTAGAACATTTTCTCATACCATCTACAAAAATAAACTCAAAATGAACTAAAGACCCAAATGTAAGCCTGGAAACCATAAAACTCTTAGAAGCAAACATAGACAGTACACTCTTTGACGTCAGTCTTAGCAATCAATATCTTTTTGGATCTGTCTCCTCAGACAAGGGAAACAAAAACAAAAATAAATAAACGGGACTTAATTAAACTTAAAAGCTGTTGCACAGCAAAGGAAACCATTGACAAAATGAAAATACAACATACTGAACAGGAGATGTTTGCAAATGATATGTCTGATAAGGGATTAATAACAAGCCCATACAACTCAATATCACAAAAACAAACAAGCTGATTAAAAAATGGGCAGAGGACCTGAACAGGTATTTTTCGAAAGAAGATGTACAGGTGGCCAACAGGTACATGAAAACATGCTCAACATCACTAATCGTCAGGGAAATGCAAATCAAAATCACAATGAGCTATCACCTCACACCTGTCAGAATTGCTATTCTCAAAAAGACAACAAATAACAAGTGTCAGTGAGAATGTGGAGAAAGGAAACCCTAGTGTACTGTTTGTGGGAATGAAAATTGGCATAGCCAGTATGGAAAACAGTATAGAGGATCCTCAATAAATTAAAAATAGAACTACCATATGACCCAGCAATTCTTCTACTGGGTATATATCTGAAGAAAACGAAAATACAAATTCAAAAAGATATATACACCCCAATGTTCATTGCAGCATTATTTACAATAGCCAAGTTTTCACCAACAAATGAGTGGATAAAGAAGATATAATGGAATATAGATATTAATATATATATTATGGTATATTAGCCTTAAAAAAGAATGAAATTTTGCCATTTGCAGCAACATGGATGGTCCTGAGGTTATTATGCTTAGTGAAATAAATCAGACAAATACTGTATGTTTTCACTCATATGTGGAGTCTAAAAATTAAAACAAATGAATGAATATAACAATACAGAAACAGACTCATAGTTATAGAGAACAAACTAGTGGTTACCAGTGGGGAGAGGTGTGGGGGGAGGGGCAAGATAGGGAAAGGGGAATAAGTGGTATAAACTTCTAGGTTAAAAAATAGGGGCTTCCCTGGTGGCGCAGTGGTTAAGAATCCACCTGCCAATGCAGGGGACACAGGTTCGCCCTGGTCCGGGAAGATCCCACATGCCACAGAGCAACTAAGCCCATGCACCACAACTACTGAGCTTGCGCTCCAGAGCCCGTGAGCTACAACTACTGAGCCTGCGTGCCTAGAGCCCATGCTCCGCAACAAAGACGAGCCACAGAAATGAGAAGCCTGCACAACGCAAGGAAGAGTAACCCAGGCTTACCGCAACAAGAGAAAGCCCGTGTGCAGCAATGAAGACCCAACACAGCCATAAATAAATAAATAAATAAATAAATTTATAAATAAATAAATAAGACACCGGGGTGTAATGTACAGCACAGGGAATACAGCCAATATTTTATAATAACTTTATATGGAGTATAATCTATAAAAATACTGAATCACTATGTTGTACACCTAAACTAATATAATATTGTCAGTCAACTGTACTTGAAGTTTTAAAAAGTAAGAAAAAGAGAAAGAAGTAAAAAAACTAGAAAATATAGATTAATCTTTGGAGAGTAATCATAATTATTCCACAGAGAAATAAATACTGTTAACAATTTGTTAAATATCTTTCCAGAACTTCTTTCTATGTATATACAGATAAATAAATAAACAAATACTCTTTTTTAATCAAAAACTACCTGGGTAAACTCATTGAGGAGTCTATGAAATAATGCTAAAAATAATTATAACTAGCATTTGCATAGCACTTTAGAGTGGCTAATTCTCACATGAAAAAATAAGAACTAATTACCAATTATTCAGCATCCTTTTTGAGAATCAGTGTGCCAGGTGCTGAATTAGGCATTTACTTTAGTCCTCTATTTGATATCTCTCATAAAGTCTGTACAGTCCCCATTTTACAGATTATCTAAGTCTCAGTGGAGTGCCTGAGTTCACTTGTTAAAACATGTATTGTGTCATGGTTTTACTCAGCACTGTATCTCAGAGCATAGCTCAGTGCCTTGCACTGTGCCTCGCAGAGAGTAGGCACTCATACATAGTTAATGGATGAAGGAATAATTAAATCACATGCCTTTTCATTAATTCATACTGCCTCTGGTTGATGCAGAGAGGCTTTCTCCAGAGGAGATTTACTTCCTGGGCCTTCATTCTCTGGCAGTGATTGCTCACCGAGTAGGGATTTCACGGCTCATGGAAATGTGTCTATGTTATATTCACTATCTAGGGCAATGGTTCTCAAACTGTGGCCCCTGGCCCAACAGCATTGGTGTCACATGTGAGCTTGTTAGAAATGCAAATTCATGGATCCCATTCCAGACCGCTGAATTAGAATTTCTGGGCATGAGTCTCAGGAAGCTGTGCTTTAATTAGCTTTCCAGATGATTCTAATGAACGTTAAAATGAATGTTAAATTTTGAGAACGATGGGAAATAAATGAATTTCTTCTTGTCCTGAGACTCACAATAATAGTATAACTTGGCTGATTGGGTGGATAGAGGAGCCATTTATAGAGATTGGGAAGACAGGAGGGGCAAGTTTGGATGGAGATTGGGGTTTGGTATGTTAAATTTGGAGTACCCGTGGGATATCCAGGTGAAGCTACCTGGAGGCATCTGCAAGGACTGAGTTAGAGATATAGATTTGGGAGTGGTAGTTGAAGCCACAAATAAGAGTGCCCAGGATAGTGGGAAGCACTGGAGAAGAGGAGGGCCATTGACATACCTTAAGTAATAGCATTATTTAAGGGGAGTAGGGGAGAAGTGCTCAGAAAAAGAAGAATTTGAGGACAGTCATTCTTCCTTGTGAGTGACTTGCATCGGAATGTTTGTCTCATCTTCCCCTCTGGACTATAAGCTCCTTAAAGCCTGGAACTGTGTAAACTTTAATAGGTCCCTCAAACAAAAGTACATTGCTGCATAGCCTGTAAATAATCAATGAATTCCTACCAGGATTCTGCTTTGCAGAAATCCAATGTGATCAGAGCCGTGAGCAAGATGTTTCCCCCAAAAGACACATATATAATTTCCCAATGGACAGAGTGGCAGATTAAAAATAAGTGAATAAATAGAGGGCATCATGTGTAATCCACTGATATCTATGCTAATCACATTAATCAGAGTGAATTAATTACACCTGAAAACATGCAAAGTTAAATTCCTTAGAAAATCAATTCATTAAACTCATATTGGAATGCACAGTCAACAACCTCCATGTTTAGAAACTATCAGCATGATTTGTGGCAACTTCTGATTTACTAACGAAACTGCTTAAAACATTTTTAAAGGCAATTGCAATTACTGTCTGGCATTTGATGGAAAGAAATCTTGTCAGCATTGTCCCTCGTGTGTCAACTGTCACAATTTTCTAAAAATTTTGAGGTGAAAAATAGGCAGGCTCTACTATTTGCTAGCCTCAATTAGAGTTAATTCAATGTGTGTCTGCAAATAATAGTGTTTAATGTAATCTCTCTAATTACAGATAAAACGCATTTTCAGACATGCTCATCACTGACAGTATTTTGGGATAAGTTGAACTGACAGCTGCTTTCTAAACGGAAGGGAAAAAACAAACCTTCCTTGAGGTTGTGTTGATTTTCTCTCTCTCTCTCTCTCTCTCTCTCTCTCTCTTTGGCATTGAAGTTCAGAAAAATATGAGACTAGACACTTTGGCTCTAGATACCAACTTTGAAAATCATGACATAGTCTATCTCTTGGGAATGTGATGTGGTTTCCATCTCCCACTTCCATCAATGAATATCTAACTTGAATTTACTAAGTAAGCATTTCTAAGGGTTTCTGGTAAACCAGGCACTGTGCTAGGTACTAAGGATGATTCTACCAAAACTACCCTCCACAATGGCTTCATGAGTCAAGTCAAGCTTCCTACTATACTAGACATGATAGTTAGAGTGCCACTATATTTACAGCCCCTTCAGATTTAAACTATTCAGGTCACAATATTTTCTGAAGGGTCAATGCATGTTCCCCTTCAACCACAGCTAACTGATGGGGTAGGGAGATGGTTCTACTTCTAGAGCAACACCAGAAATAAGGATGACATCAGCAGTACAGCAAGACAGTCCATTAACAGAGCTAAGCAAACAGAAGTGGGAAACTGAAGCCAGAGCTAATGTAAAAATTGGCAGAATTTGCAGGTATCTTGAGGAGGTCTTTGGACCTCACTATTTGTGGAATAGGGAGTTCAAAACAATCCTTTCTAGATCCTAAGGAGAAGAGGCCCCAGCTAACATGTGGGTTACAATACCAATCAGACATATTCCAGGACCAGCCCTAGGTACAAGTCATCCTAAAATATCACCTATTATGATACTACTCTTGATTCTTCTCCAAGCTGAAATTTCCACCCATAAAGCCACTTTCTGGGGCCAGACAATAGTAATGTTGTCTCTAGAAGGCCACTGTCAAATGCCATCTGGAAGGAGAGAGTGGCATATAGGACATAGTACACAGATGACAATATCACTTATATCCCATTGACCAGAACACAGTGCCAAGACCACCCCTAGCTGCAAGGAAGTCTGAGAAATGTGTTTATCCTGAGTAGCCAGGTGCCAGGCTAAATATTCTATTTCTATGTAAAAAGGTTTGACAGTTTCTTATGAAGTTAAACCTATCCAGCAATTCCACTCCTACGTATTTACTCTAGAAAAATGAAGCATGTTCACACAAAGGCTTGTAGGTAAATAGGCAGCTCTATTCATAATTGTATAAAGCACAACATGGTGCCATTTTATAAACGCTGAGTTAGCAAAAATAAAAAATCCTGATGAATCCAAGTGTTGGGGAAGATGTAGAGCAGATGGAACCCTCATACAATGTTGTTGAGAGTGTTAATTGGTACAACCACTTTTGAAGAATATTGGTATATCCAGTAAAGGAGAAGATTTGCATACCTTATAACCTAGCAATTCTACTTCTTGGTAATCCTAGAGCAGTGATTCTCAAGCTTTAGCATGCATCATAATCACCTGGAGGGCTTATTAAAATACAGATTCTTAAGCCCTGTCCCCAGAGTTTCTGATTCAGTAGGTCTGGGGTGGGACCTGAGAATTTACATTGCTAGCAAGTTCCCAAGTGATGCTGATGCTACTGGTCCTGGGACCACACTTTGAAAACCACTAGCCTAGAAAAATTCTTGCCTATGTTTATTAGGAGATGTGTGCAAAAATGTTCCTGATATTATAGCTTGTAATAGTAAGATTATGGAAACTTAAATAACAACTTAAAAACAACTTAAATAACCATTGACAGGACAGTGAATAAAGAAATTATAATGTATTAAAAGAAGTACTACAAAGCAGTGAAAATTAATGAATTAGAGCCATATGATATCATGGATAAATATATTTAAAAAATTGAAGTATAGTTGATTTACAGTGTTGTGTTAGTTTCTGGTGTAGAGCAAAGTGATTCAGTTATACATATACAGATTATTTTCCATTATAGTCTATTACAGTATACTGAATATAGTTCCCTGTGCTATACAGTAGGACCTTGTTGTTTATCTATTTTACATATAGTAGTTTGTATCTGCTAATCCCAAATTCCTAATTTACCCCTACCCTCTTCGATAACCATAAGTTTGTTTTCTATGTCTGTGAGTCTACTTCTGTTTTGTAAATAAGTTCATTTGTATCATTTTTTTTTAGATTCTGCATACAAAGGATATCATGATATTTGTGTCTCTCTGTTTGACTTACTTCGCTTAGTATGATAATCACTAGGTCCATCTATGTTGCTGCAAGTGGCATTCTTTCATTCTTTTTTGTGGCTGAGTAATATTCCATTGTGTGTGTGTGTGTGTGTGTGTGTGTGTGTGTGTATGTATATATATACCTCACATCTTCTTTATCCATTCATCTGTCGATAGATAAACATAATTTTGAGCAAAGAGAAAAACAAGTTGCAGAAGAATATATACCTTATGATACAACTAATATAAAATTTTAAAAGTGTAACTCTAAACAGCAAATTATTTAGGAATATATACATATGCAATGATAAACCAAAATTCAGGCTGTTGGGGAGAAGGGGGGAATACGATTAGGGAAGCATAGAGATTCCAACAGTTCTAGAGTTGGGTGGTGAGTTCATAGATGTTTGTTATATTACTGTTTTGTATGTATAAATCATTTTATAATTATTTTTTGGTTTTAAGTCAGTTTCATTTTGTGTATATATGAATTATTTTACTTTTTTCTTTTCAATCGGTTTTATTTTTCCAATTTTATATTATTTTAGTTTCCCATAGAATCTCTTGGCAATGTAAGAAACAAAAATGCAAATATATAAGGATGTACTCTTTATTTTTTTTAAATAAGAAGAAAAACCTAAGTATGTTCATATGGACAATGAAATATATGAAAGCAGCTATGTTAGGTTTGTATATTTATGTGTCTTTTTTTTTATATATAGTTATAAACACCTTTGTATAATTCTGAACAATTGATTAGAAACTGGCAAGAAAAATGTGCAAGGATGAAATGATCAGGGGGAAGAAATTAGGATTTTAGGAATAAAAGGTGGAAAGTGTGTTAGGAGACTCATATGTTCAATGGGCAAAATGAAGGCCAGGCTGCTGGGAAGTGAACAACTCTGAGATGGTCAAGGACTGCTTGGCTCTCTGCATTGCTCCAGCAACTCTCTGCAGGGACAAGGAAAGCAGATTATGGGGCTGATGAGGCTGGTCTTTGTGGGTTTACTGAACGTGGTCAGAAGGGAACAGGGAAGTGGCTATAGAATTTGAAGGAGGACGACCTTTAAGCTGTTGACTATAGTGCTCAGTGTAAGTTTTAAATCAGCTGGAAATTGGGAAGTTGGCTGGGGCAGGAAAGAGCTGTGAGGGGTTGAATGATTGCAGTCCATTCTGAGTATAGAGAACATTTGTGTTTAGAGGGGGAAGCATCAGAAAGGGATTCCAAAAGTGGAGCAGGGCTTCATTATTACAAGATTCTGTGGGTCTAAGGCTGGTGAGGGACAAAGTTAGAGTACCTGGCGAAAAAACGGTGGGGGTCATGAGTCAAGGAATCTGAAGAATTAGTAGGACAGGTGATAAATTTGACAGAAAGAGAAAATGAGGTTGTGTCACTCTATACGCTGGTAGCTCTGGTGCTTGGGTAGAGTTTCTTACCACTTGCTGATGAGCAAGGAACTGAGGGTAAATGCTCTCTCTGCTTCAGAGAGGAGCAGGGGTCTAAAGACCAAGCACCAGGAAGACTGCCAGGGGTTGCAGAGCCATATTGACATGTGTTCAAATCCCATGGGCTCTTGGGCAAGGTACTCACCCTCTCCTAGCCTCTTTCCCCATTTTCAGACAGGGAATAATGACACTTTCTCAGAAGTAGTGAGCATTAAGTGTGATCATGTATGAGCATATCTATTGGAGTATCTGGCACACATAATAGATGCCTAATAAATGTTGAGTCTCCTCTTCTCCTCGAATCAAATGCCCTTAGAGCCCCAGCCTGGAGGATGACCAGCATCATAGCAGGTAATCGGGTAAAGGACCAGTGATCCTTGGGCTCCCAGTTGGAGCCATGAAATGGGCAGAGTTAAAAAAATAAAACAGGAATGAGTGTGCTTGCAACACTAACCAAACAGAACACACAAACAAAAAGTATTGTCTATGTTAGTGTCACGGTACAACTCAGCGATGACCCTGAGGAATAATTTTCTTAAATATCTTTTGAAGAATTTTGTTCATGGTGAGGGGTGTCATATAATAGAAGGTACAAAAATCCTCTTTGAAACATGATGAGATTTTCAACCCATTGGGCTGAAAGTATGGGCTTTTGCAAAGAAAAGTATGGACTTTTTCAAAGAAAAGTATTTGGACAAGATGGTGGACCATTTAATACTCTTAGATTTCAGTCTTTTCTGTTTTTGATTTTAGTCTTTCCCATTTTTCTCCTAGTCCTAGAACAAAGGTTTATAAGCAGCTTGCTCATGGAGCTACCTGAGAGAAGGAAATGGGGAGGGTCTGAAATCAGTGCCTAAGGCAAAAAAAAAAAAAAAACACAAAAAATCACATATAATCAAGATTATCTTTGAAAATAATTTACATAATACTTAAGCTCAAAGGTCAACATTTAGCCAAAAGAATTGAAAGCAAAGTCTTGAAAAGATAATATTTGTACACCCATGTTTATACCAGCATTATTCACAATAGCCAAAAGGGGGAAGCAAATCAAGTGTCCAATGACACGTGAATAGGTAAACAAGATGTGGTATATTATGTGGTATGGAATATTATTTAGCCTTAAAAAGGAAGGACATTCTGACACATGCTCCAACATGGATGACTCTTGAGAACATTATGTTAGGTGAAATAAGCCAGACACAAGAGGACAAATACCGTGTGATTCCACTCATATGAGGTACCTAGGGTAGTGAAATTCACAGAGACAGAAAGAAGAATATTGGTTACAAGGGCTGAGGGAGGGAGGAATGGGGAGTTATTGTTAATAGGAACACAGCTTCAGTTTTGCAAGATGAAGAGTTCTGGAGATTGCTTAAACAATATGAATGTACTCAACATCACTGGATACTTAAAAATGGTTAAAATGATAAGTTTTATGTGTGTTTTACTGCAATTTTTTTTAAAGTCAACAATTAGCTTCTTGTGTTATCTTTGTGAATTTAACTTATGCAAATTCAACCGCAGGCAAATAAATGCCCCTTATCTAGAACTGATCTTCCTTGCCTCCCTCCCTATTCAAACCAGACTTTTGCCCCTAGAGTCCCCGAAAAAGGAGCTTCCCCACTCCCCCTTTCTTTTTTCCCTTTGGGCCAAGCACCTATATTTGAATTTGTATGCAAGATGGCGCTCCGCTGTATCTCTCATTCTCTTCTTACTGTATTTTATAGTTGAGGAAATGAAGGCACTGGCAAGAAGCAGGAAGAAGGGTTTGGCTCCTAGACCACACACAACACTTAGAAAATACTCTATGCATGAACTAATGAAGAAAATCATGAGAGCTCCCACGTTTCTAGTTTTGAGCTATCAGTGCACACAAAAAAACCATATTTGTACTAACTTGGAATATGTGTTTGGGGTAGAGCTGAATAAAAGTTGTATTTGCATTGCCCACAGAGGGGTTTCTAAGCAATGTAATAGTAATGGCTTCAGCAAAAAGGCAGAGAGTACCAATCAATCTTTGAGAACTCTAACCCTGATTCTTGTAAATTCTGGTTCACAAACAACTGATATCCTGTCATCTTGATATAGAAATAAATCCTTCATACCCCTAAATGATAAGTTTAGGCAACAGATTGTTAGCTCCACTTATGTTATATACAGTTGAAAGCAAAAACTTCATACACTGTGCATGTTTGTATCTCCTCAAAGCACCCAACTGTGCTTTGCCTGCAGGAAGTAGTCAATAAATGGTTATTGAATTTAGAATGTCCTTCTTCCCAATCAGTGAGGTTTAATATATTTCCAATTCAGAATGCCTATTAATTTTTCAGCATTAGTAAGCCTTTTAAAAAATCCATTTGGGGTATGTTTAAGAGTTCACAGCAAATACCATTATATAAATGGTTAAGAAAATACTGTTAAATGAAGCGTGCTTATTCAACACACCAGCAGCCATTGATAAAATGTAATTTAATTTAATCATTTAACTTTACATTGTTAATGTACAAGAGCATTTCTTTCAAACACAGGTTAACACACACTAAAGAGCAATGCTGTTAGAGGAGCAGAGAAACTTTGGAAAACTCTGCTGTCTGAAATGAAAGCAAGGCACTCTCCATTAACAGCTGGTGGATTCCTGATTTCCGCCCACAGAAGGCATGTTCGCACTGAGAGAGCTCTCCCACAAGGGAAGAATCACCTGCTTTAATTCTTGCTGTCCTCTTCTGAGCTAGTTTGGTCATCCACTCTGTATAAACTTGTGTGTCAACATTAAGATAAAAAAAGAGACTTGAATTGATAGATGACTTGGTGGGGGGCTCTCATAGTTGTAATAACTATGGAAGACAGAAGAACACTGGCTATAATCTTTATTTTTCAGCACTAGTGTCTGGACCTATAACTAAAAACCTTCATTCCTTCCAACCAATCAATAACAGCTAAAAAGTCTTTCCCTTAAATCTGATGGGTGTAAAAATGAAAAGTGACAGCATTTCTCTAGGGCTCTGTTTTTTCGTTTTGTTTTGTTTTTCCTTTACAGACATGACAAAAAAACAAGGATTAACATTCCAAGACTAACGGTGCACAAAAGGGTTTTATGTATGCACAGTATTTCTAATTTATCCAAATTCATTTTGAATTTGGTCTGAAGCTACCTTGTATGAAACGTTAGCTTTCCTGATATTTAATAATATTTATTGTGTTTGCATATAAGCTAAAAAAAATTACTGCAAAAGTACTACTACTTTTTCATGGTAAAATGTAAATAAATATTAGTGGTTATTTCTAAAAGCCTGTTTCCCTATAGGTGCAGTAAATTAAGTAAAAAGACCATGGAAAGAAGGATTAGGTCCTAGTCTTGATTCTGTTACCAGCTGTCTGACCTTGGGTAACTCTTTGCCTTTTGCTGGGCCCCAGTTTTCTCCTCTATGAATTTCAGGGTGCGTGGACTAGTTGACAAGTCAGGCCCCTTCTAAGTCTAACATTCCAAGATCCTAACATTCCAGATCCTATCATCTTGATATAAAAATAATAATCTCTCACAAAAGTTCACACAAACATAATATATGATCAAATATCAGAATGACTCTTGGAAAAAAACATATATGATTTGCTATCTCGGCTATCCTTTGCAGCAATTAGGCAATTCATTTGGCATTTGTTTGATTGTATAATTTAATGACAATATAAACAGCATAGTTTTGTTCTTTTTCCTTTAAAAAGACTAAAGCAAAAATGATTTAAAGCTAACAAAAACTACTGTGACATCAGTTTGACATTCAAAGTTTGTTTCTTAGCAAAATGGCCAAAGATATTTTGACTTGATACAGAGTATATAATATAAAGACCTTTAGACCTAAAAATCTTCAAACATTATTGAATTTAGCAAAACATAAGCAAAATTTTAATATCAAAGTGCTAAACAGTACTGCCTTAAAAGTCACTGCAAATGAACCAAAAAATAACCGCATGGGAAGTAACATTTATTGTACAAATGGTTAATAAAAAGACACATTATAAATATATATATGTAACCTGCTATATTTATATATATATTTACTTATTTAATTTCTAATTGGTGTATCCAAGTTCACTGTGAACACCCCATTTAAGTACTCTGTAACTCAGCTTCCAGGAGCTGGTGGTCTTGCAATAAATACAGGCAAAGCTATTACAATATAACGTGCATACAAATGTTTATACAAATAAGGACACTATGCAACAAATTATCTCATAATAATATGGCATTAACAGTATAAACATACAAAAGGGAGTACGAACACGGAATGTTGAAACGCAGCCCACTAATCCTTTCTAAGTACTTACATTCACACTATTTTTTTTTTTTATAATAAGACTTGCTTGTTCTCCAAAATTGTCTCTTTAACCGATAACAAAAATTAAATTATATATATTTTAAAAACCTTATTATCCCTGGTGCTTACCCTGTATGATCCATTCCTACTCATTTGCATGTTCTCATCTAGGGTTCAAACGCTTAAAACTCATTGAATGCTCCTGGGGCTTCTGAATGAATGTGTCAGTCGGTTTCTATAACTGAAGAAAGTTTAGGGAACTCCGGCTGGATTTACAGAACATGACAAAAAAAAAAAAAAAGCTGTATGCAATCCATCTTATAATCTGAGCCCCCTTTAGGACAGTTGGACAGTCAGGGCAGGGATCTGTATCCATCAAGAATGGCCTAAATTCTTGGATGCACCATACCTCAGAAGGGTTCTAAAGGGCAGGTGGACAAAGCCTCTGCTAGGAAAATTAGCATGTGTCATTTGCTAACATGACTGCCTCCTTTCAATTTCCATATAAAATAAAGGAGAGTTAATAAACAAGACTTTGTAAGACAGCACTTTAAAAATTGCACTTGTATATGGAAGCGAACAGCCATTATCATTTTGCTATGTCTGATTTATAGGTAATCCTCCATCTTTCACCATTTGTTAAAATAAAATAAGGAAGAAAGAAATTAGAAAGAGGGAATTTCTGCTTTGTTTGCACCACATATGTACCCTTGATACAAGAAGTGTACTCTAAAGGGATCAATCTCAAGACACATCCTACCCTGGCGAACAACCCTTGGCTGTTCTTGTTTTTAAATACAAACCAACTATAATTGTATTCCCCAGAAAGAGTTTTAAAACAGTTATTATTATTTTTTTTTTTTTCCTGCTGGGATAGCATTGTCCAAAAGTGCTTTGTTAGCAATTTCTTAGAAAACCCTCATGAACTATACCCCACCCCCCCCACCCCAACTCCAAAGCCTAAATATAAAACACAACCCCAACACAATACTCTGCAAGTTTTCTGGCTTTCAGTTGTAAGGAAAAGTGCCAGGAAAAAAAAAAAAAAAAAAAAAAAAAGGTCTTTCATTTCTACAGGAGCTTGCTTTTTCTCTTAAGGAAGGACAGAAAATGGTAGGTGTCCAGACCCATCCCTCCGCTGCTTGGCAAGCGGCTGCTAGCACATGAGGCAGCTCCCTGCTCAGGCTGCTCCTGCTCAGAAAGGCAGGGTATCCAGGAAGAGCTTGTCGATGATGGAAGGTGGAGACACCAAGTCTTCCAGCTTCAGGTAGAAGATGCGCTGGAGGCCCAGGGTGCAGATCTTCCGCAGTTCTACCAGGGCACGCAGGACCTTGGGCTCGGTGGGCTCCAAAGCTTGTCCCTTACTCTGATGCTCTTTTAAGCTGCTTGTGATCTTGTTGCATAGCTCCTCCACTCTCTTTGGTTCTTTTAACCCATGTCGTTCTGCAGAGGGTTAGAAAAGGATAGAAAAATTTAGGAGGCAGTTACATCTTAAAAAACCCGGAATCCCTGGACTTCCCTGGTGGCTCAGTGGTTAAGAATCCGCCTGCCAATTCTGGGGACACAGGTTCGAGCCCTGGTTCGGGAAGATCCCACATGGCGTGGAGCAACTAAGCCCGTGTGCCACAGCTACTGAGCCTGTGCTCTAGAGCCCGTGAGCCACAACTACTGAGCCCGTGTGCCACAACTACTGAGCCCGTGTGCCACAACTACTGAAGCCTGCGCACCTCGAGCCTGTGCTCCGCAACAAGAGAAGCCACCGCAATGAGAAGCCCGCGCACCGCAACGAAGAGTAGCCCCTGCTCAACACAACGAGAGAAAGCCCGCGTGCAGCAACAAAGACCCAACGCAGCCAAAAATAAATTAAAAAAAAAACCCAAACAAACAAACCCTGAATCCCTAATGGAGGCCTGTGTCCTGTTCTGCCAGTTGGGATGGCATTTTACAGCCAAAGTGCCCTCCCTCTTAGAGGTAGTTCATGGCCTTTGGTATTAAACAACAACAGGGATTGAATCCCAGTCCTGTCACTTACTCACTGTGTCCCCTTGAGTAAGTCTCTTAACTTCTGAGCCCCAGTTTCCTTATAAAATGAAGATAATAATCATACCCAATTCAGGGTTTCTGGGAGGATCAGCTTGGGCGAATAATGCAGATGAAGTACACAGTTCCCATCACAGAGCCACATTGAGTGAATAACAGGGTGGTTACTATTTTGCACACATTATCTGACTGAGGTCTTCCAAAAGCCCCATCAGGAAGCAACTCTTTTTCAGAGTGACATGGAAACACATCCAGGCAAATGAAAAAATGTTCCCATCTTGACACACTGGGTTGGTAATGCGGCTGTAATTTCCATTTGTTAATGCAAAGGCCGCCCTGCAAGACCTGATACAAAGTGCATTCTTGTATTTTCATGCTAACCAGCATTGAGAAGAATCCAGATTTTCTTTTCCTTGTTCTCCCAGCTCCATACTCCTATTGACCTACACCTGGCACACACCTACACCTGACCTACACCTGGTACAAAATACACGTTCCTCTGCTGTGGAGACGGAAAAGTCAAAGAGAAGAGAGGAGGCCCAGAGGAGGTGGTGCAAGCATTTTATAATGTGGCAAGACATGAACACCAGTATCTTATATTTTATAAAATAATGTATAAATTATCTCCATGTTAAATATTATGATCTCTTATTTTGTAAATAAGGTTAAACGGTTTTCCCAAAGTCACACAGCTGCTAAAAGCTGGGATTTGAACCCAGTCTTCTGAGGCAGACTCTGTCCTCTTGCTCCAGAGCAATGTTGCATCTCCTTGCAAACAGAAAGGAGCATGACATCCAGTACAAATCAATTTGCTCTCCCTCAGCATGTAGATATCAGAGTCTCTTTCCTGAGAGAAGAGCTTGGCCCCTGTTATCTTAGTCAAAGTTTTCATCTCTTGGTATATTTACATGTAAAATAATAATTCTTGAGAGATGGAAGATATCCATCCAATGGGAAATCAAGTACTAGTTTTTAATTTTTCCTACATTAATTTTTTTTTTAGTTGGGAATATTTTTGTTAGAAAAGTTAATTCCCAAAATCATCGGAAAAATGAAGCAACTATCTAGACACTTTTTTTCTCTTGCCCTAAATAAAAGGAGGCCCAGGAATCAGGAGATCTACATTCTTCCCCAGCTTGGCTAGTTGTGTATGACTTGGGGAGTGCCTTCCTCTCTCGAGCCCCTATGAAAAGGAAGAGATTGGATTTAGTGACCTCTAAGGTCCCTTCCAGCTCTGAGGCACATTTGTATATATTTATAATTATATTAAAATACAACCATGAAAATTGCCAGCAGCATCTCAGTGGGCTGTAACTGACAGGTCTCTCATCTCAATGCAACATAATATAGAGAAAGGGTGACTGAACTTGTAGTCAGACAGACCTGGGTTCCATTTTTGGTTCTGTTACTTACTAATCATGTGACCTAATTGCTCTAAGGCTCAACATCCTCCTAGGAAAATGGGGATTAAAGGGTGGTAGATACACGAGTCTTTGTTGTAGTCTTCTTCATTCTTTTCTGTGTTTCTTAAATATTACACAATGAATTGAAAGAAAAAGCGTGATTATAATAAAGCTCGCCTCCATGGTTTATTGTGAGTTTCAGCTAAGAAGATGCTACATAAAAGTGTTCTGCCAACTGGAGAGTGCTACACGCATGGTACAGTCAGCCCCTAAGACAATACCTGACACATGGCAAATGGTTGGCAGCTGCAGGGTCAAACAAAGGCGATAAAGTCCCCTGACTCCCAAGCTTTGCCGTGCAGGATTTTGCTTTCCCCCAGGAAGCTATTAACTAATCAGCCCAGGTGCAAAGCTGTCCTCTATGGTTTATCTTTACTAAACACATAGTCCCCTTGTTTTAGCCTCAGAAGAAGCACTCAAGAGTGAACTTCAACAGCAATGGTGCTCTGCCTAAGGTTTTATTTTCCCCCCAAAAGCAAAAAAGCTGGCTGCAAATTTGGCAGTAAATTTCAAGAGCTGTAAAATGTTCGTAGCCTCTGACCAAGTAATCCCATTCCTGGGAATTTATCTGAAGAAAACACTGAACAGAAGAATAAGACTGTATGCATGAAGACATTTGGGGTAGCATTACCTACTTTAAAAAATGGAAAAAGGTAAAGGGAAGAAGAATAGGGGAACTGTTAAGTGAAAAATGGTATGCCCTCATAATAGAAGATTCTGTAGACATCAAAAAGGACAAATATGAAGGCTGTGAAGCGACATGGCAAAATATATAATATCACATTAAATAAAGATTAGAATATAAAATGGTATCTAAGCTGTGATTCCATCCATGTAAAAATTATTTCTGCATATAGAGAAGGATGAAAGGGAATAGAAAAGTGAAAATATTCATGAGATTGTCAGATAACTCTTTTCCTTTCTTTTAAAATATCCAGGTTAACGCTATTGGTATAATAAACAATGTTAAAATAGAACAAACTGGGATTTGGTCCTCTGAGAAGCCCTCTAGTTGCTGTAACACGATCAAACAGTCATCTTGCTGATAGCAAATTCTATTAAATACTGAAATATATCAAATTAGGTTCATAATGCAGGGAGAGATGCTTTTCCCAGAATAAAATACCGATCCATTGATTTAAGCTTTCCCTTCCTTTCTGTGCCTCATGCCTTGCACTATATTCAAGATCCCATATTCATTATCAGGATAAAGAAACTGAGCAATGTGTGGGCTGGATTTCAGGAGGGGGTTGATTATGGAACCTTGTAACCAGACTTTCTCATGGCCAAACTCACAGAAGGTGCCTCGGAGTTTTCCCTGCTCTCCAATCAGTTGTGACTGCTCGATAACTATGGCAACCATTATTTATTCAGTGAATTCAAGTGGAGATCGATACCTCCTGCCAGCTGGATCAAGCCTAGGCCTGGAATTCCTTGAGGAATTCAGAGACACTCCTGTTAGAAGCCAAGGGCACCTTCTTTGTTGTTTTGAACAGCTACTGGATTTGTGGCTTCTTTACTCTTTTAAAAGGGCTGAGATAAAATTCAGTCTCCAGGCAAACTGCTGCCAGCAGTCAGTAAGATTTTCAAATCACTTGGGAGTCACTAAGTGTCTGGGACCTTCCAAGTAATTTGAAATTCCTTAAAACCCCAATCACTGACATTTTAGTTTAAGGGACCCCCTTTCATCTTGCAGCTTGGTAAACATGGCTGCAGAGCTGATATACAGAGAGTTCATAAATTCTAGGGGAAATCAGACATTCGGATTTTCCCCCTCCCTAGAGAATTATATACAGATTTCAGCTTAAGATCTTTGTCCACCATTAAATAAAACAAACTTCTCAGTATTTTTTGCATTTTGATCTATAACATTTTTACCCAATACTTCAGTATTTTAACTCAGCTTTATGTATTCAAAACTTTAAAATACAACTTATTGAAATGGTTACATAATGGATTTATATGTAATAACCATAGAATATATGAATTGGAAAGAATTTGAGTTATTTAGTTCAAACTTTCTCCTAAGACAAGAATTCCCACTATGAGATACCACAAAGACAGTACCTGGCACCAGCTGGACCGGCAGTTCACTATTACACCCTGATAATAAAAATATATTTAATAGCACTTTACATTACATTTTTACTTAGATTATTTTACTGCACCCTCACAATAACCCTGTGAATTAGGCAGGACAAAGATGATCTTTATTCAATGAGTCAGAAGGCTAAGGCACAGAGAGTTAAGTGATTTGCCCATGGTCAAAATTAACAAGTGGTTAATTTCCTTCACACCAAGTCCAGAGATATTTCTATTATACCTGGTTGCCTTGAACACTGTTAGAATGTTCCTCCTCTTCCTGAGATTAACTCAGCCTCCCTGTTACTCCCTCCTACTTTCCCTGTACCTAATTAGCTAATTGACTAATTGTTTCTTTCAACAAATATTTGAGTATCTATTCTGCGCCAAGCAATGTTATAGCCACTGGGGTTAGAGCAGTGAACAAAGCAGACAGACAACAGACCGCACTCCTAACCTGCGTGGTGTTAGTATCTAAAGACACTGCTGGGTTCCTGCTCATTCTAGCTATCCATGCCATAGACATCTCTGCTAGGAGAGAGAGGAAGGCAGGCAGTGGGGAGGAGGAGAGACGGGAGGGAGGGAGGGAGAAGGGAGGAAACAGGGAGAGAGAGATCTAGAGAGAGGGGGAGAGACTGATTGAGTGAAATAATAAAGCTATTTAGGTTTGTGTTCATGTTCTTCTCTCTTCACCTAGTTAACATCTATTCATCCTTTAGACTGCAGATCAAATAATTCTTCAGGGAAGCTTCCCTTTTTACTCCCAGTCTAGATCATGTTCTCCTATGGCATTTTCTCTATTTTTTCCCTTTGAATGATATCACAGGTTGAAATCAGATATTTTTGCGACAATTGCCTCCTCCTCCATTAAATGTAAGCTCCATGGGGGCATAGATTGTACTTGCTCATCATTGTATCTCCAGCACCAAGCCTACTACATAGGAGATACCCAATAAATATGTGTTAAGTGAATATATTAATGGAGGGACCTGTAAAATATATTAAATGAATATTAAACAGGTGGGTTGCTCAGAATAAGCAAGTTGGGAGTTATTAAGAAGCTAACAACAGGAAAGAACTTAACAAACTCTAAAACCTACCACATCAGAAGCTTTGGAACCAGATTTCCTGGATAAAAAGCTTTGCTCTGTCACTTATTAGCTGGGTGACTTTGGGTCTGTTTCCACATTCATAAAATAGAGCTAATAATGGTACTTGCCTCATGAGTTGTTGTGAGAATTAAATGAATTAAGACATGTGAAGTATTTGGAACAATGCCTGGCATATAGTAAGTACTTAATAAATATTAGCAAGTATCTTCCACGTCCCCAGCTCAACTTTCCCTTCAACTTTCCTTCAAATCAGCCACTTCTGAGTTGGCCTATTAATGATTCCACAATCCTCCCCGTCACTCTCACAATCAAATCTAACAATTTTTCTCCCCGGCTCATATTTAATCCAATGCAAGAACTTTGATTATTATCTCTGCAATGTTCCTTGCACCTATCTTCTCTCAGTCTCACTGCCTCTGGACCAGGTTTTCAATATCTGTTACCTATATTGTTTTAATAGCTTTTGACTGGTCTCTGTGCTTCCCATCTCTGCTGTAACCCATCTCAGCTCCTTCCAAATTTATTTACTAAAGAACATTAAACAAATAACACATGCAGAGGCCTTGGCACAGTGCCTCGCACTGAGTATTTTAAAATGGTAGGGCTTCCCTGGTGGCGCAGTGGTTGAGAATCTGCCTGCTAATGCGGGGGACACGGGTTCGAGCCCTGGTCTGGGAAGATCCCACATGCCGCGGAGCAGCTAGGCCCGTGAGCCACAACTACTGAGCCTGCGTGTCTGGAGCCTGTGCTCCGCAACAAGAGAGGCCACGACAGTGAGAGGCCCACGCACCGCGATGAAGAGTGGCCCCCGCTTGCCGCAACTAGAGAAAGCCCTCGCACAGAAACGAAGACCCAACACAGCCAAAAATAAATAAATTAATTAAAAAAAAAATGGTAGTTATTGTTAATTTCATGGAATCCTGGTTACCAGTAGGTTCCCTTGTCCCTTGCTGCTCAAGTGTGGTCCCTAGATCAGCAGCATCAACATCACCTGGGAGCTTGTTAGACTCTCAGGCCTTGCAGAGACCTACCTAATCAGAATCCTCAATTTAACAAGATGTCCAGTGATTTGCATGCACGTGAAAGCTGGAGAAGGTCTGTTATAGTCAACCCCGGTCCCCATAAGACGTTTGACCCAGTCTACAACTAGCGTTCATTTAGTCTCTGTTTCGTAAACCTCACTCCCCAAGGCAGGAACTCACTGCCCATGGTTGCTTATTCCAATTTCAAATAGTTCTGTCTTTTAGAAAGTTTTTCTTATGTTGAGCTAAATTTTGCCTTCCTACAGTTTCCAGTTCTGCCTCTTAGACCCACACAAGAAATGCCAAATCCTCTTCCTCATGGCAAGGATCAGGGGATGAGGAAAGGGGTGATGGTACCATCAGGAGCCTCAATAAGGAAAACCAACTTCTTTTGATTTTGAGCAGGTCTCCACACAGGCCAACCCAGCAACAGCAGTAATACAGGTCCAGCCAAAGGAGAAGGAGAGGAGAGCAACTGGGGAGAGATGTGTGTGTAACTCAGACACCAACTAACAAACAGGACTTCCTGCTCGGAGCTCTACTTCCTTCTCTGGGAAGTCATCTCACCGCTACTTCTCATGTCATAATAACATCCTTTACTGACGGGCAGTCCCAGAGACACTGAGCCCACGCTGATCAGGAAACCACAAGTTGGTCAGCAACCTGTGCTCAGGCTGTAATAGTGCTTTTCAGTCTGTCTGTCTGTCTTTGATCTATTAGAGCAGGTGTCTGTCTCCCCAGCGAGACCACAAACTCTTGGAGGATAAGGGATTTTATGCCTGGCACATAGAAGATGCTCAATAAATATTACTGTGTCAATCTGAATCGAAATAAGGTAGTTCTCAGGAATTCTGACTATTTTCTACTAACAAAGTGGTGGGCTAAAAATAAATAATTCAGATTTTCCTAATTTGGGAAACTTTCTGCTATTCACAATTAACCCATTCATTCAACCAATATTTGCTTTGTGCCAGACACCTTTCAATGCTAAAGTAATTTTAAAGATGAATAAGACTCTCCCTGCCCTTAAGAAACCCTGGGTCTAGTTGGAAAAGAAAGACACAAAGAAATTGCTTAATGTGATGTGCATAAACAATTCTAGGGATGCATCAACATTTTTATGGATTCTTAGAACAGCTAGCTCTACCTGGAAGTAAAACTCCTACCATTTAGGAAAATAATAATAAAGGTTTGTCTAATATTTTCTTCTGCAAAGTATACATTAGCTCATTCAATCTTTACAAGAAACCTACAAGCAGACATTATTATCCCTGTGAAAAATGAGAAAACTGAGATTCACAGAGGGTAAGGAACTTGTCCAAACTTGCACAGCTAGGAAGTAAGCAGGGTGAAGACTTGAACTCAGCTCTCCAATCTCCAAATCTCATGATAACCTTTCTCCACTACCTTTTAAAAAAAGCAGTATGGCCCTGCCAAGTTTTACACTTAGTTTTCCTTGCAATGTAGCCGATGGCTATATGTGATATAAAAACAGAGTAACCAGGTAACCATTTAGAGAGAACAGTGGAGCTCTGGGAAGACAGGTGGTAGAGGGTGTGGCAGGATCAGCCACCTGCCCCGTTCTGCCATGTCACTGTTTCATTGCCTTCTGCCTCCCCCTCAATCTCAGAATTCATGTTCCAATAAGACAAAGAAAAAGACTACAGAAAGAAAAGAGCATTTTCTACCTGACGGAAGACATGAGTAGGGAAAGAAAGCCACGGGGAACATTCTTTTAGTGTAGTGTTTTGCAAAATGGTATTTGGGCACTCAAGTTCCCTCCACCATTTGGTCCAAAACTGCCTTTCCAATCTTATTTCCCTTTTTACTATATGGGAAATGCATTTTACTCCGAGGTTAGTTTATAATCCTAGGCCATAAGATAAATATTACATAGAATCAATATTTTTTCCTGAAAATTCTTTACATTTCCCCAAAGTGCAGGACATGCGCTCAGCTCTCACCACCAGAAGCAGAGAGACCATGGCCCACAGTGGATTCATGTCTTCTCTCTCACGCTCATTCAAAGACATAGAATCATCAAATGTAATAACTTGTACTCTTTTAATTTTTCTGTTCTTTCTACTGAGATTATACATAGGATTTAAAAGATACATAATGCAACTCCACCATACTTGCTTTTCCCCAAAATGTGTTGAAGTGTTCCACTGCCATGCCCTTGCTATGCTGTTTCCTCCGTCTGGAATGTCCTTCCTCTAAATGGTCTCATTTCTTGATACCAGCTCCTTGGGAAGCTATTCATGACCAGCACCTACACTCTTTTTCACCTCCAAAGTGCTAGCAGTAGTCTGAACTTCCCCTGCACTTTTAAGGACCTGAGCACTCACCACCACACACTGAGTTCACTACATCATCATCATATATGACTTCCTAGTAGACCATACACTCTCTGACAGCAGAATTCACACATGACTCATCTTTGCATCCCTAGGGACTGCCACCATGCCCCACATATAGTAGGTCGTCAGTATTTACTTAGTGAATGGATACTTATAAAATGGTAATTCCACACTAACTTTCTATTTGGGGGGCTTCTTATTTGTTATACATAATTAACTGCAACTAGATACCACCTCATTGATATTCCATCAGAAGCAAAGCATTTCCATTACTCTTTTGTCAGGAATATGTCACTGGAAAAGGGAATGGTTAGGGTAGATGAACTGGGGACCTAAAAACATTTGACAACCACAACTGTGGAGAATTCCCTTTCACTGTGCGAAAGGAGAGTGATCTGAAAGAAACCATTTCCTGCCCCACCTCGCCACCTAGTTTTTCACCAGGGCACATAGAGAGAGGTGGAGGAAGAGGAAAAAAAAGAATTAGGAAACAAAGTCAGGTTTGTACAAACTACCAATATTGTCCAGATTCTCAATAACTTTCCTGGAAAGCAAGACTGGTTAAATGTCGAAGACCCCATTTCCTTCTCATGAGTTCTGTGTGGTCTGGAGCAGACGATTTTGGGATGATTTTTCTGCTGCCAATAGCCCCACTGATATTCGACAAGCACCCTTTAGGATCAATGGAGCTTATTTAGAAGTCAAGATTTCAGGGTAGCCCATATTCAAATGAAAATTAATATCCACAACAATGTGCACTACTGTTGCTCAGGCACTGCCTTTTCTGCCATTTCCTGATGCTTTCACACATTTCAAACCCCCTCTGAACCAGCAAATCACAAAGAGAGTTCTGCGAGATCCAGAAATGAGAGAAGAGGCCTTCTTTTTCTTGTGTGTTATAACCACAGCACCTGTAACACCCGGCTCTGCACAGGCTGCAGGACTGAGCACAGGATCTGGAACCACCCCACCAAGGACCGGGCCCATTGTAAGTGTCCAGTAACTGCAGCTGAATTCCTTTAATATCACTGTCCTGCTTTGAGCCTCTCTCAAGCATCCAAAGAGATATTCACCAAACACACTGCTTCTAAGGCCACCACCTGATTCCTCATGCCACTGAGTTTGATTTTGGACCACTTAGGGTGTGCAGAAGGGGCAGGCGTGTGTCTCATTTGAGGGAGTCCCTGTTACCATCCCTCCAGGATGGAACATAAGTGGATAAGAGTGCTTATTCTGAATCCAGTTTGGCTACATCACAAACCTAATTTTCTGTAATCCTTACTGCCACCTGAGGCAATAGATATTATTTCCCCCATTTTACAGATGGGGAAACTGAAGTTCAGAGAAATGCATTTCTCAATAGTACGTACTTACTAAATACGCGATCCCAGATTCTAACCTGGGGATGGTGGTCTCCAAAATCCTTGCAATTTCTGCCATGCTAAACTGTTTCCTCCCTGAGCAGGCCTCTGCATAAATAGGCAGTGGATGAGCAGCTATAACTGCCGGACACACAGTAAACTGGAGGCAGGGACAAGACTAGCACCACCTTCTCCTAATTCCTAGTTTGTATGCTGTGCACTGAACTGCCGATCTCTCCAGGTTGGGATTGCCTGGCACCCGCATGCTGTGACCTCATTGTTGTCTATTAATTTCTACTTAAAGGGTAAAACAAAAAAACATGTAGGCCTCGGTCCCTCCTCTTAAACCACAACTCTCACACCTGGACTGGCCTTTTCCCGCTTAGTCTCTTTCCTGCTAAAATCTGTGCTCAAAACCAGCTGTCAGGGTAGACCTTTCTAAAATGCAAGCCTGGCCACGATGCTCATCTCTGTGGATCCCCCACTGCTCTCAAGATAACCCCCAATCTTCTCACCTAAATGTGAAAGCTTCTTCATGCCCTGCCCCACCCTAACCTATCACACCAGTCTCATTTCCCATCACTCTATTTTTTTACACATTTCCTTCCTGAAACGTATGACAGCCATATTATCAATGGCTTTAGCACATTTTTATTTATGCCTAGAATTCTCACTCCTTCCATTTTAGCCTGGAGACATCCTATGCTTTTATCAAAGACCAGCTCACGTTACCTCTTTTTTTTTTCCTGGTTTGGAGATATTTACTTCTTTTTAAAAATTTTTTTTGGAGTATAGTTGATTTACAATGTTGTGTTAGTTTCAGGTGTACAGCAAAGCATATCGGTTATACATATACATATATCCACTCTTTTTTAGACTCTTTTATGTTACCTCTTTTGAGAAGACCACCCCCTACCATGGGTCTCTCAGCACTTTGTACCCACTTTCACATCCCCACCATAGCACTCAGCACCTTCTATCACATGGATTCTTTTGCATATTCTATCTCCTCTAGGGATGTGTGTTATCATCTCTGAAAACCCACTGACTTGCAGCAGAGTACCTAGATCAGGGGACACTTGTTGATTTACTAGACTCAAAACCCATTTCCATAGAGACATGGCAATGTGCTGGCTTTATTTATGGAAAGCAAAGGCTGGCTCTAGTTTTTGTGTCTGTTTTTCTAAATTAACTAAATTTCATACTTTCTAGTTTTGAAGGTTCAACTGTCCTAGGAAGAGGTGAATTGTTTTAAAATTGAACTGAAGAGCTTTAGTTGAAAGGTAGCCTTTGAGCCAATTTCATTTCAGTACTGCTGGAGTAATATGTCTGTGCCTTAAATGGGTTTATTTTCTTCGGGTGCTCCCTTACGTTGCCATTTGAAAGCCCCCTTAATCAAATCCATACTCTTGGAGACTGTGTTTCTTTTTGTTTTGTTAATGGCTCCCTTGGAAGTCTCTGGCAGCCCTTACAAAAGAAGGGAGTTTCTCATCTAGGATCAAAGACCAGGAGGATTCAGGTTCCACTTGGAATACTAAGGGAACATGCTAGTGTCCTATTCCTCCCATGGCACATGCTTTTACTCTTCTTGACCTTCATGTAAACCATTAAATGATGAACCAGCTTAGCCTCTTAAGGTACTCAGACACATCTCACTTTAGCTAACAGATGTCCCAAGAAGGTGCATATAGACAATGCATCAGAAAGAAGGGCCCATCTGTGCCACAGGATGCATCTGGTCCTCTGTGAAACTCATCACCTGCCTGAAAAACATGTTCTCCACGGCCAAGAGTGTTTCAAGAATCTGAAATTTAATCCTCAGTCCAACGGCCTAGCCTGTACTTGGGTCTGACGAAAAGGATGGGAGGTGCACCCCTGGTCTGGCTAGCCTCTTCTGGAGCCTCCATCTACTGTCACTGTCTCACCAGGCCCCCGTTTGATCAAGAAGGATGAGATCGAACAGGAAACTCTGAAAGTGTAAAGGGGCAAAGGGGAGCTGGGGCCTGCGGCCTCCAGCAGCCACAGGGAGATGGTATCCCCTCTCTTACCCACTGTGCCTTTCTCTTTCTGTCTTATTCTGCCTTGGAATCCTTTATCTCCCAAAGGATAGAGAGGGAGTGACACGTAGGGGGAGAATGGCATAACAAAGAAGTTGACTATATTTTAGGCTTCTGCTTTTAACCCGTCAAAATCGTTGAGTTAAACCATTTTTGCTTTATATGAATATCCATTTTCCTCAGTCCTCTGCCAATCAAAGTTGCTAAATAAAGCTGTAAATAAATACAGGTGTGTTTTATGTGTGTGCAGTTCTTTGGTTTTACTTTGGGTTACTAGCCAAGGACTGGGGAAAAGGGAAGACTTGCCCCTCTGCCCCACAGGAACAGGCTGGTTAAGGTAATCTTCCTTCCAAACCCCCCGTAAAAATAACCCTGAAGCAGCGACTCCAACTGCCCACGGAGGTCCCGTGGAAACTTAGATTTTCATCTATTGGGTTTGTTGACAATAACCAAATAGACTGGGAATCCTCTTTCCTGGAAGTTCATGACAATAAGTTGCAGGTGTATGCCTCTTGTGGTTTTTTTTTAAAAAAATTAATTAATTAATTAATTTACTTTTGGCTGCATTGGGTCTTCATTGTTGTGCACGGGCTTTCTCTTGTTGCGGAGCACAGGCTCTAGGCGCCTGGGCTTCGGTAGCTGTGGCTCGCGGGCTCTAGAGCGCAGGCTCAGTAGTTGTGGCGCATGGACTTAGTTGCTCCGCGGCATGTGGGATCTTCCCGGACCAGGGCTCGAACCCGTGTTCCCTGTATTAGCAGGTGGATTCTTAACCACTGCGCCACCAGGGAAGTCCCTGTCTCTTGTTTTAAACTAGGGTAAACAGCAGATTTCAGCAAAGTGGCAATCAGTTTCCTAATTTCTTGTGTGTGTGACAGCCAAAGTCAGAATCTACCATAAGCCAGGAAAGGAGAGAGAGGGGGACACAGTCCCTTCAAGTCACGGCAGGGTGGTGCTTACCTGTGATCATGCTCAGTGCTGACAGGCAGGCTAAGGCTTGGATATCAAGGTTCAGGCTCTGCAAACTTAAGGAAAAGTCTTTAATGGAGTCGAGCCACTCCCCAAATCCACGAAGGCACTGAAGTCGATGCAGGACAAGTCCATTGCAGAACACAAACTTATCTTCAGCAGTGTTTGACCTACGAGAGAAAGTCGCGGTGGGTGAGGGACAGAGACACATTAAATAGGTCTGTTCAGTCTGTCCAGTGGGATAACATCATAACACACAGGCACCCGCACAGCCTTGGGGCAGCGTCCAAAACCCAGCGTGGTGCTGTGAAACCTGTCCAGACGCCCTCCATGAACAAGACTGTGCTCCTGGGATAAACAACCACCACCGGCTGTCTGCTGACTTCCCTGGTGAGCCTCAGCCCTGGGGATGCTCGGGGTGGGGCGTCTGCTCTCTTATTGCTACAAGCAGCTGCTGGCTCATCCTGGGACTCACGGATGGTGGAAGCGAAGCCCAGTGCCCAGTCTCTCTCTGCAGTGAACACGAGACTGTTCCCTTCAGTACTCCTTCCCACTTCGCTCCTTCGACTTCTCTTTCATTTTCTTAAATGTCAAAAAGTGATAAGGCCCAAGGCTAGACACTACAATTCCACTGTGCAGACTCTAAAAACACCAAGTTCCTGCAAGCGCCAGAAGTCAATGACAAACTGAACAGTGGTCTAAAATAAAAAGAGTCCTTATTTTGTATTACATTCCCTGCTTTAAACAGTGGGGCTGTAGGGGGTTATTTCTCAACCCATCAGATAGTTTATATTATGTCCATAGTCATCCCATTCTTTTCTAATGAAAGGTGCCCTGGAACTTCTAGTTAGCACCACTTCGCTGTGAGGCCTTGGGCACTCCTTTAATCTTTCTGAGTTTCCTTTTCCTTGTCTATAAAACAGGAATTATAATTGCTACCTCCAAAGAATGCTGTGGGAATTGAATGAAATAAAGGATTTGAAAGCCCATGCACAATGCCTGGTATACAAGAGGCCAATGAGTGTTAGGTGTTAACTAATTCTGAATTCTAGGTGGTCCTTACCTTAATCTTAAATTCCTTTAATTTTCAAATCTCTTGCCACATATTTCTCTCTCCTGGCCTTCTGCCTTAACAAGTGAATGTCACTTTAATTGTGCCTCTTGGATGAACAGCTTTATTCATTCATTCACTCAGAAAGTATTTCCTGAGCACAAAGCCTGTGCCCGTTCCTTAGCCAGACACTGGAGAACACCTGGTAAATAGGGCCTCTGTGGTGCCTGCTCTCATGGAGCTTATCACCTACTTAATCCTTTGCTGCCTGCCTAATAGATGGTAGTCACATTGCTGGCTCAGCGTGGCTCCTGCACACACAGGAGTGGCAGTAACTGTGCTAACTACTGGCAGTCTAGCAGTAACTCCACCTCAGCCTCTCCCACAGATCCCTCCACAGAGGGACGCACGGGACCGAATGATTCAACCCCAGGGTTTAAAACCCAGACCTCAGAACACCGGCCTCAGAATCGCTGGAGCATGACTTAAAAATGCAGATTTCTGGACTTCCTTCAAGGCAGATCCAAACCAAAATAGCTGGGAATGAGGCACGGGAATTTTCACTTTAAGTGAGAGTTTCTGGTAGTATGGTATGAAACTGGGGAGGGGGTGGTAGGGAAGACAAAGAGGGGAAAGGTGATGATTTTTCCTATAAAATTGGTAAAATGTTGGTACCATCTCCTATAAATATATAACTAAAAGGAAGCAAGGAAGATGAAATTTAAAATGCTAATGTGGACTTTAAGAGAGAAGCTTAGATCCCAGGTTCCAGCTTTTAGAAAACTCAGCTCCTCTTTGTGTTTGGTGTCACTGAGTGTCATAAGTTGAACCAAATCTTTTGATCCAGAAGCTATTCTCTTGGAGTAAACACTGGGGGTTGAGAAGCTGTGGGAACTCTTCAGTGCCCCATCTGGTGTATGAGAACAGCAACTTGTTAAATAGAACCTTGGGAGGTAAATGCAACGTTCAAAACAAATACTTGCTCCCAGGAAATACCTTATGTACCATGAGAATCTTCCTGGAATCACAGAATGTGAGCGACAAGGGGCTTTAGAGAACACCAAACCCAACATTCTCATTTTACAAAGAAGGAAACTAAATTTCTGGTGAGGCAAGTGACCTGCTCAGGGTCTTAGAGCAAGTCTGTATTAAAACTGAGACTAGAACCCAGGAGTCCTGGCTACCAGCCCAGGGCTCCACCCACTGCTCAGTTTTTTAATGCCTGGTCATATTTCATATGTCCATCTTGAGCAAACTTTTCACTGCTGACTTAGTTAACAAACACAGCAGGTTTCAAACTTCTTCAAAGGAAGGAGTGGACTGAGGAAGAAAAAATAAAAGTAATTACCTGATGGAAAGTCTGAGAACAAACAGCTCCAAAAAGGCTGATTCTATAAGTAATGTCTGATCTTCTTTGGGGAGATCAGTAAATCCGGGAATCTTTTCTGCCCAGCTTCTAGATACGTCAATGGAGGCTGTTAGAAGGTTGTAGAACTGTTGTACATGCTCGGCATCTGTGCCTGCAGCGGCCTGGTCAGTGGGACAGTACTAGAATGCAAACCACAGATAGCGGCGTTATCTCAATCCAACAGGGATAACAGCATCATTTGCAGCTTGGCTCTTCCAAGATTTTCAACACCTAAATCCTTACTTTTAGGTGCCACAGTTTATAAAACCTTTTTGCATTCACAGTCTCATCGGATTCTCACAATAGCCCTGTGACATAAATAGAGTGGATTCTGTTACCACTTAATAGTCAATGAAATTTGCTTAAGTCCCATTAAGTGCAGTGGTTTTCAATCCTGACTGCAATCATCTGGGGAGCTTTAAAAAAACACTCATGTCTGGGTCATATCCACAGAGATTCTAATTTAACTGGTCTGGGATCGGGACTGGCCATCAGGAATTTTAAAAGCTCCCCAGGTGATTCCAAAGGGCTGCTGTGCTGAGAACCGTTACCCCAGGGGGTTGTGTCTGCACCAGCCTCCAGGATCCACAGATTCCCTAAGGCACAGCTGTCTCCAAACAAGATGCTTAATTAACCCCTGGTTCTCAAACTGTGGCCCCGGTCCAGCAGCATCAGCAACACCTGGGAATGTGTTAGAAATGAAAATCTCCAGCTCTGCCCCAGACCTACAGAATCAGAAACTCTGAGGGTAGGCCCAAGAAACTGTTTTATCAAGATCTCCAGGTGAATTCTCATGCACAGTGAAGTTTGAGAATCACGGAATTGACCAATACGAGAAGATGGATGCTTGCTGCAGATGGATTCCTGAGAGATAAAACAAACAAGGAAGCAGTCGGGAAGGAGTGTGTCCTTGGCAGGGCCCAGGCAGCTGTGTGCCATCAGACTCAGGGCTCGCAGCTACTAAAATTAATGAAAATTAAATACAATTTAAAATCCAGTTCTTCAGTCACGCTAGCCATATTTCAAGTGCTCAATAGTCACATGTGTTTAGAACATTTCCATCACGGCAGAACATCCTATTGGACATCATTGATCTAGAGGGCCCCAGGAGAAGAAAGGTACAAACAGGGATAAAGTCTTGACACGGCTTTTAGATATGCTGGTAGAGCCTGGGTTTTGCTTGAATCACTGGAGGAAAATCTTTCCTGCGTCAGGCAGGAAGATTGATACAGCGAGATAATAATTAAGGGACAACCAACAACACAGAGACTTAGGAGATGTGCAAAAACATTCATGTAAATATGCACGTCATTGCCTTCATACGAACACAGCTGAGTGTGCTTTTGTGTCTCTCAAGTTGATCCTCAAAGGGCATGGATTTTAATCCTTACTTTACAGATGAGGAAACTGAGGCTCAAAGATGCTTGGAAAGGTTAATAGACTTTCGCAAGTTACATAACCAACAGTGGTACAGCCAAGACTTAAACATAGCTCTGTGATTTCCAGTCCTACACCTCCTGGCTGTTAATAGGTCTGATGTTACTAGCTGGTGGCCTGTAGGATAGTTTTAAAAAGTATTTTGCTTTGCTTTAATTGGAGTTCTCCATGTATGTATTCATTTGGTCCCATATTTTGTCAACACAGTGACTGGCACATAATTGACGCTCAATAAACAGTTGTTGAATATTGTTCCATGAAAGAACAGTCAGGGGAGTGCCTAGGTTTGCAACAGTACTCTAACCTGGCTGGAGGACAAACAGCCAATAAGCAGCCAAGTGCTCACTGTAGAACTACACAGGTCTGAGGAAATGAGGCACTTGTCTTAATTGGGTCTTTTTTTTCCCTTTGTGTTTTCCCAAGAGGCATCATGAAATAACAAAAGAAACATCAGACAAGGAGCCAAGCCACTTTGATCCTAGATTTGTCTAGGCTCCTAATTTGTGAAATAATGTGGCTCTGCTGCTATAGTTATCTGGGGTAAATTACTTCACTTTTCTGAGCCTCAGTTTTCTCCTCTGTAAAATGGGGATAATATCTTCCTTAACATTTTGTTGTGATGATTAAATGTGACAATACATGCAGAGGACCTGACGCACAGAACGTGTTTAACACATGACGATAGTGATGATACTGATAACAGTTTTGATACTTGGAGTTATCACTGTCCCTCAGCTTCCATATTTATAAAATGGGGGAAAGGGTTGAACCGGAAGGTTTCTAATTTTCAGCCCTGACTTTTTCTAGGATCCCATAATATCAGGTCCAGTTCAAATCCCTGGCTCCTCTGTTCCCAATAATCCACCCAGGGCCTGGATTCTGTGAAGCCCTGGATGTTCTGTGTTGTAATGGACCATGGAAGCAAAGGCCAGGAGAAGGAAGCAGTCATCCTTCCCACAGATATTCAAGGATGACAGCATGATACTGGTGTCATAGACACTCCCCACTACTTCCTTCCAGCACACATACTATTAACTGGAGGAGAGTGGAAAAAAAAAAGATTTTATTTTTAAACTTTCTCTTCTTATATGAATCTAATTCCATATGCTCTCCAGGGGCAGGATGAAATTCAGGGCAGAACCACCTTTAGAAAGTTGACAGCACTACATGTGAAACTCCCAGGTAATTCAGAGTTGAGGAAAGAATGTTGGATCAGGCAGTAGGTCATGGGGACCTCCTCCAGGCTCTGGCACTGACTTGCTGTGCAGCCCTAGACAAGGCACTTAACTTCTCTGTGTTTATTTCTGCCTCTGAAGTTGGAAGTGACTAGACTAGCTGATTCCTTCTGGCTCTTGCATTCAGCTATCTTTCTGTTACTGATTTCTAGTTTAATTCCTTTGTGGGATTGACGGCAGACACTGTATGATTTCTATTCTTTTAAATGTGTTAAGGTGTGCTTTATGGCCCAGACCATCATCTATCCTGGTGAATGTTCCATGTGATGGCTCTTGCATTTGATGATTCTAAATGTTGCTAATCACACCAGGTATGACGGTATTGCCTAGAATTTGATACTGATTCAGCATTATTGTTTTAAAATAGTGTGTTAAATGGAGAAAAAAAGACTAAAGAATGTCAGGGAATGGGACCTAACAGCTCTCTCCTGCACTGAAGTCCCTGAAACCATGGCTCACAACTCAATAATCTCCCTGCTTCCAATATTTGCTCAGAATCCTCCGGAGCACTTAGCTTTCCCCCAGGGTCCTCTGCAGGCCTCCACCCCTGCTGGGCTCACATTTCATGCATCCTGCACACAGGGAAATGCAGTTGCTGCCTGTGTGTGCGGTTTTCTCTGATAGAGTCCAGCAGGGAGGAAAGCCAGCGGGCCCCGTGTGCCAGACTCCAGCCAGACCCTCTGAGCTTCACCTGCAGTGATTCTGGTTCACGTTTCAGAATTCTGGAGCCAAACTGGATTCAGCCTGAGCCACCAGTAACTTGGGGGTGACTGGAGGGTCAGCATCAAGTGCTGGGGGGAAAAGACAAATCAAGTATCCCCTCTACTGAACATAAGATTTAAAGAAATGGAACAAAACGTTTTAGAGTCTTTCTCTGCCCGGACTAGCAGTTTATAAACACCTCGCTAAGGAATACTGGATGTAGAGTTGGAAGAACCAGACCCCCATCTCTGCTTCTGTGCTCCCCTACATCCCTCTGTCTCTGGGATAAGCAGCTTCGGGGTTCACCAAAGAAAAATCTAGAAATACTTGTTTATTGACTATTCTAATCAGACATAGGCCAAATAGAGAAAGACTTTAAAAATGAATCTTTTTTTTCCTATTTATGCTTTTTATTCCAGCCTATACGGATAATCAATAATCAGGTTTTACCACTAGTCAAAGACACAATATTGCATTTACTGATAGCTAACGTCTAATGCAGATTTCTCCGAAGCACTTAGGTTGAGAATCTAGAGCTGCAAAAAACAGTGAATACTATTTAAACTAAATTGAGTTGACACATTTCAAATGGCAATACCATGGCTATACAGGTCAGATTTCAGCCACAACCTAGGCCTAAAATAAGTTATTTGGGAATTACGTGAGACCCTTGGTGAACACCAGCCCTAAAATTTAGCAATGTGATGCTTTCATAGCAGAGTGGAATCTGCTATTTACTCTACCTCAGTGTCAGTCCTGGCTAAATATGTAAAATGTCCTAAGAACACTTTGTTTCCACTTAGAATGTTACTTTTCCCTGGGTCCTTATATTTCTTTATATTTTAGATGTTATCGTTCTATGAGCCAAACTATGTATACATATTCTTAGGTTCTTACACTTTAAAAAGTGACACTTTAAAAACTGGCAATGAATATATTTTATCCCAAATTTCTTCTTTTCTGATCTAATTGCCTCCCCTCTCTAAAAAACCAAACCAAAACCAAAAAACCCTCCTCTCTTCCCGTCAATGGCATCACTGCAGTTACATATTTGTTTACTTTCTGTCTCCTTCACTTGCCTGTAAGCTCCATGAGGGCAGGAGCTGCATCTTGTTCTAACGGGTCCACTGCTCTGGAAGAATTGTTAAATGAATCAATTACTTTCTGTTAAACTTATCTCTATTGCTTATTCCTTTTCAACCCCAAGAAAGTTGGGAAATAGGAGATACGAGGTAAAATTGAATTGTTCTTATTAAACCGTATCGATCGTTCTCAAGGCTTAGTGTGCCAAAGAATCATCCAAGGTCCTCTTTAGAATACAGATTCCTGCCTGCCTTCCCCCGTCCCCCAATTCTGAGTCAGTAGGCCTGCGTGTGGCCCCGAGAATCTGCATTTTAAGCAAACACCCTGACTCCTTCTGATACATGCGGTCTGGGCACCACACTTTGGGAAATGCAGACCTGTACCCATAGGGGAATCAGAGGGTCAGGGAAGGAGAAGGCTGGAAGGGATCATGGCAGTGCATTTAGTCCAATCTCCTCGGCCTTCAGATGAGAAAACTGAGGCCTACAGCAGGGCAGAACTTGCCTGAAATCATCTAGTGAGTTGGTGGCAATCTGAGAGGATCTTCTGAGTAGCTTCATGAAAGCACCCTCTTTGCAGAATCTTCATGATGTTTACTTTGTAGGTTTAACACGTGTCAACCATTTCTTAGGCTATCTTGTTAACATATTTAAATGCCACTTGCTGGTGCCTGGTTTTATCTGGGCAGTATCTCTTGTATTTGGAGTCTGTTACTATACTAAGTGACACCCATTACCAGAAAACATCCTAGTTAGCTGGAAAATACTTGAAATGACCAACTAATGAGGATGTGAAGTGCATTTTCTCATTAGTAATTATGCAGGCTCTGAAGACAAGCCCAGTATCTATATATACTTGTAATGCTAAATTAAAAGCAACTGTGGGGTACAGAATAGCAACATTTTGAGGAGAAACAAATCAAATGTGACATGTTTTGACTGCACTGATATACAATGATCTGAGCTCACTTTTGAAGGAGAGAAGTTTGGCCCAAAGGAGAAGAAAAGTTCCCAGAGCCAGGAACGCTTCACAGAGCGAAGAGCTCTCTTTCTGGCCTTGAAAACCCACTTCCCTCTGTGACTTGGAACAACTCCTCCACCTCCGTTTCCCACAAACGAGGAAAATGCTCACTTACTACCTTAAAGCCACATAGGCAGGTACAAGATTAGAACATACCTGCCCGGCAAACATTTTCTCATTTCTCTGATTCACTGGGGGAAGGTAGCATCTTTAATAAATTGTTTTGGTCAAGCCAACTGTCTGACTCAAAACTGACAGGGCATATTCTTATTTAAAATGTAAAATTATATATACCACTATGATATAGATTAGGCAGGAATAAATGAAGAAGAGACTTTCATTTTTCACTTTATTCACTTCTAAATGGTCTGCCTTTTATAAATTACTCTTATTGTAATTTTTAAAATCTAATAAAGCTTCTATTAAAAAAAAAAACTAGTATATTGCCATTAAACAGAAGTGGCAGTATGGTGAAAGAGAAACATATTACTTTGAGTGATGAGATTTGGGTCTAACCCTAGCTCTGCCACTGACCTTAGGCAAGCCACTTAGCCTTTTTAAGCCTTTATTTAGTCTTCTGAAATATGGGTTTTGGATTAGATGACCTCAAGATCACCTCCAGTTCTATGAATTAATAAATAAAAAACTTTGAGAAGGTAATATGAAAATTGAATTTCAATGAATGACATTAAAAAAATGACTGAAACCATAAATTGTACCACATAAACCGGGTTTAAGTGAAATTATGTAAGAATGTATGTGATGGTGCCTGGCTCAAAGTAGACATTCAATAAATTCATTTTGCTTCATTCATTTTATGCTAATTTTTTTTTTAAAAGAGAATGAAGCAAATTCAATCTTGTGAAGTAACAAGTTGTTTAACAACACATATTCTTATATGTATATGTATATATATTCACTTGCATTTAGGGACAGTAAGGTAAACCCTAGAATCATAAAATCTTAGCGTTGGAAGGAAATTAGTATCAGCCAAAATAACCTCTCTCCTGTGAGGAACCCTGTTATGTGTTGTCCTTACATAAGGACAACTTGTGTTGATGAACTCACGCTTCCACAGCAGCTCTTATAGCCAGGAAAGTTCTTCCTTGCCCTCAGAGTGAGCTGGAAGGGCCCCCTCCTTCACCCTCTAGTTCTGCCCTTGGGAGCAACAGTCCTCTTGGCGACAGGGCCAAAGTGTGACCTAATCCTGCCAAATCTTCTCCCTTTCTGTCTACGTATTTCCATTTCCTTCAACCATCCCTTTCGAGTTTCCAGAAACAGTGTATCCACATACATACACTGGATCCTCTTAAATCCCAGCTTGGAACTGAACTCCATCCTTGAAGTGTGCACTGACAGGACAGAGTCCGTGGGACACCATCAACTTGGTTCTAGCCCCATGCTTCTACTACTGAGGCCTAAGCTAATTTAGCATCCCTCCCTTCCACTGCACACTTTGTTGGTTCTTACTGAATGTGTATGGAATAAACTCCTGAGATCTTCTTAACATGAACCACTGACAGGCCAAGGCTCTCCCATTTTAAAAAATTCTAAATGCTGAGCTTCACACTTATTTTTGTGACCTTTCTTCACGATGGTTTCAGCCCATCCTGTTCCAGCTTGTCGAAATCACTCTGAATGTTGACACTGACATCCATCATATTAGCGATCCCTCCCAGCTTTCTGTCATCTGCAAATGTGATCAGCATGTCTTCTCTGCCTTCATCCAAGTTTTTGATGAAAACTCACTGTATTTTATTAAAAGAGACTTTTAATTTAATTGATTTGGGTCCAATTTTTGATAATTTTGTAAAGCTATCTAAAAGCAGGAGAATCCAAGCTATGAGGTTCAACCCAATTCCAAAACAATGCAATTAAAATAAATACGCTTTACAAAATTGAGCCAGGCCCCAAAGGTACTATCAGTGTGACCCAGACTCTGGCATGGTCAATCTGTTATTTTGGGCAAAGCTAACAATTAAATTGGATAAATGTTTGTTGATGAGGATGATGACTCTAGTCTAACACCCTGAATGGTGCAGAAGCAAGCAAACACAGTGGATTGATTTTTCAGTGTGAGGCAGTTCCCAGCTGGGACAACTCAAAGTACGGGGTAGGGTTTGCCTCTGAATAACTAATTAGGCCATGTAGACCAATAATTGCATAATTTGGGCCCCCCCCAACCCACCAAATCACTTTGTGGACTAAACCTCTGGACTGGCCATCAATAGTGATTTCAAATGCCCCAGAACAATGTCAGATTGTGTGCTGTAGCCTCAGTGAAGGCAGTGCCAAGAAGCTTCATTAATTCAGATGAATTGCATAAGGGAAGGCCAGAGTTGGCTCATGGAAAAGTTTTTATTCCCAAATGCTTTTCTATCACCCACTCTCACTGAAACCAGAGATGCAACGAATTATGGTTTTAAGAGCACAGACTTTGGGGGCCAAATTGGGCCCACTTGGCTTCTAATTCTATCTCTGATACCTATTACTATGTGACCTTGGGCAAGTCAGTCCTTTAGCCTTTCTCAGTTTTAATCTCATCTATGAGAGATCATAACACTTACCTTAGTGGTTTTGCTACATAGCACCTGACATGTGTAGTGTTTATACTCATTAGAACGTTCAACAAAGGATAGAATAAGAAGTTTTGGTCAAGGAGATAACATACAGGGCACTGTGCTAAAGCTTTGACAAGTATCATCTTATTTAAACTTCCCAGAAACAACCCTGGGAAGTAGATATTATTACTATTACTCCATAACACAGATGAGGAAACTGACACATTAAAAGATTTAATCAGTTGCTCAAGATCACCCAGCTAGTACATGATGGTGTTGGGATTTTAATCAAGGCCTGCATGGTTCCAAAACCTAAGCCCTTAATCACTGCATTATTCTGTTAGACTATTATTTGAGACTTGACTTCAGTCAAGAGATGCTACTTGTAATCAGAGTAAGAGTCCTCAACCTTTGATTCTAAGGGTCTACCATGCTTCTCATATGAAGTCTTGTGCTCAAGTGTGGAGAGGAGGCTTCACAACCTACAGTGAGGGAGGGGATGAGGGAAGGAAGATCACAGCAGATACACAAATCACCCCTTCACTTTTGTCAACATTGCAGCCTAAAAGGAGGGCATATGGCAGACACTCTCACACTCTTGGCCAGCCCTTCAACCAGAAGTTTGAAATACTGATTGGACCTGGAGAGGGTAATCTGGTAGCTGCTGCCAAGCCAAATCAACCAACTGGGGATCCCTGGACTGGTATCTCTCTTATCTGTGCGTAAACTGTGTTTCTAAGTTTTCTTGTCTTACGGTGGGATTAACGATTCGTACAGTTCATGTTTCTTTCAATGGTTAGATGAGACAAAGTACCACAATGCCTAGCATGTAGAAATTGCTCAATGATTGAGATCTTTTTCCTTTCTTTTCTTCTTTGGTGAGACCCTGTCTTACTAGAAGTCTGCTCTTCTAAGTCTCTTTTAAAACTGCCTTCCAGTAATGTTTATACCTTTGCTCAGAAAATCCTTTCTCATCATTCTTCTTTGTGTTATCCAAATTTCTGGGAATTTGCAGGGCTCAAACTGATGATATTTTACTATATCCCATATGAAATAAAAGTGTTAATATATTTTGGTTGGCTTAAATAACAACACTGGTAATCATTTACAGTTTTCAAATGTTTTCTCAACTGTCATTCCTGTGTGACTGATGTTCAAAACACCCCTCTGAGGTTAACTATTGTAATCATCTCCACTGTAAGGATGAGAAAGCCAACAGCAAGAGCCAGGTGACCCAGGCAGGAAGCAGCAGAGGTAGCATTCCATCCCAGTCCTCCTGACACCTCCCGATGTCAAGGCCAGAGTTTGCTCCTCTCCATCAATGGTTTAATCCCTCAGTATAAGCAGTAGGTCAGTCAATGCCGGTGCAATTGGGTAAACTGTTTAAGGATAACTTGAAGCTTACCCAGATGGTTTGGTCACAATATGGAAAAAAAAAAAAGTAGTCACTTTGTCTAAAGCATGAAAGAAATGTACAAATTGTAATTCACCTGTGCAGATTTTCATTGGCACAACCATCAGGAATCCTGCAACAATGGGTATGACAGGTGCAGCACGGTCAGGGTCATTTGTTAAGGCATTTAGAGATTCAATAAGGCAAAAATTATTTGGTGCAATGGATGCACTGGAATTGCTAAGTGAAGTGAAAAGTAGAGAAAAGGTATGAAAACGGTTGAGCACAGTGCCAGGCACGAAGCCATTCAATCCACTCTTATTACTATTATCATGAATAGAGACCCTGATCATTCATTCAAGAGCAAGACATCATAAAACTTACTCTGGAATAATCGAGATCTCTGGGCGTTGAGTCTGTTAAAGCTCGGACGAGGGCATTCATCATACAGATTGGAGGAGAAGGTGGAGAGGGCTGAGAGGCTTCCTGCTGTAATGGGCTCTTTGGTTTGGAAGGCAGCCGACCTCTCCTCCCTTTCAGACTATCTGTACGGACGACTGATACCGAGAGAAACAAAGAAAAAATGTCTTCAAAGATATCCATGAATAGCCATAAATCACAAAAAGGAATCAAAACACTTTACAGTTGAGCAAATCATTAATGAGACCAACCATTTAAAAGGGGCAATAAGTTTGGAGTAATATCCACACAACGATTTAATGAGAGTTGAAACAAGCAGCATAAAAGCCACCCCATACTTACATTTGGTAATGAATTAGCCCTAAAAGTCTCCTTCTCAAATAGAACAAAGATGTATGTACACAAGCTCTCTATTGATTTTGAGAAATTAGAATAAGTAGACCTCAGCTATTTTTGAATGTAAATATACACCATAAAAATAAAATGTTGAAAAGAAAGGGAAACTAGGAAACTTCACCATTCTAATGTAAATATTAACTTTTTCAGTGATATCTGAGAATATTTATAAGCAAGCTGGACAAAAAGCATTATATCCATACCTTCTTTAACCATTCCGACACCGAGACACTTCTGAAATCGACAGTACTGACATCGGTTTCGACGTCTCTTGTCTACAGGGCAGTTTTTATTTGCCAGGCAAACATATTTTGCATTTTTCTGCACTGTTCTCTGAGGAAATACAATACAGAGATAGTCAACTAATAGTTTCTGGAAAGAGGTAGGACCTGACAAGATGTATTTTAATTACAATGTGAAAAGCGACAGTGCAATTCGTATAATTAGATAAATTTAATTTCCTAACACGCTAGCCTGCAGGAAAAACAATTTTATCAGTGTTAGCTGCTGACAATGAAAATCATCTCGGATTGTTCTGAAGCAAGTCTCAGGAGACACCCAAGTCTGAATGATAAAATCATATCTGAAATTACCAGGTCAACATATCATACCTTGGAGGATTAGATTCACTTTTAATATCCCTTTGGGAACAATTTTCTACTTGTTCCACTCCCCTGATTATTGCTGACCTTATTAAAATAAAATCAAAATTATCTGGGATGTACTTTGCTGGATATCACTATTGTAAGTCAAATATCACAGAAACTGGCTTTGTTCCCCAATAGAGATGAAATCATAAAAAGCAAAAACGAGGACTTGTCTAGTTATAACATATAGGAAATAATGTTTTAACGCAAAAAAAAAATCACTTAATCAGCTTGTGTATTGTATTTTATTTTTAAAAGAATGGTAAACTGTCCATTTCTCATTTTTGAAAGCAAAATCGTAAAACGGGATACTAAAAACCGCTATCACATCCAAGAAAGAAAAAAAAAAAACCAACCAAACAAAAAGAATGAGATAAAAGAAGGAATATGAGAGCCATATATTTTCAATGAAAATTCCCATTAATTGGTTATTTCATAAATGAATATTGACACAGACATCAAAACAGCCATACTGTAAAAGATGTATCATAAAACTTGGGCCTGGGTATAAAATAATGTTGTATTCTTCAGAATCATGTATAATTTAAAAATGAAACATGAAGAAATAATAAAGGATATTTTATGCTCCAAATATAAGAGAATGCTTGATTTTTTTAAAAAAATTAAAAACATTTGTGCAAATGGATGTGTATTTACCACTCATTCAGAAATTACCTGAATATATTCAACTCCAAATAGAGCAGAAAGTTGGAATTTATTTGGTAAGCCTGGGCTGCATAAAAAAAAAGAAATCCAGGTAATTTGGGATTGGTGATCTATTTTGTGTCTAAAATTCTAAATAGATTTACTTTCTTTTTTAATTTTCAGCAATTCTCAACCTCCTTGTATCAGTTTTCACTCTATCACCTTTTTTTTTTAATCACCTTTTAATTTCATTTTAAGAGATCATTTCTAAACTGCTTATATAAAATTTAAAGCCAGATACATTTTCCCTGCTTTAGCAGGTGATTTTAGTTTAAAATGCAAAATTTCCAAAACACAAACATACTTCTGAGGTTTCCACCATTTAAATTCGCAGCAGTTTGTAAGGGTAGGAAACTTGTGTTTCCTAAATGAAGCTCTCTTTCATTGAACATGAAGTAATTTAAAAAACTCTACTTCTTGCCATCGTCCTCAAGGATATCCCAGTTTCAGTGCTGGTGGCATTTTGCTTCAGGTATACGTTTTCCCAATAACCTCAAACCTTCCCCACATTTGTGTATGCCTGCACAATAGTTTAAGGACAGGGAGAGATCGTTATGGTTCAATCACTGAATTCCCATCATTAACTGCACTTCATGTCACATTTTTAAAGAATTCAATTTAATGGTAGAAAGCCACTGGGTAAAACCTGCTCCCGTTCCCTTAATTAACGGATCTGTGGGGTGGTTCTCCCTTATCCTACCCCTACCCTTTCAAGTATAGATTTGTTTTCAAGATATTGCTACAGAAAAAGGATGCTGTTGGGGAACACTTAATTGACATTTCTAGACGAGGAATGTATCACCACTCCTGTATTTTGGTCAATTCAGGGGTGATTATATTTGTGGATTACTTGTACTTCTCTTGTTTTTCTTTCTTTTCCCCCATTCAGCTGCCCATTTCACTGCCTTTCAGCATTTCCGCTGAAATGCTGTAAAAAGCAAATCTGCTAAAGGAATGCAGTTACTTGAAAGTAAAGCTTGTGTAGTTAAGACAGAAAAAAACGGCTAAACCGACGGGTCTACATTTAAAACATCATAATCCTGCATACCTCCTGTATGGCATTTAACATACTGCAAAATCTTTCCACAAGCATTTTCTCATTTATCTGCAGAAGTTAATCACATGATTCCTAGCTCCAGATCAAAAATAACTGTTGCTTGTTGGTATGTATACCAATGCACACATGTGCATTTTTTTATAAATGTCTGTATTTTCATTTATAATGAACTATTCTTTTATGGCCCTTTAAAGCTTATAAAGTGCTTTCATAAATGTTTTCTCTCATTTAATACTCACAGCCTTTCTCTGAAATTTATTCACCTGATAGGGAAACTGAGGCCTGGAAGGAAGTGTCATGCCCAACATCATAAAATTGGTAGGTGACAGATCAAGGACTCCTATTTGAGTGTTCTGACTCCAATTCCAGCATGCTCCCAGATACATCCTATTGGCCTCCCAAATCCTCATTATCCAATCAGCATCCAGCTTCTCCTCTCCCTCCACCCTGCCCAACACTGAAGGCTAGGAAGTGATTATTGAGCATTCGGGGGTTTGCAAATGCCTGACATAAGAGCCAGGGGAGTGAGGAGTGGGGAGGGTGGCACAGAATTAAGTGTCTGAAGAATTCTGGGAGTCAGTAGCAAAAGTAGAGCTGCAAGAGAACAAGGCCTGTTCCCCCTGAGTGGTGAGAAGAGCACTGAACTCAAGAGTCAGGAGAAACCAGCTGGAACTGTCCCCATGTGCAACTAAATCACCTCGCTAGACTTCAGTATCCTCCTGGGCAAAATAAGGGGGAGGCTGAAGACCCTCCCACTATAAAATTCTCCTTTGGGTCTCTGAGATAATGAAGAGTGTCCCCACTCTGTGTGGTACACTCAGAAGTGGAGTGGAATGATGAGACCCCAGCTGCTATCTTCTACAGAGCAAGCTGCCCCAAACTGCATCCACCAGCTGCCCCTGTCTATTCTGCAGCTGCAGAGCTGTGAAGAGGGCAGGCACGTTGAGGTCATGCAAACATGAGTTTGCATCCTGCCTCCATCTCACTCTCTGAGTGTGTGTCCAGGGGCAGTTAACCTCCCTGAGCCTCCATTTCCTCATCTATGAAACAAGGATAATTAAACATTCAAGACGCAGTTAGTAAAAATAGCTAGTGGGTGACCAAAATTCAATGTCAGTTCTGTTTGAGTCTAGAGTCCTAGCTCTTACTAGGAGGATTAAATGAGATACAAATACCCAGGGCCTGGCACACAGACTCTATTCCCTCAGATATCCTGGATGGACAGAATAGGAACACAGTGAGGTGTTTGCATTTTGAGGTCACAGATCCCTTTGCGAATCTGCTGAAAGCTCTCTCCATAAAAATGAGCAGGAAGTAACGCCAAGTCAGGAAGTTCACAGCCCCCTCAAGCCCGTCTGGGCCTCCTGTAATGGACGTCAAGTTAAAAAACCCTGAGAAAGTGGGTGTGAGGGTGCTAGGAAAGGCTACTGAAATGCACAGTATAACCATTACACCTCTCAAACCGGGAAGGGCCCGCTTAGACGCTCACTCGAGCGGGTGTCTGAGGAAGCTGGCTGCGGAGGGGAGAGGGAGTCGGAAGAGGCGAGCGCTCACCTTGAAGAAGCCCTTGCAGCCCTCGCAGGTGCGCACACCGTAGTGCTGGCAGGCGGCGTTGTCCCCGCACACGGCGCACGTGCCCTCGCCCGACGCCGAGCTCCTGTTGGGCGGTGACGGCAGGCTGGGGCTCTCGCCCAGCAGGTTGGATGCGGTGGGGGAGGCCGTGAGGCCGAGTGGCGGGAAGGCCAGCGCGGCCGCCCTCTTGGCCAGCGGCAGCCCATACGGGTGGCCCTCGAGCGCGGCTGCCTGGCTGCCTGCGGCGGCGGCGGCGGCGGCTCCCAGCGGCAGGCTCAGCGCGGCGGCGGCCGTCGGGTCGTAGCCGAGGTGGTGGCCGCCTGCGGGGCTGGGCGCGGGCGGGTGCGGCGGCGAGGGCTTGAAGGGGAAGAGCGGGAAGCGCGCGCCTGCCACCGTGGGCACCGCCTTCATCGGCTGGTCGAGCAACGGGCCGGGTGCGATGCAGCCCTGTGCCGAGGACAGCGTGTCGTCCCACATCGCCCCCGCCTGCTGGGGGAAGCCCGGCGTGGTGGGGGTGGACGGCGGGGACTGCTTAAAGTACATGGAGGTGCTGGGCAGCACCTCGTCCTCCGGGCCGGAGGGGGGCGGAATGGATGGCTGCTGCTGGTGATGGTGGTGGTGGTGGTGGTCATGGTGGTGATGGTGGTAGCCGTGCGCGCGGCCCTCCTCCATCTTGATCAAAGGCCGGGTCCCCGACGGCTGCATTTGGTACAGGCAGGAGGGCTTGAGTTCGTAGTTGCTCGAGTAGCCCTCCATGAAGGTACTGAAGCTGGGCAGGGACGTGGTAGCCGTGGCCGTGATCTCGGTGCTGCCGAGGTCCATGGTCAGCTTGGAGTAGTCAGGATTCATGATCTCCGTGGTGTATTCCGAGCCATATGTCTGTGCTGCATAACTGGAACCTGGCGGTGAAGGGCTATACTGGGCTTGCACGCAGGGCATACCTGCAAGGGAGAGGAAAAAGGTCTCTCAGAAGCAAGTCGGCCCTCTTCCTAGCTAATAGGTAGCAATGGACTTGTCACTCTCTAATATGGGAAATAGAGAGGAAGTGACATTCCACCTTCTAGTAGCATAGACTTAGAGTCCTTCCTTCCTTCCTTCCTTCCTTCCTTCCTTCCTTCCTTCCTTCCTTCCTTCCTCCCTCCCTCCCTCCCTTCCTTCTTTCCTTCCTTCCTCCCTTCCTTCCTTCCTTCTTCCCCTGGGAAGAAAGTTGAATCCCTGACAAACTGCCAAAGGGGCCACAGGTTGCCAAAACGCAGCCTCCTGAGGACTTCTGTGCCCTCCTTCCCTCCCTTGCCCTGTCCTCCACTGTATCTGTGAATTTTGATGTCTTCCCTCATAAGCCCAGTCGTGTTTTTAAAAGTGGTTTTGAGCCCTAGAGATTAAATGAAGTGACCTCAGCCACAAATAGGGAGGACAAGAAGAAATCCAGTGAAGGCCGTGTTGGTTTCTTTTGGGTGAAAGAGACCACTGGTCCCCCAAGTCACACGCTTTGATTTGTAAACCTATGAGTTAGTAAAAGAAAAAAAAAAGAAAAAAAAGGTGTCCTACATGGGACTTACTGGCCCAGTGACATTCTAACATTTTATGAGTGCCAACTGAGGCTACCCACACACATTGTGGTTGCTTTCTCCCACCCTCTCCCTACTCCTCCAAGCAGGGCTAGCAGCCTGCTCAAACTGGACCCCTGTTGATGATTTCAGCCAGCTAGGTGGTGAGGTAGGAACGTAGGTCCAGGAAATGGACTCGGGGGAGTTTGTACCATCTGCAAAGAAAAAGATCAGCAGCTGCAACAAAACACCCACCAAACCTGCTCTCTGCCATATATGCTATATATGTGTGTGTGTGTGTGTGTGTGTGTATTTCTCCCCCATTCTAAGAAATAAAATATATCAGTGGCTGCTTTATAACAATAGTTTACAGTCGTCATAATAGGTTAGTTATCTACATATTTTCTTATGACAGAAGAATTAGCACCCCTAGAAAAGAAAGCAGTTTCTTAATAGGTTTAGTTTCTTCAGCCCCCAAAGCAATGATATCTGGAGTGCTTACTATTGTTCAGAGAGGTTGAACTGGATGAGAAAGCCCTGAGAAATATTGGATCTAGTGGATAATTTATCTAATTATTTCCCTTTCTTTATGGCTAAATATAAATAGTAAACTGGGCAGTTTCTGGTGGTTGGTTTTTCTGAGCCAAAGGAAAACCACGTGCTTAACGTGTCTTTGGAGTCTATGGGGTAAAAGTTGTGACTAACAGAAAAGTGAATACTTCACATTTCCTTTGACATCTTTCTCTTACCCACATTTCCAAATCTGATTGAGTCATACATGTATGGGATGAAATCTTGACTTGTAAAAAGGTGTTGAGGGCCTGGTGGAAGAAGCAGTGATGAGGAGAGGCCAGTTCAAGCCTTTATTTCCCGAGTGCCCTACAAACACTCATTAGTTTGAAGTTAAAAGAGCACTTATCCTGCTGTCCAGTTGTTGGGGTGAAATGAAAGGCTAGTCATTTAAAAGAAAGAACACTGCCTGATGTTTCATTTGTTCTCCTCCCTTGGATTTCTCCATGAGTCTTTTCTATCATTCTTCTTTGCCAATCCCTACCTATTGCTCTTCTTTGTGTCTTTCTGAGGTTTCCAGATAGAAGATGAGCTTGCTGGGACTGAGTTCTATTTATCTGCATCTCTTTGGCCAGGCACCTGGTATCCCTTTACCAAATGCATAAAGAGGTATTACAAGCCAAACCTGCAATCCTTTCTTTTGCCCAAATCAAATTTACTCCTTGGTTTTCAGCTCAAATGCTTTCTCTCTTTCCCTTTGAGCTTCAATAATCCAAATGTCTGCACCCAAATGATTTGCGTTTTATACAAACAAAAATGCTTTGCATTGTTCGAAATGATCCCATAACTTAAATGCATTAGCATTAAAAGTAGAGCAAATATGAAGACATTAAAATGTATAAAAGATCGAAATCTGTTGGTGTATTTGCATTTTTCTCAGGAAAAATATCTTTGAGCAATACGATTAATTTAATCTGGCTGCTCCACTAGGTAGCAACAGGGTGTGGTATCCAGAGGAGATTCGTGCAAGGAAGCCACCTGTGCCGTGAAATTCTCGGCCAGCAGTCACTCGCTGTCCTGGCGCTGGGCAAGTCGACCAGCCTGCTTGCTGGGTATGTGGCTCCCCCATACACATATCCCAGCCCGGGAGGAATAAGGGGTCGTGCCTTCAGACCTACCTGGAGGATATCTTGCGCGCTGAATGGTGGGGCTGGGGGTCTCTCCAGCGGAGGCTGAGAGTGGAGGAGGCGGGGACGTCCGGCAGGGCGAAGCGGCGGAGGTGCTGCCCGGCTCCGCTGAGGGTCCAGTCTCAGGGCTGGGGCTTGCCGGGCTGCGCTCTTCCGCAGTGGGCTCTGCGGGCACCAGGAGAGAGGACAAAGGTCACAGTGAGACCACGCTGGGTCACCGCGGCCTGGACTGGGCGTACGGCGGTGAGGGTTGAAGAGATCTCTAGAAATGCATTAATTACAAAAGAATTAGAAGGGTAAGAAAGCGGTGCTTAAGGTGACCGGAGTCCCCGGGCAGCAAGCATCACAGCGCCTTGGGGGAGCCGAGGAAAGGCTGTCCGCACTCACCGCGGTTTTGTGGTTCCCGAACCGAGGCTAAAAAAACGCGCAGCCAGTCGTCGCCCAGAAATTAATCTATCTGCCCCCACAATTGGTTCCAAGCTAACGATGTCATGAAAACCGAAGAATGGAGAACACTTGAGGAAGGAGTTCCGCCCGAATCGGAGTCTGTGAGTGTGCACGAGCGGAAAATATTTTCCAACTTCACCCGCCCCCACCCCTCAAATACAAATTTTACACATTGCATAGGAAAGGCACAGGGTCCGGAACGAATGCATGAATGCCCCGAGGAATTAAGAAAGTCTGCGCTTTTCATTCTAAATGCTAATGGAGCTTCGCCTCTATTAGCCGCGAGTTTCGGGGGCCAGGGGTCAAGCAAACAAAAGGACACAGTGGAAATAGGCCGGCGCTGGAAACGAGGCACAAGGCGGTTGGCGTTTGCGGCTGGTGGTGAGAGGGGAGGGAGGCCCCCTGCGCCCAGCGGGCGGTATCCCAGAGGGTGGGCGACTTCGAGGCTCGGGGCCATCCGGCGACCCGGAGGGGGGCACATTCCGGAGGGCGCCGAGAGCGGCTCTGGGGCGAGCGTCTCTGCGCAAAGCCTTAGAGAAACTTTGTAGCTAGAAGCGCATTTCGGCGGGCCTCGGGTAAGGATCCCACGGCCCCAAACTCCGGCCTATAGCGCCCCCTTTTCCCGGACCCACTCGCAGCTTAAGGGATGGGAACGGGGACTCCGAAAAAAAACCCCCAAACTACCAAAATTCCAAAAACCTCGGGGGTGCGCGGGCCGCGGGTGTCGGATAAGTTTCGTCTCCCGCCGCCCCTGCTCCCCGGGCTTGCCTGAAAGGAAAGAGGGTATCGGAGCCCCCAGATCCGGGGAGCCCTCGACGGCCAGGAAATGGGGGATTCCCTTGCCATCCCCAACCCCAGCCCCAGCTGATACTACAGAAAGCCTGCGCTCGCCCTAGCGCAGGCAAGGGCGGATCTTCCCACGGCTGTAGCTTGCGCTTCCCGTCACTCCCGCATCTTCAGTGGGAGTCTCTGGCAACCTCCCACCACCACCTCCAGGTGCCCGCATTCCCGCCCTTCTCCGCGGCCTTTCAAGCGGAGTCTTTCTCCAAGGATAGGCCTCTGACTGGGGTGGTCGAGGGTAGCGTCTCCCCAAGGAAGGGGCTCCTCTCGAGCGCCCGGCGTTCGCGGGGAAGAGCCACACCGCACTTCCTACAGCCGAGCCGAGCGCCCCTCGGCTCTCTCCCCCCACCCTTACCCCCCCCCGCCCCGAAAAGACCGGTTACCTAGGCGAAGCCTCAGCGCCTGGAAACACGTTGCTCCGCTCCCGCTCGCGGCCGCCGCGGCCGGGAGCACGGAACCTCGGGGTTGTAAATTAGGAAGAAATAACTACCTCTGTCAAAGCCCCTTTCTTTCTCGTGGGCCGACGAAAGGAACACCCCCGTGTTCTCCTCCCCGTGGTGAAGTGTGTGAAGGAAACCGTGAAACGCACCATTGTGACCGGGGCTCCTCCACGGAGTTTCCAACCCTGGGGAGCGGGGGCGGAGGTTGGGCGGGGGCAGGAGGAGTGGAGAAGAGACCGACAGAAAGGGAAAGACAGAGATTCTCAGAAAGACAGAGGGAGAGGAGACAAACCGCGGGGGAGAATTTCTGCGAGCGCACGGTCCCAGGGAAGCGGGGGTGGGGGTGGGGGGGTGGGGGGTTCGGGAGGAGGGAGCGGGTGTGGAGGCTGCTGTGGCCTAAGGGGCCTTTGATATTCACATTACGAGCGTCTTGCTCGGATAAGAGAACTCGAATAAACTCAAACTTCATTCATTGTGCTCAGCAGCCGCGTTAGGCAGCTGTTCCTTTCCCCAGCTCAGTTCTATAAAATATTTCTCCGTCGTGGGAAAAGAAGATTCAGGATTGGATTCGCGATGAAATGACTGAAGGGCGCCCTGTACCTCTCTCCTGGCACCCTAGGGCTCTGGGATAATAGCCCGAGATTTCTGATTACCCTACTCCTTGCAGCTGTTTCCTCTGGAGAATCCGTGGGCATAATAAATGACAATCCCCAAGAACGGTCTTTGGAATGAAGGGACAAATGTTTTCTCCCTCACGACTGACCCAAGCTTCCAACAGGTTCTAGAGGTGCCTTTGGAAGTCAGCCTCCGCAGGCTGCGCCCGCTTGACCGCTCTCCTCTCACCACCGAGAACTTTCATTTCTATGAAGAGGAAAACACTACGAGCAACTTCTCCAAAAGCGCGAGTTCTGTCAGTTAAGAGTAAAACACGCGTCTCGCATACCGACTCAAGGCCCGGAGGAGAGGGACACCGTTCCCACGCGTGTCGGGGCACTGGGGTCGGCAATTACATCCGATTACCTCCGAAGGGAAAAGTGTAAACGGGCAAGTCGGCGACTCCAGGCAGACGTGCCTGGTGGAGCCCCAGGCTCATTTCAATACAATAAGCCACATTCCTACAATTACGCCCTCTTTCCTGAGATCCTCGGAGCGCCGCTGCAAACTCCGGCCGCTGCTGACCAGGCCCCTTCCCTCCCAAGCTTCCTCCCAGTCAACCATCTCGGAGTCACCATTAGGCATATTAACTTGGACCCACCGGAGCCCCTATTTTCAATCCTAGTTAAAAGGCAGGAAAATTACTGCCGTTCATCACCGGAGCTGCAACTCCCTGCCGCTGCCGCCGCCGCCGCCTAGAGCATCATTACCATGACAACTAGAGCCGAAATACCCTGAATTACATCGCTGGAGCTGCTACTGCACAAATCCCGGTCCTCCTCTTTGTTAGAGGCTTTTCGCCTCTTTGGGTAGGGAGAGGAATCCCACAAGCTCCAGAGATCCCCGCAGGCCCGCTACGGGGGAAAAGTTTCAGATCAGAACCCGCCGGCGACTCCGCGAGCAAAGCCGGAGCGAGGAGGCGAGGGGGGAAAACCCCACACTCAAAGTTGTCAATTTCAGAAGCTAAGCTTCCCAGCGCGCCAACTTTTTAGCAAGTCCCCCTATTAACTGAGCGAATCTCATACGTACTTGAGTGCTGTGGCGGTTCCGTCTTTAGAGCGAGTTTCTAGAAAGCTGCCCCGAAATCTGCACTGGGGGCGGCGGGGGGGGCGGGAGTCACAGTTGCTGTCCCGGAAGGGCTGCGGTGTAGAAGTCCAGCGGCTCCCAGAGGCAGTGAGCTGCTGGCAGGGGATGCTGCGATCCCGACTCATGGGAGAGCGCCGCCGAGGGGTTCCGCGGGCGTCCTGGCTCGGGCCGCGACCAGGGGGTAGGATGCCGCTTCTGTTCCCACCTCCACAGCCACCGCCGGCGCTGTCAGCGTTGCAAAGTGAGACCGGGAGGGGCGTCCGCCTGCTGCTCAGCGCTGCACCCGCGAGGGCGCAGGGCGAGAGGGGTGTGAGCGCGCGGGAGAGAGTGGAGTGTGTGTGAGGAGCGTGTGTGCGCGCGTGTGTCTGTGTGTGCGAGTGAGGGAGCGGGTGTGAGCTTGTCTGTGTGTGGGGAGCGGAGGAGGAGCAGGAGCTGGAGGGGTGGGGGGCGGGAGGCAGGAGACTCCGCTCTCCCGGCTGCGCGTTCGCTCTCTCTCTCGGCACGTCATTTATGCCACAGGAGCCCTAGCGGCCTCTCCATAGAGTGCCTGGAATGCGAGACGTCAATGTGACGCCATGGGACGCTACGTCACCCTCCTCCTCCCTCCCCTGGCCCAGCCGGTTCCGCGTGTGCGAGGGAGGGGGTGTGTGTGCATGTGTGCGCGCGCGCGTTCCCCGGCCATTTGCAGGGCAGCGCAATGGAAACTGTGCCGCGCGGCCAGTCCCGGCCCGGGGGTCTTTCGGACTCGCGCTGCCAACCCGTTTGCAACCGCGCTGCTTGCCCGGGCGCTATTCTGTAAGAGGGTGCAGCGGCCCGCCCGTGGGTCAGGCGGGACCGCCCAGCTGTCAGACTCGGGTGGAGTAGAGTTGGAGGAGTGCTACTGGCGCGCCTCCGAGGCTGCCCCGAGGCAGGGAGCCAGGGCGAGGGGGTAAGAGAGAGGACAGCTCTTCCGAAAGGGAAGGTTCAGCCAGCCAGCTTCTCCGAGTGACCTGGCAGCGGGTGCAGGAGTCAGGCACCAGTCCGAAGACTCCCCGAGGTGCAGCTGCTCTTTCCCCAGGCAACAGTTCTAAAGCTTGTTTACGTCTCTCTGGCTCCCTGCGCCTAGGCTAATCTCTCTCCTCCTCCCATCATTTGCTGGGTGCGTGTTTCGCACAGGGATACCGATGGCTCTGGAAGATAAGGTTTTATTTCTTTACACTTAAAGTGTGGGTTTCCTAACGGGACTTTATAACCCAACTAAGTGCACATCCGTCATCCGCGCGCGCTGCAGCAGAAACTACTTATTGTGTGTAAAACAAACACACACATGTTGAACAGCTGAGCGGGTCTGACTTGCAAATCACCCCCTCCCATCAGAAATGTAACTCTCAGTTCGCACTTTCACTTTTTGATGGTTGTAGACGGGCCTCCCCTCCCACCTCCCAAATTAAACATTTCGAAATCAATCAACAGGATTTATTAGTCAGTCCCTCGCTACGGGATTTGCTCTGGTCTCCTGGGACACATTTGTTATGAAATGGTGAGCTGAAAGCTTGGGTGATTCTGTTAGGGAGAGCAATTTCTTCCTGGAAGTGATGAATTTAAGTGTGAATTTCTTGCTGAAAACACAAAAAATTTTATCAGAATTAAAGTCTCCTAGTTCCAAAGGTTGCAGCTGGGTGAAAACAACCTCTTTTAAAAATGATTTTTTGAGGAGGAGAAAGTATTTGAGTGAAACAATGCAGACAGACATGGTCCCCATGTGGTCCGCTTGAATCAGACGTGACATTTATGTCTTTGACCTGTCACAATCTTTGCGTGTGTGTGTGTGGGGCGGAGCACACAATTCAGAATCGAAGGTTCGAGCTACCACAAGAAACTTGGAAACAAAACTAGAATTATACATATGCTGTGGGTGTATTTCTTCGCCTCCACTTCCACCTCCACTTCAGACAGGGTGGTGTGGAGAAGACCTGGAAGGGTACTACGAAAGTTGACCTAGCGGACAGGAACAGAGCCTCTGCACTGCCACGGGTTCCAATCCAGTCTCACAAGGAAGGAGGGCGCTGCTACATTGCATCCATTCAAAGGCGGGCGGGTGGGGGTAGCAGGACCTGGAGCCGCGCGGCGCTGACGCACGCGAGGCGCGTGATTGACGCAGGCAATGTTACTAAATTCGGCGGTTGGCCGGGCCCCGCCGCCGCCGCCGCCGCCGCCGCGCGCGCGCGGCAGATAGCGGAGTAGGTTCCCCTCGGTCACCCCCGCCCCTTCTCCATTCAGAGCAGCTCTCGGCCGGGCGGGGCGGGGCGGGGCGGGGCCGGGTGCGCGCGGGGCGGGGCGGGGCGGGGCGGGGCGCGCGCGGCCGCTCCGGGATCCGGCCGCACCAAATATAGTCGGGCCTGGCTATTTTTAGCCGGGCCTAGGGCGCCAGCTCGCCGCGTGAGGGGGCGCCCAGACCCCGCGGGGAGTGCGGAGGGGGCGGGGGCGGAGTCGCCATCTTGGACTCGGCTCGACCCAGTCTGGTGACCGGCGACGCTGGGCCGGGTTCGGCGCAGGGGGTCGGGGTGAGTGGGTGTGAGCTGTGGGATACAGTGGGACGCGCGGGCTGTGACTTGAGCGGAGGGCAAGTCAGGGCGCGGAGCCTGCCCTCAGGGGTGGCGCGGGGGAGGGCCCGGGACGCGCGGCCCATGGGGCGTGCGCGGGTGTGGGACGGCAATCCCCGCCAGCCGGCAGGCCCGGCCGTCCCGCCACCCCGCGGCCCGGCCAGCCCCGAGTCGCGTGGGGGCGGAGCCGCCCGCGGCCACCACTTCCTGAGAGCCGGGGATACCCCTCCCGGACGTCACGGAGGAGCCGAGGCGGCGGTGGCGGCCCGGGGCTCATCTTGCACTTGCATCACGGGTGCAGCAGCAGTTGCTCTGCTCCTTTGTGGCTTTTTCCCCTGTTGAGTAACTGCTTTGTTAAATGAAAATACCATGACGGGCCAGTGTGATCACCAGCTCCAGACCTCAAAGAAAGTGAAGCTGTCAGGCAAGAAGAGGGAGACTCCCCTAGCCGGCTGCGATGGTATCTGGTGGGTGGATGTGTATAGAAGCACTTGACAGTTTCCACGTATTACTTCTTGCCTAACTTTTCACCCCCAAGAAGGTTTAAAAATACTTTTATTTCCATGCTGTAAAAATTTCTTATCTTCTGCACCCCACCCATTCCCCCTTCAATTTGAAATCGCGTGCAGAACTGGAATCACTGAAAAGAACAGTTATTAGGTACAGTTTTTAGGAAACAAGACATCTTTCAGTGAATTTGTTGAGTAAACTACATTTTTAAATGTTAATATGCAAAAGATCCTTGCCCACTGAAGGTACTTATAAAGCTTCTAGCTAAGTTTGTTTATATGAATTGGGTTTCCTCAGTGACCGTTTCAAACCGGTGGTCTTATTTATCTTAAATTAAAAAAAAAATTCCATCCCTGTCTGAATATCTCCAGGTAAAGCAGTTCTCCCTTTGACTCTTGAGTGAATGTGACTTTCTGGACGTTTATGTTGGTTATATGCTTCCCTCGCCCCTTTTTCCCCTCCTCTGCCTTTTACGTCCTTTTCTTCCTGAGTATCGGGTCACCAATCTTTGTTCCTTGACTACTGTGAGGCTGAGGGCTGTTGTCTGATTGCACTGAACCAATCAGCTGGCTTAGTGCTCCGCTGGGTAGGAAGCTGGACTGACTGTTGGAGAGGTTCCAGTGGTCACTGATAAGTGGCAACATTTTTGCACTCAAATGGAAAGTCATGGAAGCAGAGACAAGGCTCTCTTACAAACTGGGACACCATCCTTTGCTTAAACCTAGGGCTGTAGTCATATGCAGTTCTTTAGATGACCTCAAACCAAGTGAATCGTTCTCTTTTTCAAATTAATATCTATTGTTCTATACTGTTTCAAAAGTCTGATTTACTAAAAGTCAGGCATAATTTTCTGTAAGGCTTATGTAATATGACCATTTCAGTAATATAAAATACCTTTTTGATGACTTTTTTATTAAATGAAACAATACTTTATAATTAAATCTCTTCTTTTGGGAAATCAAATAGAATAAGACTATCTTAGTCTGTGAAATGTGGAAAACTTAACCCGGTTTGGTCCTTTTTCTAGAAGAGGGACATTCATGTGTGGCCTAGTTTACACCCAAAGCAAAGAAAGCAGTTTCTGCTTTCATGATACTTATGGCAGCCAATCTGTTAAAAATTCTTTCTATGAAGTAACTATTACAGCTTCATTGGATAATTATCTTTCATTTTGTTTTGGTTTTGTAGGTGTAATCTGTCTGCAAGAAAGAAAGTGCTCTTTCTCTTGGAAAATAAAATATGAAATTTTGGGGAAATTTATTGTGTATGATATAAAGCAGTTACTTTAACAAAATGGGATTTAGAATTGCTTTAAAGACTCTTCTGATTAATCACTGACTTGTAAATCTTGTTGATTTTGCTAATATGTAAAGAATGATGATGAGTCTTGCTGATACAAAAATTGGGTGAGGAAAGGTGAAATGAAAATTCCAAGCCAGAAGTTGTTACCTAAGGTGAAGATAAGAGAGAAAATTAAAAGACTTGTGTGTAAGTTCATGTTTTCCTGAATCACTATAGAAGTTCTATACTACATTTAAGATATGTATATAAAATTTGGTAGCTTGGGCTGACATTGACTTATACACGTAAATTACTGGGCTCAGGAACATGGGACAATGGTAGTAGTTTTCTGTCTGATCTACCTGCATACCATCCCTTCCTTATCACTTCTATCATTGCCAGATTATTCTTCCTAAAATACGGCCTTTGTTATGTCACTCCTGGGCTCAAAAGTCTTCAGCAGCTGGATATGTCTCCAAAATAAAACCCCAAAGCCTCCACATCCTGGCCTCTTTATTTCCACAGAATTTTCCTATCCTAGTCAAACTGTTATCCTCACTTTTCTTCAGACATCCTTTTACTCTTCCACATTTGTTCATAGTTTTCCTTTTTATGGCGTTCCCTTCTTCTCTGCTTATTGAAATCTTACCCTTCCTCTAAAACTAGTTCAAGAAATGAACTTAGATTGTGCTTTAGTCTTTATAAAGTTCTTATTTTACTGCCTTCTTTTTGTGCTCTTGTGTCCACAGCTTATTGCCCTGTTGAACTGTAAGCTTCAAAAGCATGTCTCATATATCTTTGAAATTTCTGTGGCACCTAAGTTTAACAGAGATAGTAAATATCCATAAAATATTTCCCCATCTAAATTTGAATATGAAGAGAGAGCAGCCATAATATAAGTAACCAGTTATATGGATTAGGATATTCTTGACATGAATGGACAAAATGATATCATACATTAGTTGTTTTCTTTTCCTCAACTTTTAACACTCCTGATTTGAGTATAGTGCCCACCACAAGCCCAGACAGCCACATGGTGATACAAGGAAATTGCAGCTTGGCTTGTACCTATTATAGCCGTGTAGGAAGATTTGCTATGATTTTTTTTTCCCCTGACAGACTTTTGGTTTGACTGTTCTACAGTCTTTCCCCCTCTTTGTGTACTTTCTCTTATGCTGCTTCCTCTCAATGAAGAATGGGATGCTGTAGGCTAGGAAATGTTAATATCAACTTCTTTTGGGAAAACTTCTTAAGGTTTAAAAAATTGAGAACCATGGCACCTATGTATAACCAGTTAAACATATAAATTCTTGAGTTTCTTATCTTTTCTAAGATATGTTTAAATAGATTTGTATGACACTACGTATATGCAGAAGTAAACTAGGCAAAGAGATTTTGGAATTATGATTTCTTAGAAGTTTTAGAAAGAGGCTCATGTGAATTAGAATATTAATATTTAACAAGGAAAAAGTAAATAATAGATCAGGAAAGACTTTCTATGTTACAGAAAATTTTAGAAAAGATTAAAAACCAGAGAGGGAAAGATTACTTAATAGTATAAGCGCTAATATTATTTTTTAATCTCATTAAATAATATTTTTCTATCCATTAGTAAATAACAGGACAGGCTTGCGATCTGGTTAAAAAGATAGTTTATTTCTTAGTCATGTTTTCCCCAGTCGTTGGTAAACTCTGGAAGGCCACAGTGATTTGGGAGAGAAAAGTTATTATGCATGTGTGATAAATAAATTCAGGATATTATTTATGCCTATGAAATAAGATCTGCATTTTAGCTAGGGTTGATGGAGCAAGTAAATATCTCTCCACATGTAACTACATAGCCCTTTCCTATCACCCAAAAATCACCTGAAAAAAAAAAAAATTGCCTCATGTGTACAAGATCAGTTCCTTCAGCATATTCTCCAGGAGTGGGATGCTGTATTTTACAGAAAGCACTAGATTGCTTCTCAGAGGCCTGGGGCTGGTTTTGCTGCCATGAAGCTGCCCAACCTTGGGTAAGTTAATTAATCTTTTGCGGGGGCCTAAATATCGTTATCTGTAAAAGGATAATGTTGGGCTGACTATATGATCTTTAAGGATCTTTCAGGTTCTAAAGTTGAATGCTTTTTAAGGCTGGTTAAATGTTGTAAATCATGAGTCAGCTCTGGCCTGGTCTCCTGTCACTACTGGATTGCTGAAGTCAGGAGGCTCAGTAACTCTTTTGTATACTGTACAAATAGTAGTAATATCCGTAGTAATATTATATTAAACTTCTTTGGCCTGCTTGATAAATAACTGTAGCCACTGAGTGGGATCTTGGTGGCCTGAGAGTGTTTATGTGTTGCCAGCATCACAGCCTTGTCTTGTCCATAAAGTGGAAACAAGCAGAAACCTGGGTAGTCCAAAAGTCATTTTATATTTAGCTTTGGAATTTGTTTTTGTTCATTCATTTGAATATGGATGAGTCACAAACTGACTTCATACAAATTAATAAACTTTCATTGGAATGGATACTGTTGTTTGCTCCTCCTGTTCTTTTCTGATTCTCACTGCATGCTAAGCATGAATCATTTCTTCTTAAATGTAGCAGCTGAGGCAGAACTGTCCTTTTTGCTTTTTCCGAGAAAAGGACTGGTGATGGTGGGCTTGTAAGTCTTTACATCTCCTTTTGGAGTATAAATAGAGAAAGTGAAATATTGAGAAAGCAGGTCAAAAGGAAAGTACCAAGTAGGTATTAAGTTGGAAAAATGTTAGCAAATCAAACAGGAAGAATACAATAAATTCTGTTTGCAAACTTGCTCGTTTGCTGTTGGATACATTTTTATGGATAAATAAGAGCTGACTTTATAGGCATTGGGAAATACCCGAATCTTAACACATTGCAGATTTATGTATTATCTGAGTTAGGTTTGGATAGTAAAAACATGGTTTGCCCATTAATTTAGGGCTACTTTTTAAATGCCTCTTCTACATATTTAGGTATCTGGTTTCTTACTTAGATCATGTAATTATAACTGATTCTAATTTTTTGCCATAATATGTTTTTCATTATTTGTTACTCATGTTTATAGTTCACTACTGGAAAAATTCTTCCCTGATATCTGTTCTGAATTAGTTCTCTTTTCCAGTTATGTTTTCCTGTTTTATCAGTTGTAGTGATGAGAATAGAAAGCCATATTTTAAAGATTTATATTGATACTTTTTAAGTTTAGTAAAATTATTAAATTTTACTCATTTCTAATTTCTGAAAATGATTATCTTATTTTAAATTCATATGTTAAGTCATTAATTTCACTTTTTTAAAACAACAGGGTAACCTGTATACAATTTGAAATCCATTTACCATAGTTTCATGGCACTTTATAGTTGCCAGTTAACTTTTTAGTGACTTTTTGGTGTTTTTTGTTTGTTTGTTTGTTTATTTATTTATTTATGGCTGTGTTGGGTCTTCGTTTCTGTGCGAGGGCTTTCTCCAGTTGCGGCAAGCGGGGGCCACTCTTCATCGCGGTGCGCGGGCCTCTCATGATCGCGGCCTCTCTTGTTGCGGAGCACAGGCTCCAGACGCGCAGGCTCAGTAACTGTGGCTCACGGGCCCAGTCGCTCCGCGGCATGCAGGATCCTCCCAGACCAGGGCTCGAACCCGCGTCCCCTGCATTGGCAGGCAGACTCCCAACCACTGCGCCACCAGGGAAGCCCCCTAGTGACTTTTTATATTTAAATTTTTTGTGTGTGAGAAGCTTCTATTTACCTCAGAATCTTTTAAAATGCCTTTTTGTTTAAATTATCTTGGACATATTTATTTTGGGGGATGAATTTACTGAGCCCACGGAGCAGTTCTTGGCACAGAGTAGGTGCTCTGTAAACATTTGATGAATGAATGAAAGCAGTTTTCAAGAAGCTTTATTCAAAATATTCTATTTTCTTTATCATAACCAGCCTTGTGGCCTTATTAACTTTTCTGAGAGAGTTTCACTCAGGGGTTCAGCATGAGAGAGCAGCAGAGAAGACCTGCTGTACATCACTGTGCTGCTGCTTCTGAAACGCCTGTCCCTCCATTGCGGCTAGACTACAGACACATCTAGTTGTCCATATTGAGGGCAGTACCCCTGAGTCACAGCACTCTGTGACATCTGTGTTTGAACTAACGAATTCAAGTATCCTAAGGAATTACATCACCTTTTGATCCTAAACCCCCTCAAGAGTTAATCTCTGGCTTATCTCTTTATTTCGATGTGGCACTTTTGCTCCGATACTTTCACAAGATGGTGTCCTTCCCTCTTTTCTTTACTGTCTCTACCCTGGGTCTGTATAACCTGTTCATTGGTAAGTTCTTCACTTCTAGTCATAAGATTTCCTACTGTAACCCTCACTTTGCTTTACAGTTCAAGGCCTCTTGTCACTTGTCTACCATCTATCACCCATAGACTGAGGGGCATAAATGTAGAATATTATCTAGGAACTCAAATTATATTTTCTAAACATTTAATATATTAAATCTTAAGATTTAACTTTTGAAAAGGTAATGCATTCACATGACTCAAACAACAAAATGTTTAGAAATAAAAAAGTTTCCCTTCCACTCCTGTCCACCATCTACTCAGTTCCTATCCTCCTAGAGTTTTAAAATGCATATCCAAGCCAATACAAATATAAATTCTGTTTTCCTTTCCTTTTTTATACAAATTGAAGCTTATGCTTCCCTTCTGCCTTTTTCACTCAACAGTGTATCTTGGTGTTTTTTCCATAACAGTGGAAAAATATATGAGGTGTATTTCACTTTAGCACTATGTCTTGGAGATCTCTTCCACATCATTGTGTGGCTATAGCATCATTTATTTAATCAGTACCATATTGATGGATATTTGGGAAATTTTCAGTCTTTTGCTATTAGAAACAATGCTGCAGTAAATACTTTTGTTACATAGATTATTTCACACTTGTACAAATATATTTGTAGGGTAAATTCCTAAAAGTGGTATTGCTGGTCAAAGAGTGTATCTCATAGTGGTTTTATAGGTACTACCAAATTGCCCTTCATAGAGGCTGTATAATTTATACCCCCACCAGAAATGTATAATAGTGCCTGACTACCCGTGTTCTTGCCAACAAAATGTGTTATTGAACTTTTGGATTTTTTCCAATCCAGTGGGTGAAAATTGTTATCTTAGTGTGGTTTTAATTTTTATTTCTTTTAAAGAGTGAGTTTGAATATTTTTTCATATGTTTAAAAGCCATTTGTATTTCCTTTTCTGTGAAGTATCGCTTATATTCTTTTCTTCTTTTGGGGGGGTGGTCATTTGAAAATCAACTTGTAGCTGATGTTTATAATACGGAGGTTTGCCCTCTGTAAAATGAGTTGCATCATCCCCCCTGACCCCAGTTTGTCATTTGTCTTTGCTTGTAGTGTTTTGCCATGTAGATTTTTCCTAAAATGTAGTTGAATTTGTCAGTTTTCTCTTTTATGACTTTTGGGTTTTGTGTCATAGTTAGAAAAGCCTGCCCCACTACAAGGTTATAAAAGAATTCTCTCATATTGTCTTGTACTACTACTTTTATGGCTTCTATTTTACACTTAAGTTTTTTGATGCATTTTTCTTAGTGTATGGTATGAGACATAGGTCCAAATTAATTATTTTCCAAATGGCTACTCAGTTGCCCCAACACCATTTGTGAATAGTCCCTCTCTACATTGTTTCGCTTTTTCCTAGAAACAAATTGATTCATCTACCTTGTTTTTTCACACCTACTTTGCTGTGACTGAATATAAATGCAGTTCTCTGTTTTCCTTCCTACAGAATGCCTTCTTTAATGGCATAGATGTCTTTGCCTTCTACCCTGCTCCCTCTCTGCTTACCTCAGCAACACCAGCAGCCTGACAGCCAGTTATTATTTGAATGAATACAGGCTGCTCAGAAAGCTCTCCAGGATTTTCCATGGAGCAATAATGGGCTAAAAAGAAATCTTAACTGTAATCAGGTTCCTTCGAAGAATGTTCAAGCCAGAGATGTCTTCTAACTCTCTCTGGCCATGCTACCCAGCTATTCTAGAAGCTGAAACCCACTACCTGGGTCTTTTACTCCTGAGGCAATCCAGTTCAGATTGCTTCTTTCCGTGCAAATTCACATCATCTGCTACCTCTGCTTGTCTGACAATATGGGATATTACCCTCTATAATTTGGGATAGGGAACCATAATATGCCCAAGAAGTGGTTTGGATTCCCCATCATGCAGTGGCCAGTTCCAGAACCTCATTTACTGGGAAAGTGATTGTGGATGAATGATTTGGGGAACATACATCCTCAATTTGAACTCCAAACAGATTAAGTTTTTTCATCTAGGGAACCTGGGGAAAACCCAGCATTGTTCTACCTAGGGGAGAGTGTCCAAGCAGGCAGCTGAAAGTGAATTTACTTGATATCCTTACTAGCACTTTCTAAGCTACTTGGACTAGTTTTATAGCTCTTTGATAAACACTTCCTTCTACTTTGAAACATTGCCCCAGGTGATGTTTCTCTTTCAGACTTGCCAGTTCCTTATTATTGAACCTTTTTGGGGGGGTGTGTGTGGCTATTTCTTATCTCTGCATTTAGACTTTCCTCTGATGCTGGTAGTATACTCTGTCCCATACCAATTTGACTTAAAGTTATTTTGGCCAAAATCAATTTTGTCCAAATATAATTTAGTTGAAAGTAAACTGGTCAACTGGACAATTTGGTTAAAACAATTATTTGGTGTGAATATCCTAAGTTATTAATTTTTGAGTAGTGATACTTTTAGTATATTATGGGGTGTTTAAACACTTTTGGTCCATTTTCTAGAGATTTTTCTAATTTCCTTCTTTTATATTTCAAATTAATTTTCAACTACAAGAGCATTTTGTTGCTTGTGATACCAAAAGGTTAAGACAACCTAGCTGCCCAGCAATAGCATAGTTGGACAAACTCGATCTTAACTACAAGGTAATAAGAGGTTAATTGGAACAACCAAAACATCGAGGGATAAGATAAAAACATGTTTCCATTATTGGTTTTTTTTCCCCTCATTAAAAAGGCAGTGTATGTCCAGTACAGGACACTCAGAAAAAATGTAGATGAGTAGAAGGACAAAAGGAAAAAAAAGCCATAAATTAATTTACCCAAGAATAACCAACGTTGTCCTTTCCTATCTTTTCAAATGCATTTTATACACATAAACTCTGCATACTGTTTGTAATCTGCCATTATTTAAGCATTCTCCAATGATTGATTAGTCACCTTTGTCCAGGTTTAGGCGTTGGTTCCTTTCTGCCTTTTGACCTGCAACTGTGGGCCAGTCCACTTTAATTGGGAATAGATTGCCATTCTCTTTTTCCTTCTGTCCCTGAAGCCTGCTGAGATCCACAACTAGCCTGGGCCCCAAAGACACCCCCCCTGCTTTATTTAAGTGAGACAGTTTGTAAATTAAGCCATTCTGCCAACCCTTTCTATGTATTTACAAAAGGGTCCCTGTGGAACGCTCTGATTATCTATAAAGTAATTTTTGGAGTTCATGCTTGATGTATATTATGTGTATAAATATATAAATTAGATGAGAATAATAAAGAGAGGGTAGGAATTAGATTGGCTCCTGACTAAAATAAAAATAAGGCAGAGAGATCCATTGTCATTGGAGGGAAATTATTTAAATAGATTTTCTCTAAATCAGGGTTGGCGGATATGTGCTATGTGTTGTGCGCAAACTTGAGTACATGGTAGACGTCACTAATCAGTCATGGCACTATTACTTATTGGGTCCAAACTCATCTTTGGATCTTTCTTGAAATGGGATTCTAAGTAGCTGTAGCTACTGGAGTTGCTGTGACAAACCTATTTACCATTCTTGCTCTAAAATATTGCATTAAAGTTTTTTTTTTTTTTAAAATAGTGGATTGACCAAGAAAATTGTAATAAAATGTTTTCTAACTGATAGAAAAGTTTATGATGTCAAATATGGAATGTGAGCAAAGAGTAATTATCTGAATTTCGGGCAAAGCACATGCCTCATCGTTAAGATCTTGGAAGCAACATAATAAATTATAGGTTTGTTATGGAGTGAAAACAATGCCACAGTAATACTCATCGTTATAACTTGCCCATGGTATGGTCATAGTGATTGACTACCCATCATTAATTCCACCCTAGATGATGAGTCTAAGCAGTCATGGTTAATCCCATTTCCTCTGCTAATGAAGGGTTAGGAATGGCCTGTAACCTAGTTTGGCCAATGAGATGTGAAGGGAAGCCTGAAGGAGGGCCGGGGTGCTTCTGAGAAAGGTTTTCTTGATCCTAAAAAGAGATAAAAGAAAGAGATGGTGCCTCTTCTTCCTCTGATGCTGTTATGTCTGAATATGATAGCTAGAACTGCTCAAGACATCTTAGGGTAATGAGAGAAACTAGCTTTGGAGGAAGCTGATCTAGAAGATGGCAGAACAGAGAGAGGAAACCTGAGCTCTTGATGACCTTACTGAACTGCTGATTGTATTGTACTTGGTCTGCCTTACCTCTGAACTTCCAGGTCTGTGAGATAATACAGTTCCTTATTGTGTAAGCCAGCATGATCTGGGATTTTGTCACTTGCAGCCAAAAGCATTCTGAGTGGTATACTCACTTTGTCCCAAGCAGATTCATGTCAAACGGTTTTGATTTTATTTTGATGGATTTCCTTTTACTGGGGCTCTTCCCTCCCCTGTCTTATGGCTTCAGAAAGTGGGTGCAGATTTTAACTGGCCAATTCTTGTCTCAGTCTTCTCTAAGGGCCTCTACCCGTAGAGGTTCTTCACAGAAGAACCAGCGTTCTTCACAGAAAGCAGCAAGGAATCAGCCAGCTGCCATCATCTCTTCTGGAGCCTTTTTTAAAAAACATTTATTTATTTTATTTATTTGGCTGTACCAAGTCCTAGTTGCAGCACACGGGATCTTCGTTGCCACATGCAGGATCTTTAGTTGCAGCATGCGGGCTCTTAGTTGCGGCATGTGGGCTCTAGTTACCTGACCAGGGATCAAACCTGGGCCCCTGCACTGGGAGCATGGAGTCTTAACCACTGGACCACCAGAGAAGTCCCTCTTCTGGAGCCTTTTGGATCATTTGAATATCTGGTGGTGTGACTGCTTCTTTTTGTCATTCATTTGTTCTTTTCCTGATTCTGATTCTGATTCCTCGATGCATCTTGGTCCCTCTTCTTGTATACTTAGCATCTTATGCCTGGCCTCAAAATTGTTTAATAGATTTACTTTCATCTCTTCCTTCTCCCCTGAGCCTCTCTTTTCCTTTATCTCTCTCATCTACTCCTGTCTCACTTTGTGACTTTATGGCCAGTGGGGGCTAGTCTAAGACGTTTATAATCTTTGCCAGAAATAATAGTGAGTTAAGTAGTCACACAGCTGTTTGCTCTAGACTGGTATGGCAAAAGTAAGAGTAGGTCAGTCCTCAGTCCATTTTCTCATCTAGTGCCTTTTACTCCTGGCATAGAACAGGTAGCACCAGAAATGTCTAGGGGTCAGGGCACTTGAGTCTTCATTATGGCTTCACTATTTGCTACCTGAAATCTTGGGTAAGTCACTTAAAGACATAAAGTTTCTTCTTTGGAATTTGTTACTAATTGTTCAATTCTTTTCTGTAGTTTTGTTGTGATTCAAATGAAATAATGTGAACATGGAAAATGAAAAAAAGCCTTTTTCCTGAAAAAGAATAAGCAAGGTTGGTTGCATTTTCTGATTTTTTTCAGATGAACTAATGTCAGAGTCTCTAGAATTAGCTCTGTGTATCTTGTTTGTTTGTAAAAAGGCAATGAAATATGACATGGGACATAATTGTACAGGTAATCAGGATTGAAGTTGATATTTTAGTGGTAGCTTACAGCCTGAAATAAAAAGAAAGGGCCACACAGTATGAAGGGGAAATAAAGGTCAGGATGTTGATCTTGAGGCTTATTTCTAGTTGAACCAGAAATTCTGGTAAGCCAAATTAGGGGAAAGAGAAACCAATAGAAGAAACACCCCCCTCTAGTGGCGAGGAGCCAGGTTCTACACTTGGTTGCTAAGATGGGTGACTGGGGAATGGACGGCTTCATAGGATGTTTTTTGTTTCTTAAGAAGTACTCTGAGAATCCAGAGTTAAAATTCTTAATGAAGATCGTTAGTTCCAGTTTTCCTGATCAGGAGGATTAGTACATTTCACAGAATAAGTAGTATTTTGGCAGTCTCATGTGGGATCCGATTGTCTGAAAAATGTAGAGGCTAACAGTTGTTGGAAGAGGTTCACAGTTTACTTTTATGTAGGTCATTTAGAGACCAGAGAGTTAGGAAACCATTGTTACTAAATTTCTTATTGATCTGAGGTGCTATGGTAGGTACCTTTATAAACCCATTTGTAGGCGGGTAAAGCCTATATTTAAAGTTATGGATAATGCCATAGAGTAGTATTCATCTGTATTTATACAAAATAATGGTTGTGGATTTCCTAAGTGTAACTTCTGATTTGAAATTTTTAGTGGTGATCCTGAGAACCAAGTGTTTAATTTACATCTTAGAAGTGATTTAACTTCTACTTATGGAAACGTAGTGAAGTATATTAAAATAACTTACTGCCCACAATTCAGTGGCTTGGTAGGGACACCTAATGCATTCTTGAAGGACATCTCATCTTAAGGATGTGTGTTATTGATAATAATAATTGCAAGTGATTATTACATTTAGAAATCTCAAAAGCCCATTCAAGTTTTTACTGTTTTGAACTTCTGTTTGGGAAAAATTCTTTTAAGTTACTCTGAAGAGACAAAATTTCAAAGAATAAAATGTTTATGGTACTCTGTGTTAGATCTAAGGAAAATTTGAATATCTTTCAATTCTGATATAGAAAAGAATGATAATGGCACAAGAAAATAAAGACTGCATCATCAGAGTACTGTTTCTTTATTTTTAATGTCAAACTCTTGCACTAAAGGAAAGAATTTTTTTTTTTTTTGGTTGCGTTGGGTCTTTGTTGCTGCATGCAGGTTTTCTCTAGTTGCAGCGAGCAGGGGCTACTCTTTGTTGCGGTGCACAGGTTTCTCATTGTGGTGGCTTCTCTTGTGGCGGAGCATGGGCCCTAGAGCACACGGGTTTCAGTAGTTGTGGCGCACGGGTTCAGTAGTTGTGGCATACAGGCTCAGTAGTTGTGGCTTGCAGGCTCTAGAGCGCAGGCTTAGTAGTTGTGGTGCACGGGCTTAGTTGCTCCGCGGCATGTGGGATCTTCCTGGACCAGGGCTCGAACCCGTGTCCCATGCATTGCCAGGTGGATTCTCAACCACTGCGTCACCAGGAAAGTCCCCTGAAGGAAAGAAATTTGAAGCTTGAGTAGAACTAGCCTCTCAATAGTTTGGAATATGTTTGATGATGTTTCTTGTGAAATAAAAATGGAAAAATTCTCTAGAAAATATAAACTCGTACATGGATAAAGTGAGATTATAGAGTTATGAAACTTTTGTGCATAACTTGTGGAACGATATCCTTAGTTTATGGTTGTACTTCATAAATATACTTGATTTCAGGAAAGGTGAAACTAGGTCTGGCAGTAGATCAGGATCCACCTATTGGGGAAAACCAGAAAATAGGAGGAAGAGGTTATTAATGATTCATTCTTAGCCAAGAAAAATTCAGTAAGGAATAATTAAGGTCAGCTAGAGAAAGAATTATGATTGTGTTAAGTGAGTTCACAGATATTATTGAAGGCAAATCAGTTAGAACTGATTTGTTAATGTATATGGGGGCAATAAACCAATTAGATGGTCTCTTTTCTAAATTAGTGTGACAGTAGTAGAAGATATCTGGAGGGAAGTGAAATGGATGATAAGGTTAGTGGTAATTAGACCTTCTTCATTAAATCCTAGCACTAAAGAGGTACTATGTGTATTAGTGATAGTTTAATTCTATAAATAAAATTTAATATTAGAAATTGATATAATGTTGGCATTGTTAAAATTAGACAAGTGCTGATTTGTGTAAAGGGTTGCAGCAAGTGGGCTTGAATAAAGAGCCTGGACTCCAAACCTCATTAAATTCCAGATAAAGTATAAGAATAATAATTCATATTTGTAAAGGATTTTACAGTATTCTGAATGTTTTCATCTGTATGATCTCATTTGATTCTTATCAGAACCCTGGAGGATAGCAGCACAGGTTTGATTATCCCATTTTTACAAATAAGGTCACGGAGGCTCAGAGAGGCTAACCAACTTACTAAAGAGCAAATAGGGACTGAATGACAGGAGTGGGACTTCAACCCATGATTCCTTACCAAAATGCCTTTGTTCACTGTATTAGCTTCCTATGGTTGCTGTAACAAATTTCCACAAACTGGGTGGCATAAACAACAGATATTTATTCTCTCATGGTTCTGGAGGCCAGAAGTCTGAAATCAAGGTGTTGTCAGGGCTTCACTCCCTCCGGAGGCTCTAGGGGAGAATTCATTCTTTGCCTCTTTCACCTTCTGATGGCTGTTGGCACTCCTTGGCTTATGGTCACCTCACTCCAGTCTCTGCCTTTGTGGTCACATAGCCTCCTCCTTCTCTATTCTGTGTCTTTTCCTCGTATGTCTGTCTCAAATCTCTCTTTGCCTTTCTCTTATAAGGACTCTTATAAGGATTGATTCTTATAAGGACTGACTTTAATACTCCACTTGTTATTGGATTTAGGACCCACCTAGTAAGCCAGGATGATTTCCTCATCTCAAGATCTTTAATTACACCTGCAAAGACTCTTTATTCAAATAAGGTAACATTCACAGTTTCCAGGCATTAGGACATGTATCTATCTTTTCAGGGACCACCAATTCAACCCACTATATTCATTGTATGCCATTTAATTTAATATCTTCCTTTTGGATTGAAGAAATAATCTTCTGTCTGAAGGTGGGCAAATGGGCTGGGGAATTTTTAGCTAGTATACAAAGAGGAACATTTAAAATATTTCTGGTTGGTGCTAAGTGCTTAGTAACTAGAATTGAACTAATTAACACAAGAGTTCCACCAAATCGTTATGCTAGCTTTGCATTTGCAGAACTATAAAAAAAGGGACTAAATTAAGTTAAAGTAACATGTGACTATTCATGATTAACAATATTAAAAGTTGGGTTTTTTTGTTTCTTGTGTAATTGGACTAAAAGGTGTGTGTGTATGTTTTGGTCATGGCTTAAATCAGTAGGATAGGTTTCTTGCATTACGTGGGCATTCTCATTTGGGTCATATAAGTCAAGATCCATAGGTAAACTCTTTTTTTTTTTAAGAATTGTTTATTTACTGAACCTGGGGCAGATTAGATACACAACCAATTTTAAATTTACATATTTTAACTCAATTTTGAAATGTTTTCACACACATGCGCACACAAATTGGAATGCAACAGTTGTCCTAAGGTAAAACACAGTCACCTGAAACTGTTGCAAGTATTTTCACCCCAGGTTGAAAAATTGTTTATCCTGAACATGAAAACCTGTAACAAATTTAAATTAATTATATAAAGCTCATTACTTGTAGTTTTCCCCTTGCAAATATCCAAAAAAAAAAAAAAAAGCACAAGTAACTAATACACATCAGTCACAACATAATTCTGGATCATCCCCACACCAAAACTAGATGCTCCTTTAATTTTAAACCCATCATCAGAGAAAGTCATTTCGTTTTATACAAAACAAAATTCAAAAGAAAAGAAAAACCCAAGAAAAACAAAAACAAAAACCCTGGTACTGACAGTGATGTTCAGTACCCTAATTAAACAGTGACCAAAATGCCACTGATCAAAAATGAAACGGTGGTTGTATATCACTGCAAAAAAATCCAGGAGGCTTTAACCCTTTGGCATCAGAAATCCAGATTTTTCCTAGTACTGAATGCATACCTCCTACGTGCCAAGAGTAGAGAAGTGCTGTGCCAGCACAGAAAGAAAAAGAGCTACCGTTCGCTGAAACACCTAGAGAATTGGCTTTAACAGAGACTTCTTACACGGTTAGGCAGAAACCAAAAAATGGTTATTAGCTGCTTGTGTCAACAATTTTAACTGGAGGTGACTGAGTTCTAAGGTTCAGAGTAAAACTTTAGCGGGGGGAAAAGGTTGTTGGTTTAAGACTTATCTTTAAAGCAAAAGCAAGGTAGACAAAGTATGAATATACCACCCGGTAGCATCTTCTAAGTCACAGGGCTCTGCCATTTTCGGCTGGACAGAAAATGTCAAGATTCAGATTGTTGTTTCTCATAAGGACTCAACAAAATGAATCTTTAATGACTTGAACTGCAGGATTAGGGATCCCAAGAATGCAGTCATTTTAGTAAAGTGCTATCAGTAAAGTACTATCCTGAACAAACTGCATTTTATTATGAAAGCAAAAGGAAAGAAGATATAATAAGGACTATACACCTATATTCAACTTACAGCGTCTGAGTTCTGGAAGGACCTGTATAATGGAGGAAGAATTCAAATACGAAATTATGCCAATCAAATGTCAAATTTTCACTATAATTTTCCTGAAAAAGTGTTTTCCCCCCAATATCTATTAATTACAAAGAAACATAAGCTGTGAATGTACAGTTCAGAAAATAAAAACATAGAAAGTAATGACATTATTATGCCCAAGATGTTTGGTAAACAGTGAATTATGAGTTTGGGACCATCAGGAAAAGGCTTTTTAAACAACCTTCCAGACTACAAAAAATCTCTTCAGGTAGTAGATCCGTCCCAATGTCATGGCAACTAGAACAAGAGCTTCAAAGAAGGACCAAAGGACCACTCTGCTGTTTGTGCTGTCATTGACTGCTCTGTGTATTCGCTCCCGAGCTTCCATGTATTCCTGTTCATGCTTTACAGCTGTCATTGCCACTGTGAGCTCATTAATCATTTCTTGTAGCTTGTTCTGGTGAGCTTCTGTTTCCATGTCTTGTCCTTTTGGGGCCTCCCCAATATCAACGGTGAACATCACTATCTTTGGAGTCACGTTGGACATTCTGCTGCTAAAACAAAACTTATATGTTCCATCCATGTGAGCAGCAAATGTGTATTTCCCACTGGACTCCCAGTCTCCTTTATAAATTTGTTTATTATTAGGCCCTGTAATCTACACGTCGATGTCCAGGAAGCTGCCCTCAGCCACCTCGAAGATGAGGCCCATCTTGGTGCCCAAGGTGACCCGCTCGAAGAAGCACTCCTCGGCATGTGCGTCGATGCTGACAAAGTAGCCCGAGGCTGTGGCCAGGAGGGCGGCCAGGAGCTCAGCAAGTGCCACCATGATGGGGCTGGGGTTGAAGCCAGGACCGGGACTGCATCTCCAGAGCTGCCGTCGCTGCTGCCACTGCTGCCTTCTCCACAATATTGTGGGGGTTTTTTTTCATATCTTTTTCTTAAATCAAAAAAAAAATTTTATACAGCAGGTTCTTATTAGTTATCTATTTTATACATATTAGTGTATATACGTGAATCCCAATCTCCTAATTCATCCCCCCACTGCCACTTTCCCCCCTTGGTGTCCATACGTTTGTTCTCTACATCTGTGTCTCTATTTCTGCCCTGCAAACTGGTTCATCTGTACCATTTTTCTAGATACCACATATATGCGTTAATATACGATATATGCTTTTCTCTTTCTGACTTACTTCACTCTGTATGACAGTCTCTAGGTCCATCCACGTCTCTGCAAATGACACAATTTCATTCCTTTTTATGGCTGGGTAATATTCCATCGTATATAGGTACCACATCTTCTTCATCCATTCCTCTGTCTATGGGCATTTAGGTTGCTTCCCTGACCTGGCTATTGTAAATAGTGCTGCAATGAACATTGGGGTGCATGTGTCTTTTTGAATTACGGTTTTCTCTGGGTATATGCCCAGTAGTGGGATTGCTGGGTCATATGGTAATTCTATTTTTAGTTTTTTAAGGAACCTCCATACTGTTCTCCATAGTGGCTGTATCGATTTACATTCCCACCAACAGTGCAAGAGGGTTCCCTTTTCTCCACACCCTCTCCAGCATTTGTTGTTTGTAGATTTTCTTATGATGCCCATTCTAACTGGTGTGAGGTGATACCTCATTGTACTTTTGATTTGCATTTCTCTAATGATTAGTGATGTTGAGCAGCTTTTCATGTGCTTCTTGGCCATCTGTATGTCTTCTTTGGAGAAATGTCTATTTAGGTCTTCTGCCCATTTTTGGATTGGGTTGTTTGTTTTTTTAACATTGAGCTGCATGAGCTGTTTATATATTTTGGAGATTAATCCTTTGTCTGATGATTTGTTTGCAAATATTTTCTCCCATTCTGAGGGTTGACTTTTCGTTCTGTTCATAGCTTCCTTTGCTGTGCAAAAGCTTTGAAGTTTCATTAGGTCCCATTTGTTTATTTATTTTTTTTATTTCCATTACTCTAGGAGGTGGGTCAAAAAAGATCTTGCTGTGATTTATGTCAAAGAGAGTTCTCCCTATGTTTTCCTGTATAGTGTCCAGTCTTACGTTTAGGTCTTTACTCCATTTTGAGTTTATTTTTGTGTATGGTGTTAGGGAGTGTTCTAATTTCTTTCTTTTACATGTAACTGTCCAGTTTTCCCAGCACCACTTATTGCAGAGACTGTCTTTTCTCCATTGTATATCCTTGCCTCCTTTGTCATAGATTAGTTGACCATAGGTGCATGGGTTTATCTCTGGGCTTTCTATCCTGTTCCATTGATCTGTATTTCTGTTTTTGTGCCAGTACCATATTGTCTTGATTACTGTAGCTTTGTAGTATAGTCTGAAGTCAGGGAGTCTGATTCCTCCAGCTCCTTTTTTTTTCTCTCAAGACTGCTTTGGCTATTCGGGGTCCTTTGTGTCTCCATACAGATTTTAAGATTTTTTGTTCTAGTTCTGTAAAAAATGCCACTGGTAATTTGATAGGGATTGCATTGAATCTGTAGATTACTTCGGTAGTATAGTCATTTTCACAATATTGATTCTTCTAATCCAAGAACATGGTATATCCCTCCATCTGTTTGTGTCATCTTTGATTTCTTTCATCAGTGTCTTATAATTTTCTGAGTACAGGTCTTTTACCTCCTTAGGTAGGTTTATTCCTAGGCATTTTATTCTTTTTGTTTCAATGGTGAGTGGGATTGTTTCCTTAATTTCTCTTTCTGATCTTTTGTTGTTAGTGTATAGGAATGCAAGAGATTTCTGTGAATTAATTTTGTATCCTGCAACTTTACCACATTCATTGATTAGCTCTGGTAGTTTTCTGGTGGCATCTTTAGGATTCTCTATGCATGGTATCATGTCATCTGCAAACGGTGACAGTTTTACTTCTTTTCCAATTTGTATTCCTTTTATTTCTTTTTCTTCTCTGATTGCCATGGCTAGGACTTCCAAAACTATGTTGAATAATAGTAGTGAGAGTGGACATCCTTGTCTTTTTCCTGTTATTTGAGGAAATACTTTCAGTTTTTCACCATTGAGAATGATGTTTGCTGTGGATTTGTCATATATGGCCTTTATTATGTTGAGGTAGGTTCCCTCTATGCCCACTTTCTGGAGAGTTTTTATCATAAATGGGTGTTGAATTTTGTCAAAAGATTTTTCTGCATCTATTGAGATGATCATATGGTTTTTATTCTTCAATTTGTTAATACGGTGTAGCACATTGATTGATTTGCGTATATTGAAGAATCCTTGCATCCCTGGGATAAATCCCACTAGATCATGGTGTATGATCCTTTTACTGTGTTGTTGGATTCTGTTTGCTAGTATTTTGTTGAGGATTTTTGCATCTATATTTATCAGTGATATTGGTCTGTAATTTTCTTTTTTTGTAGTATCTCTGGTTTTGGTATCAGGGTGATGGTGGCCTCATAGAATGAGTTTGGGACTATTCCTTCATCTGCAATTTTTTGGACGAGTTTGAGAAAGATGGGTGTTAGCTCTTCTCTAAATGTTTGATAGAATTCACCTGTGAAGCCATCTGGTCCTGGACTTTTGTTTGTTGGAAGAGTTTTAATCACAGTTTCAATTTCATTATTTGTGATTGGTCTGTTCATATTTTCTATTTCTTCTTTTTTTTTAATTAAAAAAATTTTTTTTGGCCTGTTGGGTCTTTGTTGCTCTGTGTGGGCTTTCTCTAGTTGCAACGAGCGGGGTCTGCTCTTCGTTGTGGTGCGCAGGCTTCTCATTGTGGTGGTTTCTTTTGTTGTGGAGCAAAGGCTCTAGGTGTGTGGGCTTCAGTAGTTGTGGTGCATGGGCTCAGTAGTTGTGGCTCGCAGGCTCTAGAGCTCAGGCTTAGTAGTTGTGGCACACGGGCTTAGATGCCCCACGGCATGTGGGATCTTCCCAGACCAGGGATTGAACCCGTGTCCCCTGCGTTGGCAGGTGGATTCTTAACTACTGTGCCACCAGGGAAGTCCCCATATATGTAAACTCTTTAAGGGAAGGGGCTTGGTGTGTCTTGTTTACAGTTAGATCCCCAGTGTAGTTCCTGACACATAGGTGTGCTCAAAGAATTTGCTGAATGAATGAAATAACTTTTTATGACACCCAAATCAGGCAGCCACAAGTCCCATACTGTTTCACTTTTTGGAGAGTCCTGAATAACAGTAAGACTGTAGGAGAGTCCTCACTGACTTCAAGAGATTCCACTGTGAGTCCATTTACTTTTGACAGAGCCTACAACTTTTTCTTCTCTGATAATCTTCGCTCTAGGCCAAAAACCTGTTGTCATTGCCTTGTTCACATTAAACAATCATCAGTGAGATTCCTTCCGCCCATCATTTCACTTCTCACTAGCATGGAACTCAGGTACCACTAGAGGCATTCTGGTGAGCTAGTCCAGCCACCTCTTCAGGTCATTAGTGCCACACATTAAGCTCTGGGGAGGGGGCAGGCTTTTGTCCTCTCAAAAGTGTGCAGAGTTTTGACTCTCTGATATAGCTTTCAGTGTTAACAGATAGGAATTGGGTGACTCAAATGATGTGCCAGACCTTCTATGTGTTATCTCAAATACTGCTTCCAACCAACCTTAGAAGCTAAGTACTATCATCATCCCTGTTTTACAGAAGCGCAAAGAAGTTAAGTACTTGACCAAGTTCACACCAAGATTTGAACCCAGGTAGTCTTACTTCAGAGCCTACGTTCTTATCCGTGCCCATTGCCAGCCTCGAGCTCATTCGTTTGTAAGTAACCTGTTCTTTCTTTCTGAAAGCTTATATTTTTTCTTTATTCTTAAACTTCAGAAATTTCATGAGGATATATCTAAATGTACGCCTTTTTTCAATTATCCTGCCTGGCACTCAATGATTGCTTTTGTTCTGACAACTCTAGTCTCCTCCTGAGGGTAGTTTTCTTGTATTGTGTGTGTGTCTTTTTTTTATTTGTTTTTTTTGTTTAATTCTGTTGTACTGTGTTTTGATTATTGCTTTCTCCAGTATGGTCTTTGCTCTCCCTCTGGAACTTCTTTTATTTCCGCTTAGGCCTTCTAGGCCTGCCTTCTGTTTCCTTTTTTTTTTTTTTTTTCATTCAGGAATTCCATTTCTTTTTATTTTTGCCCTGGATAGTGTGTTAACTCATTCACTTGCTTTTCCAGATAGCAAATTTGTTCTTCAGAAAGGTCTCTTCTACTTTTACTTCCTTAATTGAAATTTAAAATGTATAAATCATGTTTAAAGAATTTCCCAGTATATTATTTTGTTCTGGTTATTTTTTGCATTCAATATCATATAAAAATACCATAACCAAGTAAACCCAATTTATTTTAGAAGTGTGAGGCTATTTCAATATTAGGAAATATTAATGCAATATCTCACTTTAATAGGTAAAAGGAAAAAATCTTAGGGTCATTTCCACAGACATTGTAAAGGTATTTGATAATCAATACCCATTCTTGATTTAAAAAAAAACAAAACAAAACACAGCTCTTGGTAATCCAGGAAATGAAGGATACTTTCTTAATAGCCATTTTCATACTTAACATTGAAATACTTAAGCAGCATTTCCCAAGTGTATTCCTCTGGACTGTGGATCTGGTGTTTTATATAAAAAGGGGTGTCTTGGTATATTAGGTAGCATAAAGCAAGATATTATAGTAAACACCAACATTTTAGCAGCTTAATACAACAGAAATTTATTTTTCCCTCATGTAATAGTCCAATGTGGATGTTTCTGGTTGATAGACAGTTTTTCTCTATATGGTGATTCAGGAACTTGGGTTCCTTGTATCATGTGGCTCTCTCTTTCCCTAAGGCCTTGAAATCTTCTGTTTCCAGCTGGTAGAAAAGCAAAGAAAGGGTGGAAAATGCATATTCTCTTCTCAGTTTCTGTGGCCTGGATATGACACACATTTCTGTTCACATTCCTTATTCCATTTACCAGACAAGTGACCTCACCTGTCTGTGTGTGGTCAGGGAGGGGAATGGAAAATACTATCTCGCTGGGCAGCCACAGGTAGGGAATAGGTAGGCATTCTCATTTGTAGCTGGCAGGAGTAGAAATTAGGACCATCTGAATGGAGGACACTATGGTAATATCTATGAAATTAAAAATATACATATCCTTTGACCTTAAAACTCCACTTCTAGCAATTTTTCTGCAGATATATTATTCACAAATGTGTGCATGTTTACATTTTAAGGCTATGTCTAGCAATACTGTAATAGCAAGAGGTTGGAAATATTCTGAATGTCCATCAAAGGGTACTAGATGAATAAGTTATTATATATCTGTATAATGGAACACTTTGCAGGCATTAGGAGGAACAAGGCAATGATAAGTGTACTGCCTAGGGGGAGAAAAGCAAGGTACAAAGCTGAGTGCATTGCTGCCATTTATTTAAAAAGAGAAATATATACACATATGCTCATATATTCATAGACTACTTGTGGAACCATCACAAGAAGCTGGTAACAGTGGTTGCTTCTGTTTAAAACTATAAGATAACGTGGGTGGGGTGGGAGGGAGACATGCTTTTACTGCATACTCTTTTTGTGATATGCACCTTTTAAATATAAAAGTCAGTTGCAGAAGTATAGTAAATAACATGGAAAGATGGTTGTAATATATTATTGCCTGAAGAAGGCTGCTTACTGAAAAGAATGTAAAATATGTTCTTATTTTTATAAATAAATAAAAATGTTAAATGGTATATATTAAAATACAGTGGTTTATTTGTGGTTTTTGCTTATCTGTATTTTTTGATTTTTTAATAATGAACATATATCACCTTTGTAATTTTAAAAAATTATGAAAATAAAAAAAGAAATACAATGAAAACTTTTCATAGGAGTCCCAGTTAACCCTGCCATGAAATCTTCCTCCATTTTTCCTGTTAAGATTAATGAATGCTTCTTTTTTGCTTTCGTGCTACATTTTTCATAAACTTATGACACTCTGAATTGCATTATCATGTACACATTTGGCTCACCTATTCTGTGCATTCTTTAAGGGTCTGGATCATACCAGATTAATCCAGGTATCCCTGTCAGTGCCAACAGCAGTGTCTTTCCCGTTAACAGGTGTGCATTAAATATTGAGTTGGTGCTTAAAGCAGGGAATACAATGAGTACAGTGGTTGTGAATTTTGTTGCATGATGCAGCCTGTATTTAATACTGTATCAGATCCACTGACTCTTTAGTAATGTCAGTGGCTTATTGGGTGGAGTGCAGAGTACATGGGTCAAAAGGTTTCCTTTCTAAAATGATACTGGTTGCCTTCAGGGATCACTGTCTCTGCATCATAAGTTAGTGTGGGCCTGTTATAGAAATTTATGTAGTAAAAAAATGACATCAAGTTAAATAAATATAAGAGTAATCAAACTTCTGATGACATAGTCCCTGATCTGATACAGGTGAGACACCCCTATCAGTTTTGTATTTTAATTTTAGTGCTGTTTCCTCCTACTCTTCATACTATTTTCCTTTCCCCATTTCTATCCTTTTGCTACAATCCCTCCTTGTACACATCCCTGTATTTTTGATGTGGTCATCATGGGTTGGTTATGAATGAATGAGAAGAAATGCAAATAGAAGAACTAGGAGTGGATAACATTACTTGCAGCAGTAAGATTTTTTTTTTTTTAACACTTTATTGGAGTATAACTGCTTTACAATGTTGTGTTAGTTTCTGCTGTATAACAAGGTGAATCAGCTATATGTATACATATATCCCCGTATCCCCTCCCTTTCACCCTCCCTATCCCACCCCTCTAGGTGGTCACAGAGCATCGAGCTGATCTCCCTGTGCTATGTGGCTGCTTCCCACTAGCTATTTTACATTTGGTAGTGTATATATGTCCATGCTACTCTCTCACTTCGTCCCAGCTTACCCTTCCCCCTCCCTGTGTCCTCAAGTCCATTCTCTACATCTGCGTCTTTATTCCTGTCCTGCCCCTAGGTTCATTAGAACCTTTTTTTTTTTTTTTAGATTCCATATATATGTGTTAGCATATGGTATTTGTTTTTCTCTTTTTGACTTACTTCACTCTGTATGACAGACTCTAAGTCCATCCACCTCACTACAAATAACTCAATTTTGTTTCTTTTTATGGCTGAGTAATATTCCATTGTATATATGTGCCACATCTTCTTTATCCACTCATCTGTCAGTGGACACTTAGGTTGCTTCCGTGTCCTGGCTATTGTAAATAGTGCTGTGATGATCATTGTAGTACATGTCTCTTTTTGAATTATGGTTTTCTCAGGGTATATGCCCAGTAGTGGGATTGCTGGGTCATGCGGTAGTTCTAGTTTTAGTTTTTTAAGGGACCTCCATACTGTTCTCCATAGTGGCTGTATTAATTTACATTCCCACCAACAGTGCAAGAGGGTTCTTTTCTCCACACCCTCTCCAGCATTTATTGTTTGTAGATTTTTTGATGATGGCCATTCTGACCAGTGTGAGGTGATACCTCATTGTGGTCTTGATTTGCATTTTTCTAATGATTAGTGATGTTGAGCATCCTTTCATCTGTTTGTTGGCAATCTGTATATCTTCTTTGGAGAAACGTCTATTTAGGTCTTCCACCCATTTTTGGATTGGGTTGTTTGTTTTTTTTGATATTGAGCTGCATGAGCTGTTTGTATATTTTGGAGATTAATTCTTTGTCAGTTGCTTCATTTGCAAATATTTTCTCCCATTCTGAGGGTTGTCTTTTTGTCTTGTTTATGGTTTCCTTTGCTGTGCAAAAGCTTTAAAGTTTCATTAGGTCCCATTTGTTTATTTTTGTTTTTATTTCCATTTCTCTAGGAGGTGGGTCAAAAAGGATCTTGCTGTGATTTATGTTATAGAGTGTTCTGCCTATGTTTTCTTCTAAGAGTTTTATAGTACAGCAGTAAGTTTTTTTAATTGAAAATTTCTTGAAAATTTCTAGATTTGATGATCTGGGTTCTCTGCAATTCCCAGTTTTATTGCCACAGTGACCTTATCCTCTCTGTTTGTTTCCTATGTTCTAGTCATAGAGGTTTACTTATTATGCTCCAAAGGTTCCTTCTAGGGCCTTTCCTCAAACCTTTTCTTATTGGGAGGTCCTCTGCATGTATCCACTGATCCAAGCATTACCTTCCCATGAAGAGCCAATTCAGATGCCGCCTCTTTAAAGAAGTCACTGCAGACCCTCCCAATCTGTTTCACTCTTTACTCATTCTACCATTAAATTGTTATACCTCCATTAGAGCACTAATTACAGTTCACTAATGTGTTCATTCTATACACATTCATTGAATGTCTACCACGCATATGTTGTTTTGGGAGCTAGGATAGGAGACCACTACGGCAGTCTGTCCTCAAGAAGCTTACAGTATAGTGGAGGAGACAGATGAGCAGGACAGTTGCAGTACAATGTAATAAGTGCAGCGAGTGTGTGCAGGATTCTGTGGGAGCACAGAGAGGGAGCATCTAATCTAGCAGGGAATGGGGATTCCAGACAGATTTGAGTTGGACAGCATGTTGTAGGTCATGGAGATATGAAATGTCTTGCACTTCTGAAGAATGATAAGTAGCTCAGTTAGGCTGAAGTGTGGATGGGGAAAGTGGCAGGAGATGAGGCCAGAGAGGCTAGAAGGGGTAGAATCCTGATGGGTCTTTTGTGCCAAGGTAGGGATATGAGCTTTCTGAAAGCAACTTAGAGCTCCTGAAGGATTTTATGTGGGGAACATGTGAGTAAGCTTTAAATTCTGTGAGTTTCTTGAGGGCAGGAATCAAGTCTTATACATCAATATATCACTTCAGCATCTAATACAGAGCTTAATACATAATAAAGGCTCAGTAAAGTAGAATTGGATTTGCTGGGTACTGCTCCAGTTTTTTTTTTTAAAGAATCGATTTATCTGAAATAGTAATAGTGTTGAACACTTTTTGCACTCCATCAAGTCTGCAACCACTATCTTACTTAATCTTTACAACTATGGTCTGAGGTAGGTATAGTAGCTTAGAGGGTTTAAGTGAGGGAACTGTAGTATAGTAGTTAAAACTACTTAGGTTTGAATTTCAGCTCCTCAATTTACTAGTTTTGGACCTGAAATTTACATACTTGCCTCAATTTCCTCATCTGATAATGATGATAATGATAATAATGTTACCTACCTCATACCTCATAGGGTATTGTGAGGATTAATGACACATGTAAATACATGTAAAGTGCTTGGCTCTGTAGTTGCTAGGTGATTGCATGCTCAATATATGTAATTCTTAGCTATTAAGAAACATACCCCAGAGTCACGTGAGCAATTAGTGGTGAAGCCCACAGTGAACAAGGCAATCTGATTTCAGAATCTTTACTATACTATGTTATAACTGCTTTTGTGGTTATAGAGAGATGACTAAAGATGGGTTCTAAGCAGTGGAACAAAATGGATTTCATTCAACATGGGAAATAACGATTTAGGGTAGGGAATTCTTCATAGGGGCTCTTCACATTATCCCCACTTAAAGAACTCTTCTTTGCTATCTTGCCTGCATATAGGGACTTATGTGAGAAATACATCTCTATAATTTAGGTAAATGACATTAATTCCAGATTTATAATGCACATGGCTAATGAACCTGAAGAATATCTTACAAAGGTCTCACTCTAGGAGTTGGTCTACTAGTGCTGACTCCTGGGATACCATGTCAAGTCTTGTTGCTCTGTTCACCATCTCCATACTCCCTAGATTTTTCCAACTTTAGGACCCAAGTGGGAGTCTTATGTTGGAGGATGTTGTGCAAACCACATGCGTAAAGAAAATAATTTACATTTTTCCTTTCTTAGCTTCTGGAACATCAGTGATTCCATCCTCCCACTTCTATTGGGCAGAAATTGAGGTATTCTCCTTATGGTCCCTCATCTTCTCCAAAATCCACCACCACAACCACACATACACACACACAAGCACACACACAAACACACACACTCTCTCTCTCCTTGCTATACATGTCAGAGGGATCCAGCGTAACTACTTTTTTCTGATTCAAGGACCCAAGAATATGCAGTCTTTGGTAATAAAGGAGCACACCAACTTTCCACCTTCTCCATTCCTACCCTTTCCACTCATGACTGTCTTTTAGCTTTCTTTTCTCTGTTTCTTTGCTCACCATTGTATCCGCCTATCCCTTGCACAATGCCCAATGCCTGGTATATAGTAGGCATTCAATAGATAGTTTTTGAAAGAATAAAAAAAAACAAGATGCATTGTATATTTAGTATCTTAATGATATTCAATTACAGAAAAATGTGCAAAAATATTGCGTTGCTTTAAATGTTTTATGAGAGCAGACTGTTCTTAGCAAGTGGGCCCCACCTTCACCTCCACTGCCACATTAGAGCTCCCACAACTTCTAGATTTATTCAGTTACCCTGAATATAGGCCTGGGAAAAGGGTGGGATAGATGCAAAAAGGGAATTTCTTGGGGATATACCTTTTGCTTATCTGAACTGAGTCATCTTCCTTCAATTAGTTCCAAGACAGCTTACAATCAGGCTGTTCATTAGAATTTCAGGGTTTTCGCAAGCAGTGCATTCATTCAGATTGCCAAAATATGAGACCCAAAGTGCCTACATCACAATGGTAAAACAACCGCCCCTGACATCTATCTGCACAGATAGATACCACTCTAGGTGGTAAAGAAACTGAATGGATGACCCACAAATTCGGGAGGAGATCTCCGGGTTGGAGGCAGGTTTATCTCCAATGGGATTGGTTATTTTTCCAAGTTCTTTTGCAATTTCATGACTTCACAATGGAAAAGTTTCCACAGATTTAAGTTCATCAAGGAAATAAATAGATCATAGGAAGACATACTAGAAAGAGGTAGGAGAAAATAATCTGAGGAAAGTAGAAGATATCCAGAAAGCCCAAGCAACCTACTTTTTAGGTCTAAAGCCTCCTTGGAAATCACTGGCTTCCACAGACTTCCATCCTGGAGGGCAGCATATCTAATTCTCTTAGTTTCCAGTTTTTGAACCCCTTGCTTACATCGTCAGTTATATTTGAAACTGTAGTAATCTTTTCCCCTTGTTTTCTTTCACTTCAACCCTCACATATACCCTTTCTCCCACCACTCTGATAACCTGATAATGTTTTAGAATTTTAATTAGTTCAAATTGGTTGACATCACTTGTTTATCAGGGTACTAAAACCTGCAAAATTGTAGCTGTAGATATCTGGGACCACAGTCCAGAATAAATAACCTTCATAATTCTGGTACCTATAAAGAACTCAAATATATGTAGACAGTTATACTGAGGCAACTCTCATTTCACTGGTTTCCTAGGAAAACCTTTAGAAATGCGAAACAGAGGCTTAAACTTTAGGACCTTATCCTTGCCTGAAAGTCCAGACTTATGTTAGTCTGGGCCATGATGATGCACCAGTAGACTGTCCGGACATGTTCAAAGCAGTCGAACTGGTCCTTCAGGACTTTGATTGGCCCTGGATTACAAACGATGTACTGCAATATGGAGAAACACTCAATCTGTGTCCAAAGATGAAGAACATCTGAACATCTGCTACTAGAGACCAAGTATCGTGTGTGTGTGTGTGTGTGTGTGTGTGTGTGTCTACCACCTGGAGGTCGTCTCCAAGACTTCAAGAGAAAGTGATACTCAGGCTTGAATTTGGTGTCCTTCACACATAAATCTCGTTCATAGCTTGCTCTGTCTCCAATCCTCCTTAAGAAATTAGAAAAAGAAGACCAATTAAGCCCAAAGCAACTCAATAAAGAACAGAAATAGGAAAATAGAAAAGAGACAATTAATAGAGAAAATTAACAAAGCCAAAAGTTTTTCCTTTGAAAGTACAATAAAATTGATGAACTCTTACCATGACTGATAAGGAGAGAAAACAGAAATTACCATAATTAGGAATGAAAGAGGAATATCACTATAGATCATACTGACATTAAAAGATTAATAAAGAAATATGGAAATTTGATGCCAGTAAATTCAAGAAATTAGATGTTTTCAAATTCCTTTAAAACACAACTTACTAAAGCTAATACAAGATGGAATAGAAAATCTGAATAGCCCTATATCTATTTAAAATTTTGAATTTGTGGTAAAAAACGTTCCTGTGAAGAAAACTACAGGTCCAGATGGTCTCTCTGGTGAATACTATCAAACATTTAAAGAAGCAATAATATGAATGTTAAACAAATTCAGAAAACAGAGAAGGGGGGAACATTTTCTAACTCATTTTATGAGGCGAACATTACCCAGATACCAAAACAGAAATAAAAATCCTTAAAAAATATGATCAGGTTGAATCCAGGACTGTATAAAAATGTTAATACATCATGACCAAGTGGGGGTTAGTCCAGGAAACAAAATTGCTTAACCCAAAAATTAATTAATGTATTTCACATTTTAACATAATAAAGGAGAAAACCTATATAATCCTTTCAATATGTACAGAAAGAGCATTTCACAAAATTCAATAATTTTTGACTCAGCAAATCAGGAATAGGAAGAAATTTCTTTAACTTGTTGAAGAGCATCTATAAACACCTGTAGCAGCATCGTATTTAGCACTGAAATATTGAAAGCCTTTCCCCATGACTGAGAACAAAGTATGGATGTTCTCTCTTAGTACTTCTATTTAATGTTGCACTGGAGCTCCTAGCCATTGCAATGAGGCAAGAAAAAGAAGTAAAAGATATAAAGCCTGCAAAAGGCATAATTCTGTACTTAGAAAATCTTAAGGAATCTGTAAAACAACTACTGGTACTTATAAATGAATTTAGAAAGGCCACAGAAACAAGTTCAATTATATTTTTATAGATCCGTTGCAAACAATTGGAAAATGCAATTAAGAATATAATTCTATATCAGATAACCCCAAAAACCATAAAATACTTAAGAAGTAGATCATCGACACAAATGTAAAATCAAAAACTATAAAGCTTCTAGAAGAAAACACACACCTGGGTTAGGCAAAGATTTCTTAGAGAGAGCATAAATAGCATTAAATAGAAAGGAAAATTGATAAATTGGAATTCAAACCTTTTGCTCATCAAAAGTTACCAGAACAAGAAATGAAAAGGGAAGACACAGACTGGGCGAAAATGTTTACAATATACATATCTCCTGCAAATCAATAATAAATAGACAACCCCATACAAAATGGGCAAAAGACTTGAGCAGGTAGTTCATAAAGGAATGTGTACAAATAGCCATTAAGCACATTAAGTTGCTTATTACCATTAGTCTTCAGAGAAAATGCAATTTAAAATTACAATGAGATACCATTTCATATCCATTATAATGGCTAAAATTAAAAAGATAGACAACACCAACGGCTGGTGAGAATGTGGAGAAACTGCCAGCAGGAGTACAAAATTATACAATCATTTGGAAAATATTTGGCAGTTTCTTGAAAAATTAATCATATACCTGTGCTGTGGCCCAGAAATTCCACTTCTAGGTATTTATTCAGAGGAAATGAAAACATATGCCCACAAAAGGACATGCAAAAGAATATTCACAGCAACCTATTTATACTAGCCTCAAACTGGAAAGAACCCAAATATCCATCAACAGAAGGATGAATTATGGTATAAGTCATATAAAAGAATACTACTCAGCAAGAAAAAAGAATGGACTACTGATATATGCAGCAATAAGAGCAAATCCCCAAAACATCATGTTGAGTGAAAGAAGCCAGATACAAAATAACATACTGAATGATTCTATTTATATAAAATTATAGAAGAGGGAAAATTTATGTTGATAGAAATAAGAACAGTGGTTGCCTGTCGGGGCATATGGTAACTTTCTGGAGTGATGAAAATGTTCAATATCTTGATTGGTGTGGTAGTTACATGGATTGCTACATTTATCAAAACTTATCAAGATGTAGACTTAAGGTTAGGCATTTCATTGTATGTATATTTTACCTCTATACAAACCAAACCAACATTTAGCTGTATGCCATTATAACAGTGAGCAAGGGGTGTTAAATTTGAAGTTGGGCAAAAATTATAGTAAAGGACAAACGAATAGGTGGTAGTACCATCAGACATAGATTTCAGGGCAAAAGCATTACATGAAATATTAAATAAAACAAAGTAATGCATTTTGTATTGATAAAAGGTAGAATTCATAAGAGATATTTATATCTGGAGGGTATAACACTGAACTATATAGACCAAAATATTACAAATACTAGGGGGATTTGAGATGATCACAGTAACTGCAACTCAGTAATTGAGAAGATAAATGGATAAAGAAATGAGGATATATAAAATTCAGATGAGAAAAATTAATGATATATATTAAACTCTGTGCCCTAACAAAGAGACAATATACATTGTTTCCCAGTGTCCATATTAAACATTTATAAAATGTGATTATATAATGGGCCAGATAGAAAACTTAAATTTCTAAAAGCAGAAAATGTATAGGCCACAGTCTCTGACTACAATACCATAACAATGAAATTGATTAAAGCCAAAAAATCTAAACTCTTGTATAAATCAAAAGACATTCTCCTAAATCACTTTTGGGACAAAGAGAAAATGGATATATTAATGACAATGAAAACTGCTCCTTAAAACTTAAGGGTATGGCCAGAGCAGTACTTAGCAGATTTGTTGCCTTAAACATATAAATATATGAAAAAGGGAAGAATAAATGATTGATGAAATTAGAAATAGAACAATGAGGATGTTCTATTAACTGAGGATGTAGGAGACAGAAACAAAGTTAAAGGCAAAAATTACAGAGTTGGCAAACCTAAAGGGAAATGATAAATCCATTTAATCTATTGAGAAAAAGCAAACAAAACCTCTAACTAAGGCCAGTCAAAGAAGAAGAAAGGAAAACCAACACCATAGAATTGTAAATGAGCATGAAACCACAGAGGTGAGGCAGGTAAGTCACAAGTGAACATGATGCTCATTTTCAAGCTAATGGATCTGAAAGTCATGATAAAATGGATGGGAAAAAAAAATCAAGTTTCCAAAATTAATTAAAGAAGACCTGCATATACCAGGACCCGTACAAGGAATTTTTTAAGATTGTCAAAGATCTATTCCACCCAGAAAGCATGAGGCTTTGATGATTTTATGGGTAATTCCTGGAAATGTTCAAGGAAAAGATATTTCTTTTGTTAAGTAAGTATTTTAGATATTAGAAATGTATAGAAATCTCCTCAATTCATTTTTTGAAGCAGACATAATTCTGATACCTAAATCTGACAAAACTAATGTACACACACAACTGTATCAATCTAATCTATGAAAATCGATGTAATTAAGCATATTATACTATAACCATGTAATGTAGGGCTTATTTGAGGAATTTATGGTTAGTTCAACATGAAATTTATTAATGTAATTCATTATATTAAATAGGCTAAAAGAGGAACAAACACGATGCCAGAAAGGCACTTAATACAATTTACTATCCATTATTGGTAAAACTCTTAGTAAGGTAGGACTTACTAAGGAGATTTTCTTAACATACTAAAGCCTAATCATGAGAAACTAAGAATAAACATTTAATGATGAGAACTTAGAAACATTCAATTAAAGGTGCCCTATACCACTGAAAATATTTAACATTATTATGGGGGTTCCTAGCCATTGTTTTAAACAGAAAAATAAGTATATATTTTGGAAAGGAAAAGACAAAATTATCATTACCCAGAAAATACTTAGGAAATATAAGTGAAGGAAATGAAGAACTTTTAGAGTTAATATTAATTTTTGATAGGCTGTCTGGTTAGTGTGTGTGTGCCCATATATATATACATACATATCATATCATATATATGCACGTATGTGTATACATATATACATAATGCATGTTGGTTTCCCATGCATATATGAACCAATACAAACTAATAAAAGCCAACACAAACCAGCTAGAAAATTATATAGAAAAAAAGATTTCTTTCACAATTGCAATAAAAAACAGAGACCAAGGAATTAATTTAACAAATATGCAGGACTGTATGAAGAAAGCAACAAAACTTCCCGAGGGCAGGAGAAGACTTGAATAAGTGGAGAGACAGACCATATTTCTGGATGAAAAGAGTCAAAATGATAAAAATGTGAATTTCCTCTAAATTACTCTATAACTTCTAACCAAAATAAAAAGGACAGGTTTTGGGAATTTGACAAAATGATTCCAAAGTTTAGATGGAATTACAAACATTTAAAAATATCTAAAAAATATTTTTAAAAAGTAATGAAGGGAGACTTGCCCTGTAAGTTATTAAAACATATGGTGAAAGTATGATTTGTTCTGTGTGGAACTGGTTCAGAAATAGATATGCAGATCACAAGAATAGAATCAAAAGTCTAGAAACAGTCACAAGTGTATATAACTTATTAGCGTATAATGAAGTTATAAATTCATTATAAATTCATATAACAGGAAAGATGCTGTATTATAAAGAAATAGCATTGGGTGGGTAATAGTTAATTACCTAGGAAAAAGCATTTTGGAGTTTTCCTGTTCCAATTGCTCTGAAGATGTCAAATTCCTCCAACTTACAATATCTTTTCCATCCTCTGCAGCCGCTTCCAATTAGCTCCATTACCTCTTTGTCCAAAATTTCTTTCATATTTTTTCTTGGACTTTATCTTTACAAACCAAACCAAAGATATCTTTATCTTCTTCCTCACCATCTCTCTTTCCCTTTCCTGGATCTATTTCCCAGCTGGCAATTCCCTCCCTTTCCATTGTAAGACCTCACAAGTCTTTTTGGCTTCACGCACCTATCTACCTTAAAAAGGCCTTATTGGTGGATTGGACAAAACAATCTTTTCTTGAGGCATGTTGAGGGATGTGAGTGAATGTGGTCGGTTCTCATTAGACAACTGCAGAATTTTCTTTGTGGTCTAAAGGAGAAGAAGCTGTGAATACTCAGGTGTTGTCACCATGTGAGTTACCAAAACTGTGGGTCATTCATGAATTGAAATGCATTCATTACAAATGGAACCAAGATAGTGATTTTCAGACTGCTGGGGTCCTATTAAGATGGCTTTGAGGCTGCCAGAGGTGGACACAGAGTAGGGCTCACAGACAGGTGTGACTTCTTAAATATCCTTTAAGCAGAGCAATATTTGTATATTGAGGGCTCACATAAAATTTTGTTTCAGGAAAAGTTTTTGCTACTAAAAAGTTTGAAGTTCACGTCTCATAAAAACAATTAAATAATAAATATGTTCAATAGAAAATAACTGATTTAAAAAGCAGCATGATTTGTAAATTAAAAAAATACATGGCTACAAAAAGTACTTAACAGTAGTTATATCTGGTGGGAGTGAACAATTTTATTTACTCCTTTTGCTTATCTTTATTTAAAACATTCTATAATGATAACATATTACTGTTATTTGTTTTTATTTTCATACTTTTTGAGGTATAATTTAGACACAGTAAAATGCACAAATTTAAGTGTACAATTTTATGACTTTTCATATATGTATACACCCAGATCAAAATATAGAATATTTCTAACACCCCAGAAAGTTCCCCCATTTCCTTTCCAGTCAATAACCCCATTCTCTGTGTCCCATCAGAGATAACGACTATTTTGACCTTTTAGATTTGGTTTTGCCCATTCTTAAACTTCTTGTAAATGGAATAATACAGTATATACCTTTTGGGTCTGGATTATTTTGCTGAACATAATATTTTTGAGCTTCATTAATATTGTATATAAGTAAGTTTTCTTTAAATTTCTGGTTAATATTCCATTTTATGACTATCCTACAATTTGTTTATCCTTTCTTTTGTTAGACATTTGGGTTATTTACAGTTTTGCTATTAGGAATAAAGCGGCTCTGAAAAATCTTCCACTATTTTTTTGGTGGGTCTATTATCCACTTCTCTTGGGCATATACCTAGGAATAGGATTATAGGATATGTGCATCTTTAACTCTTCAAGATTTTGCCAAATTTCTCTTCAAAGTGGTTGCATGAATTTACATCTCAATGAGGAGTGCTTGAGAGCTGCCCATTCTCTTTTCCCTCTACCACTATAAAATAAACAAACAAGGCAGACTTTTTAAATGGAAAAACCAAAGCTAAGCCTAGGGGAATGTGGTAAAACCAACTCGCATCTGATCCCCCGTTGAATCCAAGGGAAACATGCAGAGAGCAACAGCAGGTCTTTGGGTCACTAATTGTTCTTGGTGTCTGTGTGTGTCTGGGTTGCAAGCCCAGGAGGAGTACGGGAGACAGAGTGAGGGGTGTAGAAAGCCAGTCTCAGGAAAGGGCTACAGACATTAGAGAAGAGGTCATTAGTTCTCAGAGGTTCACCAGTGAACTGGTTAGGATTCCAGCTCCGGCGGGAAACCAGAGGATCTAGTGTAGAGGGAGTATATTCCTGAACCAGCTGTGTGCTGAATGTTTGGATGATTCAGGTTTCATTTGATGTTTACACCAGCATCAAGGTTGCTGTTGCTTTGCCTTTCTGGGCACACAGGGTAGGAAGCTCTTAATGTGCCACTAAATCTGGGCTGACTTGAACCTGCAAGTAGAACTTACAAGCAGATAAGAGAGAGCAGATACAGACAGAGATGCCAGTACCCCAAACCCAGTGTACAATTAAACCTAATCCTGGGGCACAGTCTGTGTATCAGTTTTCTTGTCAGGAACCTGTCTAAGTGCATGGGGGAAGCTGGGACTGTAAATGTGCTAGCCAGGTAGGTGCTGCTTGCCAAGACAAGTGGGACCATCTGAACTAAGTAGCTGTTACTGGGTCCTAATAACAACAGTGACAATAAGGCCAAGTTTTCAGGTATGACCCCTCCTACAGGTTACTCACCTTGGTCTGTTTCACGGTCAGAAATTTGTTACTGATGACCCCGATGACAGAGTTCAGCTGATTCTGACTGTACTTCCAACATATATCTTGAATCCTTTTGCTTCTTTCCACTTTTATCGCCATCACTTTAGTTGAAACCACCATGATATATAGTCTTCGGTATATTCCAACAGCCTCTTTACTGGTCTCCTCCTATCAACGTCTGCCCCCCTCATATTCATTCCACACAGCATTACTCATATGATCATATTATCCCCTTACTTAAAATCATGTTGGAATTTCCGGAGTATATATTCAAAGGTGGATAATATGGACACTAGAAAACGTGCCAGTTTGGGAGGTAGAAGACTTAGGTTCTAATCTTGGCACACCCACTAGTTAGCTGTATGACTGAGCAGTGCTTTCCCTATCCCAGTTCTCAGGGTTTTTTTCATCTGTAAATAAAAGGATTGGACCAAGCTAGGAAGTTTCTACGGGCCATTGTAGGTCTAACATTCTGTGATACTTTGTGGGACTGATTCAGAGGATTTTTCTTGAGTTCTTTCCTGGGAGGGAGAGAAGTGAGACCTTAAGATTGTATTTCAGTCAGCTCTCCTATCTTTCTTCTCAGAGATGGCTGGCATCTTTGAGGTTGTCAGACAGTTCCCATACACTGAGCATAAACCGTTTGAAAATGTTTCAAGAGAATTTCCCCATTTCAGCAGGTATGCCTCAAGGACTGAGAGTTCCCTGTGGTTTCACACTGCTGATATAGGCTCTTGTCAAGTTCTCTGTGCTTCACTGCATACTATATCTTAGGGTTGTGTGGATTCGTAGAAGCCACCCAATCAAGGCCTGTTGGTAAGTAAGTCCTTCAATTCCATGCAGTGCTGCTGCCATCTTTGTAGGATTCTAACCAAGTGGTGGACACAGACATATACATTTGTCTAGTTAGTTCTTAAAGTGTAAATCTCATGACATAGAACTATAAACAATTCTCTGTTTATATATGTTTATATTTGATACTTCTCATTCTATCTTTGCAATTTCCTATGAATATTCAATTATTTCAAAATTAAAAAATAAGTCTTTACAAGGTGGTTAATAGGACTCTCTAGGGCTGATTCCATAATGTCTTCCATAATTGTCTGAGTTGGGACTTTCTTTTTCCTAAAGCAAATGTAGATTACTTGACAATGCAATGGCTTTCATAATTTTGACTATGAAGTCTGTTTCCAAGGAATTTTCAGTTGAAGGCTTAACCCACACATTCAGTGGCCTGTGTGTTTATGTTGTGTTTGATCAGCAACAAGGCCAGCCTTAGCAATAGCACTGCGTGTGCTGGTCTTTCTGGGTCCTTGGATTCCATGCCAGGTCCTACCTTTCTCTTCTCCATTTCCAGGCCCAGCCCTCTGTAGCTCTATGCAGACAGAGGGTTGTGGAGTGCCCTGGCCAATGTCCTTCCCAGGTCTCTGAGGAAAGAATCCCCAAATGACCACTGGAAACATCTCTCCCCACAAGCCCCAGTGGTCATTCGGGGATTCAGTCGATTTAGAATCCATTCTTCTCTATATCAGGGTGGAGGGTGTCAAGGGATGAGGAGAGGTTGCTGAAGGGAAGAGGAAAGATTAATGGCCCCTCAAAGATGTCCATGTCCTCATGCCCAGAACCTGTGAATACATTAGGTTATGTGGCAAAGGGGAATTAAAGTTGCAGATGGAATTCAGGTTGCTCATCAGCTGACCTTAAAAAAGAGGGGTTATCCTGGGTTATTCTGGTTGGCCCAGTGCAATCACAATTGTCCTTAAAAGTGGAAGAGAGTGGCAGAAGAGGGGAGTCAGGAAAAGAGATGTGATGATGGAAGCAGGATCAGAGAGATGCTATGTTGCTGACTTTGAAGATGGAGGAGGAGTCCATGAGTTGATGAATGTGGGAGACCTCTAGAAGATGGAAAAAGCCAGAAAATGAATTCTCTCCAAAACTTTCAGAGGAGAATGCACCTTGAATTTAGTCCAGTGAGATCCATGTCAGAATGTCTGACCCAAACAACTCTACAATAATAGATCCGTGTTGCTTTAAATCACTGACTTTGCAATATCACAATAAAATACCAATATAATAGAAAACTAATATACTACTGCAGGATACAAGGTGTCAGAGTAAGAATTGATTGAAGGATGCCTGGGGTTTAAGAATTAGAGAAGAGAGTCCTGGGGCTGGGTGGCATGAAATCTGAGACAGGAGGTAGTCATTGGGAAGGACAGGTAGCCCAAGGTTTAGGGGCATGGTCTTAGGGAAAGGACAGTGCTACCAGGAGGGATTGAGTTAAGAACTGGGAAAAGAGAGTTTCAGCTCAAGCAGTCAGAGAAGCAGTTTTGGGGATTTGGAGTACATGGGTAGTAGCATAGAGGTGAGACTTGGATGGGGAAAGTGAATGTGGGAACAATGGGTTTGTATTAGGCTGGGTAACAGAAAAAAAGAGTGGAAAGGGCACAGGGCTTGGAATCAAGGAGTCTGGATTTTAGTCATTTTGCTATCTGCGCTCTTTGACACAAGTCTCCTGGGTGTCAGTCTTCCCAAGTGTAAGGTGAGGGGTTCAGAGTCTCAGGATTGCTTCCCAGATTCAAATAAAAATTACACGATTTGGTGAAGGACCTTAGTGAGCTCTTTAAGAGTAACCTGACTGTGGTTATGGTGTTTCAGCTCACTATGTCACTAAGTCAATGTCCTTGGACATAGCTCAATGCAGTGCATGTAAATAACAGTGGATTATGGCTTCCCCCTTAGCAGAATAACTTTGCTCTACTTCTGAGTGTTCATTGTGTTACTTCAAAACATAGAAATAATGACCTTGGCACACACAAGTCTCCTCGAAATATCTTGTATTTACAGATTTATATGTATATGATATTTCTTATGGGGCAGGTTCAAAGTCTTCGCAAACTGCCGTCTCTGATTCCTTTTGGGGTAGGCAGGTAGTAGCCATTTTGAAGTTGACCAAATAGAGAATCACAGGGGTATTGATCCCCAAATCTCTCTTAATTCTTAAGCATTAAGTATTCCAGAATCCTGAAATACCGTATTCAGTAAAAATGTCTTTGCATTCTGTTTGATTTTGTACACTTTTCAGTTTCTCACAAACCTTTTACTGACAGAGCATCGTAGCATCTGCCAGTGATAGGGCAACCAGAGGGTTTGGCAGCTTGTGGGTGGGAGTTTCAGGGTTTGGGGACTTGGCGGCAGTTAGATTGGGCTGTTGGTGTGGGAGGATGGAACTGTGTATTGATGATGGTCTTGGCTTTTTCTAAATCACAATTGCATCATATGAGATAGCTGAATTTATGTTGAGCTTTACAAAAGTCTCCTGGGAAAAGGGCAAAACTGGTTTTAGTGCGTAAGAAATTTATTTATGGCAATTATGGTACCAAACTGAGACTGGAGACTGTTGAGAATCTGGACCACTTTCTGGTGGAGAAAAAAAGAAAAGCTATTTTACTTTTTAAAGTAGGAATCATATAGTAGAATCACTTTGTAGTTACAGTGAATTTTGAAATTCTTCTTGTCCTTTCCATAGGGTGACAGGCTGGATATTCTTGTCATACTAATTCAGATAAGGATGGCTTCTGAAAAGAAATATGAGGGGAAAAAAAGGAGAGTGGAAATAAAATGGCCAGCTCCCAAGGAGGTAGTTTGAGGATGTCAAAGTATGGTTGGCCAGGTTTCTTATGACTCATCTGCACAGCAGAGCCACATGACTGGTCCTCCTGGAAACACAAGGTCACAGCTTTCCGTAGTATTAAGATGACTCACAGAGAAGGGGGCTGTAGGTCCCATTGCAGGTTTATCTGATGTGCAAAAATGTGACTTATGTCTTTAGTTTGACTTGATTTTTTTTAACTCCTGGTGCCCTGATTTCTAGTGATAGAATGCCATGGAAGGGAAATTGTATTAAGTGATTCTTTTTTAAACAAGAAGATTAGAAAACTAGCGTTAGGTACTGGAGTACCTCAGGCATCCTTGCACATCGTGGTCTAAAGTGGTAAGAATCTGGCAAGAGTTCTTCCAGTACAGTGTGGTGTAATGTAATTGATCTATCAACAGCACAGGTGGGATATATTAAGCACTTTAACCTTTTTCCAGTCAATTCTTTCTACTAAACACTGTAGAATCTTCTTTTCCCTTCCTTTAATGGCATCTTAGTTAAGTATCAAAACATTCTGATCATTTTTGATGCATAAGCTCAGTCCAGTGCAGTTTAAAACTCCAGTATCATATCCAATTTAAAACTTTCCCCTTAACCATTGCTCAAGGGACCCAAAAAGTGGGCTGGAAGGGGGATTGGAGAAAGAGAGAGGGAGAGAAGGAGAGGGGCAGAGAGAGAGAGTTCTAAGATATCTTCTCTTTTTCTCTCTGTCAAGTAGACCATCTAGGATTGGGGCAAGGGGTGCTTGGATAGAGGACAGAGGAGGTAACAACAGTCCTCTATACTTGACCACCTGCCAGTTGTGGGAAGGTGCCCATACTCACTCTGGTCACTTTGGTTTTATCTGCTTCTGGCAGCCTCTGCTGACGACATGGTCTCTACATAATGGTTTCTTGTTCAGGCCATCCTGGTCCACTCTGTCAACGAGGGCTTCCTTAGAGAGGGCAGCCCTCTTGCGGTCCATATCTTCAGTCCTCTCTCTGGTAGAGTGTCACCTCACTTGTCCTGGGTATCTGGCTAGCCCTTTTAGTTTCTTTGTCCCTCCTCTGTTCTGTAGTCCTTTCTGTGGACAGATGGAAACCACTGAGGTTTTCTTCCATACATTCTGCCGTGAAACTGGGGTGGAGGTGCCACACATCCTTTCTTCCCAGGATTACTACTCCACTTTCTCGGTGTGCTGCTACAGGGCTACTCCAGGAAGCCTCTTGCCTTCAGAAATCTACAGTGAGAAGTGAGCACAAGTCTCTGTGTTCAATTACACGTCCCCGTCTTCAGGCCAAGCCCTCCCTAGAACTCTCTCACCAGGCTCCCCTCTGCTCTACTCATGGCACAGTGAGATGGCCAGCAGTCTCCCTTTCTGCAAGTTACTCCCAACTCTTGGAGCAGCACATCCCTCCTCCCTCCAACAAACTTGGCATTGTAGGATAGGGAAAAGGCAGTTTCCTCACAATGAGTACTGTACTCTCTGCAAGGATGGGGACCCTGATCACTCTCCTGTCCCTGCCCAGGCTTCTTACATGGCCTGGGAAGAGGTGTGAGGGTCGGTGGATTGCTCTCAGTCATAGTGTTGGTTTTGACTACTAGTAAGCCTCGAGGAAAGGTGTCTGCCCCTTTTGATACGGAGACTCAGTGTCTGTAGATTTCATCTGTAGATCGGTATCAGTTCTGGGCCACAGGAAAAGTTCCACTCAGCATCCTGGCATGCTAATATCTGGTTTTATATAAGACTGTATTTTCCTGTCAGTCAGTGGCCTTTCAGTGTTATGTGATGGTATGGTGTTTTGGTTATTTTTGTTTGTTTGTTTGTTTTGTATCTGTCAATTCTTATTACTAGAAAAGTCATAGAAAATAATGGTTTATAAAAAATAAGGCTCTATTTACTTCAGTAGTGACTTGTTTCCCAGGAGATATTTGATTTCCTTGGCTAGATGCCGTAAATACAGTAGGACTTTGCATTTACATTGTATTATAATAGGGATTTATTCTGTAGGTCAAATCACGGTCTTCATGACGTGCTCTGTCATAAAAGCCCAGGGAGGCAGTAGAGTGTGTGCTGGAGTCAGATCAGCTTGGCTAGAATCAGCAACTTTGTGAGGCTGATGAGTCACTTAACATCTGCCTCATGAGCAAAATAAAAATACTGCTACCTACCCACCTAAGAGGGTTATGAGGCCTCAATTGAATAATGTATGTAAAGCACTCATGATTGCCTGGATCATAGGAAGTATATAATAAGGTTAGCTACTTTTATTATCTTTATGGTATAGATAATGCCATGTTATCTTCATGAGTATATGATTCCACTATAATTTGAATAAAAACGTATCAGCTTCGGTGGGGGGGTGCTGACACTGGGAATTCTGCTAGATATAAGGAAGTTTGACCTATATCATGTTAGTGGGAAAAGGAGTCAAGTTTAGAAGAATAGACAGCAGAGGTTAGGGACTCCATCTAAAAGATGGGGAGATACGAGATCAGGGAGTAAGGCAAGGTGTGTGGAGAACTAAAATTTAGGCATAACACAGCAAGGATAAAGCTTGGTAGTTATGGATTTGAAAGATATAGTCCAGAACACATCTCAGAGGGTGGGCGACCTGGGATTGTAGGTTGGAACAAACCAGCTTGGGGTATGAGAGAAGGTAAGTTCCTGTGGCATTTTTTTCTTTTTGCCAGAGGGATCCCGTAAATATTTTTTCCTATGATCATCAGGTCTCATTTCCTCTGTTAATTTCTTTTCTACTAACTCTGGTAGGGGTGAAGTAGAATTGAGCATTAAAAAATTATTGCTAATTGGATAGGCAAAAAAAATATCTTATTCAAATTTCTACTTTTTGATAAGTGGAGTTTAACATATAACCCCTTATATGTTAGTTGTTTGCATTTCTCCTTTTGTGAATTATATATTAATGCCATTTGTAATTTGTTTATTGAAATTGTAAGGTTTTTCTTATTAATCTGTGCATGCTCTTGATAGATTGACTCAGTCATATTTGCTACAAGTATTTTTCTCCACTTGTATTTATCTTTTAACTTTTTAAAACTTTTTATTATAGTAAATTTCAAATATATATTTTAAAAAAACCAGACTATAATGATCCCCCCCAGACACCCATCTCCCAGCTTCAGTACGTATCCATTTCTGCCATTCTTGTTCATCTAACTCCACCCACTTCCCATTTACTTCCACCCACTCCTCCCCACTTGAGGTTGTTGTTGTTCTTTATAGTTTTTAAATTTTTAGGTATAGTTTATATACATATGCACAGATCTTAACCGTTCAATTTGGATAAATGGATGCATTTGAGTAAAACATTGACAGGGCTAAGAATCATGCCCAGAGACTCTGGGGGAAAAGGGATAACGCCCCTGCCACTGCCACCTACAGAAAGAACAGAAAGAGCCAAGCAGGTGTCTCACATCCTGAGTCTCAGAGTCACTGAGCCAGTGCTGCATAAAGTCACACCGGACCCAAGAAAGCAGGGGATCAACATGACTTGGGTTTGTCTTGGCTGGGACAGGGCCTGCGTCAAGAAACCGGTTCTTAAGTAAACCCGGATTTTGATTAAAGGCCTTGGGGTCTGGAGGAGGCCAGTTTCTGCTCTTCCCCCAATTGCAGGTTCATTTCTTTCTTCTTTCACTGTGTGTGAAAAGCAGATCCTTTTGGGAGAATGTCAAGATGGGGGCAGGGTAGGCCAGGCAAACACTCTGAGCTTGGTACAGTGGGGGCACTTTACACTTGTAGGGTATATGGAATCAGCAAAATGAAAAGGCAGCCTATGGAATGGGAGAAAATATTTGCGAACCATATATCTGATAAGGGGTTAACATACCCAATATGTAAGGAACTCTTATAATGCAATAGCAAAAACCAAATAACCTGATTAGAGAATGGGCTAAGGACTAAAGACATATAAATGACCCATAGGTGCATGAAAATATGCTCAATATCACTAATCATCAGGGCAATACAAATCAAAACCACAATGAGATATCACCTCACACCTGTTAGGATGTGTTAAAGATAACAAGGATAAGTATGTGTTAGGATAACTTAAAAGATACAACTGTTTACAAGAACGTGGGGAAAGGGAATCCTTGTACACTGTTGGTGGGAATATAAATTGGTACAGTCACTATGGAAGACAGTGTAGAGGATCCTCAAAAAATTAAAATAGAACTACTATATGGTCCAAAATTCCACTTAGGTATATAACCAAAGGAAATGAAATTAGTATCTTGAAGAGATATCTGTACTCCCATGTTCATTGCTGCATTATTCACAAGAGCAAAGATATGGAAACAGCCAAATGTTTGTTGATTGATGAATAGATAAAGAAAGTGTGGTACATATAATGGAATATTATTCAGCCTTAAGAAAGAAGGAAATCCTGTCATTTGCAACAACATGTATGAAACTGGAGGATGTTATGCTAAGTGAAAAAAGCCAGACACAGAAAGACAAATATTGCATGATCTCACTTATATGTGGAGTCCAAAAAAAAAAAACACCAAAGCCAACAACAAACACAAAAAGCTGAATTCATACTGACAGGGAGTAGAATGGTGGTTACCAGAGGCTAGGAGGTGGGGGAAAGGGGAGATTTAAAAAAAAAAAAGGAAAGAAAGTAAAATGGTGCTTGCCAAGGGCTGTGGAGAGGGGGTCATGGGCAGTTATTGTTTAATAAGTACAGTTTCAGAGTTGTAAGATGAAAAGAGTTTGGGAGATGGATGGTGGTGATGGCTGTACAACAGTATGAATGCACTTAATATCACTGAACTGTATACTTAAAGATAGTTAAGATAATAAATTTATGTTATGTGTATTTTACCACAATAAAAAAATTGAAAAAAAGAAAAAGTTGGAAAAAAATGTGTTGAAACATAAAAAAGGGGCACCTATGTTCAGACATTGCAGGAATTAAACAGAAAACAGAAAGATATTATGGCAGAAAACAGTTTGGTGTTTCCTCAAAAAGTTAAACGTAAGTTACCATATGATCCAGCAATTCCACTCCTAGGTATATACCAAAAGTAATTAAAAACAGGGACTCAAATCGGTATATGTACACCAATGTTATAGCAGCATTATTCACAATAGCCAAAAGGTGGAAACAACCCAAGTGTCCATCAACAGATGAATAGATAAACAAAATTTGAAATGTACATGAAATGGAATATTATTCAGCCATAAAAGGAATGAAATTCTGACACTGTAACATGGATGAACCTTGAAAACATCATGTTCAGTGAAATAAGCCAGACAAAAAAGGACAAATACTATATGATTCCATATATATAAGGTATACAGAATAGGCAAATTCATAGAGCCAAAAGTAGAATAGAGGTTACCAGGGGCTGGAGTGAGAGAAGGAAGGGCAGTTATTGCCTAATGGGTAGAGTTTCTGATTGGTGTAATGAAAAAGTTCTGGAAATAGTGGTGATGGTTATATAACATTGTGAATGTACTTAATTCCACTGAACTGTACACTTAAAAATGGTTAAAATGGTAAATTTTATGTTATTTATATTTTGCCACACTCAAATTTTTTTAAAAAGAAAAAAGGTATAACAATCTATTACTTTAAAAACTCTTTCATGATTTTTAAGATGACTTCCATGACTCTTTTCCAATGTACATTTTTTACATATAATTATATTTTCTTCTAGGTATTATAAAGTTCAATTTGTGCATATAACCCTGTTATTCATCTAAAATTTATTTATGGGCTACAGATATAACTTTATCACAGCATTATTTACTGTGTATTATTTCTCTTCTGCACTGATGAGTGGCCTTTATTATATATTAAACTTATATATAATAAGCCCTTTTTATGTGTAAATTCTGTTATTGATTTCAAGAATATCAAAGGGACTTTTGCCTCATTGTGTTTTGAGTATGGAAACGTGGATGCTGAGCTTCTCGTTATGTATTTACCTAAGATATCTCTTTTGGGTATCATGGTTATCCCATGTTAGTGTAAACTCAGTGTTTTTAGAATATAATTATCAAGTGACACTCTAGCTCATTCAAATTTATTTATTAGTCTTTCTGCATATGGCCAAAACGCAACATCAGTGGTGTTGACAAGAAACAATACATATCATCTTCAGTTTCATTAGCAGGGAGAGATGAATTAAAAAAGAAAATCTGCTTCTATACCGTTTGTAGAGCCATTAGTTGTTATTATGTCATATTTGTTCTTATAAGTAATGCCCTTCTATGCTATCCTTCCAACTGGGCTGGTGGCTGTTAATTCAGCAAATTTAATTTTCCAAGTGAGAAGAGTCGCCCTCGCATCAATCTCATGAATATAATGCCTAGTGGTGAATATAATTTTTCCATTATCAGCCTCATTTCATCATACTAAGGTAAGTGGTCAGAACTGTGAGCTTGAACATGGCAAAGACTGGTAAAGATTCCTCTAGCTTAATTTCACTAATAGATTTTATTTCTACACTTTAACAATGATAATGTCTATCTACATATAGGACTGTGTTTAGAGGGTATATATTTTCAGTATTAAGCCACTTCAGATCTTTTTTAGAATACTTTAACTGAAACCGTTCATCGATTGTCCATTTGAGATGCTGGTCTCTGGGCTGCTTGCTTAATGATACTGCATCTGAGTTTAGTAACTGTTAGATCATCCTGGGGTGTTCAGGCTCATAGAATGGGGGGCTCTAGTACTATCATTTCTTTTTGGGGATTTGACCATCCTAGACAATTTCTACTTCCATTTGGATTCTTATTCTCTTACATCTAAGGGATCCAAAGAAACATAGTCTCACTATTTATTGCTACTGAGTACAGCATCAAAACTTAGTTGATTTTATCTTAAATTTTTCTGAGCTTCCTTCTTTTCCTGGTGTGGTGTGTACTGATTTTTCTGGACCTGACCAAGTGACCAAACCATTCTACCTCCTCTTTCATTCCAGTGAAAGAAGCATAATACTAGACAGAGCAGGAATCCCAGGCCCAGTAGGTTAGGAAATCTGGCTGAGGCTTGATTCATGGGTTCTGTGGAGGAAGGATATTTTATTGGAGTCAGTGCCTGCAGATTTGGTAGGTTACAGGAAAAGCAACAGAAGGTTTCTGCGTAAAACAGGCAGATTTTTATGGAGTTCAGGAATCAGACAGAATTGGTATTTGAGATAGAGCTGTTGAGTGTTCAGGGATTTAAGTAGAAATAGGCACATATTTATGGAGCTTTGGCTATTTTCTAGGATTCATGGAGCAGAGAGGTTTTTATAACTTCATCTATGTATCAAAGCCTCCTTTAGTAGGTTCAAGACAGAATGGAGGAAACAGACAGAACCTAATGAGCAGTATGAGCTGTACTGTCCAAGCAACCCAGGAGGAATGGTTCCCAGCTCTTGGGGATATAACTGTGATTGGGCTCCTAGGCTCTGGTAAAGAAATGGCCAGAAGGGCGGCTAAGCAAGTAATGAGAGGGATGCATTGCTTCATAAGTTCAAATCTTGCAATTATATTTGATCTAGTAAAGAAGAGGGTTTTTGTTTTGTTTGTTTTCTCCTTTGTTAAGGGCTTACTCAGCACTCTATTCCATTGAAAGAGTCATCAGTTGAAGCTGAAAGGATCAGGTCTCAGCAGGGTCAAATCCCAAGAAAGGGCAGTAGGGATGGGATCCCAGGATTAGAGACTGAAGAATAAGGGTTTGAAGTAGAAAGGACTGCGGTACTTACATTGAAGTGGGACAATCAGCAGAATTAAGCAAGGTTATGCCTAATAGGCATAGGGTAGTAGCAATAAGAAGACAGGACTTTGGGAGACATGGATCTTGTTCAAGATTTTGATTTTTAGAAGAAAAGAGTAGTATGTATGAAATAACATATAACCCCATATAACATATAAATTATCCATTAGATTCATCTAATGGATAATTTAAAGTAAAATTCTGTCTCTATTCAGGCAGTAGCAGTCCTGTGCCAGTGGAAAAAAAATGGTCTCTAGAAGATTTAAGTATTAATAATACAGATTAAAAGCTAAAAAAAAAGCCCCTTCAATATCACAACGTATTTGTGAATATTGTTTGTAAAAATTTATAAAATTGTAAGTATGTATTACATGCTTAAGACACAATATCTCTCATCTATGTATCTAACCATGGATGTATGTATGCATGTATGTTTATATGTATGCATATGTTTATATGTTTATATGTATGCATGTATGTTTATATGTATGAATGTTTAGATGTATTATATGTATGTACATATGTATGCATGTATGTTTATATGTATGTATGTATCTATCTATAACACAAAATTAGCTTGATTCCTTTCCTGATGTTGTGCTTTTATTTTTGGTTTGCTATTTGTGCTAAATGACTCAGAAACGGAAGTGAAAAATCATTTTACAGTTTGACTAGATTTTTTTTTTCTGTCAGGGTTATTGTAATTCTTACATAATACTAATACAAACCTCTGAATTCTTATTAGATGTCTGGTGCTAGCTTTCTGTGTTAAACAACAATACCAGCCCCCTAACTTCCATGCCTCTCTAATTATATGTAAACTAGTTTAAGATCATCAAGTACAATGATTCATCACTCCAAGGTGCTCTGCGAAAGCCTACATTGTTACAAGACTATTGTTTCCTACTGAATATATTTATTTTGAGCTTTGGTTAATTTTTTATTTTTAACAAGCTCCAGATCTTTATCTGTACTTATTATGTAAGAAATAATAAACACTTGAATGCAGTTATCTACTTAAAAATTTTACTTCTTATGATAAAAAACAGAAGGCTACTGCATTCTTAGAAATGTAAGTTTAGATTTATTGCTATCATGATCTACAACATCATAATTATCTTCATCATCATCATCATCATTGTCATCGTCTGTTAATATTGGTTGCTAACCATTTAGTACATGGATTATTGTAAGTTCCAACAGCATTTACAAATAATATATATCAAATAACAGAGCCCTTGTCCTTAGAAAAAAGAGAGAAAAATGAGTACTGGTCAAAATTATAAGAAGTTCCTAACTTTCAGATGGGTTGGTTGTCAAATTTTGTTTTTAAGGTAGTTTGTTTGAACTGGGAGCCCTTTTATTGATTGATCGGTGAACAATGTTATATATGGGGTATATGTATCCAGTTTTGCTCCCCAAAACCCATTCAAGAATTGAAACTCTGTGTATTTAACCCTATGATAGAGTATTTGAATGTGGGTCTGTTGGTAAAAATTTATCAAAACTCAATACAGAGCCTTCTACCAGAGTTGGTGGAGAGTAATTCTTCTCTTTCTGCTGTCTTTACCTACACCCACAAGGGAGACGTGAAAACTTATTTATGCCTTCTGTTGTGGGTTGAATTGTGTCCCCCCAAAAGATATGTTAAAATCCAGGTACCTATGAATGTAACCTTATTTGGAAATAGGGTCTTTGCAGATGTAATCAATTTAAGGTGAGGTCATATTAGATTAGGACGAATTCTAGTCCACTGACTGGTGTCCTTATTAGAAGAGGGAAATCTGGACACAGAGACAGGAAGAATACCATATGACAATGGAGGCAGACGTCAGAGTGATGCATCTACCAACCATAGAGTGACAAAGATTGCCAGCAACCACTTGACACTAGGAAGAGGCAATGAAAGAACCTTCCCTAGAACCTTCAGATAGCACACAGCCCTGTTGACACCTTGATTTGGACATCTAACCTCCAGAGCTGTGGGACAATTAGTCTCTGCTGTTTTAAGCCATCCAAGTTTGTGGTAATTTGTTTTGGCAGCCATAGGAAACAAAAATACAACTTCTAAATAAATAAAACTTGACCATTAGAAATTTCTCTTTCTGCTCCACAGGAACTGAGAATGGACTTATTACTAAAACAAAACTTGACATGTGTTAAGGACCAAATGTTCATGTCTCCCCAATATTCATATGATGAAATCATAACCTCCAGTGTGATGGCGTTAGGAGGTGGGGCCTTCAGGACGTAATTAGGTCATGAGAATGGAGCCCTCATGAATGGGTTCAGTTCCCTTATATAGGTACCCCAGAGAGCTTTCTCTCTCTCTTTTCACCAAGTGAGGATATATGAGAAGACGGCTGTTTAAGAACCAGGAAGCGGGTCCCCACCCGACATTGAATCTGCTAGTGCCTTGATCTTGGACTCCCAGCCTTCAGAACTGTGATAAATGAATGTTGTTTTGGCCACCAGTCTATGGTATTTTTGTTATAGCAACCTGAACAGACTAGGCATGCTTAAGTTTGTGTGTATGTGTTTTTCTTTTAACTTTTATTGGAGTATAGTTGATTTACAATGCTGTGTTAGTTTCTGCTGTACACCAAAGTGAATCAGTTATACATATACATATATCCACTCTTTTTTAGATTATTTTCCCATATAGGTTATTACAGAATATTGAGTAGAGTTCCCTGTGCTATACAGTAGGTTCTTATTAGTTATCTATTGAATATTTTATATACAGTAGTGTGTGTATGTCAATCCCAACCTCCCAACTTATCTCTCCCCCTCCTATCTCCCCTGTTAACCATAAGTTTGTTTTCTACATCTGCGACTCTATTTCTGTTTGGTAAATAAATTCATTTGTACCATTTTTAAAAATTCCACATGTAAGCGATATCATATGATATTTGTCTTTCTCTGTCTGACTTACTTCACTCAGTATGACAATCTCTAGGTCCATCCATGTTGCGGCAAATGGCATTATTTCATTCTTTTTTATGGCTGAGTAATATTCCATTATGTGTGTGTGTGTGTGTGTGTATATATATATATTTACACACACCACATCTTCTTTATCTATTTGATATGTGGTTTAGATTGCCATCTTAAAATATAGTTGTGGTGATAATATTTAATTACTATATTATAGTGCTTTTAAAATATAACTTATTTAGTTCATTAAGAATTTTAAGATATGGACAATACATAGTAAGTACTATAATTTGTAGAATTACTATGACAAGATATGAATATATGAAAAATACTACACACCCTGTAAAACAAAAACCTGTACATGTCAATTCTTGCTTTAAGTAGAGAACACATACTAAGTAAGGATAGGTTAGATATAGTTAAATTTTTAGAAGATTCTTATGTTTACTCCTCTTCTATTTTTTGCAGTTGAAACCTTCCTAAGCTCCAAATTTCCACAGTAGCAGGAGTCTACTGTATCTCTAGGGTTCCCCCTCCCTCCAAAATGATCTAAGAATCTAGGGACCTTAATGAGTTCAAAGAGGCCAGTCATCTTTCCAAATACCTCTCAGAGAAAGAAAGAGAAAGAATTGGAAAATTTGATTAGTCTTCTGTTGGGTTCCAGTTTTCGTCTGTCATTGTTTCTATTGTCTACAAGTTACTGGTAACAACAGGTCCTCATGGTCTTATGCATCTCTTTCCACTCCTGTGATGATGCACTTTCTGATCAATAACCCAGTGCAGCAGTGTTGTGTTTCACACTTGGACCACAGTACTTTAGTTCACACTCATTGGTTAAGAGCATGGGCTTGAAAGTCTGACAGTTCTGTGTATGAGTCCCAGATCTGCCACTTACTTACTGTGTGGCCTTGGAAATTTACTTAAACTCACTAGGCCTCCATTTTCAGAACCATAAAGTGGTTATACTATTGTATCTTCCTCATACACTAGTTGTAAGAATTGAATGAGAAAATTGCCCATAAAGTATTCAGTACTTAGGAAAGTGTCTGGCACACAGCATGACTGATAATAGTGAAACAATGACTAAGTAACAGAGGGTCATATCTATATGTTTATGAAGAGATTTAATGATGTGGAAAAATGCTTATAATTTTAAGGGCAAAGAGAGGAATAAACTTATACATAGTGTGTGATTTTTAATGTGACAAGGAGAATGGTGGTCACCAAACATTCCATTTTATGTCCTTGACATTTCCATCCTTCCCCCTATAGCTATGTAACTTGTTCCAGACAGTGGGCTGTGGGTAAAAGTTATGTGTCACTTCTGGGCTGAAGTATAGAAGATGTGGTGTAAAAGACTCCAGCTGTTGCTTTTTTCCCAAGGTGACTGAAGAGGTCATATGTTCCAGATTCAAATACAGGATGGTGGAGTTTCCTGATCAGCCTGGGTCCTTGATGGACAAAGGTCCTTGCTGACCCATGATGGACAGGTAGCTTGAGTGAGAAGTAAGCTTTAGTTGAGTTAGGCCAATGGGATTTGGGGGTTAATTTGTTACCACAGCATAATCAGGCCTATCCTGCCCAATACTCTTTATTAAAATATTAAATGTTTAAATATTAAAATATAAAAGACTTGAAGGCAATTCATCAAAATTGTAAAAGTGGCTAATGTTACATAGTATGATTGTGGGTGATTTTAATTTTCTTTAAATTTTTTTATGTATAAGAAAGCAATTTTTTTAAAGGGAGGCAGTGACGTATTTAGTTCATTTTAGAAAAATTTTGATCAAAACTGGTTAGATTAGAGCCACTGACTCAAAGGGTAGGTTTTAACTATTTAGAAACAACTTACCACTCTCTAGAATTGACAACTGAATGAGGATTTAGTATAGATTAGGGGTTAGCAAGCTACAGCCTGTGGGACAAATACGATCTGCAGCCTGTTTTTGTAAATAAAGTTGTATTGGAATACAGTCACAAGCATTATTTTAAGAACTATTGTCTGTGATATTTTAGCTGTAGAATTGCAGAGTTGAGTAGCTGCAACAGAAAACACATGGCCCACAGAGCCTAAAATATTTACTATGTGGCCCTTTTCAGAAAAAGATTTCCAACCCTTTGTGTGGTTGCAAACTCTGAACAGGGCCAGAACTAGGATGAGGAGAGTGAGGAAGTTGCCTAAGGTGCAAAATTTAAAGGGGCACCAAAAAAGTCAGTAATCAAGATTAAATAACATTTTAATGCAATTAAAAAAAATATTAATGAGAAAAATCCATGATGAACAAAATGTCAAAATTTTAAACAAAGGCAGAATCAGTAACAGTACTATGCCGAGCCACATTGGAGCCTGAGGCAATACTAATCCTGTCTTTATTTAGAATTTTGATATTTTGTTCATCATGTAGGGCAGAGGGGTGCCCTAAATTCCCTAGCACAAAGCTTAGCATATAGCAGGCTTGTAGTAAGTTTTTTAATTGATTATGAATTCATTAGCCCATGACACTACAAAAGAAGAATTAGGAAAACTGTGTTGAGTGAGAGCCATTTGACCTAGCTGTTCTGGTTCTTATGTACTTATGTGCTATGCCTGTTCAGCAGTTTGGTGCACCAGCAAATATTGGCCAATAGGTTTTGCCTTAATCCTAGACCTGTGAGTGCCATCCTAATTTATATGACTGTTTTAAGGTGGTATTTGGGGGATTTATTATGCTTTAAGCATAATTTTGAACTTACTTTATTGAAATTTAGATTGTCTGTAAAGACTTGCTTGTACAATCTAAATGCTTGATGTATTACTTTTTAGCCAACTATTTCTGGCATCTTCTTCCATTTCTTAGTTGATGTATTCATCAGATAGACAAATCTCATCCCCTCCTTCCAGGCTTTTCTTGTAATATCTTCATTCTGACTGGAAATTGGAATGTCCATTCCAAAAGCCAGATTTGTTGGGATTCTAAGCCACATTTTTCAGAGTTCAAAGGTTCAAGTACTGTGTACACTTGAACTTTTCTCAATATGATATTTGGATGTAGCTGCTCCCAAGGAACGAACACTATACTGTTTACTCTTTGGCACAGAGACCCCCGTTGATCAGTTCAGAGGCTCGGACTAGGAGAGGGAATGTTCACCAAATACCCACTATTTGGGAGAGAGGGATAAATTTTGGTAAAGATTGGGGAAGGAAGCACTATGTGAGTGGATGCTGAAGTTACATGATGGTCATTAGACAAAACATTTTAAAGGGAGTATAATAAATGTAGAAAATGAGAACATACATTTAGCTTACCATTTAAAATCAAAATAAGTATACCCAAACGGACTACCACTCAAATGCAAAGAGAAAATTATTCATGAAATTCTGATAAACTTACAAATAGTTTAGTCTGAAGTATACTTAAAATGTTAGCTGGCATTTTGTTAGATGTCTTTGTTACCAGACTTCTATTACCTAGAGGTAGAATTTGTAGTTCTTCAAGTAGGGCAGCAGAGGAAGAACAAGAAACATACTCCTTCTTCACCTTAGTTCTTTATGTGGATGGCGAAAGAGGCAGGAGAGTAGTAGGAGAGAGAGAGGGAAAACCCAGAAATGAAGTTTGAGGAAGGGAAGAAATAGAGAGTGAGAGGGAGAGATTAAAGGAGAAATGTGGAGTGGAGAAGAGGTAGAGGGTAGAAAGAGGTTGTGAGGAGGGAACAAGAGACAGGAGTCTGAGTGTAATAGCTCCATTTTGAGTACTAGTTGGAGGTGATATGATGGAAACAGAGACTTAACAACCTTTGCCAGTGGAGACTCACTGATTCACTATTTACTGTACAAGTGCCCTGCAAATCAGTTGTTTAAAGAGGGGGAATAATTCAGGTCTGGTGCCATTATGATGATTTCTTCTAAAGGTACTAATAGTCTGAGGTTTGAGAAAATCCCTGGTGTTATAATAAAATGAACTAAGAAGAACTAAACATTTATCAAGGACAAATAGCAAGATCTGTGAGGAAGTTGCCTGAGAATTAAGACTTCCAACACTTCAGTTATTCCCATTATCCTAATTTTGCTTTTATTTTTCCAGTTTTCTGACATATATTTTGGTGAGGCCTGCCTATAGCATATTCTGTGGTATGTGAAAAAGTGGAAGAGTTTTTCTGAGGAAAAATTCACTGTTCTTTTAAACTTTACCTTATGGAATTAGTATCTTAATTTTCTCTATTTTTAATTTTTTTTGAGAGAAATCTTGATCTTCTTTTATGCAGAGGCAGTTTTCTCACATTCTGTAGCTGAGTCATGTGGAGAGACTTTTTCTACTGCTGACATTATTTGTTTTCTTTATTATTATTATTTAGAAAGAATAAAAAGAATATTTCTTAGTACATCCTGTAGCAGCTAGTCACATACTTTGTTTACAGAGGGTTCTCAATAAGAATTCACAAAATTATAAATTTTAAGTTCTTTATAGACAATGGTATATACAAAAAAGGATTGTTTCTCTACCTAAAATTTATAAGAATTGTTTGCATTTAAGCCAACCTGCGTATCTGTTATATATACATATATATTTTTTAAAAATATTTATTTATTTATTTATTTGGCTGCACTGGGTCTTAGTTGCAGCACACGGGATCTTTGCTGTGGCATGCAGGATCTTAGTTGTGGCATGCGGGATCTAGTTTCCTGACCAGGGATCGAACCTGGGCCTTGCATTGGGAGCACGTAGTCTTAACCACTGGACCACCAGGGAAGTCCCTCTGTTATATTTTTATATCTGAATTTTACTGCTGGTTTTATCTTTTTTTAATATATAAATTTATTTATTTATTTATTTATGGCTACATTAGGTGTTCGTTGCTGCGAGCAGGCTTTCTCTAGTTGCGGTGAGCGGGGGCTACTCTTCGTTGCGGTGCGCAGGCTTCTCATTGCAGTGGCTTTTCTTGTTGCAGAGCACGGGCTCTAAGGGTGCAGGCTTCAGTAGTTGTGGCACGTGGGCTCAGTAGTTGTGGCTCTCAGGCTCTAGAGCGCAGGCTCAGTAGTTGTGGTGCACGGGCTTAGTTGCTCCGCGGCATGTGGGATCTTCCTGGACCAAGGCTCGAACCCGTGTTCCCTGCATTGGCAGGCCGATTCTTAAGCACTGCACCACCAAGGAAGCCCCTGGTTTTATCGTTTTAATTTAATTTTTATCAAAAAAGGAATCTTCTCTGCCCACAGCCTTGCTCCCAAGGTGTCCCAAGGTGTCTCTGAACCTGCTGGCCTGCCCATCCCCCATGTGACTAGTTCATATCTGATTGGAATTGATGGGCATCTGATCCAAGTGTAGACAATCTATAGGTTGTTCTGTGGCATATCTGTGATCCAGCATGAAAAGGTGGACTAGGCCCTCTGGACTCTCTAGGGGAACTGGGAAATCAAGAGATTGAACCAATTAGCAGTGGGGACAGAAACTGCAAGGACGTGTTGAGAGTTGCCAAGGTTTAGAAGGTATTGGGAGTGGTCGTATTGTGCTAGCTGAGACTATGAGGGAATGGAAACTGAATAACCAGAGGAAGCAGGGCAATAGAGAGAAGGGAAACTGAAAAGAGAAGCAGAGGCACTGATAGAGTGGTTGAGTGTTAGAGCTTTCTTGTTTTCTGACAACTCTCAGTTGATCAGTGAGTATCCTTTGAAATGTTTTCTTTTCTTGAGATAACTTGAGTAGATGGCTAGTCTTTCTAGGCATACAGGTATTTTGGGGGCCATATTATGAAGAACTTTGGATGCTAGGGCAACATGTTTTTAATTTTCTAGGCCAGGGATACATACTAACTAATTTTGAGATGCAGAGTAGTGTCATTAGAAGTGTGTTAAATGAAGATTAATCTAGAAGGAGTATGTAAGAGAGATGGAGAAACTGATTTGGAAAGCTATTACAATAAGATATGTGGGAGGTAACTAAGGCCTTGGATTGAAGGTATGATAGAAAGAAGGTAAATGAGTAGACAGATATAAAAACATAACAAAGGAAGAGTCACTAACACATGGTAATTTATTGGCTGTAGGGGGCAAGGAGAAAGAACATGTCAGAGTTGGAGCTGAGATCTTACGGCTTGGAGGTTAGAAGTGGGTAATGTGATTAAGGGAAATAGGGAAGTTAGGAGGCTGGCTTGTTTTGGGTTGTGGAGGCCCAGATAGCTGTTTAGTTTTGTGTCTGTTCAGTTTCAGGTGTTGATGGGAAGTACTGTTTAGTTCAGCTTAAATAAGTTTTATTGAGTCCTACTACCCTGTTCCTAGCACTGATGGTGGAGGTGGGGGATTGAAGTTCAAGAATGTATAAAACACGGTTTATGCCTTTGAGGAGCTCCTAGTGTTATGAATGAGATTGTCTGTCAGGTAGAGACATATGTGTGGAGCAGCTTGAGAGAGAGCTTTTGGACTGGAGACCCAGATGTCAAAAGAGCCTCAAATAACTATATTACCAAAGGATAGAGTAAGGGGATGTAAAGAGGAGGTCCAAGGGTAAAACCATGGGGAATACCTGGTGTCAGAGGGCAGGAGAAGGAAGAACAAGGGGGAGGCATGGCCAGGACGTTCTTAGGAGAAACAGGATAGTACAGGATCAGAAAAACAAGGGGAGAAAGGGTTTCAGAAGACGCAAAGTCATCCACAGTGTTAAATACTGCAAAAGCTTTAGAGAATGAAGTTGGATTTGATGTGTAGGAGGTCATTGTGATCTTAGAAGGCATTTTTTTTAAAATTAATTAATTAATTTATTTTTGCTGTGTTGGGTCTTCGTTTGTGTGCGAGGGCTTTCTCTAGTTGCGGCGAGCGGGGGCCACTCCTCATCGCGGTGCGCGGGCCCCTCACTATCGTGGCCTCTGTTGTTGCGGAGCACAGGCTCCAGACGCGCAGGCTCAGTAATTGTGGCTCACGGGCCTAGTTGCTCCGCGGCATGTGGGATCTTCCCAGACCAGGGCTCGAACCCGTGTCCCCTGCATTGGCAGGCAGATTCTCAACCACTGCGCCACCAGGGAAGCCCCTTAGAAGGCATTTGAGAGTAAGGGCTAGTGAAGAAAAGTAGGAAGCAAATGTAGACCACTCTTCTAATAATTTGGGTATAGATGAGATGATAAGAGGAGGAAACTTGGGGGAAAAGGCAAGGTCAAGAGAAGAATTTTGTTTGTTTATTTTTAAAGACTAGGTCTATCTGAGTAGGCAGAATAAGACATGACTGGTCAGGAGAGATTAAAAAATTCAAGGAGGAGAAGTGAAGGAGCAAAGTAAGGAAACGGTGGGAGGTTTGGGATCAAGTGTAAAGGTGAAGAGGATAACCTTATCAGAAGGAGAGACATTTCATCCTGGAGCCAGAGATTAAAAGGAGGAATACAGTTTACAATACAAAGGAGTTCAGAGAGGAAGAGAAAGGAAGTAACAAGAAAAATACCTCAGCTGTATTCTATTTTCTCAGAATATTAACAGGCTAGAAGTAGAGTCTTGTGATTGGGGATTTTAGGAACAGAGAGGAAGAGAAAGTTCTTGAAAGGCCACTAAAGGGAATGGAACAGGGAATTAATAAGAGGTGAATGAGAGGATTTTTGAGTGATAATAAAGAGACAAATAAGGATGAGGAGGTGAGAGATGAATGAAGAAAATGAAAACTATTTCAAGTAGTAGTACTCAAAGAATTTCAGAGTTCCTCCTTCCCCCACCCACACTATTTTACAAATAAAGAATTTAATTCCAAGCAACTTACTCGTGGATCTGTTGGAGTTCCAACCCCCACTCCTTCTTTCTGCATGAAAAGAGATGTGACAATTGATTATAAGGTTAATTTAGGGAATTGGTTAAATCTGAAATCTGTCTAACTCTGGAAAAAATATAAAATTGACCCAATCAAAGATCAATGCTTATGTATGTTGAACAACTGTGATAGCTGGTTAGTCAGTCACAGGAAGTGATTCAGGAATATTCCTTAAACTATAGTGTCTGTGCTGGGTAAGAATATTTTTTCAAAATTCTAAATAATTCTGATTTTGCATATAAATACTTAACTGTTTGATTTATACAAAATGACTGCTAATTAACTTATTATCTAAAAGAAACTCAGTTGTCTTGGTGCCCATTCTATAATGAAAGACCAATTTTCAGTGTGAAGGCTACAGTTGTAGAAGGTAGTCTGGGAAAGTATGATACATTCAGAAGTAATCAACCATCTTAAGCAGTGGAACGAGAACATTATTTAAAATATTTTAAAAATTATTTAATTTATTCCAGATCTCAAGACTTAGTCCCTTAAGTTTCTATAAATCTTCTTAAAGATGAGACTGAATGTCTGAGGACTTGTGTTTTACAGCAGAGCTCCAAGAAAGGTTGAATTCCCTTAAAGGTAGTAGTGAAGTAATATTCTTATTTGTCTTTGTGGACAGGATCAAATAATAACTTCATATTGAATTTCAGTAGTCACCATCAGGGGGCCTGATAAAGTGATCACATCACGATTTTTCTGTGTCATTTTCCTGTGTAATTTTAATAGCCACAGACAGAACAGACAGAATTGCCACCGCAAAAGGCAGAATACTCCTGGCTAGAAATTCTCTAGACACTTTTTTTTGGTTGTTGAAACTAAAAACGATTTTAGAAAAAGATGGAAGTTTTGTGTTTTCAAAGCGTGTTGTGATTGTTGGTTACACTTTATCCTGCTGTGACAGCAGATGGGAATGCCATCAGTGATGTCCATAGGCTTCAGCGTGGGGTCAGTGATCGTTTTGGCCTCTTGCCCAGGAGATGGAATGGAATGACTCGGTTTTATTGGTTGAATTCCAAGGAGGCCTCAGAAGAGCCCTTCACACTGAACTGGTACTAAAACCTTTAACACTTTTCTGAATTGGTAGAACTTGTCCTTGGGGTAGAATCAAAGCCAGTGATATACCTATCCCTAAGCGCACACGCGTGTGTGTGTGTGTGTGTGTGTGTGTGTCTGTCCGTCCACAGCTGTTGACAGTCCATACTCAGAACCCCACAGGGAGACAGCTGCCTCTGACCCTTACTACCTCTTAGGTCTCAGTTTAGGAGGGGTTTTTCTACATTTCAGAGGTATTCCTAGCTAAAGAATCTGGCTTCTATGATGAAGTATTGGGTGGTTCTGTGGATGAAGACTTGGTTTGGCAGGTCAGTCTCCCTATCTGACTCAAAAACTTGGACACTGTCCATGGATGTCCTTATTGGGCCACATTCTAAAAAGAATGCCCCTCTTAAACTGTCTGAAGTGTAAGCCAAGATTGCCTGGGGGCTACTTTTCACTGGATCTCAAGTTACTTTAACTCCCCCTTAAATCTGCTCCAGACACATTTTAGTTCACTTCAAACTTCTGCCATCAAGATTTCCTTGGTACCTGGCTTGTGCCATCCCATTTGCTACCTCTGTGCCAGGGATTCTGAACAACTTTACAACGTACAGGTAAGAATTCTCAAATGGGAAGGCAGAAGAGCTACCCTGGCCCCCATGTTCTGTGCCCATCACTAGGATGGCACATGGTGGAGCTGGAACTGGTGTTTCTACTGCCACAGAACCAAAGCTGTTCTTTCTTTTCAACCCAAGGCTGAAGTTCTTTTCGAGTATGACAGCACTTATGGTGGTGGATTTATCAGCTTTCTACACCTCCTGCAGGAGCTATCTTGGCTCTCTTTAATGAGAAAAAGAGTGGTGTTTAATTTTTCTAGAATGACAACTGTCACTTTAGCATGATCATATACACAGCCTGTACCAGCTCTCAGTAGAAGAGGCAATATAGCATAAAGCAAAGACCACCACAGACAGGCACTGGAATCAATAAGATCTGGGTTTGACTTCTGGCTCTACCACTTTCTAACTATGTGACCTGGAAGAAGTTGCTATAAGCATTATTCATCCACCATAGGGCTGTTGTGAGAATTAAATGAACTAACATATGTACAGTTCTTAGCATAGGGCCTGGCACATGATAGGTACTCAATAAATGGTAGTTATTATTATCATTATCATTGATCTTCCTGAACACGGGGCATAAATCTTTCTGAAATTTGACAGCCAGGGCAGTTATAACTTTGTTTTTTGGAGAAATGGCAAGTAAACACTATCCTTCCAGGCATATTTTGATGAGTCTGAATATATTGCAAAGCTGTTTGGCATCTGCACTCCTTGGCCATCTTCCAACACCCATTGAACAACATCTTGGATGACTGCTGGGACTGAGGAATCAGTCTTCTTGGGTGACATGATATACTTCTATGATTTACTGTCACAAAAGTCCCTTCTTTGGATAGTTTTTACAAGCCTCTTATAGTATCTCAAAGTCAACTATGAAAAATGTGTATTTGAGAACTCAAGGGTGAGACTCATTTTTCCCTTCAGAGATTTTCCAAGTCAGAGAGGTATATCATGTTAGTAAAAGTGTGGTTGGCTTTATGTCCATACCCAAATGTTACAACTATATAATGTAAACAATTCTACCTGTCATTGAAGCTACTGATATCAGTCCACAGGATGTTTGGGGACCTACCTTTTTTACTGCCATAGAATTCTAATGCCAGAGTTTTTGTTACTCTTTATGGCATTCAGTTCCATAGTAGCCATTACTTGCAGCCCTGCTAATTAGCCCTTCAATTCACTGCAGCTCTCATATCATGGATGTCTTCCATGACCTGGGCAAAATGCGGGCCATTCAGAAGGGGCTTCAGGGCACTCTCTAGCTATCAAAGAACTAGTACAAGAGGTTAGCCCTTGGCCTTCAAGAAAAATATCTGTGTGGGTTATGCCATCTGTCTATTCCTATACCCATTACCCACTTGAGCTGAAAGCAGAATATTTCCACTCAAGGTCCTTGGAGGGGGTTGCTCTGTGGAAGATCATTACCCCCCTCTAAGTGAATCAACCGTATCTTCTACTGTGTGTATATGTGTGTGTGTGTGTGTGTGTGTGTGTGTGTGTGTATATCTATATCTATATATACACACACACACATATATATGTATATACATATATTTAATGTTTAGCTATTTATCTTTTTTCATATAAAAATTGTCCCTTTATGTCCTATGCCAATTTTTCAACTAAAGTGCAATTTTTCTTATATTTTTAATTTTTATAAACCAGAGTATTTTCTAACTGAGAAATAGGCTAAAGTAAAAACAAGTTGGATACAATCCAGGCTTCTGTCCTAGGGACTCCTCTTTTTTATTCTGCACACTCCCCTAGATTATTTCATCCAATTGCATGGCTTGAATTACCACCTTTCTTCTCATAGTTTCAAATCTCTTTCTCTAGCTCAGGCCTCTGTCCCAGATGATAGACATACAACTTTGACTGCTTCCTGGGCAGCTTCTCCTGGACCTACCACAGCAAACATACTATGTCCTAAACTGGGCTCATTATTGCCCCCTTACAAACGTTCTCCTTCTATATTCTTGATCTTGGATTGTGGCACCAACATATTCAGCTGGGAACTTGAAAGTACTCCTAGTCTCTGCCCTTTCCCTCATTTCCAAGATTCAAATCCTATTATTTCTTTTGATGAAATATTTTGGAACGTCTCAATTTGGACCATTCATTATTTACCCCATGAATTAATATAATATTCACCTATAATGGTTCTCCTTAACTTCTGACCCAGATCTCTTCATTTTATCTCCTCAGTGCTTTCAGCAAGATTATTATAAAATGTAAAAACTGCAAATATGATCATTTTTCTTCTCCCTCACCCATTCTCAACTAAAAAATCTTCAGTCTTCCCATGTTTTCAGAATGAAGATCTAATTAGTTAACATGATCTATAAAACCCTTTATGATTCAAGCTCTGCCAACTTTTTTTATTGCCTCTCTCACCACTCTCCCATTTGTATTCTCCATTCTTCTAATAGTTAACTAATTGGCATTATCCTGCTTTTTCAGACCTCTGTTTTTGCACATACTCTTCCCTTATCTACAGTTCCTTTACTTACTCCATCCCCTTAGTGAGCTCATGATGCTCTTATTGACCTCCTCCCTAAAGGAAGAGTTAAGTTTTTCTTTCTTTCTGTGCCTATGGGTGCTGTATTACTTATATAATAAGCATTTATTGAGGATTTACAATACAGGAGAAATACAATGCAATAAATCTATCCAGAATAGATTTATTTTGGATTAAAATTTAGTCTAAACCACTTAAGAGTAGGATAGATTACTAAATTTTAGCCAAAATACCAACCTAATTCCTGTTTGATTCAACTGTTCCTACAAATTCAAATTTTTGCTTTTGATTTTAAAAATCAAATTCCTGGTTGATACAACTCTTTTCCTCCAAATCATTTATGATATGCTGGTGTCGCTGAAGAATAAATGCAACCCATCTTTAAGGTAGTTAATTTTGTTTTAAGCAAATAATGAGTTTTAAAGTTGTGACTAACTTCCATCCTTTTACTTACTTATAATTTTGTCAGAAAGTGGGAGGTTGAGCTTGTTAGACTACACAAAATCTTGTGTGGTATTTTGGCATATTAGTTGAGGAGAAGAAGCATAAGGATAGACTAGATTAAGGGGATTAGGATTTGGTCTGTATTGCAGTGGGTGCTTTGTTAGGTATGGGAAGTGAGGAGCTGGGACATTTTAGGACTAATATTACATATCTACAAATCTTATCTAGAAGAAGGCAGTGGAAAGAAATCTGTTTCCACATAAATAAGCTTTTGCTCTCATCATCACATGTTAAGCGTTTTCCCTCAATCTTTCTCTTCCTTTTGGCCTCTTTCTCTTCCTTCACCGGAATAGGTATTTTGGGGCTCAGGTTATACTATTTGTAGTAAATGTCTGTTATTTTGTCTGCCCACCAGGTTTCCCTTGTCTTCTGGGAACATCATGCACCCTTTCTGGGACATACTCCTTTTTTCACTCTAAGCAGTTGATTTGAATGTGAGCTGCTATGTTCTTACAGACCTTGCACCTGGTCACAGTTGATGGCTAATGGGTGGTCAGAACTAATCATTTGGATTTTTGAACTAGGGACTACTGAAAGTATGGGCTGTTCTTCTCTGGCTGTAAGCCGAGATGAAGTATGGTAGCTGCTGGCAGCCATTTTCCTCATCATATGCTTGCAGCTAGTTTAAATGAATAAAATAAACTTGCAGAAAAAAGCAATGATGAGATAGAAAATCCTGGTGGGACTCAAGTTTCTGGTTCCAAGGTTGCTTATATTCAAGTCTCTGCCTTTGTGGTCCAGCTGTAGTCCTGCCCTTCTTGTAGCACCCAAACCAATACATTCCTCCTTTTGCCTAATTGAATTTAAGCTGGGTTTCTGTTACCTTGCAACCTAAAGAGTTACAACTTTTCTCATCCTTCCTCTATATAATCTGTTCCATGCATTTCGTTAATATTATTTTATTAATGTCCTTAAGATGTTAGATGACTTGTATTGATAACACTTTTGCCGAGTGTACAATGAGTAGTCCAAGTTAACAATGTCATTAGAAAATCAGGTAGAACAAGTGAGATGATTTAAGAAGAGCTAGAAGATTGGTCAGGAGGGCTGATTCACATCTAAGGCTGGTCAAAATTTGTTCTCTAGAAGACAGAAGACCAGAATCTTGTCCAGAAAAAAATGGAAAGACCTGGGGTTTGAACTCTGAAGTTCAGATAATCTAGGGGAAAAAAAAAAGATTGTCAGAAGATTATAAGCACTGATTTATAATGTGGGGAAGCGGTAAGTATTGTTTTATAGAAATGTTTACATAGACCAGGGGTTTTCTCATTTGCCTAGGAGAGCTTACATCCCAGGCTCCAGTGTCACCACCTCTTTCTTTTGTCCCTCCACCCAGGGGTGGTAGTGGCTTCCTGTTGTTGCTAAGCTCTGAGTTGCCTCACTGTCCTCTGGCTTATCGGCTCATCTGTCACTTGTATAACCAATTCACTGCATTGCCTTCCCTCTTCTTTAAGTACTTAGGGTGGCTCTGTTTTCCTGTTTGAGCCCTGTCTGTTACATAATATAATGGAGAGAGATCATGGATGGAACATTTTTGTTCTTTAAACTGAGGACAGATGGCCATTTTCTGAAAGAAGGTAACTAAGATTCAGAAGCTGATGTTTGCCTGGAAGTTGTGGGCATGTGGCAGGGGGATGACCCTGAGATTTCCTAGCCCTGAAATGAATGGGTTCAGGGCAAGGACACCTAGGTGACAAAGTGCAATGGAAAAAAATGTATATACGTTCATTACAGCACTTAGCACTATGGTAATACAGTCGTCCCTCAGTATCAAGGGGAATTGGTTCCAGGAACCCCCCATGGATACCAAAATCTGCAGATGCTCAAGTCCCTTATAGAAAATGGTTTAGTATTTGCATATAACTTTTGCATATCCTCCCATGTACTTTAAATCATCTCTAGGTTACTTGTAATCCCTAGTACCATGTAAATTCTATGTAAATAGTTGTAAATACAAGGAGGAACACCTCATAATGTTAAAATTTTTAGTTAACCAGGAAGGTATATAAATCTAAATTTATATGCACGTAATAACAGCCTCAAAATGTATAAAACAAAGAATGACTTAACTAAAAGAATATACAAATTCAAATCAAAGATATTTGAAAACACCCTTCTCAGTAAATGATAAGCCCCCAAAATTTTCAAGGCTATACTTGTACATCTTCTCTTCAGAATTTTAAGATCAGTTTATCATGCTCCAACTTGCTTTTGAAAAAATTTATTATCAGCAACTTTATTTCTACATCTGTTAAGGATCTGAGAGATTCTAGTGAGGGAGATGCTGAGACCTGGCCTAATGGAGGTGGAGGTGCAGAAGGAAGGCACAAACAGACACGGTAGAGACACCCTGTCTTGAAGATGTCACAGTTTAAATGCCTAAAGATTTTGAAGGACCGTTAAGTAACCGGAATTATTTTCCTTGGTGACCCAGGTGCCCCACCAAGGCTTGGATACCACGGTATCCAAGGCTGGATACCCCACCTGGCTTCCTTGTTTACTGACAGGTAATAAGTAGCTTGCCAAAGAAAGGAAAACAAAGTTTACTATTCCCAAAGTGTGGTTTTTCTTCTCTCTCTCTCTATTTTTTATTTTTCGTATCTAAATCCTGTTTTTGGTGTGTTAAGAGGACATGAAAACAATCTTGATTGATTTCCCTTATATACAAGCAAATTATAGGCTAATAATTATACTTCTTTGAGTTGACAGATCATTATAGCTTTAAGAAACTGCTGTGATTTCAACTGGAGCTGGTAACTGTTTCAATTAAAAATTATTTCAGTTATATAAAAAAATACAATGTAAATGCTATGTAAATAGTTGCTGGTGTGCAGCAAATTAAAGTTTTGCTTTTGGGAACTTTCTGGAATTTTTTTTGAATATTTTTGATCCAAAGTTGGTTGTATCTGCGGATGCAAAACCCGTGGATGTGGTTGGCTGACTGTATAGTTATTTTAACTGCATAGTTCAAATGCAGCAGATTGAGATCCATCCAAAGCTCACAGTCAGCCAGAGCTGGTGAGTGGGACTCATCACCCTGTTTGCTTGTTCTTTCTATTATGATTTCCCTTTTCAACACTGTTTCCTTCTGGTAAGTAGGTTTGATCCATAAGGGTTGATAAAGGTGTGCAAGTAGAAGTATTGGAGGTGCCACAAAAGTACTATGCTGGATGTGTAAAATGCTAATTCTCTGTAGTGGCTGATCTGATCAAGGAAATAAATGGTATAAGCCAGCAGTCCAGTAGGGCTTGCGGAGGTGGTGAAGAGGACAGGTTCTGTAGCCAGCCTGCCTGGTTCCAGCCATGGCCCTGCTGCTTTCCTGCTGTGTGTCCTTGTGCAAGTTAAGTGACCTCTCTGCCTCACTTTCTTGATCCATAAAATGAGTGTAATCATAGTACCTACTTCATAGGGTAATTGTGAGAATAAAATGACTTAGTACCTGGAAAGCTCTTAGCACAGCTCTGGGCACTTAGTAAATGTAACCATCATCACTGTCATTATGAAGGGCTTCAGAAGCCTCACCGTAGCCTAGGAGGAAGTAATCAACAAATGTCTGAACAGGTGTGGTAAGAAACTATGGCCACAGGCATGTCATAAGTTCAGGGACTTTGAAGGGAATGAAACCATAATTGTCAATCTCTGACGTAGGAAATGTGCCTTCATGCAACCCCTGCGGTAATGTCCCTCTACAGTGCTGATAAAATCATGCTCCCTCTTCTAGGAATGCATTCCACTTCCTAAACAGGATTAACCTGGAGGTCGTTACTAGATTTTGGAGACCCCCTTAGCTAGAAGATTCTCAGGTTATAATTTTGTAGTAAATACATATCTTTTTTATTATGGTCACCCAGCATTCAAATTCACTTTCTGTGTTTGTGGAATCTTGGGTAGACTTGGGGAGAAGCAGAGCCCACCCATGGCAGAGGCCAAAAAAGCCAGTTATTTTTTTCTCCCTTGCAGCTTAAGTTTAGACTGGCTAACTTCAGCCATAGTCCCTAAAGAAGCAGGGACAGTTTAGCATTTCTTGTGGTGGTGGTGGTGGTGGCTGTGGCATCCAGTGTCCAGTCCAGTGATGACTGTGTCAGCAGTTTTAGCAGAGTTCCCTAAGCTGTAGGTGGTGGCAATCCAGCGGTGCCACCCAAAGTTTAGTGGTGATGGCTGAGCACCTAACCAGGCTATTCCTGGCATGTGACCTTGTCAGTGGTTCTGGTTACCTATATTTTCCTGGTTTCTGCTTATATTTTGAGCCTAGTTCTTCCGTCTTTGTGTTGATTCTGTGAATTACCCAGTAGTTTTCAGTGAATTCTCTTTTTTTTTTTTTCCAGTAGCCAAAGTCAATCTTATTGTTTGCAACATGAAACTCTGCCTAATGCACTGATTTTCTGTGTTCCGCTGATACCTACAACTACAGTGGCTGTTTCTTTTTTTGAATACATCTTTGTTTATTTTATTTTATTATTTTATTTTATTTTTTTGACTGCACAGCACGTGGGATCTTAGTTCCCCGGCCAGGGATGAAACCCACGCCCCCTGCAATGGAAGGGCGGACTCCTAACCACCGGACCGCCAGGGAAGTCCTGTACAGTGGCTGTTGCTTTATGTCAGAGCCAACGTATTGATTGTAGGAAAATCTAACCTTTATCTGTTGCAGTCCTTTAAGTCTCAATTTTTAAAGTATAGGCTTTGTGAACCCAGACATAACCAACTGTGTTTCTTGTCAGAAATTTGCTATGGTACTACAATATGCATTGCATTTATCCAACTCATTTCAATTTATCAAACACCTACTGAACATTTACCTTGTGCTAAGCAATGGTTAGGTTTTGGAGACACAAAGTCAAATATGACAAGGTCCCTCCTTGCACATATTTAGAAACCTGCCTGTTTAATGTGTGAGATTTGGGCAAACCAATTCAGCTATATTCAAAGGGGGAAAAGAAAAGAAAGAAGGGGTAAGAGTAAGGCAGTGTGACGTGGTGGTTAAAATCTTGATATAGAAGTTTGACCAGCCATGGTTCATATCCAGGCTCTTATTTGCTGTGTTAAATAGGACAAATTACTTAACCTATCTAAACTTCAGTCTGTTTATCTGTAGGGGTAATACCTATATCCTCATATTATTTTGAAGTTTAAATGAGATAATGGAATAAAGTGATTAGTCAGAAATGTATGTTTTCTTCCAGTATGGATAAACTAGTTTTAAATAGAAGTAGACAATGTTTTCTGCCTGTTTTTCTCTACTTGATGATGGTTAGCAGCATTTTAGTAAGAATTTTCACTATTTGCTATAGTAGAACTGACTTGTATGTTTCAAAAGTCATTTATGATGCATGAATCTCCCCTCTAGCATTTCTTTTCCCACGAAGACCAAGAAAAATGATTCATTTACTCAACTGCTGTCTGATCTTTTTCCCTGAGTGCACCTCTTTTAGACGCTGATCATTAAATTGTTACTTAGATTCTTCAGCCCACTTAAAAAATGTGTTATAAAAAGGGTTTTATTGCCTTTGGAGTTCTTCTTAAAGTACTTTTCAAATTATATTTGGTCTAGTTTTCAGTTTATGGCTAACCTGCTATGTTTTGCGGGCTTCCTTGTTTTCCTTAAATGGGCTAATTTTCTATTATTAGAAACTGTTTTTTTTAAAACCTCTGTAATTGTTGTTGTGGCCATCAATCAGACAAGGTGGGAGTTTTGTTTGTTTGTTTGTTTATTCTTGGAAGAGTTTTTAATTAAAAAATTTTTTTTGGTGTACTCCTTTTCCAATCTTATATAAATTTTATTTTTGGCTTCTGATGAGGTGTTTGAAAATAGTCTCCAGGCTTCTATTTTATTTTCACTTTTCATTCACTTCTGTCCCCACCTCAACATCTGCACTTGCTTCTGTTGAAATCAGCACAAATGATACCAAACGAGGGGTTATAGACTGAAGTTCTAAGTGCTGGGACAGCTTCAAAGTCACTGTGTGACCTTGGTTAGGTCATCTGACTGCTTTGGTCTGCAGTTTCCTCATCAGTATAATGAGGGGAGTTTATTCATTTATTACACAAGTATTCATTAGGCACATATTGTATGGCAGTCACTGTGCCAAATGCCGGAAAAATCTGCAACGAGCAAGAGTCGAGGTGCCTCCCCTCATGACATGTACATTCTAGTGCTGTTAAATTATCGAAACTCCAAGGCCCTTGTGAGTTTACAGCACTGTAAGTACAATGTTACTTCCACTTAGTTCCAGTTCTCTTTTGAATCAAATGGAAAAAAATTTGATATGTGTGAAGTTCGTTTTGGGCTTGTGGACATTCCTTTGACTTAAACACCTTGCGGTTTGTCCTACAGGGTGTTCCGTGGAAACCAGTGGGAGATGCTCTCTCCAGAAAGGATTCAGGTCCAAAGCTGCCTACTACATCCCCCTGTGAAAGTGAATCTTAAAACGCTTTTGGAAATACACTTTAGATCTCTGCTTTCTGAAGCACATTAAAAAAAAGAATTACTGGAATAGTGACCACTGACCTTTATTTAGTTGTGGGAATCAGTCTCAGTCAAAGAGGAAATGAAACTTTTCTTGGTTGTGGCCAATATGAAAATACTTATTCAATTATAAAATTGTATGCAGTTATAAGACCATAAATCTCTTTACTGGGGATCAGTAATAATAATAAATAATAGCGAATAGTAAAAAATATACATTTTATTATTTGGCTGACAATATGGTATGTGACATATGCCTTGGAAAAAGAGTGGACTGGTAAACTTTTAAACTTACTTGCCAATGGCTTATTAGTGTTACAGGAATTATCACAATAGGAGTCCTTAAAAGAATATTTAAGCCAAGTCTTCTTTCCCTTCATATTCCATTTAATTTAAAGTGGGCTATTTGTGGGATGATATATGCCAGGTAGTAAGAAAAGGTTGGAATTATATTGAGGTAATTTTGGAACTATCATCAAAATGGAGCCATCTGAAATGATTGTTTATAATAGATAATGGCTGTCAGGAAAAATAAAATAGAATGAAAGATGTAAGCAAAGCGACAGAAAATAACTGATGAGCTGGTGGAAAATCCAGAAGTTGCATGAAAATCAACTCATAACAGGGTTTTGCTTGATTTTATGGGAAGAAATTAAGTAGTAAATATTAAAGTTAATATATGAGTTAAGACTCAAAAAATTTGAGTTAAGACTCAAATTCTGTCTTAACCAGGATAATAATTCTTGTTTCAACTCTCAATTATCACACTTGTATCTTTTCCTGTTCATGAATTCATATTAAATTTTCTTAATATAATGGCTCTAATTTCATTTGTCTCCTTAGATTAATCTTCCGACAGTTCAGGAACAATAATCACAGTTACTGAACCATGGTTCGTGTATATACATATTTACACACACTACAAAAATAACCATAAAATAACCATAAAAGAAAATAGAAGTCGTGCCAAAAGAAAATTGGAGGTAAAGGGCTATTAAGATTTCAGAGGAGGGGAAAGAGTACATCCAAATTGGAGGAAAAGGGGAAAATTTGTGCCTCAGATTTGTGCTGGCCTTAAAAGGCAGTGAAATTAGGGCCTTCAGAGATGCAGGGAACACCTTCCAGGTGGAAGGAATAGTAGCGCTATACAGTGGAATTATATTGGCTTGGAGTTAACTGAACTTTGGTTCAGTTTTCTCTCATTCCTAGTCTGACCTGTAAAAATTGGAATAATAACATCAAAACCTTGCTACAGGGTTGTTGTGAGGTTTAAATGGTACAATCCAGAGGAAATTCTTAGTAAAGTTCCCGGTAAAAAGTGGGTACTTGGGCAAAGACCCTCCCTTCCTTTTTCATGTGAATGTGGAGGCCATTCGATACCAGGCTAAGGAGTTTGCTGAAGCTATAATCCTGGTTCTACCATTTACCAGCTGCCTGACCTTTGGCAAGTTATTTAACCTCGCTCAGAGGGATGGTGAGTTTTCAATAGAAGGAGCTAAATAGGAAAGGAAAATGATGAACTTAGTTTATCATGCTTTTAGGAGTTTTAAGAGATAGAACGGTGTAATGCCCAAGAAGTAGATTTATTGTCAGAAGAACTGGATTAAATCCTGACTTCAACAATTACTAGAAAGATGACTTTGAACTTTAGGTCTCCTTCTTCATCTCTAAATGGGAGACTACAATGACTACTTCAAAGGATTGTTGGATAGATGAAATACATTGTTGTGAAAACTTCTCTCATGGTGGCCAGCACCTAGGTGGCACCTACTGAATAAAAACGAAATTTATAGACTTTATGGAATTTATGGACTACTCCAGCTCCTCACAAGGCTGATCTAGGTTTTAACGTATATGCTTTTTCCTACAATGTGCATACTGGTACTTCAAATTGTACAGTAATTTGACAGCCTTCTGAACTTTATGTTTTCTAAGTATTCATTAGCTGACATAATTTCAGGGGATGTGAATGCCAGGATTGGCAGCGGGTCCACCAGAGCTACATCCATCAGAAACCTGCAATTGTCTAATTCTTCCTTTTAAGGCACTTCTCCAGGATAAACTGTCTGAATCAAAGAGGAAAATATCTGATCAAACCCATTTATAATCATAGTCCAATAATGGTAAATGGCAGGCTATGGGATAAGTCTGTGGACTTTCACTTAGTTTTCCAACCAGAGGCAGCATTATTGATGATTGAAGAATTAGCTCTTCAGAGCTTATCTACAACCTCGACTTGGATATTTTAGACTGGTTGAAAGTAAATATTTTTCTCTTAAACTTAATCTGAACTTTCAAAATGTCCTTGCATCTGTCCCTACATGTAACTCAATCGGCAAGATTTTAGGAATGAAGTTAAACTGAAGTGAAAAAATAAATGTAAGACAACAAAGAATTTATGGCACATATTTTATTCTGGAAGTCTTCATGAATAACTATTTATAATATTAACAAATTGTGATTATACTACTATGCCGCTGGACTATTCAAAAACAAGTGCTTTTATTGCTTGCTTTATAAGAGAGATCAGAAAGAAAAAAAGTTCCAGGCCATATTATCAAGACATTATCTCAAATATAACTGAGATCAAGTCATCCAAAGAGTCATTAAATTATAGTTCTTTTAAAAACAACTTGTCCTTTTCAAAAATTAAATTATTCTGGAATATTTTGGGCTTGACCACAGGGACACCAAGAGTACACATTTGGGGACTTTATCTTCTTTGGTATCACTTCAGGATGAAGAAATTCAGAATCATGTGCATGGATTGATTACTAAACAAATCATTTCGATTACTACTTTGCCTCTCTGCATTTTGTTGTCCCCAGTATTCTCCATAGCCAGAATCCATTATTTTCATCAGCTCTAAAAAAATCCAGTCTTTCAAGGCTGAAAAGAGCTCCAGAAGAAAATTTCTGCTGCCAGAATTATTTTGATCTTGCTTGAGTAGTTGGCTGAAGTCCTTGCCAACCTATTTACCTTAATTAACTCCGCAGGTATGGTTCCCTCATGATGATCTCTAAGTGTAGTTGACTCTAGATTAAAAAAGGGAAACCCTCCATCTCCTGAAATCACAGAACCATTAAGGCTCTTAGAGACTTCCTCAAAATAACATCACATTTTTTTCCCTTAAATTGAAAGACTAAGTCTCAATCTAATAGCTTGCTTGCATAAGGAGCTAACCAGCTCTAGGTATAAACTATTTTTTACAGATAATGGCTATTAAAATATTTGTTATATAAGTAGATTCTGTTATTTATCTCCTCCAGAGAATACCTGAGACTTTGTAAAACTTTTATATTTTATAGATATATTATTTTTTCCTCCTTAAATCTCTTTCTGTATCTAACCAGCATCCATCCAATAATCTGAACAAGGAACCTGGGAGTTATCCTGGAATCCTCCCTGCCCTTCCCACATCCATTCAATTCCCAACACTTGCTGACTTTTACTCCCTAAATGTGTGTTGGCTGCCCTGTCGATCCCTCTGGCCATGTCTCATCCAGGCCCTCACACTCCTCTCTGGGCTTTCACAGCAGCACCCTAAAGGCTTTCTCTGCCTTCAGTAACGGCTTCCTCTGATTTACCCTTCAGAGCAATATATTTAAAATCCAAATTGATCAGGTAACTTCCTTTCATTGGCTCTCCATCATCCGCAGTAAAAAGAGACCCGAGCTCCTTGGCATAAAATATAAGGCCTCCCCCGATCTGGCTTTTTTTAAATGAGCTTCTCAGGTTTATTTCCTACAAGCTGCTCACTGCCTAGCACTGCATGCTACAGCACGGGGCTCAGCCTCAGCACTACTGACATTTGGGGCTGGATAGTTCTTTGTTGGGGGGCGGGGCTGTCCTGTGCCATGGTAATATGTTCAGCAGCATCCCTGGCCTCTACCCACTAGATGCCAGTGGTACTCTCTTCTCCCAGTTATGACAACCAAAAATAACCCCAGACATTGCTGAATGTCCCCCAGGGGACAAAATTGCACCCTGGTTGGTAAATAGGAGTTGCATAATGAATCACTAACTCTTTGAACACACCAAGCTATGTAGTACCTCCACTCCTTTGTTTTTCTTGTTATTTGTTCCTGGAAAGTCTTTCTCCTTCTTTGCCTAATGCAGGGAGAGAGGAAAAGATTCTGTCCTTATGTCCTCTCCCTTCTTTGTTTCCTCTGAAGAGGAGGGACTAGTGATCTGATTCGTCAGATTCCAGGACACACTGGAGAACAGGTGAGAGCATTTCTTTGAAAGGACTGCATATGGGTATAACCCACTCTTCAATTTTTTTAAAAGAAATTAACCAATAATGCATGAATCCATGCTTATAAAAATTGAAACAATATAGAACATAGAATTAAAAGTGAAAGCTTTCCAGGGTCAAAGCACTCTAATTAAAAAAAAAAAAAAAAGATTTGATATATACTGCCCCAACATTATCAACACCAGACATCCTCCCCCTTTGTGGCTGTGGCCTCCTCAGGGTTCCAGGATTGTGTATAGAGGGCGGAAGCTAGGTCGGCTCACGAAAACACAAAACTATTACTTCTTGATGCTTGCTAGGGTTATCCGAGCAGGTGATTCACATTTTGGGTCTACCTAGCTCAAAGAAGGACATTTCAACAAAGCTTCTATAGGCCGCATTCTTCTTGCATTCCTTATCCAAATCCTTACAATCCTTTTCCCTACCATCCCCGTAAAAATCCACAAACCATAACAGTCAGAGCTGTTATCAAGAAAGACAGAGACTTTTTGCCATTTTAAATGTACAGTGTTACAAACATCAGTCCAAAGACAGCCCCAGAGATTCTGCTTCACCTGATCAACGGTGAGCCCTGGGGTCTGTATTTTTTTTTTTTACTGACTCCCCACCCCCAGTCGAGTGATGTGCAGCCTGGTGTGGAAGCCAGAGGCTGAAGAATACAAGTTAAAATGTAAAGAGATGCATCCAGGTACCCAGTGTTTTGACAGCTGCGTATGTCACTTCATGTTCATATGAATATAGCGTGGAGTAGTAGCCACACTTAAAAAATTCCAAGTTTCATAAATTCTTATAGCAGATGGAAGAAAAGATGTCTCTATATGCCTATGTCCTAAATACTGTGCAGGCCTTAAAAACAAACTAGGTAAAGAGAAAATACCTGCGAGGGCTCTTTGTTAATATAATGAAAACATGCCTGATGGTGGGGAAATATAGCTATTTTCATAAAGGTTTCCAGCTACGGGAACAAAGGGTGAAAGAAATCCTTTCCACGCAAGTTTAATTCTAGAGACCCCATCCTTTACACAGGGAGCTTATCCCTTTCCCCTAATTCTGTTGATTATTATTCTTTTTCAGCCTTCCTCAACACTTAGGATCCCACGGGAGGTCACTAGGGATGGTGGGGGTGAAGTGTTCCTAGTAGCAGAAATGAAGATGAGAGAGTGAACTGGAAAAACGCTTTAAAAACTCTAATTGAGACAAACCTGACTACAAAATTGTGTCTGTGCTATGATTACAACTGTAACAATTCTGTCTGCATATGGACGGGGACTGAAAGGGAGCATAAAAAAAATGTAAACAGTTTGGTTTGTAGGATGGCAGAATTTTGGGTGGATTTTTCTTTCTTTTGAGTTTTGTCAATGTTTTGGTAATGTTTTGCAATAAACAATACTATAACAGAAGCAGCTGAACCTGCTGACTAATTATTGTTAGAAAGAGCAGCCTAGCCTCAACTCCGTCAGAGCTAAAATCGCTGCCTTTGGCAGATGCTCTCCAACGTTAAAGTTGATAATATCAGCTAACCTTAACCAAGAAGTCAACTCCTTCTGGTCCAAAGGATCATTTAAAAAATTATTTTATTTTATTTTTTGCAGCTAACTCATTCTGGCAGGCATACCAAATATTAGTTCAGTGGGGCCCATAGGAGGGTGTTTCATTTTGTTGCTTTTCTTTTCTTTTTTAAAAATAGTTGAAATGGTTGATTGGTTACACCTGTCCTAAGAAAGGTCTTGGACCAAATCATCTGCAGTATAGTGAAAAACTCAGGGTCCTTAAAAGAGTGTTTGTCTAAGTATGTGAGTGGATTCAGACTCCACTTTGAGGGAAATGCTGGTGTCACCTGCAGGAACCCCTGCAGCTTATCTTTGAGCAGAAATGGAATGGCAAGAATACAAGTCAGTTTCTTAAAAAATTGACAACAGAATGTCAGCCTGACTTCCTGCACATCTGGTGTTGAAAGCGTATGGATAATCAACGTCAAAAACTATTGGCACTTCAGGCACTTGTCAGCGAATTCAGTCCTGAAGTGACTTTAACTGTGCACTTGCCAAAGGCTCACCTAAGACACGTAATATTGGAGAGAGATGATTTAATGAACGGGTGAGCTCTCCATTCCTCTTCTAGGGACTCTAATCTCTGTTCTTGTGATTCGTTGTAGTATCAGGAAGCAACATATCTGGGCTGGATAACCTCTGTTCCCGATAGAAATGCTCTCACCGAGTTAAAAATCTAGTATTATGCTCTGCGCCTTTATGAGATTCAGTATAAGAATTATCTATTGGAACATGCTTTTGCATTTTTTCTTGCAAATATTGCTGAGGATGTTGTACCTTATGTTACCTAAAATCTATTGTTAAAAAAATTAAGTGATACATTCTTTCTGGATTTAGAACATTAGCTTTGCTTGTAATACAAGTTAGAAACCAGGTGTTTGTCTTTGTGCTTTAGGTACCGGGAAACTCATGCTTTATCCCTAGAACTCCTCCAATGGCAGTTTTGTACAGATCGGAGAAAGTGGTGAACTCAGACAGCAGAGTCAGGCACAAGAAGGAGGATATTATTTGGTGCCCATTCAGTTGCTGTGCCTATTATGGCTTAGGTAGGTACAACACTTTCAATTTTAATGATCTCATTAGAATTTTTTTCTCCAAGAATTTGCTGTTTCTGAAGTGCTAGATTTTCAGAAAGGAAGAAATGCATTTCATTTTCTATAAATATCAAAATTAATTACTCATCGTTATAACTGATCATTAAAATTCAAAATTAGATGAGAATGTTCTTAATAGATTTGTTTAAGCCTTGAAGAGGTCCATTTTATTATAACATCTACAGCTCTACTATTTGTGGAAATTATGACATAAGGTTCATAATTGAATTAAGCCAATACCTTTGCCCAAATCCTAAGAAGAAATAAATAAAAGATGGTGGGTAAAACTATGGTATCTTATTAGGAAAAGTGTAGGCAATTGAGTAGAATTGTTTTTGTAGATCTCACCCTAGTTTATCTAGTTGGGAACATATTCATTCATTCACTCATTCATTCTTTCAGTCATTCAACATGCGAGTCTAATATGTTCCAGGGGCCATTTTAGGTCCCAAGGATACATCAGTTAACAGAACAGATAGAATTCCCTGCCTTTATAGAATTTGCATTCTAATGGGGAGGGGAGAAGACAGTCAGTAAAACAAATAAAAAATATATGGTGTAACAGTTGGTATTAAGTGCTGTGATGAAGAGTCAAGAGGATAAGGCAGAGATAGGGTGCTTTGGGTGTGAGGGTAGAATTTGCTATTTTAAATAGTGTGACCAGGTGGCATCTGAGCATAGATCGGAAGGAGAGAGTGATGTCTCTCCGGGAAGAGTTTCCATGCAGAGGGAACAGTTTGTGCAGAAACTCCAAAGCAAGGTTGTGCTTGGAGTATTTGAGGAAAGTGAGGCGACAGATGTGGCAGGAATGGAGGATGGGAGGAGAGTGGTGGGAGGCCATCGAGGGATGAGAGAGCCAGAGCATGCAGGCCATTTTAAAGGGCTTTAAAAATGAGATGGGGAACAACTGGAGGGTTTTGAGCAGAGGAATAACATGGTCTGACATGTTTTAAGAGCATCATCTGGTTGCACTGTGGAGAACAGACTGCGATGGGGAGATGTGGGACCAGTGGGAGCAGGAAACCTAGCTGGGAGATGATGGTCACTTGGACTCAGGTTACAGTGGTGAAAGTGGGGAAAAGTGGTCAGATTCTGATTCTGTTTTGAAAGTAGAGCCACTAGGATTGCTGAGTATTAGAGAAGGAGTTAACGAAAGAGAGATGAGTTTTTGGTCTGAGCCAGAGCTTCAAGAAATGCAGTCTGGAGTTGCCATACATTGGATGAGGAAGACTGTGGGAGGAAGATCAGGAGTTTGGTTTTGGACAGATTAAGTTTGAGACGGTCCAAGTGGTAATATCCAATAGGTAGTTTGATAATATAAACATTAACTCAAAATTAATATTACAGTTACTAGAAATATTATATATACATATGTAGAAATAATATATTATTAATGATATTATTAAATTTTAATATGTTTGTGTTACTACATTTTAAGAGAGACACTAACAAGTTAAATATATTTTGAAGAGGATGACTGAGACGGCAAGCACAGGAAACCATATTGGATAAGCAGCCTTTGAAGGAAATGGAGATGTTTAGCATGAAGAAGAGCGGTCCTAGGGTAGATGTGTTTCTTTACATGCTGGAAGGGCTACCTTGAAAAGGGATAGCGAATGAACTTTACCTGTCATTCTCTGAGATGGATAGAAGTTATAGGAAGCCCGGTTTCAGGTCAATGTAAGATTATACACATGGACACATTTTTATGAGTAGAATTTCTGTGTTCTTCTGCAGCAGGATGGATTCTCTTCTGAAGTAGTGATGCCTTATTGCTGGAAGTGTTTGACTGGAGACTTGCTGAGGATATTGTAGAGGGGACTGGATGGAGGGTTAGATTAAGGTTCATTTCTTTTTGTTTCTGTGTATTTTTCCTAGGGACCAAAGTACTCCATGTACCAATGCACCATCATGAATATTTTTTCTTGTATTGTGTTTTAAGATTTCATGGGTCTATGAGTTTCTCCCAAATTAAACTATAAACCTCTTGAGGACCGGAACATGTTTTTATCCTCTTTGTATTCCCTGATGCACTTGGTACAAGATTTTGTATGTAACGAGTACTCAGAAAAATATTTTTTGGTTGAATAATTTTGCTTCCAAGGCATCCTTATCCGAAATGCAAACACTACTGGGAAGGGGAGTTCATACCCAGCCTAACACCTTATTGTGGCTGAATTGACAGGACCAGTTTAACCCTTGAAATTCTGAGGGTCTGGAGTGGAAGAAGGTTGTCAAATGAGGAAAAGAAAATTCACCAAAAATTCATCTTTGTCTATGGCTGATTCTGCCTGCGTATAAAGTCTACCTAAAATGTCAACTGTTGTGGTATTGGAGTATTAAGAATACGTATTAGAAAAATGGTACTGATGAACCTATTTGCAGGACAGGAAAAGAGATGCAGACATAGAAAATGGACTTGTGGACACAGGAGGGGAAGGGGTGGGGGGGACGAACTGAGAGAGTAGCATTGACATATATACACTACCATGTGTAAAATAGATAGCTAGTGGGAAGCTGCTGTATAGCACAGGGAGCTCAGCTCGGTGCTCTGTGATGACCTAGAGGGATGGGGTGAGGGTGGGTGTGAGGGAGGCTCAAGAGGGAGGGTATATATGTATACATATAGCTGATTCACTTTGTTCTACAGCAGAAACTAACACAACGTTGTAAAGCAATTATACTCCAATAAAAAAAAAATACGTATTAGAGTCTAAAATATCTGAATGATATTTTAGAGGTTTGAAAGAATTAAAGAACGTCCAAGACAGTTACTTCTTCTGCTTTCAGAGAGTACTTCCAACAGTGAGAAAATCTTGTTAATTCACGTCTCTTACTTCTATAGACTTCACAGAAAACTAGTAGCAGAGATTCAATGAGTTCCTTGCCATAGAAGGTGTTAAATTAGAGGATTAATAACCACTCTCAAGCCAGCCATCCATTCATCCACCCATCCATCCACCCACCCATCCATCCATCCATCCATGCGTCCATCCACCCATCCATCCATCCATCCACCCATCCAATGAACATTTATTGAACACATACTGTGGACTGAACAGTGAGGGGTTCCATGAAGGACTGTAATCTTGAGGAGCTCACAGGTGAGTAGGAGAACCTATCTAACATTATGGTACACTGTGTTAAATACTGTGCATTGGAAAAACAAAGTTCCATGAGGTCAGAGAGGAAAGAGCAACTAACTTCTCGGGGAAGTTGGGAAATTCTTCCTGGGGCAAATGCCATTTGAACTAACAAAGCTTTTTTGTGATCCTCCTCAACACCCCCAACCCAAGGCAGTGTATTTCTCTCTGCTGTCTTCCTGTGGCCCTTGTTACCTGCTTCTGATTACAGCAGTGCCCTGTTTATTGCAATTATCTGTTTACTGTCTACTTCTCTGCCTGGCCAGTACTCTTTAGTGGCATTGACTTTGTCTTATCATCTCTGTCCCTACCCAGTATCCAACACAGGTCGTAAGTTGTTTGTTAACAGACTCAAAATAAATGAATTTTGAAGAATAAGTTGAAATGTGCCAGGTCCAGGAGGAGGGAGAAGGGCGTTCAAGACAGAGGCATGAACCTGTGAGAAGTTATGGAGGTGTCTAAGGGTATAGTGTGTTAGGAAAATGGTGAGTGGGTTTGGAAGACTGACATGGAGGGAACATTCAGGGGAGGGTTGGGAGATGGTGACCAAGGAATGAAGCACGACATTCTCATGGGTCCACTGGAGGTGAAATGACTCAGTCAGAACATAGAACATTTTAAAAACCATCAAGCAATATATGTTGCAGCTGTCCCTGAACTCAGCTCCAGCCTCCGGACTCTGGCCTCTCTCCAACCTTCACTCCACGTTGAGCCTCGCTCATCCCTTGTGATCATGTTTGCTTTCTTCTGAGGGTTTGCAAAGCAAATTTTGCATTTTAGTTGTAGGTTTAACTACATTCTATTTATATCTTTCTTATCCCATGGACAGAGAAATATCCTTTGTTCCTTATTGAAATGACTTGATTGCATCTACTTTCTAAATTATTCCATGAGAAATTAAACAGTCCTTTTTTTTCAATCATTCATTGTTCCTAGTGACTGGCTTCATCACCATCCACCCAGTTTCCCCAGCTAGAAATCTGGACTTTATCCTAAGCCCTACTTTTCCCAAAGTGCTCTCTTCCGATCAATATCAGGTCTTCCTAGTCTAATGTCCAAACGAATCTTGACATTGTTTTCTTCTCTTTATTCATATAGCCTGAGTTCAGGCCACTTTATCTCTCACTGGATTATTGAAACAACACCTTAAATGGTCTCCCTACCTCTACTTTTCTGTTTATCTCTATCTATCTGTCTATCTATCTATCTATATCAATAAAAATCCAGCCACTGCAGTTATATTTCTTTTTTTTAATTTAAAAATTTAAAAATTGTGGCAAAATATACATAACGCAAGGTTTACCATTTTAACCATTTTTAGGTGTACAGTACAGTGACATTAAGTACGTTCATGTTGTTGTGGTACCATCAGCACCATCCATTTCCAGAACTTTTTCATCACCCTAAACTGAAGTTCTAAACCCATTAAACACTAATTGTCCATCTTCTTCTTCCCCCAGGCCCTGGGAACTACCATTCTACTTTCTGTCTCTGTGAATTTCACTACTCTAGAAACCCCATTATAAGTAGAGTCATACAGTACTTGTCCTTTTGTGACTAGCTTATTTCACTTAGTATAATTTCCTCAAGGTTCACCCATGTTGTAGAATGTGTCAGCATTTTTGTCCTTTTTCAGGCTGAATAATATTCCACAGTATGTATATACCACATTTTGTTTATCCATTCATACCCTGATGTCTATGATATTTATTAAATATTATTACTCTTAGAACTTTATTGTAACTTGTCCCTGTTACTCTCAGGATACAGCTAAAAGGCTTTACTATGGTTTACGGGGCCCCCACCTAACGCTGCAGCTTTCATTCTATTTATGTCCCCTTACACTCTCCACTTCAGTCAGGCGACCTGGCCTTGCCTCCATCTCTTTCACATCTGGGCCTTTGTCCCAGCTTCTTCCTCAGCTTACGATGCCATTTTTCAGGATGAGCCCAGCTTTTACCTCAGGACTCAGCTCAAGACATCACCTCCTCCAGGAAGCTTTCCTCCTCTCATCCAGGCTAGGTTAGGCATCTCCTTTTTTGTGCTCCTGGAATCCCCTGAAGTTCTTTCTACCAATACTCTTGTCACTCTCAGAGCAAAGACAATGTCTTATTTCCCATTTCATTCCTGGACTCTAGTATATTTTGAGCGCTCAGTTCATTTCTTTGGAACAAATGCATAACCGTGTAGGCAAGTATCTGGAGTCATGGAGGAGGTGGGCGCTGAGGCAGAGGCCTGTGTGAGTGACTAACTCAAGGCCAACAAGAGTGAGGGCATAATCCCGTGCAGCCTGCCAAATGCTGACTGCCTTCATGCCTGTGGAACCACTGGATGTGGCACTGGCTGCACACAGTAGAATGACCGGTGTGCACTGAGATGCGCATTCCCAGCCCTCAACTGAGAAGCCCGGTTAGGTGTTTTGGTACTTTCAGCACGGTTTTAATCTTTTGCTCTTTTGGTAAATGTGCTTACACCCTTCCTGCCTCTATTCTCCACCAATTCTCCTCCTCACTCTCCTCCCCCTACTCTGAACTTGGAAATAAATTCATATGTTTAGGTCACTTAAACAAAAACGAGATTTTATTCTGTGAAGAAAGTGTTTAGTTTGTAAAAGGATAAATGGGCTATTTTGGATCAAATAACTGTTTTCTTTAGCCATTTAAAATGGTCTATTTTCATTTTTTAAGCCATTGCCTTGTGAAAGGACCTAAGAATATCCCCAACTTAGTGTTAGATCCTGTAATTACATTTTCCCATTTTGAAAGCAGTTATGCAGTCCTTACAATAGAGTCAACGCGGCTAAAAATAAACTCCAGGCAGTTCATATTAACTGGGTAATAATAACAGGCAACAAGGAGGCTCCCTGTCCAAATATGATGAAAACAGGAAGTTCATTACACAAGCTGTTCTTTCCTGATAGATCTGAATTCTTAAAGCCTTAACTCAAAAATAATCTCTTCAGGTTAAAAATAAAAGCAGAGAGTTGTCTCTTACTTGTGGCTCAATGGAGATGATAACATTGTAGCTAAATAAATCCACACAGCCATGGGTAGACTGTAACTCCAGATCGCCTGTTTGGAGGAGGAAGGAGGAAGTTTGCAGACCCCTCTCCTGGCAGACAGGCGGCTGGATGCATTTGCCTGGGGGTTTACTGTTTTCTTACCCTGGCACAAGCTGCCAAGGAGATATTGCTTTACTTTGGTACGATGGCAGGAAGGCAGAAAGCCTTCCGGTGTGGAAAGCATTTTTATTTTTCCCTGGGGAGAAAATGGATGAACAGAACACCCCCAGCTCTAAGTGTCTGCCAAGTATTGTAAATTTCAATCCTGGTTTTTCAGGGTGAAGTGGGAATGAGGCCCAAAGGAGGAGGATAAACCCCCTTCCTTATGGAACTCCTTTTCTCTAGTGAGTGTCACTGATTGTAAAGATTCAGATTTTCATGATTAAAGCAAGGTGAGCATGGAGGAAAATCTTAATTTATGTAACTAGAATGAGCCCCACCAGCTCCCTTCCTGAAGCCAAGTCCCAGTCCTCCAGGGTGTCACTGGGTGCAGTGAGGGGGCCCGTGACCTTGCCATCCGCCTCCTCTTTGGGAATCTCACTACTTGTTACCACGGCCACCAGTAGGGTCACCCTGCTCCAAGCAGTCATCACATCTTTCCTTAATTTCCTGTAACATAGCGGAGACCAGGTTGGAAGTTTCAATAAAGACTTGGCTATAGGATTGAGGTGGGGAAGAGAATGGGAGTAACAAAGAGTTGTCAATCACAGAGAGTGACAAGTGTGCACTGATCTGGCTCAGCAGATGCAGTTTTCTCTCCCCAGGCTGGGTCAGTAGCATCCTTAGGGTTTGTCTTGAGCAAAAGAGCATGCTTGGGGAGCACTCACCTTGCGAATGTCCCCAGACCCTCCCAGCTATTCTTATTCCACTTCATGGTGGCTGTACTCCATCTTCCTGGAGAGTGATCTTTGTTTCTTTAACCGCACAACAAATCTCGGAATACTTGCATCCTGGGAAGGGGGTTCTTGCCACTTTTGAAGTGATAACAGATAGGGCCAGTCACAGGAGGCATCAGGAGGGCCGTATTGCCAAGGCCTCACATTTAAGAAGAGTCTTACATGTAGACTTTTGATGTTATTTCCAAATGGGATTAGCATAGCCACAGGCATACACTGATCTAATTGTATTTTTTAAAAGGTATCACACATGACTTTAAACTCTATTCTATGACCAGATCACATTGGCTATTGGGTACGATAAATGTTGTAAGTTGTAAACCTGCAGGTAGCACAATTATATTGGACTATATATATTTATTGAGTGTAAACATTTAGAATATATCACAATTTTTGTAATGCTCTTTTGGAATTTCTTCATTTTTCTAAAATACTGCCATTCTCAGGAATTGGAAGTGGTCTGGCCTCTGAGAGGCCCTGACCATACACCTTCTCCACCTGCGATGCTGCCCATGGGGAGTGGTGGACTTCTGTAAGAGAAGGAGGGAGGTTTATAGAGATGCTCTCTCGTGGTGGATGAACGCAGTGGTTCTTAAACTTGACCTGTGCAACAAAATCTCCTAGGAAGCTCATTAGAAATGACATACGATGCACTGAGAATTTCTGGCCCAGACCCAAGATCTTGACTCAGGGGGTTTGAGACTACTCCTTGAAAAGCCCTGCAACAGATTGTAGAGGAGCTTTTGGGGGAAGGTCAAAGGTAAAAGAGGTCCCCTTTGGGAAATAAATAATGATTCCCTCTGGGGACAGTGAAGACTCTGTCAGAGAGAGAGGTTCCCCCGACTAGGATCAGTAAGGAAACAGAGCAAGGGACCTGGTAGTTGAGAGAGCAGAGGGTAGGCAGGGACGGCTGTCGAGCCTGGGTGCAGAGAGCATGGGGTCCACTGGGGAAATGTTTGAATGGGCACACCAAGGGATAGACAGTTATGTCAGAGAGACATGGGAGGGGACAATTTCTGGGAGACCTCACTGGAGAGAAGTGGTGAGAAGACCTCAGGGTAGAGCCAGCATGTCCCAGAGGGTTGGAAAGCTGAGCACGAATCTGAAGAAGGGAGTGGAGGCTCTGGGCTTGGTGTAGCAGGAAGCCTGGAACCAATCACTCCCTCCACTAACTGTGAACAAGCTGTAATCCTCCCCACAGGTCCCTTAGCTAATACATGGACAGTGAAGACCGACTTCTTATGACATTTTGATTGATTTATCTTTTGTCAAAACAAGAGAGTATTAAGAGTACTGAGATAGCGGAGGGAGCTATCTTAAGCTGTGGGGTAAGGAGTGTTTTTATAGATACTTGAGTTATGGTTTGAGCTAAGTGAAGTGTGACATTCCTTCATAGATCAACCTGTGTCTCTCATACCATCAGCTTCTGCCACAGGGTCAATATTACACATTTAAAAATTATAGTTTAAACATATCCGTTTCATTTTCATGGTCAACTTATAACTCACAGTGCTAACAAATCCAAAAATTCTTCTGTGTTACTTTTGTCCATTCCAAGAACCTACCACAGAACCCTTCCTATGAGTAATAAGGGAAATATAGCCACTCTTCATATGATTAAATAATTATTGGGCTTTCTTTGGTTTTAAGTATCAGTGATCTTTGCTACATGTTTTTCTTAACTTTAAATTTCACTTCTTTAATTTTCACTGCTGATAGCTACTGTGCTCCATATTTTGGACTTATCTGTGTATCAACTTGACTATGAGCCATTTGAGCTAACAGTACAATTCTCAAACTTTCTGGATTGCAAAGCTCTATTGTTTCTTGACTTCCACGTATTATCCATTTTTTTCCCTAGTGGAACAACATTAATAGATTACAGCAAAAAGCTGTAACAACCCGACTCCTATTTTACTTCTGTTGGTGGTGGTGGTTTCCAAGGTATAAAAAATAGAAACCACAGTGTTAATAGGGCTTTGAAATCAAAGATAGTTGTTGGATATGTATGTGTGTTTGTGTGGTTTGTGTGCAGAAAGTCAAAAGATAGTCTACTTTAATTCAGCAAATTTATTTATTGCCTGAAATATGCCAGACAGTGTTTCAGTGCTGGGGATATAAGAGTGTACCAAGCACTGATCCCCATTCTCAGGGAACTTACATTCTCATAGGAGAAGACAGATAACAAAGGGAGTGACAGGAGGTGGGATATGTGTGCTGTTTTAAAATAGGGTAGTTAGAGAAGGCCTCTGTAATAAGTGACATTTGAACAGAGACTTGAAAAGAGTAAGCAAGCCTAGTAGGTATCTGGGGGAAGAGCTTTTTTGGTGGAGGAAACATAGATACAAAGGCCTTGATATAGGAGATTGCAGAGCATCTGGAGGAATATCAAGGAGACCAGTGAGAGTGGAGCGGAATGGATAAGGGGGCAGTGAAAGAACTTAAAGTCAGAAAGTTAGCTGGGGAAGATCATGTAGAATCTTTGAGGCCATGGTAAAGACTTTGGAATTTTTTTTCCCTTGGTGAAATGCAAAGCCAATGGAGAATTTTGAGCAAAGGAATGATGTAAACATTTTAACAGGACCACTCTGTCCGCTATAATGGGACTGTGTTAGGCTGAGTTCCCTAGAAGCAGAGCCTGAGATGAGGATGTGCATGTGATTTCCAGAGAAATTGGTAGGGGGTGAGGGAGCGGGCTAGAAAGGAAGAAGAATGGCAAGAATGTGATTTCGGGTGCTGCGTAGTAGCTTCAGCCTAATCCCATGGGGAGCTGTGGAGCATAAATTTCACCTTAGAATTTTTCCCACTTGAGACAAGGGAGAGAGGCTTTTTACCTTCACCCTGGTTATTGAGTAAAGACTCTGGGGAAAGGTATGGACAGTGTAACTTCCAGGCACTTCCAGGTGAGGTAGCTTCCATTGCCCAAGTGCAGTTCTCACTGATGCACCCACAGCAGCTGAGGGAAGGGCTCACCAACCAAATTGATAAAAGGGATTCCAGAGGGCCTGACTGAGCTATTAGCAACTTCTACATGGAATAAGGGTGGAGTAGAGATATCAATTAGGAAGCTAATGTAATAGTCCAGAAGAGAGTTGAAGGTGGCTTGGACTAGAGTGTAGCAGTAGAGGTGTTGAGAAGTGGTTGGATTCTGGAAAATTTTGAAGGCAGAGCCCACAAGATTTGCTAATGGATTACCTATAGCACGTGAGAGAAGGAGAAGAATCAGGGACGACTCTTAAGATGTGTGGCCTAGCCATGTATTGAGATGAGGAAGATTGTGGGAGGAGCAGGTTTTAGAATGGGGTGACTAGAAGCTCCATTGGAGACATATTAAATTGAAGATGCCTCGTAGATGTCCAGATGAAAATATCAAGGAGGAAATTGGATGTGAGAGTCTGAAGCTGTGAAAATACGTTTCAGTTCCTAGGTTCAGATGACCAGCTGCACATGACACTAAAAGAAAGTGCGTATTTGTTTGAGGTGGCACTGTTGGAAACTTTTATTGGGCTTCTAAGGATGGTTGTGGAGTGAGAAAGCTGTAATTAGTTCCACTAAACCCCAAAAAGAACAAAAGGTGAATACTGGACATTATAGGTCAGTAAGCTTGATGACAACTTCAGCTACCATTTCTAAAACAGATCATTAAAGAGATGATTTTTAAGTAATTTACCAAAAGCTGTTATGATTTAGAGGTAACATGGATTCACAAAGAACAAATCAGACCATACTAGCTTTACTTCCGTTTTTGAAAGATATACTTAGGCAGAGAGGTTTGGGAAATTCTGTTGTCTTAGTATATCCTGATTTTTATACAGTGTTTGTTAAATTTTGTTATCATATCCTTCTGACAAAAATAAAGAAATGTGGGCCAGAAAATAGCTATAGTTATGTAGCTTTCTAAGTGGCTCAGCAAGAACAAAGAAGGGTAAACCCCTTAGATTTTTTTTTGCTACCAATTAAGTTTTTATATTACTAGGCCCTTTGCTAAGTCATCACTTTTATCAGCAGCTTAAATAAAAAGCTAGAACGCATATACATAATCAAATCTGAAGATGACATAACCTGAGGAAAACTAGCTAATATCTTGAATTACAGAATGGAAGCTTAAAAAAGGAGAAACCCAAACTCACAATCTGAAATTTAATAGAGATGGATGCAGAATAAAGCAAAACACTCCATTTTACAGGTTGTGAAAGATCTCACTTCACAGCAAAGAACAGAATTCACAATTTTTTATTCAGAGGTTTATTTTTCATTAAGTCATTTGTGGCATTAAGTTAAGACTGCAGGCTTTGGAGCCATCAGCCTGGGTGAGAGTCCTGGCTCTGCCACTTACCAGCAGTATGATCTAGGGTATGTTTCTTAAAATCTGTGTTTCATTTTCCTTACCTGGAAGAGGAAGATGGTGATATTAGTTCTAACTAATATTGTTGAAATTGTTGTAAGAATTAAACACATGTAAAGTACTTAGAACAGTGCCTGGGACGTATTAAGTGCTCAGTAAATAACTAATATAACTTGTTCAACAGTGTGATCTGGTTGCTAAAAAGGTAAAGCCATTTCTCTGTACAATGGTGGAAATGAGGTGTCAAGATAAAGGGAAGCTCATGGCCCACTGTACTCTTTACTGCTGCGATTTTGTTCAGTGCTGGGTGTCTCTAATTAAAAAAGTATCTTCAGCCTGTGGGAGAGTGAGTGCTAAAGGTGGTCAGGGTATAGAATCATGCCAAGTGAAGAAAAATTGAAAAGATGGGGGTAGAGAACGTGGCTTCTTCTTTTGGAGAAAGATTCAAAAGCTGAATTAAGGCTTTCTTGAAAAATTTGAAGAGTTGTCATGTGGAAAAGGAATTAGATAGAGTCCCTGTGGCTCTGGAGACAGAACCAGGAGCAAAGAGTAGGAATAAAAAGGGATGGGGTGGGGCACAGAAGTATTTTAACTTTTTTATGGGTTGAGGGATGACAGAAGCCTGTTCGAGCTCTGCCTCTAAGTTACTGTATGATGTCAAGTCTCTTCTGCTGCAGGCCTCAATTTCATAATCTGTGAAATCAGGGTTTGGATTAAATGTGCTATAAAGGGGAAATTATAGTTGGTCTCTCAATGGGCTGTCTTCCTAGACAGTGGGTTTCCTGTCAGTGGAAATGTTTCAGTAGAGGCCACAAGATATATTAGACATTATTGTATTTGATTGGAATTCAATCTAAATGACATTAAAGATCTCTTTCAATTCTGATTCTAGGAAAAAAATTTTTTTGTATGTTTAGGTGGCCTATCCATCCCCATCCTCAGCCCTTAGCCCTACTTTCTTGATGGAGATATAGACTCTTAAGTGATTATGTAAGAACTCTATTGATTAGACTGAAGTGTGATTCTACCCCATTCACATGAAAACTCACAGAGAATTGAACGACTTCCTGAAACAACTCTGTACTAATTCCCTTGGTGCCTAACATGTTGCAGCAGAATTTCTATCGTTTCTCCCATTCTTTGTCCTGAAAGTGGAAAAAGTGAAAAGTACCCACAAGTCACAGGCTCCATATTGCACAGCCCCTAGGTTCATGGCTTTGCCTTGAGAATTTGCTGCTGGGGGAGGCTGGGATGTGCAGCTGGGGGGTGGGTGCAGCAGGGAGGGAGGGGCTGAGCACAGCAATGGTAGACTTGACAGAAGCCGTGAGCAGCAGAGATGTGGGACACCATCATCTGTTGCCTGCAGCTGCCAGGCTGACATCATTCTTTTACGGCAAATGTTTATTGACTACTTATCACATGGAGGACACTCTACTAGGCACTCTGAGGGACACCCAGGAGTAAGACACACAGCCTCTTTCTGGCAAGGAGTTTCTAGTCTGTTTGGAAGATAATTACCAGCTAGCAGCAAACACTTTGCATAGTACTTCATTGTTTGCAAAGTGCCTTCAGGCAAATCATTCTCCTTTCAAAAGCCTGTGGGATTAGACCCGTCAAGTACACTCACAACAACCTGTGGGGTACTGTTATTCCCACTTTTCAGATGGTAAATTGTAGCTCTGGACATTAAGCTATTTATCTGAGATCACTCATTTGTGTTGTCTGAAGTGCCCTTGCTGTTGTTGAAGTAGACCTTGGCACATCTTCTGACTCCAATTCCAGTGTTCTTTCTACTACATCACACTAAAGAAATTAAAAAACTAATATATAGGTTATAGTATATATCAAGGGAATTGCCTGGGTAAGATGTGTTATAAGAATTCAGGAATGCAGATCATTGTAACTGGGTACAGAAGGGAGATAGGACTATGGAGATGGGTTAGAGTTTGATTGGTGGAGAACAAGAGAGGGTATTCCAGACAAAGCAAATATTTTATCAAAGGTTGGAGGTAAGAGAGCAGAAATGTAAGGAGATGTTCATGGGGCTGACATGCTTTGCCACATATTTATGCTGTGCATAACTCCAGGGGTATTGTTCACATAGACTGTGATATAAACAGAATTTCAGGGGTCGTTCAGTGCACAACCTGCACAGTAGTATGGGGACAGCCATGAATGTATGCATCAGTGGCACTGAGTTGGAGAGTTTAGTCAAGAAGTCAGATAGAAACCTGGAGAGATGAACAAAAGACTGATCATGGAGAGATGAGAGAGTTAGGGTAAGGGTTTTCCATTTTAATCTTTAAGCTTTGAATAATTTTTAACCAGAAAAGAGCCACAATGAAAACAGCGTTTTGAGAGATTGATCTGAGGATGTGCAGGTTAAATTTGAAAGAAGAGAAGTTGGGGATAGGAGACCCATATAATATTTTGGTCACCTAAACATGAGGTCAAAAAGGGCCTGAACAATGATGGTGGCAATGGGAAGACAAAGAAAATGGCAAACATGGAAGACCTTCTTTCATTAATTCCACAAATGTTCTCTGAGCTTTTAGTAAGTGTAAGGCAGTGTGCTGCATGCCAGAGATTTAATAGTGAGCCAAATAGGCATGACTCTTGCCATTCTGGAGTTTATACACCAGTGAGGGAGTCAGACATTCATCAAATAATCACATAAAGATTAATTATGAACTATAATAATGCTATGAAGGAAAAGTATAAGGTGATATGGGAATGTATAGCAGGGTGGAATCTGATCTAGTTTGGGCCACTAGAAATCAGGAATGTTTTCTCTGAATAAAATAAATTTTTTTTGAACTGAGGGTGAAGAGGAGTGAACTATGCAAAGGGAGGTGAGGAAAGGGAGAAGAGCATTCTAGACAATGGGAACAGCATGTGCAAAGGCCCTGTGGTGGCAGGGAACATGCATCCAAAATGGTGAAATGTGATTAGTAGGGTTAGTCTATGGCAAGAAAGTGGAGAGTGCAGACATGAGACTGAAAAGAAAGGCAGGGGTAGATAATATTGGGTCCTTTGTTTTTATTTCAAGAACAGTAAGAAAACATCGGAATATTTTAACCCAGAGGTGACATGTTCAGTTTTGCATTTTGAAATGGATACTCTTGCTGCTATGTGGAGAATAGATGGGGGATGGACACTCAGGGAAACTGGTAAGAGCCTACTGCAGTCATCCAAGAGAGAGATCCTGGTGGATTGGACAATGGAGATGTCAGTGGAGAGAGATTATGAAAGAGGACTTACCAGGACTTGATGACTGACAGGATGTGGATGAAGAAATGAGAAAAATAAATCAGCAGTCAAGGTTTTAGAAAGAGAGTCTTACAGCCTGGTGATACAGTTAAGGGATATTATAGAAAATGGGGGTTGGTGCTGGCTTGATATGCAGTGTTGGGGGCATGATGGGTTATCCAAGTGAAAAGTAAGCAGTAGGATCTGAACTTAAAAAAGAGAGAGAAAAGGATTACAGTCGTAAGATTGGGAACTATTGATAAAGTTGTGGTAGTTAAGATGTGAGTGGAGGGGTCTACAAGTGGGCGGGGGATAGTGAAGAAAAGTAATAGAAGGCTCAGGAGTTGAATTGTGTAGAGCAGCACCACTGGGTAAGGTGAACTGACAAAGTAAGGTGAACCTACAAAGAAGTGGTCACAGAGATAGAAGGGTATGATTATAAGAAAATCAGAAATTTAACCACTAAACATCATCCTTTTTTATTACAACCTCATATATACTTCCCTGAATTAAATAACAATAGACATCTACCAGGAAAAAAATTACTCTGTGGACCACAAAGCTATAGTCCCCATAATGTGGTTGCTTTCAGAGTATAATACTTGTTTAGGGATGGATACAAATCAAGCTGAAGGCTAGGGCCTCCCCAACCCTGCATCTACTCATCACAGGCAGAGAAACTACATTTAGGTTGTAGCTTTTGTTAGTGAGGATTGTGATTCAGAATCGGATTCCACAAGACCTATCCATTTGTAAAATAAATAGACCAAGGACCTAAAATCATCAAAACACTTTATTTCGACAAAAATAATAAGTATTCTGCTTCTATATTTAAGTCACAGTGTGTTCTTGTGACCAAAGAACACCAAACTTCCATTCTTATTCCAAATGTCTCTAAAATCCAGCAACACTAGTCTCAGCCCTGAATAAGCACATTAAAAATGAAGTTACCAACTTTCTCTGCTGAACTTTTTCATTCACTTACACGTTTGCCCAAAGACTTCAGTTCTGAAGGATGGTAGCATGCTCGATTTGTGCCAGCTCTTGTCAGGAGTTATGGGCCAAACTGGTTATTTTTGGATATGAAATCAACTTTAGCCTGGCATCAATGACTTAAGGCACTTGCGAGACAAAACATTTAAGTGAAAGTCAACTGTGTTCCCTTTTTCAAAAAGTCTTTTGTGAGAGCAAAGATCAGGTGGCTTCTTCCAGCCAAGATTATATTCAAAGTTGAGTATTCGAAAGACAAAATGGAGAAGTTCAAGTCAATGAATTGGGTAATTCGTTTATTTTATAGTTAGTTGAAAAATTAAAGCAAGACATCCTTATTGTCCCTCTGCTTCTATGCGCAGAGGGGTGGGCGTGAAGAATCACTCCTTGATAACCCCCTTATAGAGTTTTGAACCTGGTGAGTCATCTCTGGATCACTGTCCCGTAGTAAGGTGGTAAAGGTCCCTTTCTTCTTGTAGTGTCCCTGGGATTTGTCTCACTCTGTTCTCGGAGTTTCTTCTGAAATGCTACTTCTCCCACTCCCCTGCCAAGATCTGAGGCCAGCATTTCAGCTGGGTAGGGGTGACCGCTCCTCCAACCTAAGTGCAAGGGGTTCATGGAAGTATAAGGAGAATCAAGCTCTATGTATGCCAGAAGTCAGTGCAGAGCCAGGACTTTATAAAAAGTTTACATTTTTATAAATTACATCTAGGGAGGTACCACCTGAAATATAAACCTTTAGCAGCATTTATTAACCTTTTAAAAAATTAAGGTATAATTTATATAATGAAATGCTCAGATCTTTAAGTTCAATCAGCTTTGACAACTGCCTATCAAGACATAAAATCTTATCATCAGCCCAGAATGTTCCCTCATGCCCCTTGCTGATCAGTTCCTATACTCACCCTTCGACTATTGAGCTCCTTTCTATCACCATAGGTTAGTTTTGCCTGCTCTAGAATTTCTTATAAATGGAATCGTACAATATGTGCTCTTTTGTGTTTTGTTTCTTTTACTGAGCATAGTATTTTCAAGATTCATTCATGCCATGTGTATCACTAGTTCAGTCCTTTTTATTGCTGAGTAGTGTTCCATTCATTGAATGTACCACAGTTTTAAAAAACTTCCTTCCCCTGTTGATGGACATTTGGATTGTTTCCAGTTTGGGGCTACTATGAATAAAACTGCTATGAACATTCTTATATAAAGCTTCATTTAAACATACATTTTCATTTCTCTTGGGAAAATAAAAATATCTATGAGTAGTGTTTCTGGGTCGTAAGGTAAATAGATCTATTTTTAACTTTTAAAGAAACCGCTAAACACTTTTCCAAAGTTGTGCTATTTTACACTCCCACCAGAACAAATGAAAACTTAGGTTTCTCTACATCCTCTTCAACATCTAGCATTGTTGATAATTTTTTTTTATTACAACTGTGTGTGTGTGTGTATGTGTGTATGTGTGTGTGGTCTCTCACTGTATTTTACTTTGCAGTGGTATCTCATTGTATTTTACTTTGCATTAACCTGATGACTAATGTTGTTGAATATTTTTACATGTGTTTATAGGCCATTTGTGTGTCTTCTTTTGTAAGCTATCTGTTCAAGTTTTATGCCCATTTAAAAAATTGAGTTCTTTGTCGTTTTATTATTGATTTACAGGATTTATTTTTATGTTCTAAACATACTTTCAGATATATGTATTGTGAATATTTTTTCCAGTCTGTGGCTTGCCTGTTTACTCTCTTGATGGTGTCTTTTGATGAGCAGTTTAAGGTAATACCATTTATCAATGTTTATCTTTCATGGTTCATGCTTTCTCTATCCTTCTTGAGAAGTTTTTGCCTTCTGCAATGTTGTAAAGATTTTCTCCTACGTTTTTTTTCCCCTAACTTTATTGTTTTACCTTTACATTTAAGTCCATGACCCATCTCTGCAATGATATTTGTGTATGGTGTGAGGTAGGGGTCAAGATTCATATTCATTCTCTCTCTCTCTCTCTCTCATTTGCTGGCTTGCACTTGCTCTCTCTCTCTCTTTCTCAGTTTTGGTATGGATATCCAGTTATTCTAACCCAGTTATTGAAGGTATTTTCCTTTCTCCACTGAATTGCTTTGGTGCCTTGTCAAAAGTCTTTTGACTATATGTGTCTATTTTTGGATTCTCTATTCTATTTCTAGTCTTGCTTACTTTTCTAAGTGTTGGTAATGATTTTGAAATAGGAAAAGACTGAGATTCTTAGGTATATAGAGGTGTATGAATTAGAGTACGAGTCCCATAGTAAGCATCTTTTACCACTTGAAGATTTTGTGTGTGTGTGTTTAGTGAACACAAGATCACTTATTTGATTCCCATGTGAGTGCCCAGGGGAAGTGGTTACAAAGAGCCGGAGTGTTGCTGTGTTTTGGCTTTTGTATACTTGCTGCTTACAGCAACATCTTTCAAGATTGAGATGCGCTCAGGCAAAGATTAGCTGATCTGAGAGCAGAAACAGAGGGAATAGAGAGAGTCTAGAAATGTAGGACCTGGCAGGGTTGGAAAAGCCAACTATTCCTGAACCCAAGTAAGCTGCTGTCTTTCTACTCAAGCCTATTATTTCAAATGGTTGCAGTGTAGCTGCCATGAGTTGAAAGAGGTAAAATCTAACCCATACGTGATCTTTTGCAATTAGTTTAAAAATTTAGCTGAATTCTTCTTATCCGTTACGTGGTACCCAGTGTCTCTTCTTCTGTTGCCTTGGCTCAAATGAGGCAGTTCTTCTGTCCTGGCTCTCCTAGGAAGGTCCGGTCTTTCCTTAGAATTCAGGTTGCTTGTTTGTCTTGCAACTGCAGCTCTCTGATGGTTCAAGAGAAGTTATGATTTGTAGCCTGTCCAGCTTTTTATTGTTGTTAGGGTTGGACTGAGCTCTTTCCAGCTTTTTATATCCCAGGTAGAAACAGAACTCCCAAGAGGGTGATTTATAAATGTATTCTTCACTCTGTAAAATAACTTTTTGTAATATTCCTTTGGATTGCAATTCCTATTACCATTCCACTCCCCATTACCACTCCAGTGTCTTTCTCTATTGGATCTTACTCATCTGCCTCTATACCTCATACCTCCTGGAGGGTGTGACTCGGCATTTATTTATATTCCCAGTCACTTGCACAGAACCTGGCACAACTAAAAGACCCTGTTTGTTGATTAACTGATGAAAGGAATACCTTGACCAATCTCACTTCACAGATGCCTATCTGTCTTTCAAGACCAAAAGCCATGTCACCTCCTCTAAGAAAACTCTGTAAGTTCCCTTAGGAAGAGTTAGTTGCTCCTACTCTGTGTCTCCTTAATACTTTGTACATTTCTCCACTGGCATTGTGTATGATGATAATTTTTATATCTTTTAGTCTAGATTGTGAATTTGTTGGGAGCACAAACCAGTTCTTAATCTATATCTTCAGGTACCTAGAACGATGTGTGGTACCTATAACTATGACTCTATTGAATGTATACATAAAATGGGTTTTCCAAATGTCTTTGTTGAATGATTATACAAAATGGGTTTATATTTATGCAACTTTTCGTTACACGATTAATAGCATAAAGAAGTGCGCTTGTAACAGGATGCGTGTATGTGTATGAGTACGTTTTACCTCCTAGTGATGTAGATAGTTGCAGAATTTGCTTAGGGCAAAGATGGAAATCATGTGGCACCTCTGCCACCATTTTCTCCTTGTGTGCCCGTGGCAGACAAACCATTTCAGGTTTGTTTTTCCTATTTGATCTCAGGTACGAACTCGACACCCTACCTTCCAGTAACAGCTCCACCAATGGGTCAGATTTGGTGCATGAAGTAAAGATTATCTTCCCTTCCCTATTTTGAGGGGCTCCTGAGGCAACAAGCTGGGAGGTCACCTTTGATGCCCTTGCTGGATTGTACCTAGAGGGAAGATTCTAATAAGCTGCATACACTTTGCAGATTCCTGTCTCTCAGAACTTAATCACATTTGCATTTGGCTATGATCAGACGGTGGAAACACAAACTCCAAACTGTCAATCAACTTGGGCTTCTTTTCCAACTTTTCCTATATCAATTTCTTTAAAAAAATCTTTGAACACCAAAATTATACAGCTAGTTTTTAAACAATTACAATGTTTTATATCTATATACTTCATTATAGTTGGTAACCTAGAATTGTTAATTATTGAAAATATAGTTTAGGAGGTATGCGTATGAATATGTGTATGAGTTCATTCATACATGTGTGTAAACTGAGCTATTCATGAGATTTGGGGGAGAAAAGAGGGAAGATATTTACTGAAAATGTATTTTTTATATAGTCCGGTTTTTACCTTTAAATATCAGTAGAAAAATTTCTGAAGAATATAGATTCTGGCATGTAATTTATCTTCAAAACAGAAATTAAACCTAACCAGTTATAAATTTGAGTTTCTTTCTGAATTAACCATGTTGGCATTACCCCAGCTACCTCCTTATGTTCACATGGTTGCTTCCAGACTCTATGTAGAATTTTATGCCTCTGTAGTATCAAATTTGTTAAATGGCATATTTTTATATCAGTAATTTTTATAGCATATTGTTATTCCAGACTTTTACATGCCTCTAATTTATTCTTAACTTCAGTATAGCAGTATTGATTTTTTTCTTCTAAGTTTGATGGTATGAACACTTTAGTTGTGATTTAGAGTCATTTAAATACCATCACTAATTTGTACTTCATTTCCTATTCTTTTGCAAACTTTAGACATTTGAACAGGTAAAACAGTAAATATTAATGCTCCTCAAGTTTCTTCTTTATATCTCTTTGAGAGACATTTAGATTATTTCTTAATATGATTGAAATAAAGTGTTTCTGATAACCTTGGATTGTTCATGATACTTAAATGCAGGATGGTTAAGAACAGTTTTGATTGCAAATCAAATAGAACCCGGTGCGGTTTCCTTAAATGATATTCCCTCTTCTTAGTCCCCTAATAGTGAGTAAGTTGGTCATAATGTTTCTTTTCTGTAGAATTAATATCAATGCCTTTTATAAAATGAGGTCATTGGGTTACAGAGTTGGCCTTAAGAAAGATTTTGTGACAGTGTCCTTTCTCAGCTATCTGGGTACCATGTTTCTGTCAGGATTATGGTCAAAGGTAACATGGATGAAGAAGGCTGGTGAGGCATGTTTTGGTTGCTATATAAAGCAAGGTTCACAAGTGCAGCAATCATAAGATTGATTTTTTTCCTTGGATATTTTGTTTGCGGTTGAGATAAGCTGCCACCAGGTATCTTGGTATCTTGGTTATCTGGCCTATGGTGCAAATAGCTTTAATGGAAGACCTGTTCATAGTATCCATTTTCTGTTTCAATTGTATCATTTTATTATTGGCACAAAATTATGACCACATTAATGAAAATAAAAATAAAGATGAAAAAAATTAAACTAAAACTCAATTGTCTTTTCTTTTCCCTTGCTGATATTTTGTTTGTATCCATTTAAAACTATAATTTGTGTGTAGTTGTAAACATAGTTTTTTTTCTATCTGTCTACCCACCCACTCTATCTATCTATCTATCTCTAATTGGTAAACGTAGTTTTTGATATGTAATCTTCTATTCTAATTTTAAAATAACATATCAAAAGCATGTTTACATGTTGCTACATAGTATAATTTGTAATGGTAATTTCAATATGCATTTTCACATCAGTATATATTCTTTTAACTATTCAATGTTGACTATATACAAAAATTTATAAATAACATATAGGCTGTAAAGAATCAGCAAATAATGAACACCCATATGCCTATTATTCAGTTTAAGATAAAGAACATTACCATTATCTTTGAAGGTCCCTGTGTGCCTCTTTCTTATCCTGTTTATTACCTCCTGGAGGTCACATGACCACAATCCTAAAATTTGTGTTTATTGTAACTTTGATTTTCTTTATAATTCTATCACATATTTGGTTGTATCCCTAAATAACATATAGTTTTATGAATATTTTTAATCTATATTTAAATGGACTCATAATGAATGAATTTTCTGTGTATTTTTTACACCCAATATTAAGCACCTATTTTTTTTCATGTCATTGTGTGTTTGTTACATTGTATTCATTTGCATGATGTAAATTATTCTATTATATGACTATACCACAGCTTATTGGCCATGATGAACATCTGGGCTTATTCCAGTTTTTTTCCCCATTATAAATGGTAATGTAAAAAATATTGTAATATGCAATTTCTATTACAATTGTTCAAGAATTTCTTTATGGTGTATATCTAAGAGTGACTCTGCTGTGTCATAGAGTGACAAATAATAGGTAATTCCAAATTGTTTTCCAAAGTGGTTGAACCAAATTACACTCCCACCAGCAATGTGTAAGAATTCTGGTTGTTTTACACCCTTGTCAAAATTTGATATTGTCAAACGGTATAACTTTTGCTACTCTGGTGCGTATAAAATGCTTCTCATTGAGTTTAAATATGCAATTTTCAAATTGATAGTGAGGCAGAACATCTTTTCATATGGTTTATCTTCTAGTGAAGTGCTTGTTCAGATCTTTTGCTTGTATTTCTCTTGGGTTTTCTTTTCCTTATTGGTTTGTAGGAGTTCTTTATATGTTCTAGATATTAATTCTTTAGGTTACATGGGTTCAAATATCTTCTCCCATTCTGTTTTACTGTCTTTATGGTGTCTAGTGGTAAACAGATAATATTAATTTTAACGTAGTCAAATTTTTAAAAATTTCTTTTCAGATTTGTGCTCTTTGTGTCTTGTTAAGTAAAATCTCCCCCCTCCAAGGTGTTAAGAATATTCTCCTACATTGTCTTCTGAACATATTATAGTTCTATCTTCCACATATATGTTTTTAACTCACCTGGAATTGACTTTGTGTGTGATGTGAGGCAAAAGTACATTTTCTTTCTATCTTTTTTCTTTTAAATAAAGATAACCAATTGTCCCAGCACAATTTATTAAAAATTCATTCTTTTCCCACTGATTTGCAGTACTAGCCCTATCATAAACCAAGTTTCCATATATGTGTGGGTAAATTTCTGGGATATATAATCTGTTCCTTTGGCTAATTTGTCATTAGGCCAGTGTCACATTTTCTTAATTATGTCAGCTTTATATGAAGTTTTCATATCTGGTAAAACAAATTTTGTTTTTCTTCAGGAATGTATTGGCTAATCGTGGCCCTTTATTCTTCCATGTAATTTTTAGAAACAGTTCGGCAAAGTCAATGAAAAAAAACCTGCTGGGATTTTATTTAGAATTTTATTGAATTTATAGATTAAATTAGGAGAAACGGACATCTCTGGAATACTGAGTTATCTAGTCCAATGAATGTGGAATATTGTTTTAATTATTTAGGTCTTCTTGAATGCTTTTTATAATTTTTTTGTTATAATTATTCACTTGTTTTATTTTTTCGATTCCACATATAGGTGATTATAACATAGAGTATGTCTTTTTCTGCCTGATTTATTTCACTAAGCATAATACCCTCCAGGTCCATCCATTTTGTTGCAAATGGCAAAATTTCATTCTTTTTTATGGCCAAGTAGTATTCCATTGCATATATATACCACTTCTTCTTTAGCCATTCATCTGATGGACACTTAGGTTGCTTCCATCTTGGCTATTGTAAATAATGCTGCTATGAACATTAGGGTGCATATATCTTTTCAAATTAGTGTTTTTGTTTTCTTCAGTTATACACCCAGGAGTGGGATTGCAGGATCATATGGTAGTTCTATTTTTAGTTTTTTGAGGAATCTCCATACTGTTTTTCACAGTGACTGCACCAATTTACATTCACACCAATAGTGTATAAGTGTTCCCTTCTCTCCACATCCTCGCCAGCATTTGTTATCTCTGGTCTTTTTGAGGATAGTCATTCTGACAGGTGGGATACCTCACTGTGGTTTTGATTTGCATTTCTCTGATAATTAGCAATGTTGAGTATCTTTTCATGTGCCTATTGGCCATTTGTATGTCTTCTTTGGAAAGATGTCTATTCAGGTCTTCATTTTTTAATTGAGTTATTTTTGTTATTGAGTTATATGAGCTGTTTATATATTTTGAATATGAAACCCTTATCAGTCATAACATTTGCAAATATTTTCTCCCATTCAGTAGCTTGTCTTTTTGTTTGGTTGGTGGTTTCCTTTGCTATGCCAAATCTTTTAAGTTTGATTAAGTCCCATTTGTTTATTTTTGCTTTTATTTCCTTTGCCTTAGGAGACAGATCAAAAAAAAATAATTGCTATGGTTTATGTCAAACAGTGTTCTACCTATGTTTTCTTCTGGGAGTTTTATAGTTTCTGGTCTTCTGTTTAGGTCTTTAATCCATTTTGAGTTTATTTTTGTTTATGGTATGAGAAGATATTCTAATTTCATTCTTTTATGTGGTGCTGTCCACTTTTCCCAGTACCACTTATTGAAGAGATTGTTTTTTCTCCATTGTATATTCTTGCTTCCTTTGTCATAGATTAATTGACTGTAGGGGGTAGGTGTTTTGTGCTCTCCATTCTGTTCCATTGATCTATGTGTCTGTTTTTGTGCCAGTACTGTATTGTTTTGACTACTGTAGCTTTACAGTATAGCTTGAAGCCAGGGAGCACAATACCTCTGTTCTTCTTTCTCAAGATTGTTTTGGCTATTCAGGGTCTTTTGTGTCGCTATTCAAAATTTAAACTTATTTGTTCTAGTTCTGTGAAAAATGCCCTTGGTATTTTGATAGGGATTGAATTGAATCTGTAGATTTCCTTGGGTAGTAAGTTCATATTAACAATATTAATTCTTCCAGTTCATGAACACAGTATATCTTTCCATCTGTTTTTGTCATCTTCAGTTTCTTTCATCAGTGTCTTATAGCTTTCTGAGTACAGGTCTTTTACTTCCTTAGGCAGGCTTATTCCTAGCAATTTTATTCTTTTTGATGTGATTTAAATAGGATTAATTTCTCTTTCTGAGAGTTCATTGTTAGTGTATAGAAATGCAACAGATTTCTGTATATTAATTTTGTATCCAACGACTTTACCAAATTCATTGATGAGCTCTAGTAGTTTTTTTGGTGACATTTTTAGCATTTTTCATGTATAGTATTATGTCATCTGCAAATAGAGACAGTTTTACTTCTTCCTTTCTAATTTGGATTCCTTTTATTTCTTTTTCTTGTCTGATTGCTGTGGCTAGGACTTCCAATACTATGTTGAATAAAAGTAGTGAGAGTGGGCATCCTTGTCTTGTTCCTGATCTTAGAGGAAATGCTATCAGCTTTTCACCATTGAGTATGATATTAGCTGTGGGCTTATCATATATTACCTTTATTATGTTGAGGTATGTGCCCTCTATACCCATTTTCTGGAGAGTTTTTATCATAAATGGGTGTTGAATTTTGTCCAAAGCTTTTTCTTCATCTGTTGAGATGATCACATGGTTTTTATTCTTCAGTTTGTTAATGTGGTGTATTACATTGATTGATTTCCAGATATTGCACCATCCTTGCATCCCTGTGATAAATACCACTTGATCATGGTAGTATGACTTTTTAATGTATTGTTGGATTTGGCTTGCTCATATTTTGGGAGCATTTTTGCATCTATGTTCATCAGTAATATTGGCCTGTAATTTTCTTTTTTGTGTGATATCTTTGTCTGGTTTTGGTATCAGCATGGTGCTGGTCTCATAGAATATGTTTGGAATTCTTCCTTCCTGTGCTATTTTTTGGAATAATTTGAGAAGGATAGGTATAACTTCTCCAAATGTTTGATAGAATTCACCTGTGAAGCCATCTGGTCCTAGACTTTTTGTTGGGAGTTTTTAAATTACTCATTCAATTTCATTACTGGTAATTAGTCCATGTTTGTGGGGGTTTTTTGCAGTTTTTTTCTTGTTGTTGAGTTTTAGTCTCATAGCATTGTGATCAGAAAAGATGCTTGATATGATTTCAGTTTTCTTAAATTTATCGACGCTTGTTTTGTGGCCTAGCATATGATCTATCCTGGAGAATATCCCATGTGCACTTGGAAAGTGTGTATTTTTCTGCTTTTGGTTGGAATGCTCTATATATATCTATTAAGTCTGTTTGCTCTAATGTATCATTTAAGGCCAGTGTTTCCTTATTGATTTTCTGTCTGAATGATCTTTCCATTGATGTAAGTGGGGTGTTAAATTCTTCTACTGTTATTGTGTTACTGTCAATTTTTCCCTTTATATATCTGTTAGTATTTGCTTTATGTATTTAGGTGGTCCCATATTGGGTACATATATGTTTACAATGATTATATCTTCTTCTTGGATTGATCCTTTGATCATTATGTAATGTCCTTCCTTGTCTCTTGTAACAGTCTTTGTTTTCAAGTCAATTTTGTCTATTATAAGTATTGCTACCCTGGCTTTCTTGTGATTTCCATTTGCATGGAATAACTTTTTCTATTCCCTTGCTTTCAGTCTGTGTGTGTCTTTCGATCTGAAGTGAGTCACTTGTAAGCAGCATATATATGGATCTTGTTTTTGTATCCATTCAGCCACTCTATGTATACTGATTGGAGCATTTAGTCCATTTGCATTTATTTATTTATTTAAATTTATTTATTTTATTTATTTTTGGCTGTGTTGGGTCTTTGTTGCTAGGTGCAGGCTTTCTCTAGTTGTGGCGAGTAGGGGCTACTCTTTGTTGCGGCGTGTGGGCTTCTCATTGCGGTGGCTTCTTTTGTTGTGGAGCATAGGCTATAGACATGCGGGCTTCAGTAGTTGTGGCACATGGGCTCAGTAGTTGTGGTGCATGGGCTTAGTTGCTCCGCAGCATGTGGGATCTTCCCAGACCAGGGATAGAACCTGTGTCTCCTGCATTGGCAGGTGGATTCTTAACCACTGCGTCACCAGGGAAGTCCCCGTCCATTTACATTTAAAGGAATTATCGATATGTATGTATGTATGCCATTTTGTTAATTGCATTTGATAATTGCTTTTGAGGTTTTTTTGTAGTTCTTTTTTTCCTTTCTTCTTTTGTTCTCTTCCCTTGTGACTTGATGAATGTCTTTAATGTTATGTTTAGTTTCCTTTCTCTTTTTTGCTATTATTAATCTATTATAGATGTTTGGTTTGTGGTTACCATATATATATATATATATATATATATATATATGGTAACCACATATATATATATATATATGTGGTTACCATATATATATATATATATATATATATATATATATATATATGGTTACCACATATATATATATGATTATATATAATATATATGTAATATATATGATTATTTTAAGTTACTGATCTGTTAATTTCAAACATATTTTATTCAAATGTATTTTAACAACATGCATTTTTACTTTCCTCCTCTCACAATTATTGTTTTTGACATCATATTTTACATCTCTTTGTTTTGTGTATCCCTTAACTGCTTATTGTGGATATAGATGATTTTACTGCATTTGTCTCTTAACCTTCCTACTAGCTTTGTACATGGTGATTTACTACCTTTACTGATGAGCTTTTTCCTTTTGTAATTTTCATGCTTCTGGTTGTGACCTTTTCTTTTTTGCTTAGGGAAATCCCTTTAACATTTCTTGTAAAGCTGCTTTGATGGTGCTGAACTCTTTAAACTTCTTCTTGTCTGTAAAACTTTTGATCTCTCCATCAAGTCTGAATGAGAGCCTTGCTGGGTAGAGTATTCTTGGTTGTAGGTATTTCCCTTTCATCACTTTAAATATATCATGCCACTCCCTTCTGGCCTGCAGAGTTTCTGCTGAAAAGTCAGCAGATAGCCTTATGGGAATGCCCTTGTATGCAACCTGCTTTACCTGTTGCTTTTAATATTCTTTCTTTATCTTTAATTTTTGCCATTTTAATTGCAATGTGTTTTGGTGTGGTCCTCTTTGAGTTGATCCTGTTTGGGATTCTCTGTGCTTCCTTGGTTTGGATGGCTTTTTCCTTTCCCAGGTTAGAGAAGTTTTCAGCTATTATGTCTTCAAATATGTTGTTTGCCCCATTCTCTCTCTCTTCTGCTCCTGGAACCCCTATAATGTGAATGTTACTATGCTTGATGTTGTCCTATAGGTCTCTTAAACTGTCCTCATTTCTTTTCATTCTTTTTTTTTTCCTTTAGCTTCAGTGATTTCCACTGAAGTAAAAGCTACTCTTGTCTTCTAGCTTGCTGATCCATTCCCCTGTATCATTCAGTTTACTGTTGATTCGTTCTAGTGTATTTTTCTTTTCAGTTATTGTAGTCTTCATCTCTGTTTGGTTGTTCTTTTTATTTTCGAACTCTTTGTTAAAAAATACTAACTTCTCACTCTGTCCATCCATTTTTCTCCTGAGTTCTTGATCATCTTTGTGATTATTCCTTTGAGCATTTGCTCACATAGATTGTCTCCACTTCAATTAGTTCTTCTTCTGGGGTTTTATCATGTTCCTTCATTTGGAGTATGTTCCTTTGTTGCCTCATTTTGCCTGACTTGCTTTTTTAATTTCTATGTATCTGGTAGGTTTGTTATGTTTCCCGATCTTGGAGAAGTGGCCTTCTGTAGGAGATATCCTATGCATCCCAGCAGTGCACTCCCCTCTGGTCACCAGAGCCATATGCTCTAGGGTGCCCCCTATGTGGTCTGCATGGGTCTTTCTGTTGTGTCAGGCTGACTACTGTGGACGTTCTGGTAAGTGTGGCTGGCCCCTGGTCCTGTTGGTTGCCAGACCCTGCCTTGTGCAGAGGCTGCTGGCTGCTGGTTGGCAGGGCTGGGTCGTGAGGTGGCTGTTTGTGGAACCCTAGGGGACCCAGGGCTAGTGCTGGCTCACTGGTGGGCAGAGTTGAGGTCCAGAAGATCCTGGGGTTGGTGCTTGCCCACTGGTGGGTGAAGCCAGGTCCTGGGGCTAGTGCCGTCCCACAGATGAACAAAGCCAAGACCTGGGGACTGGCTGCAGGGCCCAGGAATCCCAGAGCTGGTGTTGGACCACTGGTGGGTGGGGCTGGTTTCTGACACAGCTGGCTGCAGAATCTGGGGTGTCCTGAAGCTCATGTTGGCCCTCTGCTCAGTGGGGTTGGGGCCCAGTGTGTTCCAGGGCTGGTACTGGCCTGCTGGTTGTTAGGCTGGGTCCTGCCAGGGCAGGCTGCAAGGCTGCAGATATCTTGGGGCTGGTGTCTGCTCACTGGTGGGTGAGGCTGGTCCCAAGGCTATAGTAGACTGGCTGGGTGGGGCCAGGGCCCAGGGGATTCTGGGGCTGGTGCCTGCCCACTGATGGACAGACCTGGGTCCTAGGGTCTCTGGCTGCAGGGCCCTGGGGGTCCTGGATCTAGTGCCTGTGCACTGGTGTGTGGGGTTGGGTCCTGGGCCTTCTGGTCAGCAGGGCCATGTCCAGGGCAGCTGTGGGCTCAGGGTGCCTTAAATCAGCCTGTCTGCTGGTGGGTGGGGCTGTGTCCCTGCCCATTTTGTTGCTTGGCCTGAGGCATCCCAGTACTGTTGTCTACAGGCTGGTGGGTGGGAGTGGGGCTAAGTTCTGAGGCTAATAAGCTAGAAGGAGGATTCCACAATGGCGCTTGTCAGCAAACAGTGTCCACGTGGTAGAATGAGTTCTGCAAAATGGTTGTTGCCAGTGTCTATGTCCGCAGGGTGAGCTCCTGCTTCCAGTTGCCTCCTGCCTCTCTGGGAGACTCTTCAAGATCATCAGGTATGTCTGATCCAGGCTCCTTTCAAATTATTGCTTTTGCCCTGGGTCCCAGAGCATGTGAGATTTTGTGCGTGCCATTTAAAAGTGGAGTCTCTATTTCCCATTGCCCTCTGGGTCTCCCCAAAAGACCCACTGGCCTTCAAAACCAAACATTCTAGGGGCTCGTCTTGCCGGAGTAGGACTCCTGCGCTGGGGAGCCCATTGTGGGGCTCAGACCCCTTGGCTTTTTATAATTTTTTAAAATAATTTTTTCCATAAAGGATTTGTACAACTTTTGTAAAATTTATTTTTAATGCTATGGAAAATAGCATCTTAAAAAAACATCTTCTAATTACATTTCTTCTGTAATTGAAATTTAATTGATTTTTGTAGATTGACACTGTATCAAGAAGAATACTTAAATTTCCTTTTTAATTCTAATCATTCATCTATAAGTTGTTTTGGATTCTATCATGTGCAAAAGTTGACAGTTCAAATTCTTCCTTTCCAGTTGTTATATTACTTGTTTCTTTTCTTCCCTTAGTACACTGGTTTGGATTTCAAACTAACACACCATTGTAAAGCAATTATATTCCAATAAAGATGTTAAAAAAAAAAAAAAAAGAAGTTCACTTCTCTTTTTAGGCTACCAGGAGGTTTTCTTTTTTCTTTTTAAATCGTGGAAGGATATTGAATTTAAAAAAACTTTTTTCTTCATCTCTAGATGATCATATTTTCTCCTTTATTAATGTGGAGCATTCCATTGATTTTCTAGTTTAAACTAATATTACATTCCTGGCACAAATCCAGCTTGATATTGTTAGATTTTCCTTTGTATATACTGATAATTGTCATATACTGTTAAATTGTTAAGATATTGTTTAGGATTATTGCATCCATGTTCTGGATTGAGACTGGCCTGTGCTTTTGCTTTGTCATAGGTCCTTGTCAGATTTTAGAATCAAGGCTATGCTATACTTATAAAATGAGGAAATAAATTGCAATGTATTCCCTTATTTTTAATTCCCTGGAAGAGTTTTCATAAGTTTGGAATTACATTTTTCTTGAATGTTTGGTAGAAATTCCTAGTGAAATCATTTGGATCTGGAGTTTTCTCCAGATGTGGAAGCTTTATGTCTCTGATTCAGGTGTTTGAATGGTTATAAGACTATTCCAATTTTAAAAGGTTGTAGTGTTCTTCTAGAATTTCAAATTGATATATGCTCGGGTTTCAAATACATTCTTATTTTTTAACCTTTAGTTCACACTTTCCCTCTGCTTGTCCCTCTGCCCTGCATTCTGAATAATTCCTTCAGATCTATCTTCTAGTTCATTGATTCTCTTTTCCACTCTATCTAATCTGTTATTAAACCCCTCCATTGAGATTTTAATTTCAAAGATTATATTTTTTAATTTCCATATGTTCTTTCTACTCTTTTTCAAATCTGATTGCTGTTTGCTCATATTTTCAAGTCAATTTATTTATCAACTTATTTCCTGAAAATATTAAATGTTCTTAGCTTTTGGTCTCTGTCTATTTATTTCAACACTTATTATTTGCAGTTCTATTATGCTGGCTATTGTTTATTCTTATTTTATTATGCATTTTGTGAATTTTGACTCTGATATGTGCCTTGGAACTTTGGGTAAACTCTGAGACTGTGATAAAGGTGGTTTTGTTCAGAGAGGGTTTTCATTTATTTTTGTCAGGTGGCTGGGGAGTAACAGGTGTTTGTATGGCAGGGACATTTTAAGGTAAATTCTCACCTTGAGATTTAAAAAAATTATTTCTTTGAAACCTATCAAGTAATATAAATTTAGGTTGCAAACGTGAGTAAATGCTGGTTGTAATTACCAGTTCTCAGGGGAGATTTAAGTTTTGTTACTCTACTCATAATGAAGGTCTCACACAAGAAAATTTCTTTATAAGTTCTTTGAAGGTGGGAGTCAGTTTATTTCTGATTTACCTGGTGGCATAACCCTTTGAGATCTCAACTTTATGGGAAGAGTTGTCCATTAGATTTCCATCCTAGAACAATCCTCATGAGATTGTGAAAACCTAAAAGTCAAATTGAGCTGATTTGGCAAATATTCTCATGATGAAAATGAGCTTTAGCACTCTCTTTTCTTCTCTGAGTTTTTGCTTTCACTTAGTCCTTGGATTGGGTATCCTATTTTCTTATCACATCATGAATTAATTTAAGAAGATATAAAAATTTTTACCTTTCAGTTTTAGTTGTTTTTTTTTTAAACTGGTGATCAGTTGCGGTAATTTTTTAAAAAGTATTATTTTTAAATCTGATTTTATTTATTTATTTTTATTTGTTTATTTTTGTTTTGTTTGTTGCCTTTTGTTTGTTTGTTTGGCCATGCTGTGCAGCATGGGGATCTTAGTTCCCAGACCAGGGATTGAACCCACGCCCCCTGCATTGGAAGCGTGGAGTCTTAACCACTGGACTGCCAGGGAAGTCCCTAAATCTGATTTTAAATGACTGCATCATATAATAAAGTAGCATGTGAACATATCATCATTTATTTTACAATTAATATTTTAACATTTTAAATGAACTCATTCATCATGGTGATGTACCACAGTTTACTTAGCCACTCCTCTTTTATTGGGCATTTGCCTTGTTCCCAGTGTTTCTCTACTATAAAAATATTATGACGAAAGTTAAAAAATACTATATGTGTGCATGGTTCTCGTATGCCATGATGAATTTCCATTTTATTATGTAGGTTATGGTGACACATATACCTATTTTGAGCCAGGGAGTGACATGGTCAGATTTGTATTTTAGCAAGAGTGAAAGATGAACTGCAGGTGGTTGAGATTAAAGACAAAGAGATTCATAAGGAAGCCATTTGAATAGTCTAGGTAAGATTTGATGAGGATATGAACCAGCCCAGAAGCAGAGGAAATTGAAAAGAGGGTCTAGGTTAGAATATACTTGGGGTTTTAGAATTTAGTGAATCATTGAATGAGAGGGGGTGGGTAGAAATATCAAAAGGACTCCAATGTTTCTGGTTTGAGCAATTTAGTGGATGGTAATTATCTTCACTAAAATAGGAGATACAGAGAGGGAGCAGATTATGGGTACATGTGTATATATGTTGAGTTTTAAGCGCCTGTGGAGATATTCACTGGGTCTTTGAATATTTGTGTATAGAGTGGTCTGGCCTGGAGATAAAGGTTTGTGAGGCATGAAGGAGCATGTGGTAGCTGAAATTTGGATCTTGAATGAGACTGTGAGGAAAAATGGCTTAGGGTAAAACCAGGGGAAACACCAATATTTAAGAGGTCAGAGGCAAAGCCAACGTAAATGAAAATATAAGACTCATTGTTCAAAACACAGGAAAAAAGTGCTACATAGCTTTTTCTTTCTTCTGTGGTTTCTCTCTTGACATCATGGTGGCTTTTATTTGCTGTTTAATGTCATTCCAATAAAGAAAAATTAAAACTTTTAAATTATTAGCATGAATTTTATCATTCATCTTTATATTGTGCAATGCCAGTTTTTTAACAGCTTTATTGAGGTGTAATTTGCGTACAATAAATTCACCCATTTAAAGTGCGCAGTTCAGTGGTTTTTAGTAAATTCACAGAGTTATGCAACCGCCACCACAATCTAATTTTAGAACATTTTGCATCATCCCAGAAAGAAATCCCCCACACCCATTAGCAGTCCCAATTACCCCCTCCCCTAGCCCTAGATAACCACTAATCTGCTTTCTGTCTCTATAGTCCTGTCTATTCTGGACATTTAATATAAATGGAATCATATACGTGGTCTTTGTGACTGGCTTCTTTCAGCAATGCCAATTTTAAATGCAAATATCAGAGCATTTAGCTTATATGTGGAATTACTGAAATAACACATTTCATATTATTTCATGGCTCATTTATGGAAGGTGCCTTGAGCTGGGCAGAAGAGACAAATTCAAGCCAAACTCAGGAAGGTTGGATGAAGGAAGAGAGGGGATTCTCTTCCTTCCTCCCACCTTCCCATAGAGCTGGCTGAAGGAGTACTTCTGGGCAAGGGGATGCTTGTGTGTCAAGTGCAGGCCCTGTCCCACGATATGGGTACTCATTTGCTTGGTCCTGAAGAATGCTAATTCCTTCTGTCAATGTGGAATTTCCACACCACGCCCTGGCCAACGGTGGGTTTTGGGAAGTTAAGCCAGTCATTTCCTTTATGCATGGTCTCCTGCCTCAACTCATGGCAAATGGGTGGCCCCCAAGGATCTTTAAACCTCTGTGCCACAGCACAAAAAAAGACCTGGATGGGGGTACCAAGAGTTTCATGAGCCAAGACTCAGCCTCCAGTTGGTCACCTGCCACACATGTCATGGTGCTGCTGTTGTGGCACAGGAATGGAATGTGTGCCCAACCCTGATCCTCCCAGTATGGTGCCCAGGCCTTTTCCAGGCGCAGGGAGTGACAACGGTCATGGGGTAGAGGCAGGGTGAGGGAGGCCTTGCAAGGGGGCATGGCAGTGGGCGGGGAAAACCCATTTCTGGGAGGTAGAAGGAGGCGGACGAACATGAGCTGAGGCTCCAAGCCCAGTGCGTGTTCCATTGTCCCATTGGACTTAACTTACAAAACAGAAATTCAAAGAGAAAATTATTCAGAATTTCAAGACAGTGACTATAGTATATTAAGCTCCAAGCAGGGACCCTTCTGAACACTGGGTTTTGTGCAACTGCATCGGTCTCACTCCATGAAGCTGGTCTTGGCCAGAGAAATGGAAAACTCAGAAGCAGCAGAAAGATAAGTATGACAGGCGCTATAAGAGAGTGATGTCAAAGAGCTGATGGAGGAAGATGTTCCAAAAAGATGATGAAGCCAACAATCATTGCAAGAGAAAAGTGTAGATAAGAAAAAGACTGAAAGCTATCATATGACAGTACTGATGACTTTGCTGAGATCAATTTCAGTGAAACGGAGTGGGTAGAAGCCAGATTACAAGGATTGCAGAGTAAATGGGAAGTGAAGAAGTGGAAACAACGAGTGGTGAGTTGTTCAAGAAACTTGTCTGTAAAAGGAAGGGATGAGAGTTGAACTCTGAGCAAGGGTCTAGAGCAGGGGGTTGTAAATGACAGCCTGCAGTCTCGTCCATGGCCTGGTTTTGTAAATAAAGTTTTATTTGAACTCAGCCATATCCATTCATCTACATAGGGTCTTTGGCTGCCTTCACACTACAACAGCAGAATTGAGTAGTTGCAACAGAGACCATATGTCCTGAAAGCCTAACCTAGTTACATCTGGCCCTTGACAGAAGGTTTTTCTCCCCTGATCTAGAGCAGTGGTTCTTAAAGTGTGGTTCCTGGACCAGCAGCAACAGCATAACCTGGGAATTTAGAAATGCAAATCCTTGGGTCATACCCCAGACCTTTTGAATCAGAAACTTTGGGGTGGTAAGCAGCAGTCTATGTTTTATTAAGCTTTCCAGGTAATTCTGATGCACCTTAAAGTTTGAGAACCACTGGGATAGAATGCAGATGGAAATATTAGCTTTTCATGGGAGGAGAAAACTTGTTCTTCTGAGGCAAAGGGAAGGAAAAAAAGGATGGATGGGATGCATGGAGCTGAGTCCCACTCATTGGGTTCCATTCACTCCCTACACTATCTCAGGTTTGTAACATCCTGCTTTTCCAGATCCCATATTAGACAGAAGCAACCAGGACTGATTTTCAAGTGACATGTGCAACACCACCTAAGTCTAAAGTTAAACTTACAGGGAGGGAGATTTCAGTTTAGGATATGGAAGGAAGCTCTATTCAATTGTAAGGTGAGGCAGTCCCAGGAGAACTGCATGCTCACCTATCTGGAATGCCTTAGAAGCCATTCATGCATTGTATAGGTACTTGGATCTTATGACAGCCTCTTAGATCTTCTCCAATCTAAAATTCTATGATTCTTGCCTATGGTGAGCACTTTTTTCTAATCCCTGATTACGTATTTTATCTAGAGTCAAAATCCCTTCTTGGAACACATTCTGGTCTCCAGAGCTCTTTCCTTCTTTCTAGGAGTCAGATCACCCCCAGTTGTTCTCAGCTGCCTAGGGTTTAATTAAACCAGCTAGTTGGGGAATCCATTGGCCACTTACAGACCAGTCAAAGGGCAGGGACAAATTGGTCTTTTCTAATTGACCTTCTGTTCTATGCTAAGAATTCCTGTCACTATTTAGTGAACAATTCCTGTGTTCTGAAAAATTGTGAAAGTGTGAAAGCCAGGGTAGGTCCTAGATCAGCAATATACTTTCTACATGCCTCAATGATTGTCTCTTACACTGTGTGAATTAGTAATTTAAATTCAGTTGAATCCTTAGGAAATCTGTTCACACAGTTCCAATCTCTTATACATTTGCTTTCTGCTATATGGTTAGAATCACTTTTTCTGAAAGAGCCAATGTGTTTTCAGGTATGAGATGCCTGATTTCCAGGCTTGTTTCCCTCTTGCTATGCTCATTATGAAAGAATACGAGAGAAAGAGATAGAGGGTATTCAGTGATGAAATAAAGCTGATAAACCTGATGTGTCACATTGGGACCTATGGGCTCTGAGGGTTTCCTGAGAGCTCACTTCTAGGGTGGAGGAAGGGCTGGTGGCCCAAGGGGAAAAAAGTAAAGCAGATAGTGATCTAGGGCCAGGGGAGGTGGTAGGGAGGCTCCAAGGGTCTCCAGTTGCTAATCAGTCACTAATCCCTTCTAAAGGAGCACACTCTGCCTCAATCCTAGCTGTTTTGGGGGACTTTAGAAGCTCCCTTGGAATGCTCAGGATGATTGAAATTATGGTTCTGAGGCTTTGAGAAATATCATTAAAAACATTTTGTTGGGAGGCCAAGAAATAAGTAAAACGCTGTTGCTTGTCTGAATGAACATTTTTGATGGACATTGTGTGTATGTGTGTGTGTGTGTTTTATAATAGTTGTATTTTCTATTTGGTTAATTGTCTTTTATGACTTTGTGTTTTCTTATCAATTAGTTTCTCAAACAACAACGATATGATCTTTCATTTTGCTGTAAATATTTTTCCCAGTTGGTTGTTTGCACTTTTATTTTGGCTATGATTTTATTTATAGAGTTAAAAAATATCAAGTAGTCAAGTCTGTTAGTTTTTCTTAAATGTGAAGGTGGAGAAATATCATGCTCACCTGTAGGCTAAAGGAATTCCCTGTGTGTGGGAACTTCTCATGTTGTAGGAGTGCTGTAGTAAATGTATAGTATCCTGTCATGGGCAGAACTGCCATCTCTGGTTGGGGAGAATGGAGTGAAGGGATTAGAGAGGGTCACATTAGCTGCTATTACTTGGATGTTAATCCCTTAGGTGCTCAGTTCTTGGAGGGTTTTGTCAGATCCTTCTTAAATAAGCTAGCATTGATGTCTTTCCAAGCATGACTCCTTGTGTATGGTTATGGTTAAGAAGACAGAATGACCACTGTCCATTCCAACTTATCAGACCTGCTGAGGCCCTGGCACAGTCTGTGCCCTTGTATGAGGAAGAACTCAGATAGTAAGAGGGGTCCTTCCCTCCTTGCATGCTTAATGATGGGCAACTAGCATGATGCTCTGTCTAAGCTGCAGTAATCCTAAACTCCTTGACCACTTAGCTACAGATGCTGGGTAATTTCTGAATTGTCCTCTAAAGGGGGAACTGATCAGGTTTAGCTTTGTGCCCTCCCTTCTTTCATGGCTGGCAACCTACTCTAGTGTGTTTCCACTGGCTTTGGAATGATGAGACTGCAACTTGCCCCCTGACCATGGCTCTGATAGACTATAGCGTCTTGGACAGATTTTAAAAATTAGGCTCTGTTCTTACCAGTGTAGCTTCTAACATAGCTGAAATCCCATGGGGGTAAGTGAATGCATCAATGGACAGCTACTGCTGGGAAAGCTTGCCATGTAAATGACCTTGCTCCTGGATATCCAGGCAGACGGTCGCATGGAGCTGTTCATATTTGAATTCCCTGCTTCCCATATTACTTTGGGTATTGGGTCCAGCCTGGATTGAGGACTCTGGCCTGGACATTACTATACTACCTCCAAAACTAATAGTAGGGGCTTCCCTGGTGGCGCAGTGGTTGAGAATCTGCCTGCCAATGCAGGGGACACGGGTTCGAGCCCTGGTCTGGGAAGATCCCACATGCCGCGGAGCAGCTGGGCCCGTGAGCCACAATTACTGAGCCTGCGCGTCTGGAGCCTGTGCTCCGCAACAAGAGAGGCCGCGATGGTGAGAGGCCCGCGCACCGCGATGAAGAGTGGTCCCCACTTGCCGCAACTAGAGAAAGCCCTCGCACAGAAACGAAGACTCAACACAGTCATAAATAAATAAATAAATAAATAAATAAAAGAATGTGAATTTCTTTAAAAAAAAAAAAACACAAAACGAATAGTAGGTCTTGAAGGCCACTACATGGCCTGCCTTCCAAGAAGGTGGACTTTGGGTAGGTGTTCTCAGAGCAAGAAACCAGGAATGGGGTTGCCTCCCATTATCTGAGAGTGTGAAATTACCATTGCACATAGAATTGAATTCCAACCTAAAGGGATATACTCCTCTTAAAACTAGAGCCCAAGGTCTCTGAAAACACATTGACAAAAGTTTGTGGTTAAGGTTCATTTGCCTGCAATATCCCCAGGAGTTCTGTTACACTATTTGTAATAAGAAGTAGGATAAACGCAGTTCTGGTGTGACTGACATCTATCTCCTGAATGTGGTAATTATTCAAGATTAGAATTCACTTGCACTCATCCCTGATTTTTTGAACTAACTGTGAAGGGCTGGGGTATCAAGGAGCCTGCACCCTGGACCCCTGCTGTGGGCTGGGGTAGGATGGTTAGAATTTCATGTCTATCCATCTACAAGGGGGATGGATGGGAGGCCACCTTCAAATGACACCCAGACTAGCTTGAGACCTGTCTCAGGCTATTTGGTTTGTACAAAGCCCAGTTGTCATATTTTAACACCTAATAAATGGCAGTCTGCATTCTGTATCCTACACAGGCTTGTGTATCAAGGGGAATTCTTCAAATGTTCATAGTGTATAATCATTTCTCACCTGAGTTTTCTTTTCCTCAAGTTAAACAAACTTCTTTTCCTTCAGCTATTCCTTATGTGAAAAATTCCAAGGAAACGTGGTGATTTCCACCTCACCAGCCATGAACATGCCAATAGAAAAATGGGCAAAGGACATAACTATCATAAAGAAATAAATAATTAAAAATGCTTGATAGCCATGTGTGAAAAGTTTTAACTCACTTGTAAGCAAAGAACTCCAAGTTAAACAGGTTTACCTATCAGTTTGGCAAACGTTAAGATTATTAACTCAGTGTTGACGAAACTATGGGAAATAGGCAGTCTCAAATGGGGCTAGTGGGAAAGCGAATTGTACTTCTGGAGACAGTCTGGCAAAAGTTGCCGCAAGCCGTAAATATGTGCTTACCAGAAATTCCACATAGAGGAATTTAGCCTGAGGAAATAATCAGACAAGCTGTACATTCAAAGATGTTCACCTCAGCACTGTTTACAATAGCAAAATAATAACAAGTAATGTTCAGTACTAGGGAACTGGTCAAATAAATGATGATACAGCCAAATAAGAGGATGATGTAGCTCTGTACTGAAACGAAAAAGTAAATCAGTAAACTGATTTACTCCCCAATATGTTTTGGAGAGTAAATCAGTTATGAAACCAAAAGAATAACATGATGTTGTTTTTGAAGGACATACATGAAAATGTGAATGGTAGTTTTTTTTAACTGGTAAGATTATGGGTGGGATCTTTTCTGTATCACTAGTTCTAATTTTCTCTCTGTGAATGAGTGTTACCTGGATATTAAAGAAATATTAAAGATATAAGCAACAAGGATATACTGTATAGCACAGGGAATTATAGCCATTATCTTGTAATAACTAATATAATATTGTAAATCAACTATACTTCAATAAAAAAGGAATATTAGAAGTTAAAAACATTTGCTAATTTGATAGGTAAATTGACCTCTTGATTTAATTTATGGTTTTGATGACTATAAACAATTTCTAAATAATTTTTCATGTTTATTAATTACTTAATATAATGAGTTTAAACAATTTTTCATATTTATTAATTATTTAATAAAGTGTAGTTAAATAGGGACTACATTAAAGTCTTGCATTTTCAGAAATAATGCTGAAGGGAATTCCGCACTATCTAATCTCAATCTTTCATTTCATAGATAAGGACCAGTAGTTAGTCCAGGGAGGTTTTATGGTTTGACCAAAGGTAAGACAGAATTATTACTGATATCTGAGCCCCCAGGCCACTGAACTATCTGTTATAGTTGGCTGTAGTTATAGTTATAGTTTGTTATAGTTCTCAGATTATGGTCTTGGTGTTTCATATATGCTTCATGGCAACATCAAGTGTTCTAGTGTATCAATTCAGAGATTAATTTGCGATTCATGATTACTAATGATTTTATGATAGATGTTGCAGGTTTTTGTTTGTTTTTGTGAGAAGAGTTTAAGAGGGGCATTCATTGTACAATTAAGTTTGTACAATTGAAGGAAGAATCTGGGATTTGGGTCAGAGGACCTGGATGTGACTCCATCAGTACCATTCCCTAGCTGTGGGCCTGGGTAAATTACTTATCCCCTTCTGAACTTTGTGGTCAAGAATAGCTACTTCACACATTTGTAAAGAGGATTAAATGGGGTTCTAAGGAGAATTAATGTATGGAAAAGACCACAAAATGTGCTAAACTGAATTTTATATAGCTATTTATTCTCATTTGCTGTGTTAGACCCCCTTTTTTTTTTTCAAAAAGGATTCGAGAAGGCAGATGTATATCACATTTTTTTAAAAAAAATATTTATTTATTTATTTATTTATGGCTGTGTTGGGTCTTCGTCTCTGCGCGAGGGCTTTCTCCAGTTGCGGCAAGTGGGGGCCACTCTTCATCGCGGTGCACGGGCCTCTCATTATCGCGGCCTCTCTTGTTGTGGAGCACAAGCTCCAGACGCTCAGGCTCAGTAATTGTGGCTCACGGGCCCAGTTGCTCCGCGGCATGTGGGATCTTCCCAGACCAGGGCTCGAACCCGTGTCCCCTGCATTGGCAGGCAGACTCTCAACCACTGCGCCACCAGGGAAGCCCCACATTTGTTTTTGATGTCATGGTTTCCACTGCTATGCCAACTCAGTGGGAAGGTTGGTTGTTAGGATGGACTGCAGCAAGAAAGCATAAATGTTTACATACAACCTCTTTCAGAGAACCGGGGGTAGGGAGGACCTCCTTGGGTAGGAAGGTTAAGTTTCCGCCAGCCAGGAGTACGAGTGGGTCCATTAGTCACGATGGGGCAGGATGATCATCTGGACCAGGCTTATGATTTACTAAGCGCCAAACACTCTTTACTATGGGAAAAATGTTTCTTTTAGTGGAGAGGATTTTTGGGGGATACATGAAGGGGACTGACCCACCGTTAGCATATAAACTTCCAAAGTCCGGGATTATCTCTCTGTTTGCTGCAGAACCACCAATGCCTAGTCCAGGTTAATAAAGGTTAGTTGTCTGATTAACTTCTAACACTTGGGCTATAACTTGCCAAGGGGCTGTGCACATTATGTTGCACTCTTTTCAACTGGGAATCTAATTTTCTTCAGTTCTAAGAAATTTGCCTGTGTTATTTCTTAGATAATGTCCTCTTCTCTGTTATCTCTGTTCTTTCTTTGTAGAATTCCTATTAGTTATTTGTTAAATATTCTTTATTGATATTTTCACTTTTTCTTTTTGTTCTGCTTTCTGGATGACTTCCTCAATTTTATCTTCCAGTCTTTCAACTTACTTTTTCTTTTGTCATATTTTTTTTTCTTTATAAATTTATTTATTTATTTATATCTTTTTGGCTGCATTGGGTCTTTGTTGCTGCGCACAGGCTTTCTCTAATTGCGGTGAGCGGGGGCTACTCTTCGTTGTGGTGTGCAGGCTTCTCATTGCGGTGGCTTCTCTTTGTTGTGGAGCATGGGCTCTAGGTGCATGGACTTCAGTAGCTGTGGCACACGGGCTCAGTAGTTGTGGCTCACAGGTTCTAGAGCGCAGGCTCAGTAGTTGTGGCACATGGGCTTAGTTGCTCCGTGGCATGTGGGATCTTCCTGGACCAGGGCTCGAACCCGTGTCCCCTGCGTTGGCAGGCGGATTCTTAACCACTGCACCACCAGGGAAGTCCTTTTGTCATATTTTTAAATACTAACAACTTTTCCTTATTTTCTAAGTACTTGAATATTCTTTTTTTTTGTGGCATTTTATTCTTGCTTAGTAAATCTAATAGTTTTTTTAAACAATCTCTCTGAAGGTATTAATTACAGATTTTGGGGGGAAGTTTCCTTTTAAAATTCCTTGTATTATTTTTATTTTTATTTATTTATTTTTAACATCTTTATTGGAGTATAATTGCTTTACAATGGTGTGTTAGTTTCTGCTTTATAACAAAGTGAATCAGCTATTCATATACATATATCCCCATATCTCTTCCCTCTTGCGTTTCCCTCCCTCCCACCCTCCCTATCCCACCCCTCTAGGTGGTCACAAAGCACCGAGCTGATTTCCCTGTGCTATGTGGCTGCTTCCCACTAGCTATCTGTTTTACATTTGGTAGTGTATATATGTCCATGCCACTCTCTCACTTTGTCCCAGCTTACCCTTCCCTCTCCCTGTGTCCTCAAGTCCATTCTCTAGTAGGTCTGTGTCTTTATTCCTGTCCTGCCCCTAGGTTCTTCATGACCAATTTTTTTTTTTTTTTAGAGTCCACATATATGTGTTAGCATATGGTATTTGTTTTTCTCTTTCTGACTTAGTTCACTCTGTATGACAGACTCTAGGTCCATCCACCTCACTACAAATAACTCAATTTCGTTTCTTTTTTATGGCTGAGTAATATTCCATTGTATATATGTGCCACATCTTCTTTATCCATTCATCTGTCGATGGACACTTAGGTTGCTTCCATGTCCTGGCTATTGTAAATAGAGCTGCAATGAACTTCCAATAATAGTGGTGAGAGTGGGCAACCTTGTCTTGTTCCTGATCTTAGTGGAAATCCTTGTATTATTTTTAGTTCTTCAACTTTCATTCTTTATTCCTTCCTTCCTCCCTCCCTCCCTTCCTTCCTTCCTTCCTTCTTTCCTTCCTTCCTTCCTTATTTTTTTCATGCTTATATTGGTCTCTGGCTTAAATATTGATTGAGGTTTTTTCTGAAATGCGTGGTGATCCTTGGCTGTCTGTTCATATTTTAAAATGAGGCACTAAAAAGCTAATTGAAGACTACATATTTATGGGCAGAGCTTGACAATTGCTAAAGTGAATTTCACTCTCCATTCAGAAAGAACCCAGCTGTTTAGTTGGTGATTCTCAAATGTCAGTATCTTTTTTTTTTTTTTTTTTTAGGCATATTTCCCAAGAGTGTAATCCTTTAATCTCTTGCCCTTCTCAGGGGTAGGTGATTTAAGTCCCGCTCTCAGAATTTTGAGGGATGATTAGCGTAGGGGGGCTGGAGGTTGTGCACTATTTAGACTGTTGATCTTCACTTACTTCCTTTGTTTTAATAAAGACCTCATCCTATTCTCAAGATTTCTAATTGACCTCAAAACTAATATAAGCCAATAATGGGATGCAGTGAGTAAAATTAAATGGGAGTATTTCTGAAAGCACATTGTAAACTAAAAATAAATTAATGTAAGTACTTATTTAAACAAGTGACCATTTTGAACCACAACAATTGACTTATAGTATCCTATTCATGGTGTTTAATAACCCTATTATATTTTTTACTGGTCCTGCCATCTTTAGAGCAGAGTGTTTAGCTTTCAATGACATATTTTAAAAGGGACATTGACAGGCTAAAGGAGGGTGGTGAGGACAGTGCAGCATCCAGTGTAGAGGCTGGCAAACTATGGCCTGTAGTGAAACCCAGCCAGCCCTCTTGTTATAAGTCAAGTTTTATTGGAACACAGCCACACCATACCCATTTATTCACATATTCTCTGTGGCTGCTTTCATACTAGAAATGTAAAGTTGAGTAGTTGTGACAGAGATGTATGGCTTTCAAAGCCTGAAATATTTATGGTCTGGCCCTTTATAGAAAGTTTGCTGACCCCTGATATATAAGCCACATTCTATGCTGCATGCTTGAAAGAAGTGGAAATGTAGTCTGAACACAAGGTGATGAAAGAGCTATGTAATAGTTAATAAGAACGGTGTCTAATATTTATTGAGTGTTTACATGTGCTTGGCACTTGCTGGCATGCATTATCATATTTAATAGTAATTAAGGGTCATCTCCCTGACTAGATTTTGTGTTCTTCAATGTCAGCTTTATAATTCTGAGTTTATAGCTCCAGAATCTAGCAAGTATGGACTTTTAGTGAATGTTTGTTGAACTAAGTGAGCAGTGTTAACATGTAGAAGAGATAAAAACCCCTTCTTGGGGGTCAAAATAGAAGTTTCAGAGAAGCTTCAGAAGATTTCAGGTCATCGAGCACTATCAGCTCCCTCCCAGGTAGTGAGATATCCACCCCTGGGAGGTGTTCACAAGAGCTGGGTCACCCACCTAGTTGTTCATGGATATTATGTAGAGGTTTCGTTCTTTGGGTGGCAGGTTGAACTAAATGAAGTCTTGATTTCTAGGATTCTATTATTCAAACTAGGAGAGAGAAGACTAGAACTCAGAATTTATAGTTGATAAAGTTCTCTTTCCACTATATCAGAATATATCTGATATATCTCTTTCCTCTCTTAGAATTTCCATAAAAAGAACCACGAAGAGATTGTTGTTGTAGTGGAAAGAATATCTCAGTGAGCATCAGGAGGTTTGGGGTTATAATTCCACTTCTGCAACTAATTTACTGCATAAGCCCAGCAAGCCTTTTAATCTCTCAGGGCCTAAGTGTCCTCAAGTGAGGGGGCTGGACTAGATAATCTCTAAATTCTCTTTCAGTTCTAAAATAATTTTATCCAAGGATTAGCAGGGCCCCTCCTATTGAAAGACCAGGACAGACTAGTTCAAACAAGATACTTCCTCGTTATGTGTTGCAGAGTACTGAGATTCTGCTTTTAAATATATTTTGTGTACCTCCTGATCTCAGCTGCTCAGTTTCCATCCCCTTTCTGTATCCCTGTTCCTATCTTGCTTTATGGTACTTCTTACTTGGGAAATTAGGCTTAAGCAGGCTGCAGTTTTAGCCTTTCTTTAGCATGGTGAAGGCAAGCTCTTTCTTGTTAAATTCTGCTCATTTGGTTGGTGAGGAACTTGGAGCTATTCAACTCTTGGAAGGTTGGGGATATTAACATTGACCTCAGAAAGGTGATGGGACCTTCTTTATTTAGGGCACTAGACATGGGCAGCTCATATTTCTCATGGGGGAACATTTTATTCTTTGTGGAAGCAGTTTCAACTCCCAAAATGACCCATCTACCCATTTCTTTATTAAGTTCTTTAACTAAAGAATTTAACCTAAATTCTTTTTTAAAATGACGACAAGATTCAACCTTAATTAGACCCTCATCTAGCAGCCTTTCCCCCACATTCCACTCAAATAGCCATCAACTATTGATACTAACTGGTCTCCTATTACCTCTAGGCTTTTGTTTGAACAGGTTTTTAAAATTTCATTTGACTTAAGTGCTTAGTATTCAGCTGTTTTACAGTTGCCCATATATCACACTATTTTTGACCATATATCTCTTATCTCTGAATAGCTCTGAAAACTGCAGTGTCATGTTAAGTACTCCTTTTGGTCCAAGGCATGTCAATACATGTTGCCAACTTCCAACTTATTCTCATCCAGAAGATTAGCAAGGCTGCCACATGGTGTTCTTTTTTACAAAATATTATTGCCTGCATTATAGCTAGGGCTCGATGTGGTGACATTAATCCCAAATCTGCAGAACGGTACTCTTAATTCTACTTGGGTGGACAGCAACTTGAGCTCTCAGCATAAGCCTTTTATTTTGGGAATACCATTCTTTGTCATCATTTCTATAAGGAATCTTAGTCAGTTGTTAGGAATTTTATTTTGCTCCTGAAAAACAATATTTCCTCTCTTTTCACATTGAGATACCCAGATTTCACATCTTTAGTGAATAATCTCTAGCATTGATTTAGTTGCTGAATATCCTCCCCAGACATGTTTTAATTATTTATTAAGAAGCTACAGGAGTTCCAGCTAAAAATGGAGCCTGGCTAGAAGCCCCTGGCGAAGTCTTTCCCAATTTTTCTACTAAAATGCCTATGAAGACAAAGAAAAAAACATAATAAATTAAATATCAAAATAAAAACCATGGACAGCATAATCTCAAAATTGGGGAAGAATCTATACTAACTGTAAAGCAAGACTGAGATAAAACTACCCGAGTCTTTTTCTATGGCACACCTAATCAGCTTTACTACATGACACAAAAAAACCCTTTGAAATGAGGAGGGAAGGCACTGAGTCCTCTCGTCTGTCCATTATCAAGACAACTGGGCAGGTGGGCTTTTACCCATGTGGGTTGAGAGTATTGTCGCATCATTCTACATCCAGAGAAATTAAAATTCTCAGAAAACAGCTTGGCTTCTCAGACAACAAGGTCAGCTTTGGCCGAGTCAGAGGACTGGTGGAGGCATTTTCAGGGGAAAATGTATCACAGGTAAAGCTCCTTAGGTTTAGGTTGGGTCAGAAACAACCAAACCAACCAAAACAAAACAAAAAATAAAACCAAACCACCACCACCAAAACCCTGGTGACAGTGCATGCTGGGAATTGCCGATTTTTATGTACATTGCAGGTTCACAGGCCCAGGAAATTAGACAGTGTCATTGGAGCAATATGGAACCTCAGTAGAAGAAGGGTACATTAGAGGAAGTCATGCTGGAAACCAGGCCTCAGTCCAGAGGCTGTGCACGTCTAATAGTTAGAGTGGAGCTGAGAGTATTTCAACTTTCCTGTCTTTTGATAAATATCAAATATGAATAGATTTCCACTTGTACAAAGATCAATAAAGGGGGGAAAAAACCACATGGAGTGTGTGAAAAAGACTTCATTTCAAGGGAAGAAAGAGTATCTGGGAGACCTAGAAGTCCTTCCTAGAGGAAGAACATGTTTCTGAAATGATTTACTGCAGTGTCCAGAAATTGGAGGATTTCAGGGAACTATTTGGATTCCTCCATAGATTACAAAATATAAGGATGTTAAAGAACAGAGAGTAAATATATAGATAATTGGTATTCTTGAAGAAGATACTTAAACTAATGGGAAAAAAGCAATAATTAAAGATATAACAGGAAAAATTCATGAGCAGAAGTAAGACTCATATTGAAAAAATCATTGTGTTCCAGACAAGTCAATGCATGAAGGCACACATAAGGATGTATCCTGGCAACAATTTTAATTCATAAGGATAAGAAAACTTCCACAAGCATATAAGAGGAAGAAAGAGACTTCCTAAAAAAAAAAAGAAAAGAAAAGAAAAACAAAAATCTGGCCATTTTCTGGCTTTTACTCTGAAAGCTTAAATTTAGAAGAAAATGGAGTATTATATACAGAGTTTTGAGAAACAAAGTTTGTAACTTAGTGCTTTTATACCCAGCCTAGTCATCTTTAACTAGTGAATTATCAAAAAGACATCTCAGATAGGCAAGGGCTCAGAAATATATACCCTCCTTGAAAAAAATTACTTGAAGGAAAAGCTGAAGAATGGAGAACTTAGGCTAGAAAAGGGCTGTCCTTAGGTCTGAAACCAATTAAAATAGTGATATGTCCGAATCCGTGTTTATCAAATGTGTTTTAGTATTTATCTGGAGATAAAAAATTTCTTCTTCGAAAACCCAAAATATGAGACACCTATAATTGTCATTCTCTGGTTAAAGAGGCATGAAGAACCAAGAAACCCAACCACAGGTAACCTGTGAGGGACCTCTTCAAAACCAGAGGACTCCATGGAACAAAGTTTGAAAACCACTGTTCAAAAATAAGTATTGTAAATCTGCCTATACAACTGAGGGCAGATGTCAAAAATTATTATCAAAGGAGGTTTATAATGGATAAATAAATTTGATAATAATCTGGGTGTAAAACTCCAGTTAATTTTAAAGTAATTTATAAACTGATAGATTTACTCTCAGGCTACTTGTGAGAAGACGTACAGAGTAGAGAAAGGTAGCAGATACCATTTTATATTTGACTCTAGCAACTAGAGAATAGAGACTTTTGAAAAACTAAAAGCAATCATTAGAATTAAAAAGCAGGAAAAAAAGGAACATGATCCATGCGAAAAACCCTACAAAAAAGGGAACACTAAGGAAACATGAAAACAGAAAACATCAAACAAGATGAAAGAATAAAGATCTGATATATCAATTATAGCTGTAAATAAATAGCTGAGATAAAAACTACATAATGAAAGATCTGAACCTTCAGATTGCTTTAAAACATTCTATGAGATTCATCTAAATTCTGTTTGTAGGAAATATATCTAAAGCAATGCGATACAAGTTTAAAATGAAAAAGGTTATTTTAATAATGGGTATAATTCCAAATGAAAATATATTTAAGCAGACCAAATATCCCTTGAGATATGCAGTGCAAAATTTGTTCAAAATATAAAGAAAAATTAATCATTGACAGAATATAGAAAAATATTAAAAATGGAATATTTTCTATTTTCATTTCTATTATATTTTTCTACTTTCTGTATCTTTTATAACTATTTAGATATTTCAGGTGTCCTTTTAAAAAAATGTTAATAAAACCTTTATGGAAATTCATCATCCATTCACTCCAAAAGAAAAACCTTTATAAATATCAATAGTAGAAATTATACAAATTACATTCTTGACCACAATATACTAAAAACTAGAAATTAACAACTGTATTTAAATAACAAAAATTCAACTATTTGAGAACCACTAAAAAAATACAGTCTCCTAAATAATACATGTGGCAAACAGGAAATTAAGAGGGTAACTTCAGACAATACTGCTTAGAACAAGTTTCTGAAATTTTTAAGGTTAGGCCTCTTCAGCTATAAAGATTTGGCCAACTTTTAATTTAAAAAATTTATATTGCACTATCCATGCAATAAAGTATGCAGATATTAAGTATAATTTGATGTATTCTGACAACTTATGTACCTGTGGTATATATTTAACTTTTTAAAAAAATGGACAAAATCTTCAAAAGTAGTCTTTAAATTGCACCAGCAGTGAATAAGAATTCAGCTACTCCACATTTTTGCCAACATTGGCTACTTACTTAAAAAAACTTTAATTCTACTGGGTGTGATGTGGTATCCCATTGTGGTTTTAATTCATATTTTCCCTGATAACTAATGATGTTGAACATCTTTCCATGTGCTTATTAGCTATTCATGTATCTCTAAGTCTCAATTTTTATTTATTTCTTTTACTACTGATTTACAGGAATTTAAAAATACATATCTATATTTTGGATATAAATCATTTTCCAGATATAGATGTTGTAAATATTTTCTCCCAGTCTCTGGCTTGTATTTTTATTTAATGGTATCTTTTTTTCTTTTTTTTAAGATTTTTTTGATGTGGACCAATTTTTTAGAGTCTTTATTGAATTTGTTACAATATTGCTTCTGTTTTATGTTTTGGTTTTTTGGCCACGAGACATTTGGGATCTTAGCTCCCCGACCAGGGATCAAACCCGCACCCCCGCATTGGAAGGTGAAGTCTTAACTACTGGACCGCCAGGGAAGTCCCAATGGTATCTTTTGATAAGTATAAATTTTAATTTTGATAAAGTTCAATTTACTAATATTATATGGTTAGTGCTTTTTGTGTCTTGTGTGTTAGTCTATGCCAAAGTTGTGAAGATATTTTTCTATATTTTCTTCCAGAAGGTTTATTATTTTGTCTTTCGCATTAGGTATATTATCTATTTAATATAAAATTTTACATTTGGTGTGAGGTAGGGGTTGAAGTTCAATTTTTTTTTTTAGTACAGATATCTAGTTGTTTTTGCACCACTTGTGGAAAAGATTTTTCTTTTCCCAGTGATTTGCCTTGGCACTTTTGTTGAAAATGAATTGACTACACATGTGTGGGTTTGTTTCTGGATTCTCTTTTCTGTTTCATTGATCTTTTTGGCTGTCTTTATACCAATGCCACATGCAGTCTTGATTACTGTAGCTTTATAGTAAGTCTTGGTATCTGATTTTATAATTTCTCTGACTTCGCTCTACTTTTTCAAGATTACTTTGACTATTCTAGGTTTATTGCAATTCTGTATAAACGTTAGGATCAGCTTGTCAATTTCTTTAAAAAAACAAAACAAACAACACGCCTGCCAGGTTTTTATTGGAATTGCATTAAACCTAGTTATTATTTTGGAGAGAATTGACAACTTAACAATATTTATTGTCTTCCAAATCATGAATGTGATCTATCTTTTCATACTTTTAGCTCTTCTTTAATTTTTCTTAGGTGTATTTTTTAGTATTCAGTGTAGAGGTCTTGCATGTCTTTTGTTAACATTATATGTTTTTGACACTATTGCAAAAGATACTATTTTGGTTTTATTTTCAATTGCTAATATATAGAAATATGATTGATTTTGCATATTTGTATCTTGTTTTTATAAAATATAATTTCCCATCTGCTGTTGTATGGAAATGCGATCACTCTGTTTATATTTACTTAGTATACTGTGATCTTGGTAAATTCACTTATTAGTTCCAGTAGCTTTTTGGGAGATTTCTTAGCATTTTCTAATATACAATCATGTCATCTGTAAAAAAATACAGTACAGTATAAATTCATTAATACAATTGTATACTACTTTCTTCTTTTTCACTATTACAACCAAATTTTTAGTTTGAGCCTTCTTCACACTCAGTCTGAAATCCCTCCTCCATCTCTTTTTGCAGCCTTCAGTTTTATCTAACATTATGGTGACACACTCCTTTTCATTCCTGTTCTTCTGAACATAACCACTGTTCACCTTCAGAGTTGACAGTTTAATTTGAAAGCATACTGAAAAGGGTTTACTTGCTTTTCCACTGGGTTAAACTAATAATTTTTTTTCCTTAATTGAAGTACATATAGCTGGATGACAATTAGCATCACTAGAAAGTCAGCCAGCATTGAACACACTCCTGTTCCTAGCTTTGGACATCTTATTATCTATCTGAAAAATTTGTCATTTTCTACTACCTTTAATTGTATTGCTTTGTATGAGACAGAAAATCATCTGCATACACAAAAATTTTCATTTCAACTCTGCTCCATGGCGTGATTTTGGATTGCATTTTAAGTAAAATGCAGAAATCATTTTTAAGCTAAAATTTAACCCCATGTTGGCTATCAATGTAAATAACTCATCTGAAGTGACAATGGATGAATATACCTTCCATGCGTGGTTAAGATCGTGTGTATGTAGCAACTACAACTGTGCCTCAACTTGCTCCTCTAATTGGCCATTACCAAATGTCTTTGACATCTCTTGAAAGATATATTCAAATTTTAGAAGAGTTAAAATTTGAAAATAACACTAATGAATTGTAAAATGGAAAAATTATTGAATTGCTTAATAAATTAAAGAGCTCTTTTTAAAGAAACAATCAATAAATACACTTGCATCTTTGGCAAGTGTATTCAAGGAAAAGAAAAAACTCTTAAATCACTATAAAATGTAAAATGGTGCAGCCACTGTAGAAAACATTTTGGGGGTGTCTCAAAAAGTTAAACATAGAGTTACTATATCACAAAGCAAAGACTTGAAAACAGGTGTTCAAACAAAAACTTGCACACAAATATTCATAGCAGCACTATTCACAAGAGTCAAAAGTTAGAAACAATCCAAATATCCATCAAATAGTGAATGGATAAACAAAATGGATAATATCCATACAATAGAATATTACTCAGCCATAAAAAGAATAAAGGATTGATACATGCTGTAAGATGGATGAACCTTGAAAATATCATGCTAAGTGAAAGAAGTCACAAACAAAAGGCCACGTATCGTATGATTCCATTTACATGAAAAGTCCAGAATAAGCAAATTGACAGAGACAGAAGCAGATTAATAGTAGCTAGAGATAGGGAGGAATGGGGTTTCCTTTTGGGATGATGAAAATATTCTGGAACTTGATAGTGGCTATGGTTACACAACATTGTGAATGTACTAAATGTCACTGAATTGTATACTTTAAAATAGCTAAAGTGGCAAATTTTTATGTTATATGTATTTTAGCACAATAAAAAAGGAAATTTACCCAAGATCACACAGCTGGTAAGTGGTGGAGCCAGGTGTTTTTTTTTTTTTACATCTTTATTGGAGTATAATTGCTTTACATTGTTGTGTTAGTTTCTGCTGTATAACAAAGCGAATCAGCTATATGTATACATATATCCCCATATCCCCTCCTTCTTGCGCCTCCCTATCCCACCCCTCTAGGTGGTCACAAAGCACTGAACTGATCTCCCTGTGCTATACTGCTGCTTCCCACTAGCTATCTATTTTACATTTGGTAGTGTGTATATGTCAATACTACTCTCTCACTTCGTCCCAGCTTACCCTTCCCCCTCCCCGTGTCCTCAAGTCCATTCTCTACGTCTGCATCTTTATTTCTGTCCTGCCCCGAGGTTCATCAGAACCTTTTTTTTTTTTTAGATTCCATATATATATGTGTTAGCATACGATATTTTTTTTTTTCTCTTTCTGACTTACTTCACTCTGTATGACAGACTCTAGGTCCATCCACCTCACTACAAATAACTCGATTTCATTTCTTTTTATGGCTGAGTAATATCCCATTGCATATATGTGCCACATCTTCTTTATCCATTCATCTATCGATAGACACTTAGGTTGCTTCCATGTCCTGGCTATTGCAAATAGAGCTGCAGTGAACATTGTGGTACATGACTCTGTTTGAATTATGGTTTTCTCAGGGTATGTGCCCAGTAGTGGGATTGCTGGGTTGTATGGTAGTTCTATTTTTAGGTTTTAAGGAACCTCCTTACTGTTCTCCATAGTTGGAGCCAGGTTTTTAACCCCAAGTCATCTGGCTCCAAAGTCTGGGTACATAAACCTACTCTATTCCGCCTCTCAAACATTTAATGAGGGTATTCTAGCAAGTATTATATACTTAATATTACCTCCAAGTTTTCTACCAAGTTGTGTTCTGTGTCTGGCATGTTCTTCCAACTCCAGCTCACTGTATGACTGTCAATAAAAAAATATTGAAAATATTTTCATCCATTGGAAATCTCAAAGTGCAACTTTTGAAACTCTTCTTCACCCCTACCAATCCTTCTGTAATAGTCAGTACTCTTAATTTCATGTGATGGGAGCTCATCTAGATTAGATGAAAAGAGAAATTTATTGGAAGACTCACAAAACTGCAAGATGGGCAGGGGTAGAGCTGGGCCTTTGGGACCCCTTGAATCAGGGACTTGAACATCTGCAGGGCTTCCATGTTTCTTTCTCTTTATCTACTGTCTTTGCTTCTCACTATGTATTGAATTTATTCTCTCACTCTTAATTTTTTCCACTAGGCTTGAAACATAGCTACTAGCAGCTTCCATGCTCATGCTCCAACTTTGCTTTTAGAGAGGGACTCAATCTCTTCTGCTAGCTCCTGTTTGAAAAATCCTGAGTTGGTCACGTGCCCATCATTTGATCCAAAAACTGCACGGGCACGTGTGTGTATGTGCGTGTGCATTAAGGTTGGTAGCCCTCGCTAAACCTGTGTTACTAGAGCAGGTTCCGTTCACCAAAAGAAGAGCCAGGCAAAGGAAACAATAACAACGTACAACACTTATTAAAACCATAAACGCATAACTCATACATAAGGTCCATAAATAACTTATGCATTTGTATTACACTCTCTCTTGGACTATAAACCCTAATTTCTTGGTTCAACTAAGTCATACAGTACCTAACCAATGCTACTAGCAATATCCTTTTCTTGATCCAGTTTTATATTCAAGTTGCCATCTCCCCTTTACCCCACTTACTGAAAAAGAAGAGCTCTGAATATTCCCTTACCACCCTTTCATTTCTTAGTGCATTTCAATCAGACTTCCACACTCCCTGCTCTACTGGAGCTATTCTAATGAAGGTTGACAATGGCTTCTAAATATCAAATCCTACAGCCTCTTCTCAGTCTTGATCCTATGTGATATATTTTTCAGAGGCCCTTGTCTGTTGACATGCTTATAATTTTCTGTTCCCTTGAGACCACTGCTCCTCAGCCCATGTTGCTGGCTCCACTTTTGTCTCTGCCTCAGACTCAGGTATTCCCCAAGGTTCCACACTCAGTTTTCTCTTCCAGCTCTCCACTTCTGCCCTGTCAAATGGACCTCCATGGCTTTGCTTATCTCCATAGGTATGTGGCTTTCATGTCTATACTTACAATCCTGAATTGCTAGCTGCCTCCTAGACATCTTCATGTAGACACCTGCAAACACAACAATTTGAATGTTTATTTTATTTTGTATTCATATCACACCTCATTTCTAAAGGAATCTCAGAGGACTCAAACCATTTTCAATTCCGGTTGAAATCTTACTCCACCTTCAGAGTTAAGTTGAGAGTTGCCTCCAGCAGGAAGCCTCCTCACATTCCTGCAGCATAATGAATTGCATCACCACTGAGACCTTATGTCATTTTAATTGTGCCATGGTCACAGGTTTCTATTATAAAAAGTTGTGTCTGCATTCCCAATGATTTGGGAGTTGCTTGAAGGCAAGAACCAACGTTTTAGTCCTTTTCCTTTTACCTGCCTAACTCTGAGCATAAGCTCTTGCAGATGGGGAGCATTCAGAAACTGTTCTAATTCTGGCCTTTCTGAACTGAACTAGAACAGGAGGGCAGGGATCGATGCATCAAATAGGTAGTTTTAAAGCAAATAAAAGGGAAGCGTTCTTTTACACAGCAGGGAGCAAACCTGTTATTCATCTAGGTAGAAGAATATAGAAGATGAAAATACACATGGATTCTACAACAATTTAACCAAACTTAAATTTCAGTTTAGAGAGATGCATAATGTGTTACCAGGGGAAAGGAGGGACATGCCTTACCTTTCAAGTGTAGGCCATGCTTGACAATTACCATGATTTCTCAGGACTTTCCGGGCTCACACAGGACATCTAGTCACCCACAGATTTGGCAGCAGTTCAATTATTCTGTTCAATTCAGATCACCAAGCTGGCTAATACATGCTTTCCACTTCACTGCAAGCTCTGGAGACACAAACGCTTGTCCACACCCCAGAATGAATCCAAGCTGAGGTTCAGCACAATTAGTTATTTGTTTCCTCTAATATCTGAACCTTGTGAGATTCAGCCACCTCCTGGGAACCAGCCGTCTGCCAACGAGGCATGAATAAAACAGAGAAGGTTCCAGCTGGCATCACCTGCTGTGTTTTGCCTTATTTCTCTACACACATTTCTAGACTTCTGAAATCCAGGGGCCTCTCTCAAGAGGATGAGACCTTGATTCTGTTGTTGAATTTAAAATTTTTGAGTCTCAGTCTGACTCACGTATTAGACAATGGATCTGGCCCCTCATCCTCAGATTCTCACATGTTTCTGACGTCAGCTACCCTCACATTCAGACTCTTTCTAGGTAGCCCCCTGGATACTATTAATCTTCAGATCATATAAAATCTCTGTTTAAAAGCTCATCTTTTAAGGTACCTATACTCTGCCAAGATTTCTTTCTTGTCCTATAATATATGGTGGTTGGGTTCATTTTCACTATTGTAAGCCAAGGTATTGCTGAGTTTCCACTGCTCTTCTTTCATTTATAGTATCTCTCTGTGAATACACAGATGACCCTTTCTCTTCATTTCCACTGACGTCATCATAGTTTAGCCTCTTGTGACACCTTGCTTGCTCTCTTAATGACTGTGAAAGTTGTAGCGGTTAAATGCCTGGATTCTGGAGTCAGATGTCTAAGGCTTAAATCCTTGGTTTGCCATTCACTAGTTGTGTGGCTTTGGGTAAGTCACATAGTTTTTGTGCCTCAGTTTTCCCATCTGGGAAAGTAGGAATCATACGCATACCCATCTCTTAAGGTTATTGGGATGATTAAATGAGTTAATATGTAACATACGAAGTGCTAAGAGCAGTACCTTGCTTGTACAGGAGCTGCAAAAGTGTTAGTTGTTATGATTATTTTTAGTGTTGTTATTATTATCCTTCATACAATTCCAGATACTGCTTTGGACGGAACATCAGTTCAATTTTTAATGAAAATAAGGTTATTTTATAGCCATTCTCTATGTTGGCAAAGAGAAAAAAATTAAAGAGAGCACGTCTTGTAGATAGGATGCATTTGAGAGGAATTCGTTAATCATGAGGTATTCTAAGTACAGGTGATTCTCAGAGATGACACTGGAGAGGAAGAGGCAGGATAAACTGTAGGGGACCTTTAACACATGGCAAAGTTGCTGGAGGTTATGATGAAGGCAGAGGAGAACCCCGAGAGTTTTGAGCTGGGGAGAGATAATGAACACTGAGAGATTAATCTGCAGGAGATGCCTGATTCATTTAAAGGAGAATAGGGCTCCTTTGCAAGGCCAGCTCAATAGAGTCTGAGTTTCATTCATTCATTAAAAAGTTTCAGTGGGCATTTACTACTAGATGCCAGGTATTTGCTAGGTCCTGGGGATCCAGTGACGAGTAATACTGGCCCAGTTTATGTCCCCATGGATCTATGGTCTAGAGGGGAAGAGACAATGAAAATAAGCAGCTACAACAGCATGGTAAGTGCTGTAAAGGGCATGGAGACTGCCTCTTCCCCATTCATCTCACCCATTCCTCTTCACCTTAGAGGAATTACTGGTGTGGGTGGGATTGACTCTACTCTTAACTCCAGGAGTGTGGTTTGATTAATGTAAACCAGGTGCTTCTAACTCTGATGCACGTTCCAATTACTGGGGGAATTTAATAAAATTACAAATTGATCGAGGGTGGGGCCTGAGAATTGGTAGTGCATACACAGCTCACTAGATGATGTGGATATGCAGCCAGGGCTGATAGCCATTGGTCTAACCAAGCTGGGCATTCTTATCCCTCTTGCTAGGATGTTTTGCTCAGGCATTTTTCTGGAGATGAAGAACAGAGACCTAAGATAGCCATAGCATATTATTGCCCTTGGTCATTGAGACTGGTTTAAAGGGAGTCATCAGAGTGAAACTTCGTAATTTTGTTTGGTGTCCTCTGAAGTGGCACTTTCTTTTCCCTGGATGTGAGCAATGACACAATTGCTTGTAACCACTTTGCAAAGCCAACTCACAGAGTAAAACATAGCCAACAGAATGTCAGAGAAATGGGGCTGGAGTCCTGAGCAGAGCATACTTGCTCCTTCCCTACCTCTGAACTTTCTAGTTGCATGAACAAAACAAACTTCCTTGAAGGTTTAAGCCAGTATGAGTTAGGTTTACTACTACTTGGAACAGTAGCGTAACAGCAAAAGCATCCTAAGTCATTAAAGAGATATATTATGGAAAATTCAGGGTGCTTAACACTGAGAAAAGATCAGAGAAAGGAGTGGGTATTGGAGAGGAAGAGGATACTCTGTAGTTAGAGGGACAATGTGACACATTGGAAGGAGTATGGGCTTTAGAATTGGACATATCTGGGTTTCAATTCTAGTTCTGCTACATACTGGCTCTCTGACCTCGTTTCCTCACCTTTAACTTGAGGGTATTAATAGAACTTGTATGATTGTGATGAGCTCTAATTGAGATTAATTATGAAACTGGCTGAGCCCACTGCCTGCCTGGTACACTGTAGATACTCGGAATATGAAGGCTGTTGCTTTTGTAGTGGTAGCTGCTGCCAAAAGAAAAAGAAAAAAATGGTGATAAAAGGTACCAAGTTCTAGGGCTAGGGACTGAATGACATACAGTAGGGTTCCATAGGTACTATAGCCAATGGGATGAGGCTCCTGAAGTCTCACTAGGCTTGGGTCTGATTGGGTGCAGCCATTATTATGAATAGCTGGAATAAGAAGGACAAGACAAAAATGGAACAGAAAGTTGTATGCTTTAAAGGGCTATTTCTGTTAGGCAGAATTATCTGACTGGATTGCCCTTTTTGTGGTAGGTATTTTGTTGCTTGGGATGGCTTCTCCATTCATAAAATTAACATTCCTTACCTGGCTCTGTGTAAGGAACCAATGTGGCTCATCTATAATGCAAACACCCTCTTCCTTGTATACTGCTGGATAAAAATTGATAAATTGATGTTTGTCTTCTAGTTCATTCTTTTATCACTTCTCTGAAGTAACCTGTGCAAAGTAAGTAATAATATTATCAGATATCACTACTATCTTCACCTCTATTGCATTCTAGTCATGTCTTCCTAGAAATGTAGTCTAGTCATCATGAATGAGTTGGTGAAGTACTTTGGTATCTGATGGAGACTTGGAAAATCACACTCTTCTTCTTAGCAACATATTTATAAACATTTTCTTAGGATGGGTTACTTCTACAGAAAGTTATATTATCTATTACATATTAATTATTTACTAATCTCAATCTTATTTTTAAATTTTTTTAAAAAGATTTTTTTGATGTGGACCATTTTAAAAGTCTTTATTGAATTTGTTACAACATTGCTTCTGTTTTATGTTTTGGTTTTTTGGCTGTGCAGCATGTGGGATCTTAGCTCCCTGACCAGGGATTGAACCTGCACCCCCTGCATTGGAATGCGAAGTCCTAACCACTGGACCACCAGGGAAGCCCCCACTAATCTCAATTTTAGAAGACAGCTTTGCTTTGTTTTTTTTTCCTAGGTGCTGGGACAGCATTCTGTGCAAAATCAATGGCCGAGACTTCTCACCTGGGTTTGGGCACTAGAGTTAGCTTGAGAGAATTATGAAAGGAGAGATATCTGGAACCTACCCCAGCCTCCTGGATCAGTCTCTCCTATACACCCTACTGTTATGGCTTCAGCTGCAATTTAAAGCAAATGTAAAGAGACATAAGCAGCTAAGTATAGATACTAATTTTTCTTAACTAAGCTTTAATTGTAATGTCATTGCCTGATCTAACTTTTAATCGTTTTTTTCTTTTCTTCACTCTGCTCTAAGGACACTTTCTGTCTTATTTTCTCATATTTAGGCAAGAGGGCTTAACTCTTAGTAAGAGAGTTTCCCCCTCAGCCTTTGGTATGAACCACCTTGCCAGCTCTTAGTATCCTGGTAAGAGAATATTTTCTTTGACATATACTAATCTTAGGGACACAAAATTCTTCTTTCGTATAGGTGTTCTTAGCTCCAGGCTTGACTTTTGTGCTGAAGGAACAAGATTACTAAGGAAGGCACAGAGCTCCTGGCTGTCATTTTCCAATCAGATAAAGGTTATGTCTGCCTAACCATTTTTATGTTATTCCTCCCAATTTCACATGTCTGATATGGGGGAAAGATATGGGCTTTGGGTTCAAGACCCAGCATTGCAATCTATCTTTGTGATCTAGGGCAGCTACTTAACCTCTCCAAAACCTAGTTTTCTCATCTCTAAAATGGACGATAACTAAAATCTTACGATTATTATGAAAGTAAAGTAAGAAAACATGTAAACCACCTAGCGTGGTACCTATACATAGTGAGTACTCAATAAATGTTAATTCCCTAATATCCCTTATTCCTCTCTTTTGAAGCTTATAATTGAGGTAAAATTATTTGCACAAAATGTTAATTATTATAATTTAACTGGTCTAATAGCTTGTAACATACTTCAAACTTTATTCTCAAAAGAATGATGCCTAATTTTTCTTGGACTTAAGTATATAGTTCACTGCATTTATTACTTGCCCCAGAATACTGAGAGAACTGGCAGTTAAGAATTCACAGCTATTATCAGTGATTTTTGATAAGACATGGAGGATAGGAGGGATTCCAGAAAACTTGGAATGAGCAAATATTCCAGATTTCTAAAGGAAGAACAAAATATGTATCTCCCCACCCCAGTCTCACCAAATGACAGAGTAGCCAGCTTGATATCAATCCCTGGAAAAGTTCTAAAAATGCAACTACACTTACAATTTGTAAGCATTTAGAAAAGAAAGCAGTGATTGTTAGGAACTAGTGTTTCACTAGAATTCAGTAGGACTAGGACATTTCCTCTTTCTTTTAAATGACCGTTAAGTCCTGTGGATCACATTAATGCTGTAGACATAGTGTATTTTGATTCAGCAAAGTATCTAACAAAATTCTCATGATATCCTTGTGGATAAAATACTTAGAGAAATGTGATCTGGATTATCTACCCATCTATGTTCCATCTTTAGTTTTGTTCTAACAAGATTTTTTGGTGGCTTTAAGAGTACGTAAAATTTAATAAAATGAGGGAGAGAGAGCGAGAGAGAGAAGGGGAGAGGAGGGGAGGGGAGGGAAGGGGAGAAGAGAGGAGAGGAGAGGAGAGGAGAGGAGAGGTGAGGAAGTTAGGATAAAGGAAAAACAAGGTTAGGGAGAACAAGATGAAACCGTGAGTGTGTGGTTGGTCCATAAAACGTATGCCATGTGATTCTGTTATTCCATGCTCTGTACTTTTTCTAGAGGTGGCTTACAGATTCTGCTGTGGGCTTCCGAACAGTCCAAGCAAAGAGAAAACATCATAAATAAAAGTGTCTATAAGAAAGAAAAACACTGAGAGCAGGAAGAAACTTCTATGGGTTCTTCCTAAAGAGGACATATGTCATATAGTAAACCATCATATAGTAAACCACCTGCTCAGTACATCCTTAGATGAAATGCAGTGGTGAGTTTCAAGGGCTGCTTCTTATGAAGTACCTTTGTGTAGGCCAAAGCACCATCTTATAAAAAAAAATTCTTTGGAAAATTGGGGGTGAGGGGTCTTGAGAATTCCATCAAGACAAACAATTCTCTGGCAGTTGGGGACTGCTTTTACCACTAGGCTCTAGTTAAATAGATGATTTATAAAACTCCAAAAATCATCGATTAAAGGATTGATGTCTCTCCCCCTCTGCTCTATCCTTGTATACCCAGAACTATCATCAAGATGAAGCCATTGAAGGCACTCCTCACATTTTCAGAGAATGAGAATTTGGGAGGGACAGTGGGTATAGTTAAATGGTCTTAATACCTGAAATGTTGGGCCTACAAGAATAAAACTTGTACAAAGCCTGCAAGATAAACACTAGATAGCTCTAAATATATAAAATACTGGATTGAGGTTAAAAAGCAAATCCTTGAGTTATAGAACCAGGGACATCCTGAAAGCAAAGCAGACTATTTGAAAAGGATCCCAGGAGCTTCTGTGACCGTAAACTTAGATGGGCCAATAGTGTAACATGGTTCCGAAGAAACCTAAATTTGTATCTGTAGAAACATTGTGCCCACATAGTCCTGTCATACTGTGCCCTGGCTAGATTGCATCTGGAACCTTGTGTTAAGTTCTTACACCATTGTACACTATTTTCCAAGAGAGACATTCAATTAAAGAAGAGTGTCTGAGATACTGAGGATTATAAAGTAAAATTTAGAGAAACTGCAAATGCTTATCCCAGAAATGAGAAGACGAAGCAAAACAAAATCTGCCTTTGGTGAAGATGTATTATGTGGATAAGAGCATAATTTCTTCCTGGATTAATCTATAAGGAAATATGAAAAAACCAATGATTCATATAGGAACACATTAAAGAAAATAGTCTAATGAGAGCTATCTGAAAAATCAAAATGTCCTCTCTTATGAGTAGTGAGCTTCCCATCACTGGGAGAAATCAAGGACCATCTGTATAGTTGCCGGGAATATTATAATAGAGAATAGTTTGATGAGGGTGAGAGATTGTTCTAAGCGACCTCCATGTTCTCTTCCACTTCTAAGATTTTATGTATCTTTATCTGAAATGGCAGAAATTTCAACAGTTAAAAAAAATCCACAAGTTATTTAAGGAAGAAAATCAATCTAGTCTCAGACTATTGTTAGTGCCTCAGAAGATCGGCCCCCAAATGACTAAGTTAAAATAACACAAGCAGATGATGAATCATGCTGCTTTTCCTAATGGTCTCTAATGTGCAAAGCCCAAGATCACAGCTGCCACTCTGAGTGACTTCGTGGGGAGGGAGAACTAAATTATGGTAGGTATAACACTGTAATGTTCCCAGTTGGTATCTTGTGTGGATGTGATTACCTAGTATTCCTTACCAGCTGTTTTTTAACATTAGTCATACTGATTTAAAACAACCACCTCTTTTCATTTATCTCAATAAGCACTGTTCTTTTAGAAGGAGTAAGACAATTCATTTAAAAGTGGAAGCTTTTCTTAATTCTTAAGTGCACATGCTGTGATTGTATATATATGTACTTCACAGGGTCATTGTGAGTCTCAGGTGAGGTTAATTATTGAGGCTCCACTCTCTTCTTATTCTTGACCCAGGTCATTGAGGTTGGGCAGGATCACAGGAGTGGGAAAATCAGTCTCTTCTTCTTGGGCCAGAATAAAGGAAGCCTTTAGTGGGTGGACAAGCTTTTGGAAGGGGCCCATGGAAGGTGAGAAACCAGGACAGTTGGTCTCCAACTACCTCTCCCTGTTCCCAGTGGGAGGGGTCTTAGACAGGTGAGTTTTCTTTCTTGGTGCTCCTGAGCTTGAACGAGGGAGAACTCTGACGTGTGCTGGACAGATAATAGGGATTTGATTGTGCCCAGTCTGGAATGGGGATTGGGTAACCAAAGGTAAGCAGGGTTAGGGACTGGAAAGAACCCTGAAGCAATTTAATCAGGAGTGGAGGGGGAAGGAGTCTCTGAAAACCCAAGTCCAAGGTCTAAAGCCAGAGTAAGAACCAATGGGGTGTCTGGATGTTAGAAGCTAGAAAAAAAATCAGAAGAAGGCTGTTCCTACAGATTCTGCTAAAAGCGGTTGTTGACTTCACAGGCTAGCTTTGTTATGTCTCTCATAAGACACCTATACTCTATTAGTGAGAATGTAAATTGGTACAACCTTTGTGGAGGCTAATCTGGAAATATATATTAAAAGTCTCTTAAAAATGTGCATCACCTTTAGTCTAGTAATTATACTTATAGAAATGTATTCTAAGAAAACAATTGTCTTCAAAGAAGTGTTTACAAGGATGTTTATTAAAGTCTTATTTAAAATAGCCAAGAGATATAAAAACATAAATTCCAGAAATAGGAAATTGTTTAAATAAATAAATAATTTTATATTCATATAATGGAATACTATGTGATTATTTAAATTACAATATAGTTGAATATTGTTAGAAGTGGCTTTAGTTGGAATTAACGGAGTTGTTCTGAAGTCACTGTTAAGTGATAGGGATGAGATCTTTTCTGGTCAGTGTTTCTTTTCTCATCCAGGATCAGACACTGTTACAGTCCTGTATCATTATGTGTATCTCAGGGTCACTAAGCTGATAACGTGTAATTTCCTTTTTCTTAGGAACTTTTCACTTACACCTTTCCTAGAGTTAGCATAAAGGTGTTATGCATATTGATATGTGACGCTCTTTCCCCCTTGCTGGTTCTGCCACATGGGCTCTGCCCTCTCAACATTGGCATGCCCTCATGTTTGGTTCTCGGACCTGTTTGTTTTCTATCTACACTTACTACCTTGGTAGTCTTTCCTAGTCTATGGCTCCTGATACCATCTATGTGCTGATAACTCCCAAATTTCTAACCTGGACCTCTCCCCTAGACTCAGACTAACATATCCAACTATTTATTTGACATCTCCACTTCGATGGCTAATCAACTCAAATGTCCAAAGCTGAATTCCTAATTACCTCTGCTGCAGACCTGCTCTTTCCACAGTGCTCCCCTTTTAAGTAAACGAAAACTATTTTTTCAGTTTCAGGGACAAAACTTGGGTGACATCCTTGACTCTCCTCTCTTTCTCAAAACTGTCACCATAAGCTGAGACTGCAGCTTCAAAATCTATGCAGAATCTGACTGCCTCTTGCCACCCACACTGCCATTCTCTGGTCCCAGCCACCATCTCCTGGATTGTTCCAGCCTCCTACATGGTCTCCCTGCTTCCACTCTTGCCCTCTATAATCTATTTTCAACAAGATGATGTTCCAAAAACTCCAGTCATGTCATGTCCCTCTTCTCTGCTCAACACTCACCAATGGTTACCACCTCCTGCAGAGAAAAGTTCAAGATGTTCCATGATCCACAAGGCCCCATGTGATCTTGCCTCTGGCTACCTTTTCTGACCTCATCTTCTATTACTTTTCTCCTCACCCTGTTCCACCCACGTTGGCCTCCATTCTGATCCTAGAACATGCCCGCCCAAGTACTTTCCCGCCTCAGGTTCACTGCCTGAAATGCTCTTCCCTTACCGCCCTTACGGTTCACTCCCTTCCTACTTCAGTCTTTGTTCTAAAGCCGCCTTTTGTGTCAAGGACTTTCCTGACCATGCTATTTAAAATCATAGTCCCCTTCCTCCTTCATGTCACTACCTATCCTCCTTCCTTGCTTTTTTTGATAGTAGCTATCACCATCTAACATAGTTAATTACTTTTTATTGTCCATTTCCTCCAAAGAGAATAAAAGCTCCACAGAGATTTTTTTCCTCTTTTGTTCACTGCTTTATCCCAGATGTTGAGAACAGTGCCTGGTACGTAGTAGATACTCAATAAATATTTGCTGTCGAATGAATCTACAGATGCTGTATCTGAGGAAATACTAAGGTATTACCTTTGGTGCTAAGGTGGTGAATAAAGCTCAGAGTCATTTGGAAACTTTTAAGTGCTCATGGAATGAATGACTGCTGAAATATAAGATGCCCAGAGGTAACAAGGGAAAAGTAAGATGAGACCTCTGTGGCTCAATTAGGATGACAGGTGTTTTTTCACTCTTTTCTGATTATGTTCCTGTCTTTTGACTTGGATGTAACTTGTTATGATGATGGAGGGAAGGGTGCTGAAACTGGCAGTGGATTGTGAAATATTATACGGGAGATGGTTCAAAATATGCCTTTTAGAGCTAGGTGGGAGACACTCATGAGGAAGACATTATCTCATTATTTAAATCTCCTAAGACTATGTGTATCCTGCCAGTTTCTCTCTTATTTACATTACTCATTACTTCAAGGCTGTTATAGGGGCTGTCTATAGGGGGTTTCTGATTCTGGCAGAAAATATAAATCGACAGCAGAATATATTCACCATACACTGAATTTTAAAAGAAGATTATAAAATACTATAAAGATAGTAATCTTGTTTAGTTAGGAAAAAACCTGCTTTTTATTATTTACCTATCTAAAGATATATGTGCCAAGAAAATGTAATGGAAGAATATATACCATGGCCCTAACCGTGAGTATCTCTGGATGTTAGGACTATATTTTTATTTCTTTTCCTTTTGCTTACCTGTATCTCTATTTTCTAATTTCCTACTGGGAATATATTATGCTTTTATAATAAAAATAAATTGTTAACATGGTTATGGAGTTATTAAGCTGTCAGAAGTTATGGGTAGCTTGTAGGCAATGACTGTGGAGTCTCAATTTTGGAAATGACTTTTAAGTTATAAAGCGAACCGCTGCAATATACTTGCCAAGTGGTTTTCTACTTGTACGCTTTTGATGGCGGAGAGCTCACTGCCTTCTGAGTCAGCCTATACAACATGCCTGCCTATGACTTCCACACAATGGAGGTTCTACCCTTTGGAGTCATGGATTCTGGATTTTTGCAATAGCCACCTACTTGGTCTTCCTGCTTCCACTCTTGCCTCTTTATAATCTATTCTCAGCAAAGTGATCCCCCAAAACCCAAGTCATATTATGTCACTCTTCTGTTCAAAACCCACTTGCCAGCTCCTTCAGAGAAAAGTCCAGGACTTTCCATGACTTACCAGGCCCTACATCATCTAATCCTTCTCCTGTATGAAAACCAGCTCCCTTAATAGGTGCTTATGTTTTTGACACCCATCACTTTTCTGGGCATTTCACTTGGATATTATTCTCCTTTTAGTTTTCTTTTATAGTGTTTGTTTTTTGAGGTGAACACAGTATTCCTGGGATTACTGAACATCACAGAGCAGAGGATAATGTTTTCTCCCTTGTTCTGCATATTTTACCTCTTTTAATTCAGCCCAAATTTGAATTATCCTGTTCTGATGACTTGTCAAGAGTACAAAGAAAGAAAGATCATGTTCTAGTTTCTCATTTATACATGGTTCATGGCTAGAGAATTTTCCAGATCTATCGCTCTGTCTCTCTCTCTCACACACACACACACACACACACACACACACACCCCTGTATATAGCACTGGAAGGGGAAGAAGGGGAGAAAGAAAGCATGAGGAAGATTTGATAATAGGGATTGAAACTTTGGAAAAAACGAAAGCTGTCTTGGTGCTAAAAGTATCACTGATACAATTAAATGTATTCTAGTTCTTTGAATTTTTTATAGCTATAATCTATCTTTAATTTAATGAGATTAAATTGTCTTCTGTGGAAGGAACACTGTGGTAGGCATTGTTGGTGAAGATGGAAAGCAAAAAATATGAGAGGAGTTAAAGAACTTTTTCCCCAGAAAACACATTGTCTAGTGAGGGGTAGCATAAATGTTTGAAACAGATATTCTAAAACATCCTGAGAACAGACACAATGTACCATAAAATTAACCATAGACATAGGGCTTCAGAGGATTAGTAAATTAAGGGGTGATGAGAGGGCACTGGTGTTCATATTCTACTCAATAAATATTTTTTGAATACCTCCTCTGCAAAAGACTATGCTGAGTTCTACGGAAATATATAAAAAAGAATAAAACATTGACCTTACCCTTGGTGTCTATGGTTCAGTGGAATGCAAGATTAAACAGATATAGGAGTTTTTAAAGGCTTGGGCGAATGTTCACGATAACTTTAAATAAATGGCACACAAAATTGCATATTCAGTATGATTTCAACTATATAAAAAGTTCCTAGAAGATTAGAAGAAAATATGCCGAAATGTTAAAATTAAAAAATAAATCATATCAGCGTGGAATTATGGTGATTTCCCAGCACCCACCCCACCCAACTTCTTTATACTTTTGTGTACTTACCAATTTTCTGTTGTAAAATGTGTCCTTATGTTTTGCAATCATTAAAAAAAGTTAATTCCACCCAATTAACTGACATTTTTGTTTTGTACTTATTGATTGTCATAGCTTTTGACCAACTATTCTTTTTTAACAAATACTTGATTTGTGCTTTTCTAATTCTTTCACATCTTGTATTTCTCTTTCTGACCCCCTAGCTCCCAACTTTGTGTTTCTAAGACTCCATCCTTAGCCCTTACCTCTCTCTGGGACTACTCTGTACACAGGCTAAGGGGTCTCTCTCTCTGGGACTACTGTGTACCATCTGTGACCTTGGCAGTACATCCAATTCCTGAATCATGACACTGGAATCCTGACCTCTCTAAGGGGTATCAGGAGCCAAAGGGCTCCTCTGTCACACACACGTGCTGTGGCCCTTCCACAACAGATCATTTCAAAGATAATGTGAGGCAGTGGGGCAAAGAGATGGAACTGGGTCTTAACTGATCTGAGTGTTTCTTCGTTTGTAAAATTGTAGTGAGGGTTATTATGAAGCTTCAAAGAGTTAAAACATGTGAAGCACCCAGCATGGTGCCCACATGCAACAGCTGCTCTAGGAAAGTTCTTTCCCATCTTTTCCCCCTTCCTCCATTTCTACCATCTGCCTGAAGACAAGAATGACGATCTTCAGGGCATACTGTCTGCGATTCTTATTATATACATCTATTAAAGATCCAGTTAATCTATTTTGGTTGCCATCAAAGCAAAGGATTGCCATCAAAATGTCTATTTGTGCAAACAAAATGGAGTACTTTATTGATCCGCCAATTAGTAGTGTTCTACTGTTTTGGTCTAGTCTCAGCTTTTGGGAGTTTCTTCTGCAGTTAGCAGAATGTCAGTGAATAAACAAATAAAATAAGTGTATTTATGTGGGGGATTTATGTATTAATTTATGTATTAATGTGTGGGATTAAAACAGTAACAAAAGGGATTATTGAAATTACTTAGTCTCATTTTTTTTTAACATCTTTATTGGAGTATAATTGCTTTACAATGGTGTGTTAGTTTCTGCTGTATAACAAAGTGAATCAGCTATACGTATACATACATCCCCATATGCCCTCCCTCTTGTGTCTCCCTCCCACCCTCCCTATCCCACCCCTCTAGGTGGTCACAAAGCACCGAGCTGATCTCCCTGTGCTATGTGGCTGCTTCCCACTAGCTACCTATTTTACATTTGGTAGTGTATATATGTCCAGGCCACTCTCTTACTTCGTCCCAGCTTACCCTTCCCTCTCCCCATGTCCTCAGGTCCATTCTCCACGTCTGCGTCTTTATTCCTGTCCTGCCCCTAGGTTCTTCAGAACCATTGTTTTCTTTTTTTTAGATTCCATATATATGTGTTAGCATATGGTATTTGTTTTTCTCTTTCTGACTTACTTCACTCTGTATGACAGTCTCTAGGTCCATCCACCTCACTACAAATAACTCAATTTCATTTCTTTTCATGGCTGAGTAATATTCCATTGTATATATGTGCCACATCTTCTTTATCCATTCATCTGTTGATGGACACTTAGGTTGCTTCCACGTCCTGGCTACTGTAAATAGAGCTGCCATGAACATTGTGGTACATGACTCTTTTTGAATTATGGTTTTCTCAGGGTATATGCCCAGTAGTGGGATTGCTGGGTTTTATGGTAGTTCTATTTTTAGTTTTTTAAGGAACCTCCATACTGTTCTCCACAGTGGCTGTATCAATTTACATTCCCACCAACAGTGCAAGAGGGTTCCCTTTTCTCCACACCCTCTCCAGCATTTATTGTTTGTAGATTTTTTGATGATGGCCATTCTGACTTAGTCTCATTTTAATCATTTTCTTAGCGCCTGTTTTACCTGTTTTTCTCTATCATTTATGAAGTCTGAGGATAGTAGAGTTCTGGGAAACTGCCCCAACAATATCCACTAGAATGTTGAAAATAATTATGATTTATCTTGCCAGAGAATACTTTTCTTTTCCCCACCCTTAGGTCCCTTGGCATTAAAGTGAGAGGTGGTGTGGTATAGTGGGGGGTGTTTTGGACTTGAAGTCAGAGTAGCTAGATTTTCATTCAGGCTGCAAAGAGCGGGAAATAATTCCTGCTTCACAGAGCCACTGTGAGAGTTAAATGTTTACATCTATGAAGTCATTTTTTTTAAGCACTAAGAATGTAAGTCATTATTATTTCTTAGGCTGATACACAGATCATCCAGAAATGTCTGTCTCTAGCCTTCCTGATGTAGTTAAATATTTTTTGCCTGCCATGCTTGCCTTGTAAGCAATAGCAACAAAATAAAAAGAGATAATTATCTTTAAAAAAAATTAGCAGCCAAAGAGCCTCAGCTATCATATCTTTCGTCACGTATGACTTAACGTGGTTGCTCAATAAATGTTTATTAAATGAGTAATGAATGAAACAGATTTATCCCTCTCTTGTAATAAGAATTAAGTCATGGTGACTTTTTAACACAGAGGTAACCAAAATTCAATGAAGCTGTGATCAACTAGGACTAGAGCTCTTTGAATACTGCATACAATATATGCCATTAGATTTCAGCTTGGCTTCTAACTAATCTGTATTTTTTAACTAACGAGCTTTAACATTTGTTGAGTACTTTGTAGTTCTTGATGCACTTTCATTTCAATATCTCCTTTAACATTATAGTGTTGTCTTATTTGTGTATTAGAGATGAGAAAATACAATTTAAAGAAATTAAATAACTTGTTTAAGGTAACGTGGAAGGTAAGAAGAAGAATCTGGCTGTGAACATAGGTCCTTTGGGTCCAAGCCCAGGGCACTTTGACCTAGGACTTCTTTTGCCATGGCTGCTGCTAATATGGTACTGGAGTGTTTTGCCTCTGAGTTTCCCCAGGACCTGGGATGAGACACTGGGAGGCAATTTGGTTCTGGAGGTGTGGAGGGGGAAGCTGGCTGTTCTACAATTGCTTGCTGAGCCATCTGCTCTCTCTTCCTCTTCAGAAATGATGCAGTTGTTACTGTGGGCTGCTTTTGCTGAATACTTGGATTATGTCATTTTCCCTGTATGTCATTTGTGGGGCATTTGGTGACATGCAACTCAACCTACATTGGTTTCCCTACATAATGTGATAGGTACGCACATTTGCTTTCATTTCAGTGTCTGAGCAATTTTAATGCCATTTTGACAAGAGTCACATGTCTGTGCAACAATAGAAGCCTTCACATTTCCAACTTCCCTTTTTATATGATACTCACAGAAACTGGAGAAAAAAAATCAAACACACAAATGCACACACACATACACGCAACAAAAACAAATTAAAGAAACCTATCGATTAGGTAGAACACTGGTCCACCATGTATCATTAGCAATAATTGTGTGTGTGGTGTTGTCTGTTGTTTTACAGCTTAGTATCCAAACTTACTGATGTTTAGTAATAATTATTAACAGTGGTCCTGGAACAATTTGTAAGTGAACCAGTGGATGAAAGGCTTATGTGTGGGTGGGAGAATTAATTTTTATCACTGTAGGAATATTTGGTAAGATGATTAGAAATCAACAGACTTTGGTTATCACTGTTGCTAATTTGCTTTATGAACTTAAGGGAAGTGATTTCACCTCTCTAGGCCTCAGTTGTCCCATCTATAAGATAATGATTGCAAAAAATTTCTGATAGTTTTAACTCTGTGGCTCTATGATCAATCAATTTTGTGATATACAGGAATTAGGGATGACATGCATGGGGCATGTTTTCAGGGAATAGAGAAATGGCTCCAAACATTCTGTTTTTTGCTTTGTGATTAGAAAGAAGAGTTACAAAAGTGTTGTCAGGTTGTGAAGATATCTCCAAGCATAGAGTATGGAATGTATTGTTTATATATAAAGCCTACATGAGGCAACATTTTGGCAACAAAAGATTGGAAAGATTCCACTTCTGAGAATGTATTTAATGCCCTCCTGGTTTATTAGGGTATTCAGAATCCCTGAATATTACCTGACCTTCATTACCTGACCTCAAGGAAGAAACTGTGTGGGGAGAGGGGTGAGAGGTGAGGGATATATGGGAACTCTCTGTACTTTCTGTGCAATTTTTCTGTAAACCTAAAACTGCTCTTTAAAAAAGTCTATTAAAAAACTGATGGAGATTTAGCAAAAGGACAGAGGTACCAGCTTGAAGGGACTTCCATTCTGGGGCAATTAGAGCATCAAAATAATGATTTTGATTGATTATAATCCCTTGAATAAAATAGAAATCCATGAGTCCATACTGATTAGATAAATGAATAATTAAATGAGCAGGTGGAGATTGAAAAGCTCTCCCTTATATGCCAAGTAATAAATTTAGAAAGAATTATGTAATTAAAAGATCACCATTTGGCAATTATCAAAAAAAAATGGGAAATGAAAACTCATGTGCACTACTGGCTGGAATTTACCTTTGTCAGCCATTCCACAAAGCAATGTAACAGTGTTTATTGTACATATATACTATGGCCCAGCAATCCCACTCCTGGATAAATTCCTACAAAGATAAAATAGGGTTGATGTAAAAGAGTGTAGTAAACAATTGAAGATTAAGTTGACTTTCTCCCTGCAGAGAATGGATAAATAAGTTGAAGGTAAACTTGACTTTCTTCCTGCAGAGGATGGATAGTTATCATGGAATACTATGTGGTAAAAAAATCAATAAACTTAAACATATACAGCATAGAAATAGATTTTACACACACACAGACAATACATAGTGTTGAGTGAGAAGCTTCCAAACTGTTTTCCAAAGTGGTTTTGCCATTTTACATTCCAATCAGCAGGATGTATGAGTTCCAGTTCCTCCACATCCTTACTCACAGTTGATATGGTCATTTTATTTAATTTTAGCCTTTCTAATAGGTAAGGAATGGTATCTCATTGTGGTTTTCATTAGCATTTCTCTAATAACTGATTATGTTGAGGATTTATTTTTTGTGCTTATTTTCCCTGTATATATCTTTTTTAATTGTTCAGATCTTTTGTGCACTTTTAATTGGGTTATTTTCTTTTTGAATTCTGAATGTTCTTTATATATTTTAGATTTAAGTCCTTGATCATATATTGTATTTGTATACATACTTGTATTTATATATCCTATGTATACTTGTATTTATGTGTTTGTATTCCTATATACTTGTATTTATGTCCTAAATACAAGTATTTTGCAAGTATGTTTTTGTAGTCTGTGATTTGTCTTTTCACTGTCTTAACAATGTCTTTCAAAGAGCAGAAGTTTTAAATTTTGATGAAGTCTAAGTTATCATTTTTCTTCTTTTATGGATTGTGCTTTTGTTTTCCTATATAAGAAATTTTTGCGTAACTCAAGATCACAAAGATTTTCTCCTATCTTTTCTTCTCCAAGTTTTATAGTTTTGGGTTTTACATTTATGTCTATGATCCATTTTGGGTTAATTTTTGTATATGGTGCAAAATATGGATCAAAGATTATTTTAAAAATATATAATCTAACTTTTGTAGCACCATTGGTTGAAAATGATTTTTTTCTCCTGTGAATTACCTTTGCATCTGTTAAAAAATTAGTTGTCCATATTCATGTTGGTCTATTTCTGGACTCTTTATTCTGTTCCATTGATCTACTTTTCTATCTTTTCATCAATAAACACCATTTTGATTGCTGTGGCTTTGTAATAAGTCTTTAAATTAGGCAATGTTAAATCCTCAAATTTTCTTTCTCTTTTTAAAATTTGTTTTGGCTATTCTAGGTCCTTTGCATTTTTATATGAATTTTAGAATTGGTTTTGTCAATAACTAGAAAAAAGCACACTAGAATTTTCGTTGGGAGTATGTGAAGTCTACAGATCAATTTAGGAAGAGTTGATCTTAACAATATTGAGTCTTCTAATTTATGGACAAGGTATACCTCTCCATTTATTTAAATTTTCCTTAATTTCTCTCAACAATATTTTTTATAATTATTGCTCATATTTTTTTTTCAGATTTATCTGTAAGTAAGAAATCCTTTTTTTGACATAGTAAAACCATCAGTATATTTTTTTAATCTTATGGTTTGTGCATTTTGGATCTTATTTAAGAAAGCATTTCATATCTCTAGGTCACAAAGGTATTCTTATATTTTATTCTGTTAGCTTTATAACTTTATCTTTTATAGGAAGGTCTTTAATTCATCATGAGTTCACTTTTGCATATGGTGTAAGGCAGGGGGTCCAACTTTATTTTTATTGATATAGTGAGCCAGTCTTTCCAATGTCATCTAGACAATTATTTTCCCCTTGTTTTGAAATGCACCTTTATCATATATCAAGTTTCCATACAAGCATAAATTTATTTCTGAGCTCTCCGTTTGGTTCCATTGACCTAATTGACCTTCACCAGTACCATATTGTTTTAATTCGATTATCTTTTTAGAATGTCATAATATCTGGTTAGAGGGAATCACTCCCTCTTTTCTCCTTTTCTTCAAAAATTTATAAGCTATTTGGGGACTTTTATAACCCCTTATAGAGTTTGGATTATTTGTTTAAATGTTTTTAAAATGCTGATGTTTTCTTTGTGACTGCATTGACTTTGCAGATTAAGTGGGAAGAATTGACTAAGTTAATCATCTCTCCATGAATCTGATATATCGTTCCATTTACTGAAATCTTTGATGTTTTTATTGGAGTTTTCCTTTGTTCTTTGTTAGGTTGACTGCTGGATACCTTTTAGCTCTTTTGTTGCAACTATGTTGTATTATTATCTAACACATAGTTGGTATTTGAATGCTATTGATTTTTATAGGGGTCTTGTTGCTGACAACCTTGCTGAATTCTCCATTTAGTTATATTTATCTATTTCATTCCATTGTGGTCAGAGAACATACTTTGTATTATTTCAATCCTTTTGCATTTGTTGAGTTTTTTTTTTTGTAGCCTCATATATGGTCTATCCTGGGGAATGTTGAATTTGTGCTTGAGAAGAATATATATCCTGCTGTCGTTAGGTGGAGTATTCTGTTGATGTCTTTTAGGTGTAGTTGGTTGATAGTGTTGTTCAAGTCTTCTCTTTCCTTTTTGGTCTTGTGTCTAGTTGTTGTATCCATTATTAAAACTGAAATACAGAATTCTCCAACTAATACTGTTGAATTGTCTATTTCTTCCTTTGTCAGTTATTGCTTCATGTATTCATTGTTAGGTTCATTTGTATTTATAATTGCTATGTCTTTCTGATGAATTGACCCCTTTCCCATCTAAAAATGTTTTTCTCTGTCTCTATTAACTATTTTTGACTTAAAGTCTAGTAGCTGTTTTTGTTTTTCTTTCTCATACTAGTATAGCCACTCCAGGTCTACTTTGTTTACATGGCATGTTGCTTTCTATCCTTGTCTCTTCAACCGATTTGTCTTTGAATCTTTGCATGTATCTTGTAGAGAACACATATAGTAGGCTCATGTTTTTGTTTTTAACCATTTTGCAGATCCCAGCTTTTTAATTGGAGTGTTTAATCTATATATAGTTACTGTAATTACTCACACAGTAGGATTTGTGTCTGCCATTTTATGTTTGCTATTTGTTTTCTACATGGTTTGTCTTTTTCTCCCTCTGTTCTTCTATTACTGCTTTCTATTGTGTTAAATAGATATTTTTAACTGTACCATTTTAATTCCTTTGTCATTTCTTTTACTACATATTTTTTATTAGTTTCTTACTGGTTGCCCTGGAGATTAACATGTTATAACAATCCACATTGGATTAATACCCACTTAATTTCAATTGTATACAAATTTTTTTTCTCCCATATAGCTTCATTCCTCACCCCCACCTCCTATGTGCTATTATGATCATACAAACTACATCTTTATACACTATAAGCCTATCAACACAGTTTTTAAATTACTGCTTTGTGCAGTTGTCTTTTATTTTTATTTATTTTATTTATTTTTTTATACAGCAGGTTCTTATTAGTCATCAATTTTATACACATCAGTGTATACATGTTAATCCCAATTGCCCAATTCATCACACCACCACTACCACCCCCCCGCTGTTGTCCCCCCTTGGTGTCCATACGTTTGTTCTCTACATATGTGTCTCAACTTCTGCCCTGCAAACCGGCTCATCTGTACCATTTTTCTAGGTTCCACATATATGTGTTAATATACGATATTTGTTTTTCTCTTTCTGACTTACTTCACTCTGTATGACAGTCTCCAGATCCATCCACGTCTCAACAAATGACCCAATTTCGTTCCTTTTTATGGCTGAGTAATATTCCATTGTGTATATGTACCACATCTTCTTTATCCATTCATCTGTCAATGGGCATTTAGGTTGCTTCCCTGACCTGGCTATTGTAAATAGTGCTGCAATGAACATTGGGGTGCATGTGTCTTTTTGAATTATGGTTTTCTCTGGGTATATGCCCAGTAGTGGGATTGCTGGGTCATATGGTAATTCTATTTTTAGTTTTTTAAGGAACCTCCATACTGTTCTCCATAGTGGCTGTATCAGTTTACATTCCCACCAACAGTGCAAGAGGGTTCCCTTTTCTCCACACCCTCTCCAGCATTTGTTGTTTGTAGATTTTCTGATGATGCCCATTCTGACTGGTGTGAGGTGATACCTCATTGTACTTTTGACTTGCATTTCTCTAATAATTAGTGATGTTGAGCATCTTTTCATGTGCTTCTTGGCCATCTGTATGTCTTCTTTGGAGAAATGTCTATTTAGGTCTTCTGCCCATTTTTGGATTGGGTTGTTTGTTTTTTTAATATTGAGCTGCATGAGCTGTTTACATAATTTGGAGATTAATCCTTTGTCGGTTGATTCTTTTGCAAATATTTTCTCCCATTCTGAGGGTTGTCTTTTTGTCTTGTTTATGGTTTCCTTTGCTGTGCAAAAGCTTTGAAGTTTCATTAGGTCCCATTTGTTTATTTTTGTTTTTATTTTCATTACTCCAGGAGGTGGATCAAAAAAGATCTTGCTGTGATTTATGTCAAAGAGTGTTCTGCCTATGTTTTCCTCTAAGCGTTTTATAGTGTCTGGTCTTACATTTAGGTCTCAAATCCATTTTGAGTTTATTTTTGTGTATGGTGTTAGGGAGTGTTCTAATTTCATTCTTTTACATGTAGCTGTCCAATTTTCCCAGCACCACTTATTGCAGACACTGTCTTTTCTCCATTGTATATCCTTGCCTCCTTTGTCATAGATTAGTTGACCATAGGTGCATGGGTTTATCTCTGGGCTTTCTATCTTGTTCCATTGATCTATGTTTCTGTTTTTGTGCCAGTACCATATTGTCTTGATTACTGTAGCTTTGTAGTATAGTCTGAAGTCAGACAGTCTGATTCCTCCAGCTCCATTTTTTTCCCCTCCAGACTGCTTTGGCTATTCGGGGTCTTTTGTGTCTCCATACAAATTTTTAAGATTTTTTGTTCTAGTTCTGTAAAAAATGCCATTGGTAATTTGATAGGGATTACGTTGAATCTGTAGATTGCTTTGGATAGTACAGTCATTTTCACAATATTGATCCTTCCAATCCAAGAACATGGTATATCTCTCCATCTGTTGGTATCATCTTTAGTTTCTTTCATCAGTGTCTTATAGTTTTCTGCATACAGGTCTTTTGTCTCCCTAGGTAAGTTTATTCCTAGGTATTTTATTCTTTTTGTTGCAGTGGTAAATGGGAGTGTTTCCTTAATTTCTCTTTCAGATTTTTTATCATTAGTTTATAGGAATGCAAGAGATTTCTGTGCATTAATTTTGTATCCTGCAACTTTACCAAATTCATCGATTAGCTCTAGTAGTTTTCTGGTGTCATCTTTAGGATTCTCTATGTATAGTATCATGTCATCTGCAAACAGTGACAGTTTTACTTCTTCTTTTCCAGTTTGTATTCCTTTTATTTCTTTTTCTTCTCTGATTGCTGTGGCTAGGACTTCCAAAACTATGTTGAATAATAGTGGTGAGAGTGGACATCCTTGTCTTGTTCCTGATCTTAGTGGAAATGCTTTCAGTTTTTCACGATTGAGAGTGATATTTGCTGTGGGTTTGTCGTATATGGCCTTTATTATGTTGAGGTAGTTTCCCTCTATGCCCACTTCCTGGAGAGTTTTTATCATAAATGGGTGTTGAATTTTGTCAAAAGCTTTTTCTGCATCTACTGAGATGATCATATGGTTTTTCTTCTTCAATTTGTTAATATGGTGTATCAGATTGATTGATTTGCATATATTGAAGAATCCTTGCATCCCTGGGATAAATCCCACTTGATCGTGGTGTATGATCCTTTTAATGTGTTGTTGGATTCTGTTTGCTAGTATTTTGTTGAGGATTTTTGCATCTATATTCATCAGTGATACTGGTCTGTAATTTTCTTTTTTTGTAGTATCTTTGGTTTTGGTATCAGGGTGATGGTGGCCTCACAGAATGAGTTCCGGAGTGTTCCTTCCTCCTGAATTTTTCGGAAGAGTTTGATAAGGATGGGTGTTAGCTCTTCTCTAAATTGTGCTGTTGGTCTTTTAACTCAGATTGGAGAAGAGAAGATTTACAAACAATATACATTTATAGTATCTTTTATATTTACCTCTGTAGTTACCTTTACCTGTGCTCCTTTTTCTTCTTGTGGATTCAATTTATGGTCTAGTGTCCTTTAATTTAAGTCTGAAGGGCTGACTCTTTAGTATTTCTTGTAAGGTAGGTCAGCTTGTGACCAATTCTCTGTTATTGTTATTTTGGGAGTGTTTTAATTTCTCCTTCATTTTTGAAGAATAGTTTTGCTGGATATAGAATTCTTGACAGTCTTTCAGCACTTGAAAATGTCATACCACTGCCTTCTGTCCTCCCTAGTTTCTGATGAGAAATCAGCTGTTAGTTCTATTGAGAATATTTTGAATGTGATAGGTTCTTCTCTCTGCTGTTTTCAAGATATCCTCTTTGACTTTTCTTTGACAGTTTGATTATAATGCATCTTAGTGTGGATCTCTTTATTCTACTTGGAGTCCATTGAGCTCCTTGGATGTGTAAATTATCGTTGTTGACTATTTCTTCAAATATTCTTTATACTCTTTTCTGTCTCTTCTCTCCTGGGAGTCTCATATGTGTATATTGGTAGGCTTGACGGTATTCCACAGGTCTCTGAAATTCTACTTATTTTTCCTCATTCTTTTTTCATTCAATTCCTCAGACCAATTTCAATCAACATAACTTCAAGTTCACTGATCATTTCTTCTGCTAGTTCAAATATGCTGTTAAGCCCCTTTAGTGAATTTTTCATTTCAGTTATTTTACTTTTCAAAGCCAGAATTTCTATTTGTTTTTTAAAATAGTTTCTATTTTTTTATATTCTCTATTTTATGAGACATTTTGTCACACTTTAGTTCTTTAGACATGGCTTCCTTTGGTTCTTTGAACGTGTTCATAATAGTTGATGTAAAGTCTTTGTCTAGAAAGACCAAAATCCATGCTTTCTCAGGACAGTTTCTATTGACAGTTTGTGTGTGTGTGTGTGTGTGTGTGTGTGTGTGTGTGTGTATGGACCATACTTTCTTTGCATGTATTATAATTATTTTTGTTAAAACTAAACATTTAAAATAATATAATGTGGCAACTTTGGAAATCAAATCCCTCCTCCCCCAGAGTTTATTGTTGCTGTTTGCTTACTTAGTGACTTTCCTGAACTAATTCTGTGAAGTCTGTATTCTTTGTTGTATGTGGCCACTAAAGTCTCTGCTTAGTTAGCTTAATGATCAGATAATGTTTGGACAGATATTTCCTTAAATGTTTTGCCAATAATTTTCCAAGCCTTTGCTGAGGGACTCAGTTTGTGTGTTGGGCACAGTTTTAACACAGCCAGACAGTTTACAATTCTGCCTTAGCCTTCACCTCCTGCTTGCACAGAACCTCAAGTTCAGAGGTGATAAATTACGGACTTCTTAGGTCTTTTCTGGATATGTGCATTGCTCTGTGTGTGCATGTAGCTTTCTGGATTCCAGGAATACGTTGTAGCTTTTCAAAGCCCCTTATGGATATCTTATTTCCTAGATTTTCCTTTTATGTCTTTATAATTGATTTATAATTAATGTACAATATTATATTAGTTTCAGATGTACAACATAGTGATTCAATATTTTTATACATTATGAAATGACTAGCACAATAAGTCCAGGTACCATCTGTCACCATACAAAGTTGTTACAATATTACTGACTATATTGCCTATGATTATGTTATATCCTCATAACTTATTTATTTTATAGCTGGAAGCTTATACCTCTTAATCCCCTTCTCCTATTTTGTTCATCCCTCCATCCCCCTCCCCTCTGACAACCAGCACTTTGTTGTCTGTATCTATGATTCTGTTTTATTTTGTTTGTTCATTGGTTTTGTTTTTAGGATTCCACATATAAGTGAAATCATACAGTATTTGTTTTTCTCTGTCTGACTTATTCCATTTAGCACTAGAATAATACCCTCCAGGTCCATCCATGTTGCCACAAATGGCAAGATTTCATTTCATATATATCTCACATCTTTTTTATCCATTTGTCTGTCAATGGACACATGTTGCTTTCATATCTGGCTGTTATAAATAGTGCTGCAATTAACATAGGGGTACATATATCTTTTCAAATTAATGTTTTTTTTTTTTCTTCTGATAAATACCCAGAAGTAGAATTGCTGGATTGTATGGTAGTTCTATTTTTATTTTTGGGAAACCTCCGTATTGTTTTCCATAGTGACTGCACCACTTTACATTTCTACCAACAGTGCACAAGTGTTTCCTATTCTCCACATCCTTGGCAACACTTGCTGTTTCTTGCTTTTTGTTTGGGTTTTTTTGATAATAGCCATTCTGATATGTGTGAGGTGGTATCTTAGTGTGGTCTTTATTTGTATTTACCTGATGATTAGTGATACTGAGCAACTTATTCATGTGCCTGTTGGCCATCTGTATGTCTTCTTTGGAAAAATGTCTATTCAGGTCCTCTGCCCATTTTTTAATTGGGTTGCTTGTTTTTTGATATTGAGTTGTATGAGTTCTTTATATATGTTAGATATCAACCTATTATTGGATATATCATTTGCAAATAGCTTCTTTTATTCAGTAGGTTGCCTTTTCTTTTTCTTGGCGGTTTCCATCACTATGCAAAAGCTTATTAGTCTGATGTAGTCCCATTTGTTTGTTTTTACTTTTGTTTCCCTTGGCTGAGGAGACATATCCAAAAAAATATTGTTAAGACTAATGTCAAAGAGCTTACTGCCTATGTTTTCTTCTAGGAGTTTTATGGTTTCCGGTCTTACATTGAAGTCTTAAATCCATTTTGAGTTTATTTTTGTGTGTATATGGTGGTCTAGAAAGTGTTCTAGTTTCATTCTTTTGCATGTAGCTGTCCAGTGAGCAGGGGCTACTCTTCGTTGTGGTGCACAGGCTTCTCATTGCGGTGGCTTCTCTTTGTTGTGGAACATGGGCTCTAGGCATGTGGGCTGCAGTAGTTGTGTCACGCGGGCTCAGTAGTTGTGGCTCACAGGCTCTAGAGCACAGGCTCAGTAGTTTTGGTACACAGGCTTAGTTGCTCCATGGCAGTGGGATCTTCCCGGACCAGGGCTCAAACCCATGTCCCCTGCATTGGCAGGCGGTTTCTTAACCACTGCACCACCAGGGAAGCCCCTGCAATAGATTTCTGTATATTAATTTTATATTCTACAACTTTACTGAGTTCATTTATTAGTTCTAATAGTTTTGTGTGTGTGTGCGTGTGTGTGTGTGTAGTCTTTAGGGTTTTCCATATACAGTATAATGTCATCTGCAAATAGTGACAGTTTTATATCTTCCTTTCCAATTTAGATGCCCTTTATTTTTTTTCGTGCCTAATTACTGTGGCTAGGACTTCCAATACTGTGTTGAATAAAAGTGGTGAAAATGGGCTTCCTTGTCTTGTTCCTGATATTACAGAAAAAGCTTTCATCTTTTCAACGTTGACTATGATGTTAACTGTGGATTTGTCATATATGGCCTTCATTATGCTGAGGTATGTTCCCTCTATACTGACTCTGTTGAGCGTTTTTATCAGGTGTATCACATTAATTGATTCGTGGATGTTAAACCATTCTTAACATCCCTGGAACGAATCCCGCTTGATCATGGTGTATGATCCTTTTAATGTGTTGTTGAATTAGGTTTGGTAATATTTTGTTAAGGATATTTGCATCTATGTTTATTAGGGATATTGGCCTGCAATTTTCTTTTTTTTTTTTTAATTTTTAAAAAAATTAATTAATTAATTAATTTATTTTTGGCTGTGTTGGGTCTTCGTTTCTGTGCGAGGGCTTTCTCTAGTTGGGGCAAGTGGGGGCCACTCTTCATCGTGGTGCGCAGGCCTCTCACTATCGCGACTTCTCTTGTTGCGGAGCACAGGCTCCAGACGTGCAGGCTCAGTAGTTGTGGCTCACGGGCTTAGTTGCTCCGCGGCATGTGGGATCTTCCCAGACCAGGGCTCAAACCCATGTCCCCTGCATTGGCAGGCAGATTCTCAACCACTGTGCCACCAGGGAAGCCCTGCAATTTTCTTTTTTTGTGATGTCTTTCACTGGCTTTGGTATCAGGGTAATGCTGGCTTTGCAATATAAATTTGGAAATGTTCTTTCCTCTTCAATTTTTTGGAATAATTTGAGAGGGATAGGTATTAACTCTTCTTTAAATGTTTGGTAGAATTCACCTGTGAAGCCATCTAGACCCAACTTCTGCTTTTGGGGAGTTTTAAAATTACTGATTCAATTTTACTAGTAATTGGTCTATTTAGATTTTATATTTCTTCATGATTCAGTCTTGGAAGATTATGTTTCTAGAAATGTATCCATTTCTTCTAAGTTGTCTAATTTGTTGGCATGTAATTGTTCATAGTGTTTTCCTATGCCCTGTTGTATATCTGTGCTGTTGATTGTAATTTCTCCTCTTTCATTTCTGATTTTATTTATTTGGGGTCTTTCTCTCTTTTTCATGATGACTCTGGCTAAAGATTGTCAATTTTGTTTATCTTTTCAAAGAACCAACTTTCAATTTCAGTGGTCTTTTCTGTTTTTGTTTTTTGTCTCCATTTCATTTATTTCCACCTGATCTTCATTATTTTCTTCCTTCTACTAACTTTAGGCTTTGCTTCTTCTTCATTTTCTAGTTCCTTTAAATGTACATCTAGATTGTTTAATTGAGATCTTTCTTGTTTCTTGAAGTAGGCCTGTATTGCTATACATTTCCCTCTTAGGATGCTCTTGATACGTCCCATAGATTTCGGAAATTTCTATTTCCATTTTCATTTGTCTCAAGGTATTCTTTAATTTCCTCTTTGATTTCTTCAGTGACCCCTCAGTTGTTTAGTAGCATGTGGTTTTATCTCCATGTGTTTGTGCTTTTTCAGTTTTCTTCTTATAGTTGATTTCTAAGTTTCATACCATTGTGGTTGGAAAAGATCTTAAATTTATTGAGATTGCATGTTAGGCCACTTGTTTTGTGGCCTAACATGTGATCTATCTGGAGAATGGTCCATGTGCACTTGGAAGGAATGTGTGTTCTGCTGCTTTTGGATGGAATCTTCTGTATATATCTAGTAAGTCTATCTGATCCAATGTGTCCTTATTAATTTTCTGTCTGTGATCTATCCATTGATGTACATGGGGTATAAAAGTCCCTTGCTATTATTGTATTGCTGTTATTTCTACCTTTATTTCTGTTAATATTTGCTTCACATAGTTAAGTGCTCCTATGTTGGGTGCATAAATGTTTACAAATGCTGTATCCTTTTGTTAGATTGACCCCTTTATCATTACGTAATGCCCTTGTCTTTTGTTATAGTCTTTATTTTAAAGTCTATTTTGTCTGATATGAGTGTTGCTACCTCAGCTTTCTTTTTTTTCCCATTTGCATGGAATACCTTTTTCCATCCTTTTACTTTCAGTCTATGTGTGCCTTTAGATCTGTGGTGAGTCTCTTATAGGCAGCATATAGATGGGTCTTATTTTTTTATCCATTTAGCTACCCTATGTCTTTTGATTGGAGCATTTAGTCCATTTACATTTAAATAAATTATCGATATGTATGTACTTATTGCCATTTTGTTAATTGTATTCTGGTTGTTTTTGTAGGTCTTCTCAGTTCCTGTCTTCTACTCTTGGTTTCTTCCCTTGTAGTTTGATGAATTATTTTAGTGTAGTGCTCAGACTCTTTCTCTTTATTTTTTGTGTATGCATTGTAGGTTTTTGGTTTGTGGTTACCATGAGGTTTATATATACAGACCTGTATATATAGCCATTGATTTTAAGCTGATAGTCACTTAAGTTTGAAAGCATTTTAAAAGCACTACATTTTACCCACTCCCACCAATGTTTTTTGATGTCATATTTTACATCTTATAATTTTGTGTGTCCTTTGACTGGTTATTGTAGTTATAGTTGATTGTACTACTTCTGTCTTGTAAACCTTATACTAGCTTTTAAGTGGGTGGTCCACTGTCTTTACTATATATTTACCTTTACCAGTGAGATTTTTTTCTTTCATATATTTTCTTGTTTCTAGTTGTGGCCTTCCTTTTCTGCTTAAAGAAGACCCTTTAACATTTTTTGTAAGGCTGGTTTAGTGGTGATGAACTCCTTTAGTTTTTGCTTATGTGGGAAACTATTTCTCCTTCAAATCTAAATGACAACCTTGCCAGATAGATTATTCTAGGTTGTAAGTTTTTTTTTTCTTTCTTTCAGCCCTGTATATATATACTGTCACTCCTTTCTGGCCTATCAATTTTCTGCTGAAAAATCAGCTAAAAATTTTATGGGGCTTCCCTTGTATGTGATTTATCTTTAATTTTGCCATTTTAATTATAATATGTCTTGGTGTGGGTCTCTTTGGGTTCTTCTTGGTTGAAACTCTTTATGCTTTCTTACCTGTTTCCTTCCCTAGGTTAGGGCAGTTTTCAGCCATTATTTCTTCAAATAAGTTTTCTGTCCCTTTCTCTCTCTTCTCCTTCTGAGACCCTTATAATGCAAATGTTAGTATGCTTGATGTTGTCTCAGAGGTCCCTTAAACTCTTCTCATTAAAAAAAAAATCTTTTCTTTTTGCTGTTCTGATTGGGCGATATCCACCATTTCATCATCCAGATTTCTTATTCATTGTTCTATATCATCTAATCTGCTGTTGCTTCCCTCTAGTATATTTTCATTTCAGATATGGTATTCTTCAGTTCTGATTGATTTTTACTTACATTTTCTAAGTCTTTGCAGCCGTTCTCATTGAGTTCCTCCATTCTGCTCCCAAGTTCAGTGAGCATCCTTATGACCATTTCTTTGAACTCTGTATCATGTAAATTACTTATTTCCATTTCATTAGGGTTTTTTTCCTGGCGTTTTATTTTATTCTTTCATTTGGTACTCATTCCACTGTCTCCTCATTTTGTTTGACTTGGTGTTTGTTTCTATGAATTAGGTGAAACACTACTTCTCCCAGTCTTGAAGAAGTGGTTTGTGTGGGAGTGTCCCCTGTGTAGACTGCTTGGGCTTTTTCGCTTTGGCAGGCTGGCTGCAGCTGGAACAGGTGCAGGCCAGAGGCAGTCCCTGGGAGCGCTGTGCTGAGGTTGCCTTGGTGGAGCTGGAGTGGGCATGGGCTGGAGGCAGTCTTGGAGAGCATCGCATCAAGGCAGCTGTGGCAGGACAGCTGGAGCTGGAGTGGATGCAAGCTGCAGGGAGTCCAGGGAGAAATCCAACAATGGTGCTTGCTAGTGCCTCTGACCCTGAAGAGGACTTCAGCAGTTCACTACCCATTTGACAGAAGCCCTGAAGTTAGTGAATGGATTTCCTTCCCGTATAGTCTAGGTACCCTTTAAACTGCTGTTTTTCACTGTTTCCCAGGGTGAGCAAGTCTGTGCTCAAGCTCCTCAGCAATATCCCTCCCTACTGCAGGTCAGTGTGTTGGGGGTGGGGTTCCCATGGATACTGTGTCTGCATCTTTCTTACCATTTCTATGTGGTCCTTCTATGTGCAGAAGCTGTTCAATCAGCCCTTGGGTCTTCTTTAGGAGGAATTCCTCTATATGTAGGTATAGATTTGGTGTTTCTGTGGAAGGAGGTGAGCTCACAGTCTTCTTATACTGCCATCTTGCACCCCTCCCTTCCTTTGACCTTTTTAAGATCAACTTCTTTTTGGCCCCAACTTTTATCAACATTACAGGCAGCCATTTTGTTAAATGATGGTCAATTGATACTTTTTGACAAATGGCTCAGGTAAAAGTTTGTTCTCATTGACCAAGCCCTGGATCAAGTTGTATAAAGATGAGCTTTGAAAATGGGGGTTCCTACGGAAATGTCTAGACATGGCCAATAGCAACAATTCTCTGGAGTTGGGGCTTTTGGGCAGCTTCAAACATGTCAGCCTTCTCCAGTGGCTGCACAGCTGCTGGTTTTCACAGCTACCATGATTATGAGGCTGTTGGTTTTCAAGACTACCATGGAGATGGGAGAGGAGGATGAGAATAGAGCAAGGTAAAATACCACAAAACTCACTGTTTGTATTAAGCCTCAGCCATTTTGCTTGAATAAATGATCTTCAGATTGTTGCAAATCTTTGGTTAATCTCCAGAGTTTTGAAAAAGTTGATTTTGACTTTTTTTCCTGGTTTTCTTGTTGCTTTTATGGAGGAGCATATTTTCAGAGGTCCTTACTCCATCTTTCTGGAAGTCAGTCTCTTCCAAATGCTTTTTAAATACTCATGATTTTTCTCCTTTACTTATTTAGTATTTTGAATTACAATGACAGATTTCCTTTGAATTCCTAGGGAAAAATTCATATAATCATGGTGTATAATTTTTAAATATATTTTTGAATTCAGGTTGGTTAATATTTCACTTAGGATTGTTTGCATCTGTTATTTGTAGAGGTACTGGGACAACGTTTTTATTTTCTTGTTCCAATCTTATCCAGTTTCGAAAGTTTGATTATACTGAGTTGGCCAAAAGGTTCATTCATCTTTTTCCATAAGATGGCTCTAGTAGCACTTAGTTGTCTTTAACTTCATTCAAAACAATTTTGTTAGATTGTGTATGACAGCTGTCGTATCAGCATGCACTTAAAAAAGACATCAAAATAGGTGAATTTTTGTGTAGCCATGTTAATATTGAAGATGGAAGAAAAAATGCAACATTTTTGGTGTATTATGCTTTATTATTTCAAGAAAGGTAAAAAAGCAACTGAAACGCAAGAAAAGATTTGTCCATTGTATGGAGAAGGTGCTGTGACTGATCGAATGTGTCAAAAGTGGTTTGTGAAGTTTTGTGCTGGAGATTTCTCTCTGGATGATGCTCCACAGTCAGGTAGACCAGTTGAAGTTGATAGCGATCAAATCGAGACATTAATTGAGAACAATCAACATCATACCACGCGGGAGATAGCTGACATACTCAAAATATCAATATCAAGCATTGGAAATCATTTACACCAGCTTGGTTCTGTTCATCACTTTGATGTTTGGGTTCCACATAAGGTAAGCAAAAAAAACCTCTTTACAATATTTCCGCATGCAATTCTCTACTTAAACGTAATGAAAACGTTCCTTTTTTAAAACAAATTGTGGTTACTGTACAATAACGTGGCATGGAAGAGATCGTGGGGCAAGCGAAATGAACCACCAGCAACCACACCAAAGGCTGGTCTTCATCCAAAGAAGGTGATGTTGTATATATGGTGGGATTGGAAGGGAGTCCTCGATTATGAGCTCTTTCCGGAAAACCAAAGGATTAATTCCAACAAGTACTGCTCCTAAGTCGACCAACTGAAAGCAGCAGTCAACGAAAAGCGTCCAGAATTAGTCAACAGAAAATGCATAATCTTCCATCAGGATTATGCAAGACCACGTGTTTCTTTGATGGCCAGGCAAAAACTGTTACAGCTTTGGCTGGGAAGTTCTGATTCATCTGCCATATTCACCATACATTGCACCTTTGGATTTCTATTTATTTAGGTCTTTACAAAATTCTCTTAATGGAAAAAATTTCAATCCCCTGGAAGACTGTAAAAGGCACCTGGAACAGTTCTTTGCTCAAAAAGATAAAATGTTTTGGGAAGATGAAATTATGAAGTTGCCTGAAAAATGGCAGAGAGTAGTGGAACAAAACGGTGAACATGTTGTTCAATGAAGTTCTTGGTGAAAATGAAAAATGTGTCTTTTATTTTTACTTAAAAGCCAAAGGCACTTTTTGGCCAACCCAATATTACTCTTAGAAAATGAGTTAGACTACTTTATCTCATTTTCTGTATTTTTTGAAAAAACTTGTATAAGATAGAGATGATCTGTTCCTTGAAGGTTTGGCAAAATGTACCTATAAGTTCAACTGAACTGGGCAATATTTGGGGAAATATGTTAATTTCCTTAATGGTTTTCATGAGATTTAGGTTTATTTCTCATTCTTTTGTAATGTTTTACTTTTTCCCTCCCTTTTTTATTGCTCTCTGATCCTCCTTCATGGAGACCTAGTTTTTGCATCTGAGCAAATATCACACAAAAATTTCATCATCTGCTGATGATGTCTTCTGCTTCCTACAGAGGATTATTTTCAGAAAATTCCTTTTTCTTTTCATTTTTAGGATGATGGACTTCTTCCCTTCTTCTGCATTATTTTTTTACAGTCCTCATTGTGTGTGTGTGTGTGTGTGTTATTTACTCATTTTCAAATGAGAGAGTTATCCATATGGAAGTTTTTACAAAAGAGAGATGGCATGGCTTCTCCTTCTTCTGTCTTCTGTGCCAAATCCCTTCATAGTTCTACAGTTTGTTGCATGCAATTTTGAGCCCAATTCTAAGTATTTATTCAGAATTCATGTAGTGTGGCTTTGCTCACCAGAGGTGCTATCTTCTGTTCTCTCTTTCAAGTTTTCTAATGTTCTGAAACAATGGAATAAATGAAAAATTGTAGTTCCCCAAATGAACTGTACTGTACCAGGCCTCTTTCTTTTTTGCACCTCCATATAATCCTTTTCTTGAGAAGAATTTCCATTTCAGTGTATGATCCCTGTTAATTTTTCTTTTTTTGTGAAACATCACTCCCCCTTTTAACAATCTGTTCCTAGAAGTACCTCCTTTGAATGAATGTAGAAAGAAGAGAGGGTTGAAAGAAAAGTCATAAAATAGGAATATCATGATATCAGAAGGATGGATGCTCAACAGTCTGTTTGGCCCTGATCCTGGTTTTCTGAGGCAGAGAGGAGATTGTGAATGAGAGACAAGTGTCTTCACATTTTATTTCATGTTTGAACTTTTAAAAACTATTATGTTGTTGTAAAGCAAAAGGAAGTCACCAGTTGTTTTTTCTCAATCCAGCTCCATAGGTCTTATAGATAATGAAAATTCCTCCCAGATTCTGGCATCCAGTTTGTCTGCATGTCTCAGTTTTCAGAGTTGTTTTTAATTTTGGACTTATCCTCTTTTTTGGTAATTTAACTGGGCTGCTAGAAGTAACTGCATCAAGGATTGCTAATTTGATTCCATTTTAAAAAGGAATTCCATTGCAAATGAATTTTAAAATATTTTTCAAGTTATATTAGGGATAGTTGAAGTTCACTTTCAAGTTGTTCTAATTTACAGATTAACCTATGAAGGATTTTCATTTCTGTGATATTTATTTTTCTATTCACAATTTAGCATAAATTTTGCATTCCTTTAAAACATCTCTATTTTACATTTTCATTGTTGGAATGAATAAATTGTTTTTAATTTTAATTTCTGACTACTTTTAATGATATGGAAATGGTGTAGAGCAATACTATGGATTTATATATTTATGTTATCACTGACTATTTTGCTAAACTCTTTTAATAACTTTGATAATTTTATAGCTGATTTTAAAATATTGGTATACAATGATACTTCTGAAATTAACATTTTCTTTTTTTCTCTCTAATCTAAAATTATTTCCTTAAGTGTCATTGCATTTGTAAGAATCTGAAATGCAGTATTAATTAGTAAACAATGACAATGGGCATTTGCACTTTGTTTCTGTTTTAAAGAGAACATATTTAATGTTTTCCTCCTTTATGTAGAAAGCTAGTTCATGGGTTTAAGTAGATCCTCCTTTCAATATCTTTTCACATAGTAAGGATTTAATAGCATTTTTGTGAGGTTATAATGAAATATATTGCTATTCCTGTATTTTCTGTTTAAGTAAATAAATTCTGATTATTTTTTTGAAAACCCTTTGAGCATATGTTTAAGTACGGGTTTTTTTTGTTTTGCTTTGTTTTTTAATTTAATTTAATTTTTTTTGAATTTTATTTTATTTTATTTTTATACAGCAAGTTCTTATTAGTTATCTATTTTATACATATCAGTGTATATATGTCAATCCCAATCTCCCAATTCATACCATCACCACCACCCCCCTGCCACTTTCCCCTCTTGGTGTCCATACATTTGTTCTCTACATCTGTGTCTCAACTTCTGCCCTACAAACTGGTTCATCTGTATCATTTTTCTAGGTTCCACATATATGCATTAATATACGATATTTATTTTTCTCTTTTTTACTTACTTCACTCTGTATGACAGTCTCTAGGTCCATCCATGTCTCAACAAATGACTCAATTTTGTTCCTTTTTATGGCTGAGTAATATTCCATTTTATATATGTACCACATCTTCTTTATCCATTCATCTGTCAATGGGCATTTAGGTTGCTTCCCTGACCTGGCTATTGTAAATAGTGCTGCAATGAACATTGGGGTGCATGTGTCTTTTTGAATTATGGTTTTCTCTGGGTATATGCCCAGTAGTGGGATTGCTGGGTCATATGGTAATTCTATTTTTAGTTTTTTAAGGAACCTCCATACTGTTCTCCATAGTGGCTGTATCAATTTACATTCCCACCAACAGTGCAAGAGGGTTCCCTTTTCTCCACACTCTCTCCAGCATTTGTTGTTTGTAGATTTTCTGATGATGCCCATTCTAACAGGAGTGAGGTGATACCTCATTGTAGTTTTGATTTGCATTTCTCTAATAATTAGTGATGTTGAGCAGCTTTTCATGTGCTTCTTGGCCATCTGTATGTCTTCTTTGGAGAAATGTCTATTTAGGTCTTCTGCCCATTTTTGGATTGGGTTGTTTGTTTTTTTAATATTGAGCTGCATGAACTGTTTATATATTTTAAGTACTTTTTTTTGGTTTATACTATTAATGTGATATATTGTTTTGGTAATTTTTCTGATGTTGAATATTCCTTAAATTTCTGTGACAAATCCCACTTGTTCATAGTGTATTATTTTTTAGTAAATAGCTGAATTCTCTCTGTTAATATTTTGTTTAACATTTTTACATGTATATTAATAAATGAAATTGGCTTATAGCGGTTTTTTTTTTTTGCTATCTTTATCAGGTTTTATAGCCAAGATCATAGTTTACTTATAGTTTTACCATTTTTGCTATGCTCAAAAGTGGTTTATAATAATTGATATTATTCCCTGATCATTTTATATAATTTATCTATGAACTCATATAATCCCTCTGCTTTCTTTGATATTATCTCCAATTTGTTTTTCAGTTTTTGTTTATCATATTTTGTAAAAATAAATTATTCATTACATAGAATTCATTTTCATACAACTGTGTATTCACTCTATTTTGTATTTTGATTTTATATTCTTTCTCACTTCTATTTAATTTATTTGCAGTTTACTCTTGATTTACTTCTTGCTGTTGGTCTATCTGTTTTTAGCAAGTAGGATCATGGTTTTATTTTTCAATTACATTTCTGTTCAATTTTCCAACTTGGCTATTTAATTTTATTTTTCTCTTTTCTTTCCTTTTTTTTGGTTTGAGTTGCCTTTTATCCTTTAAAATATTCAGCTGATTTTCTTTAACTTTTAAAGAAAGATGATTAACATCATGACTTTTTTCTCTGCAAGTTACTTTTGCTGCATTCAGTAGACGCATTGACTTTTCAAGGGCATCATTTTCTATATTGTCTGCTATTCTTAATTATTGTTCTACAAATACATTGCATTTATAAAATATTTTTAAAATATTCAATGGTGTTCACATTCTTGCTATTAACTTCATAATAGCAAGTTTTGTGGCTTGTTCTATATACAACTTTGCCAAAGCACCTAAAGATTGTATGACTTGGGGATGGTAAGCTCTCTTCAAAAACTGTAGAGAGCAATGGTGGATGAAGAGCCTGTTAAGCTCTCCTTTAGCTGATTTATTAAGGTCAAGGTTATCATAACCTTGTTATTATTTTTTTCATAACCTTGTTGTTAAAGTTAATGTGTGAAAAACAGAATTACCAATGTATCTCTATGGGTTACACATACAATAAACTGTGGTAAATGGCTATATTATGCTGTAGGAACTTTCGTATAAACCTCATTTTCTTAATTCTTTATTTCTGTACACCATTTCATAGTTTTACAGAGACATTTTCATAGATACTTTCATTTGATCCCCGTAAGAACCCTATGAAACAGGCAAGTAGGCATGCGGTGTTAATGTATTTTACACATGAGAGAATTAAGGCGTATGGAAGCCAATGCTTTACTCAAGTCAGTAGGTTAATTAGTAGAATATCTGGATGTAGAACTCAAATCTCTTGCCTCCTAGTCCTATGCTTATTGCACAATGTCACAGTGCTCCAAGTTGATCCTAAACTTAAACACTGCAATGTGGATTCTTTTCTAGTAGTTGGCTACAAATGGTATATAATTTTAATAACATATGCTTATTTCCAGAGAAAGGGTTTTACTCTCATTCTATGCCAATGTTATTTTAATGTGTGACATTACATAGCAGGCTGCATACTCTTACATGAAAAAATTTTAGGAAAAAATGTTTGCCTGTATCTATTTTTGCAGATCTATTCTAATTTAAGGAATCATGATGATTGAAAACCCACACTTCAGAACAATTTAGAATAAAATTTTTTGTTACATCTTGACTTTTACCTCCTTTGAAGCCAATGTAATTCTAATGGAAATCTAGGGAAATATTTTAAATTTCCACCCTGAATTCCATGAATGAAGTCACAGGACAGGTGTGTGTTGGAATCCTATAATTTCCTTCCTGTCTCACCGTACCAGAGAACTCATCAGTGGAGCTGCTTCTCAGGCATGAGACCTACTTTAACAATTGTAGTTGTAATAATACCTATTCATTCCTCTACTTAGCACTTCAAAGTTTACAAAGCCCATTCCCAGTTGCTCTTTTTAAACTCCTGTGTGAAAGATTGGTCAAGGGTTTATTAGCCCCATTTTACAGATGAGAAAATAGACTCAGGGGTATGAAAGGTCCTGCCTAAATTCATAATGGGTGGAGTTCTGGCTTAAACCCACATCCTTTGGCTCACTGTTTAGGGCCCTTTGTACCATGCCATACATCCTTCAGTGTGGTCAATAGGGAGATCTCTTTGAGAACTGGAATGCTAAAGGTTTAAATTGTTCCAGACTATAGTAGCAAAGTCAGTGAGAACTTTGTAAGACTGAATAACAGAAGGAAACAATTTTTTTACAAGATGTTATGAAATACCTTAGGATGAAAATGTAAAAGATTATGCAGTTCAATATCAGGACTTAAAAAACAAAAACGAAACACATGTATCTACCTGACTCTATTGGCATTATTTTGGTAGGGAATAGTCCATTTTGATTTTTTTTGTATGTAATGTTTTTAGGTATCTATTGCATTACATCAGCTAATGTGTCCACATGCATAAACACATGCACACACATAAGATAGATGCATATGTACACATACTCAGATATGCATGTGCTCATATGTACTAAAACATTTTCTGTTGCCGTTCCCCAGCAGCCCAAGAGAATTAGAACTGCCTCTAAAACAGAGTCAGAGGCTCGTCTCCCAGGCCATGTCCATAGGCAACATGAGCACAAAGACTGCCCTCCAGAGTTTTAGAAAAAATCTGGCCAGTTCCCTGGACAGGCAAATAAATCAGGGCGTACTCAGCTTTGTTTGCATGAGGGTGAAGTGATTTGCGGAGGTGTCTTTCTCACTTCTGAATTCAGTCCTAGGGCTGCAAAGTTATTTCTTTTCTTTTTAAACTTATTGCTATCCCTAACTGTCTAGCTGGGTGCTTTTTTAAAGTGTACACTTGGTAATACTCTACTTCACAATAATAAATGACAGAGAGGAGGCCCTCCACTCTCGAAGTCTTGGCTACACCAGCAGACAAAGACTGTCAGCGATGTGCAAAAGTGCTTTTGTCATCATTGTTGTACCATTGGAATAGGCGCCATTGTGTTCTTCTTCTGGTCTTTATGCCCGTGAGATCATTGATGTGGCAATCCTGACAGCTACTCAGTTGTCCACTGAAACAGCTGATAAGGTCATTCTCTTGAAGGTCAGTAATGATCCCCTAATTACCAAATCCAGCTCCCTATTCTTAATCTCCATACTCCTGGAAGTCTCTGGTTCTCCAGAGGAAGCAAACTGTAACCAAGAGGAGGAAACTTGGGTTTGGGAATGATGGATAGTGAGAGTGAAGGCAAATCTCTAAAGAGCCAGTAATCTGAGCCTTAAACATTATAAGGCAGAAATCAAGGACTCCAGATCATGTCCCAAGGTGGAGAAAGAAGAATGTGACAAAGATTCCCTATTTAAAATCAGATACCCAGTAAAAGGAATGTGATTCCCAAAACGTTGAGCACCAAAATTGTTAGCAGAAGTTTTTAGTTCCTTAATAAGAGCCTTTCCAAAGCATTCAATTTAATTTGCATGGAAACAACAACTCTCTTTTCATATTCATATTGGTTTATGTAGTATTTAATTAAATTATGTATTACAATGACGAATGCAACTGGCCTAAATAGGTTTGGCAAAAAAAACCCAGCTGGCTCTTCGTACACATACAGTTCATCTGGTGGAAGTACATGTAGGCAGGTGTCCTAGAGTAGCCTATCAGCCCCGAGTAGTCAGCCTATGTTACAATATGTCTTAGAGACGAAATAGAGAACACAGGCTAACTGGGTGAGCTGGTTAACAGATTGTAGTGATCGTCCTGTCAATCCCTATTGGTCTGTCTTGCTCCTGGCCTGTCCCTCCTCCTGGAACCCTTTTCTTTTCATCTGCAACCTCTTGCTGTGGGCAATCTTTGGTGAGCAGAAGACGGGCCCCCAGCAACGTCCACATCCTAATCTCTGGAACCTGTTACTATGTTACCTTACATGGCAAAAGGGACTTTGCAGATGTGATTAAGTGAAAGATCTTGAGATGGAGAGATTAATCCTAGATAAGCCGGGTAAGCTGATGTAATCACAGAGAACCTTTTCTAGTTGTGGTCAAAGGAATATAAAAAGAGATACTATATTGCTGGCTTTGCAGATGGATGAAGAGGGCCATGAGGGTGGTCTCTAAAAGCTGGAAAGACAAGGAAGTGGATTTTCCCCTACAGCCTCCAGAAAGGAATGGAGTCCTGCTCACACCTTGATTTTAGCCCAGGGAGAGCCATGTTGGTCTTCTAACCTACAAAACCGTAAGATAATAAATTTGTGTTGCTTTTAAGCCACTAAGCATGTGATAGTTTGTTAGCAGAAACAGAAAACTAATACAAAATCTATTCAATTGTCCAGGCTCATCTTAAATTCAAAATCCTCTGTGAAGATTTCCTTAATACCTGTGATTTGGTATGAATTTTTCCTCTTTTTGACTTTGTGTCCTTTTTATTGTACTTCCCACAATTTTCCTTATATTATAGTAATCACTGGCCTTCTCTTAACACTCTATGACTATAGGCTTTTATCAGCAGGGACTATACTTATTTTTGTACCATAAATTCGGATAGTCTCTAGGTTTTGTCCTTGGATTAATGTAGACTTGTGCTGTATAGTAGTGTAGCCACTAGTCACATGTAGCTATTTAAGTATAAATTAATTTAACTGAAATAAAATAAAAAATTCAGTTTCTTAGTCTCATCACCCACATTTCAGGAGCTCAACAGCTACATATAGTTAATGGCTACTATATTGGGCGACACATATATGAAACATTTTCATCATTTCAGAAAGTTCTATTGGATAGCACTGTTCTAGACTGTTTCTGTATACTTGAACAATATTTCTCACCTCTTACAGAGGTGTTTTTATTGGGATGTGGCTGAGGGCTATTGTTATGCTCTGACTTTTCTTTTGAGAAGTAAGCTTTTGAAATAAGGCATTGCTGTAGGAATTCATCTGTATCAATCAGGGTCCTGGTAGGAAAGCCACACCATTCTTTCAAAGGAAGTCTTCAAGGACAACAAGTGTGAGTAGAGTTAAGAGAACTAACAAAAAATGTTGAGGTGGCCAGAGGTTAGCAAAGTGGGAAGCTGTTACCATTTTGCACTGAAGGGTTATTGGAGTTGTGAGAAGTGCCGCCCAACATAGCTGTGGTCCTGAAGGAATGCAGCCTCTAACAGAAACATGGCCAAAGCAGAGAGGAGAGCAGGGAAGGAATCTCTAACCTCTCTCTTCTCCTGACCTCCAGTCTCCAGCCAAACCCAACCTGAAGCCAACCAGCAAGGAGCCTGGGAGGGACAGTGTCCTGCAGTACAGAACAGAGAGAAAGGCAGAGAGTGAATTTGGGGTGGAGGAAGAACTGGAAAGTAGCTAGCACCATGGTTTAGGGCATTACATCACATTCCTCAACCGCATTTAGAGATATTTATTTTAGAGGTAAGTGATAAAAAAAGATAGCTACATTTTAGCATCATGAATAATAAAAATAATGCTTCCCTTTTGCGTGGCATTCCAGAAGATTAGAGTGAACTTTATAGTCCACAGTGTGGGAGGGCATCGTGATTGCCTATCTGAGCTTGTTTTTTCCTGGCCTATAGCTCTTATTTGTATTTTATTTTGTCCTGTTGTTTTATTTTTAATTTATATTTTTCAATTCTATTGTAAGCATTTCTCTGTGTTTACATTGTGAAATGAGGCGAAAATAAAATAGACAAATAGAGAAATGCCTGTTTTTGTAAATTCTCAGAATCATGTAGCATTGTGTCTTGCCTAGAATTGGCTTGTTTAGTTAAGTGTGGAGTCAACCAGGCAGATAAATAATTTACATGGTAATTTCTATTTCTACCCATAGCTAATGCTGATTATTTTATTCCACATCTATTTCTTCTACCTGAAATGTCTGGATAACTTCTAACTTTCTACATCCTCAGAGGAGAAAATAAAAGGAACTTAAACTGAAACTCTGATACTTCAAGTGAAGTTTTAACTATATGAGTCACAAACTCAAAAAAAGAGTTCTTCCATCATGTCCTGACTGTTTTGGTGAGAGTCAGGGACTTTTATGAGAGAATTTTACAGAACTAGGCAAGATGAAATAACACCTGCCTAAAATATATATCATTGTAGCTTAACACTAGTAATTTCAACTATTTTCACATTCATTTTTTGTTTCATGATGAACTGTTCTGCTTAAGTCATGGATTCTTAGATATAAAAGAATAAAATAGATATCCATTCACCTTCCTCCCATCTCTTCATTCCTATGTGTTCTACAGAGTCATTAAATTATGTTTTCATATTTTTTTCGATGTTAAGAAACAACAAAAATTATCAAATTCAGAAATTTAGTAAAAATTATCAAAATCTCCCTTTAGTCATTTTTCTTTTGGGCAACATATTCTCAGTTCCCCTTTCCCATTTTTTTTAGTTGGTCATATATTATAAATAGGTTAGCATTTTAGACATTTACATTTTATTCCATCTGGTCATAATTTTTTCTTTATTAAAAATTTGAGGGAAAATTATATTTGAAATACTTAACGGCAAGGCACATTCTATAATAATTCAGGTCCATCTTTTGGGAACTCATTGAAGGATTATTATGAGCTATAATTCAGGTTTGTGAGATGGAATATTTGTAACACCTTGAATCTATACATAAGATAAATATATATTTTTTAATTACAAAAATACTTTACTTTGAAAAAAAGCAGTTATATTTTAGAAAATGGACTAGATAAATACTCTTTCCAGATTACAAAGTTACTTTTGTTTACAAATATAAAATATTTTATGCATAATTTCATTTATAATTTTACTTGATATATTTTGTGTAAAATGTTTCTATTAAGAATTTAAAATGGAATGATTAAATTCCCTTTTATATGTTTTCAATTTTGCTCTAAATGGAATTTTCTAGCTGTTGAATTCTAAGGAAGAGGGTATTTCTTTGTTTTCCCTTGTTTATAGGAAGCCTTAAAAATTGAGAACAGTGAAAATCATCAACATTAGAGTACAGCATGGTAAATTCTTAAGTTTGCTGGAAGTAGTGACCTTCATGGTATCAAGCAGAAAGAGAAAATTTTCATCTTCAGGAATAGAGTTGTAAAGAGAAGGAGAAAAATGTGCTTGAAGCTCATTGAAATTTGTCCAATTAATGTTTTTTCTGAGCTGACATTAGTGGTAATATCTACTTCTTCAAATGCTTGCCTTTATCATCTTCACAGATGTCTATAAATTACAGTGCCCCCTCCCACAGATTGTGATGAATTCCAATGAATTTTCAGCAGAAGACATTTGGATTTGGTTTCCTATGTAGAACTATACGAAATTGCTGATATTTGACCATTTCTTTTGATTTTCAAAAGTGGTTCAAACTAATATTACAAAGTACCTCTTATAAAGACATGGAAGACATAGTGTTTTTTTTGTGGGAGACTTACCTACCAAGAGGGATTTTAACTAAATATTGTAGAGGAGAATAAAAATGCTAAATGTAAGAGCAACACAGATTCTAGTAGGTGGGACCTAGAAGAAGCCAGTGGGAGACAGTGCAGAAATTCTCAGGGGAAAATGACAGGTCAGGTACTCAAATATTTCCATACACATGCACAGAAAATGTGTAACTAATATACTAACCTTGAAAGACAATACATAGTGATTCTATAAACATCCCTCCAGGTTGGTACCACATTTTTAGGGTCTGAGAGAACTGTTAGGAGTTGAAGCTAGTTAAACAATCTTTTACACCAATGGAGCTATCTCTTCTGGTTGACCTTAGTACACTAAACAAGACTCATTGGGCAACTATATGATCATTCAATCTGTATTTCTTCTTCCGATATATAAGTATATTATGAGACACTTGGTCAGATATAATACTGGTTGAGATATAATATTTTATATCTGTGGTCTTCTTCTGTATCAGAAAAGTAGGTGAGATTGTCTGTGTCTTGTTCTTGGTGAACTTATATGCTAGCTGTGTTCCACAGAGGGGACTCTGCTCAAAGTACAGTTGCCATCTTCTAACTCTTTCCTGGCTGCTAAGGGAGTAAATCCGAGCCATAGCATTCGACAAATTTGTCCTCCCCTGAGACCACCTAGCCTGACTTTTGCTCTTTTGGGGTTTGCAATATTAAAAAAAATTCCAAAGTAATTATGTAAACCAAGGAAGATGTAGTACTTTTAATCAAAAGGATACTTGCTACAGAGGTGAGAAAATGCCGCGTAAGGTAAAGATAAGGTCTCAGCAATGTCTCAGTGGATGCTCAGGAACTCTTGATGATTTCACCTTTCTTTCCCATAGTACCACAAAAGTGAGACTGGCATTCAGCGTGCAGTTAAGGAAAGGACAGCAGGGATGGCACTATGCTTTGTTGATGAAGTGGTTAGTAGATCTCTACTTCCTAGAGCCAGGCAAGCCAGCAAATTTCTTTATGTGACTTGGTTTTATAGTTTCTGCAGAGCTGGAGGGTTTTCATTCTGAGTAGCTTGAAATACAATGGCTCTTCTAATTGTTCAAAACGAACAGAGGGAAGTAAAGGCAGCTGCAGGGTGGCCTCAGAGAGCAGAGAAAGTGGCCACTCGCCACTGCTAGTACAATTCATTGGAGTCACAAGTGTGTGCAGAAAGTAAGAGGTAGTTATCTATGAATAAAAGTTTTAAGGAATCAAGACATCCTTTTAATTTTTTTGAGACTCCTTCTTCACCCAGTTATATTTTTGAATTGATAGCTATGGTTTTGCTGATTACATAGGCCCAATTACTAGGGAGAAGGGTAGGATGAACATATCATAGGCATTCAAAGTGCCAAATTGCCATGTGTGTGTGTGTGTGTGTGAGTGTGTGTGATAGATATGCATGTGCTAGCATTTTAAACATGGCTTCAGAACTTTTATGGAACTCATACTAGTTGCTGATGATCACACTTTTCTAGTACTTTCAAACAAAAATATATGTAGTGATCCTTTGTGGGAGCTGATTACCTTTATTCTGTTTCTCTTCTCTTTTTCATTTTAGCCAGTACATGTGATTAAAAGGCTTTATTTTCTGTCTCCATTTCCTTACAGAAAGGCAGATGCCAATGTTTACAAGCTTGTATGATCTTGTATACCCTTGTTCAGTGCCTTCCTCCACATAAGATACTTGTTGCCTTGACTATCTTTCTTCATTAGAGAAGTTGAATTAGTGGGAAATAGGGCAAAGAAAAGTCCTACTGGCTCAACTTGCCCTGCTGCTACTGGGGAGGAATAACTTGGACCACCCCTATTTAGCTGTGTTGATTCCAGTGGGGATCACCAGTATTTTACAGATAGGATCACTTTGTCAGAAATGGTCTATTTGCTGAATGAAAATGCAGCTCTGTTTTTATAGCAACCATATTTAGTTTTCTGAAAGTGATTTACTTTTAAAAGAATCCTTGATCCATATTTCTTAATAAGCTATGCTGTGTTTTAAAATATTCACATCAATCTTACCTATTCAAGATACTAGCTTTCTATTCTTAATTTTGTCCCCAGATAAATATTTTCTTTCCCCCTTTGTACCTACAGTGTTGCATGAGGTTGAGAAAGGATCTAGTATCTCAACAAAAAGAAACCCCTTCTGCAAGTAAAGGAGATACAAAAAGGCATTTTATTAAACAAACAAAAATGCCATTGCACAATTGTGATTCTCCCTGGGAAACTTGTATTTGCTAGGTGCACCCTCTTGAAAATGGCATTAAAGAGGATTCACACATAAGCCCCAGTAGTTCAAGTGGGACTTAGTTCTTGGCATGATTAGCAAAGTGGGTTTTCCAACACATTTATTTTGGGGACTTTTTTCCCCTGTGAGTCTTTAATTTGGTTGCCAGACCTTTCACTAATTTTATTGTTCTGTGTTTTTTCTCATTGAGGATGTTATTGGGTAAAACTTACAGGCACATTACTCAGCCTGGCAAGAGTGAGGGATAATGACCATTTCCTGACATTCACTATTTAAGGAGATTTGCTTGTTTCCCTATTTGATCGAGTGCACTGACATTCTTCCTATGTGTTGCTACATAGTCTAACATTTAAGAAAGACTTCATTCTAAATCATGATATTTCATCCAAACACTCTCTTGGTGTAGCTATGTAAGTAAAACCTTAGGGCCCCTGCCATGGTACCACTCTTGAGGTAAGAGCAAACCTCCTACCCTTGTCCTCCCTCACCGTTTCCAGCGACCCCCCACCTTTTTGGTAGAAACTTCCCCTTCTGAGGCTAAATTAACATCTTTATGTATTTTTCTTCTGAATCCAGGTTCATTTGACTGACCATAGATGGAAAAAGGCTCATGGGTTAGCACAGAACCTACACCGAGTATCAATACAAACTACTTCCTCCCTGTAGGGCAGATCCTCTAAATATATCACCTTTCATTGGCTTCACCTTGCCCTCAAACTCCCTCAGCCAAACTAGTCTTGAGTCTTGTCTTTTGGCTCAAAGGATTGACCATTTTTGCTCCTCTCCAAGTCCACACGTCTACAGGCTTTTATTTCCATGCCCAGCTAAGTGCTACTTTATCCACAAAGCCTCTCATGAGCCTCCTTGTCCCTCATATGAAAGTAATCTCTTTCTTTTTAAAATTTTTAGCACTTAACAATTTTCTCATCTGTCTCTCTGAGTGTTTTCTCCCTGTTCTTGTAGTTATTTTACTGCATTATTTTCATATTAGAAACTAAGGTACTCAAACAGGAATCATGTGTGATTCTCTGTATCAGTCCTGGTCTCTGGCACAGACCCTGATACATAGGAAGTGCTCAGATATGTTGAATGCTGATGAAGAGATGAATACAAGGAGCAGGTCAGACCTTCCCTCAAAAATAATGTTAGGTTTGATTAGTCATTAAGGGGTGGGTCAGGATCAGCTGTCTTCATTGAAGTCTTGTGAAGAGGGAATGAGCTTAAACCATGCTGGGAGGATTCTGATGCAAAATTCAAGCTGTGGAAGCCCATCAACCAAGGCCCAGGATCCTTTACTAGAGAGGCTTGGAATTGCCTTTGTTAAAGTTTTTAAGGTAGGCTTTGGAGCTTTGGATGTGGACAGGTGAAGCTAGGGTGAGGAAATTAGAACTAGCTTCTGGTTTTAGTGTTGTTTCTAGGAAATCAGTCCAATTCAGAGCAGAGATTTCCACAAACCAAAAATCATGGCCCAAATAGTCATAGAGGGCTCCCAAGAATGAATGGGAAGCTTGATTCTATTTTGAGGAGATAGCTGCATGTGTGCTCTCTTAAATGCTGAATGAGATGAATGATGACAATTATTCATGACACTAGAACAGCAAGCCAGTTATAGTATTTCCAGGAGTCTCCACCAGAGTCATATGTTTCATCAAACCCATTGTCTTTTTCCTCAAATCTATCTTGTTGGTAGAATTGCTACTTTCCCCAAAAACAAACACAAATCCTGGTCTTCTCTGAGTCCTCCTCCCAACCATGTACCTCCGAATGAAAGATTTCCAGATCCAGGTCCTACTTCTTTACCACTTTCTGTAGCAGTGAGGCCCTATATGCTGAGACCCTAAATCTGGACACTATATTTACCTCCTTCCTGATGGGTTTCCCTCCCTGCTATCTCTCCTCCCCTCTCTTCAATGCAGCATTCCTAAAGTCTACATTCATTGTTGCATTCCCATGCTCAATAACTTTTAGTAGTTCTCCGTTGCTTACAAGATCAATTCTAAACTCACTAAAAGGGCATGCAAAAACCATCTGCAATTTGTCCCTTTGCTCTTGTTCTTTCCTATCAAAATTTTATCCATTCTTCAGGATCCCACATCTCTATGTAAATTTAAATTTAGTTGTTTACATGTTTGCCTTCCCCATTAGGTGGTAGCTCCTTGAGGGTAGGAACTGAGTCTGACTTATAGTTGTATTCCCAAAGTGGCTAGGGCAGTGCCCGGCACAAAGAAACACTTATGAGGGTAGACTATGTCTTACAGTGCACTATGCACTCACACGGTGTCTAGCTCTGACAAACGTGTTGAATTATGAATGAATGAAAAACAATGAATTTCCATGAAGGAAGGTGTAGTCCATCCTGCTCCCAGTTCCTCTTCAGAGAAGAGGCAGTATGGAGTCAAATGGTTGGTTAAAATGTTGATTCTTCTGTTGTCTTCTATTGACCTTGGGCTTATCACTATTCTCTGGATCTCAGTTTTTGTTGCTTTCATAAGAAGAAGTTAAGTCTTATATCTTAGTGTGTGTGTGTGTGTGTGTGTGTGTGTGTGTGAGAGAGAGAGAGAGAGAGAGAGAGAGGGAGAGAATGGTGTGGGGTGTAGAATGCCATTGGTATTTCCTTGGGGAAAGAGGAATAATCTTCCTCGCAATTAGGCTTCATTTATATAAATTACCACAGGGTGATACCAAGGCCAAGAGAAGTTGAAGTTTAGAGTTCAAAGAGGTTCTTTTATCTCCTGAAGCTGGACGAAGCATTGATTTATGTTTGCAGCCTTGACTTGGCTCCACAATCTTGGGACCTAATAATGATAAATCACATCAACAACTGAACTCATCCTCTATAGTTTACAAAGTACCTTTGTTTGACAGCTTCTTTCTGTCTTTCTGTTTTTCTTTCTTGTTTTGCTACAGATATTTTCCAGGCCCTTTCAAATGTTGAATCATTTCATTGGAGCTTCATAAACACCTTATGAAGTAGCTTGGGAAGATATGATAATGATCATTTTTAATTGTATTTTGGCTTTAGAATTAGTCTTTTAATTTTTAAAAATCTTTTTATTATGAAATATTCTAACCAACCTTGGTTTGGGATGCTAGTTTATTTCTTACTAGGAGAATGACCTGTGGCAGATCACTTAATCTCTCTGAAACCCTGTCCCTCATCTGTAAAATGGAGTTACCTACTACACAGGTTTGTTTTGAGGATAGCCCCTGGAATTTTTTTGTTCTTGTTTTACTTTCTTCTTGGAGTTGCTGTTAAGCAGAAACTCAGAGCCAAGTCACTTTAAAGAGCTGAATCTCTTTATGTTGTTTTCAAGGTTCATGCAGGCTTTGGCCATTTTTATGTCGCTACATGCACCCTAGATCACTCTCTAAATAACGAGTTTAAAGAGGTCCTTCTACTTTTTCTATAGATCCTGATTTCCTTGAGGACACAGAGTATTTCTTGCCTGGCAGATCCTGGCCCTTGTCCAAATCCAGTCTTGTCCCATTCTTTACCCAAGTATGATTCCTAAAGAGCATTGATTAAGAAGTTTTTTTTAAAAGAAATCGCTTCTAAAAAGTAGGATTATGTAAAACAAAGGTGGAAAATGTTACTACTGCAGTCATTATTGACATATGACAAGATTCTGTCCTTGCTACTCGCTACTCAGAATTCGGCCATTAGACCAGCAGCCTCAACATCACTTGGGAGTTTGTTGGAAATACAGAATCTCTACCTGGCCTCAGATCATTTTAACAAGTTTCCCACGGAAACCTACACACATTAAAGTTTGGAAAATGCTGCTCTAAAAACATGCTCTTATCCGACCCAGTGATAGGTCATACCTGAAGGACACAATGCTCACCAGGTTAGTTCCCATACTGGCTATTATTAACTCACCTGATTCTTGATCTTATCTCATTTTGTTCTGTTTTGATACCTGCTCATTTCTTTGTCTTTCTATTTACACCATTTTGGCAACCCACTCAAATTTAACTTTGGGGATGCATGGCCTATCTGCTTTGCTTCCCATTTAACAAAAAGCATTCCCATTTCTGGCATGGTTTTCCTGCAGATTGCTAGTCCTAAACCCTCCATGTCTATCTGTTCTCATGGGCTACTCTCATTAGGTAATCCCTCAGGATTTCCTTGCTCAGACCTTAGTCAACAGGACCTTTCAAAAGGCATCTATTAAGAATTATTTGTGTGTGTTTGTGTAGTGCAAATGCAGCCAGATATACTGAGCCCCAAAGGAAATGTGCAGATATTAGTGAGACAATTTATGAAAGTGGTGATAACTGTTTCAAGAGATGGTGACTATCTTGTACCAGCTAGACTTTCTAAAATGCAGATGCTACATTTGTCATACAGAATTTTTATTAAAGAGGACTTATATGATTGATACTGTTACACTGAATTTTGAACATTCCATTCTGTTTTACTTAAATCAAGCCTCTGGGGGAAGTATATGATTTTTAAAGATTTTATTTTGGGGGAGAGAGACTTTGAATTTCTTCTCATTGAAATTTTTTTGTGTGTACAGCAAACTACCAAAAGGAAATAAATTCAGTGCAAAAAAAAAAAAGTTAATTGACCATTAAAAAAAAAAAGGAAATGAGGAGCTTAATGGCCTTGGATATTTTCATCATATTTTTTGAAATATTGTTCCTCCCTTTTGTAAGGTTTCAGAGTGAAATAACACCCTTGTCAAAATGTCTAAGCACTTCAATAATAGGTGATGGAGAAATGGTGACAGAGAGAAAACAGGTGTTTTTAGCTCACTAATATAGCATGCAGGCAAAGATTTCCATTTTTACCTGCTCCACAAGAGTAAATACTTTAGAACTACAGTCTTGATGAGAGCAAAAATGACTGTGAATAATGCCCACTTTCTGTGAAGGAGAATTTTAACTTTAATATTACTACTTAAAATGAGATTTCGCCTATTTTTAACCTTCTCTTTGGTTACCAAGGCTGTAAAAAAAAGAATCTATTAATGACTATGTTAACACGTGCTAATGAGCTAAGAAATATTTTCTTCCTTCTAATATGGAAACCTCAATAAATATATGAGAAAAAGTTTTATATTAATGATGGTTTATGTTTCTGTCATTTAATTAGAATTAGGTGATATAAAGTGATCTGGTGCTCCTATCAAAACTTACAGATTTCTTTTTCCTTTCCCCAGTGCAATGATATATAATTATATTAGATAAATATAATAAGATAACAACAGAAAAATACTTGCAAACTCTACATTGTCATACAATGATGTTCTGTTCTGTAAAACTGAATGCATGATCTGATGAGGAAATTTAAACAAATGCCTTATTAGCTGATAATGGCTTAATATATTAGAGTTGGGTAAGAGTTGCTTTGTGACAGCCTCTTGCAATCTCTTACCCTAGAGAAGTGAGTAGTGTGGAGGTTTTAAGCCAAGGCACTCTAATTAGGAGTTGCTTTTTGTTCCGGGCAGCCTGCCTTATCATCCCTGAAGTCAGGACTACTGCAGTCGCACAGCTCCACACATCAGCATGGTCTCCCAGATTCGGACAATCTGGTGGCATGCCCTGAAAGCCCACCACCTAGCAGGGGACGTTTTTTGCCCTGGTGAGAGGGCCCACATTTTGCTGTGAACCAGACTTTCAATATGCTGCTTTAAAGAAGCCAGTTCATCTTTTTGTTTAAAAATCTTGATACATTTGACTTCTAGAGTTTTCAAGAGTATACAAGTAAGCTACAGGTTAGAACTGTGCTGTCCAATATGGTATAACCTCTAGCCACAGGTGACAGTTGAGGACTTGATGGGTGGCTAGTCCCAACTGAGATGTGCTGTTATTGAAAACTTCACACTGGATTTCAAAGAGTTAGAAAAAAAAGAATGCAAATATTTCATTAACAGTTTCTTTATGTTGATTAATGTTGAAATGATATTTGAATATTTCAAATGATATTTCAACTATGGTTGTCATAGTTCTTTCAGGCTGCTATAACAAAATACCGTAGACTGGGTAACTTATATACAGCAGAAATTTATTTCTCACAGTTCTGGAAGTTGGGAAGTCCAAGATCAAAATGCCAGCAGATTTGGTATCTGGTGAGAATTCACTTCCTTGTTCATAAACAGCTGTCTTTTCACTATAACCTCACATGGCAGAAGGGGCAAGGCAGCTCTCTCGGGTCTCTTTTTTAAAGGCACTAATCCCATTCATGGAGGCTCTGCCCTCATGGGCCTAATTACCTCTCAAAGGCCCCATCTCCTAACACCAACACATTAGCTATTAGGTTTCAATATATGAAATTTGAGGGGGCACGATATTTCAAACTTTTTCATTATTATGATATTTATTATAGTATCTGTGATCAGTTATCTTTGGTGTTACTACTATGACTCACTGAAAGCTCAGATGATGGTTAGCATTTTTTAGCAATGAAGTATTTTAAAATTAGGTATGTACATTGTTTTTTCAGATGCAATGCTGTTGTACACTTGGGACTACAGTATAGTGTGAACATAACTTTTACATGCACCAGAAGATTTGTGTGATTCAACTTACTGCTACTTTCACTTTATTGTGGTGGTCTGGAACCAAACGCACATCATCTCTGAGGTACGCCTGTATTGCTCCTGACTTGCTTTATTATCAAAGATGATTTCATAAGTGTATTGGCTTCCTACTGCTGCTGTAACAAGTTACCACAAACTTGGTGGCTTAATACAACGCACTTTTATTTTCTTACAGTTCTAGAGGTCATAAATCTGAAAATCAACTACACTGGGCTGAAATCGAGGCTTTAGGTGGGAACCCATTTCCTTGCCTTTTCCTACTTTCTAGTGGCAGCCAGCATTCCTTGGCTCATGGCCCCTTCAGAGCCAGCAGTATAGCGTCTTGCTTCACTTGTCACACTGCCCTTTTTTTCTGTGTCTTTTTCTCTGCCTTCCTCATAATCTTCCTATTTTAATATCCTTAACTTAATCACAAAGTCCCTTTAGCCATGTAAGGTAACATTCACAGGTTCCAGAGATTAGGACATGGATATCTTTAGGGACCATTATTCAACCTACCACCATGAAAAAAACAGAAGACCAAATTTTAACTTCATATGATGAAGTCACCTGTCACCTAGTTTTGTTGTAAATGTTGTCTATGGATTTTGGTTTTGCTGTCTAGTTTCTCTGTTTTTATGTAGAGATTTGGTTATATCCAAAAATGATCCTACCACTGTCATCTTCATCTCCCCAGAATCCTCCCTTTCTTTCTAAGTTACATGTTGAAGCTTGTTTACATTATTGCTGTGTTCAAAGACCAGCTCTTGGGTTTATTTACCAATTCTGAGTACTGGGTATTTAGGGTTTTTTTTTTATCATTTTACCATTTTTTGTGCTCTTTTATGTTTATTCATTCCTTTTATTTTTAAAATATAAAAAGTTTTTTTATACTGTTATACTATTGTTCTTTTTCTAGATTTTAATTCACAGATTAGTTCATTTTTCCCCATCTTGTTACACACTGAAATATTTAAGACTATGGACTCCTTTTACTGAGAACTGTTTGGGTATTTCATATAAATTTTTATATATAGTTTTCTCATCTTCATTTAAAAATTATCTACATTTATGATTTCTATTTCCTCTTTAACAATTGTTTAGTAGAGTGATTTTTAAATTTCTAAGGGGCTGGGATTTTCTTTAAACTTTCATTATTAATTTAAAATTTTATGAAATCATATTCAGAGATACAGCTTGTGAAACTTTGGCTTTGGAACTTTGAAATTTCATCTATATACTAATATGTGATAAATTATTGTAAATAGACTATAGGTCTTGGAAAAGAAAGTGTATTTTCTGTTTGTGCAATATTGTTCACTTTTATAAAATCGTATATTGTCAGTTTTAATAAATAGATTAATCAGCACCTTTATATCCTATATTTTCATTTATTTTGTCTGTCAAAGACAGATGTATTAGCATTTCTGAATATAATCATATTTCTGTCATCTTTCTCATTGTATTTCTAACAATTTTTGCTTTACATTTGCTAATGCAGTGTTATTTGACATATAAATGTTCAAGACAATTATATTTTCATTGTAAATTGAACCCTTTACCAATATAAAATGATGGTTTCTTTTGCACTTGCCTGGTATTCAATGTTATGTGATAGTACTATTGTAGTGATGCTTTATGATTTTTTAGCATTTACATAATATTCCTTCACCTTTTCTTTATATTTTTGTGCTGATTTGTATGAAGGTGTATTTGGTAAGCAACAAATAGTTAGCTTTTGTTATTTGACCCAATCTGAGGATTTTTGAATAGGGCATTGTAACTCATTTACATATTCTTGTTAAAACAGATATATTTTATATATTTTTTTATCATCTTGTTTCATTAACTTTCCTTTTTCTACTTTTTCTTACCTTTTAGGGGGTCCTTTTCTATTTATGGTATATTGTTTCTTTCTTCTTAGCTTCTCCATTGTTTCGGGAAGTATGTATTTATTTTAAATTCTACATTACTTTTGTAACTAAAAAGCATTTTCTAACTTGTTTTGTCTAAGTTTTAGAGAAGAGAGTAAACAATATCTTTTGACTTTTTCTTCCTGGAGTCAAGGAATTTCACTCCTTAACTCATCTTTTATTCCTGCCTTCCATTCTCCAATCTTATTATAGATGTTATTTCAGGTTTTGATCCAGATTTTAACTGTAAGATATCCTTACATTACATATTTCTCTTAAATGATAATAAATATTTATTAATTAAAAATTTTTGATATCAATAATTTAAAAATATGTTCAGTCCTGGCACAAAGGACTGGATAAACATCCATGAAGAAGATTCTAAACTTTATAATCTAGTAGGTGATGGAGACAAGTAAGTAGGTGATCATAGTATATCAACTAGTGGCCTAAGTTCTGTGATTGGGTTGGTAAGAAGGTGCTGTAGGGGCACCTGGGAGGGACCCTAACCTGCTTTTGATGGGTCAAAGAAGGTATTCTTAATCCTCACAACCTTCAATTAGAAGAAGAAATGACTTCCCACATTTTTTAGTTTCCTTTACCTAATGGAGACATTCTCCAGATTTCTTCTGACTTCTTTGTTCTCAAGTAAACCTACAGGAATAGAGGAAGGACTCAGAACATCTTTGAGGCACAGCTGTTTCAGAGGCATTATGCCAAGTGCTTTTACATTAGTCGTATCTTTTGAAGCTCATAACAACCCTGTGTGAAAGATACTTTTTTTCCACTTCACAGATAAAGCAACTGAGGCTCAGAAAGGTTAGGTAATTTGCTTTTCAATGCATGACTTGAAAGTGATTCCGATCCAAGCCTGGATGGCCTCAGAGCCACTTCCACTATAAGCTGCTGAGACTGAGTGTTTGAGTCTTGACAGGGTTCTTATTTTTGGAGGTAGGGCCCAGGAGTTTGATGCATCAGTTTCGGTATAGGAGGCACTTCTTGTTTTTTGGGGGAGGAGTTTTGTGTGTGTGTGTGTGTGTGTGTGTGTGTGTGTGTGTGTGTTAGAGGAGATGGTAACAAGATTCTTCCTAGATGGTAACAAGATTCTTCCTATCTCCTGGTGCCTGAGACTCATTGAATTTGATACGAGGAATATAGATTGTTGCCTTTTTTAGAAAACTGGGACATTCCCATCATGGTAAGAATTGGTGGGAGTTTCATTCCTTTCTTCACCACTTTTTAGGCTACCAACATTGGTTTTGAGTCCCTGCCTCTTTGGAATAATTTTATTTGTTTCAAACTCAGCTGTGTTCTTGACTATAATTTCCCTTACAGGCCAGATATGCAGGGAGGTATTTCTTTGAGAGCCTTCACTGTGACTCCTGGGGATGGTGGGGGGAGACCATTTGTGGTATGGACCACAACAGAACACTTCTCTTCTGGCTTCACAGTGAGCTGGCCAACTTCTGTGCCCTCCCCCCACCAAAAATGTCCCTGTGTGTTGCCACAGAAAACTGCTCTGTCGGTTCAGTTCCTTGTCTTGCAGAAGGGCTGATTTTAACCCTGCCTGGAGACTCTCCTTTCTTTGCTGTTATTCCTGTTAACCTGATGGTTTGCTAGTAATCAATTCTAATGAGTCCAACAGCAATCTCACCTTCCCTCCTCTGGTAAACATGGCCCTGGGTGTAAGTGTTACTTTGCAGTCTCTCTCTTTCTCCACTGGAGACCAGTACCTTTGCAATGAGTTGATAGGCAGCTGAGCTGTCATAGGAAGAACCTGGGCATCCTACTCCTTCAGATCCTCCATCAAAAAGGCTTTCTGGGGCTTCCCTGGTGGCGCAGTGGTTGAGAATCTGCCTGCTAATGCAGGGGACACGGGTTCGATCCCTGGTCTGGGAAGATCCCGCATGCCGCGGAGCAACTAGGCCCGTGAGCCACAACAGCTGAGCCTGCGCGTCTGGAGCCTGTGCTCCGCAACAAGAGAGGCCGCAATAGTGAGAGGCCCGCGCACCGCGATGAAGAGTGGCCCCCGCTCGCCGCAACTGGAGGAAGCCCTCGCACAGAAATGAAGACCCAACACAGCCAAAAATAAATAAATAAATAAATAATTATTAAAAAAAAAAAAAAAAAAGGCTTTCTGGAAGAACTGACCTTTGAGCTCAGATCGGATCTGAAAGGTGAACTGAGGAAGCAGAAGGGCTGGGGAGTGGGGTGGGTGGCACAGGGAGGCAGGTAGGAGCAGAGGAGAGTGTGTCAGACCAAGGCAGCTCTTGTCCCACAGGATTTTTGTAGGGATTCATGAAGAACATGCCATGCCCTTGTCAGTGGCTAGGTCCCCACCTAGGTATCTATTGCGACTAGTGCTCCTGTGCCTGGCATCTGTGTATCTAGAGAAAATTGCAGTTGTTTTGAAATTTTACCTCTAGAATTTTTGGGATGAAAAGGTCCTCTTTGGGGAGGGATCATTTGTTCGTTCATGCATTCATGGAGAGTGCATGGGACACAAAGAAAGGAGGGCCAGTCCTGCCAGGAAGGCAACAACTCTTCAGCGTGTAACACATTTTGCTCCAATCTGATAGGGCACTATCATGCTTCTATACACAGGGGGTAAATGTCATCTTGGTACATTAGTTTATCACTTACAAGCATCTTTCAAATCCATTTTCTCATTTGAATGATTATAGCAGTCATTTTGTAGACAATGAAGCAGATATTGAGATGTTTAACAATGTGCTGGGGGCGCACAGCAAGAAAATGGCAGAGACGGGACTGAAATTCAAGACTCCTGACTGCCAGTCTTATCTTTTTGGCCGCTGGAAGGATCAAACTCTTTTGATCTGGGGGGGTCTTCACTGCCCTGGAGGGTTCATTCATTCATTCCTGCCTCCATATACAGGCATCGCACTTGGCTTTGAGGAGACTGCCAGTCTTCAGTCAGGTGGTCAGGCTTGGTGGGGGCTGGCACACCCAATGCCTTGAGAAAGGCATGCAAACTGCTGGAAAAGCGTGATGCGGTGGGGGCAGTAGAGGAGCAAGGAGAGCGCCTGGCAGTGGGTGATGGGCTGGGCTGAGATGACTCCCAACGGCACTCAGGCTGAGCGCTTCTCCTTGGCTCCCTTAATCACTGGGGCCGAAGCACCATGGCTTCTGGGGGCCAGGTCTACCTATCAGCTTCAGCCCTTCCTCAAATCTACCCTGTCCCCTCCGCAACCCATCCAACTGGGCAGAGGCTGCAGAGTCGTCTCACAGCCACTCTGAGCTCAGCAGTGGCAGCCTGCTCTGGTCTCCTGTGACTGCCCTCTCTGTCTCCAATTTGGTGGAATATGCTGTCCCTAAAGAGTATCTGGGAACTTCAGCATCTGGCTTTGGGCGAGGTAGTTAACCACGCTAGGCCTCTGTTTCCTCATCTGAAAGGTGGAGGATTATTAGTGCCATCTCATGGGACTAAATGAGATAATACACATAAAAGGCTTAGCTCAGAGGCTGGCATATAGATGCTCCACAAACTGACAATAGAGCATTAATGAGTGGTCCTAAGAATCGCCTGGGGAAAGCTTGTTAAAAATACAGGTTCCCATTGGGAGATTGGGATTGACATATATACACTAATATGTATAAAATGGATAACTAAAATATATAAATAAATAAATAAAATACAGGTTCCCGGGCCCACTTTTAGTGATTTTGACTTAGTAATACTAATAGTTAACAATTATCAGTGTCTTACTGTGTCCCAGGAAGGCCCCATTCTAAGTACTTTGCATGAGTTATCTCATTTCCTCTTCACAACGACCCTATAAAGTAGATACTATTATAATATGATGTTCAGTTTACATGCCAGGAAACTCAGGCTAAAATAGATGAGGCAGTTTGCCTGAGTTCACGTAGCTATTAAGTATGTGGGATCAGGATTTGAAACCATTAGTCTGACTTCAGGGCCTGGATCCTGCTCTCCACCTCTATACTACTTACGAGGACTGATTCTGGGGCTGGGGGAATCTACTTTTGTCACCATACCCTTTTGATTCAGAAACATATGGTCTGTGGATAATGCTTTAAGAAACACTGTGAAGGCTATTAATCTATCTCCTTCAGCCTCAGCCTCTAGCATCCCCCATGTGCTCTGGGAGCTGGCTTCCTATGACCCATCTCCCGCTACGGCCTCTCACCTGACAGGCATTTGTGCCCACAAGTGCTTGACGACAGTTTATGCAGAGGCTTCTGGGAGCGGGAGTTGACAACTCCATCTGTCTGTGGCCAGAGCCTGCAGGTGTCTTTTCTTTCAATACCCTTTCCTGTGTTTCCACTTCATCTTGTGCTGTGGCCTTTGGGGTTCCCTGCTTATCACTTCCTGTCCTGCTGTTTCCCTTTGGAGTTGGGTCCCTCCTGTTTACCTATCCCAATTACCTGGTACACCTGAGGGAGGAGAGCCGGAGGGAGGGTGGGTGGAGGGCTCCCTAAGGTCTCTGCTGGAATCTCTTCCCATAGTGAGGATGGTTACCAAAGCATTATTTGTGGATTCATGTTTCTTGGATACTTGGAACATTTGGTTGCTTTGGTACCGTGGGATACCCTTTTCCCTTGGGGCATGGTATATATACGTGGCGCTGGGAGGGAATGGAAGAGAGCTACAGGGGTTCTGACAAGTCCCTTAGAAACCTGACTTTAGACACAACAATTGAGAGAGGTTGATACCACCCTTCTGTCTGGTCACATCTCTTCTCCATTTAAAATCGATTAATGGCTTCCAATTGCCTTGAGGCAGAGTCCAAAAATCCTAATCAGGCCTCCAGAGTCCTACATGAGTTGGCCCTGCCTACCTCTCTGGTCTCTATTTGCCCATTCTCTGTTTATTCAAAGTCTTCTGGCACTTCGACCTTCCTTCCAGTCTTTGGATGTGCTGGACTCCTTACCCCAGCATGTTGTGTATTGTTTCCTCAGCTTGTACTCTCCTCCTCCCATGACCAGCTTACCTCTACTTTAGCCCTTAATGAAAATGTCACTCAGGATGGCCTTTCTTGACCATCCAGGGTAAGTGAGGCCCCCCATCATGACATGACATATTTTTGCCATTTAGCACTTATCACGTTGTTATTTGGATAATTATTTGTTTGACATCTGAGTTCGTTAGATAGTCAGTTCCATGCAAGCATGGCCTATGTTTCCCTTGCACAATTCTGTGTTCCTAGTATTTAGCATTGTGCCTCGCACACAGTGAGTGCTCAAGAGCTGAAAAAATGAGTCACAGGGAGGTCAGGGGCCTGGAGCATCTTCAGAGCTACTGAGTGGGTCTGAGGACAGCTGGAGGCATGTGATATTGCAGTGCTGCCAGAAGGCTTTCTTCCAGGGATCTTCGGTGAGTTCCTCAAAAAGAGCTGGGCAGAACCATAGCAGCGAGGGTAGGGGAAAACCTAGGAGCTAGGAAGCCAGGCCTTTTCCAAGAATGTATTTTTGTAAGTTGGTTTCAGAACAACAAAGGTTATCCCAAGAAAGAGAAACTTATTTCTCAGTAGGAGCAGTAGGTATACTCCTCAGGCTTATACTATGATGGTCAGAGCTGGAAGGAAACTTAGAGATGTCTAATTTCACAGATACTGAGCCCGAAACTCAGAGAGGGAAAGCACCTCATTCAAGAGAGACCATAACCAGATTTCTTGTCTTTCAGACCAATTCTTATTTCATTACAACACACTGCACTTTGATTTGGGACCACTGTTGGAGGTGAAAAGAAATCATTAGAAAATGAATGTTTCCTGAAATATCACCTGCAATTTATTGCACTCAGAATTTCACACTGATAAATAACCTCTTTCTCATTAACATGCAGGCTCCCTACAATTAGCACTCTCATTTGCACTATGTAAACAGCTTCTAACTGTGCCTTTTACCTCTTTGTTCAAAGATTTCTGTTAGCAAAGAAACAAGAAGGAAATTAGTAGCAGGTGAGAGCTTATTTTTAATTATATTGAGATTGACTGTTGTTCTCCAAATCTTCTCTAATTCCCCCAAGATATTTATTTGCAGACCAAATAATCTATTTCAATCTATTAAAGCAGCAGCCATTTCTGATCTTTATTTACTAAATGAAAACACAAATGGCAGCAGTGGATTTCTGGCTTGGTGCCAAGAGAGGCAGCTTTGGGGGATGGAGCTTGCATCAAGCTTTGATCTGAGAAGTGTAGCAATCACAGTGAAGTAGTAAGTACGGAAGATGTTGAAGAGCACCAATTTGGCATGGGATGGGCTTAGAGTCCCAAAGTCAAGGCTTTCTTAGTGGTAACTCCCAAGGTCTATGAAGTCAAGTTTATGTTCTTTAGCAGAAGAATTTTAGCCTGTCACCAAGAATGAGAAACTTTGTGTCTGCCAATGATGAAGGGACTGGCTTATAGCCAGTCAGTCTTACGGTCAGAACATTTCAAAGAATATCTATTGCAGCTTCTCACTAAGGGCAAGAATCCCTTTTGAAATATCTGGCCATTGATGTTGCAGGAGCTCACCATTTCACTTGTTAATGTACTCTGTTCTGAAATTTGTCTTCCCCTAATTGACATCTTGTCTCCAGTAACTTTCACATGTTGGGGAATGCATACTGAAAGAAACAAACTTCTCTTTTACATGACAATTCTATGTTACCTTATACATCTGAAGACCGGGGCCTGTCCCTTGAACTTGCTCCAGTCTATGGTTCCTTTAACTACTTTTAATGAGACATTGTTTCCAGGCCCCTTATACTCTGGTTGGTTTCCTTTGGACATGCTATAGGTGGTGAAGGCCTCCTACAGTGAGCTGTCAAGGATTGAATACAGTGCACCAAGCATTATCTGACCAGTGCACAGACAGTGTAAACACCCTGACAGCCAAAGGCCATACTCCTCGCTGGGACCTCACTCTGCACACTGCACACTGCCCTCTTGCAAGTTTTCATCTGTTTGAGGAGCACATTAGAATACTCTAGATTTCTTTTTAAAACCTACCGCTCCTTCCTTGAAATGGGAAAGCCCTCTTTGATGAAGAGTCAGTTATCACGTTTGAGTATATTTTATTTAGCATTTCTGAGCTATTTCCATTAGTTGTTAAATAATTTACATCTTATAAAGCATTTCATTTTACAAAGAACTTTCACAATAACCCCAAGAGACAGGGAAGGTCAGGGTTGTTACCCCCTTTTCACAAATGAGGAAACTAGACCCACAGAGGTAATGACTTATGGAATGCCATACAGAGTTGGGATTCCAGCCCCCATTCTCTGGCTGTAGGTTCACGCCTTGTTGTCACTACATCACAGCTGGCTCTCTTTAGCAGATAATTGGGTTGAGAGGGAACAAGTGAGCTCATGAAGCAACTGAACATGGCCTTGGTTCCTCCACTTTGTCAAGTTTAGCAGTCCTTCTGGGCCCTTTATCCTCTGTCATTTGTCCAATGAGTAGGTCGACGGAAGCCCCATCATTGGTATGAAGTTGTAAAATGCGAGATTCACCCCCATTTATAAGCTGAATAGAGAAGGTGACTTTCTGAAATTTAAGGTAAAGTTTGAATTGGAATTATTTATATTGCACTAATTTGTAATTTATGCTTTGACTATTTCTATGTGACTTAATTTGAAGTTACATTTGAAAAGAATACTTCGAGAACCTAATAATAGAAAGGGAAACAATCGTACCTAGAAATCTAAACCAGGAAGGGTTACTATCAGCTTTCAGTTTCCTGGTGTCCACAGCGAGAATGGAAACACAGTGGGTTACTAAACTCTCCTTTTCTTGTAAAAGGAAGCAAACAATTAGAGAGAAATGACACCTACCCCAACTGGAATCTCTCCCTTTCATCATTATATAAACAATTCTGAACAGCAGAATGATCCATGACTTCAATCGCAATTTACAAACTGCTGGAGATTCCATTCAGGCTGTCTGAGAATCTACCCTTTGAAACTGCTCCCAGATGCTTCTGGTAATCAACCAAGTTAGGGAACTACTTAGGGATGCTCATCAGAAATGCAGATTTCTGGCTCTGCCCCAAAGATCCATGTGCCCCGGATTCTTACCTCTCTTGCTAGGCTTTTGATTAGAGCAGTAGTTTGTAAAGCTAATAATTGAGGCTCTTTAAGTGAGGTCTAGAAGGCAGGGCATTCTTTCTTTTTTTTTTTTTTAAAGATTTTTTTGATGTGGACTAGACCATTTTTTTTGTTAAAGTCTTTATTGAATTTGTCACAATATTGCTTCTGTTTTATGTTTTGGTTTTTTGGCCACGAGACATTTGGGATCTTAGCTCCCCAACCAGGGATCAAACCCTCACCCCCTGCATTGGAAGGCGAAGTCTTAACCACTGGACCGCCAGGGAAGTCCCAAGGGCGTTCTTCAGAGCAGCAAGGAAGCAGCAGCAATGACGTTTTCATCTGACAGTTAAGGATTTGGATTTGTAACCTCACCAAGACAGAGGATCACTCCTTTTCGTGGACCAGTCAAGATTACCTAAAAGCATGACCCAGGCTTCTCTTACTTAGGTAGCAGTTTTGGTTCTGATCAGTTGCTCAAGGCTTTTACGGCTGAAGGGTTTTATACCACAAGGCACAAGAGAAACACTTTCATCCAGGAGGATTTTGGAAGAGGGTCTTGTCAGTCACCTGGGTGTCGACAGAAGAAGCTTATTATGGATCCTATGGAGTGTTTGATACTGCGTAATACTGTAGTTATACGGTCCCTCTGTACAGCTCAATGCAGCTCTGCATAGCACGATAAATTCACCTGTTAGAGTTATTTAATGTTGTGCATCTGAATGCTGAAGAATGTCTGCACATTAGAATTAACGTCAGTCTTGGACATGATAAATATGATTCTAGTGGCTCCTCTGAGAAGCTTCACTAGGGTACCGTTTTATTGTCTGCCGTCTCAAAGACTTAAATCTTTTTTTCTGCCTTTAGTTCATAGGATAAAAACATGTGAAATCACTGGGATTTATATAGGCAGATTTGGCAGCTCTTTCATTTTTTACTTGGACTGTCAGATATAAATCAACGTTACAGCACTCTTTCCAAGAATGTGTTAGAATGTGCATGTGTTTGGGGAGCAGACATGGTATTTCTATTATAATTTTGTTTGTTAGGTGTGATCGGAATTGTTTGGCTTTGTTTTATAACATTCACAATTTGTGGTTATTTAATTGGTTCTCTTCTGTTATCCCTACCCAGTGACTGTCGAGTTCTTTTTTTGTGTGCCTCTGTGCCTTCATTCCTGCCCGGAAGTCCCACCCCTCCCTCCCATCCATTAAGACTTAACTTTGGCACCACTTTCCTGATAAAGGCTTTTCTGGTATCTCTACCCTATATTGATCTTTCCTTAAACTTCTTCATAATTTGTTGTCCTTATCATCTTACTGTTCATTTTCTAGTTATTAACCATCAATCCAGCACTTTATTTTTTTTAATATATTTTTTTAAAATTTTATTTATTTATTTATTTATTTATTTATTTATTTATTGGCTGTGTTGGGTCTTCGTTTCTGTGGGAGGGCTTCCTCTAGCAGCGGCAAGCGGGGTCCACTCCTCATCGCGGTGCGCGGGCCTCTCACCATCGCGGCCTCTCCTGTTGCGGAGCACAGGTTCCAGACGCGCAGGCTCAGTAGTTGTGGCTCACGGGCCTAGTTGCTCTGCGGCATGTGGGATCTTCCCAGACCAGGGCTCGAACTCGTGTCCCCTGCATTGGCAGGCAGACTCTCAACCACTGCGCCACCAGGGAAGCCCCAGCACTTTATTTTAAACTGCTCTGTTGGCCAACAGTTTCACATGTGTGTCTCATTTTCCCAATTAGATTTTGAGCTCACTGTGGATAGAGTCCATATCTTATGTATCTTTTTTATATCACTCCCTCCCCAATGGTATGTACCCATGCTGGGCATATGTAGATGTGACTTAGTTCAGGCTGCTATGAAAAAAATACCATACACTGTATAGTTAAAACAATAGAAATTTATTTCTCACAGTTCCAGAGGGTGGGAAGTCCAAGATCAAGGTGCTGGGTGATTTGGTTCTTCGTGAGGGTCTGCTTCCTGGCTGTCTTTTTATTGTATCCTCAGATGTTGGAAAGCAGAGAGAGGATGCAAGTCATCTTATGTCTCTTCTTATATGGGTACCAACCCCACCATGAGGACTCCACTCTCAAAGGCCCCATCTCCAAATACCATCACAGTGGGGGTTAGAGTTTCAAGATATGAATTTTGAGGAAACATAAACATTCAGTCCATAGCAAGATGCTTAGCAGGATGATTGATTGTTTTACTCCCTCATCACTACAGTTGGTGAAGATTTCTATTTTCAAAATCAATTGAAGGAGCAACAAGGACCATTTGATTATGAGCCCCACAAAGGCAAGAACCATGTATGCTCTATTTGTCATGGCATCTCCAGTATACATCCTCAACAACTTGAACAGTTGCTGAATTAATTGCTTGAATGACTTTTGTCTAAATCTGATCTCACATTTCACATGAATCTTATGTGCAGAAATGGAAAGCAAGGTATTTACTTCTGTCAAGGTAGAAGCTCCTGGAGTTTGAGATGAGCTGGAGCCTATTCTTCTCTTGCCACTTTCTAAGCCCATCCCTCCCTGTCACATCCCAAAATGGACAAAACAAAAGAGGCAAAGGGGAAGCTTTGATTCTATGCCATTATGAGGACAGTATCTTGTTCCTTGACGAAACCCCCAATAAAGTCATTTGTTTTTTTAAACATCTCTAAACATTTGGACTTTCCTGCACCCCATAGAATTTTAAATCCTTTTATATCCACCCAGTATCCAGTATTAAAGTAACAATATGAAAGACGGAAGTATTCAGCTACATCTTTGGTTTCTATGGCAAAGGCTTAAGAAATGACAATGACAAGAGTGGGGGTAAACCTTTCCCCTTTCAGAGCCTCAATTTCCTTCCTTTCAAAATGAGAAGGCTGGGCCACGGACCCTCGAAGTTCAGGTGGGCCCTCCATTCTGTGCTGATGATAACAATCCAGGTAATTTACCATTCAGTTTTGAGGTCACATTGCTAAGAGCACATCCAGGTGGTGTGTCAGGTTCTTAAGTTCTTAATTCTTGTCCTTTGGGAGACGAGAGGGAGAAAGTTCAGCCTTGTTCCCATGACCTCATGCGCTGTGTATCAAAGGCCTCGGAGATTTTCTTGGCTGCCTGCCAATTTTCTTGGTCGTTTTTACTTCCCAGCTTTGTCTGTGTGCACCAGGGCCTCAGTGAAGCCCCAAGAGACATCATTGCCCAATATGAGGGAGCTAAAGTCTTCTCTGAAGCCATCGAGGACTGGCTCTGTTCTAATAGTGCTGGGATTTTGCCTCTGATCATTTGACATGTTCTTAAATTGGAATTTATAGGAGCTCCTTTCCCCAGTCCTAGGATCAAGAGGTAGAAATGGATGAAAGAGAAGGCCCACTCTCTTTTCATAAAATCTCAGTGCTGGCAGATTACTCAAGCACACCTTTGCTTATTAAACATCTTTTTTAAAGGTCCTCAAAAAATCCATCACAGAAATGCAGGATGTGGGACATATACAATCCTCATTCACTCATTCATTTAATCAATACCTGAGTGCTCACCATGTGCCAGTTGTTGAGATAAGCATTCTGTTGGTTTGCCAGGGCTGCCAAAACAAAATGCCACAGACTGGATGGCTTAAACAACAGAAACTTATTTTCTCACAGTTTTGGAGGCAGGGAAGTTCAAGATCAAGGTGCCAGCTGGGTTGCTTTCTTCTGAGGTCTCTCTTCTAGGCTAGCAGACAACCACCTTCTTGTCCTCACTCAGTTGTCCCTTAGTCTGTGTGTTGCCTGTGTTCTAATTCCCCCTTCTTATAAAAACTCCAGTCATATTGGATTAGGGTCCACTCATATGACCTAATTTTATGTTAATTTCTTCTTTAAAAGCTCTAACTTCAAATAAAGTCACATCGTGAGGTACTGGGGATTGGTACTTCAGCATGCAAATTTGGGAGGGAACACACTGCAGCACAACACAAAATTGTGACTTAGTGGCAGATATAATAATAATGAAAATAAGATTTCAGCTGACAGGGAAGTCAATATGATTTAACTGACTGCCTAACGTTATGGAAATCTCAAGCTGTGTGACCAGATACATGACACAATATTATGTTCTCTTAATAAGTTTCCACTTAATTAACTTATTGGATTCATGTATTCTCTTGATCACTTTGGTAGCTATGCCAACCAAGGCCCACAGCATGCTACATGCTGGTGGCCGGGGGGTTCTTTTTTTTGAATTTTTGAATTTTATTTTATTTATTTTTTTATACAGCAGGTTCTTATCAGTCATCCATTTTATACACATCAGTGTATACATGTCAATCCCAATCTCCCAGTTCATCACACCACCACCCCCACCCCCCTGCTGCTTTCCCCCTTTGGTGTCCATATATTTGTTCTCTACATCTGTGTCTCAATTTCTACCATGCAAACTGGTTCATCTGTACCATTTTTCTAGGTTCCACATATATGCGTTAATATATGATATTTGTTTTTCTCTTTCGGACTTACTTCACTCTGTATGACAGTCTCTAGATCCAACCCCGTCTCAACAAATGACCCAATTTCGTTCCTTTTTATGGCTGAGTAATATTCCATTGTATATATGTACCACAACTTCTTTATCCATTCATCTGTCAATGGACACTTAGGTTGCTTCCATGTCCTGGCTATTGTAAATAGTGCTGCAATGAACATTGGGGGGTGCATGTGTCTTTTTGAATTATGGCTTTCTCTGGGTATATGCCCAGTAGTGGGATTGCTGGGTCATATGGTAATTCTATTTTTAGTTTTTCAAGGAACCTCCATACTGTTCTCCATAGTGGCTGTATCAATTTACATTCCCACCAACAGTGCAAGAGGGTTCCCTTTTCTCCACACCCTCTCCAGCATTTGTTGTTTGTAGATTTTCTGATGATGCCCATTGTAACTGGTGTGAGGTGATACCTCATTGTACTTTTGATTTGCATTTCTCTAATAATTAGTGATGTTGAGCAGCTTTTCATGTGCTTCTTGGCCATCTGTATGTCTTCTTTGGAGAAATGTCTATTTAGGTCTTCTGCCCATTTTTGGATTGGGTTGTTTGTTTTTTTAATATTGAGCTGAATGAGCTGTTTATATATTTTGGAGATTAATCCTTTGTCCGTTGATTCATTTGCAAATATTTTCTCCCATTCTGAGGGTTGTCTTTTCGTCTTGTTTATGGTTTCCTTTGCTGTGCAAAAGCTTTGAAGTTTCATTAGGTCCCATTTGTTTATTTTTGTTTTTATTTTCATTACTCCAGGAGGTGGATCAAAAAAGATCTTGCTGTGATTTATGTCAAAGAGTGTTCTTCCTATGTTTTCTTCTAAGAGTTTTATAGTGTCTGGTCTTACATTTAGGTCTCGAATCCATTTTGAGTTTATTTTTGTGTATGGTGTTAGGGAGTGTTCTAATATCATTCTTTTACATGTAGCTGTCCAGTTTTCCCAACACCACTTATTGCAGAGACTGTCTTTTCTCCATTGTATATCCTTGCCTCCTTTGTCATAGATTAGTTGACCATAGGTGCATGGGTTTATCTCTGGGGTTTCTATCTTGTTCCATTGATCTATGTTTCTGTTTTTGTGCCAGTACCATATTGTCTTGATTACTATAGCTTTGTAGTATAGTCTGAAGTCAGGGAGTCTGATTCCTCCAGCTCCGCTTTTTTCCCTCAAGACTGCTTTGGCTATTCGGGGTCTTCTGTGTCTCCATACAAATTTTAAGATTTTTTGTTCTAGTTCTGTAAAAAATGCCATTGGTAATTTGATAGGGATTGCATTGAATCTGTAGATTGCTTGGGGTAGTATAGTCATTTTCACAATATTGATTCTTCCAATCCAGGAACATGGTATACCTCTCCATCTGTTGCGTATCATCTTTAATTTCTTTCATCAGTGTCCTATAGTTTTCTGCATACAGGTCTTTGTCTCCCTAGGTAGGTTTATTCCTAGGTATTTTATTCTTTTTGTTGCAATGGTAAATGGGAGTGTTTCCTTAATTTCTGTTTCAGATTTTTGATCATTAGTGTATTGGAATGCAAGAGATTTCTGTGCATTAATTTTGTATCCTGCAACTTTACCAAATTCATCGATTAGCTCTAGTAGTTTTCTGGTGTCATCTTTAGGATTCTCTATGTATAGTATCATGTCATCTGCAAACAGTGACAGTTTTACTTCTTCTTTCCCAATTTGTAATCCTTTTATTTCTTTTTCTTCTCTGATTGCTGTGGCTAGGACTTCCAAAACTATGTTGAATAATAGTGGTGAGAGTGGACATCCTTGTCTCATTCCTGATCTAGAGGAAATGCTTTCAGTTTTTCACCATTGAGAATGATGTTTGCTGTGGGTTTGTCGTGTATTGCCTTTATTATGTTGAGGTAGGTCCCCTCTATGCCCACTTCCTGGAGAGTTTTTATCATAAATGGGTGTTGAATTTTGTCAAAAGCTTTTTCTGCATCTATTGAGATGATCATATGGTTTTTCTTCTTCAATTTGTTAATATGGTGTATCACATTGATTGATTTGCATATATTGAAGAATCCTTGCATCCCTGGGATAAATCCCACTTGATCATGGTGTATGATCCTTTTAATGTGTTGTTGGATTCTGTTTGCTAGTATTTTGTTGAGGATTTTTGCATCTATATTCATCAGTGATACTGGTCTGTAATTTTCTTTTTTTGTAGTATCTTTGTCTGCTTTTGGTATCAGGGTGATGGTGGCCTCATAGAATGAGTTCAGAAGTATTCCTTCCTCTGCAATTTTTTGGAAGAGTTTGAGAAGGATGGGTGTTAGCTCTTCTCTAAATGTTTGATAGAATTCACCTGTGAAGCCATCTGGTCCTGGAGTTTTGTTTGTTGGAAGATTTTTAATCATAGTTTCAATTTCATTACTTGTGATTGGTCTGTTCACATTTTCTGTTTCTTCCTGGTTCAGTCTTGGAAGCTTATACCTTTCTAAGAATTTGTCCATTTCTTCCAGGTTTTCCATTTTATTGACATAGAGTTGCTTGTAGTAGTCTCTTAGGATGCTTTGTATTTCTGCAGTGTCTGTTGTAACTTCTCCTTTTTCATTTCTAATTTTATTGATTTGAGTCCTCTCCCTCTTTTTATTGATGAGTCTGGCTAATGGTTTATCAATTTTGTTTATCTTCTCAAAGAGCCATCTTTTAGTTTTATTGATCTTTGCTATTGTTTTCTTTGATTCTATTTCATTTATTTCTGCTCTGATCTTTATGATTTCTTTCCTTCTGCTAACTTTGGGTTTTCTTTGTTCTTTCTCTAGTTCCTTTAGGTGTAAGGTTTGATTGTTTCTTTGAGATTTTGCTTGTTTCTTGAGGTAGGCTTGTATTGCTATAAACTTCCCTCTTAGAACCGCTTTTGCTGCATCCCATAGGTTTTGGATCATCGTGTTTTCATTGTAATTTGTCTCTAGGTATTTTTTTATTTCCTCTTTGATTTCTTCAGTGATCTCTTGGTTATTTAGTAAAACGTATTGTTTAGCCTCCATGTGTTTGTACTTTTTACGTTTTTTTCCCTGTAATTGATTTCTAATCACATAGCGTTGTGTTCAGAAAAGATGCTTGATATGATTTCAGTTTTCTTAAATTTACTGAGGCTTGATTTGTGACCCAAGTTGTGATCTATCCTGGAGAATGTTCCGTGCGCACTTGAGAAGAAAGTGTAATCTGCTGTTTTTGGATGGAATGTCCTATAAATATCAGTTAAATCTACCTGGTCTATTGTGTCATTTAAAGCTTGTGTTTTCTTACTAATTTTCTGTTTGGATGATCTGTCCATTGGTGTAAGTGAGGTGTTAAAGTCCCCCACTATTATTGTGTTACTGTCGATTTCCTCTTTTATAACTGTTAGCAGTTGCCTTATGTATTGCGGTGCTCCTATGTTGGGTGCATATGTATTTATAATTGTTAAATCTTCTTCTTGGATTGATCCCTTGATCATTATGTAGTGTCCTTCCTTGTCTCTTGTAACATTCTTTATTTTAAAGTCTATCTTATCAGATATGATTATTGCTACTCCAGCTTTCTTTTGATTTCCATTTGCATGGAATATCTTTTTCCACCCCCTCACTCTCAGTCTGTATGTGTCCCTAGGTCTGAAGTGGGTCTCTTGTAGACAGCCTGTATATGGGTCTTGTTTTTGTATCCATTCAGCAAGCCTGTGTCTTTTGGTTGGAGCATTTAATCCATTCACATTTAAGGTAATTATCGATATGTATGTTCCTATGATTATTTTCTTAATTGTTTTGGGGTTTTTTTTGTAGGTCCTTTTCTTCTCTTGTGTTTCCTACTTAAAGAAGTTCCTTTAGCATTTGTTGTAGAGCTGGTTTGGTGGTGCTGAATTCTCTTAGCTTTTGCTTGTCTGTAAAGCTTTTGATTTCTCCATCCAATCTGAATGAGATCCTTGCTGGGTAGAGTAATCTTGGTTGTACGTTCTTCCCTTTCATCACTTTAAGTATCTCATGACACTCCCTTCTGGCTTGTAGGGTTTCTGCTGAGAAATCAGCTGTTAACCTTATGAGAGTTCCCTTGTATGTTATTTGCCATTTTTCCCTTGCTGCTTTCAATAATTTTTCTTTGTCTTTAATTTTTGCCAATTTGATTACTATGTGTCTCGGTGTGTTTCTCCTTGGGTTTATCCTGTATGGGACTCTCTGCACTTCCTGGACTTGGGTGGCTATTTCCTTTCCCATGTTAGGGAAGTTTTTGACTATAATCTCTTCAAATATTTTCTCAGGTCCTTTCTCTCTCTCTTCTCCTTCTGGGACCCCTATAATGTGAATGTTGCTGCATTTAATGTTGTCCCAGAGGTCTCTTAGGCCGTCTTCATTTCTTTTCATTCGTTTTTCTTTATTCTGTTCCACAGCAGTGAATTCCACCATTCTGTCTTCAGGTCACTTATCCGTTCTTCTGCCTCAGTTATTCTGCTATTGATTCCTTCTGGTGTATTTTTCATTTCAGTTATTGTATGGTTCATCTCTTTTTGTTTGTTCTTTAATTCTTCTAGGTCTTTTTTAAACATTTCTTGCATCTTCTCGATCTTTGCCTCCATTGTTTTTCTGAGGTCCTGGATCATCTTCACTATCATTATTCTGAATTCTTTTTCTGGAAAGTTGCCTATCTCCACTTCCTTTAGTTGTTTTTCTGGGGTTTTATCTTGTTCCTTCATCTGGTACATAGCCCTCTGCCTTTTCATCTTGTCTATCTTTCTGTGAATGTGGTTTTTTTTCCACAGGCTGCAGGATTGTAGTTCTTCTTGCTTCTGCTGTCTGCCCTCTCTGGGGGGGTTCTTCTCTAGTGTATTCAGGCACTTGTGCCCCATCCAGATGGGCCCATGCTCACCAAGAATCACTTGCATTTATTCACAAATATGGAAATGCCATTTATACTTTTTATTGTAATTATAGAATTTAATCATATATTATGTAAACAAATGAAACATGAGAGCAAAAGAGAGTTGTTTCTATGGGAAATGTTTTAGAAACACTTGATAATGTTTAGCCACTAAAAGAATTGGTGTCAGTGAGGGTGTGGAACAGATGTGGTTCAAGCCCTGGCTCTGCCCCTTTCTAGCTGGTAATTTTGGACATTTTACTTTACCCCTGCAGGACAGTAACACGATAGTTGAGAGCAAGGACTCAGTCAACTATAAAAGACTAGAAGGATTTTATACTCAGAATCTGTACACTTGCTTCAGAAGTCTCTTTAAGTTCTTAGCTTAGATTAGTTCCCTAACTGTAAGCTGTATGAGGGCATCAAATAGGTCTATTTTTCTTACCATACCTAATGAATAGCACAATGCCTGGCATATGACAGGTGCTCAGTAAATATTTCCTTAATGAAGGACGTGTGTTAACATTTTGGTGCATTTCCTTCCTGTGTTTTTTCTATGTGTGTTATATACATACATTATATTTTTTGAATATATTATATGTATTTTTGTTCTCTGTTTTTTTCCACTTAACCTGATTACATCCTAAAAATTTTCCTAAGTCACTAGAAATTCTTAAGGGAAAACCTTTGTGATTTGGAATGACAGCTGGTTCTCTGGGAATTATACACAATATATACCACCTGTCTCCCTTAACTTGAGTATTCTAAGACATCATGGGTGTGGTTAAAGGGATGCTGTGTCTGTGAATGGCATCCCTCATATGTGTTGCTGCAGAAAAGAGGCTGCAATAGAATAGAACTGTTCTATTGGCTAGAACAGCTTACAAAGAGCAGATTGGCTTACTCAGTCCTGAAGGCTACTTAGGAAGGTCACTGCCAGAGACCAGGAGACTAAATAATTCTTACCTCCTCAAATGACTCTCTCCTGTTTAGCTCCACAGAGGGGTTTACATGTACCAGAAACTTGACACGTCTAAAACTTTCTTATCCCTCTGTGTTACCCCGGGCATTTAAGAGCACCACCAGTCTCTTAGTCATTCAAGCTACAAACTTCAGGTTCCTCTTTGACTTGTCCCTCTCCCTCCACACTGGATAAGTCCTGCCAATGCAGTCTCTGAGAACTCTCTTGAATCCCCACCACCACCACCACCATTCTCTGTTAACCATGACCTTGTCCTCTCTCAGACCTTCATCACTGGGACTTTTGCAGTATCTTCTTCATTGGGTTGGTTACTTCCTGCCTCACCCACTTCTCATTCATTCTTTACATTCTAGTGAGTTTTTTCCTACTCAATGCGGATTGAATCATATTGTTTTTTAAATTTTCTGCTCAAAATCCTTTGAGGGTTTCCCTTGCCATGGAACAGAGTTCTAACTCTTTACGTTCAGGGCATTTTACTCCAATTTATATTTCCACTCTATTTTTCTAATATAAAAATTCTAAAATAATTTTTTTAAAGGGCATTTTTTTATTACAGAAAGGCAGACATGGACCACCTTCTGCTCTGCCCCTTTCTAGGTGGTAAATTTGGCCACGTTACTTAACCCCTACAGAGCAGTAACATGATGAACTCAAGAGCCCCTCCACCCTGCTTCACCGCTTAGTGGTGGTAAGACCTTAGGCAAATGACTTAAACACTCTAGAACTCAGGTTCCTTTTCTCTGAAATGGGCTTTGCACCTGTACAGTTGAATTGTTTTGAAGAGTAAATGAACTAATGCATTTGTAGGTTTTAGAATAGCATCCAACACATGGTAAGTACTAGATAGGTGTTTGCTATTATCATGTGAGACCTGGTTTCCACATCTGTAAAATGGGGATAGTATTACCCATGTATCCCACAGGAGTATTTTATAATTGAATAAAATGATATGAGATCGTCTATGTGAAAACACCTAGAACAACCTCTGGAAGATGTTCAGTTCTCTCTCTTATCCAGACCTCAACTTAGAATTCAGTTCCACCTCTTGGGGTCTGCTACAGCCCTTTTTAAATGATGTTAATACAGCACCAATCACTCTGTATTATAATTATATAATTTTATATACAGGCATACCTCAGAGATATTGTGGGTTTGGTTCTAGACCACCATAGTACAGTGCAGTGCAGTGCAGTGATTATTGCAATAAAGTGAATCACAAGATTTTTATGGTTTCCCAGTGCAGATAAAAGTTGTGTTTCCACTAAACTGTAGTCTATTAAGAATGCAATAGCATTATGTCTTAAAAAACAATATACATATCTTAGTTAAAAATACAAAACAGAAAAACAATTAAGATAGTAACATCAAAGATCACTGATCACAGATCACCATAACGAAAATAATAATAATGTTGTGAGAATTACCAAATGTGGCACAGACACAAAGTAAGAAAATGCTCTTGGGAAAATGGTGCCGATAGACTTGTTCCCCGCAGGGTTGCCACAAAACTTCAATTTGTAAAAAACGCAGTATCTGCAAAACTCAATAAAACAAAGTGCAATAAAAGAAGGCATGCATATATATATTCTCTCTATGTAAAGAATATATATGTAGAGGAGGCTGTGTATCATTAATTTCCATATTACTAACTCATGACTCAATACCAGGCACAGAAGGATGAGGCAGTATAGGTAATGATTACAAATGCAGCCTCTTGAGTCAGACAAATGTAGGTCCAAATCTCAGCCATGCCTCTTTCTAGCTGTGTGTAGGATCTTGGACAGGTTACTTGCCTCTCTGCTGATACTATCCTCTATATAGGGCTGGTTGAGGACTGGGCAAAGTAATTGAACATACAGCACAGTGACTTGATCCTAACAAGAACTAAATAAATCCTGTCTGGTCATAATAATTTATAGACATTTGTTAATTTTAATTATTATCTTAGGAATAGCATAGGTGTCAATACTCTAACTAAAAAAAAATTTTTTTAAATTCTTTTATATTATGACATTAGATAGATGTGATCCATGAATTTACCATTTAAGTTTCAGTTACTGGCTTTTGCCTCTTCCAGAAAGTTGAGACAAGAGGTAAGTGCTGAAATGGGAAGCTCTGTAGTGAAGGGCACAGTGAGGAGAACCTTCCCTATTTTCCTTAATAAACAACAGAGAGAGGCCACCCATGTGATAAAGGAACAACCTTTCCTATAATTTCTTTGTTGAAGTTGAAGAAACGAAATGAGCACTGACGGAGATGGGTGACGTCACCTTGTCATCTGCCATTCCTGAAGTACCACTTCCTCTTCGTGGGGGCATGAGGACCCAACACAGAAGTGCAGCTCAGTCACTCATGGAGGGGGTGTCAGCTCTTCAGAGGTTCACTTTTAATGGAAGGGCGTCATTGCCAAACACCTGGCCCCCTGTTCTTGGGGGAGAAACAGACGTAAGATTAAGAAACACATGACACCAGCATAGGAGCGGTTACTTTTCAAATTATCCGAAAGGCCTGTTACATTATGTGCTCCCTCCATCACTCCCATACACATACGCTTCAATTCAATTCTACAAAAATAAATTCTGTGTGCCACATTCGTGCTAAGCATCATTCTGGATGCTGTGGGAAGTCGTGATGGAGCAAATGCGAAGATTTCTCTGATACAGTAATGCCCTCAAGAAAGTTTATGATCTAGTAGGAAAACAGAAGTATTCTAAAGTCATGCGTACTTTGTAAGATAATGCATAATAAACTGATGAAGGGTAAACAGAAGCCATGGACACTGAGAGGGGAGGGGTCGCCCAGGAAAAGGGAGTTAACATTTGTTAAGTAGCTATCATGCAGCACATGTTGTGCTAGGAATTTTACATATATTATTTCCTCCACAGAAAAATCAAATGAGGTCAATATTATTAACTCTTTTACAACTGGCTGAGTTAAATCTCAGTGAGGTTAAGTTAACTCGTCCACACCATACAGTTAGCGTTAGTCGGGGTAGCATCCAGATCCAAGGCTGTTTGATGCCAGAGTTTTGGCAGTCCCCTTTCTGCTAAAGAGGACAAGAGGTGGCTTTTGATTGGTGCTTGAAAAAAATTTCAACAGATAGAAAAAAATGGGGGAGAGGGAACAAGAAGAGATGGCTTTCACCTGAGAAAAGGGTGGTGTGTCATGAGAGAACTTAATAACCATGTTAGAAGCCCACCTGTCTCAGCTGTCCCATCCAAAGCATCCATTCCGTCAAACAAATCATGCATACATTCTATGAGACAGGCGCGTCGTACTGGTTACAAAGAGATATAGGTGCATAACACAGAAACCCATGACCTCACTCATGTCATGAGTCAAAATATACCCTGGGAAATGTGCAAACAATACATAGTACAGTCAATGCCAATGTGGCACTGGTGTGTTATCGCTCATGATTATTTTACCTAAAAAGAATGACAGAGACTGAGATGACATATCATGAAAAGGCACTGGACTGGGATTTGGAGGATCTGAGTCTAGTCTTGCCTCTGCTACTTCTCAACTTTGTGACTTTGGACAAGTCACATCCACTCCCTGGGCCTGAATTTCTTCATGGAAGGAGTAAAGGTTTAATTTACATGGTTTTGAACGTCTTCCTTCCAGCTCAAAGCATACACTGAGAAGCTTTGCTAAATTTACTTTGCTCTAGCAGGTTCCTTCTTCTCTTTCAAGTTTTCTCCTCCATGTCTTCCCTAAGATGGCTGATGCTCCAGTTATTATAACCTCTCAGAGTGAAGGAGCAGAAGATGAGGGAGGGGAGGGGAGCCAAACATAAACTCTGTCTCTGAGAAGGAAGGTGCAGTTGGACACTGGCTCGAGGAGGTCAGCTGACTGTGGCTGGGAAACCCCAGACTGGAAGATCTCTACAGCCCCTTCAGCTCTGCCCATCTGTGTCTCCATGGATGGAAGTGACACCATGGGCCTACCTTATTCATCCAGCCACTAACTGTGCTTACAAAACGTGACTGGTTGACCACTCCTGGGTAAGATAGAAAAGCCACCATGTCATTGCGCTTCAGCCCAGTGGAGATGACAAAGGTAGAAAACAGATTCATGAGGCTAAATTTAAGCATTTATTTAAATTTAGGTCATTTATTATCACCGAATCTCCAATTCTTCCCCTTTCTGTGTTTATAATAAATGTCAGCTTATTCTTGGACTGCTAAATACACAAACTAAATGATATCTTCCCAGGTACTCTTTTGGAAGGCTGGTTCCCTAGGAACCCTTGTGTATTTGCATAGCATTCCACTCTTACCTTGGACACTAACTCTCTGTGTCATTTTAGACAAGCTACTAGCCTTGTAGTGCCAAGGTTTCCTCATGGTAAGATGAGGAAGTTTGGTTTCATTCATTAGCCTTGATTACCTCTTTTTCTTACCATTGACCCCACATTTTAAAACATTCTCACTCTCAAAAATTTACGTAAGTAACAATCTGGTTTTCCTAGTGCTTTCACTTATCATAGATTGTATACCATTTCTTTTTTTAAAAATTAATTTATTCACTTATTTATTTTTGGCTGTGTTGGGTCTTCGTTGCTGTGTGTGGGCTTTTCTCTAGTTGCGATGAGCAGGGGCTACTCTTTGTTGCGGTGCGCGGGCTTCTCATTGCGGTGGCTTCTCTTGTTGTGGAGCATGGGCTCTAGGCTCGCGGGCTTCAGTATTTGTGGCGCACAGGCTTCAGTAGTTGTGGCTCGCAGGCTCTAGAGCGCAGGCTCAGTAGTTGTGGCACATGGGCATAGTTGCTCCACGGCATGTGGGATCTTCCCAGACCAGGGCTCGAACCCGTGTCCCCTGAATTGGCAGGTGGATTCTTAACCACTGCACCACCAGGGAAGTCCCTTGTATACCATTTCTAGTCAGAACTTCTGGTCACAATGAAGTACCCAGTGTGACTACACTGAGATGATACGATTCCAGATGTCAGAGAAGAAACTTAGCTTTTGACCTCACCTGGGGAGCCTTACCACAGGAACACTGGTGATTTCTGGAAAGATGTTGAAAGGATGAAAAGAGCTGGGAGAACCAAATTGCCAAAAGCATAAACAGAGCTGGGTTTAGATCCTCATTTTACCCTTTGCTAGCTATGTGACTTTGGGAAAATTACTTAACCTCTCTGAACCTCATTATTCTCATTTATAAAATGGAGATAATCATGGAATTGTATCTACCCTGCCAACCTCACAAGTGTTTTTTTTCCCCTATGAGTTTAAATAATACACTTGGAAATTTGTTCAAAACTGCAAAACCTGATACAAATATAAGTTGTTATTCCTAGTATTATAAATCTTCCAATTCCATATATTATTAGAATGTTTTATTGCAACCGACAGCTTTTCAGACTTAGATTCCACCATCCAGCTTGTTAGATATATGAGATGATTTGCCTCATCTTTTTCTTTCCCTCATTCACAAGTGGTTCTTTTTTTAAAAAATTGTGGTAAGGTACGTATAACATAAATTTACCATTTTAACTATTTTAAAGTGTACAATTCAGGGGCATTTTGTTTATTCAAAATGTTGTAAAACCATCAACACTAGTTCCAGAACATTTTCATCACTCCACGAGAAACCCCATATCCATTAAACAGCCTCTTCCCATTATGCTTTCCCCTCCTCCTCCAGCCCCTGACAACCACTAACCTGTTGTCTGTCTGTTTAGGTTTGCCTATTCTGGATATTTCATATAAATGGAATCATACAATATGTTGCCTTTTGTGTCTGGCTTCTTTCACTTAGCGTAATGTTTCCAAGCTTCATCCATGTTGTAGCATGTAACAGTACTTCATTTCTTTTTATGGCTGAATAATATCCCATTGTATGGATGGATATACCACACAAAGTGGTTTTTAACCTTCGAGTTGTTGCCTTCTTTGAGATGCTGACTATACACATAAATACACTTTTCTCTCCACACAACTGCATGCAATTTTAAGGCATTAACAGACACCCCTGGGCCTGTTCATGTATCCCAGATTGAGAACTCTTGCTCCGGTGGATAAAATGAAGGGAGTCAAGAGGTACAAACTTCCAGTTATAGAATAAATAAGTCATGGGAATGTAATATACAGCATGGTGAATATAGTCAACAATATTGTATTGCATATTTGAAAGTTGCCAAGAGAGTATATCTTAAAAGTTCTCATCACAAGCAAAAATTTTTGTAACTCTATATGGTGGTGGATGGGTAACTAGACTTATTGTGGTGATCATTTTGCAGTGTATACAAATATTGAGTCATTATACTGTATACCTGAAACTAATATAATATTATATGTCAATTCTACCTCAATTTAAAAAAAGAACTCTTGCTTGAGTAAGAGACCATTCTCTGAATCCTTCCATTTATTCGTTCATTTTGATCATTCATATTTACTAATTGAGTGTCAGGCACTTTTCTATGCTCTGGGGGAAGTAAAAGTAATTAACAAAGCAGACAAGAATTTCCTTTACCATGGGGCTTACTTTCTAGTGGTGGGTGACAAGTAGTGAACAAATAAATCATATAGTTTATAAGAAGGTCATAAATGCTACGGGGAGAAACAAAGCCAGAGGAGAGGAAGGTAGGAAGTGCTGAGGAGGAGGCATTGCAATTTAAAATAGGATAATATGGGAAACTTCACTGAGAAGGTGATCTTTGGATGAGTATTTGAAGGTGTGAGGAAGTAGCCATGGGTTCACTCTTACCTATAGGAAGACCTGATTACCATTTGCAGATGTCTTAGCAAAGAGGCCTAAGTAATGTTCCTGTTTCCTATTACAGGGGCAATTCCATCTTTAAATTATCAAGTAAGAATTCACATGGATATGGATTTCCACAAGTTTTCCTTCCAAAAAGTCTAAAGTTTACTATGTTTCATGGTAATTTAGCGCAGGCTTGGGAGTCAGACTCCATCTTTGCCACAAAAAATCTCTACTCCTTTCCAGAAAGTCAGTTACCTCTCTTTACAGCCTTTTCATTCGTAAAATGGTAATACTAATCCTATACATCTTATCCTTTTTACAACACCCTATTCAATGAAATAAGGTATCTAAAATACCTAGGACACTTCCTGGAGCATAAATTTTGCTCAGTAAATGGTGGGTAATTTTATTTGTTTATAGAACACTTGCTGATTGCTCTTCTCTCCTGCAGTAAAACACTTTTGCATGTTGCTTGACCATGGGGAAAAAAGGAAGTGTTCTGTTGCATGAGTTGTTTCAGTCAGAAAAAGAAGGAAGTGGGGCAGTGTATTACCGGGCTTGAAGAGAAAGAGCCCAACTATTTCAGCCCCACAGATTCAAACTGTTGATGTCTCACTCTCTGTCTCTATTTTAGGAATCCTTGTGGATTTTCCTGCGATTTGAGTTCCCTGTGTCTTGTTTTGGACTCAAAAGCAGAATCTCACTTATCCTGCTCTCTCCCTTGATCATTCCAGGCCTCTCATTCAGAGACTCCTTCCCTGGACTTACTTTTCACCTCCTCCTCCCCAACCTAATTGCTCACCACCCTTTACGCTCGTTTACTTTTCTTCATAGCATTCAATACAGTTTTTTTTTTTTTTTTAATCCTCAGTACATAGAACAGAGCTTAGCACTAGCAGGCACTCAAGAAAATATTTACTGAATAGGGAAATTTATTCGAAATCGCAGAAGTTATGAATTTTGTTCTTGCTGCCCATTTGATGTTAGGTGTGACTAAATGACTTACTTTGACCAGTGGACTGTGTGAGTGGAAGTGACAACAAGGGACGAGCTTGGGTAGAAGCTTAAAGAGCCAGTGCATGCTCTGTTACCTTCTCTTTCCTTCTGTCAGGCAACTGGCAGTGTTTGAGAGAGTGGCTGCATTGTCATCCTGGGTCCCAGAGTGATAACCTTGAATAGAGCCCCTCCCGATTTCTCCTGATGGGCATGTAATATGAGCAAGAAACGAACCTTTGTTATTTTAAGCCACAGAGGATTGTGGGTTGTTTGTTACTGCAGCATAACCTAGACTATCCTTACTGATAAAAGTACCAGCGTTATAATTTAGTCTTATTATTCTCTCTCCCCAAGAGTGGGATCTGGGTATCATTTACCTTCAAATAAAAGACCCATGATTAGAAAAAAATGCATGGTGTATTATAATATTGTGTTGGGTCACATCTGACTTATTCAGAGACATCTACAGGACAACCCGTGGTCCGCTCCTATTTCACATGCATTTGAAATGGCACTGGAGAATGAGATTGAGTTTCAGAACTCAATCCCCTTCAAGGAGCAGAGGTCTCACCATATGAGACAGCCCTCACCTAGCTCCAGACCCTATGCCATTTGTTCTTCCCCAGTTTCTGCTGCACTGACCAAGTGTGTGCTGCCTCTGATCCTTTTACTTCTTTTATGTTAATAGGATAAACAATTATCTTAATACTCAGTTTCAGATTAATTGAAGTTTTAGTGTAGTGGGGAAAATAAAACCCAAAAGATGTGTAAGCAGAGAATTTTGGTTTAAGTATATACTTACTAGCACTGTGATACTGGCTAAATTGCTTAGCTTTCCTGAGCTAATAAAACTGGGATGACAGTGTGAGTCCATGATCTTTCCAACCAAAATTCTTGGGGTAAGATGTATCTCAGAATCCTGAATTTTTCAGAATTTTTAGAAAGGTAATATGTTGTATATGTTACATAGATTAACACAAACCCAGCAGGACCTGCTCAACCCCCCAAAAGCAATCATATTAATATTTATGCAGCAAAATATATCGATATTTAAGTAAATAGTATAAAGACTATGAATAGGCTCATTTTAGCTAAAATCAGGCTTTGTCGTCATATGACGACAAACTTTTGGTATTTAGAGTTTTTAAAAAATTATGGATAATGTGTTGTTGTGGACCTGTACCTATTTTTCATGTTGTTTTAAGGAATAGATTTTAAAAAGTGTATAAAAAGGACATTGTGTACAATATCACCATAAAATGAGAATTGTTATGTCCTCACAGCACAGAACGGTAGTTCATTCAACAACATTCAACAATAAAAATAATATTCAATGAGCATCTACTGTGTGCTTGTCATTGTTCTAGGTGCTGGTACTGATGTCATTAATGAATCAAGGATCATTTCTTCCATTCAGCCTTTCCCAGAGGAAGTACATGTTTCTATGCAATTCTTTCTCAAATGTGTGGGTGCATAGAGTCAGTCTTTTGATAGTTTCTTAGGCTTATTAAAACACTTCATTATTGGGGGCTTTAAAAATATGTCAGATAAATTAAATTTTCTACTTTTCAGAACAACTTAGCCCTAGAAGGTCTTCTGGTGAGTCACGTTCTGAGCGGGGAAATCTGGCATTGAGGCATAATTAACATTCTGGGTTGCCCCCAGTTTCTATGGAGATGAATGTAGCCCCTCAGGGGAGGAGTGATGGATGTGTAACCTCCAAGATAGCTAACTGACAGGTAAGAAATTTTCCTTTCGCAGATGCATTAATTATTCACATTCATTATGCATCAAACACTGTGAGTTTCCATTTAGAAATTGGACCAAATAGTTAGAGAAATTGCCCCCTCTCCATCCCCTGTAATCAAATCCTTCCAGGGACTGCTGAGCATCTGAGTAGGTCTGCTGTTTGGTCTAGTTCAACAGCAAATGTTTGTCTTTTGTCTCTGGGACCTGGAATAAAGATTAAACACCTTGTTGACTGCAGTAGCAAAAACTTTTGGGGCTCTCAACTTTCACAGTCCCTGATATTTTCTTATTATCATTTCCTCCTTCTAGAATGTAAGCTTGGTAAGCACCCAGACCTTGCCTGTCTTGTTCATAACTGTGTTCTTAGCCCCTCGGACAGGATATAAACACTTGATAAGTATTTATTAAATGAGAGAATGAGTGAGTGAAGTTTAGGTCTGGGGATGGCAGAACCCATCAGAGTAACTGCAAATGTGAACTGTAATATGGGCGATCCAGCCTTAGTTCTTTGAGAAAGCTTGCTGTCCACATCCTCCTCTCTGTGGCTAAATGATAACCTACAGTGAGGCACAGAGAGAAGGCAGTTGGGGCAATACCCTCAGCCCATTCCAGGAGAGGTACTCCTTGGCACATCCTTTAAATCCTTTCTTATTGAGAACACTGCCTTTTAATCAATTTACTTGAACCTAGACCAGTTCTTTGCCTGAAGTGTATCCCAGAACCATGGTCAATCAAGAACTATGGGTTGGGCTTCCCTGGTGGCGCAGTGGTTGAGAGTCTGCCTGCTAATGCAGGGGACACGGGTTCGAGCCCTGGTCTGGGAAGATCCCACATGCCGCGGAGCGGCTGGGCCCGTGAGCCACAGCTGCTGAGCCTGCGCGTCTGGAGCCTGTGCCCCGCCACGGGAGGGGCCGCGATAGTGGGAGGCCCGCGCACCGCGATGAAGAGTGGCCCCCGCTTGCCGCAACTAGAGAAAGCCCTCGCATGAAACGAAGACACAACACAGCTAAAAATAAATAAATAAATAAAAATAAATTTAAAAAAAAAAAAAAACAAAAAAAAACTATGGGTTAACTCCATGGGCCAGGCTGTGAAACCCTACACAGTGCCTAGTCCCAGTGTCCAGCCTTGGCTCAAGGTCAATTTTTCAAGAACTAGTTCACAAAAAAAGAATTGCTAAAGGCTGATTTGTCAGTGACTAATTTTCCAAAAACATGTTTTTCTATGATCAGCTTATAAAGTGGATAGCCACTGGCACTCGATGGGATGGTTTCAAAGCCCTTGAGTTTTTCGATGGTGTCTTTTTGTTCCAAATTACTGTTAGTTTCATCAGAGCCATTTATCTATGACAAGTCAAGGTTTCTTGCTTTGTAGATTTTCTGTTCTTTGGATCTGTGGCTTTTGGGTATATTTCAAATCAGGCATTGTACATGTCTTAAATGTTAAAGATAGTATAGAAGATAGAGCAGGTGTTTGCTGTCTAAATCCAGTTTACTGCCTAAATACTTGCTGACCTGTTCAAACAAATGAATATTTTGATTGGGTTTTGAGCATGAGAGACATGCCTCAGGATCTGAATTACTGAATGCTTAAGAAACTTAAGAAGTTCAGTTCCCCTGAACTCAAAGGGCCAAGTGGCCGAGGAGAAACAGTTGCAGGAAAGCTAAAAACTAATTGTGCTTTGTAATGGCATCTCCTTTCATTCATTCATTAATTCAGCATGTATTGAGTCCTTTTTTAGTTCCAGGCTTTATTCTAGACACTTGGAATAAGAGAAAAAATAACACATGGTTCCCTAATTTAGAGACTGGTCTGCTATTTGGGAATCTCTTGGTGAGATGTAGGGCTCATTGTGTTGAATTCATTTGACATTAAAAAAAAATTTTGTGGTTATTCTTTTAATCCATTCTACCTTCTACTTTAACAGGTATAACTTAAGTGTCTTAACCTCACTGAAATAGATCTTCATGGCCTATCTTAATTCTCATGAAAATGGCCTTTCTCATCTTATAAATGCTGACTGTATTGTTAGAGACTTCAGTTTTATCCCCTTAGCCTCCTTTTGCCCTCCCTTGCCCTGATAGCCCTGTCCTTTCAGAGGCTACATGATCTGAAGACCAGTGTTCAAGTCCTGCTCTTTCACTTATCAACTGTGAATTTAGCAAATCATTTGACCTTTGGAAGCTCAGACTTTGCATCTGTTAAGTGGGCTAATTAAGATTCACGGTGTTATTGCAAATATAATGGAGCTAAGTGGACTTTGTAAGCAATATAGCATTAACGTGAGAGACTGAAATAGATTAGTGCAAGTCAGCTTCTAATGCATTAAATAAGGAAAACACCACAGGGACACAGAGGAGAAAGCAATTAGGGAGATCAACAAGGTTTTACAAAGCAGGTATGGTGGACTGGGCCTGAGATTAGGGGCTCTCTAGGTGAAGAAGATCATTCCAAGAAGAAGAAACAAACTCTCGGAGGCACCAAAAGCTTCCTGTGTTTTTGGCGACTAGTGAACAAGAGTAACTGTAGATTAGGTGCGACGTCATAGGTGTTAATAAATTAGGTCCAGACCAGTTCTGTGCACCACATTAAAGAGTTTGAGCTTTCTTTACGGAGCCACTGAAAAGTTTCATTCTACGACAATTTCTAGAGTGAGTCACTATGTGCCAAGCACTGTTTAAGCACTTGTGAAACATCAGAAGAATAATTAAAAGAACATCCATGTACCCAATTTAAGAAATAGCTTAGGGACTTCCCTGGTGGCGCAGCAGTTAAGAATCTGCCTGCCAATTCCGGGAACATGGGTTCGAGCCCTGGTCCAGGAAGATCCCACATGCCGCGGAGCAACTAAGCCCGTGCACCACAACTACTGAGCCTGCGCTCTAGAGCCCGCGAGCCACAACTACTGAGCTCACGGGCCACAACTACTGAAGCCCATGCGCCTAGAGCCCGTGCTCCACAACAAGAGAAGCCACCGCAATGAGAAGCCCGCTCACCACAACGAAGAGTAGCCCCCGTTCACCACAACTAGAGGAAGCCAGCACGCAGCAACGAAGACCCAACACAGCCAAAAAAAAAAAAAAAAAGAAATAGCTTAAAAAATTACCAATCCTTATGAAACTCTCTGGGTTCCCCTCCTCAATAGAATTTGCCTAATTCCCCAAGAGTATCTCAAACTCTAAATTTTACGTTTGTCATTTCCTCATTTTTCATTACAGTTTTATTCATATGTGAGGAAACAGGCTCAATAAATATTTGCTGGATAGATGAATGAAAATACGTATCCCTGTGTGGGTGGTCTCGTGTGTCCTTTCTTGCAGATATTGCTTCTATTTCTGTTATCATTGTTATTCCAGTGCTCTTAACCAGTCTTTATTCCTCAGGTTTCTTGATTTACATGCCATTGTGTGTTTTTATCAGATAGTTGTATTTACTATCAAAACAACTTTATACAAATTACGCTCAGAACCCCTTTTCTTTAACATAGCAACTACTTATAATTCCTATCTCTTTTTCCCATCTTTATCCACATGTAATTGGAGTTATTATAATTGTAAATGTTGTGTTTTTTGCTTGAGCTTTTCACTTTGCATTATTCTGTAGTTTCTGTATTTCTAGATAGTCTTTGTGTTAATTATTTTTATGACTTCCCAAATAGTCTATCAAGCAAATATATTATAATTTGCTTTATCATAATTAAATTGCTGGATATTCAGGTGGCTTTCAATTTTAAACTATTATAAGTAACATTGCTGTGAAAGCCTTTTTACTTATAAGATTTTTTTCTTCTTTTGAATTATTTCCTTAGGATACATTTTCATGAATGAGAATACTCAGTCAAAAGCATGATTAATTTTGTGGTTCTTGTTACCTGGGGGGCTTGCTTTATATAAGAAAATTGCTTATTTTTCTGATTGTAAAAGTAATTCATGCTCATAACAACTGGAAGATACAAAAATGTATAAATAGAAAAACAAAAATTTCCCCTAATCTTATTCCACAAAGATTACTATCACTAACATTAAAATATTTTTTAATCCATCATTAACATTTTCTTCAACTTTTACAATATTGGTATCATATATTGTTTTGTATCCTGCTTTTTGAACTTGATCATCAGCTTTTCCCATGTCGCTGAATATTTTTCAAAGAAGTGATATTTTTTAATGGCCACATCATACTGTGTTGTGTGGCTAGCTATTAGTCCCTTCTTACTGGCCTTTTTACTGGCATAAATAATGCTGTAAATGAACATCCTGGTATTAACCTTCATGAGAATTCTGATTGTTCTCATAGGACAAATGTTTGGAGGTCAAGTGCTAGATGAAGAATACAAATATTGTCAGTTTTTGATCCATGCAAAACTCATGCATCTTGACTTCTGATATTCCTTTGCCACTCTGTGTTGCTGCTGTAACAAATCACCACAATTTAATGGCTAAACAAATGCAAATTTATTATCTTATAGTTCTGGGAGTCAGAAGTCCAAAATGGGTCTCATTGGGTTAAAATCAAAGTATCAGCAGGGCTGCTCTTCCTAGACAGAGGTTCTAGGAAGGATTCGTTTCCTTGCCTTTTCTTGCTTCTAGAGGTTGCCCGCATTCTGTGGCTTATGACCCCTTCTTTAGTTTTCAAAGACAGTAATGTTTGGCCAAATCCTTACACTACCATCTCTCTGGCTCTCTCTCTTCTACCTCCCTTTTCCACTCTTAAGGGCCTCTGTGATTCCTTTGAGCCCAGCTGGACAATCCAGGATAATCTCCTTATTTTAGAGTCAGCTGATTAGCAACCTGAATGCCATCTGCAGCCTTAATTCCCCCTCTGTCATGTAACCTAATATATTTACAGGTTCTGGGGATGAGGTCATGAACATCTTTGGGGGTGGGGGCATTATTCTGCCTACCACTCATTTCTTCCTTTGGGTATTGTCATTCTCTTTCCCATTGCTTTGTTTTAGTCAGGAGTCAGTTCAACCAGGATTTAACAGAAAGCCAAAAGTTTTTTGGTCCTTAACTATGTGTAAGACACTTTACCAGATACAAAGCCCTAAAAGAACTTTTTTCTCTGTTGGAGGAAACAGTTACGCAAGGACCTTAGTTCAAGGCAGAGTATGATTAGTGACAAAACAGTGGTTCCATGTAACTCGAAGGAACACAGAGGACAGCAATTAATTTTTACTTAGGAAAGCTTCCTGGAGGAAGTGGCATTTGAATGGAAAATTTAACAATGTCTAGAATTCTTTTAGATAGAGATGAGGAATGGCATTTTAGACAGAAGGATCAGAATGACTAAAGGCACAGAAGTGAGGAATCAAAGAATGTGTTCAGAGACTGGTGATTAGTCTAGAAGGGTGTTGTCTGATAGAACTTTCTATGATGATGGATATGTTCTATATCTGTACTGTTCAACGTGGTAGCCACTAGCTACATGTGGCCATTGGGCACTTTAAATGTGGCCAATACTCCTGAGGAATTGGATCTTTAATTTAATTTTAATCAATTTAAATTGAAATAGTCACATGTGGCTAGAGGCTACCATATTGGACAACACAGATCTAGAGTGAATGGAGCAAGGGATCTTTGGGGGATAGGGTTTTTGGAAGAATGCACTGGAATATTTATTGAGGCCACATAACAGAGGGCTTTGAAAAACATGCACTAGGTAATGGGGAGTCACTAAAATGTTTTGAGCAGGAGAGGGACATGATCACAACTATGTTAGAGTTAAGATACTATTCTGATAGCCTTTGGAGGATGGGAAGGATGGAAGTTTAAAGCCAGTTGATAACAGGACTGATATATGAGTCCTCTTAAGTTCTACATATTTCCTAGTCAATGTTAACATTTTAGGGTGACTTTGTTTATGTCCATACTCTGGGCACTGGTGTGTAGATATCCAAGGATACCTGGGTTGCCTCTCCTATTGGTTTCTCAGCACTGTTGGATACTTCCTATATCTTCTATGTAAAACTCTGTTATGATCCGATTTAGAATTTTCCTGGCATTTTTCTTCCTTTTCTTTGAAATTTTAATTTAAAGCAAGTGATTGTTAGGGCTGTGAGGGCATAGTCCATGTTATTCACTGGTGTATCTCTAGCTCCTTGAAGGATACTTGACACAGCTTAACCGCTCAGTAATTATTATATGAACTAATGTTTTATCAGGTTGTTGAAGAATCTTGTGGTTTTGATAGGATTCCCTTGTACCTTTCCAAAAGCTCATTATCAACCAGATAATGAGAGTTATTATCAGAGTTAGGTCCTGAACACCTAACTCTTCACCCCTCTTATGTATCTAAATGTCCACCTCCTATAGTTGCTTGTCTTTCATGGTTACACATTTTAACTGGAAGAAGACGTGGGCCCTCTAGCCTTCCAGTTTTTATCCAGCACTTAAAAGTGACAGGAGAAATATCCATGGTCTTTTCGATACTTTGTGCATCTATAGACATGCATAGTGGTCGGTGAGCCTAGGAAGCCTGGTCATCTCTGTGACAACTCGTGACTGGGTATTCCTCACACCCTGTCCATCCAGGCCACCTCTATACCCCTTACCAGAGACAAGTCAACTGGTAATAGAATACTTCCTCCAGGCAGCTATAACTGATTTCTTTGCACTACTAATACTTAAGAATCCTTGTTTTATCAAGCAATTGACCACTCATTTTGGCAGTGTTTTGTAACTCTTGTTTTGTTTCCTATGTATATATCTTGTTCTTTCTTCTCTCCTCACTGTAGTATAAGTGCCTTAAACACAAGTGTACAAATAAACAAAGACCACCCCACCCAAATGAGAAGAAGAAAAGCTATTTATTCAGAGTTTGCAATAGCAAGGGAGTCAGCCGCCATCACTTGGGTTTAGCAGAGATTCAAAGGCAGGCAGGGGAGTGGAAAAGCTTTATAGTGGAAAAAAGAAAAGGCTTGAAGCATGTCCTGATTGGAGGCTGTTGGCACGGGAAAGCTGGAGGAGGGCTAACTAGGGGTGGGGCTAGTAGGACATATTTGGCTTTTTCTGGTTGATCCTAAGTTGGAAGTCAGAACAAAAATTAGGGAAGCTGTCAGTTATCAATCAGTTCCTGCCACTTGGGGCTGATTGCTACAGGAGTTGTTGTTTGACTTCATAGTCTGATGGCTGCAGACTGTGGGTCAGAGTTCTATCTATATTTGTGGTCTGGCCGTTGTCCATTTGTATATTCAGTTTCTCACAAGAACCATGTCTTATGCTTCTTTTACACCTGGCCTTCTTCCATGATCTTCTTATCCTCCAATGTTTGTCACATGCCCAGGTACAAAACAGGTGCATGGTAAACATTTGGCTGAATGATGTCGCAGCACATCAGGTAATGAGTACTGAGCTATGAGTTCTGTTGTTGTTACTTTCTGGCTTGGGCGAGTCACTCAGTTCTACTCCAGTGTATTCCATTCCATTCACATTTATAGTGTCCTTGTGATATGTCAGGCCCTAGGAAACATGCTGATGGCACAAAGAAGAGTGATACAACATTCCTGTTCTCAATCCTCAAAATATACCTCTCTAAACTTAAGGTTTCATTTATAAAATGGTGACAGTAATCACATGGAGTTGTTGTGAGGGTAAGATCAGATAAAGTACATGAAAGCATGCAGTAAATTGTAAAGAGCTATAAAATGTGAGGAATTTTTGCTATTTTAAATGATTAACAATTGTTTCCCTGAAAACACAAAGTAACTCCAGAAAATGATGCATCTTGATAAACTTTTCCTTCATCTTCTCTAAGTATAATTTATGATACAACCACACCATTTACAGAAAACCTCTGCATTTCTTTTTTGAGATGTTTACTGAGGAATCTGGGGTATAATTATTATACTTCTGTCTTTTTAGAGGGTAATACACTTTCAAAAGCCTGTTTAAAGGATTTCTAGTTGCCAAGCTGTCCTGTGAACCGGCCAATACGATTTCTTGAATCATCGCCCAGTGCGGACCCAATCTATATTTGGAATTTCATGCCATCTTGAAGGAACATCATCCAGTGCCAGGGTCTTCTCTGAGCTAATTGGGCTTTGGCAGTGATGTCATTCCATAGTGGGCGTTTGTCAAGACTATGGCAATGATAACTCAAATCTCGTTTTCAGCAGCGTGTGCCCATGTGTGCAAAGAGGCTGCTCCCCTCCCTTACATGCAATTACTCCTCCTGCTGAAGTTTCACTTCTGGTCTCTTTCTGAAGATGGGAGATCAGTAGGCTATTTACACTCCATGGCTATAAGCATTCCTCTCCTTCTATTCTGTGTACAACTATTTCTCCGGTCATTAATATGGCTTAAAATAAAATCAGGGAGAGCAGTAACCTTATCAAAGCAGTAAACTTATCAAACTTTTGATAGGTAAGAAACAGTCATCGAACCACAGAGGGAAGTGTCTCCTAGGGTTAAACATTATAGGCATTGGAATTAAGCAGCTGTGTTTTGAATGGCTGCCCAGCCACTTTTAGCTGTATATGTTGGACAAGTTTGTTAATCTATATGAGCCTCGGTTTCCTCAACTGTAAGATGAGGGTGATAGTTTTTGCCTCATGGGGTTGTGGATTAAACGTAACCAGATTTATGACTATTCCCCTATGTCTGCTGACTTTCTGACCTCAGATTCTCTTTCTAGCCTGTCAAATAATCCTCATGTCCCAAGAACATTGGGGAATAAGGAAGAATTTTCTGGTGATTTCCCAGGAGAGATGGGAAATCCCACAGTCCCCAAGATTCCTCCAGAACACTGTCTTCAGCCTCTTCTCTATGATTTCTGAACAATTCAGTTCTGCCCCAAACTTGCACACAATTACACAGTCCAGAGTCATCTTGCTACTCAGCAGTTCAAAAGCCCTGCCATTAAGTGAACATCTGACTGTTTATCAGAAGAAAATTTTAGCACTCATCTGTTGTTACTTCAGTATGTCTTTTGGGGTCTCATCTCTCACTCAAATTGTCCATCAAAATATTGCTTACAATTATATTCAAGTTTTCTCTCTGAGACGTGTCCCAAGGGGGGATATAAAAACAACTTCCCTCAGGGCTGGGAGTTTGGGATTAGAAGATGCAAATTACTATATATAGGACGGATAAACAGCAAGGTCCTATTGTACTGCACAGGGAACTATATTCAATATCCTGCAAAAAGCCATAATGGAAAAGAATATGAAAGAGAATATATATATGTTTATGGAATCACTTTGCTGTACAGCAGAAACTAACACAACATTGTAAATCAACTATACTTCAACAAAATTAAAAAAACAAAATGAACAGCTTCCTTCATTTCACTACATTGGTTTTATATAACACACATAAAACACTTAGCACAATGCCTGCACAGAGTAGTACTCAACAAACTAAAGTTTGTTTTTTAGACAAAGTGAAAGCAATATAGTGAGATAACATAGTTTTGATATATGTGGAACAACTGCTCGATTTAAGAGTTTGTGTCTTGTATTTGTCCCTTAATTAGTAACGTTAGAAAAGGTATTAGCAACCCTAAGCCAGAGATGCCCAAGGCCTGAAAGGCATCAAGGGTGTGTCACCTCGGGTTCAAACTCCCATCTGGAGACCTGGCACATCCCCACACAGATGGCTAAGTAAGCTGCTGTCATCTTTTCCTCCTTATACGGAGAGGCTAAATGATATTCTTGGCTGGTTTAGTTGAGAGGTCTCTTTCTGGTTATAGTAAGTCTGTTTGAACTTCTTCCTACCCCAGCATGGTTTGTCAGCTATTCTGCTGGCCTGGTGGTTTTTTACCCATTTAGCTACAGAGAATGTTGCTCTGGGTCAGACACTTAGCCAAAGGCTGGGGAAGTAAGGGAGAAAGCACCGTTCTCAGATGAACCCAACTATAAGTCACAAGGAGTGGTCAGCTGTATAACACCCGAGGCACTGAGTGTTCAAAGCGGGGCAGGATGGGAGGGATTTATGGAGTAGGGAGCCAGGGAAGGTGTCAAGAGCTCTGACATTTGATGTGGGCCTTGAGGAGTAAGTAGGGATTTTGCTAGGCCACAAAGCAAATGCTGACAACAATTCTAGACTTTTTGGGTGTGCCAGCCAGAATCAAAGTGATAACTCCAAGAGGGAAAGGAAACTCAAGGGACAGAATTAAGGGCCTTTATTATATCATCTCTTTCCATATAGAGACCCAGCTCAAGTACCGGAGGGCTTTTTACTTCCCTTTAATAGGGATGACCATTCCCTTAAAAATGAGGGCTCTTTTCCTCCTTATATGGAGAGGTTAAATGACTTGTCCGAGTCTGTATATTTTGTAGGTAACAAACAAAGCCTAAATCCAATGCCTGTCCAAGGCCTAGCCCCTAATTTGTGGCCAATAATCAATATTTATTGCGTGAACAATGAATGAATGAATGAGTAAACCCAGTTCTCCTGACTGCCATAAAGTATAGTTTCCGCTCCTTGGCACTTGTTTTTGTTGTTTGGTGCACTACTAGCTGCTTATTATCACCATCTGCAGAGGAATCCCATGGGATATACCTTGAGGCCTTTGTGAGTCCTCAGATTCATGAAAGCATCTATAACATATATTTTTTCTTAGTATGAGAATTTTACACAGGGCAGGGAGTCCACCAAACAGTTTTAAAAATTGATTTCTATTCTTTTTACCTTCAGTCTCACTACCTTTCCATCTCTCCTGCTCATAGCCATCAGGAGCTTGGCCTAGTTGTACCTTGAACCACACCCCTCATATGCTTTCCATGTGGCCTCTTTATGGTTTAAGGCCTAAATTGCTCCCCAGCCCAGGGTTAGAAGCTCCAACCTGCCTTCTCATCCTTATCTTTCACTTATTTATTCTTGCATTCATTCAACAAATATTTATTGAGTACTTCTTAAGAATCAGACCCTGTGCTGGGTGCTGAAGATACAGGGGTGAAGAGGAAAGGCACACAGTTTCACTTCATGGAGCTGGCTATCTAGTGGAAGAAACAGTAATAAATGAAAGTTATATCATGTAATGGTTTATATTATGTAATGGTAGTTTTGCTAAGTGCCACAAAAGGGAAGTATAGAATGGTGAGGTTGTTCAGCAGGGGAATCTAATCTATTTGGGAGGGTCAGGACCAGCTTCCCTGAGGGACTGCATTTAGGGGAATAGGAAATGGCTCAGCAAAGAGATAGGAGAGGATATTCCTGGCAGGGGGCAGAGCACGGGTAAAGGCCCTGAGGTAGGACAGAACTTGGCTTTGCGCGGAGATTTAGAAAGGTTCGAGTGGCTGTAATGGCTTGGCCCACAACAGCTTGCAATGCTTCCTTTTGTGAGAGCAAAATCCAAAGTCCTTATTCTAGTGAACAAGACCCTACATGGTCCAGAGCCCTACTATAGCTCAGATCTCATTTCCTCACCCTTCCCCTCTCCTGCCAACCTCATTTTGCTATTCTTCAAAATGGCAAACATAGTTCATTTTCTGGGCACCTGCATTTTTTCTCCCTTCTACCTATGACACCATCATACCAGTTATCTTCACAGCTCACTCCTTCATTCCATGTGAGTTTCTGCTAAATGTTATCCTATCAAAGTGGCCTTCTCTGATCACTCTTCCTATAACAGTGACCCTCCACCACTCTCAGTCCCATTACTCTGCATGTTCTTCATCACACTTACCACCATGTGGCATATAATTTTTACTTGTTAATGAACTGTATCTCTCCATTACCTTGTAGGGGTCATGAATGAAGCTGTCTTCTTGATTGCTGTATCCTCAGCACCTAGAGCAAAACCTGACTAATAGTTGGCACTCAATAAACATATATTAAAAACAGTTGAATGGGAAAAGTGATACAAGACCAGACTGGAGAGAAAGCCAAGAGCCAGACCCTGGGGCACATACCATGTACTTTCATGCCCAGAGCGGCCTTGTTCATGCTTTTCCCTCCACTTGCAGTGCTCTTCTCCACCCCCTTCCATCACCATCTCCACCAATGGAAGTGCCATTGACATAGCCCATTGCCGGAACTTCCACATAGCATTTATTTAATTCCTCTTTGGATTCTGGTGAGTGAGGTATATGTTTGACTCCTGTCCCCAGTGCAGCATAGAGCATGACCCAGAGTAGGTACTCAGAAAAATCTTTGCTTAATTGGGTGGCAGGAGGGCAATAATCCAGGAGAGCTAATAATCCAGGTTAAGGATCCTAATAAGGTCAGGGAGCTGAGCCAAAGTCATGACTGGATTTGAAGGAGCATATAGTTAAGAGCATGAACTCAGAGCTTAGTTTCCTGGGTTTTGAATCTGGCTCTGTCAATTACGAGTGACTTTTTGTCTGTAAAGGCCTCAGTTTTTCTATCTTTAAAATGGGCATAAAGAGTACCTCTGTCATAAAATCATTATGAAATTTACATTAATCACTATATTACACTATTCAAAATAGTGCAAGAAACATAATGAATACTATATACATGTATTGTTTAAAAAAAAAATAAGAAGCCTAGGATGTTGTTTATGGGCAGGAAACCTCAAAGTCCAGGGAAGGCCTGAACTTGGCAGAGAGACAGCATTTGGAGATGCACTTGGGAACCTGGGCAGGGCACTAGGAGAAGGCGATCTTGGGAGCCAAAGCCCAATCCCAGCCGGTGCTTCAGCCCATTTTACAGAAAGCGAGACTGAGTTCAGGAAGCACCTTAACTTCACGCCCACCACAGCACAGGAATGTTGATAACTCAAGTGGCTCCCAGAGTAATGCTCCCTGTGCTGTTTCCTCACAATTTATCTGTGGAATACAATAACTGGCATCCCAGATGGTGGTTTATTATGTATTTTATTATTTATTTCCTTCCTTGTTTCTCAGAGCAGTTGAGGTAGTTTATAGGAAGCAACAGAATGTAAACCATGGGTTAAAAACAGTATTAGGGGGACTTCCCTGGTGGTCCAGTGGCTAAGACTCTGCGCTCCGAACGCAGGGGTCACGGGTTCAATCCCTGGTCAGGGAACTAGATCCCACACGCATGTTGCAACTAGGAGTTCGCATGCCACAACTGAAGATCTCACATGCCGCAACAAAGATCCCGCATGCCACAACTAAGACCCAGCACAGCCAAAATAAATAAATAAATAAATATTAAACAAACAAACAAACAAACAGTATTAGGTCTAGGAAAGGTATACATTAAAATAAGAGGCCAGCATGGTGGTAAGGTAGGATAGGAGAGAGCACTGATGGCAGACTAATACAAGGGTCTACACTGTTGTTATTTTCATGTGCAAATTAAGTTCTGAGCTTCCCAATGGCAAAAGTGAAAAGACACACATGGTTAGTTACATAGAAGAGAAAACCAAAGTGTTTTCCTAGTTCTTATCCCTAAAAGAAATTTCTCATTTGTTCCAGGCTCTTTAGGAATGACACTGAACGCTGATGTTTCCATTCTTATGCCCTAGGGCTATCTTGGCCCATGAGTTGGCCAGATTTCTTCCCTAAGGTGGTTATAACTTCTGAATTTGCTTGAAAAATCTTAGATCCTCATTCTGACTCTGCTGTGATTATGGGCTTCCCCTAATCAGCCAAGAATTACATTTGTGATTCAACCTCTTAGAATGTCATGGTTCTTAAAGACCTTAAAGGTCATAAGGTCTAACATCCCCATCCCACTCACCTTCTGATGTTTGAATCTTCTTTGCAACAACTCCATCAAGTGGCCATCCAGCTTTTTCTTGAATGCTTCCAGTGACAGGGAGCTCATTACCTTCAAGGACCTCTCATTCCATCTGTCCATGAAGTTTCCTGTTCTATTGAGTTGACATCTGAATCCTAGCCATACTTATTGAAAGAGACATTTCATCACTGAGGAAAGAAATCAAGTCAAATTGGCCAGCAGGAAGCAACTCTGGGAATCCTAAGCTTCATTAGAAGTAGACTTTTGTTCAAATAAAGTGTTAAAATTAAAGCTGTATATATCTGAGTGGGGCCAATTGGCATAAACTCATCACAGCATATGGTGTGCTTCCTTTTATATGCACGTTTAGCAGCTAGTGGGTACCAAACCTCGCACAGCTCCCAATTGCTAGCACTAATGAAGGATCTGTTTGCTTTGGGGGATAAAGATGGTATCACTGATTCACAGTTGTTTTTCCAGGAGTGATGAACATATTTCACTTCCCCATCTACACTCTCTTGCGTGGTCCTTTCTTGGCCTCACTGCCACTGCCCTACTTCAGACCTCATTGTCTCTTGCCAGGACTGTTCACTTGTCTCTAACTGGCCTCCCTGCCTCAAGTCTGGCCCTTTCTGGCCTAAGATCACACCGCCAGAGAGGTCTTCATCAAACATGGATTTGCCATATCACTTTCAGCTTGAAATCCTCAGTGGCTCCTGTTAGCTCCAGCATGGAGTCCAAGCTTCTTGGCATGTAAGATGGCCAGGGTAGGGTTGGGGGTTACTTGTGGCCATGAATAGGACAAAGATAACTGTCCCTCATTCAGGGACAGTTGAGACCCCAAAGTAGTGTAAGGCCTTCTGGAACAATAGCTCACATTCATATAGCTTCACAACAGTCACAGTCTAGTCACTGACAAAAATTAATTTCATCCCTAGTTAACAGAGGAAGAAACAGAGATTCTCTCAACACTACTCCTACTAGTGCTACTACTACTGTTAACAATAGTGAATGGTTTTATAGCACTATCAGTGTGCCAGGTTCTGTTTCTAAGCACTTTATTTCATTTAATCCTCATAACAAGGTAATTGCATGACCCTGAAAGTGAGCACCTCCTTAAGTTTGTGCCCTGCTGCCTCCCCCTCCTTGCCCTAGCCCCAGCTCTGGCAGGACTCGTGTGTCAATGACACAGGAGCAGAATTTGGGGGTACCCAGTAGGGGGATCTCAGACAGAAAGTCTGGTCCTAGCAGAGGTCCAGCCTCACTGCTGGCACCGGGATCAGAAGGTCCAGCCTAGAGTTTTGTAGTCAGGGTTGGAGAGCCAGGAGGCCATGACTACAGTGGGCAGCGTGGTGAAGAAAAAGACCGCAGGGCCCGGAGCCAGGTTCCCATGTGTGTGTGCCACCGGTGGGAGGTCACGTGCAGTGTTTCCTTTCTGGACCTCAGTTTCCTCCTCTGCACAATCAGAGTGTTCAGATCCCCGTCTCCTTCCCAGGTTCAGTGGGATGATGGCAGTGAAGGTGTCTGATGGACAGTAAAGTACCGACACAGCATGGGGTGGGGAGACGATAGCCAAGTGGGTATGAGGAGCCTGGGAGGGTCAAGCTTATCCCCACACAGCTTCCCCTTTCTGGGGAAGACTTCATATCTCAATAAGGTGGATGAAACAACTCAGCCTGATGAAGGCAGCTGTGCTTCATGCCCACTATTAAGAGAACAGCTCCTATCCTACCATCCCAGCCCATAGACAGCCTGAAGCCAGGAACAGCATGGCCTTCAAATCCCAGCCCCAGCTCTGCCCTCGTGCTGAGCACCTCTTCCAGCTCAGTCACAACGAAATGTCTCCTTCTTCCTTATAAACCCAGGGCTCTGTCCCCACCAGCCTACCCCATCACCCACACTTCCCCTGGGTCTGAAAACATGCCACTGCCTCAAGACTTGGAGGCCCACCTTAGGAAGTGTGAGATCCATGTTGATAACTAGCTAGGAGGCTAATTGAAAATATTTTGGAGTTTGCATGTTAGCTCTGTCAAATCAAGTAAAAAATCATTCTTATCTACTGCAACCAGCAGTTATGCAAATCTGCCAATGGCATTAATTAAAGAACTTCCTTACTTCTCAGAGCATTTATCATAAATGAGGAACAGGAACATTCAGGGGCCCATTTCATTCTCTCCCGCAGACACAGCCCCATCTGAGTTAATGTCGTATGCAGAGAATCTGCCCTGGAGGGCGGGGTGGAGTTGGATTCCTTATGGGCAGATATTTGAGTTCTGTATTTGTGCAGCACTGTATGTTTACCAGGTGTCAGCTTAGATGGGACGGGCCATCCCTCAAGTGAATCTTCACACTTCTCACATCATCTCTTGAGATTTCCAGCCTCATCTTGACCCCGTGTGGTGGGCAGAGTGGATGCCCTCTACAGAACAATTTTACATCCACTATCCTTTTTGATCTTCACACAGCTCTGTGATTTTGGTTGTTGTTCTTGTTGCTATTATTCCTGTGTTGTAGATGAGAAAATTTGGACTTCCTTGCTGTAAAACAGGGGTGACCAAAATTATTGTAAAGGGCCAGATAGTAAATATTTTAGGCTTTGCAGTCTGTGAGGTCTCTGTCATGATTCTCAGCTCTGCCACTGTAGCATGAAAACAGAAATAGACACTAAATAAACAAGCAGACATGGCTGTGTCCCAGTAAAACTTTATTTACAAAAGCAGGTGGTGGGTCTTGGTTTCTTGATCTCTGCTCTAAAGCACTGACATTGTGGCAGGGAAAAGATACCTTTGGTAGATAGAGAACCTTAATGAGGGGATTTGTTTTTATCTCAATAAACTTTACTGAGCGTCCACTATATGTCCAGCACTGTGAAGGATACCTATGTAAATCATAGATAAATCAAGGAGATTTGGCAGGAGAAATATCTATATGAATTCACATCATAATCATTTTTAGGCCCAGAGTTCTCAGGACCGTTAGAGGAAGCAGATGAGACTCAGAATTCAGAACATCTGGAACATCAAGGAGCTTTCTGGAGGAGGTTATATGCTAGCTGGGCTTTGAAGAACAACTAGGATGAAACGTGAAGCCTTGTCCATGGGCGTATATTTGGTGAAGGGTCAGTGTGACCGCGTTTCCCCTCCTCACTCTGCTCCTCCCACCGATAGAGACCAGGTATGTTCACAGTCAGTGCCCAAGCGAGGGCCCTTGTAGGGCAGGTATGGTGGTGAAAGGGGACCTGGGCTCAGGATGGTGCTCAAGGCATATATACGGAAAAACAGATCCAAATTAGGCCATGCAAGAGCCAGTTGGAGTGAAACAGGTAGTTATGGGCCTCAGAGAAAGAGAAGTTGGGGTGAAAGGCGTCTCATGGCACTGAGTCACAGGGAGGGAGCTATGGCTGCTTGGAACCTTAGGTTGCAAGTTATGATGCTGTGGCTACAACCCCTGACTCCCCGTCTTGGGCCGGGGGAGTTCCCCACACCAACTACAATAAGCATGACCTCACTTTGGGCTAGTGCCTGTGATGCTTTGCGATCACAAGGCACCTTCACAACCATTATCTGTTTATCTTTGCAACAAATCCTATGCGGTTACTACTATCATCCCCATTTTACAAGTAGAGAAACCAAGGCTCAGAATAATGCACTGCTGTGCCCAAGAATTTGAAGCTAGATCTGTGTGACCTCGAAGCCAGTGCTCTTCTCACTGCTCTCTACTGCCCCATCGTACATGTGCCGGGAGAGAGAGATAGAAGATAAGAGAATAAGCAAATATAGATCAGAATCCTAATCAAGAAAGGCCACTCTAGTGGACTTAAGGCTCAAAAGAGTACTATGGGAGGGAGACAAATTCCCACCTGATCAGCAGCTCTGCGTTCCTATGAAATGTGCTTTTATTCTTGCCCAGTTGGCTGGAGGGACTAAGTGATTCAGCTCCAGGCTGTCTCCTTAAAGTCTCAGAGCATATCCCCACCCATGTGGCTGCCAGCTGGTGGGTCTGGGGGTGCTTCTGGGCTCTACTTGCTTCTTGCTTCTTGCTTTTACTCTCAGCCTGGTCTCTCTGGCTTCTAGGTCTTTCCAGCCAGCACCTTTGGATTAATTATTTCTTTGGGCGGTTTTTTAGGATTCGACATCCACATCCAGGCCCCTGTGTCTATCCAGCGGACTGTGTGCCTAGGTCTCACATGCATGTCGAGCCCCCGATGTCTATTTTTAACCTCATCTCTAATCGGGGTTATGCACACAGTCTCAGCGAGACACTGCCAAGCCTGAGAGAAGACTCTCATCGTACAACTGAAAATTGCATCTCTTTATGAGACCAAAGCCCTGATGGTATAATAAATAAATTGATAATTTCTATGATTGCCTTTGAAGAGTAAACAAACATGCATTGCATTGTGCATGCAGTTTAAAAGCCATAATTTTTAAAAAGGAAATATTTCAGAGGTACCATGGTTTATTTGGCCCTGTTTTTGCATTTCTGTCTTTTTATTTAAAGCACCAAAAGCCTCAAACACGGAAATGCCCAGGATTTCTCTTGACCCCTGAGGAGCCCTGGTGTTCCAACAGCCCAGTTTTCTGGGAAAAGGGATCAGGTGGAGAATCCTGCCCCTCGCCTCTGTCCAGATCTTGGTTAACAGAACAGCTCTCAGCTCAGTCTCCCAAGTTAGGGCCCCCTCTTCAGTGAGCGCTTCTGCCCACACTGCCACTGCCTTCATCTGGTCGTCTTCATCCTTCTCTTGGACTGTTATTTAAACATTCTGGAATGTGATCTTTCTGTTACCAGTTTCTTCCCATGCACTCCATTTTCCACACTGCTCTTAGAGTGATTGCTATATAAAGCAAATCTAATCATGGCTGGAAAACCTCAGTACCTTGGTTTTACTCCCAGCTTAGTTGGGGAGGGGTTTCTTTGCTGCTGTCATCGCCCAAGGTGACTTCTCTCACATAGGAACTCGGGTGGGGAGGTGGGGAAGGTGGGGTGGTGCAAGACACAGCGCCCCTCCAGTCCCAGAGAATAGAGGCACCTAAGGCCTTCACCAGACCCGGGGTTCCCCTCCCCAGCCTGCCCCACCAGCCTTCACCAGACCCATCAGCCGGACAGTGGACAATGGTGTCATTCTATGAGGTTCTTTCCCAGATCTAAGAAGGGACATACAGTATCAAGACACAAAATCTGGATACTGATTCCTTGTTCTTTTACGCCACACAGGGGGCCTCAAGTCCTCCTGGACGATGTCTCCTTTCCACTGATGGGTTCCTGTCTCTGTGGAGTCCCCTTTCCCCACATGCTCTCCTCTGTGGCATGGTGCCCTCACTGCACACCTCTGCCCAACAACCTCCTCCACCTCTCTCTGATCTCACAAATTTGAGTGACACCTCAGGTTTCAGCAGGTCCCAGAGTGAGAGGTAAGGGTGGCTCTGGTCCCCTGGGTGATTGCGAGTCCACGGTTCCAGTTCAGATCATCTTTGCTGAGAGCGGTGGCTGATTTCTTTATGCTTACCTACCAGGCAGATGTGCCTCACCCAGGCAGCAGTGGGTTTTTGGTCTGTTTTTAAAATGAGTCCACCCCATTTGAAGTCCTATAGAGGAAAGGATTTTCCCTTCCATTAGCATATTTTGGCCTTGCCTCTTTTAGAAACCTAGGTGTCCTCACTGTTATGTCTGGTTTTGACTAACAGGCCTTGGCTTTCCTTGTAAAGAAGCCAGGCTAGCTGTAAGTGGCTGCTTTCTTTGCTACCCGGGAAGGAGAGCATGGCTCAGATCCACATCTGATAGAAAAGGGTAACAGAAGGGTCACTGGGCACCCAGAAAAACATCCTGAACGCCTGCCACAATGAACTTCTGTCTATCTGTATTAGGTTCCTAGGGCTGCTGAGGCAAATTATCACAAACTTGGTGGCTTAAAAGAACAGAAATATACTCTTTCATACCTTTAGAAACTAGAAGTCTGAAGTCAAGGTTGAAAGGCCCGTGCTTCCTTTGAAGGCTCTAGGAGAGAATCCATCCCTGCCTCTTCTACCTTCCATGGCTCTGCAGAGGTGGCATCCCTCCCATCTCTGCCTCCATCCTCGCCTCGCCTTTGTGGGTCTTTCCCCTCTCTCCTGTCTCCAATCTCCCTCTGCCTTTCTCTCACAAGGGTACTTGTCATAATAATCCAGGATGAAGTCATTTCAAAATCCTTAATTGCATCAGCAAAGACCCCTTTTCCAAATGAGATCACATTCGCAGGTTCGCAGGTGTGAGGATATAGACATATTATTTGGGGGCCACCGTTCACCCACTGCACCATCCCAAGGCATACGAAGTCCTTTCACAATTGTGCCTTCACATAGGTTTTCTTCCCTCTACTTTTGATGTCCTTCACCATCCTCCCACCTGTCTGCCACCCCCATGCTTTCCTCACTCTGTAAACGCATTTACACCTTAAAGTAAGAGCTCAGACATCCCTTGTGCATAAAACCTTCCCCTCCAGGAGGTACTGTCATGTGTCCTTTCATCTAGGACCCTGTAGCATGTGCTCACTAGCCTGGAAGGCATCTGCCAGCCCCAGTCTGGGCTGTGAGTGCCGTGCCAGGCAGGAGTGAGTCATCCCACTGAAACCTCTGCTCTCAAGGTCACCAGGGATTTCCATTTTGCTAAAGCCACTGATCACTTCTCTTCCTTTTTTTTTTTAAACTAAACTTCTTAGCAACACTTGACACAGTTAATTGCTCCCTCCTTCTTGATCACTTTCTTTTCCTGGGTCTTTGTGTGGCATTCCCCTTGTTTTCCTCCCACCTCACTGGCCACCCTCTCTTACTGTCCTTTGCTGGTCCTCCTCCACTTCTAGACCTCTGGATATTGGAGTGCCTTAGGGCTCTGCTGTTCCCTCTTTTTATCCTTTCTCCCCAGGAATTTCACTGCTGCAAGTAACAAGGATATATGCCAATGACACTTACATTTATGTTTCCCCCAGACTGTCTGTTTACCTCTGGATTTGTGTATCCAGCTATTGACTTGATACTTTCACTTGAATGTCTAGTGGACATTTTACATGTAACACAGACAAAGCAAAGCACTTGTTTTTCGCCCACCTTTGTTCCCTTCTTGCCCCCACTCAAAATGGCACCACCATCCACTCAGTTGCTCAAACCCCAAAACACAGAGTCATCGTTGATTATGTTTTTCCTATGTCCCGTGTCAAATCAATCAGAAAGAGCTATGAGATCTACCTCCAAGCTACGTCTTGAGCCTACCTGTGTATTTGCTTTTCTACCACTACTGTCCCAGCCTCTCTTCTCTTGCCTCAACTCCCACTACTCTCCCTTTAATTGTATCTTCCAGCCTCCTGGGCCTTCTTTGTGTTCTGCAAACAACCATGTTCATTTCTACCTTTTGGATTTCCTCCTTCCTTTGTCTGGAATGCTATTCTCTTAGATCTTGGCATAATTTCCTTCTTGTCTCTAAGGCCTTGGTTCAAATGTGACTTACCACCAAAGTATCACTCCATCCATGTCACTTTCTATCCCAAGACTTATTTTGATTTCTTTCTATTACTAAGTTATCTGATTAATCTTGTTTATCTGTTTACTTGATTAACATTGTCTCCTCTCTCTAGACAAACACAGATACTTGCTTGCCTTGATCACTCACCATACCTAGGTAAGTGCCTGGCACCTAATAGCAACTGAATATGTTCTTGTGGAATAAATGAGTGTATGTTTTAGAAAAATCACTCTGGAGACAATTTGGAGAACAGACTTGACAGGAAGAAATCTGTGCTTTAGAAAATTCTCTCTGGCTAGAGTATGCAATGTGGATTGGACTTAGAAACCCCACAGTCGCTTGGAACACCAAACCTTGTAGGATGTTTGGTGAGGTGAATTCAGTGTGATTATAGCCTAGAAATGAATTGGAAGATTTCTTCATTGATTCTGACAAGTGGGCTTCTTTCCCTGCACTGTTGCCTTTGAGTAGTGAAAATGCAATTAAAATTGACCTCCATATTTGGGTTGCTGACACCACAAGTGTGTGAAAGTGGAATTAGATACTTTTCCCGTGGCAGCTCCTGACCCCAAAACCATGGAGAATTGCTGTGGGGACAGAGTTCTCTGAGAGTGTCATCTGGCAACAAAGATGCAAGGGGAATGAGGCTGTAGTGGGTATGGTTCACTCCTTGAGTCAGAGGTCCTTTTGGCTGGCCTAGTGGTGGATAATGTGGGGACAATTCTTTTCTTCCCATCTCTTCACTACTGCACAAAGGAGCACACAGAGCTTCACAGAAAAGGGGTTAGCCAGGCTCCGTAACTCCAGGATTCTTCTTTCTCTCTTTATCCCAGAGCCTGAGTCCTCTTGCACTCTTTTCAAAGCACAGTGGAAATAGAAAGGATGCTTAGAAAAGTGGATAAAAAGAAAACAGAATAGAAATCTCCTAAACCTGTTAAATTCTTCCCCTGAATCTCTTGCAGAATTTATATTCAGTAAAAATATTATTTTTCAGGGCAAATAAAAGCCATCCCAATGGCAATTGTTCCCTCTTCCCCGCTCCCCCACTTGTTTTTTTGGTAGATTTTATGGAGTGATTTGAATTCATAGGGCCTCTCTTTCATTGTGCAGACTGAGAAATTGTAAACCTCATAATCGGGAGGGCTGGGTGATCTGAGTGGGTAAACGAGATTCGAGGAGCTGGCACAGTCCCCGTGAATCCACATGGACGCTGAGCTTTGCCAGTCTGCATGGGCAGTCCCCGTTCTAAAAGGCATATGATGTTCTACTTGGCAGCACAATATAGCAGAAAAGTGTGGAGTTAGAAGGAGGAAATCTGGACTGTGGTCCTCACTACTTGGATGACCTTGGGCAAGCTATGTAGGTTTTCTGAGTCTAAGCTTTCATGTCATGAAGTGGGAGTAATAATATGTTCTTCCCCTATGTACAATGCCATGCTGAGAGTTAAATATATATGTGAGTGTGCTTAGGGAACTGGGAAGACCTCTGTGTATCTTAGTCATTATTTTCTAGTTTGTCAAATCAGAGTCTTAATCTAGAATGGATAAATCTATTCACAGTGAATGTTCATTCATTAGACAGACTGATTGATGATGAGTTGGGATTCTGGATTCAGACCAGAAGACAGAAATAAACCTACTCTTGATGATATTTTAGAGCCTCTCCAATCCAATATGACTTAATTTACACATTTAGTATAGAGCTTGAGTATTAGATAGGGCTAAAAATGAGATTTAGTGAGAAAAGATGGTTTTATCCATACAACATGCACTCAACAAATATTTTGGGGTGCAGATAAAATGTTTATAACGGTGCTTGGCACACGTCAAGTGCTCAATACATTCCCACTGTTATTACCGTTGTTGCTCTTGTTGCTGTTTGCCAGGTCCTAGGCTGAGCTTTGGGGTTGCAAATATACAAAGCCATGGTCTCTGCCTTCTAGCATCTCTGAGTCTAGTGCGGGAGATTGAGTTGACAATTACAGGAAAATGAAGCAAGTGGGGGCAGTCAGAGACTGATTCAAGTCAGCCTGTCTATATTTGAAATTCTGTTTCGTTATTTATTAGCTAGGTGAACTAGCTAAGTGCAAGTGACTTAACATTTCAGGCTTTATTTCCTTCATCTGTAAAAAGGGAGAATAATAGCACTGATTTTAAGGGATTGCTGAATGAGTGAAATTAGATAATTAATCATTCATTTATTTATAAACTATTCATTGAGTGTTGAGGTTGGCTGAATATTGGCACCCCCGGAGGTATCCATGTCCTTATCCCCAGAACCTGTGAATATGTTAGGTTGTGTGGCAAAAGGGAAGTGATGTTGCAGACGGAATTAAGGTTGCTAATCAGCTGACCTTAAAATAGGAAAATTATCCTGGATTAATGGGATGGGCCAAGTGTAGTCACAAAAGTCCTTAGAATTGGAAGAAGGAGGCAGGAGGCGGGGTGGGGGGCGGGCAGGAACGAGTCAGAGACAGATTTGAAGATGCTTTGCTGCTGACTTTGAAGATGAAGAAACAGGGCCACAAACCAAGGAATACAGGAGTCCTCTAGAAACTGGAAAAAGCAAGAAAATATATTTTCCCCTAGAGCCTCCAGAATGCACCCAGTCTACACCTTGATTTTAGCCCAGTGAGATCCATTTCAAACTTCTGACCTCCAGAGCTGCACAATAATAAATTTGTGTTGTTTAAGCCACTAGGTTTGTGGTACTTTATTACAGCCACAAGAGGAAACTGATACAAACGTCTACCATATGCCACCAGACTCTGTTCTCGGTGCTGGGGCTAAGCAGTCGCCAGTGCACACAGACACACGTACCCCCAGTATTTGGAGCTTAAATTCTAGAATAATAAATAAATAGACAAATAAATATGGGTCGGAGGCTGAGACATGCTATGAAGAAAAATTAAAGCAGGGTCAGGGAGCCAGAGAATAAAGGGGATATTATTTTGCATACGAGTGGTCAGAGGGCCTTCGTAATGAGATAGCATTTGAACAGACATCTGGATTAAATGAGGGCTTGACCCAGGTGGATATCTGGGGGGAAGAGTAACCTTGGGTGAAGCAGCTCCTTTCTGAGGGCCATTCCCAAAGAGGGATGCAACTCTGAGACTTCAGCAGCCAGAACCCCCAGCAGCTGGGGGAACAAATGCCTCAGTCCTGAAGGGAGACCTGATTAGTGCATCACAGAATCCATGACAGGAGCCTGTTACAATAGGCTGGCCAAGAAGTGATGATAATTTGTATGGGGAGAATTCGAGGAGGGAAGGTGAGAAATAATCTTTTTCTTATTGAATTATAATTGACATACAATATTATATTAGTTTCAGTTGTGCTACATAGTGATGCAATATTTTTATACATTACAAAATGATCAAGATGATAAGTCTAGTTACAATGCTAACATACAAAGTTGTTACAATATTATTGACTATATTCCCTATGCAGTACATTATATTCCCTGTGATTTATTTATTTTATAACTAGAAGTTTGTACCTCTTTTTTTTTTTTTAATTTATTTATTTTTATTTTTGACTGCGTTGGGTCTTAGTTGCTACACGTGGGCTTTGTCTCTAGTTGCGGCGAGCGGGGGCTACTCTTCGTTGCAGTGCACGGGCTTCTCATTGCTGTGGCTTCTCTTGTTGTGGAGCATGGGCTCTAGGCACACGGGCTTCAGTAGTTGTGGTGCGTGAGCTCAGTAGTTGTGGCTCCCGGGCTCTAGGGCACAGGCTCAGTAGTTGTGAGGCGCGGGCTTAGGTGCTCTGCGACATGTGGGATCTTCCTGGACCAGGGCTTGAACCCGTGTCCCCTGCATTGGCAGGCGGATTCTCAACCACTGCGCCACCAGGGAAGCCCGGAAGTTTGTACCTCTTAATCCCTGCCACCTGTTTAGCCTGTCCCCCCAACCCCTCCCCTGTGGTAACTACCAGTTTGTTCTCTGTATCTATGAGTCTGTTTCTGTTTTGTTTTGTTTGTTCATTTGTTTGGTTTTTTAGAGTCCACATATAAAGGAAATTACACAGTGTTTGTCTTTCTCTGTTTGCCTTATTTCACTTTGCATAATACCATGAAGGTCCATCCATGTTGTTGCAAATGGCAAGATTCATTCTTTTTTTTGGCTGAGGAATATGTTCTTTATCCATTCATCTATCAATGGACACTTAGGTTGCTTCTATATCGTGGCAATTGTAAATAGTGCTGCGATGAACATAGGGGTGTATATATATATTTTAAATTAATGTTTCCATTTTCTTCAGAAAAATACCCAGAATTAAAATTGAGAAATAATCATTTTAATGCAGAGCTCACAGGATTTGCAAATGGGTTTCCTGGAATGGAAAGAGAAATGTCAAAGGCTGACTTCGAGCAAGTGGAATAGGGTTGCTAAAATGGGGGAAAATGAACTAGGGACAAGTTTGGGGGAGAACAATCAAGAGTTTAGTTTCAGGTATAAATCTGAGATGCATTAGCATCTTCAAGTAAGAAAATGTTGAGTTCATTGGCGAGATCAGGACTGGAGACATGACTGTGAGAAGGCCGTGGAACTGACCTCAGTCACTTCAGGTAGTGGATATAGGCAAAGAAGAGAGCCAAGATTGAGTCCAGGGGCACTCCACCAGTGAAAGACTGGAAAGACGAGAGGAGGCTCCGGCAAAAGCACAAGGCCTGGCAGGTGGTGAGTGCCTAGTGTAAGGTGGCTAGCTGCTATGGTCTCAATTGTTTGCCTCAAAATCCATATGTTGAAGCCCTAACCACCCTTCCCCCAAGTGACTGCATTTGTAGATAGGGCTTTCAGGAGGTAATTAAGGTTAAATGAAGTCATAGGAGTGGGGCCCTGAAATGACAGGATTGGTGGACTTATAAGAAGAGGAGGAGAGAGAGCTATCTCTCTCTTTCTGCCATGTGAGGACACAGCTAGAAGGTGGCCATCAGCAAGTCAGGAAGAGGGTTCTCACCAGGAACTGAATTGGCTGGCACATTGATCTTGGACTTCCAGCCTCCAGAACTGTGAGAAAATACATTTCTGTTGTTTAAACCCCCCAGTCTGTGGCATTGTGTTACGGCAGCCCAAGTGTCTGACTGAGACACTAGCCATGGAGGTTTGAGAACAGGCAGAGGTGACTTAGGCCAGAAAGCACTGGGAGAGCTGGGAGGACATGCTCTGCTCCTAACCTCCTGACTGACCCACATTCATCAGTGTCCCTCTTTGGGCCTCAGTTTCCTCTTCCGTAAATTAAGGGCTCCTTTCAGTTCCAGCATTCTACAAACTATGATTTAGAAATAGAATTGTTAGAAGACAGGTAATACTGCATTTATGTGGATTTTGAAAAAATATTTTTCAATTTTATCTTTTATTGGGGTAAAGTATACATAACGTAAAATTTACCATTTTAACCACTATCCATCCCTGGGACTTCTTCATATTCCCAACTGAAACTCTGTACCCCTTAAACAATAGTTATTCCCCTCCTCCTCCCAACCCCTGGCAGCCACCACATTACTTTCTGTCTCTATGAATTTGACTGCTCAAGGTAACTCATATAAGTGGGATCATACAGTATTTTTGTCCTTTTGTGTCTGGCTTATTTCCCTTAGTATAATGTCTTCAAGGTTCATCCATGTTGTAACCTGTGTCAGAATTTCATTCCTTTTTAAGGTTAAATAATATTAGTCATGTGGATTTGAAATCATAAGACCTGTGCCCAAATTCCAACTCTTCTACTTACGAGCTCATGTGACCTTGAGTGTGCCCTCTGTTTCTCATTTCCTCATCCTTAAATAGTGAAAATAGTACCTACCCCACAGATGTGTTGGGTGGTGAATTTGATATAATGGATGTGAAACCACTTTAGAAAGATTATGATGCTACGGCTATTTTTAGCTGTAAGAGGCCACTAGGTTGGCTGCCAGGGGTGATTTTTTTCTCTTGGTCACTCTAATGACATCTTTCCAAGCAATTCCTTGGCCCGGCTGCACAGCTGATCCAGTTCACTTATCATGGCAGTCAAATAAATGGACTTGGTTGTTTTCCTGTCAGCTTCTTGATGTGTCACATCAGCACAGCCAGAGATAAGGAGCCTCTGTCTCTGACCCAGACGCTTTGGACCTGGGTGCTTCCATTGTAAGCCAGGGAAAGTATAACCCCGATGGCTGGAGAAAACCCTCCTCCCCTTGGCTTTTTGTTACATTCTACAGCAACATCAGGCTCCCTGTTTCTGGGCCTGACTCCATGAGGTCATTCCACCCTAGAAAGGGTGGGAAGATGGATTAGAGGGAAGTGAGATGAGACAGCACAGCCTGGGAGTCTGGGGGCTGAGGGCCAGGCTGGATCTCCTACGGACTAGCTGTGGGACCAGGTGCAACGCACTTACCCTTTCTGGGTTGGTTACCCTCCTCTGTGTGGTAAGGGGTGGGACTTGAGGACCTCCAAGGTCATTTTCAGCTCTGGCCTTCCGTGAATGATGAATGATATGTGAATTACCATTCCACTTTCTGTCAGTGACTCTAGATCTTTCCTCCACCCCCACTATTCATGTACTTGTCCCCAAGAGCTACTCACTTCAGGTTCAGACTTAAACTTGATCCTTACTCCTAGCACTGAGCCTATCTCTTCCCTCCTCCGTCTTCACTTTGATTCCTTTCTGGTCCAATTTTCTGCTGTCTAGAGGAGCTGACTTTAGAAACATCTGCTTTCCTAATGCATGCTGAAAGATTAATGGCAGATTATGGCTTCAGTTCTCATTTCACTTGCATTTTAGGAGAAGGCAATACTTCAACCTCAAAAGAACGGCCCTCTCACAACAGAGTCTAGACACAGAGTGGGGAGACACGCTCAAAAAGTAAACAGGGGGCCATATTATGTAGACTTCCAAAGAGAAGTGAAGAGGTTTGGACTTCATTCAGTGGCAATGGGGAGCCACTGAGGGTTTTTGAGCTGTATCTGAGCTATATCTTCAAGTGATCATTCAGGCAACTTTTTGAAGACTGGATTAAAGTGGGAAGAGAACAGAGGCAGGCAAGAGAGTGAATCCCAGATCCAGGTGAAAGAGTCCAAGAAGAGTGATAATAGAGATGGAAAGGAAGAGACCCACCTGAGAGGTTTTAGAAGAATCACCTGGACTTGGGCCCCAGTGAATCTGGGGATAAGAGAGAGAGAGAGAGAGGAGTTGAGGATGACACTGACATTTCTAGCTTGCAAGTTTGATGCCCAGTTTTGTCGGTGGCTAATATAGAAAACACGCTTTGCCATTCTCCCCCAGCTCACTATGCTGCAGCCATGCCCAAATCTGCTCCTGCCTCAGGGCTTTTGTGGATCTCTGTGCCCAAGTTTAGCTCAAATGTCCTCTCTTTCAAGGGGCTTCTTTGATGGCCAATCTAAGGCAGTCTCTCTGCCCTGCTCATCTCCCACCTCAGTCCTTATTCACCTCACCCTTTATCCCAAGCTAAAATGAGCTCCTTCATCTATTAGCTTAGTTCCACTAGAATTTCAGTTCCACCTGGGTAGGGGTCTCATGTGTCTCATTCATGAGTGTATCCCTGGCATCTAGAAGAGGGCTTGGCTCATAGCAGGTGCTTAGTAATTATAAGTTTAATGAACAGGAAGGAAGGAAAGAAGGAAGAAGGCTGGAATCAGATGTGGCAAATTATTTCCAAAGATGGCTGCAACATCTCCCATCTTGTATGCCTTTTGCAGTGAGACTTGCTGCTTCTCTCATCAGGTGGAGCCCGTTTCCTCTCTCTCTTGGATCTGGGCTGGCCCTATGACTTGCTTTGACCTGTAGAATGCAGCTGAAGTGACACTGTATGGCTTCAGAGTCTAGGCTTTCAGAAGTCCCTGTGGCTTCCATTTTCACACCCTTGCAATGCTTCTTCTTGTTGTGTCTTGAGACACATGAGAAAGCCCAAGGCCCTGTGGAGGGAAACGGAGGCCTCCAGTCAACAGCATCTGCTGAGCCCAGCCCGCAGCAGATCTGCCAGCTGAGTGTGGCCACACGAATAATCCCAGGCAAGAAGAGCCATCCAGACAAGCCACAGAGTTGTGAGAAACAATACATTGCCTTAAACCACTAAGTTTCATTCTCCACTTTGGGCTTTGAGTTTAAGGAACTGGTGGGCATCCAGATGGAGATGTGCAGCAGGAATTAAATATAAGGAATTATAATATATAATCATATAATTGTATATGTATACGTATGTATACATTTACATATGTATCTGTGCATATATACATATATGTGTATGTATAAATACATATATGTAATATTGGTGGTATGTGTTTCTGGCAGATGACCTTTGAATTATGTGTATGAACCTTTAATGTGATTAAGAAAAAAAGCTCTATTGTTTCTTGACTAGATTGTGAAGAAAATTGTAACAACTGTGTATTTTCTTACTCTTACTCTGAAAATTTTTCAAATGGATGAATCAGGGCAGTTATAGGCAGATAAAGGAAGGGTTCCCATCGGTGTGATTCAAAAAGCATTCAGGATCCTGCCTGCCCAAAGTTTCTGCCCCACTGCATTCTGCTCACTCCTTTGGCCAAGAGTTAGACAGTAGATGCAGAAGCATCAGTTCCAGCCCACCCTAGTATAGACAAATATGCATCTGGTGCTTTCCATCTTACAAAGCAATTTTCCCATCATCATCTTATTTAATCCTCATAGCAACTCTGTGGCATAGGTTCTGATTTTTTTTTTTTTTTTGAAAATGAGGAAAAAGGGTCTAACTGAAAGTTACACAATGCATAGGTAGTGGAGTGAAGACAGACCCAGCAGACCCTCTAAACTCCTGGGTCAGCATGCTTTCAGCACCATCACACTTATTCCAGTAGAACAGATTATGAGCTTCTTGGAAACTATTTACATAATACAGAGAATGGCCTTGGTCTTGAAAGCCATTCATTGTCTGTCACAGGAGACAGGGAGATACCGTCTTTGGGCAAGGTCTTCACCCATCTTGTAATTTAAGTAAAACTTTCATGCTAATTTCCTCTCCCTCCTAGAGTTAGCCCTGGCTCCTGGGAAGGAAAGGAAGTGCTTTCATACTTTATAGACAACCTTGGCTTCAATCACATCATTTGCTCCATTTTTTTTCTCCTGTGAAATAGAAAAAAGCAGATGTAAAGGCTTCTCTGTTTCTCTTTAAAACAAGAAGATAATAGTTGTTTTGCACATTTTAACTGAACATATTTTAAAAGATTGAGAGTTGAGTTTTTTAATTGCAAAATTTATTCTGTATAAAACATTAATGTGGGATGAGTTAAGAATACTTCTTTTTTTTTTTCCTCCAAGTATTAGGAGACAAGAGCAAGGCTCTGGGAATCGGTTTGCAAACCTTTAGCAGTCCTCGTGGTCTCCCTGAGACTAGGCAGACACTACCTGAGATGCTCACCCAGTCTGGGCCACAGTTAGAATATTTGATGGGGGGTGGGGTGGGGGAATATCTTCTAACCAGGCTTCTCATCTCTGCAATTCTCTATCACAGGATGAAAGGCCACACCTGACTCTCCTTTTCTCCTGTTGTTGTCCCTCTAATTACTTGAATGATCCAATCTTCCTCTCATTGTTGACTTCCCACTTCTCTCCTCTGTGCCCTGGGTCCCTGCTTCACAGTGGACTGCTCCCCATCCACCCCCCTCATTTGCTGAGATCTGGATTGCCCTCTGTGGATTTCCCCAGGGGAAGCTACTCATTCTTTCATTTTTCATGCCCTATGAAACTGGGAAGGGGGTTGACACACTCCCGGATTTTTTCTTATATTTATAGACATTACACTTTCACCCTAGTGAAAATTGCAGTTTATTTTGTTTCATTCTATTTGGCTATTTCCAGTTGGGCCCCAACAAGAGTCCTCCTGCCTGGGGTCGTTCAAGCCAACAGAAGGAGACGGAGTTTGGTTCAGAAGCAAAGGAACGTTTAATTCTTTGACGAAAGAATAGAGAGCTGCAAGCTCATGCTCCAGATAGAGTACAAGCTCTCCCTGACAGGCCGTCAGCAGGTCTGCTTTATAGCGTTCTTGTCAGCGGGGAGGGGGCGGAGTCCACCGGGGCAGGCGCAGATGTGCTGTTTAGGCTCCAGATCGCAGTGCCGGGTGCAGCGTCTCTGCGCACGGCCCGCCGCCGCCATCTTGAATTGAGCGTCCCGTGCAGCGCCTCTGCTCGCAGCCGAAGCTGAGGTGTCCGCACAATCCTCTCACAGTACTAACTCTGGTGTGAAGTGCCTGGTGCAAGGCCTCTGCACGGAGGACCCTGTGAGCAAGTGAAACTGGACTAAGCACAAAGGTAAAAAAAAGTTTAGACTTTATTATTATTATTTTGAAATTTTTTATTATTACTTTTTAATCTTTACTGTAGTATAGTTGCTTCACAATACTGTGTTAGTTTCTGTTTTACAACAAAGTGAATCAGCCATAAGCATGCATATATCCCCATATCTCCTCCCTCTTGAGCCTCCCTCCCACCCTCCCTATCCCACCCCTCTAGGTGGTTGTAAAGCACCGAGCTGATCTCCCTGTGCTATGCGGCTGCTTCCCGCTAGCTATCTATTTTACATTTGGTAGTATATATATGTCCATACCACTCTCTCACTTTGTCCCAGCTTACCCTTCCCACTCCCCGTGTCCTCAAGTCCATTCTCTATGTCTGTGTCTTTATTCCTGTCCTGCCCCTAGGTTCTTCAGAACCTTTTTTTTTTTTTTTTTAGATTCCATATATATGTGTTAGCATACGGTATTTGTTTTTCTCTTTCTGACTTACTTCACTGCGTATGGCAGTCTCTAGGTCCATCCACCTCACTACAAATAACTCCATTTCGTTTCTTTTTATGGCTGAGTAATATTCCATGGTATATGTGTGCCACATCTTCTTTATCCATTCATCTGTTGATGGACACTTAGGTTGCTTCCATGTCCTGGCTACTGTAAATAGAGCTGCAGTGAACATTGTGGTGCATGTCTCTTTTTGAATTATGTTTTTCTCAGGGTTTATGCCCAGTAGTGGGATTGCTGGGTCATATGGTAGTTCTATTTTTAGTTTTTTAAGGAACCTCCATACTGTTCTCCATAGTGACCATTTCACTTTACATTCCCACCAACAGTGCAGGAGGGTTCCCTTTTCACCACACCCTTTCCAGCATTTATGGTTTCTAAATTTTTTTGATAATGGCCATTCTGACTGGTGTGAGGTGATACTTCATTGTAGGTTTGATTTGCATTTCTCTAATAATTAGTGATGTTGAGCATCTTTTCATGCGCCTCTTGGCCATCTGTATGTCTTCTTTGGTAAAATGTCTATTTAGGTTTTCCACCCATTTTTAAATTGAATTGTTTGGTTTTTTGATATTGAGCTGCATGAGCTATTTGTATATTTTGGAGACTAATCCTTTGTCTGTTGTTTCTGTGAATTAATTTTGTATCCTGCAACCTTACCAAATTCATTGATTGGTTCTAGTAGTTTTCTGGTGGCATCTTTAGGATTTTCTATGTATAGTATCATGTCCTTTGCAAACAGTGACAGTATTACTTCTTCTTTTCCAATTTGTATTCCTTTTATTTCTTTTTCTTCTCTGATTGCCATGGCTGGGACTTCCAAAACTATGCTGAATAAGAGTGGCAAGAGTGGACATCCTTGGCTTGTTCCTGATCTTAGTGGAAATGATTTCAGTTTTTCACCATTAAGTATATTTGCTGTGGGTTTGTCAATATATAGCCTTTATTATGTTGAGGTAGGTTCCCTCTATCCCATTTTCTGGAGAGTTTTTGTCATAAATGGGTGTTGAATTTTGTCAAAAGTGGTTTCTGCAGCCACTGAGATGATCATATGGTTTTTATTATTCAATTTGTTAATATGATGTATCACATTGATTGATTTGCATATATTGAAGAATCCTTGCATCCCTGGGATAAATCCCACTTGATCATGGTGTATGAGCCTTTTAGTATGTTGTTGGGTTCTGTTTGCTAGTATTTTGTTCAGGATTTTTGCATCTATGTTCATCAGTGATATTGGTCTATAATTTTCTTTTTTTGTGATATCTTTTTCTGGTTTTGGTATCAGGGTGATGGTGGCTTCATAGAATGAATTTGGGAGTGTTCCTCCCTCTGCAATTTTTTGGAAGAGTATGAGAAGGATCTGTGTTAGCTCTTCTCTAAATATTTGAGAGAATTCTCCTGTGAAGCCGTCTGGTCCTGGACTTTTGTTTATTGGAAGATTTTTAGTTACAGTTTCAATTTCATTACCTGTGATAGGTCTGTTTATATTTTCTAATTCTTCCTGTTTCAGTCTTGGAAACTTGTACCTTTCCAAGAATTTGTCCATTTCTTCATGGTTGTCCATTTTATTGGCATAGAGTTGCTTGTAGTAGTCTCTTATAATCCTTTGTATTTCTGTGGTGTCAGTTGTGATCTCTCCTTTTTTCATTTCTAATTTTACTGATTTGCACAGTCTCCCTTTTTTTCTTGATGAGTCTGGCTAAGGGTTTATCAATTTTGTTTATCTTCTCAAAGAACCAGCTTTTAGTTTTATGGATCTTTGCTATTGTTTTCTTCATTTCTATTTCATTTATTTCTGCTCTGATCCTTATGATTTCTTTCCTTCTACTGACTTTGGGTTTTCTTTGTTCTTCTTTCTCTAGTTGCTTTAGGTGTAGGGTTAGATTGTTTATTTGAGATTTTTCTTGTTTCTTGAGCTGAGATTGAATTGCTATAAACTTCCCTCTTAGAACTGTTTTTGCTACATCCCATAGGTTTTGGGTCTTTGTGTTTTCATTGTCACTTGTTTCAGTGTATTTTTTTTATTTCTTCTTTGATTTCTTCAGTGATCTCTTGTTTATTTAGTAGTGCACTGTTTAGCCTTCATGTATTTATGGTTTTTACAGTATTTTTCCAGTAATTGATTTCCACTCTCATAGCATTGTGGGCAGAAAAGGTGCTTGATATGATTTCAATTTTCTTAAATTTCCTGAGGCTTGCTTTGTGACTCAAGATGTGATCTATCCTGGAGAATGTTCCATGTGTGCTTGAGAAGAAAGTGTATTCTGCCACGTTTGGGTAGAATGTTCTATAATATCAATTAAATCTGTCTGGTCTCTTGTGTCATTTAAAGCTTGTGTTTCCATATTTATTTTCTGTTTGGATGATCTGTCATTTGGTGTGGGGTGGTCAATAAGTGGGGTGTTAAAGTCCCCTACTATTATTGTGTTACTGTCGATTTCTCCTTTCACGGTTGTTAGCATTTACCTTATGTATTGAGGTGCTCCTCTGTTGGGTACATAAACATTTATAATTGTTATATCATCTTCTTGGATTGATCCTTTGATCATTATGTAGTGTCCCTCCTTATCTGTTGTAGCAGTCTTTATTTTAAAGTCTATTTTATCTGATACAAGTATTGCTACTCCAGCTTTCTTTTGATTTCCAGTTGCATGGAATATCTTTTTCCATCCCTTCACTTTCAGTCTGTATGTGTCCCTAGGTCTGCAGTGAGTCTCTTGTAGACAGCATATATATGGGTCTTGTTTTTGTATCCATTCAGCCAGTCTGTGTCTTTTGGTTGGGGCATTTAATCCATTTACATTCAAGGTTATTATTGATATGTATGTTCCTATTACCATTTTCTTAATTGTTTTGGGTTTGTTTTTGTGGGTCTTGTTTCTTCTCTTGTATTTCCCACCTAGAGAAGTTTCTTTAGTTTGTTGTAAAGCTGATTTGGTGGTGCTGAATTCTCTTAGCTTTTGCTTGTCTGAAAAGCTTTTGATTTCTCTATCAAATCTGAATGAGATCCTTGCTGGGTAGAGTAATCTTGGTTGTAGGTTTTTCTCGTTCATCACTTTAAGTATATCCTGCTACTCCCTTCTGGCCTGCAGAGTTTCTGCTGAAAAATCAGCTGATAACCTTATGGGGATTCCTTTGTATGTTATTTTTTGTTTTTCCCTTGCTGCTTTTAATGTTTTTTCTTTGAATTTAATTTTTGTTAGTTTGATTCATATGTGTCTTGGTGTGTTTCTCCCAGGGTTTATCCTGTATGGGATTCTCTGTGCCTCCTGGACTTGGGTGACTATTTCCTTTCCCATGTTAGGGAAGTTTTCAACTATAATCTCTTCAAATATTTTCTCAGACCCTTTCTTTTTCTCTTCTTCTTCTGGGACCCCTATAATTCGAATGTTTGTGCGTTTAGTGTTGTCCCATAGGTCTCTGAGATTGTCTTCAATTCTTTTCATTCTTTTTTCTTTATTCTGCTCCTCGGCAGTTATTTCCACCAGTTTGTCTTCCAGCTCACTTATTCGTTCTTCTGCCTCAGTTATTCTGTTATTGATTCCTTCTAGGGTATTTTTCATTTCAGTTATTGTGTTGTTCATCTCTGTTTTTTTGTTCTTTAGTTCTTCTAGATCTTTGTTGAACATTTCTTGTATTTTCTCAATCCATGCCTCCATTCTATTTCCGAGATTCTGGTTCATCTTTACTATAATTACTCCCAAATTCTTTTTCAGGTAAATTGCCTATTTCCTTTTCATTTATTTGGTCTTGTAGGTTTTTACCTTGCTGCTTCATCTGTGACATTTTTTTTTGCCATCTCATTGATTTTTTTCCTTTTTTTTAATGAGTGGGATTGTGTTCCTGTCTTACTGGTTGTTTGGCCTGAGGCTTCCAACACTGGAGTTTGAGTGTTGAGTGTTGAGTTTGAGGACCTCCGGGAGACATCACTCCATTGAATATTCCCTGGGGTCTGAGGTTCTCTGTTAGTCCAGTGGTTTGGAGTTGGAGCTCCCACCGCAGGAGCTTCAGCCCAACCCCTGGCCCATGAACCAAGATCCTGCAAGCCACGTGGAGCAGCAAAAAAAAGAAAAGAAAGAGAAAAAAAGGAGAACAGCAACAAAGTAAAAAATAAAATGAGACTAGGAAACTAATAGATATGTTAGAAAAAATATAAAAATAAAAATATAGATGAAACAACAACCAGAAGGTAAAACAGAACCACAATAGTGAAAAAGAGGAGGGAAAAAAAAAAAGAAAAGGTGGAAAAGGCCTTGGCTGTGGAGGGTGGGGCTTAAGCAGGGGTGAGGTTTGGATGGTGGGCGGGGCCTATGCTTAGGACCCACAGGGCTGGAAAAGGCCCTGGGGGGGGTGAGGGGTGGGGTTTAGACTAAACAGAACAGAAGGAGCCCAGGCATACCTCCCACCTCTGGTCTCAGAGGGTGGGGGACCCCACCTGGGAGCCCAGCAGGCTTCCTATGCTTGAGTGGGCAGGGCAAACTCCCTCCTCTCCCACTTCTCCAGTCCTGGAGGGCCCCTCCGGCCTTCCTCTCCTGTTCTCTCTTGGGCCTCCCTCCTACACCCCCTCGACCAACCCAGCCCGGAGGGGACCTCTGAGGGTGTAGGACCTGGCCCGAGAGCTGGTCAGACTTCCCCGGCTAATTGGGCAGGGGAAACACTGGGTGCACTCCCCGCTGATCCAAGCCCCTGAGGGTCCCTCCAGGCAAGGGAACCCCTCCTCCCTCTCAGCCACTCCTCAGGGCCGCCAGTCCTGTCCAGCTTCCACTTCTCCTTCCCCTTCAGTCCCCCCACGTCCTACCGGTTCACTTGGGTGTTCTTCCCGTCTCCTTGGGTGTTGGGGTCCCCCACCAGTGTCCAGCAGGTGCCCTAGTTGTGGGGAGATGCAAACTCTGCATCTTCCCACACTGCCATCTTGACTCCACACCCTAGACTTTATCTTATTACCCAGGTTCTATTTTTATTTCTCAGGAATTGTTAAGGAGCTTTGCCGGTGACACTATCTCTTCTGTATCACTGTCCTCTACTAGCCTCCCAGTCACTGTTGTTCATTTATTGAAGACTTTGGCACCAGATTCATGGTCTTTCTCTCCATCTCAACTCTTGCCGTCACCATCCTAGGAGATTTCAATGACAAGAATTGCACTATTCAACATCCTAGTCTCGTAATTCTGGAACTCCCATTTCCAGAGACCATCACCTTGTCTCAACTTCAGTCACAAACTCAAGGACCATCTCCAAGAAGGGCTTCCCCTTTGAAGTCTTCAACTCCCTTCTAGTAGCCTCATGCCAGGCCTTTGCCTCCTCTAGGCTCTTGGTCCCTCCATTTTCTCCCCATCAATTGGCTCTCTCCCAACATTTATTTCTGCTTTTTTCCTCTTGGGAGTCCATGATTACTCACCCTTTTCTTCTCAGTAACTCTCTGAACATTTACCACTCTCCTTGAGTTCCATACACAATGCCCCGCACCCTACATTTCTAGCAGAATATCATGTCTCTTACTCCACTGAGAAAATTGATCCCTCAGGTATGATCTCTCTCAACTTTCAGTAGCTTACCATTTATTGCCTCTTCCTTCCTCAGCCTCCAAGGATGTGTATCCTTGATGCCACTTTCTCCTCTTATACATTTTTTACTAGTCACTGCCTCTTATTCCTTTCCATGAAATCTTTTTCCTCAGAATATGAAAATGGTCAAGTTTTTCCAATCCTAAAAAGGAAACAAACTAAACAGAACAAAAAGCCTCACCAAAACATAAATGCCTTTACCCCATGTTCACCTCTAACTGGGTAGCATCTTATCCAAATATCTCAAAAAGGTTGACTACACTCACTGCCTCCAGTTTCCCACCTCTCATTCACTCCTTAACCTGCTGCAGTCTGGCTTCTTGCCCAGTCGCTCCCCTGAAGCAGCTGTCTCTGAAATCAATAATAACTTCCTAATGGCCAAATCCAATAGATGTTTTTTAGTTTTTACCTTAATGAATCTCTTTCTAGTATTTGGTATTATTAATCATTCTTTTCCTTCTTGAAACTCTGAATTTCCTTGCATCATCGTTCTGAGTTTCCTAGTACATGGCAGTTCTGTCCCTGCTTCTTTGTAGGTTTCTCTTCTTTCACATATTGGAAGTCATGAGAGTTCACACTCTCCCAAAGTGAGTTCTTCTACCTGTATTACTTCTATTGATACCTGTAAGTCTCCCTCAACTTCTCTTTCTCCTTTGCCGGCCACATGATATCAATGGTCAAATCCTGCCAACTTAAGTCAGGCTTCATCTCTCTTCTCCTGGACTGCTGCAATGGCCTTCATACAGGCCTCCCTGCTTTCATTTCTGTTTACTTCCTGTATATCCTCATCCCATAGTCAACACAATCTAATGAGATATAAATCTGACCAGGCCAAGCCCATGCTTAAAACATTTAAAAAATTCCCTAGTATCTATAGACATATGTCCAGGTTCTTCCCATACAAGAGCTCCCATGATCTAATATCTGCAGATGTCTTTGGCATCACTGATCAGGCCTCCCTGCCTGATCGTTTTTGCTTCTGCAACAATTAACTGCACAGAGTCCACACCTGACACCACCCCAACCACGCAGGCCTCGGTGCCTTTGCTTGTGTTCTTCCTTTGCCTGGAATTCCTATCATTTTTTGTCTATCCTTTGCTTGGCTGAATCCCACTCATTCTTTAAGACTCAGCTCACAAGTCCTCCACAAGCCCCTTGGCTGATATATGAGCCTTTCCTCAGAGCTTCCATAATACTCTATGTATTATATCTTCTCAGATTGCTTTACACTGGCTTCTCTGCCCATCGGTCCACTGTATTGTAAGCTTCTTGAGGTCTCATTCAGCCTTGTGTCCCTCTTGACCAGTCAAGTGTCAGGTGTCTAGAAGGTGCTTGGAAAGAGCTTTGAATTTGGAATTAAGAACCAGGGATCAAATCCTTTCTTTTCCATGCATCATCCCTGTTACATAGATAAGTCTCCTTCCCTGTCTGTCACACTTCCTTATCTATAATTATTCTACTTACCTTTCAAGGAAAAATTAAAAATCAAATGAGATAATGTAAATTTTCTTTGTAAACTGCAAAGTACTATTAAAATGTTTTATTATTGATACATATAATTTGCAGAAATACATAGTGAAAAGAAGATCTAACACAACATTATGCATCCTGTACAAATGTTAACAAGATTTCATATTCATTCAAAAATCTACGTAAGCATTTTTATGTCAGTGTGGTAGTCTGCAAAGAACAGTGAAGGGATTCTCTTTGTTTTAAAAACCTGGTCAATGTGCCTAGAGGTGCTAGAATTGGACTTAGGAGAATAATCAGCTAATATTACTTAAGCTTGACAAGAGCACTAATTTAGCTTCAACATTAGCAGGTCATGAATCTCCTGACAATCTTAAGAACTTAACAACATCACATCTTCTTTCCTCTGTGCCTCAGACTGTGCCTTCTGCCCAACTCTTCCAACTCTTTACATGCTTCTCAATTCTGTGTGAAAATCAGGCCATGGAGAAGGGATGATTCAGATGAGATTTCACACACCAACCTGACTTACCTTAAGTGAATACATGTCATTTATCCAATTCTTTCTTTATTGCTTAGCAAAAGAGAAGGAAAAATTGTTCCACTCTGGAAGAACAACTCCCAATTCAGATAAGTGGAATTAGAAATAAATGACAAAGCAATCATTAGGAGTGATCTGTTCTAATGGGTCAAATCCTTTATAGAAAATTGGAGCTGAAAAACTCCTAGTTCCAGGTTGTGCAACAAAAACTTCAAGGAAGTAAAAGCATTAGCCAAGAGGAATATAAACATTTCACCTTCATGAGGAAGAGGTGGGGCAGTGCAGGTGCTCCCAGAAAAGGTGTAAGTTCTATGGGGGACAGGCATAACCCCAAACCTGGGCTTTGGAGGTAGTGACCTGGCTCTGCCACCTACCAATCAGACAGTCTTTAGCAGGTTATTTTATCTGTTCGGACTTCAGTTTCCTCATATGTCCCATGCGGATCAATCACAAGGCATCTCATAGAGTGGTTGAAAGAGAGAGAGGGAGGGAGAAAACCAGACCTATATTCAATAAATAGTAGATATTATTTTAATTAAAGTTAAATTTATTTGAAGGAAAGTGAAAATACAGGGGAATAACAAAATATTAAATAGATATGTTGGGCCCAGATTGTGCCACTCTTGAATTCCAGGTTACAAAGTTTAGATTTTGTTAAGACAATGGGGAGACTTTGCAGGTTTTGAGAAGGAGTGTGTTGTGACACAATGACAGATGTGCTTTTTGAAGATTGATCTGGAAGAAGTGTATAGAGGGAGATTAAAGGGAAATATCAGGAGGCAGAAGAACCAGCTAGGAAGCTATCATTTTAATCCAGTGAGACCTGATGAAGTCTGACCTAGGGCAGTGGTAATGGGGATGGAGAAGACGGATGTTACTGGGATAGAACTGGCAAAAGAGAGTTGTTAAAGATGGCTCCCGTGTTTCACACCTTTGTGACTGGGAGGACAGTGGTGCTCTTTATTTCAGAAACAGGAAGCATAGGCAGGGGAGTGGGTTCGGGAGGGTCTGTAATTTAGTGTAATTTAGCATTGGTCTTAGGTGTTGTAGGTGCTGGTAATCTATCAAGGAAGAAAGAGCTAACAGGCATTTGGGTATAATAACTCTCTAGCACCCTATGATCAATAGTTAAGTATACTTCATTGGACTATTTGTTCCTATTTCAAAAGAATCCATATCTGATTTTTTAAAAATGCAAACAGTAGGAATATAGGATTCACCAACAGAAACACCCACTATAGAAAACCTGGCTGGAAGTGACTCCTTAGGACTTTCCAGCTCACTGCTGTGCCACCCAGGTTAATCACATTTGTTTGCTGCTAAAAAGATGTTTGAATCCAGGCAGGATCCCATGCAAACTCTTCTATCTCTTCTTCCTAGAGTGTCTGTGTTCTACTCCCCACCCAAACTGGCTGAAAACATGAGCATCTGATCCTCGTACAACCTTGTTGAACAGTCTGTTCCTTCGTTCTCCTTATCAAAGAACTCAGCCTGGTTATAGAGGCTCAGGCTCCCCAGGGAAAGCCATGCTGAGACCTAGTGTCACATCCACCTTATCTGTGTTGTACTATTCTGTCCTTCTTTAAACTCTTCATCTGTTTTCCTGATACCGAGGTGAGGCTTAATGGTCTGTAATCCCCAGGTTCCCAGCGGTGCCTCTGGGAGAGATTGGGCCCATACTAACAACTTTCCAATTTCTGGCAACAGTGTCTCTTGTAACCCCATTTCTCTGTTGACCATTTCACACTTCATATCCATCCAAACCCCAGAGTCCCACTGTCCTTACTGGTCATGTCCAGCTCCCAAAGATATATATATATTGAAATATATATATATATTTTTTTTTTTGAGAGAAGCTTAATGTATTAATTTATTTTAAAACGTGTATTTGGATTTATTGTGTGCACAGCATTGAACTAGACAATGCTGGAGGCCTCCTCAAGATGAAGGAAACATATAGTTTCTGGTTTTCAAATGATGTTAAGATCCAGATTGACATGTACACAAATGAGACAAGTGAGGCTGGGTAGGGGTAAGCATGAGGAGGAGGAGGGTGGAAAGCTAAGCATGAGTTAAATCTGCAATGTATCGGCTGCAAGATGTAAATTTTATAGTGAAGATAGGGTACTTATAGAGAAAGGCTGATGGGTAAAGTCCAAGAAGGCTCTAGGGACAGGCAGAGGGCCCATTTCAATGCCATCTCTGAGACCTATTAAGTGTAGAGTGTCCTCTTAGGCTAGAAGAGTAGTCCAGAGTTCTGGTTGAAAGGGACATTTTGCGTAAGTGAAAACAGGGCAAACACATAAAAAAGTAGCTGAAACACCATCTTTAATGATATATAAAGGAGATCAAGACAGTGAACTGCTTAAGTGATTGTTTTTAGTTTAAATCTAGGACTCAAGTAAGGTTTCTGCTAATTAATTTTTTGTACTTTGTTTTCAGACTGAGCATCTCATTAATGCATCCTCTAATGGAAGACACATTTTATGTAATATTCCTTGTGTGCAGAATGTGTGTGCATTTATTGCACATGTAGTTTATGCTTTCTTTTTTGATCCTCATACCCACCTTGTCAACAGGGCAGATCTTAGCTCAAAAATTATGAGACTTGTTCCAGTTTCTCCCTAACCAGAGGGTAATTATCTGGAAGTTAAGGAACATTTTGTGTCTCTAAGGGCCATAAAAGGGCTGAACTGAAAAGTTTGAGACAGAGATGCTGCAAAAATCTCAAAAGCTTTCCTCGGTTCTGTGCTCTTATTAAAGAACAGAATAGCAACCAATGTTTGGGTAAAGCAGGTCACCTGGGACTACATCCAAAGTAACACCTCTGGTGCTAAAGACATTTCTAGAACCCTGAGGTTCTGAGAGGAGGTTTCAGCAGGATCAGAAATTCAGAAATTGCTGAGTTCATGAAGAAGAATGAAGACTCAAGTCCACAGGTCCAGGGCTAATGAGGGATGAAGCCAGAGGTAGGGTCAATGGATTCATAGCTGTAAGATCACCGATGTGTGCTCTTCCTTCAAAGGATGTCTTTAGCCTCAACTGCTTTTATCTTTAGATTTTTATGACCCATCTCATTGTCCTGACCCTGAGGACAGGGATTCAGAGACCTTATGGGAGTTTAAAGCAGTTAAAACATCTCTGAGTCCTCTAAGTAGAGACATATCTTTATCAGTGTCCATGCCCTCATAAGCCCAGGCTGGGTTCTTTAGTGGGACTTGAGGTTCAGTAATGGGGACAATATCCACAGCAATCCTGATATACTGTATTCCACAGGTGACAGTGAGGGTTATGCAAGGTACATCTTCTTGGGAAGAGTTCTCCTTCTCCAGGACAGGGTAAAAAAAGGTGGCAGCCAATTAATTAAGTTTAAGGATTCTAATTTAACTTAAGACACTGGCTCTTAAACCAAATGAGACAAAGCATGGCAACAGTACCTGAAGCCTGTACTAAGCATGGACCATTGACGGTGTTAGATGTTATTTTGACCTAGGACCCAGGAAAGCATAAATTTTGTCTTAGCTCAGCCTCTTCTTTTTCTTATGTATTTACAAAGATATACATTTATAAAGAGCAAAGGCAAACTTACATTTTACTGTTAGCTGGGATTGAGACCCAATCCAGCACAGAGAGCTTTGGCAGGCTGGGCTGGAGCACTTTTCCTCAAGGCATGTAGAACTCAGGAGTCTCAGCCAAGGGTCAATTCAACATGCTAGTTAACACAGGGCAAAAATAAGCAGAGAGAAATAGACTTATCTAGGTGCCAAGCTAAACCACCTGGGCAGTAGCCTCAGGACTCTTGCTGTTAAATTTATTAGTTTTTTTATTCTATGTTTCAAGCCTTTGTCTTGAAAAAAAATCATTGCCTTCTTCAAGGTCTCAAAGGTTTTCGTTGGTTTTTTTTTTTTTAGAGCATCTGAATTTGGAACCTCTGGAATAACTTATTTATTTATTGATTGATTGATTGATTGATTGCTGTGTTAGGTCCCCGCCGCTGCGTGCAGGCCCCCTCCAGTTGCAGCGAGCGGGGGTCACTCTTCGTTGCGGTGCGCGGGCTTCTCATTGTCGTGGCCTCTCCAGCTGCGAAGCACGGGCTCTAGGCACGTGGGCTTCAGTAGTTGCAGCACGTGGGCTCAGTAGTTGTGGCTCGCAGGCACTAGAGCGCAGGCTCAGCAGCCCTGGCGCACGGGCCTAGTTGCTCCACGGCATGTGGGATCTTTCCGGACCAGGGCTCGAACCCGTGTCCCCTGCATTGGCAGGCAGACTCTCAATCACTGCACCACCAGGGAAGCCCTCAAAGGTTTTTTCTTATGTTTTCCTCTAGGAGTTTTATAGTTTTAGTTTTATATTTTGTTCTGTGATCTATTTCTAGTTAATTTTTGGTATGATATGAGGTAAGGGTTGAGGTTACTTTTTTTCCCGTATAGATATTCAGTAATTCCTGCAACGTTTGTTGAAGATTGCCCTTTCCCCATTGAATTACCTTGTCACCTTTTTGAAAATGTATATGTGTGAACTGTCTAATCTGGTCCGTTGATCCATTTTTCTATCCTTACATCAATATCACACAGTCTTGATTACTATAGTTTTACAGTAAGTCTTGAACTCAGGTAGGGTAAGTCTTCCAACTTTGTACTTCTTTTTCAAAATTGTTTTGAATATTCTAGATCATTTGCAATTCCATATACATTTTAGAATCAGTGTGTCACTTTCTACAAAAAAAGACTGCTGAGGTTTTGACAGGGAACACTGAATCCACAATCAATCTGGAGAAAACTGATACCTTAACAATATTGAGACTTGCAATTCATGAACATATATATGTCTCTCAATTTAGGTATTATCAATTTATCATAACAACATTTTGTAGTTTTCAATGTACAGGTCTTGCATATATGTATTAAATATATTCCTATTTCATTTTTTAAAGTGTAAGTGATACTGTTTCTTTGATTTTTGTTTTCTAATTTTTCACTGATATTCTATAAAAATGCAATTGATTTTATATATTTTCCTTATAACCATGACCTTGCTAGATTTGTTTATTAGTTCTAGAAGATTTTTTTAATAGATTTCTTAACGATTTTCTGCATACATAATCATGTTGTATTTCACATGGCGTTTTTTAAAGCAATGATATTACCTGCTTGAAAAAGTGGCCCAATTCTTGTCTTGGGAACTGACCAATAATTACTATTTCCTCATCTTTGGGAAAATCATAGAAGATATCCATGGATGAGGGCATGTTGATTACACAATGACTCAGTAACCAGCAGTCACTGATTTCCCTGATTGAGGAGAATGTGAAAGAGCTTGGGAAATGCCTGTTGGTGTACCTCCTTAAGAAAGAGGTAGACAGGGTAGGAGAATAAAGACCAAAGAGAAAATCAAAGAGTAAAGGATTTTAAGGGACTGTGGGTTGTACCAGTCCTCCAATCAGGAGAGGACTGACTTCTTGAAGCATGTGTCTGGGCTGTGGCAGAGTCTGCTAAGATATCCCACTCTTAATGAATCATTTGTGTGGGCAAATGTTATCATCAGTATCTCCAGGGATTCTTCTGTGCTGAATAGGACACTGCAGAACTTATGGGTGCTGGCACAGCTCTCTCCTCTGTTTCTTCAGGTCATTATTTGCAAGAATAACTTGGAAGAAGTAGGGTTATCTGGGAGGTGAATGACTGCCTAAGACATGTCTGAGAATGGAATTTGGATTTGGAGATCTACTATTAGAAATCATGAGCTCTTGGTTTGAGATACAGTTGTCATGGCATTTTGAAAAGATCAAGGGCTTTGGAGTTAGACAAACCAGGGTTCAAATCTCACTTCTGATGGATGTTCTCCATTTTCCTTCAGACCCACTTTCCACCCTTCACCTTGCTCTGTGTGCTGGGAGGCTGACCCAAAGTTTATTCTTTTGCTTCTTGTTGGGTTTAGCCAGTGGGAGGTTCTGGCAGGTAATTTGAGGGTGGGAAGTGAGATCAGGATATTTATTATCCCAGCTCCCCCTCTGCTGGGTTGCTGTTTGACTGTGGCTGCTCCTGACAGGTGTCCCTCTCCTACAGCTTTCGCTCCAGGTTCTAGTAACCACTGACCCTTCTTTCCCTTCATGCCCAAGGATAGTGAAAGCTTTCTGCTATTTCTATCCATGGTTTGCTTTCTCACCCCTTGCAGATTTTCTGTAACTCTGCTCACACCTTAAAATTGTTCCTTCATTAAACTTTCTTTAATCATCTCTTTTGAGGATGTCATCTGGGCCCTGTTATAACACCCCAGCTCCTTAATAGCTCTGGAACTTTGAGAAAGTTATTTAGGCTCCTGAGTGTCAGTTTTTTCATCTATAAAGTGGGAATGAAAATACATATATGAGAGAATACATGTAAACAGCACATAGTAGCTACCTAGTAAGTGGTACCTGTCATCATCATTGGTAGTAACTGTTATCACATGAGGACTGGCAAGCTCATGATGTCCCCATGACTATTCAGATAAAGTTGTAGAGCTGTTTATTACTTATCCAGAAGTGTTAAGACTGAAGGGAGGAATCTCAGGGAATGAAAGGTGAACACTGGGCAAGGGGTTGGAAAGACTTTTTAGTACTATGAAATAGCATAATTTTGATATTTTAATACCAGAAGGGATATAGCTTTAGGGTCTCAGAGACTTGATGGGAGGATCCTCATACCTGAATATGGCAATGGAGGTGTTCACTTTGTTGAAGAGGAGAAGATTTTCAGAAGAGTCATGGTAGTGCCACATATCACAAGACAAATCATTGAACAGGGATGCATTGAGCTCTGAGTCAAATCTTGAGAAAGGCAGAAGTATAAAAGAAAAGTTGTTATTGACACGGGGCATCCTGTAGATCTTCCAGCCAGATGGAAGAAATGAATCCCTGACCCAGATTGCAGGTCTGGTTAAGGAAGCAAGGTGTATGGGTATTGTATCTTGATTGTTCCTGCTTATATATATATCATCACTTGATGCCCACTGCTACTCCAGCTGGCTGATCCTTTCCTTCCTCCATGTCTCAGTCTCTTAGAGGAGCCCACAACCCATTTTGGCAGAAGTCTCTTTGAGTTGACTCAGTGTTCCCTTCTTTCCAGGCCACACATGCCTGCCTGGATAGAGGGGTCAGAGTGGGTTGAAGTAAAAACTCCCCATCTTGGTACTTGGAACCTCTCTCCTCACAGACCCTCAGGCTCCATCACTGAGTCTGACAAGTCATGCAAGGCTTCTCTTCTCTTGAAGTAAATGATCTCCAAGAGATCCTGCAAGTCCTCTTACGATTAACTTTCTGTTGAGTGCCCCTACCTCACCAGTTATTCTGACATAACCCAAATATCTGAGCTCTTCTCCCCAGGAGGCTCCTCAATTCCCATATAATTCAAAGGATAAAGTTAGAAACCAGACAGTTTCAGAGCTAAGCAAATCTCAGATTCTACCGAGCTTCTAATAAATACTTACTTGCCCTACAATTTTTTCCCTCCCAGCAGGTAGATAAAGGGATGAGACCCTCTTCTGTATTTAATTGTGATCAGAAAGGAGAGAAAATTGAGAGAAAGAGCTTGTGTTAACCAAGGGGAAAAAAGAAATCTAGAGAAAAGATTTGGCTAGCTTGAAATTATAAAGTGATAGATGTCTCACAAGAGTTGGGAAGGTCCCTGTGTGGACATTTTGTGTATGAAATTGCGTACAATCCTGATGAAGAAGAAACAGAGTGGTCCCTGAATAGAAAGAATCCTCTGGCTTCACAGCAACTCTCTATGTGAGCTCAGATATTCAAAGGACATGACTAGAAACCAAAGAATGAACACAGAGGTTGATGAAGATTTGTGCAAATGACGTCAGAAAAGCAAAAGCTCAGGATAAACTGTGACTTGTGGACAATGCTCAGTACGTCATAAAAGACACAAAATTCTGTTTGGAGCAAACTGAAGAGTTAAAAAAAAAAAAAAAAGAAGGCAAAAGCAAATGCCTTGGGTAAATGCTTTCAAAGCCGTTTAAAAACTCTTGGCCTTCATTCGCTCTGTCAAGGACAATGACCTTATGAATGGACAGGGTAGAACAAACAGGAGCATAAAAAAGATCAATGAAGGCCAAACTGGTGAAGAGACTGTGAATGAGCCCAAAGCTGATTCAAACCTCCTGCCCAGGAACATCGTATTTTAGGGAACTGCGAGACCTTGCAAATGAGATTACTGGGCCATTTTCGGTTATCTTGGAGGAGCTGTGAAAAATGGGGGATGTGTGTCAGAGACTGGAATCAGCTAAGCACAGTCATGATTCTCTAAAAGGGGAAAAAGTGGGTTATGTAGAGAGATTGTAAACTTAAATGTTTATGGAGACCAGAAAATAACTAAAAAGAGTCAAGTAGGGCAGTTGGAGACTCTAGTGAGCGGGAAAGGGCAGGCTCCCTCTTAAAAGGGCAGCTGTTACTGAGCTCCAGCTGCTTGTTGCCATGCCCAGAAGTGCTAGAACTTCAACATTTTTATGTTAACTTTTGTTATTTTTCAAATGGGAATAGCTATTTAAATTTAAAAAATATATCGCATGGGCTAAATTAAAGATATCTGCAGACAGATAGGGCCAACAGGCCACCAGTTTATGACCTTTGCCCATAGATGTGCCGTCTTGCAGCTAAGAAGCTAGGATAGTCTATTAAAAGATCACCTGGTAAACATTTTAAAGGAACTGATGGTCTTCAGAAGCTGCGTGGGTTTACTAGGACTAACATGCCACATGCTAACCTCTCTCACTTCTTAGATTGGCAGAGGGCTGTGGTACCCTTGGGTGCTCTGATTTCAGCAAGGCTCTGACAAGGAGAGCTATATTCTCCTTGGGAACCAGATGGAGCAGTTCAAATGGAATGTCAGTACTTCTAGGTAGATTCTTAGCTGACGTGAAAAATTATGCTCGAGGTTAATGGACTAATAAACAAGTACTGACCAATAGGAATGGGTCTATACTGTTGTCTTTTTTTTTTTTTTTTTTCCCCCTCTCTCTTTGGAGGAAGTGATCATAATTTATTTATTTATTTTTTATATAGCAGGTTCTTATTAGTTATCTATTTTATACATATTAGTGTATATATGTCAATCCCAATCTCTATTCTCTTGTCTTTGACCAATTAAATTTTAGAGCCCAGAAATAAACTCAAGAATTGGCTCATGGCTTGATGCCTGCAGGGTACTGTGAGAATATCAACTACTTGATCGTGGCTCAGTATTTTGTAGCCCAGGGGTCAGCAAACTGACCTAGTTTGTATAAATACAGGGTTTTGTTAATTGAAGTATAGTTGACTAAAAATATTGTATTGGTTTCAGGTATACAACATAGTGATTCAATATTTTTATAGATTATATACCATTAAAGTTATCACAAAATAATGGCTATATTTCCCTGTGCTGTACAATATATTCGTGTTGCTTATTTATTTTATACATAGTATTTTGTATCTCTTAATATCCTACCCCTAACCATAAAAAAGAATGAAATTCTGCCTTTTGTAATTAAAGTTTTATTGGAACACAGCCACACCCATTATTTTACACACTTTTTCTGCTTTTGATAGACAACAACAGATGAGTAATTGTGACAGAGACTGGATGGCTAGCAAAATCTAATATACTTACTACCTGTCCCTTCACTAAAAAACTTTGCTGACTTTCTGATGTAGCTAACATCATATTAGTAATCTTAGTGACCTTTTTTTTTTCTTTTTCTTTTTTTAATTTTTAAAATTTTTATTAGAGTATACTTGCTTTACAATATTGTGTTAGTTTCTACTGTACGGCAAGTGAATCAGCTATACGTATACATATATCCCCTCTTTTCTGGATTTCCTTCCCATTTAGGTCACCACAGAACATTGAGTAGAGTTCCCTGTGCTATACAGTAGGTTCTCATCAGTTATCTATTTTATACATAGTATTAACAGTGTATATATGTCAATTTCAATCTCCCAATTTGTCCCACCCCCTCTTCCCCCCTTGGTATCCATACGTTTGTTCTCTACCTCTGTGTCTCTATTTCTGTTTTGTAAATAAGATTGTCTATACCAGCAAAATCTAATACACTTACTATCTGTCCCTTCACTAAAAAACTTTGCTGACTTTCTGATGTAGCTAACATCATATTAGTAATCTTAGTGACCTTTTACACTGTTGAATAATGTTGATTAACGTTGGATTTGTCAGTAATGGTCAATAAATGCCCAAAGTCTATGTCATATGAACTGCTATCAAGCCACATCTTCTTTTTTTTTTTAAACATCTTTATTAGAGTATAATTGCTTTACAATGGTGTGTTAGTTTCTGCTTTATAACAAAGTGAATCAGCTATACATATATCCCCATATCTCTTCCCTCTTGCGTCTCCCTCCCTCCCACCCTCCCTATCCTACCCCTCTAGGTGGTCACAAAGCACAGAGCTGATCTCCCCGTGCTATGCGGCTGCTTCCCACTGCTATATATTTTACATTTGGTAGTGTATGTATGTCCATGCCACTCTCTCACTTTGTCCCAGATTACCCTTCCCCCTCCCTGTGTCCTCAAGTCCATTCTCTAGTAAGTCTGTGTCTTTATTCCTGTCTTGCCCCTAGGTTCTTCATGACCATTTTTTTTTCTTTTTTTTTTAGATTCCATATATATGTGTTAGCATATGGTATTTGTTTTTCTCTTTCTGACTTACTTCACTCTGTATTACAGACTCTGGGTCCATCCACCTCACTACAAATAACTCAATTTCGTTTCTTTTTATAAGCCACATCTTCTTGACTCTTAGATTGAAACAATCAATATAGTGAATCAAAGAGCAGAGTTTAAATTTATTCTTGATAAAATTCAGCTTGTCATTTCATAATTTTTTGTCCAGTGTGTTGATAATGACTTTGGCTTCATGTCCAATGCATCCCACTTTTGAGGTGGGCCAGGGTGAGCCATGTGAGGTAAGATTCAGAAGCCTGGGCCCAGATTATAGAGTGGTCAGAAGTAGATCTAACCTGAGGACAAGTTCAACATGAGGACCCATGAGAAGAGTTAAGGGTCAAGGTCAAAGAAATCATGTCCATCATCATTGTGATGGACAAAGGCAGAGCAAGAGGTCAGAGGATCAATTAATGCAGAAGTAGGACTGGAAGTGAGATTAACATGAGGGAAAAGCAAGAGAGTTCTGGATTTTGTCTGTTAAGAGGGCAAGGGTGCCCAGAGTGCTCTCTTCCTGGATGCTGGCTACAGGAAGTAATTACATTTAGATGCGTTCTTGAGGATGGGGCCTCCATGATGGGATTAGTATATTTACAGGAAGAGGAAGAGACCAGAGTTCACTCTCTCTGTCTGGTGAGGACACAGTGTGAAGGCAAACATCTGCAAGCCAAGAAAAGGGATCTTACCAGGAATGAAATCTGCTGGCACCTTGATCTTGGAACCCCTTAGCCTCCAGCACTGTGAGAGATAAATGTCTGTTGTGTACCCCACTTAGTCAATAGTATTTTGTTATAGCAGCCTGAGTTAAGACAGATGTCATCAATTTTACCTTTTAAAAAAAAGTGATAAAAATCACATAACATAAAATTTACCATCTTAACCATTTTTAAGTGTACAGTTCAGTAGTATTAAGTTCATTCACATTCTTGTCCAACAGATCTCCAAATCTTTTTGATCTTTCAAAACTGAAATTCTATACCCATTAAACAACTCCTCATTTCCTCTCAGTTTTACTTTTTAAAACAAAAAATTATCAAAGCAGCTAAAGAGAAACACCACCAGATATTTAAGAAACTGTACTTCAAAAACAAAAAATAAAGTAGATGCAATTTGGCATATTTTCATTGCTTGCTAATTAGTATCCTCTTTTCCACTTAAGTCTTTGAAGAGAAAAAATGTAATTCCTTCTCCCATTTACATATTTGAGCATTGAGATCTTCAGGGGCTGGGACCCAGAATTTTGACTCTTGGTAGAAGGATCCCACTTAGTGTCCTTCACAGCTATGACTGGCACGTGGGAGAAACCTCAGAGGAGGACATGTCTCTTCTCTGGTGGCATGCCCCAAAGACTTATTTTTAAAGAACTGACTCCTAATGTCTTCCTTCTTGCTACTGAAGAAATTCCCTAGGGTTTTAGAATTCTTTCTTCCCAGAAAAGGATTTTTTCATACTTTTTTCATATTCTTTCTTATTCACACTCTTTTTTTTCATATTTCTTCCATATGGCTTGACCAAAGCCCATAGAGGAGATTGCTATCACGTGCATTCCACATTTTCAAGCATGAAACATGGTCAGTATATTTGCCCTGATGAGAAAGGGCTCTCCAGTTCCTAAAAATTATTTGCAATTCGCCAGTTTATCTACTAAACAATTTCTCCATATGTGCAATTCTCCTGTAAATTTTGGTGTTTTTTAAAATATTATTTATTTATTTTAAAATATTTATTTATTTATTTATTTAGGCTGCTCTGGGTCTTAGTTGCGGCATGTGGGATCTTCGTTATGGCACGTGGACTCCTAGTTGCAGTATGCAAACTCTTAGTTGTGGCATGCACGCGGATCTAGTTCCCCGATCAGGGATTGAACCCGGGCCCCCTGCATTGGGAGCGAGGTGTTGTACCCACTGGACCAGCAGGGAAGTCCCAGTGGTTGTTTTTTTAAAATATAGATTGCTCTTTGAAAGTGCTAGGAGTTATTGATCTCTACACAATGCAACTTTTAAAGTGGAAATATTTTTATATTCTCTGAAAATACATGATGTAAAAAAAATTCAGAGGTTAGAATCCAAATAAAAGTCCTACTGCAATCATACTCTCAGAGATTGTCCTTTATGTCTTAAAAACGAAAGCAACAAATATTTAAACAGAATTTAACAAGAGCTTTTGTGTATCAGTTCAACAGAATGTGTTTATCCTGTCCGCGAGCTGCTGTAGAATGTGACATTGGTTTTGAAGTTGTGTGGTTGAGGACCAAGATTCCAGAGTCAGAGAGACGTGGACTTGACTGAAGTCTCTACCACTTACTAGCTGTTACCCTGGAGCAACTTACTTCATTTCTCTTATGCTCAGTGTCCTCATCTTTGATGTAAGGATGTTAATAATCTTCAGTGTAGGGATAATTACTCACAGGCTTGTGGGATGATGTGATGTAGAACATCTGAGTGCCTAGCATTAGTGCCTGTGATATAGCAGATGCTCAATATTGGTGGTATCATAATTACTGTATCAGTTTTTAAATTTTTAGTTGTGGTAAAATACGCATAACAAAATTTACACTTAACAATTTTTAAGTGTACAGTTCAGTGGTATTAAGAACATTCACATGATTATATAACTGTCACCACCATCCTTATACTAATTGTTAATATGGTTTTAATGCCCTCTCCTGAAAAAAAAAGAAAAGCATGAATTTACCTCTTCTGTGTGAGGCTTTGTCAGAATAGACTCCTTCCTAGTCTCTCAAAATCTTTTGAAACATGGTCAAATCTGTCTGTGTCTATATTTTGAAAACCCCTTCGTGTGAAGTGTTCAAGGCATCGGACTGATTCTGGTGTTACCTTGTATTTGTAGCTTTAGAGGTGGGGGCTAAACAGACCTGCTCAGCTACTCTAGGGTAAAAGTAATTCCCAGATGCCCTCACTGACACTTTGCAGTGTCTTCCTCAGCTGACGTTTCTGACTGCTGCCGGCCTAGGCTCTGCTAATGGAGGTTTATAAAGGCCTTCACAATTCCTATGGTAACCCAGGAGAAAGGCTGTTGCCATGGGGACTAGTCAAGCCTATCTAAACCTTCCATCCCCATCAGACAGATGAGAATGATGTGAGAATGAATCCTTTACTAGTTCACCGTCTGAAATTGCTAACAATTATCTCTGTTTTAGGAAAAGGATTCATCATTTCTTTCAGGTGGAAACTCATTCACATTTTCAGCTTGAAAGAATTATTATTTAAAAGCTTTCTTGATCTTGGTTTCAACCAGAGTCACCCAGAGAATGAAATGGCTGGTGATGGAACCACTTCCAAATTTCTGCACTGTTCCCAGCCACTAAATAACATTTGTCACAAGCATGTGAACTCCATATTGTTTTAAAAGAATAATGTTTTTTTGAAATATATTAACCCTAAGCATATGTCTATTAATGCATTTTCACATTGTTTTATAATTGATTCTAGAAGAATCTGAGCTCCCCAAAGACAGGGTCTATGTTTTATTTACCTCCATGACCCCAGCATCTAACCCATTGTGTTGCAATATGAGGGATTCAGCAAATGAATGAATGAATCAATCTATCAATGTACACCCTCATGTTGATGATGGCAGAGATAGTGGGTATTGGTGTTCAAGTGTGTAATAGAAGCTACCTCTAAAACATTTATTCATTTATTTATTTTATTTTATTATTTATTTATTTATTTATTTATTTATTCATTCTTGGCTGTGTTGGGTCTTCGTTTCTGTGCGAGGGCTTTCTCCAGTTGCGGCAAGCTGGGGCCACTCTTCATCGCAGTGCGTGGGCCTCTCACTATCGTGGCCTCTCTTGTTGTGGAGCACAGGCTCCAGACGTGCAGGCTCAGTAGTTGTGGCTCATGGGCCTAGTTGCTCTGCGGCATGTGGGATCTTCCCAGACCAGGGCTCGAACCCGTGTCCCCTGCATTGGCAGGCAGACTCTCAACCACTGCGCCACCAGGGAAGCCCTATTCATTTATTAAAAGACAGTTTGTTAATGCTTACCAGCTTCATTTATTCAACAATGGCACAGTTCCTGCTTTTAATTCATGGAGCTAATCTTTAGGTATATAACACTGAACAGGACAAAGTCCCCATCTTCCTGGAGCTCCTGGTCTGCAGGCAGAGACAGACATATACTGCTGTCAGAGTAAAATGAGATTGGTGTTAGAATAGAAGCATAATCACCAAAACCAGATTTAATTCAGACTGGGGCTCAGGGAGAGAGATGAAGTTTGAGCTGGGCCTTGATGGATGAGTAGGAGTTTTATAGGGAGATGAGGCAGGTAAAAGGTGGTTGTGTGGGAAAGATGAGATGAACCATTTAAGGCAGCAGGAAGAGCATATGTTTAAGAACATAGTGCATTGAGGGAGTGGTAAATATTCTGAGGTGACTGAAATATAGATTTTATGAAGGATGAGGCAGGAGGCTGACGTGTAGCCAGGTTATTATGAGTCTAATATGCTATTCTTACCCACATTCTCCTCCTGGGAAAGTGAGCACTGAGAGCCTGGGCCTGGTGTGGGGATCTGGACATCAGGGCTGCGTGAGGACCTACCCCCAGATATGGGGTGGAGAGGGCCCACAGAGTACTTCCAGGAAGTAAGGCAGGCCCAGGCCCAGAGTTACAGCATGAGAAGGTCCACCATTCAGAGGGTCAAAGGACCAGACCCGCCTTTGGCATAGCCAAGAGGAGTGGCAGGGTTGGAGAAGGTGGCCAGGAGGTTGGGTCTGATGTTAGAGCCAGTTCTCTTTTAGAGGGTGCTTATGCTCCTGCCTGCAGCTGGCCTGAATTGGGGCAACACTAAGGAATTTAAAGATTTTTTTCAGTAGAGGTAAGACATATTCACAGAATTCATATCTGTGTTTTACAGACATCCTTCTAATGCAGGCAATAAGTAAGATGGGCAGAAGGGGAAAACCTGGAGCTAGGGGCAGAGGTCCAGGGATAAATCAGTAAATAGCTCTAGCATGGAGAAGGGAGATGAGTTCTCTCCTTCTTTTCTTTCAAATATTTACTGATCGCTTATTTGCTGTGGGTTGTGCTAGGTTCTAGGAATGCAGAGATGTATAAGATATGGGCCTGCCCAGGAGTTTCTCTGAGTCTACTGAGAGAGATGCTCAAGTAAAATATGAATCTTTATGTAGTCTGGTATATCAAGAAGTATATCAGGTGGGCTTGGCACATGGCTGGCTTTTAAACCCTTATTGAAAGAATGAATTAATTAGAATTGACAGTTGTTTAATGTTTGGTGTAGAGGGCAAGAGAGAGGAAGTGGTTGAAGATAATCTGATGCAGTTTCTGTAACTGAGCAGATGGTGAGCCAAGAAGGCAGAACTATAGGAAGAATATTGGGCAGCAGGGAAGACCATGCTTTCCAGTGCTACCATAATAAGGAAGCAAATTTCAGGCTGGTGGGAAAGATATCTTGGAGGCTGAGGTTCTTATGTGCTTACTTTTTGAAGTGTAAGGTAATCTGTGTCTTACCTATATGAAGGACACATGCAGAAGGTGGCTATTAGCCATGCTGTCAGCAAGAGATAATAATTTTGCTTTGCCTTCTCTCAGTCTATCCCTCTTTAGCGTTCATCTTTCCAGATTGTATAACCCTGGATAGTTAAATCATTCCCATATGCATTACTTTCATTACTTAGCCATTAGAGGGTTGTGTGGTATTGTGGAGAGTGCATAAAATTAGGGATCAAAGGCATTAAGTTCAAAACCCACCTTATCACTCATTACCTGTGTGACTTGGGCCAATATTTAATCCTTTCTGAGTTCAACTTTCTTCCATGTAAAGTGGGAATAATAAGTGCCCTGCTTCCCTCCCAGGATTCTTATAAATAACAAATGAAAAATGTTTTGTGAAGTGTAAAGTTCAGTGCAGCCAAGAGTTGCCATCATTACTTGGGAAGCTCTTTCCTTACTTTCTTTAGTTGTGCTGCATCTTTCTCAAGTAATATGTAAAACAGACACGATGAGCTTTTTCCTTGCCTTAAGCTGACACTGTAAGAGTCAGGGATTGGTGATGGTGTAAAGCTCAAGGATTGAGTAAGGACATCTATGGTCTGTTTTGCACATTACTTGACCCTCCTCTCCAAAAAGGGCAGAAAATTTGTTTTTTTTTAAACTACATTAAACTGTGCCCAATTTAAACTGCTTCATCCAATTGTCACACATTTAGGGTAGAAATAGGAATGATGGAAGGAAGCTACACAAAGGAAGATTTTATTCAATAATAATAAAAAAAAAAAGTCCTCACAATTAGGGCAGCAAAAAAATTGGAGGGACTTCCTGAAGTGGCACTGAGTGGCTCCTGGCATATCATGGAGAGTTCTTAATAAATTATTAACTATCATTTATCTTACAGTTATTTCATAGACTTCCAGAGTAAGATGGTACCAAGGATGCACTGCCCTTATCAAAATGATTTAGAAAGTGTTATCTCTTTTTCTACACACCAGAAGAAATTATATAAAATTGGTGTCATTTCTTTCTTAAATGTTTAGGATAATTTACATCTGGGCATGGAGTTTTCTTTGTGGAATATTTTTTAATAGCATGTTCAATTTATTTAATAGAAATAGAATTTTCACATTTCTAAAATTCATTTTCTTTCTGTTTTAGAAAGCTGTGCTCTAGGAATTTATCTATTTCATCAAAGTTGTCAGATTTATTGGCACAAAATTTTTCATAATACCTTGTTCCTATCATTTTTATTCCTGTAGGTTCAGTAGTGATGTACTCTCTTTCGTTCCTGATACAGCAAATTTGTGCATATTTCTTTTTACTTAATGAATCTTGCCAGGAGTTTATCAATTTTATCAGTCTTTTCAAGGAAACATACTTTGGTTTTGTTCATTCTGTTTTTTGTATATTTGTTTTCTATTTCATTAATTTCTCCTCTTTATTGTTTTCTTCCTTCTTTTTAGAGTTTACTTTGCTGTTCTTTCTTCTGAGTTCTTGAGATAGATACATAGGTCATTGATTTTTAGTTCTTATTATTTTCTAATATAAGCTTTTAGATTTATTTTCCTCTCAGTACAGTTTTAACTTATCCTCTCCCAAGTTTTCATATGCTGTATAATTTTTATCATTCAATTAAACATATGTTTTAATTTCCATTATCATTACTTCTTTGACCCATGAGTGTTATAAGAATTATATTGCTTAATTTCCACATATAGGGGAATTTTTGAGTCATCTTTTCATAACTGATATCTAACTTAATTCCACTGTGGTCGGAAAACATAATTCATTTCAATTCTTTGAAATTTGTTAAAGCTTATGGTTTAGTGTATGTCAATTTTAGTAACTGCTCCTCATGCACTTCAAAAGAGCATATATTCCATCTTTGTCTGCAGTGTTCTATGTATTTCAATTAGGTTAAATTTGTTAATTGCATTAGTTAGATCTTCTTTGTTTTTACTGATTTTTTCCTGCTATTTGTTATTATGAGAAGTGTATTAAGTTTTCCATAATGATGCACATTTAACTATTTATTTTCGTTCTGTAAAATTTTGCCTTATTTTGAAACTATATTACTGGATGCATACAAATTTAGAAATTGTTATATCTTCCTGGTATAACTGAACCTTTTATTATTATCAAAAGTATCTGTTATTTCTGGCAATGATTTTTTTCTTAAAATTTACTTTGTCTGATATTTATGTAGCTGTATCAACTATCTTTTGGTTAGTGTTTGTATGATATATCTTCTCTATCATTTTACTTTTAATCTTTCTCTGTTCCTATATTTAAAACTCTTATAAGCACCTATGAATAGGTTTTATATTTTGTTTTTATTCAGTTTCTAATCTTTGTCTTCTAATAAAAGTATTTAGTATTTATATTTATGTAAATAATATATTTATATATATTTTAGTTTATGCCTATAATTAATGTTTTTTCTATTCTACCTGTTTTATGTTTGTTTTTTTCTTTTTCCCCACTTTTGGATTAACAAACTTCTTTTATTGTTACTGTTACATTTTCACTCTCTATTAGTTTGTATGTAGGATACTCTTCTACATACCCTCAAAACAAACATCAAAATCCATAGGCTCCTTTAGAAATTTTCTAATTGTCTTAATAATGTCTTTTACAGATCCAGGATACAATCAAGGTCTTGTGTTGCATTTAGCCATCGTGCCACTTCAGTCTGGAATAGTTCTTTACTCTTCCCTTATCTTTCATGACATTGACATTTTTGAAGAGTTTAGTCCCATAATTTTGTAGAATGTTTCCCAATTTGGATTTCTCTAATTCTTGTAAGATTAGATTCAGGTTATGTATGTTTGTCAGGAAAATCATAAAGGCGTTGACATGTTCTTTTCCATGCATCGCATCAGGTGGCATGTAATGTTGATTTGTTCCATTACTGGTGATGTTTAGTTTTGTCACTTGGTTAAGATGGTGTCTGCAAGGTTATCCACTCTAAAATTGATTAATAGTGAGGGACCTTCAAGATGATGGAGGAGTAAGACATGGAGATCACCTCCCTCCCCACAAATACATCAAAAATACATCTACATGTGGAACAACTCCTACAGAACACCTACTGAACACTGGCAGAAGACCTCAGACTTCCCAAAAGTCAAGAAACTCCCCATGTACCTAGGTAGGGCAAAAGAAAAAAGAAAAAACAGAGACAACAGAATAGGGACGGGACCTGCACCTCTGGGAGGGAGCTGTGAAGGAGGAAAAGTTTCCACACACTAGGAAGCCCCTTCACTGGCAGAGACAGGGGATGGGTGGTGGAAAGCTTCAGAGCCACGGAGGAGAGTGCAGCAACAGGGGTGCAGAGCGCAAAGTGGAGAGAATCCCGCACACAGGATCGGTGCCGACCAGCACTCACCAGCCCTAGAGGCTTGTCTGCTCAGCCGCCAGGGTGGGTGGGGGCTGGGAGCTGAGGCTCGGGCTTCAGAGGTCAGATCCCGGGGAGAGGACTGGGGTTGGCTGCATGAACACAGCCTGAAGGGGGCTGGTGCACCACAGCTAGCTGGGAGGGAGTCCAAGAAAAAGTCTGGAGCTGCCTATGAGGCAAGAGACCATTGTTTTGGGATGCGTGAGGAGAGGGGATTCAGAGCACCACCTAAACAAGCTCCAGAGACAGGTGTGAGCTGTGGCTATCAGTGTGGACACCTGAGACCGGCATGAAACGCTAAGGCTGCTGCTGCAGCCACCAAGAAGCCTGTGTGCAAGCACAGGTCGCTCTCCACACCTCCCCTCCCGGGAGCCGGTGCAGCCCGCCACTGCCAGGGTCCCGTGATCCAGGGACAGCTTCCCCGGGAGAACACACTGCATGCCTCAGGCTGTTGCAACATCACGCTGGCCTCTGCCACTGCAGGCTGGCCCCGTATTCCATACCCCTCCCTCCCCCCAGCCTGAGCGAACCAGAGCCCCCTAATCAGCTGCTACTTTAACCCCGTCCTGTATGGGCAGGGAACAGACACCCTCAGGCAACCTACATGCAGAGGTGGGGCAAAATCCAAAGCTGAACCCCAGGAGCTGTGCGAACAAAGAAGAGAAAGGGAAATTTCTCCCAGCAGCCTCAGGAGCAGCGGATTAAGTCTCGACAATCAACTTGATGTACCCTGCATCTATGGAATACCTGAAGAGACAAGGAATCATCCAAAATTGAGGTGGTGGACTTTGGGAGCAACTGTAGACTTGGGGTTTGCTTTCTGGATCTAATTTGTTTCTGGTTTTATGTTTATCTTAGTTTAGTATTTAGAGCTTATTATCATTGGTAGATTTGTTTATTGATTTGGTTGCTTTCTTCCTTTTTATTTTATATATATATATATATTTTTTCCTTTTTCTCTTTTTCTGAGTGTGTATGTGTATGCTTCTTTGTGTGGTTTTGTCTGTATAGCTTTGCTTTTACCATTTGTCCTAGGGTTCTCTCTGTCCATTTTTGGGGGTTTTTTTTGGGTATAGTTTTCAGTGCTTGTTATCATTGGTGGATTTGTTTTTTGGTTTGGTTGCTCTCTTCTTTCTTTCTTTTTTTGAAATTACTTTTTTATTTTTAATATTTTTAAAAATTCTTTATTTTAATAACTTTATTTTATTTTATTTTTCCATTCTTTCTTTCTTTCTTTTTCTCACTTTTCTTCTGAGCCGTGTGGCTGACAGGGTCTTGGTGCTCCAGCTGGGTGTCAATCCTGAGCCTCTGAGGTGGGAGAGCCAAATTCAGGACATTGATCCACCAGAGACCTCCCAGCCCCATGTAATATAAAACGGCGAAAGCTCTCCCAGAGATCTCCATCTCAGTGCTAAGACCCAGCTCCACTCAACGACCAGCAAGCTACAGTGCTGGACACCCCATGCCAAACAACTAGCAAGACAGGAACACAACCCCACCCATTAGCAGAGAGGCTGCCTAAAATCATAATAAGTTCACAGACACCTCAAAACACACCACCAGATGTGGTCCTGCCCACCAGAAAGACAAGATCCAGCCTCATCCACCAGAACACAGGCACCAGTCCCCTACACCAGGAACCCTACACAGCCAACTGAGCCAACCTTACCCACTGGGGGCAGACACCAAAAACAATGGGAACTATGAACCTGCAGCCTGTGAAAAGGAGACCCCAAACACAGAAAGTTAAGCAAAATGAGAAGACAGAGAAATGCGCAGCAGATGAAGGAGCAAGGTAAAAACCCACCAGACCAAGCAAATGAAGAGGAAATAGGCAGTCTACTTGCAAAAGAATTCAGAGTAATGATAGTAAAGGTGATCCAAAATCTTGGAAATAGAATGGAGAAAATACAAAAAACGTTCGACAAGGACCTAGAAGAACTAAAGAGCAAACAAACAATGATGAACAACACAATAAATGAAATTAAAAATTCTCTAGAAGGGATCAAGAGCAGAATAACTGAGGCAGAAGAACGGATAAGTGACCTGGAAGATAAAATAGTGGAAATAACTACTGCAGAGCAGAGTAAAGGAAAAAGAACGAAAAGAATTGAGGACAATCTCAGAGACCTCTGGGACAACATTAAATGCACTAACATTCAGATTATAGGGGTCCCAGAAGAAGAAGAGAAAAAGAAAGGAACTGAGAAAATATTAGAAGAGACTATAGTTGAAACTTCCCTAATATGGGAAAGGAAATAGTCAAGTCCAGGAAGCGCAGAGAGTCCCATACAGGATAAACTCAAGAGAAAAACATGCCAAGACACATATTAATCAAACTATCAAGACGCATATTAATCAAACTATCAAAGAAAAAATATTAAAAGCAGCAAGGGAAAAACAACAAATAACATACAAAGGAATCCCCATAAGGTTAACAGCTGAACTTTCAGCAGAAACTCTGCAAGCCAGAAGGGAGTGGCAGGACGTATTTAAAGTGATGAAAGGGAAAACCCTACAACCAAGATTACTCTACCCAGCAAGGATCTCATTCAGATTCGAAGGAGAAATTAAAACCTTAACAGACAAGCAAAAGCTAAGAGAATTCAGTGCTTCCAAACCAGCTTTACAACGAATGCTAAAGGAATTCTCTAGGCAGGAAACACAAGAGAAGGAAAAGACCTACAATAACAAACCCAAAACAATTAAGAAAATGGTAACAGGAACATACATATGGATAACAACCTTAAATGTAAATGGATTAAATGCTCCAAGCAAAAGACAGACTGGCTGAATGGATACAAAAACAAGACCCGTACATATGCTGTCTACAAGAGATCCACTTCAGACCTAGGGACATACAGACTGAAAGTGAGAGGATGGAAAAAGATATTCCATGCAAATGGAAATCAAAAGAAAGCTGGAGTAGCAATTCTCATATCAGACAAAATAGACTTTAAAATAAACACTATTACAAGAGACAAAGGAGGACACTACATAATGATCAAGGGATCAATCCAAGAAGAAGATATAACAATTGTAAATATTTATGCACCCAACGTAGGAGCACCTCAGTACATAAGGCAAATGCTAACAGCCATAAAAGGGGAAATCGACAGTAACACAGTAATAGGAGGGAACTTTAACACCCCACTTTCACCAATGGACAGATCATCCAAAATGAAAATAAATAAGGAAACACAAGCTTTAAATGGTGCATTAAACAAGATGGACTTAATTGATATTTATAGGACATTCCATCCAAGAACAACAGAATACACTTTCTTCTCAAGTGCTCATGGAACATTCTACAGGACAGATCATATCTTGGGTCACAAATCAAGCCTTGGTAAATTTAAGGAAATTGAAATCGTATCTGGTATCTTTTCCGACAACAACGCTATGAGACTAGGTATCAATTACAGGAAAAAAAATCTGTAAAAATTACAAACACATGGAGGCTAAACAATACACTATTAAATAACCAAGAGATCACTGAAGAAATCAAAGAGGAAATCCAAAAATACCTAGAGACAAATGACAATGAAAACACAATGAACCAAAACCTATGGGATGCAGCAAAAGCATTCTAAGAGGGAAGTTTATAGCAATACAATCCTACCTCAAGAAACAAGAAACATCTCAAATAAACAACCTAACCTTACACCTAAAGCAGTTAGAGAAAGAAGAACAAAAAAACCTCAAAGTTAGCAGAAGGAAAGAAATCATAAAGATCAGATCAGAAAGAAATGAAGGAAATGATAGCAAAGATCAATGAAACTAAAAGCTGGTTCTTTGAGAAGATAAACAAAATTGATAAACCAGTAGCCAGACTCATCAAGAAAAAAAGGGAGAAGACTCAAATCAATAGAATTAGAAATGAAAAAGGGGAAGTAACAACTGACACTGCAGAAATACATAGGATCATGAGAGATTACTACAAGTAACTATATGTCAATAAGATGGGCAACCTGGAAGAAATGGACAAATTCTTAGAAAAGCACAACCTTCTGAGACTGAACCAGGAAGAAATAGAAAATATAAACAGACCAATCACAAGCACTAAAATTGAAACTGTGATTAAAAATCTTTCAACAAACAAAAGCTCAGGAACAGATGGCTTCACAGGTGAATTCTATCAACATTTAGAGACGAGCTAACACCTATCCTTCTCAAAGTCTTATAAAATATAGCAGAGGGAAGGACAATCCCAAACTCACTCTATGAGGCCACATCACCCTGATACCAAAACCAGACAAAGATGTCACAAAAAAAGAAAACTACAGGCCAGTATCACTGATGAACATAGATGCAAATATCCTCAACCAAATAGTAGAAAACAGAATCCAACAGCACATTAAAAGGATCAGACACCTTGATCAAGTGGGGTTTATCCCAAGAATGCAAGGATTCTTTAATATATGCAAATGAATCAATGTGATACACCATATTAACAAACTGAAGGATAAAAACCACATGATCACCTCAATAGATGCAGAAAAAGTTTTTGACAAAATTCAACACCCATTTATGATAAAAACCTTCTAGGGGGCTTCCCTGGTGGCACAGTGGTTGAGAATCTGCCTGCCAATGCAGAGGATACGGGTTCGAGCCCTGGTCTGGGAAGATCCCACATGCCGCGGAGCAACTGGGCCCATGAGCCACAATTACTGAGCCTGCGCGTCTGGAGCCTGTGCTCTGCAACAAGAGAGGCCACGATAATGAGAGGCCCGCGCACTGCGATGAAGAATGGCCCCCACTTGCCGCAACTAGAGAAAGCCCTCACACAGAAACGAAGACCCAACACAGCCATAAAAATAAATAAATAAATAAACCCAAGTTTAAAAAAAAAAAATTAAAAAAAAAAAAAACCTTCTAGGAAGTAGGCATAGAGGAAACTTACCTCAACATAATAAAGGCCATATACGACAAACCCACAGCCAACATTGTTCTCAGTGGAGGAAAACTGAAACCATTTCCACTAAGATCAGGAACAAGACAAGGTTGCCCACTCTCACCAGTATTATTCAACATAGTTTTGGAAGTTTTAGCCACAGCAATCAGAGATGAAAAAGAAATAAAAGGAATCCAAATCGGAAAAAAAGAAGTAAAACTGTCACTGTTTACAGATGACATTATACTATACATAGAGAGTCCTAAAGATGCTAGCAGAAAACTACTAGAGCTAATCAAAGAATTTGGTAAAGTAGCAGGATACAAAATTCACAGAAATCGCTTGCATTCCTATACACTAATGATGAAAAATATAAAAGAGAAAATAAGCAAACACTCCCATATACCATTGCAGCAAAAAGAATAAAATACCTAGGAATAAACATACCTAAGGAGATAAAAGACCTGTATGCAGTAAACTATAAGACACTGATGAAAGAAATTAAAGATGATACCAACAGATGGAGAGATATACCATGTTCTTGGATTTGAATAAGCAACGTTGTGAAAATGACTATACTACCCAAAGCAATCTACAGATTCAGTGCAATCCCTACCAAACTACCAATGGCATTTTTCACAGAACTAGAACAAAAAATTTCTCAATTTGTATGGAAACACAAAAGACCCAGAATAGCCAAAGCAATGTTGAGAAAGAAAAACGGAGCTGGAGGAATCAGGGTCCCGGACTTCAGACTATACTACAAAGCTACAGTAATCAAGACAGTATGGTACTGGCAGCAAAACAGAATATAGATCAATGGAACAGGATGGAAAGCTCAGAGATAAACCCACGCACATATGGTCACTTTATCTTTGATAAAGGAAGTAAAAATATACAATGGAGAAAAGACAGCCTCTTCAATAAGTGGTGCTGGGAAAACTGGACAACTACGTGTAAAAGATTGAAATTAGAACACTCCCTAACACATACACAAAAATAAACTAAAAATGGATTAAAGACCTAAATGTAAGGCCAGACACTATAAACCTCTTAGAGGAAAACATAGGCAGAACACTCTATGACATATATCACAGCAAGATCCTTTTTGCCCCACCTCCTAGAGAAATGGAAATACAAACAAAAATAAACAAATGGGACCTAATGAAACGTAAAAGCTTTTGCACAGCAAAGGAAACCATAAAGAAGATGAAAAGACAACTCTCAGAATGGGAGAATATATTTGCAAATGAAGCAACTGACAAAGGGTTAATTTCCAAAATTTACAAGAAGTTCATGCAGCTCAATATCAAAAATACAAACAACCCAATCCAAAAATGGGCAGAAGACCTAAATAGACATTTCTCCAAAGAAGATATACAGATTGCCAACAAACACATGAATGGATGCTCAACATCACTAATCATTAGAGATGCAAATCAAAACTACAATGAGGTATCACCTCACTCCGGTCAGAATGGCCATCATCAGAAAATATACAAACAGTAAATGCTGGAGAGGGTGTGGAGAAAAGGGAACCCTCTTGCACTGTTGGTGGGAATGTAAATTGATACAGCCACTATGGAGAACAGTATGGAGGTTCCTTAAAAAACTAAAAATAGAACTACCATATTACCCAGCAAATCCCACTAGTGGGCATATACCCTGAGAAAACCATAATTCAAAAAGAGTCATGTACCACAATGTTCGTGGCAGCTCTATTTACAATAGCCAGGACATGGAAGCAAGCTAAGTGTCCATCGACAGATGAAAGGATAAAGAAGATGTGGCACATATATACAATGGAATATTACTCAGCCATAAAAAGAAACGAAATTGAGTTATTTGTAGTGAGATGGATGGACTTGGAGTCTGTCATACAGAGTGAAGTAAGTCATACAGAGTGGATTCTGTCATACAGAGTGGATTCTGTCATACAGAGTGAAGTAAGAGAAAAACAAATACTGCATGCTAACACATATATATGGAATCTAAAAAAAAAAAGTTCTGAAGAACCTAAGGGCAGGACAGGAATAAAGATGCAGACGTAGAGAATGGACTTGAGGACAGGGGGAATGGGAAAGTGTAAGCTTGGACGAAGTGAGAGAGTGGCATGGACATATATACACCACCAAATATAAAATAGCTAGTGGGAAGCAGCTGCATAGCACAGGGAGATCAGCTCAGTGCCTTGTGACCACCTAGAGGGGTGGGATGGGGAGGGTGGGATGGAGACGCAGGAGGGAGGAGATATGGGGATATATGTATGTGTATAGCTGATTCACTTTGTTATAAAGCAGAAACTAACACACCATTGTAAAGCAATTATACTCCAATAAAGATGTTAAAAAAAAGATTAATTAATAGTGATTTTGTCGTTAACAATGAATAAGTATTTTGTATTCACTAACTGATAAATATTTTATGGGGTGATACCTTGGGATGAAATATCCTGTTCCCCATTAAATTTTCACCCATTAATTTAAGCATCCATTGATCATTTTGCCTGAATTATTACTCTGATAGTTACCAAATGACAATTTTCTAACTTTTATTATTCTATATTTATTAGTTGGTATTCTATTTTAAGGTACAGTTTTTCCCTCTTTCCCATTTATATTTTATTCATTCATTTGTTTGTGTCAGTATGAATTAATAGATTATAATTTTATTTAATGTGTTATAATCTTTGATTGTCAATACTTATTTTGATGCTCATATTTTCCCTGATTTTGGCAAGCATGGGTATGGGTGTTTGGGAGACTAGAGACAGGTGGAAGGAGGGAATCCTTTCAAGCTGGCCTTCTGTAATTTTGACATGTTCCCAAGATTTTTTTTTTTTTTTTTTTTGGCTGTGTTGGGTCTTCGTTTCTGTGCGAGGGCTTTCTCTAGTTGTGGCAAGCGGGGGCCACACTTCATCGCGGTGCGCGGGCCTCTCACTATCGCGGCCTCTCTTGTTGCGGAGCACAGGCTCCAGATGCGCAGGCTCAGTAGTTGTGGCTCACGGGCCTAGTTGCTCCATGGCATGTGGGATCTTCCCAGACCAGGGCTCCAACCCGTGTCCCCTGCATTAACAGGCAGATTCTCAACCACTGCACCACCAGGGAAGCCCTTCCCAAGATTTTTGAGCACTTTCTTACTTTCTAGAACCACAAGATGTTCCTGGCTCATCTTGTACTTTCGTTGTCCTAGCCCTGGAATCCTCTATCTTTCCAATGGGCTCTGATTCCTTTTATCAGAGAATATTAATATGATCATTGCTACTGGTATATCATGGATTCTAGACCCACTTGGTGGAAGTAGCTAGGAAATGTATTCATTTACACACCTTCACAGACTCACATAAATTATATCGATCTATATTAAATGTCATGAGTTCACGTTGATACATCCACCAACCCAACACCCTCTCCATATTTGAAACTCTTTTCTCTGACAGTGAGAAATCTGGGTCCCGTTATCCTCAATATATTGGCTTATTTACTAAATAACCCTGTATGTAACCACTCCTAGCCCATATGGTGTCTTTGTATGAAGTAGAAAAATATGTCCCTTCTGAGTAAATTCCACGTGCCCCAGGATGCATGGCTTTTTGAGTGAGAAGCTGGATTTCAGGCCCCACTAACCCCTCAGCTGGTTGCCTTTGTGCAGTGAACAACATTCATAACCTACAGCAGCCCTGTCACTTTCAGTCTGTCTTCCTGACAGTTGTTCCTTAACTCTTCTTTTAGTATAATTAAAATTTATGTGTGACACTGACAGAAATGGCACAAATAAAAAGCAGTTTGGGTCCAATAAGCTATTTTATTTTATTTTTGCCTAACTAAAGTCTAGTGTGTGGTTTCTTCAAAGTTACTCGTATTCTTAGGAATAGAGGGCTCAGGAAAATTTGGATGTGTAACTCTGCTCTGCTAAGCCCTGGTGTTACTGTAGCTGGCACGTGGCATGCCTTTGGGCTGAGAAGGTTTAGAAAAGATAAAGTTAGGGGGAAAGCTCTGACAAATAAACAAGGTTGGAAAGACGTGACATATTGGGGTGGGGAGAGAGAGAACTAAATATACCCATCTGAGAATATATAGAAGGAAGTTGAAGGGACCCTGATTGATCTATAAAGAATTTTAAGGGGATTATGCAATTCTTTAATTTCTTCCTTTTCCAATTTTCTGATAAGCACTCAAATAGAAAGAAATTTTTTATTGTCCAACTTTAATGTCATTGCCTTCTTGAAATCTTCCCTAATGTCTACTGTATTTCCATAGTCCTAGCCTCAAATCATGGCAGAAATTTGGTTATGAGGTGAGGCAAACCTGAGATAGAGTGGAGAGGAAGGAGTCGTCTAGGATCAAAGAGGGCACAGTGACAACAGTAAAAAATAGCTGGTACATATTGGGCATTTACTTTGTGCCAAGCACTGTTCTATATGCTTTCCACGTGTTCCCTCATTTTAGCTCATAACTGCATGATAAGTAAGGTATTATGACTGTCATCCCTGTGGCACAGAGGAGGTAAAAGACTCAGAGATGTTGAGTAACTTGCCCAGGGTCAGATGGTTATTGAGGGGTTACATGTATTCTCCAACCAGCAAGCAAACCCAGGTAGACTGACCCTGGGGCTTAGTCAGTGTACTGTGCTGCCTCTGCCAGTGGGAAGGGGAACTGAGGTCACCCAATAGTTACCTTTCCTCCAGGAATCCTTGACTGTCTAGAAGCAAAGTTGGTTTTCAGAGGCCGACCAAGCATGGGTATGGATGTTTGGGGGGTTGGAGGCAGGTAATGAGAGGGTGTTTGCAATGACAGAACGAGGGCTAGACAGAGACATGTGGGCGCTTTTGAAGAGGAGAATCTCTAAATATTTAATATTTTAGGAGTTTCAGGGAGAAACTGATTTTCTGGTAGTAAAAATGGTGTGCCTCTTTGTTAAAAATGAAAGACTACTCAACGTATCCTAACATTTTCATTTATTTAGAATTGTCTAGGAATTATGATTGTTCAGAATCAGATAGATTTGGGGGAGGTATATTAAAGTGTTTACATTTTTTTTTTTGATAGGTAAGAAGTGGATTTATTTAGAGAGAAACACTCCACAGACAGAGTGTGGGCCATCTAGAAAGTGAGAAAGGTACCAGGTTATGGGGTTGTCAGTTTTTTTAGAACTGGGTAATTTCATAGGCTAATGAGTGCTATTTTCATAGGCTAAAATAGCTGGAGGAGTATCCAGCTATTTTAGGAAGGGGCAGGGATTTCCAGGAATTGGGCCACCGCCCACTTTTTGATCCTTATGGTCGGTCTTGGAACTGTCATGGCGCCGGTGGGTGTGTCATTTAGCTTGCTGATGTGAGTGTATACTGAGGCTCAAGGTCTAGTGGAAGTTGACTTGTCCGCCATCTTAGACCCATTTGGTTCTGATCAGTTTATGTCATGTCCTCGGGCTATGTCATTCTTTCAAAGGTTGTGCCCTGCCTCCTTCCCTCCTGTTTTATTCCCCCCTCAGAGATTTTACTCCCATATTCTTATGGGAAGCAGAAGGGTGATGGTCTGTCTTCCGTAACTGCTTCAAGGCTGAGTAGGGGCATCGACTTTGTCTGTCAGGGAGTAAAAATCTCTGGATGCCTGATCTAGGGGCCCCAGGGGCCGGGCAGCTCCTTGTTTTAAGTCAGTACGGGCTGGAATCCTCACATAGCCATCATCTTGGTGTGGAACTGTTGTAATTGTTTCCATAGCCTTTCTATGAATCTCCTTGATGATGAAGCACTCTTTGTAACAGCATCTGAGTACAAAAATATCTATAAATGACAAAAGACTTAAAAGGCATGGTTAAACATCTCATTACAGTGTAATTGACAAAGAAACTTGGTCACAATAACCAGAATTACGAATGATTACATTTAACATACCAAATAATCCTAGTTATATATTTCTCTTTAAGATACCTCAGGGGACCTATAAAGTACCCTAAAGTTAGCTGGAAATCAAAAGAAGCTTAATTAAAATTTGATATTTGGGAAGTTTGTCAAAAAGTTTTAAAACACTTGGTCAAATAAGATCATAGGTCACTGTGAGACAATACTTATTCCTTAACCAAAGTTACAAAAGATCTCAAAAGCAAATACAAGTCACTTAAAGGCAAAGAAACTCACACAATCTGTTGTTAAAAGCAACATTTCAAGAATACTTTGGAGGAAGAAACCAAATCCAGTCTTGTTCTAGCCCATTCCTAACAAAATCCATTTACCCAACTAAGTTCAATCCAATCTTAGAAAATCCTGATCATGCGTAACTCTTTTCAGTATTTTTCATTCTTCACACCTTCTCTTAATAAAAACACATATCTTACTTTTCTTAAAAGTTTTTTTCACATTGAGTTACTTTTCTTGTTGACAAATTTGTAACAGATAGAATAAGGTCTTATTTGACCTCTAATAAACCTAGGTACAACAGAAGTAATATAGTTAGCATTGATGACTCTAACATGTCTATATTAATCAAACCAACAAGCTTAAGCCACCTTCAATATCAGATATCAGTTTAGTATTGAATATTTTCCAGATGACATGAACCTGAAATTTATTCTGGCCAGATTGTTTTCTATTTCTGAGTATTTACATAAGGGCTTAATTTTTAAAAACCAGTTAAGTAGAGCTCTTTTACGAATTAATTTTTGGCAATACCATATACCTACAACGCACATATAGATACATATGAACACACAAACAAACACGGAGGCCTCATAGTTCCCATTCCAAAATTTCAGCCCTAAGTCAGGTACAACATAAAAGCCATCAGTTACAAGGGGTTGGATTCAAATTGGGCTTCTAGCAGATGGAACAAATCAAGGTCGCCTACCTAGATGGCTAAATCCTTTTTACTAGTGTTTACAGACAAGACACTTAAGATTTCTATTTATCCTTGACAAGTCAAGTTCTAAATTACTTTACCCTCTTCTCAAAATTTGCAGTTTAAAAAGATGGCAGACATAAGAGTTCCTGAGAAGACCAGATAGGACATTTGCATCTCAAAGGTACAGGCAAGTTCCTCCTAGGATGACTTTGTTTCCCCTTTGTTTAATATTTACAAGCCTCTTAAGATAAATAAGGGAGGTTTGAGGAGTGGTAAAAGGATTGGTGGGTTTTGGATTATTTTTGGAGCCACTCCTCTGGTCCTATAAAGACTACATTTGTAAGACAAGGACAGTTTTTTTTTTCTTTGTCAAAGAATTGGGTGGGTACCTCAATGATATTGAAGGACTGACATACCCATTCACCTATGTTGGAAAGTTTTACTTTTCCTCATTTAGCTTAGGGGAGAAGGCCTCTTCCAAAATTCCTATCAGGCTCTGAATATCAGCTATGGTCGGTTTAGTCAGACCAGTGGCCTCCTATTTTGATAATCTACTTACAAACATTTTTGAGGATCTTCCCTAGGTTTAAGAAATTTGTACCTTATATTTAGACACTATGTAACCCTTTTTACTTAATAATCACCAGCTGGATATCTTTGGCTAAGCCCAGAACCTCGATATTCCACATTCCAGGGTCTACTATGGCTTCTATTTTAGCTTCAGATTTTATCTGTTCCTTTTTGCTTTTTGTTAGAACCACTTGGTGATGAGGGTGGTTCCCTTGCCCCTCAAGAAACAGAGTGGCCCCTAACATAGTTAATAAATCACTTACCACTAAAGGGATGGGACAGTCAGGCACAAACAGAAAGGAATGTAAAAACAGCTGGCCATTGTTCTTGCACAAAAGGGGTTCCAGGAAAGTGTGCCTGTGTCTCTTCCCTGACAACCCAATTACATATTCCTTATGATTGCTAAGATTTCCAATCCTTTGGGTTAAGACCGAGAAGGTTGCACCAGTGTCTATAAGAAATTCTATCAAGTGGCCCGCCACATCAATGACCACCCAAGGCTCAACATTAGTTATGTAGTTGGTATGTCTAGGCAGAGCCACTTTCGGCTTTGGGCCCCTTCAGTCTTCTGATTGCAAAGCCATCAATAGCCGAGGGGCCCCCTTCGCTCTCTGGCATCTGGGGCATTCCCTTTTCCAATGCCCTGGCTGTATGCAAAGGGCACATCGATCACAATCCTCACTCCAGTGCCCTTTTTGTCCACACAGGGTATCCTGGCCTTGTATGGGTACCCATGGGCCTTGTGGTCTGCCAGGGCCAGATTGGTCCAGAAAAGCCGGCTTCCCCTTTAGTGGTCTCTGAGTGGACAAAGCCACTGCAATCATTTGGGCCTTTTTCATATTTCTCTGGGTGCGTTCAGTCTTTTTGGCCATATCCCTATTACTGAAAACCAAATAAGCCAATTGGAACAAAACAATCACTGGAGTCTGAAGACCAGCAGTTGCTTTCTGAATTTCACGCCTGATGTCTGGGGCAGGCTGAGCTATGAAATGCATAGTCAAAAGGACCTGTACCTCGGGGGAGGAGGGATCCACGTTCAGGATCCGTGGCCCTGTAGGGTGGGTCAGTTAAAATGTCCTCTGTGTCCTTCCTAGAGTTATCCCTCTGAGCTATACACACCTTAAATTCCTTTTGGATTCCACTGACTAGATACAAGGCCATGAAAATTTGAATATAGGGTACTTCACTCCATTTTAAATTTCCTAACTCATATTGTGGCCAAACCTGATTACATGACCTAATAAGTTTTTTCCTTTTAATTCCTGTTGTCCACATCTTTCCCAGTCCCAGAGTATAAAGCCCAGAGGGGTATTGGTTGGGATTGATGCAGCCTGACCCACTTCCTACAAGCCTGAGGTGACGTCTCTAACTCCCGGGCAATCCAAAATTCCACTCTTAAGTCAGAATCCACTGCGCAGTTTGGTCAAAAGATTATGATTTTAGATGCTATCCCTTCCAAGGTAGTCTCCCAGCCAGGTGTTAGTTCCCAAAAAGTCGCAAAAAAATGTCACAGAAGACATCCCCAACAGTGTTGACGATGAGCAGGAGTTGGTCTGGCTATAAGTTGGGGATAAAGGGTCAGCATTTGTAGGGGTCAGAGGGAGGGGAGTAAAAGCAATAAAAAGTACACCTTGGTGGTCACACAGGTCTTCTGGGGTTAACAGAAGAAAGAAAGAAATAGAGCAGGAATGAATAAGAATGCAAGAATGTAGGAGAAAAGCCTCAGAGTCAAGGAGAAGAGTATAGAGATTAACAGTTCTGTCCTGGACCTGCGGTTGGATGTGCATAAGTACACGGGGTTGACCCGCCTGTCAAAAATGAGCAAACAGCAGCAGAGCATCCTCCCCAGTGTGCCTGGTTTGCGGCGTCCCATGGGCCTCTGTCGGACCAAGACCTAACTCTCAAACATTTTCTTACCTTATTGCTGTCCCTTCGTGGTCACCAGCTGAAACCGTGCACCTCAGATTGAGACTTGAACCCACGCGGCCGGGACTCAGACCCGGCCAAAACCCACACTGGGATTCAAACCCACACTGCTGGTACTCGAACCCGGCCAAAACCCAGACTGGGACTCGAACCCATGCTGTTGGGACTCAAACCCGGCCAAAACCCACAGTCTTCCAACTGAGATCACACACCTGGTTTCAGGACTTAATGAAGCTCAGGTTCTTGATGTCTCATCGTAGAAAGAATTCAGTGAGAGGCAAAGTGATAGGTAAGAAGTAGGTTTATTTAGAGAGAAACACACTCCACAGATGGAGTGTGGGCCATCTCAGAAGGTGAGAAAGGCCAAGTGTTTACATTTTAAATAATAAAATGAATCACTCATTCCCAGTGAACGGCACTGTACTATGTACTATTTGGTTTTAGCTGGCTGGTCTCAGAGTTGGTGGTGTATCCAGTAGTTTCACCGTATACTTTTTGCACATGCAAAAAATGAAAATACTCACCTTGGATTGGTTAACGCCAGTTGAGAACACTTTTTAAATTTCTATTCCAATGTGTTAACGTTGTTTTCAGCGGGTCCAACTTACATTTTGCCAGTTATTTAAAGGATTCATTTAGAAACCTGAGTTTGCATGTGCCATATCACTATTTTTCTAATGTTTTATCATCCCTTATAGATTGGTATCCCAAGCAGCTAGAGCTAGAACAGGTTATAGCAGGCTGTAAGAAGTCTCAATGTTAATCTCTTCTAACAAACTCATGAAAGTTTGAATCCTTTCCTTAGAGATGATCAGTAGGCTGAGCAACCTTAGCAGCTGTGGTGAGCAGTGAAGTGAAACACTGGCTGAGAGTTTGAACTTCGTGACATGTTATGTCTCTTCTAAACATTAGAGTCTGTGAGTTTACAACTTTGTGTATGGATGACCCAGGACCAGGAATAAGTGTCTCAGGGAAATTTCTAAGACTAGTTCAGTGTATGAAATCCAGTGATCATGTGATGAACAGCTGAGATAGAGATGAACTAGGTAGCTCCACGTTCATGGAAGTTGAAGTCTATTTGGTAAATATGTGGGTGATGTTTATCACAGGCAAAAGCAGGGAGAAGAATGACTTCCCACGTAGTTGGTCTAGGAAGATTGTGCCCCATAATTCTTCTCAAGACTTAATCTTCATCCAGCTGTCATCTTCAGGCAGCCGCATCAACATCATCACCATCATCACCACCACCATCATTAGAATTGGCAATTTTTGAGACTTCTAATGTGCCAGCTTCTGCTTAACACTTATACTTGAGATTTCTTTCCTTGATTATTCAGTATCTGGGGAGTTATCTTTATTTTGAGACCATATATGTATTTTTAAGTGTTTATTTATATTTCTCAACATATATGTGTTGAAAGTGAGGAGAAGAATCAGTTAATTACAGCTCAGTTTGCCACGTTGATGGCAATCTCCCACAGAAATTTGTTTATCCATTCAACAATTATTTAGTAATTGCCTACTATGTGGCGGGTACCACTCTACGTGTTAGGGATAAAAGGGACAAAGATCCTGGCCTTCATGAAGCTTAGATTCCTATAGAAATCTACTCAGCACTTACTATGTGCCAGGAGACTATTCCAGGCTTTACATCTGTTAACTCATTGGATCATCACAGTCATCCTGTGAGAGAAGTGTCATTATTGCATCCATTTTACAGATGAGGAAACTGAGACATACAAAGGTTAAGTCACTTGCCCAAGGTCATGCTGATAGTGAGTATAAGAGCTAGGCAGTGCAGGTGCCATGTCCATGGCTTAACCACTATACCGTACAGCCTTTCTATATGTGAATCTATGCCTAGAATATGGTGGGCTCTTGATATTTATTTGGTGAATGATGAAATGAAATGATTGAATGACCACAGTGTACTCTGTCAACTGTAGTTTGTCTGTCCTCTAGCAGATTCTGAGTTCTTTGAGGATAAGAACAATGTCTTCTTTGACTTTGTCTATAGTGCCAAAGACAGGGCCTGCATGGAGTACCTGCTCAGTAAAATATTGAGCACTGGAATGAATGAACTGCCAGATGGTTCCTGGAATGACAATGATTCTCAACTTTAACATGCATAAGAGTCACCTGGGAGTCTGGCAAAGTGGAGGCTGCAGGATTGCACCCTCGGGTCTTGGAATCTTCATTTTTAATGGGCCCCAGAGGTGGTCTGAGTACCTCCCTCTGACCACACTCTGTAGGGGCTGTCAGTGAATAACTGAGAGCCATGGGGCACCACGGTTGGTTGGTAGGTCACTGAAGTCTTGACAGTTGGAAGCTTTGAAGCCTCATTTTAGAGAAAACCCTTGAAAACCAGCAAGGAGTGATTTACTCCCCAGGGAACCCAGGGAAATTGCCTTTGATACATAGTGACTCAGACCTGTGGAGTCTCAAGTCTCAGATTTGATGTTCCACAGATAGTCATAAAGAGATACATTCTGCCCATGTAACATTGCTGAGCAAGGCACCTACAGGCTTATCTGAACACATCCCAATTCTTGTCATAAGTGATGGTTTGAACAGCAACGTTGATTTTTGGAATCTTAGTGTAGGCAACATCAGAGAACAGAAGTTTAAATCGTGGAAGGCTATTATATAATAAAATGAACCATGGGTAAAGAATCCTTTCTTTTAACTGGTCCCCAGTGTTTTCATCTGCTAAATGAGAAGGTTGAATTAAATGATCTCTGAAGGTCTTTCCATAATATTTGTAATAATATCTGTCATTTATTGCATGCCTACTGTGTGCCATGTGCTATTCTGGGACTTTACCTTTATTGTTTCTAGTAGCTAATTCTCAGACTAATGTAACAATATAGTCATTATGCCCCCAGAGAGATGTGTTATTTTTTAATCTAGTATTTATTGATAGCTTCCTGTGTGCCAGGCATCAGGCTAGACACTGAGTACTTTGCCAGGCACTGAAGCATAAGGTGCCCAGTGTCACAAAGCTAGGAAGTAATAGGGTGGGAATCAACCTCAGGTATGTTAAACTGAAGTCTAAGCTCTTTCTTGTTGCTCTCACACATTTCTTCTAAGACTCCATGTCTATAAAGTATGTGTGAGATCACTGACATTTTTTTCCTAATTCCTGTGCTAGTGATTCCTGTAGGTACACATTAGAATCATCCAAGACTCTACTTCAAACTGATTAGATAACTATCTCTAGGGGAGGAGAAAGGGAGGGGGAGGGAAAAACCAATGTCTTGTTTTAACAATTCCACACGTGATTCACATGTGTTTCCAGAATTGAACACCAAATACTGTAAATTCTAATTTTAAAAAAACACATTTATTTCTAATTGATGTAAAGTACACAACATAAAATTTACCATCTTAACCATTTTTAAGTGTACAGTTTAGTAGTGTTAAGTACATTCACATTGTTATGCAGCTAATCTCCAGAACTCTTTTAATCTTCCCAAACAGAAGCTCTGAACCCACTAAATGATAATTGCTCATTCCCCCGACTAGCCCCTAGCAACCACCATTCTATTTTCTGTCTCTGTTAATTTGCCCATTCAAGGTACTTGATATAAGTGGATTACACTATTTGTCTTTTTGTGACTGATTTATTTCACTTAGCCTAATGTCCTCAAGGTTCATCCGTGTTGTATCATGTGTCAGAATATCCTTCCTTTTTAAGACTGAATAATACTCCATTGTATGTATATTCCACATTTTGTTTAGCTATTCATCCATCAATGGACACTTCCAACTTTTGGCTATTGTGTATAAATGCTACTATGAACACGGGTGTATAAATATCTGTTCAAAACCCTGATTTCAGTTCTTTTGAAAATATACCCAGAAGTGGAATTGCTGGATCATATGGTAATTCTATTTTTAATTTTTTGAGGAACTGCCACGTTGTTTTCCACAGCGGCTGCACCATTTTACATTCCCAACAGTGCCCAAGGGCTCCAATTTCTCCACATCCTCATCAACACTTGTAATTTTCTATTTTTTGACGGTAACCATCCTAAAGGGTATGAGGTTGTAGATTCTAGTTTTTAGATCCAATTATATTTATGTGGGGGAGCCTATCACATAGTTTTAGTTATCTGTCTCTAAATCTTTAAATGATTTCACTTTCATTTTGCATTATTTTTCTTCCCACATTTGGAGAATCTCTCCAGATTCAGTACTGACCACTTTTCTCAGAACTACAGGAAGGGGTTGATGTTGAGGAGGTACTGGACGGGATCTCTGCTTTCAAGTTGCTTATGATCTCTGGCTGGGAGCTTGCCTGTAGCCTTACTGGATTTTTGTCCTGGTTCAAGTCATACCTGCTCCTAACTGGTGGCTAATTTGCTCAAGTCCTTGAAAGATGGAGATAGCTAAATGCACACTGTAGCCAAGTGAAGTGTGAGAAGCTATTCCATGTAGAATAAGTAGAGTGAATTGTGGAGCTCAGAATGGGTGTAGTATTTTGGAAGGAAGACTGGCCTGATGAGAACTAAAATTCATCTTGGTAAAAGGTGGGAAATAATGTCAGATCAGTCAAAGCCAGATTTGGCAGGATCTTGAAAGTCAGGTGGGGCATTCGGAATTGTTGGGGCAGGTTGTAGGGCTGTCAATCAGGGCAGTGTGCGACAGGCCATTAGCAGTGTCTGCACTGGTGGGATGGAGAGGAGGGTGCTGCACCAGGTGAGTGGTCACGTAGACAAGAGCATCCTCAAGAATGCTAGACTAGAAAGGCAGATCTAAAAGTTATCTTCAAAGGAGAAACTGTAAGCTTTGAAGATAGGTTGAATATGAGAACTCTGAGAGGGAGAAGAAGCTTCTTTTAAAACTATGAACATTCTGGGGATGAAGTGTTATCTTTTCAAAGGAGATTGTAGTTGTGGGGAAAGAGCCCCAATATTGGTATTAGGCTTACATTTGACTGCAAGAGACAGAAACCCCAAAATATCAATGACTTAAATAAGATGGGAGTTTATATTTCTGTCACTAAAACAAAGTCTAGAAATGGGAAGACCACGATTCAAGTAACTGGCCAGGGTTCCCGTGGTCACATCAGCCTCCTTGTTGACAAAACCAGACTCATCTTTCTGCCTACCTTTGCTCCTTCTCCTCCTTTCACTTTCATTGACTGTTAAAATCCAGGCTTTATCCCATTTGATTCCCCACAATCAGCCCTGAGTAAATGCCATTGTACATCTGCCACGTGTCTTTGATCTGCCCTTTCATTCATCCCCTCCCGCTTCAGTCCTGGCTTCAGCTCTCTCCTTTGGACCTTTACCACAACCTCCTCAAACTGTCTTCCAGTCTCTTCTCTAATCCATCCTTCTCATGGCTGCCAAGTTAGCCTTTCCAGAGCGCACATCACTCCTGACTCACAGCCCTTTGATGATCTTTCCTGTAGCTTCTAGAATAGTTAGAACTCTTCAGCTTGACATTCAAGGCTCCAGGTCAGTTAGCTAAAATCTTGCCTCCTAAAACAATGGCTTAATTTCATTTTAACATCCTCGTTTTAATCTCATCTAATTTTCAAAACACTTTAAGGGAGATGACTTTTAGGTAAATTTCTCTTTAGGAGAATTAATGATAAGGAGAAACCACTTTTGTTGAAGTGTTTTCACATTCAAGGCCAAATAACAAGCTGACTGCGCTCTACTTTTTTCAAATGTAGTCCAATGTTGTCTTATTAGATCAAGTCTATGTTCCTAGTTTACCAAAGATCTGTGAGGTTTTTGGATTCTCTTTTGGTCCCTGCAAGTCAGAATTAGGAAGTTAGATCTAAGAAGGGTTGGCCTGACACCCAGAAACAGGCCTGGCTGAGGGGCTGGAGGAGCCTGAGAGCTCATGCTTTTGTGAAGTGTGCCCTGCCCCAGCTGACGCTGGGAAAGAGATATGATCTTCCCCCTCTGTTCGGAGGAGGGAGCAAAGGATGGGCAATGGGAAGGGTATTTGTGTTTTGGGGCAGCATCTCTCTGGGTCTGACTTGAAATGGATGTCTCAGCTGTAATGCTCACTCTTACGTGACCGTGGCATTTTGTCTTGCATCTCTGGCCTCAGTTGCCTAATCCATAAAATGGAGACTAATCACAGGAATCCCCCACCTTCCTTCTATTGTTGTTATCAAGTTCAAAGATGCTGGGTTTGAAACACCTTCTAACTTTATCTAGGTCGTGGGAGTTTTAATACTTCCTCTGTTCGTTTTCTATTGCTTCTGTAACAAGCTACCACAAAGTAGATGGTTTAAAACAACGGCAATTTATTCTCTCTCAGTTTGGGAGGCTAGCAAAACAAAAATCAAGGTGTCAGCAGTCCCTTACTCTCTCCAAAGGCTCTTGAGAACTATTCTCCCTTGCTTCTTCCTAGCTTCTGGTAGGTGCCAGAAATCTTTGGCATTCCTTGGCTTGTAGATGCATCGCTCCAATCTCTGCCTCTGTAGTCATATGCTGTTCTTCCTGTGTGTCTGTGTCTCTGTTTTCTCTTCTTTTACAGTATGATCTCATCTTAGCTAATTACATCTCTAAGGACCCTATTTCCAAATAAGGTCACATTCCGAGGTTCCAAGTGGACATGAATTTAAGGGGGGCAGTATTCAACATAGTGTACCCCGTTACTGTCTGTTTTTAGAACAAAAATAGCACAGGCTAAGAGCTTAGCACAGCACTGCTATAGAAAGTGCAATGAATGGGTGCCATTACTTCGGTTGGTGTTATTGCACTGTTTACCCTTCCTCCTTCGTGATCCCCCTCTCCCTGTCCCTACCTCAGCTCCACAGACTTGGGCTTTGATCTGCTAGACTCCTCTCCCCAGGCATGAAATGATCAGGTAACAGTGAATCTAGAATTCTCTTCTATAGAGGAAAAATGTGTTTATTTTTGCAAGGAGAGAGTAAGAGAGGATGCTGGTAAGGTGCCTCATTAAAATAATCAGTGAATTGAAAATGGAAGGGGTATTAAGGATCAAGCTGGCCTAGGCAAAAATATTTTGGGGCCTCTAACAACTATACATCCCAACTAAACTCATGTTTAACAAACAGTTGAGGTGGCACCTTTGTGTATCTGTAGTCTGTGTAGTGAGGGTAGGAATGGTTTCAAAAGGGGCAGAAGGAGCCATCCAGGGGTATGGAAATTGACTCAAGGAGACATGGGAAGGAGGCAGCCCAAGGTGGATGGGTGGAAAGGACACAGATGCCCAGGGTCTAGTCCTGGCTCTGCCTCTGACTCCATGTCAGATTTTGGGCAGGTCACTTCTTCCTCTGTCTGGGTTGCAGTTTCCTCATCTGTAAAATAAGGGGTTAGGCCATGAGAGCTCTGGGAACACACACCTGTGAGGGGCTTGGAGAGGAGGAAGTGATAAAGAGAGCCACAAGAGACCTCTGCTGTGGGGGTTAAGAGAAGTCACCTTCCTCTCATGCCACTTGTAAAAATTGGGCATTCATGGTAAGATGCTGCATGATATAGAAATTTCCCTCATTTATTTTTCTCATGTGATCTTCAGAACAACTCTGTGAGGTAGGTGTGTTAGGTGTTTGTATTCCTATTTTACAGATGGGGAAACAAGTGTGAAGCAGGGTGTCCTGACTACAAATGCAGTGTTGTTTCCAAGATGCCGCAGTGGTGGCTGCCTCTTGGCTCAGCGCCAGCTCACTCCGGGAATAGAGATGAGTTCCTGGGCTCCACGTCACCCAACACGATGCCGCACGTCATGCATGCTCTGTGAATAGCTCTTGGTGGTAAGTGATTCAGACCTTGGGGTGGAAGGAGAAACTAATGAACAGGGCGCGGTTCAGCCAACACCTACTGCTGTGTGCCAGGCACTGCCCTTGGCTCTGTGGACTCAGGAGTGAACAAAACAGATATGGTCACTGTCCTCAAGAAGTTCAGAGTCTCTCAGGAAGACAGACACTCAACCAATAATTACCACAATTTAATGGAACAAGTAGAAGCGTTGAGATATGCTGTAGAGGAGAGATTCCTGGTGCTTTGGGTGGGAACACTGAAGAGGTCCCCTGACTCTGGGGGCAGCCAGGGAAGGCCTCCCTTAGGAGATGAGGCTGTGACTGAGACTTGTCAGAGGAAAGGAGGTGGGGCTGTTGCTGGCACTGAGGGTGGACCCAGAAGTTACAGGAAAGCTGGAAAGAAGACCAAAGCAAACTGTTTTACTCCCTTTGTTGTAACTCCAACTTCCCTAAAGGACACCTTGAAAAAAAGAGAAAATGGTTTCAGGAGCTGTTATTTTTTGCTACCTCACACTCAAAACTGGGCTCAGTGAAGTTTAAGGTGAGACTCTTAATGCTCTGTGCATTAATTAATTAGTTAACTCACAGTACATTAAATATAAAATGCATTTAACGTAAAATCAAAGGCTCTAGTCCCTTGAATGGACTCCAGGCCTTTGTTTCTACTTGTGAGGCACGTCCACTTGCATTGGTCCTCAGAGATTTAGGGACTGGCCTTTTCCTCACCTTAGAAGCCAGAGGGTGTATCCAAGGGGTAAGAGCATGAGTGGACTTGAGTGTTGGGTGGGTAAGCAATAGCTTCGCTGCCATTCTTTCCCCTCTCTGTCAACACCCCTTCCTAGGCTTCTCGTGCTGTGAAGTCCACTCCTGATCACTCCTTTTCCTTCTTGGTCAAGGCCAGCTCAGGAAATCATGGTGTAGACAGACACTAGAAACGTAATCTGAAAAATCTTACGTTGCCTTGGTTCTTTTCCTTATTAACTGCGTGGCCACAGTTTCCTCACCTGTAACATGGAGATGATAATGCCTACTTCATAAGATTAGTCCTTTATATTTTCCAGGTTTTGCATTCTATAGACGTAGCAACAGGACTAAGAAAATTAGGTGATTTGTGCAAAGTTATGCAGCTAGTAGCAACAATCAGGAATACAGCCCAGGTCTCCTATCTCTAAATCTAGTGCTCTTTCCATTAGCAAAACTTCAGCCATGGCTCATTAATGTGTCATGAATGTGTAGTCTTCGCTATGCTAACATGTCGATCCCCTGGAGTGACCAGGTAAGGTCTAGGCTGGAGGAAAAAAAAATTCAGAAGCCCTGCACATAGGGCACTATAGTAAAAAAACAAAAAACCTTCCGACTTGCTTGTTTTGCTATTATGTGACATCATTGGTCATAGCTTTAATTTTTTTGTTTTGTGCCAGTTCATTGGTTGGAAGCAGAATTCTCTATGAGAACATTGCCCTAGGAGTGTCACGCTCTGCATGTTAAATGACACGGACTAGGTCTGTGGTATGCTCAGAACTCCACTTCCCTTTGTGCCGGGCAGCTGAAGGTTACGTGCCCCTGATCTCAACTCTTGCCTCCTGAAGTTGCCGTGCAGTCACCACGCTGGCCATCCTAGTGTCAGATTCAGATTATAACATGGTCTCAAGGAATCACTGCCATCTCTCTTATCTCCATGACCTCAATTCCAAATTCATCAGGAATAGCCGCTTGGCTTCCACTGTCCTTGCATGGACTCTGTTACATTTCATGGAAATTTATGGATGAGTGAGTCGGTATGTTCTTATTTTTTCTCTTCACTGTTAATTCCCTTTAAAAAAATGAAAGGATAGGAGAAGTGTAAGCATTTTGAAAGAGACAGCTAATCAATACACATTATTCTCCAAACATTCTAGGAAATTCAAGGAAATTATAAAGTACCTCCTAAAGGCTCTTCAGTTATCTGTATGCCTGCCCTTCAGATAGAAAGTTTCCTCTTGGCACATAAAGAAGTCAAATTAGGCCCAGAAGAGACTATCCTTGTTGGAGCGTGAATGTCAAAGAAACAATCTTCAGTAAAATAGCTTTCTCTCTCAGCATGCTCTGGAGAGAAGAATATCGTTGGTTATAGGTAATGCCTGTGCAAAACACAGTGAGAGAGTTTTGGAGATCATAAGAACTGATATTTGTATGAGATCAAAATGTCTTGATGAGGATTTTCACTTATTCTGTCGTTGGTGAAGACAGTTCACATCAGAGTTTGCTAGGATTTGGGAGCTACAGAAGGGACAGGACACAGCCTCTCACAAGACAGGCGAGAAGTGCCTTTATCAAGGTTTAGTGGTGCCTGCATGAAAACATCTCCTTCCTTAGATATGTGGACAAACATTGACCCATCTCCTCTGCCAACTTCAGAGGACCTGGTAAGCCTCTGGAGTCAGGACGTTGTCTCTAGCCCAGAGGACAGCCCCCTTGAGGGATATTTACAAACCTTTTCCTGGTGACCAGCTTTCATAGCTGAGAGATTTCAAGAGAATTAGAGGAAAGAAGCAGTCCCTAGGAACCAAACACCAGAATTTCACAATCATTAATCAAGCTAAAGTTCACCTTTTCTCTGGGTGAATTCCATGATACCTGCTCAGGCTGGACCAATAGGCTGGACTCTTCTTTTTGGAGACCCTCCTAGGGCCTGAGAGGAGGCTACACTTCTCACAGCTTCCTGGGTGTCAGAGGTAGCAGCCACCAGAGGTCCCTGGAGTGGTCATCGTTGTCCAGGCTCAGTGTCTCTGCTTATCAGCTCTAGAAATTCTATGGTGTCTTTTCATACTGCAGGAACTAACTCAGAGGTCCAACTCACCTACATCTGGGGGCTACTGCAGGAACGTTCAATTCAGTTTAAATGCATTAGGGAGGTAGCATTGTCTATAGTATTGTACTATAGGAGAGGAAAAACTTCTCCTTTATCCTCTTAGGTTTTGTGGCTGGACCTGAGAATTAAACTGTCATAAGACAGGTTAACAGGAGAAAAGCATACAAATTTTATTTAATATTTTTACATGTACATGGGAGCCTCCATAAGAAAAATGAAGACCCTAAGAAGCTCTTAGAACCAAGAGCTTATGTACCCTTTTAAACAAGGAATGATAAATTTGTGGAAAAGTGACAAGACAAAGGAAAAGGCATTTAAGCTTCTAGGGGCAGTGAGTTGTGGAAAAGTGACTAGGAAATATATTGGGGAAACTAATGGAATATAAGGATTATTTTAGTAGGTTTGTTTGTACAGATCCATTTTGGTGTCAACTCACCTGGTGATAAGAATGTTCTCTTCCTGGTGCAGGGAGGTCACCTTGCTTACAGGAAATTTTATAACCTGTTTTTAGGTCAAAAGGGGGAGGTCAGAGAACCCCTCCTGCATGTGCCTTCAGCTCAGAATAATCAGTATGCCAAAGTGGCATATTTTGGGGTGGCATGTTCTCAGCCCCTTCAGTTCAAATATTAGTTTTTCTATATTTTATCTGTAAGTTTGGGCAAGTTACTTAACTCCTGTGAGCTAGGACTTTCGTACTCTTCAGTCACTCCTTATTCCTCAGCTCCAGGCAGAATACCTTTTGGTTGATACATGGTTCTCTCTAAACTGTTGATTATACCATCAACCAAGCTGGATTAAGTATGCCCGCAATTGAAAGGCAGCTCTGGTCTCCTGATGGTTTCAAGGATGTGTCACACAGCCTCTGAAAGCATCTACAGTGTACTGATTTAATCTAAATGCTGGTGATATGGCAACAAATGAAAGAGACCAAATACCTGCCCCTGTGGGGCTTATATTCCAGTAGGGAGACAAACAATAAACAATAATATAATACAGTATGGTGTGGCATAATATAATATGGTATAATATAACATAATATAATATAAGTCAGTGCTAAGAAGAACAGTAAGCAGCAGAAGAGGTCAGGAGATTATTTCTCCAAGGAAATGATGTTTGTTGCAGAATCTTGGGTAAAGTGAAAAAAATGAAACGTGAGCATCTGGGATAAAAATGGTCCATGCAAGGGGAATGACAAGCACAAATTTTTCCTGAAACAAGAGGGTATTGGTGGACTAGAGCACCAAAGTGGCTGGATGAAGTGAGCAGACGGAAGGAAATGAAGTTGAGAGGTAGTGGGAAGCCAGATCAGCTCAGCTGGGGTCTTGTAGACCTTGGTTAAGACTTTGGCCCTTATTCTTAATGAGCTAGGAAAGGGTCTCTGTGATTGGCCTCACTTATATCTTTAAAGGGTCACTCTGGTTGCTGCAGGAATAATAGACTGTAAAGGGGTAAGGGTGGAAAAGACCAGTGAAGACTGGCAGTATTCCAGACAAGGGTACTTGTGGGGTGGAGTAGGGTGGCCCTGGTGGAGGAGGCAAGAAGAGCTTGTATGAGTGATGTATTTCAAGACAGAAATGACAGGACTGGGGGATGGATTGGACATTGATGGGGAAAAGTGAATGGAGTTGCTGTCTGCTAAGGTGCGAGGAACTAGTGAAGGAACAGGCTGGAGAGGTTAGAAATCAAGAGTCAAGCTCAAGATGGCCGTCAGACATCTGAATGTAGTGTCTGTGTGGCCTTTTGTATAATGGTGCTTAGAAAACTAATCGAAGGGCTTGCTTTCTCAAATCAGAGATGCAGCAAACATTCTCAGGCCTGTGATCACAGAACTGAAGCCTTGGGAAACACCCACAGAAGGCACGCTGAATGTACATTATTAGGACGGATGCAGCACGAGTGTGACCAAGGCTGGGGCAGCTGGAAGTTAGAGTGCATTGGTGATGAATAATATTTGAGCACAGAGAGATGTTCAACACTGTATTTGGATTTGAATTTTTTTTGTAAATAAAAAAGGAAAACTTGGATTCACATACTGTTTTATAATTTAAAAAGTGCTTTCAAATCCTTCATCATCCTATGAGATAGGATTGATTATCTTCATTTTGGAGATGAGGAAATGGAAGTTCAGAGAAGTTCAAAGATTTGCCCAAAGTCACACAACTAACAGGTAAGAGAATCCTCCAATTTAGGTTTTTCTGACCCCAAATCATTTCCATTTTATTGTGTTGTTTCCATTTCATCATGGTTATTTTGGAGTAGTCATATTGATTCCGCCAGTATAAAAAAACCAAATCAATTGTACCTAATAAGGGTATAAAATGTCCTCTTTGCCCCCTACTGACTGCAAATGACCCGCGTACTCAGGTCCCCACCCCCCCGTGTTCATCTTCAATCCAGGCTTCTCTGGCAGCTTCGCTTCCCTGGCAACCAAGTGACTAATGAGCTTCACCCCAACTCCTGTCTCTCTTAACAAATTCCTTTTTATCAATGGCTCATTTGTGTTGAAAAAGGTTGTCATGCCAAGCAATATTTTGGGGAATATTTTACAACTCCTGTTGCTTAAATTCTGAGAGAAACCGCTTCAAAAAGGGCCAAACACTTTCCCCCACTGGATCATTTCAAAATGCAATTAGAAGAGAACAGTTTTTCAATGAGCATTTCAGTAATTCCTGCAAAGTATCGCTTAGTCATGATTGAAACCATAGGTGTGTCCACACGGTGCTAAACATCTGGATAAAAAATGAAAATGGAATGCATTGGGATGTTAATACTGGGTCAAAAGCCAGTTTTGATGTCCTCAGGCACTGAGGTTGCCCTCAGTGGTTGCCCTTGGGTCATCCAAACCCCCTTTGGGTCTCATCTCAATCATGCCAGTGTGTGAGAGAGTGGGCAGAGCACTGGACTTGAAGAAAGAAGGTTGGGGTACCAGTCTTGACTTTGGTACTTCCTGGAATGTGACCTCACCCAGCCTCAGCTTCCTCATCTATGAAATGGACATGCTTATGCCTGCACAGCTTCCTAAGATGTTTGTAAAAAGTAAATAAAGCAAATTTTGAACTAAGTAGAGGTCATATTGTATTTATCTTTGCATCTCCAGAGCCGGACACAGGCATGTAGTAGAGACTGGATACATTTTTGTTGATTAATTTATGAATGAGTACAGTATAGGCAATTCTAGTGCTCTAGCACCTATTATTATTATATAGCTCTATTTACATTCGCCAATTCCCTCTGGTACTTAAGCAAACTTACCCTCCCTAGAATATGAGGACACATAGCCCAGAAAAATATTTACTAAAAGCATAAAATGTACTGTGCTAGATGTAAATAATGTTTCCCAGTTAGTCCAAGTGGTGAATAACCCCAGCTTTTGTTCTATTTGGAGCACCTGTTTGTAATCCGTGTCATAAATTTTTTCATGATTATTGCTTAGTAGTCAATGAGTTTCTTTGTTGGCACAGAATTTAAGATATTTCCCTAATAAGGACACCCAATGTTAAAGCAAAGAATTTCTATAGCTATGCAGTTCAGAGAGTTACCTAGGAGATGAAAAGCTAATCTGTCTGGAATTTCTGCCCTTGAGACCAAAGATACTATAAATTTGCTCGGGAGGAAAATAATCATGGTAAGCATCTTAATTTCTTCCATCTCGTTTCCAAGCAGATGTCGCCGTGTTTTAGCCTGGAATTCATCATCTCTCTGATACATCAACATTGACATATTACATCTTCATCTCTTATTATAGAAAATGGAAATTAAACCAGAATGTGAACATGCTGAATGAATCGGACTCCCCAGAGATTTGGAGGAGAAGAAAACCTCCCACTCGCCTTTGACTTTTGGATTTCTTGTTTCCCTCATGTTTGGATTGCACTTTAAGAAGTCCATCTGGAAGTTCACTTTTTATATTTTGCAAATGCAAGTAGAGCTTATTATCAAAAGACAAACCCCTAAAGGAAGAAAAACAGTGGGCAGGGATTGGGGGGGTCAGAGAATCACCTAAAAAATCCAGTGACGGTATTTAAAGTTAAATTCCAGAAATTAAACTCCATTTATTGCTGGGCCTGACTTTGCCAGTCTGCTAGTTTGGATGAATGCATGGATATGTTTAGCTGCTTGCTTCTATCTATTAAGCTAGAAGATGAGTTTGGGTAGGTGTCAACACCTGCAAATGTCATCAACCCTGCAATACCTCTGTAGCACTGAGTTATCAAAGCAGCACTGCCACAGTCTGCCTGAGACTTCAGTCATCCCACAGTGGGCACCAGTACACTTCTTTCCTTTTTCTGGCCTCAGGAAAACATTCTTAGGATTTCAGGATCCTATTATATGTTGAGTGAATTGCGTTCTTCTTGAATTCCTTAGGAAGTCACTCTGGTCCCTGGAGATTAGAAGTTTAAACTTTGAAGGCCATACCTCATCGAGTTCTCTTCACTTTGGCTTCCCAGCCATTTCTGTTGCAGCCAGACTTAATCCTCTTCAGACGTATCAAGCCAACCATCAGTCAAGGTGGTCTTTATTTCCTCACACATGCTGCAGAGATTAAGGCTGCCTGATTTTCTCATATATTCCCTGGCACCCCAACTACAGATTCAGCTGCTATCTGAGGTTGATGTAAATAATGTTTACAACTTGGCCCCAACTTGTTGGCCATTTACGGGAAGAATCCATCTTATTCTAGAGTCACAAAGGCTAATGCCATCTTGGTCATAACAGGATAGCTGGATAGAGCATTAGCATCCTAGAATCTCTTTGTAAATTTCCAGACCAGGGAAGATAAAGAGTAGTTTGCTTCAGTAGGTCTGGGTAAAACTGTCAGCATTAGGCAGAGAGGCCCACGAAAATAGCATTGGATTTAGAGTTGTGACCCAAGTTAGAGGTAGCTGTACTACCTTCTAGCTGTGTGGTCTTGGACAAGTAACATAATCTCCCTGGACCCATGTTCTCATCTGGAAGATAGGAACCCTATCATGGACCCTGCACATACCCCTGGATGATTGGAATAAAGGATATGAGACTGTCTTGAAACAACGAAGTGCTATTTAAGTGAGAGCTACCACCATTGTCACCTATAGCACATTGCAGGTTGTCTGATGACCATTTTTTGCAAGTTTTATGACAGTCCTAAAATACATCAAGAAGTTTCTTATCTTTTCTCCGAACCTCAGTTTTCTTGTTGTAAAATGAGGTGAAAATGATACTGCATAACTCACAGATTCAGTGAGATAATAATTGTGTGTGGGCCTGGAGTGCACAGGATGGTGGTCTTCTTTCTCTCTTGGTACAACCCTGAAACCTGGTAGAGCAGCTGTGCACTATGTATTTTTGAATCCACGTCTCCCACAAACACCTTCTTGGAAGCTTTCTGGTGATAGGGTCAATGACCTTGGTGCTCCACTGCTGAAGGCATCTGAGGACTTAGCAAACACTGAAGCAGGGAGAACTCCTGCCTCTCTTCCTGCCCCAACGTGTGTATTGTACCCTGGTCCCCCAGTCCTGTCCTAGCTGGGAGGTTCTGTGCCTTCCATTTCAAGAGGAACATTCAAGAGAGAGCCTAGTCAGAGAAGAGAGACCAAAGTAGGAAATGGACTAGAAACAAATGGGCAAGTACTGAAGAACACTGGGATATTGAATCTGGAGAACAGAAGACATAGGAGTCCATGACACAGATGTCTTAACGTATCTGAAGGAATTGGTGTTTTTCAAACTTTTCAGTGGCAACCCATAGCAAGAAAGACATTTTATATCAAACCTAGCGCACATTTACATAAATCTATAAACAACTGAAACAAAACCTTGAAAAAAAAACCTGTCTCTCTCACATGCTGTAACTCTAATATTTTCTTTTCTACTCTTCTATTATTCTATCCTATCCTATCCTATCCTATTCAGTTGCATTAAATATAATGCTGGATGTAATTCTAAAATTTATTTTATGACCTATTAATTTAAAATATTGATGTAGAAGACATGTATTGTCCCAGAAGATGGAATTAGGACTTTAAGGTGAAAATTAGAGCAAATTTTGGCTCAAAACAAGGAAGAAATAGCTAATAATTAGACCCACTCAAATACAGAATGGATCTCTCAAGGTAGTAAGACTCTTGTCCTTGGGTATTTTCAAGATTAGACCTAATTTATATGCCGTGTCTGTAGATTAGGGACCTTCCCACTTCAAAGATTCCAAGAGCCCACAATTCACACTAAGCTAAAAGAAAAACTATAGAACATCAAGAGATTTTTAAATTTCAGTTCAAAAAACCTGAAAATAAAGAGGCAGGGAGGGTGCGGGTGGGGCTGTTGGGATATTATCTTTCCTTAGCTTCGGTCCAGTTAAAGAGAAAACATTCTCTGTTACATTTCTGTGCCCTACTGAGTGATCGCCCTTCCTCAGAACAATTTTTGTTGCTGTTGACAGTAGCAGATCTTGAAGCTGTTGCTGCTAAGCTTCTGGGATGTTCCTTTTTCAGATTTTATGGTCACTTTAGGGTCACTACCTAAGCCTTCATCACAGCTTAGGTAGTTGTCTTTGGAATGATCTCACAGTCTGTGTGTCTCTGTACCCTGGGCTTAGTAATGTCAAATGTAGAGTCAGTACAAATGACTGCCTCTTGCATAAATGAATGCATGCATGCATGAATGAATGAAGATTCCACTAGCCTCCTTAAAAGGAGCATCTTTGAGTCACTGATACTTATCTTGATTGGGAAAGTAGTATGTTCAGGAATAAGTAAGAATGATAACCGTTGTTGAAATGTTGGCTAGCACATGATTCTTAGGCCTTGTTGAAATTTTTAGAGACATGGACTCCTTTGAGGATCTCATGAAAGTTATGGCTTCTATCAGAAAAACAAACGTATGCAGATTATGTATACAATTTCAACAGTGCAGTTATTCACTCTCTGGCCTAATGTTAGGCTTAACAATTGGGTCTGACTCAAATGAGAATTCTTTGTACTTTTGTCTTTGCTTAAGCAAGTAGGATTTTGGAGAGAGCAGAATGCACTATTACTATGTACCAGGTACATGCTCAGTGTTTTATTTACATTAGTTCATTTACTTTTCATAGTAATCATATGAGGTATTGTATTATATATATATATATGATCTTCATATATGTGTTATAGAATATATGTACACATATATACATATACTATATATTATCTCCACATATGGAGATAATATGCATATGCACACACACATACACCTGTGCAAAGAATGTCACATTTGTGCCACCCTATCTTCTTCCCTGTCCTTCCCTTCCCTTTAGCCTTCAATAAATAGCTTCCATCCCCTCTTCCCTTTCAGGTTCAGAACTTAAAACACGAAAATATTGTTTAGCACTCATCTTTAGAGAAGCTCAGTCACCTGGTGACTTCTCTGAAACAAAAGGCTGGTTAACTTCCTGGGGCAGGAACATAGACTTTTTGTATTTTTTTCTGATGGGTTTGGGTACTGAGATTGACACAAGTCAATTTTTCAACTGGTTATTCTGTTATATTCTCAAAAAAGTGTCCTGAATAAGTGAGGGCACAGAAATAAAAAGACCCAGTTCTTGCTCTCAGGAAGTTCACCATGTAGTTTGAGTTAAATTACATTGTTTGTTTAGCTTAATAAATAGCTCTGGACCACTGGATCCTAAGTAAGGATGTATTTATTAATATCCTTCATGAATACATGGGTTACATCATTGGGTCTATTGAGTGTTGTGTGCTGATGAGCGCCACTAGTCCTGGGGAATGAGGTCTGGTGTAGAGGGTTTCAAGTCATTGACGTAGACTGCTTAAACCAGGGTTATGGGGGAAATCACCCAGGAACACTTTGGAGAGTGAGAAGAGTTGACTGAAGCCAGAATACTGAGCAATGCCGCCATTTATCCAGTGGGAAAGGAAGAGGATCAACAGCGGGACACTGAGAGGGAGCAACCAGAGTGAATGTAGGAGGAGAACAAAAAGAGAATGTTGTTAAAAGCCAGGGGGATTTTAAGAAGCAGGGTGAGGCCAGCAACATCATGCCATAGGGAGAAAGTAAGAGAAGTCTAGAATAATTAATGGACTTGTCTCTCAGGAGTTCATGGTGATGTTAGCAAGAGCAATTTCTGTGAAGTAGTTAAGTGGCAACCATTGCTGTGGGCTGTGGACTAAATGGGAGGTGAAGCAGTTGAGAACTGAAATATGCACCAGTGGTTCCCAAGTGCTGAGCCATGGACTCAGCTGCATCAGAGTCACTTGTGGGGCATCAGGAAATGTAAATTCCTGGCCTCAATCCCACGTTTCCTGATTCAGTAAGTCTAGCGTGGGTCCTAAGGATCCATATTTCTAAAAAGCCAAGTTTGAGAACCATTAGACTATAAAGTTCATGAGAGGAAAGATCTTGCCTGTCTCATTCACAACTGTACCTCCAGGAGCTAGATGAGTTTCTGCCCATAGCAGTTTCTCAGTAACTATGTAGAATAGCAGCTCCCTAAATGAACTGTTGGCATCAACTACTTTGTATAGAGTAGTATTAACGGTAACAGCATTAACCATGTAGATCCGTAAGTATGCAACAGACTAATAGCTTCAAGTAGAGACTATCAAAAGTTGGGGGACTAAAATCATAAATAAGCTTAGGACACTATTCCTGTAAGGTTCATTGCTTCAGGACTGTAAAGTATGACAAAAGCCTCACTGGCAAATCGGAACTGATTCATTAGAATTGTTCTGTTAACAGAAGGGCTGTTTCTATGTCTGATAATAAGACCTACTGAAAGGCAGTATGCTATAATAAAAAGGACTCTTGGCATCTACTAGAGTTATTGTCATACCTAGCTTGTTCAGTGATTAAGTTTCTGAGGTTTAGACTCCTGTGGGTTTATGCAATTAATTCTAGAAAGATGGGGGATAAGCAGGAATCCATTTTCCACCAAGCATTGTCCAAAGACTAAATAAATAACATACCTCCAACTATAAATATTAACATTTTCCCAATGAACACATATGCTATTATAATTAATAAAGTACAACTTAATCAAAAAATGTTAGTAACTATCTGAGAACTTCTAGAGGTTAAAAATTAGGCTGAACCATATGAAATTACCATTTCTGTGAGTCACAAAGAGTCAAATCTGAGCAATTTCATGTAGTTAATATTTTATCAATAAAACAGATGATACAAAAATTATGATCTTGATCTCATGAGAGTCAACAAAGATTTTAGAATTATAAAGGTATCTTATGGTAACCAGTTTCCAAAATGGCCCTCATGCTCCTGATCTCATGATATTCATGTGTATGGGTGTAATCCTCTCCCCTTGAGTGTAGGTTGGACTTAGAGAATAGAAAACTGCAGAAGTGATGATATGTCACTCTTAAAATTAGGTTATAAAGAGACTGTGGTTTCCATGTTGGGTGTACTCTGTCTCGCTCTTGGATCACTCAGTCTGAGGGAAGCCAGCTGCCACATCATGAGGACACTCAGGCAGCCTATGGAGATGGTTCCCCAACCCCCATGGGGAGGAATGGAGGCCTCCAGCCACCAGCCACAGGAGACAGCCTGGAAGAGGATTCCAGCCCCAGTCAAGTCTTGAGATGACTGCAACTTTGCCAAAGTCTCCCAGCTAAGCTGCTCCCATGTTCCTTACCCTCTGAAACTGGATGAGAACATAAATGTTGTTATAAACTGGTACGTTTAGGGGTGGTTTATTTCCCAGCAATAGATAACTAATATAAGCCCTCATTTTCAAGATGCTGGGAACTGATGGTCGAGTAGTTTTTAGTTCAGCATACTTTCATATATATCCTGTAAGTTTTTCAAGGCAAGTTTTAATTCTGTTTCATTACTGAGTAATTTGAGCCATATGAATTGGTGGAGAAAATATGTTATTTGGATCCAGAAGATGCCACTTACTAGTAATGTAACTTTGCAAATCACTTAGTTTCTCTGAGCTTCTCTTTCCTCTTAGACAAAATGCAGGTTACCACAATGCCTACCTTATTGTAGGGATTACATTGTGAATACAGTTGATCAACCCTAAAGTGCTATTGAAATGCTAGATGATAGAATTAATCACCTTTCACCAATGATAAGTCGACCAAGGTCACATAGCTAGTCGGTTGCAGGATAGGAACTTACACCAAAGTCTCCTAATGCTAAGACCAGGGCTTACATAACTTGGAGCAGGTCACCTTTACGATATGAGCCTCAATTTCCCCATAAGTAAAATGAATAAATTGGACCAAGTGAGGCAGGGTTAACAGGCACTGATCAGAACCTAAGGAAAGGATGCTTGTCTAGGTGACTGAGTCCCCAGAGAGCTGGGGTGAGGTGTGTATCTGACATCCCTGGGGTTTCAGGGCCCAGCCAGGCTGAGAGTTGATGCTGTAGGAAACTTTGCGATGAGCTCAGTGTAGGCGGCAGCCTTGGTGCTGTGCAGAGGCTGCTGATGCCATTGCCAAGGAAGATGGGGCTTGCTCCTCTACTTGTGCTGCCAGCCCCCACAAGCCCCTGCAATAACATCCTATCATTTGTCACTTCAAACCCGTATACTTTGGATTCGTGCTGGTGCCAGGAGAATTCATAATGAATTCAGTTTCCCATTCATTCAGGAAATCAAGTAAGGCTTGGGGGAAAAAAAATCTGAAAACATTGCCTTGGAGCTTCTGTAGAAGATGACAAACATCACATTTCAAATAGGGCTGAGAAAATCATGATTCAGGATAGTGTTTGGAATAGTAAAAGCCTGATAATAGTATTGTTAACTAAAGTTTGTATAGCACTCAACAGTTTACAAAGCACACTACATATATGTTCTCATTTGAAGCTAATTATCCTCATTTTCAGCTAAGAAACTAAACCTCAGGGGGATCAGATAATTCATGGCAGAATCAACTCTTGAACTTTGGTGATCGTTTTACAAATTGTGTTCTCTTTCCACTGGCCTACCCCTGTTCCTGTCATAGTACCATTTCTTGTTTCCAACAGAGGTGATTTTGTTATTGTTGCTGGCCTTGTCCTCCAAGAGTATAGAACTCCTCAAAAGCAGACTAAAAAGAAGGATGTGATTATGGTCACACATCATGAGAGAAAAGATTTATAATCTGAGATGCCTGACGAGCGAGTGAGTGCAGAGCATGGCAGGCAGATTTGAACTCTGTCTGTATACCACTAAACATCTCCATGAATGTGGAAAGCTGGTGCTTGATTCCTGCAAATACATGGCTCTGTGGTTGGAGAATCAAGGGCCTCTTTGTAGGAGCCAAAAGAGCTAGGTTTGCTCTTTCTCTCTTAAATTCTGATGCTGCCATGGCAGTCCCTGGCCTTGGGTGGGGGCAGTGTGGAGCAGGCTAAGGAAGGAGGGGAGATCAGGAATAGGTTCTAGCAGGAAAGAGTTGGCCCAGGGCTGGAATCACTGACTGGGGAGGTAGCTGCTACAGCAGACATTGCTTGGGGGTTTGGAATCAGGCAGATCTGATTGAAATCCCAGTTCAGCCTCTGGAGGGCTGTGTGGCTTTGGGCAAGTCACTCCACCTTCTTTGTCCCTTGTTTTCACAACAAAAAGTCCTGTTCTGTCTACCTATTTGTTTTGACTGTCCCATGAGATCTCATGCTGTTGGATAGGGCTTTAGAGCAGAGGTTGGCAAACTACAAACTGTGGGCCAAATCCAGCCTGCTGCCTGTTTTTGTATAGAGCATGAGCAAAGAATGGTTTTACGTTTTACACTTTCAAATGGTTGGAAAAAATAAAAAGAAGAACAATATTTTGTGATACATGAAAATTTTATAAAATTAAATTATACATTTATATATAATTATATGTAATTATATAACATTTAAATGTAAGTATACTATATGTAACATGTAAAATGTTATATATAATATATGTTATAACATATGTTATATGTAACTTATTAAAATGTAAGTTTATTTACATACATAAATATATCTACATATAAATTATATGTTTCTATACAAATATAAAATTAAACATCAATATTCATAAAAAAGCTTTGCTGGACCACAGGCATACTCATTCATAGACTATCATTGTCTATGCTACTTTCATGCTACAATAGCAGAGTTAAGTAGGTGTGACAGAGACCATATGATCTATAAGCCCAAAATAGTTACCATATGGCCCTTTACAGAAAAAGTTGTCTGACCCTGCTTTTACAAGACTCACAGTTCTCATATAACACTGTGGGGTAAGCGGATAAGTGGTGTTACTCTTTTCTCCAAGTGAGAAAAGGGAGGCTCTGAGAGAAAAAGTGAATCAGTTAATGCCACATAGTTTAAAAAACAAAAAAACACCAGAGTTTATACTGGAGCACAAACTTCTAACTGCAAGTGACATTGTCTTAATCCATGATTATAAGTCCCTGCCCAAGTCTGTAGACTTTGGTTAAACAGTAGACAAATATCAGATCAAGTGGTATCAGGAAGATTAGCATATAGGTTATAAAGCCAGAGCCAGGGAGAACAGTTTATAAATGCAGGAACCCAAACATCTAGACCACTAGAGCAAAAATTCTTGTGCTGTTAAAATATACAAGTTACAGTGTGGTTAGTAACAAACATAAAGGAAACCTTCCAACTCACCAGTAATTAAAGTACAAAAAAATTTTTAATGAGATACTACTATATATTCTAAATTATTAAAAATGTTAGATAATCATGATATGTGATAAAGGTAATGCTGTGCTAAAACTGAAATACTTATTTACAAACTGCTTATAGTAAAGTAAAGTCTTTAAAAATACCCCACTATTTTTGTGTATGGTGTAAGGAAGTGTCCTAATTTCATTCTTTTACATGTAGCTGTCCAGTTTTTGCAGCACCACTTATTGAAGAGGCCGTCTTTTCTCCATTGTATATTCTTGCCTCCTTTATCAAAGATAAGGTGACCATATGTGCTTGGGTTTATCTCTGGGCTTCCTATCCTCTTCCATTGAGCTATATTTCTGTTTTTGTGCCAGTACCATACTGTCTTGATTACTGTAGCTTTGTAGTATAGTCTGAAGTCTGGGAGCCTGATTCCTCCAGCTCTGTTTTTCTTTCTCAAGATTGCTTTGGCTATTCAGGGTCTTTTGTGTTTCCATACAAATTGTGAAATTTTTTGTTCTTGTTCTGTGAAAAATGCCATTGGTAGTTTGAAGGGGATTGCATTGCATCTGTAGATTGCTTTGGGTAGTATAGTCATTTTCACAATGTTGATTCTTCCAATCCAAGAACATGGTATATCTCTCCATGGATTAAAGACCTAAATGTAAGGCCAGACACTATAAAACTCTTAGAGGAAAACATAGGCAGAACACTCTATGACATAAATCACAGCAAGATCCTTTTTGACCCACCTCCTAGAGAAATGGAAATAAAAACAAAAATAAACAAATGGGACCTAATGAAACTTAAAAGCTTTTGCACACCAAAGGAAACCATAAACATGACGAAAAGGCAGCCCTCAGAATGGGAGAAAATATTTGCAAATGAAGCAACTGACAAAGGATTAATCTCCAAAATATACAAGCAGCTCACGCAGCTCAATATCTAAAACACAACCCAATCCAAAAATGGGCAGAAGACCTAAATAGACATTTCTCCAAAGAAGTTATACAGATTCCCAACAAACACAGGAAAGGATGCTCAACATCACTAATCATTAGAGAAATGCAAATCAGAACCACAGTGAGGTATCACCTCACACTATGGCCATCATCAAAAAGTCTTCAAACAATAAATGCTGGAGAGAGTGTGGGGAAAAGGGAACCGTCTTGCACTGTTTGTGGGAATGTAAATTGACACAGCCACTATGGAGAACAGTATGGAGGTTCCTTAAAAAACTAAAAATAGAACTACCATATGACCCAGCAATCCCACTACTGGGCATATACCCTGAGAAAACCATAATTCAAAAAGAGTCATGTACCACAATGTTCATTGCAGCACTATTTACAATAGCCAGGACATGGAAGCAACCTAAGTGTCCATTGACAGATGAATGGATAAAGAAGATGTGGCACATATATACAATGGAATATTACTCAGCCATGAAAAGAAATGAAATTGAGTTATTTGTAGTGAAGTGGATGGACCTAGAGTCTGTCATACAGAGTGAAGTAAGTCAGAAAGAGAAAATCAAATACCGTATGCTAACACATATATATGGAATCTAAAAAAAAAAGGGTTCTAAAGAACCTAAGGGTAGGACAAGAATAAAGACACAGATGTAGAGAATGGACTTGAGGACACGGGGAGGGGGAAGGGTAAGCTGAGTGAGAAGCACTGACATATGTACACTACCAAATATAAAATAGCTACTGGGAAGCAGCTGCATAGCACAGAGAGATCAGCTCAGTGCTTTGTGACCACCTAGAAGGGTGGGATAGGGAGGGTGAGAGGGAGATGCAAGAGGGAGGGGATATGGGGATATATGTATACATATAGCTGATTCACTTTGTTATACAGCAGAAACTAACACAACATTGTAAAGCAATTATACTCCAATAAAGATGTTAAAAAAAAACGCCTCACTAACTTTAAATACTAACTCCGTATTATCTTTGAAAGCTTTTATTCTTTGATTCATTGATTCCATTTCTGAAAAATCTATCCTTGAAAATAATTTAAATTCAGAAAAAGGTATTCATTGCAGTATTGTTTATTTTCAATTTGGAAGTAACTGATTGTCCCAAAATAGAGAGCTCTTTAAGTAAATTGTGGTATATCAACCTGATGAAATATTATGCAGCCACTAGACCACTAGAGACTAGGCAACAAGATGGAAACAAATTTTTATAATGTGAAGCAAAAAAAAGCAAAATAAAACTTGTAATTTTTCTATGGTTTTTGCTATGCAAAAGTTATGTCTGTACTAGAACAAGGAAAAATGAAAACAGGTGATTTCTTAAGGTAATAGCACTCCAAATCCATTGTTGTTACAGCATTGACTAGATGGTAAAAAGACTGGAGGTCTTGTCTCCTGGAGATTAAGTCTGAGTTGGCTCAGTCACCGTGTTGGCTTACGCTTATACTGAGCCCTCATGCTTCCCTTTACCTCAGAACAGGATAGAGTTAAAGAGCTAGGGGCCAGGCTGAGCCCGCAGGTAGGGTTGAGGAGGCATTCCTGCCAGGGTTAGACAGGTAAGGGAAGAGGGGGCCAGGAGGTGGGCAGGTCTCTGTCAGCAGATATTCATGGTGGTCTCTCAGCTAGCATGGTGGTTGCATTGTCTTCTAAAGATACTGGACTCAGAATCAATCAAATTTCTGCATCTCAAGCCCTGACCCTGAGGCTTACTCAGGTGTGAGGAGATGTGGTCCATCACCCAGTTATAGAGGATTCTGTGGCTGACCCTCTGCTGGACACCAAGAAGACAGGCAGGAATCAAACTCAGCTTCGACCCTGAGGAGCCCGAGAAGGGGACAACTACAATACATGGGATCCTGCAGGGAAAAGGAATATTAAACACACTAAAAGTATTCAGAGGAGGAGAGACCTCTAGCACAGTTTGAACACCTCTACAGTTCTGAGACTCTCCAGTTGGCCTAATTGATGATAATTTCTGCACTGATTGAACAATAATGTGTATTCTGTGTTCACATCTACCTTCTCATTATTTATGGATTTAAATCATGGCCTTACAGAACATTGTATGTGGAAAGCCCTGTGAGGATATTTTGCATTTTTCCAGGGTAAAGAGTCCCCATAGCTCTTCTCTCATTTGGTTTCTTACACTAGACTGCATTTTCCCATCATGAAAATCCTGTCTGAACATAGGGTAACTCTTGGGTTCAAATTTTCCCTGACTTCAGTAATTGATCTTTCTACTTCCTGTATAGGTCATTGGTACCATCTTCCCCATCTCCTCTTCCCCTTAAGCCCCACTCTGAACTTCCCCAATGAGATGGTAGCAGGGTCTCTGCCCTCTGGGAGGTATCAAGACAGAGAAAGAGATAAGACATGTTATCCAAGAACACCAGGGGAAGCAGAGAGTGTGAGACTTGGAAGATGGATTTGCCAAAGCAGGATTTGGGCAAGAATATAAGGGGCTTATTTGGGGAACAGTGAGTGGTTCAGTTTGGAATTAATCCAAGAGTTATATTTGTCTTATTTCCATTTTCTGGTGATATGGAGCATGGTATGAGAAATGGGATTTATCTTGGCAGATGTCCTAGGAAAAAAATTGGTCATCTAGGGGGATGCTGAAGGGTTTCCCTCCTTGGGCCTATGAATGGCACAGTAGTTTCAGGAAACCTTGGGACTTGGTTAACCAATTATTAAGAAGTATGAACAATCCCAGTAAAAGCAGTAAAACTAGATGCTCCTTAAACAAATTCCTCACATTTCTGTAATATAAATCATCATCGTAATGATTACTATCTATTGAGCGCCTATGTGAGATATTATTGTCTCCATTTTATAGATGAGAAAACTGAGGCTCACAGAGTTAAGAGACTTGCCAGGATCACACAGCTAGTAAGGGTTGATGGTAGAATTCAAACCCAGGCCCATCAAACCTCAAAGCCTGTGCCCTTTCAACACCATTCTGTTGCCCCTAGACATGTGTGAAATGGCAAGGTGGTGAGGATGGCTTGGATTAACCACTTACCAGGTGCTTTTCTCCAGGGACTGAGAAGGAATAAGATGTGCCATGGGGACATTTTAAGAAATTATCTATGTGGCAGACCACTAGCAAACTTAGAGCCTTGCTGCAATGGGTGAGGACCCAGCTGCACCTTCTATGAAACTAAAACTGGGGTCATTGGGACAGGCCTCCCTGGAGTAAGTTTTCAAGAGAAGAGATGAGAACATTGGGTCCTGTGGGTGGAAGAATTATACAGCTGCTAACAGCTGCAGGGATGTTGCTAGGAGAATAACAGTTTACTTCTGGACAGTTCTTTGTGATTTATGGAGCTCCTTCCCTTTCATCATTTCATGATCATCGTATTCCAACCCTGGTTAATTGGGGTGATAATCTCCCTTTTACAAACCAGCAAATAGAGGCTCAGAGATGCTATGGGATTTTCCTTAGGTCACACAGCTTGTTAGCAATGCCATTTGCATTCAGGTTTTCAAAAGCCATCCTTCCCACTCCACCCTCCTTTCCATTATATTTCTAAAGGAGTTTGGTGATTGATGGAGAAACCAAGATGATGCTTGTCAAGAGGAGTTGGGGGAAGTGAATAGAATGAGATGAAACAAGCAAACAAAATCATTAAGACTAAATACCAGATACAGCAAGGAGACAGCAGAATCAAAGGAGTCCTTTCTGAGGACAGTCTGCCAGAATGGGCTTAGATGTGTCAGCTGCATCTGAAGTCCACAGAGGAAATGAGGATGCGGTGGGAGATACGTAGAGAAGTGAGTGGGGGACTCATCTAGAGGATGGGGTAGCAAGTCTACTTTAGGTGGAACCCACTTTGGAGGGACTAGGAAGGGAATGGCAGTGTTTAACAGAGCAGGGAGGTAAAAGGAGAGGCTGCCTGGAGATCAGGGACTCTCATTCATTTGTGAGCAAAGTAGAGGTTCAGCACAAGTTTTGAAAGATAGAAATTATTACCAAAAATGGGTGAAACTCAACTGTGTAATAGAGATCACATAAAAACAGAAAGTGGGGAAGTATTCTTAAATAAGGCACAAGAGCTTCAAAACTGGATTTCTTTATTATAATAATTAAGCCTGACGTTTTTTTAAGGGCACTATTGGGAATGAAAAATTGAATTTTAGGGTCACTTGAGCCAGATGACCATCTTTGGGATGCTGTGGGAAGTATTTACTCCCACGCCCCCTTGAGTCCTATTCCACTCCTTGCTTGGACTGTTGAGGCCACAGACCAGACTGCCAGGTCTGGCTATTTCTGGATATCAACCAGGCGTTGGTCCCTTGGCTAGAGTTTGGTTGAATTCCACAAGCTGCAATGAGTAATATTCATGAATCCCATTCTAAAGATGCTAATTATTCTTTAAGAGTACTATTATTGGATATCACAAACCTTTCTATAGAAGTAGCCAAGTAACACTTGCAATCAGTCCCCTAAGCCCCATAACCTGGAAGAGGATGTTTTAAAAGTAGATTTGCTTTTTATATTCCATGAGAAGTTTAGCAATTTCAGTATCAGGGAGCATTAGTTGATTCATCTTCAAATCTGTTCTTTAAGACATCCCAAAATAAATTTGTTACAACTAATGAATGTAATCATTTAAAGAACTCTAATTCACAATGATATTTGGAAAGAGTGCTAGCTTGATATAGATTTTCTTTTTTATAAATTTATTTATTTTTATTTATTTATTTTTGGCTGCGTTGGGTCATTTTTGCTGTGAGCGGGCTTTCTCTAGTTGCGACAAGCGAGGGCTACACTTCGTTGTGGTGCGCAGGCTTCTCACTGTGGTGGCTTCTCTTGTTGCGGAGCATGGTCTCTAGGCTCGCGGGCTTCAGTAGTTGTGGCACGCAGGCTCAGTAGTTGCGGCTCGTGGGCCCCAGAGCACAGGCTCAGTAGTTGTGGCGCACGGGCTTAGTTACTCCGCAGCATGTGGGATCTTCCCGAACCAGGGCTCGAACCCGTGTCCCCTGCGTTGGCAGGCGGATTCTTAACCACTGTGCCACCAGGGAAGTCCCGATATTTTTTTAATTCAGCTTAATTAATGGCTTTTACTAAGGGTCCACTTTTACTCAGTGGGGGTTCTATGCATTATGGACTTTATCAGATAAGTGGATGACATTATTCTTTAAAGTGTCTTATCTGGGGTTGAGTTCACTCCAGACTATAGGTATCAAGATACCTGGGAAGGAGTATGGTCAGATTATCGGGAGTATGCTGCACAGTGTCCAGATCTGGTTGGGAGGCCAAAGAGGAATCATTAATGGGCCCCAGCCCCGGAGAACTTAGGTTGGGGGTCAGCGTGGGAGTTGTAGTCATGGGGCAAATCCAGCCTCAAAGTGGGAGGGACCGGCAGGGGGACAAGAAATAGGAGGGAGGGCAGGAAATTGCTTTGTATGGATGGAGAGCTGGGCAGGGTTCTGTAGCCTCATGGCCTCCTTTGAATGATTCCCACCCCCAGGAGTCTTAGATGGAGATCATTTGGACCCAGAGCCTAGTGTTTACATGTGGCCGGGAGCTGATATCTATCTGTGTGTAGGAAACCTTGGACTGCAATTACATCATGTTTAGGGCCCCATGGAAAGGGGTCTTAAAAATAAGTTTAATTACAGGCAGTCATTCAACATTTCTCTGTGTGAATCTCACGTGTTTACCTTTTTTGGTTGTGTTTTATGGAAGTTATAATAAAAGAAAACAATTTTAGGACAGAATATTTAGCAGGTGTATGTCAGTGTGCTGTGGTACAGAGAGCGCAGAGCAGAGAGTCTGGGTTCCAACCCCAGAACCGCTGATTGCCAGCTGTGGACAGGGGCAGGCCACTCAATCTCTGTGAGGCTCACATTCTTCACCCGCACCTGGGGAATGAGAGAATTCACAGAGCTAATGACAGTGATAATCAGTAAGCTGTGAAAGGTCCTGCATGTGTGAGGTAGTGATATTGGTAATAAATGACAGGCCGGGGTTCAAAATCCTGGCTATAGAATTTACCAGGTCTGTAACCTTTGGCAAGTAAATTATCCTCTCTTAGACTCAGTTTTCTCAACTGTTAAGTGGAAATAGTAATCTAACATCTAAGTCCTAGGGTTCCTGTGAAGGGTAAATGAAATAATGCACATGACATATGTGGCCCATAATATATGCTTAGTAAGTGTGACTATAATTATACACATATTATAAAAAACACTTTATTGAGGTATGATTGACATATAAAAAGCTGTACCCATGAAACCATCAAGGCTGTAAACATATCCATCCTCTCCAAAGTTTCTTTCCACCTCCATTCTTATTATTGTTATTATTATTATTTTGTGGTAAGAACACTTAACATAAGATCTACCCCCTTAGCAAATTTTAAGTATACAAAAGAGTATTGTTAACTAAGTCACTATGCTATATAGTAAATCTCCAGAACTTACTTATCCTGTGTAACTGAAACTTTGTACCCTTTAACCTTCACATCCCCATTTCCTCCTCTTCCCAGCCCCTGGCAGCCACCATTCTACTCTGCTTCTATGACTGACTATTTTAGATTCCACATATAAGTGATATCATAAAGTATTTGTCTTTCTGTGTCTGGCTTATTTCACTTAGGATAATGTCCTCCATATCTATCCATGTTTTTGCAAACGGCTGGATTTCCTTCTTTTTAAAGGCTGAATAATATTCCATTGTATGTATATACCACATTTTTTTAACATATTCATCCATCAGTGAGCATTTATGTTATTTCCATATCTTGGCTACTATGAACAAGGCTGCAGTGAATGTGGAAGTGCAGGCATCTCTCCAAGATCTTGATTTCAATTCCTTTGGATAAATACCCAAAAGTAAAATTGCTGGATCGTATGGTAGTCCTGTTTTTTAATATTTTGAGGAAACTCCGCTCTGTTTTCCATAATGGTGGCACCAATTTGCATTCACACCAACAGTGGACCAGGGTTCCCTTTTCTCCACATCCTTGCCAGCGTTTATCTTATTTTTTTTTAATAGCCATCCTAATAGGTATGAGGTGATATCTCATTGTGGTTTTCATTTCCATTTCCATAATTAGTGATGTCGAGCACTTTTTCATGAACTTGTTGGTGATTTATATGTCTTCTTTGGAAAAATGTCTATTCAAGCCCTTTGCTTATTTTTAAAGCAAGTTATTTGGTATACATGTACATCGTGAAGTGATTACCATATCAAGCTACTTAACACATCCATCACCTACCTTAGTTACCTTTTTTTTTTTTTTTTTTAATTCTGGTGGTAACATTTAAGATTTACTCTTTAGAAAATTTCAAGTGCACAATACAGTATTGTTAAGTATAAACACCATTCTGTACATTAGATCCCCAGAATTTATTCATCTTCTAACTGAAAGTTTATATCCTTTGACCAACATCTCCCCATTTTCCCCAGCCCCCAGTCCCTGGCAACTACTGTTATACTCTCTGTTTCTATGAGTTTGACTTTTTTAGATTCCACATGTAAATGAGATCATACAGTATTTGTCTTTCTGTGTCTGGTTTATTTCATTTAGTATAATGTCATCCAGGTTCATCCATGTTGTCACAAATGGCAGGATTTCCTTCTTTTCTATGTCTGAATAATATTCCATTTGTATATATATACATATATATATCACATTTTCTTTATCCATTCACCTGTCAATGGAACTTAGGTTGTTTCCATATCTTGTCTACTATGAATAATGCTGTAATGAACTTGGGAGTGCAGATGTCTCAAGATACTTATTTCATTTCCTTTGGATATATACCCAGAAGTGGGATTGCTGGATCTTTCATCAATGTTTTATAGTTTTCAGTGTATAGATTTTTTCATCTACTTGGGTAAGTTTATTCCTAAGTATTTTTGGGGAGAGGGTGCTATTATAGATAGGATTGTTTTCTTAATTTCTTTTTTGGATAATTTGTTGTTAGTATATAGAAATACAACTGGTTTTTGTATATTGATTTCGAATCCTGCAACTTTACTGAATTCATTTATTAATCCTAACAGTTTTTTGGTGAACTCTTTAGGATTTTCTATATATAGTATCATGTCATCTGCAAACACAGACAATTTTACTTCTTCCTTTTTGATTTGGATGCATTTTATTTCTTTTTCTTGCCTAATTGCTCTGCCTAGGACTTCCAGGACTAGGTTGAATAGATGTGGCAAGAGTGGACATCCTCATCTTGTTCCCGATCTTGGAGGAAAAACTTTCACCTTTTTACCACTGAGTCTGATGTTAGCTATGGGCTTGTCATACACGGCCTTTACTAGGTTGAGGTACGTTCCTTCTGTACCTAATTTCTTGAGAGGTTTTATCATGAAAGGATGTTGAACTTTGTCAAATGCTTTTTCTGCATCTATTGAGATGACCATATGATTTTTATCTTTCATTCTGTTAATGTGGTATATTACATTTACTGATTTGCATACATTGAACTAATCTTTATTCTAGGGATAAATCTCACTTGATCATGGTGTATGGTCCTTTTGATGTGTTGTTGAATGGGTGTGCTATTATCTTGTTGAGGATTTTTGCATCAGTGTTCACCAGGAATATTGGCCTGTAATTTTCTTTTTTTGTAATGTTTTTTGTCTGGCTTTGGTATAATGCTGGCATTGTAAAATGAGTTTGGAAGTGTTCCCTTCTCTTCAAATTTTTGGAAGAGTTTGAGAAGGATTGACATTAGTTCCTTAAATGTTTGGTAGAATTCACCAGTGAAGCTGTCTGGTCCCGGACTTTTCTTAGTTGAGAGGTTTTGGATTACTGATTTAATCTCCTTGCTTGTTATTGGTCTGTTCAGCTTTTCTTTTCCTCCATGATTCAATCTTGGTAGGTTGTATGTGTCTAGGAATTTACCTGTTTCTTCTAGGTTACCCAATTTATTGGTATACAATTGGTCATAGTGGTCTCATGATCCTTTGTGTTTCTGTGGAATCAGTTTTAATGTCTCATCTTTCGTTTATAGTTTTAATTATTTGAGTCTTCTCAGTTTTTTTTAGTCTAACTAAAGGTTTGTCAATTTTATCTTTTCAAAAAACCAACTTTTAGTTTTGTTGATCTGTGCTAGGGCTCTTAATGGAGACTGCAAACTAGTTAGTAGAATCTGTGGGTGGTTGTTGAGAGATGCATGCTGGTCGCTCTGAGCCCTCACCCCTTTTCTCTGCTTCTAGCTGTTCCCAGATGATTCAGCTGTGTCCATCCCCTCAGTGTTCTGGGGGGGATGAGACAGAAGTGGGCATCTTGGGTGGCGTCCTGCAAGGCTGGGGAAGCTGGATACTCACTTTGCTCTCACTTTCCCTTGTGGGAGAAATCATGGGTCAGGGGGTTCTCTCTTGGACTTGAGCTGGGCCACCTTGGGGAAAGGTTGGCATAGGTAAAGGGAAACTGCTCTTCTGACACTCTTCAATGCACCTATTCTTGGATTTTATGCTCCGCCCAGGTGCTGGAACGTCTCTGCTATACTCTTAGACTCTAATAAAGGTATTCTCATCCACGAGGAGTTGTTAAAATCAGTGTTTCTGTGGGAGTCATGAGGGTTAGAACTTCATATTCTGCCTTCTTGCTGACATACTATAATTATATTTTAAAGAAAATAAAACTAAAAGAGAGATTTCCCAAGGCCAGGCTGAGTTCTGGAAGCTTCCAGAAGGCTCTAAACCTAAGTGGATCACATTGATCTTGGTAGGGAAGGCCAAGGGGGCTAGAACAGTCCAGAGAGGTGAAGGGAGGATGTTTGACAGGGTAAGCAGGCCAGCTGCCAAGTGGATTCATGGCCTGATTCACAAATTACTTCAAGTCACAGTAGGCTTGTCCTGGGCAGCGGGAGGGAAAGTGTGCTCAGGGGCTCAAGAGGGAACAATGAGGACCAGTGGCGGGAGCTGCAGAGCTTAGAGTCCTGCACAGTACAAGGAGACCCTTTCCAAATACTGGAGGGCTCCTCAGAGAAGCCAAGCCAGCCATGGGGGTGATGGTGTGCAGACACAACATGAGGCCTGCATCTTGGGGCTCTTCAGGGCACAAAGGCAATGATAGGCCTAATCCCCTGAAATGGCCCCTGTGATTTGAGTCAGCTAATCCCCTCTTGCAAACTTGCAGCCCTTTTTTCTTTTTCAGGTAGGTTCATAAATTCATAAACTTTTATCCTTTCTATGGCAGCAAATGATATTAGGAAGCTAATTAGCTACAGAGCTAATTTTCATGTCAGAGTGAAATTATAGGTTTCAGGGTATAGAACAAAATTATCTTTCTGTCCCTCCTCGTCCTCCACTCCCGAACGCACTGCGGTTTCTTCTTCCAGCATATGTATACACTCCCCTCTTCTGTCTGGTCACAAATGTCAGCAGAGAGGGGTGGCCACTCAGGAGTCCCTTTCTCTTCTGTGTCAGGCATATTTGCATTTGCAAACAGCTTTAATTGAGTAGAGTTTTCATTGCTCTTTTTCCTGCTTCTGTTTTTAAATGCAAATGTGAATGTTTGGTTAGCATGGGTTCAGAATTAAGCCCCTGCTACCTGTGGCTGCCTCCTTCCCTGGGTTCTAAATAAGCACCAGTGGAGTATCACGACCTGCTGAGAGCTTGTGAGTCCTGGAAGGCTGGAGTCCAGCTAATTGCCAATCGTGCTGAGAGGGCTGGGCAGAGCCTTGTCTCACTTACCACCTCTCATGGAGTCCTGCTTCCTACCAGCACCGAAGGAGAGAAAATTAGTGTGCTGGGAACAGAAAGGGAGGTGGAGGGAAAGGCTGCTCTTTGGAATTAGGTTCTATACTCTCTCTTGGCATCAGAAGTTTGTGGAATTGAGAAGGCCATTGGATGCCATTAGGTTTGAGTCCCAAAAGTTGGAATCTCATAGACCATGCTCTTAATGGCTTATTATCGAATCTCTGCTTGAACACTCCCACTGGTAGGGCCCTCCTTCCTTCACAAGGCAGTCTTTTCCACTGATAACCAGCTCTGTTTGTTAGGAAAGGGATACTTAACACTGAGCCCAGATTAACTTATCTTCAGCTGTTGGTTTTAGTTTTCACATAGAACATGGTTGATCTCATTTCCAAATGACAACCTTTCAGATATTTGGAGGCAGCTCTTAAAGAGCCTCACATGCCTTCTTCCCTACAAGCTAAAGATTCCCGGTTTCTTCAGATCTGTTATATGTCCCACCCTTTAGCCACCCTGCTCCTCTTCCCATTGTGGACTCAGGTTATCTGTCTTCTATGAAGGGACTTGTAATGGGGAGTGTGGTAATCCAGCTATGGAATGACCAGCAAAGGCTAGAATGGGGCTGCCCGCTTCCCTCCCATTCATTTGACCTCTTCTCACTTACCAAGGCTGCCCATGTTGCTGGAGACTTGCTAAGCAGCCATGTCACTGTCCACCCTCGCTGAGCCTACAGCCAGTTCCAACTCCAGGCTCTTCTCAACTGCACTCCTCATTTAGCGACAAAGAAAGTATATTCTTCTAAAGTATCAGACTGAGCTCTGATCCAATGAGAGAATCTCACAGGGGATTATAAATGTATTGCAGAGGATATGTGTGTCCAGTTTTCTCTTTCAGAAATCAGGGACCTGGATACTCAGAACTCTTAGCAAGGGCAGTGTCCCAGGAACCTGGGTGCCTCCCTTGCCTTAGGCCTGCAGTGCATTATTTGCTAGAGGAGAGAAGGCAAGTCTAAAATCTGTAGCTAATCCTAAGAAGTTATCTGTCTGAAAGGAACCAGTCAGAGAACAAGCATCTGTAAGTGAGCTACTGGGTAGAAATGTGGGGAAGGGGTTACAATGACTCTAAGATAGAAGGCTCATGGCTGTTCAAGGTTGACTTGGCAGACTGTGGTTAAGAAGAGAGAAGTGAAGAAGACATGGCAGGAGAGCAGAGAAGCCATAGCCTATAGCAAGATTTCCTGTTTCCCTCTAGGTTCAATGCCACTCCACCCATGAGACGTGGTAATTGTAGGAGAGACAGGAAGAACCAGCTGTCACTGTGACCTTTGCCCCCAGTTCAGAGGTGTTCGTCTTTCAAGGTCTCACCCAATAATATTTTCTTCTGGACTCTGGGTGCATTGCATTATACAAAAGCCCCAGGAAAGCTCCACATAGATCTGGCCCTCCTGGCATCTTGGTACCAAGGATATTTCTCTTAGACTCATATATGAGCTCTCCCATGTCTAGAATCAAGAGATAAGATGAACACTCACATTATATAAATTCTACATATCAAATGGTGGAAAGATGAAGGATCCATGCTCTGTTTGTATGACCAGGCCCTATTTACTTAGCCATAGGTAAGGAAATGTGGGATGCTGGTGTGCTGGCAGCACTGTGAACCAAAGGAGATAAACACTGGATCTTCACACAAGATACCCAGTATAATTTGCACCAATTCCATTTGCATATCCCCTTTTATTGTTACCACCTAGACATTCCTACTGCTAAGATAAATCCCTCCAGGGCATATTGACTCTCTATAACAATAGAGAGGTCATTTGATTTTTATCACTCCTTCTGGACACTCATTGTAGATGCCAGCCGTGGCCCTGACCCTGGTATTTTTGAATGACTCCGTTTTCAGTTATAAAATTTGAACTTGTAGAGACTGCTGTTTGCTATAGGCAAGAGCATCTTGTGCTAGGGTGAATTTTGTGAATAGTAATGTTGTGGATAGGTCAGACATGGATGGAAAGAGAACAGAAAAATAGTGATGCCTGTAAATAGAGAAGGAAAAAGGTAATATTTACACAAGCACAAAGTAAGCATTTTGTGTTTTAACTTGCCTGCAAGCTCTTTTGGGTATACTACTTCATTGAATCCTTAGAACCTATGAAGTGCAATAACAACTATTTTACAGTTGGAAAAAACAAACAAACAATTTTTGCAAGAGATGAAATGACTCATTCAATTAGTGATGAATGAGATTGGAGTTGCACCCAGGACTCCTCCCCATCGGTTCCACACTCCTTTTTCTACTTTCCCTCAATATGAGGGTCTAGAACGGTGACTTGTTTCAAAAGATCTATGGATAATAGCTGGATGCTCTGGGTTAGCTGCAAAAGAAATCTTGACTCAAATCCCAGAGTAAAGCTGCCCTCAAGGCTTGGATCTTGGCTGATCTTATTGATTCAACCAGAATTTCCTGAGTGCTTAGTGAATGCAAGTCACTAAAGAAATGGAGATGAATCAGACATGGCCCTTGCCTCAAGGAAAGCCTCATCTGGAGAAACACAGCAGATTCACATGAAAAATTTTGTTACAACCTTAGGTATATATGGGAAGTGCAAAAGAAGTGGCACATGTACATAGAACATGAGCTAGGAGTTCTGAGACAAGTGAAACCAGAGAGAGCCAGGAAGATCAAGAAGGGTTCCTGGAGGAGGCAGAACCATTGGGTTTGGAGGTTGGGAGAGAGAGTTCAAGGGACAGAGGAAGCTGTGAGAAAAGATGCTGAGCTAGGCATGTTCATGGTGTGCTTACGCTGAGGAAGCCGTGCTCCCAGAGCATGGCATACAAGAAAGAGATGGAAAGACAAGCCTCCAGTTCTCCTTGAATTTGTTCGATTTTAAACTATTTTAAAAAATGACTTGCCCCTCTGTGCCCTCTATATGCCTGCATAACCAATGGGTAAAGAGCTAAGTGGAAAGAAGAATAAACTCATATATTTTTTTAATCACCACAAAATGGCCTCCACAATCATGTCAAAAAAGAAATACATCTGGCCAGAGGCCTCTTCCTAGAAAAGCTGCAGACAAATGGCCTTGTCTCAGGATGCTGTGATGGGGTGGCATCTGTAATAGGCCGCTAGGACATTTCATCATTTATTTCCAATGAGCTGGCCAAGGCACCAAATTGAGCCGTGCACACAGTGGGATGCATTGTTTCTAGACTAGCAGTTCATCATGACTGAAAATGAGAAAAATTGAAATTTTAAAATATCAATCAAAGGCATTCCCTACAGGATAAAACCAAGCCTGATACATCCAGAGCCACAAGTTAATCAGCTTAAACTAATAAATGAATTTACTAAATTTGTAGGATACAAAATCAACATATAAAAATCAGTTTCACTTCTACATATTAACAGCAAATTATCCAAAAAAAAAAAATTAGTTAAACAATCCTATTTACTATAGCAGCAAAAAGAATAAAATACTTAGGAATAAACGTAACCAAAGAAGTGAACGACTTGTACACTGAAAACTATAAAACATTGATGAAAGAAATTAAAGAAGACACAAATAAGTGAAAAGACATTCTGTATTCATGGTTTGGAAGACTTAATACTGTTAAAGTATCCATACTACCCAAAGTGATCTACAGATTCAATGAAATCCCAATCAAAATTCCAATGACATTTTTTTTTTTGAAATAGAAAAAACAATCCTAAAATTCATGTGGAACCACCAAAGACCCTGAAAAGCCAAAGGAATCCTGAGAAAGAAGAACAAAGCTAGAGACCTCACACTTCCTGATTTCAAAATATATCACAAATCTATGGTAATTAAAACTGTAAGGTACTGGCATAAAAACAGACACAGAGACCAATGGAACAGAATAGAGAGCCCAGAAATAAACACACACGCATATAGTAAACTGATCTTCAACAAGGGTGCCATTCTTTCCATAATGGGGAAAGAATAGTCTCTTCAGTAAATGTGTTAGGGAAACTGGATATTTGTATGCAAAAAAATGAAATTAGTCCCTTATCTTACACCATACACAAAAATCAACTCAAAATGGATTAAAGGTGTAGATATAAAACATGAATTTTTAGAAATCTCCTAGAAGAAAACTTAGGGGAAAAGCTCATGATATTTGTCTAGACAATGATTTCTTGGATATGACACCAAAAGCACAGGTAACAAAAGCAAAAATAAACAAGTGGGATTACATCAAACGTAAAAGCTTTGGCACAGCAAAGGAAACAATCAACAGAGGGAAAAGGTAACCTACAGAATGGGAGAAAATATTTTTAAACCATATCTCTGATAAGGGGTTAATATCCAAAATATATAAGGAACACCTACAGCTCAATAGCAAAAAACAAAACCAAAAGAACTGATTAAAAAATGGCAGAGGGCTTGAATAGACATTTCTCAAAAGAAGGCTTACAGATGGCCAACAGGCACATGAAAAGATGTTCAACATTACTAAACATCAAGGAAATGCAAATCAAAACCACAATGAGATATCACCCCATACCTGTTTGGATGGTTATTAACAACAACAACAAAAAAAAAGGTAATGAGTACTGGTGAGGGTGTGAAGAAATTGAAACCCTAGTACACTGTTGTGGGAATGTAAAATGGTGCAGCTGCTATGGAAAATAATATGGAGGTCCCTCAAAAAACTAAAAATAGAGCTACTGTGTGATCCAGGAATCTCTCTTCTCGGTATATATTCAAAAAACTTGAAATCAGGATCTCTCAGAGATATTAGCATACCCATATTCATTGCAGCACTATTCACAATAACCAAGATATGGAAACAACCTAAATGACCAGCATAAACAGATAAAGAAAATGTGGTATATACACACGAGATATTATTCAGTCTTAAAGAAGAAAATCCTGCCAGTTGCCACAAGATGGATGAAACTGAAGGACATTGCGCTAAATGAAATTAACCAGCCATGGAAAAACAACTACTACATGGTTCCACTTACAGGAGGTATATAAAGTAGTCAAACTCATAGAAACAGAGAGTAGAAAGATGGTTGCCAGGGGCTAAGGGGAGGGGGAAATGGAGAGTTGCTATTCAGTGGGTGTAAAGTTTCAAGTACACAAGATGAATAAGTTCTAGAGCTCCGCTGTACAACATTGTGCCTATAGTCAGCAATACTTAAAAAAGTGTGCACTTGAGATTTTGTGATGCGAATAGATCTCACATTGAGTGTTCTTACCACAATAATTTTAAAAAGACCATACATGTGGAGGCCTCTTCTTCTCCCTGGACCTTTTTTTTTCCCACCTGTAAAATGACCAGGCTGGACTTGGTGATTGTTAACTCTAAATGTTAACCTAAAAAAAATTCATCCCAAGTTGGCACCTTGGTGTTTTGGAAGAATAATGACTCAAAAGCAATATAATTATCATTCTTAAGTGAGACTTATAAAGATCTTAATATGAATTAAAAGGAGCAAACTGTCCCCCTTTGTTTTTAATGTTATTTTCCCCCCAATTAAAATAATATTACTAGAAGCAGAAAGAAACCACCATAATCTTGTTGCCTATAAGCAACCTCTGTTAACATTTTGACGTGTTTCCATTCAAGACTCTTTTTATGTTGGTGTTTATATTTGTTTGGTTTGGTGGGGTTTTTTCCATAGTTAAGTTCATACTGTGTATATATAATTTGAGTCCTAATTTTAGTTAATTTTTTTCCATTAATCCAACCAACAAATATTTATAACCTGTTATGCAGGAGGCATTATGCTAGGCATCAAGGAAACAAAGATGAACAAGATGCAGTGGGAAAACAGATAGGTAAACAATTAAAATCGAGTATAGCAAGTTCTTTGGGAGAAGACACCATCCTGTGGGAAGAGAAAAGCTTCTCAGTGGTTACAAAATCTTAAGTCAAAACAAGAACGAGTCAGCACGTGGCTAGTCAGCAAAATACTACATCTCATAGCTATCCTTGAAGCCAAGTGTAGGTAACTAACTTAATAATGGCCAATGGGATGTGGTTGGGTGTAATATATTACCTCTTCTGGATCCTACCCTTGTCCCTTTAGCCCTTCACTGTTGGTTGAAAAAGGAAGTGATGGTAAGAACAAGATCAACCACCTTAGATGGAAGCTGCATAGTAGGATAGAAGAGCAATGGGATAGAAGAAATCGGGGTTCCTATATCAGTCCTGAATTGCTTATGCTTGGATTGCTATATAACAGAGAGAAAATTGCCTAACTTGTTTAAAAGCAACTGTGATATTTGTGTCTTTGTTTTAGCAGCTGGAACCTCAATCTTAACTAATACAGATGGCAGTAGATGGAGTCTAGAGAAGCAGGCAGAGAGGTGGGTGTTGGAGACAGAGAAGCTTGTAAGACATTCTCAGATGTTTGAACCTTATCCTTAAGGCACTGGTGAGCCATTGAAGAGTTGTAGACAGACTGACACGACCTAGTTTGCATTTTGGGAAAATCACTCTGGCTGCTGCTTAAATATCAACCGCTCGAAGCAGGCAAGAATGGAGGCAAAAAGACCTGTTAGAATGCTGTTGTCCTCATGCAGGTGAGCGAAGTTAGTAGAATAACCAAGGTATTTGAAGGTTAATGAAGGTGCTGAGGAAGAACTGACATGTATAAGATCACTGGATGTGACAGTAGGAAAGATATCCCTGGGTCTTGCTTGGATTCGCTAGTAGGAGGCACAAGAGGAAAATCATGATTTGGAGGTGGGTTGACCTTGGGGATAAGAAGTTCAGCTTCTGACATGTCGAGTTTGAATGTCTGTGTCTGTGGGACCTTCAGATGGAGGCATCCAGTAGAAGGTTGGCTTTATAGATCTAGAATTCTTTCAAGATATCTGGGCTAGGGTTACAGATTTGGGAATCATCAGGATAGAAATGGTAAACAAAGTTGTGCAAGCCAATGAACTCATCAGGGAGCCAGCCAGCCAGATAACAAGGGGCAGGTGGGTAGAGCCAATATCTATGGAGAAGGCAGAGGAAGAAGAACCAGCACAAGAATGTGCACAAGGAACCCACGGGTAGTCAGAGAAGTGTGTGTCACCAAGACCAAGGGAAGGTGGTGGTGTAGATGACAGAGGCCAGCCATGCTAAGTGTTGCAGGGAGGCCAATTAAACTAGGAGCACTAAGCATAGTGTTCTGTGAGCTCAGCGTTTACTCAATACATGTTGGAGTGAATTGCTAATTGGCAAACTACTAAATTGTTGCTGTTGTTCTTAACTTAATTATTTGCTCTGCTTTGGTTTTCATTAGGAACAGCACATCTAAATTGTGTTTGCCGAGACAAAGTGGTAAACCCTGCTTATGTTAACTCTTGTTTCTTGGGTTAAGTAATGGACTTAAAACTTAAAAAAAAAAAACTTTGTTGTTTCAAGTGACTGTAAAGGTATTCTCTATTCACTAAAGTAAATTTGGTAAATATAAACAAGAAAATAAAGGCCATGCCAGGCAAGGCCAACAGAGGGTGGCTATTTCTTTTGGTCATGGTCATGGTTCACAGAAGCCACCCCCAGGGAACAGGACTTGGAAGAGGGTAATTCAGTGTGGAAGTCAAAGTGGCAGCTTATAACAACTGTTCTTTCCCTTCCGTGGATCAGGGATGCTTCTGAGAATCTGATAAAAGCATTGGACCTTCTACCCAGAAAAAAACCTGGCGCACTTATGCATATATGATTTTGCATTCAATTTCTGTGGGACCCTGAAATGTCTGAGGACTTCCAAGCTCTGCAGGAATTGTTTTCACTGAGAGCCATGTCCCTGCCAGAAATTATCCTCAAGGGCCTCTAGTTGCCTGGGATGGGCCTCCATTTATAGAGCAGCCATGGAGACTCTGGACTCACTTGGGGCCCCGACATTCACCCACTGTCAACCACCACTGGCCACACAGATGGGATTCCTTTTCAGGCCAAAGGACCAACTTGGAGGGGTTGGCTCTGGCAGTGGCCTCTCAGCAGCTTCTTAAAGGGGAAAAACACTGGGCTTAGAGGAGGAAGATCTGGGTTTAAGTTTCATCTCCACTACTTATTCACCATGTGACCTCGAGTAAGTCACTCCACAATTCCGAGCCTCCATTTCTTTGTTGAATAGGAATAATAATTCTTGCCCTGTCTGCCTCACAGAGTATAAATCCGAAGAGTTAACAGATGTGGAAGTGCTTCATATAGTGAAAAACATGACACAAATATGAGGGGTGATAAAAAGCCATTAAAGCAACGAATATTCATTGAGAATTTACTATGTGTGGCCATTGCATTAAGCACTTTGTCTCCATCTCATTTCATTCCCACAACTCTATGAGGTCATCGCTCATTGTTTTACCTTATTTTAAAAAAAGTGAGGTTCAGAGTGGTTAAGTAACTACAATCCATAGGCTACACAGCTGCTAAGTGGTGGAGCTGGATTCACAAAGAATAAAGAAATTGCTGCACTAGAGCAGTAGGGTTTTGTGGGACATAAGGATAAGGGGTGCAGAGAGGAAGCTCATCTTTGTCGAGTGCCTATTAGCCTATCAGGTACTTTAGCCAGTTGCCTCGGAAGAATCCTGAGAAGCAGGTTGCATGTGTTATACCCACGGAGGACATGAAACAGCAGTGCCTGACACATAATATACCTTTAGTAAATATTAGCTACTGGAATATTATTATTGAAATACCCATTGTACAATGCGAAAACCAAGGCTCAGAGAAGTTAAGTGCTCTGGCCAAGGATACATAGCCAGTAAATAGCAGAGTGGAGCTTGGTATTCCAGTGTTCTGGGACTCAAAATTTCAGCACACTGTCTTATGCACAAGGAATGGCGTGCTCTTTCCGCAGATCCACCTCCCTTCCATAATACTCCATGGCCTTGAAGTTCTAAGGTTTGTGGCCCACCAGACCTCTGGCGTTTAGTATTGCCTGTTACCCCTTTGGATTCACTGCACTGAATCGCCAGATTTGAGAATTGGTACCATCCCGCCTAGACATTTATTGGCCGGATTCCTTGTCTGTCAGTGTGCCAACTGATAGGCTGACAGGCACAAGCCTCCAACCCTGGGGACTGTCTGGTCTGAGCAGCAAGCCATCCTGTTAGTGGCTTGCTGGCCCCACAGCCAAGCCCGGAAGGCTGGAGGGGAGGGTTGGGGGAATCGCCAGATGACCCATAGGAGACAGCAAGTCTGCACAGAGCCTAGAGAGGCTTTCTCTCCAGCTCTGGTTTTATTAATGCATCATTTAGACCCCAACAATTTCCCAAAATAATTGGACATGGCTAATGGCTTAGGTCTATCTGGTGTTTCCGTTTACAGAGCACAGCTATTTAGTGATCTGATTTGAATCATGGGAATATCTCTCGAGGTGGGTGATATAATTTCCATTTTACACATGGAGAACATTGAGGTTTACGTAGGGAAGAGAATCTACGCAAGGTCACATAAATGCACAGCAGTCAGGGCTGAGGCTCAAATCCAGGGCTTTAGACTCTAAAGTTGCTGTATGTCTACCACGTGCGCTGCTCGCTAATGAAGCATACACTGGAGGGAGGGGAGGATGGGGCGGAGCTTACAAGGGGGTGGAGAGACTCTACCAAGCCTGGGGCTAGCGTGGACTGGAGCTAGCAACTGTGCTGAGAAATGCTTGTCTTGCCCCTGGCATTCTTTCGTGGATTACTCGTGTGCAGCTCCGAGGGCCTCTGAACGCCTTTCCCTGGGCAAATATATATCCTCTAAGCAGGTAGCTTGTTAGCTGGCCTGGGAAACCTGGCCAGTGCAGGAGCCAGCTTCCCCGAGGCTTACTGGAGCAGGGAGCTTCAGGAGCCATCCAAGAAGCCCTGGGGGCTGCTCTTACTTTGTGTCCTTCACTAGCTCAGCATGAAGTCCAGCTCACCATGAACTCTGAGCTGCCTTGCCCTCTGCTCCTGCCGACCTTGCTTGTGACCAAGCCATTTTACCTACACCAGGGTCAAGAAGGGAGCCTTAGAAATCACTGGTTCTAATCCTCCATCTTTGACAGGGAAATTGAGGATGAGAGATGTGACAGCACATGTTCCTATGCCAGTCTTCTTCTCAGATAGTGTGTTCATGAGTGGTGTTGCCAAGGCCCCCGAGCCATGTTCCCGTGCCCTCAGCCTTGGCCTTGCCATTACTTGCACCCTATCCAGACCTCTAGCAGTCTGCCCACAACCCCAGCTCCAGGCAGACTCTTGTCTAGCCTTGACTCAGACAAGCGTGACAGCAAGGGTGGCAGCTCTCCTTGCAGACCCAGCCTGCTACAGTCTCATTGGAGGCAAGGGTTCATCCCAGCCGTTGCCAAAATCCCTGCCTGAAACAGCCAGATGTCTTTGACCTATCCTGTTACCGGAGCCAGGGAATGAGATCAGCTTTGGTGAATACAGAATACAGGGATTGGAAATCCCTCCCTCCAATCCCTTCAGATCCCTTAGTATTTGAGCAAGGCGCATGGGTTTTACTGTAAACACTAGTCTGAGATTCTTGCAGCAATGTATCACAGTCCCTTTAAGAGAGTCTGTGTGGCCTACCCATATCTCTCCCTTTGCTTTCAGGTGCAGGATAAGCCCCAGCTGAAGTCAAAAGCACTCGTCCTCTTAAGTATAAGGGACGGCAGTAATTAGGAATTACTCCATAAAGGTGTGGCAAGCTTATTTACACCAGTACTTGAAAATGAGAAGGAAATTGACTAAAATGAGATATGGAAATATCTTGTAAAACATGCTATAAAATGGATTGCTGCTGACTGTATCCTCTTAATATATGAAATTGTTCCCAAGTGGTAACAAAATGTTGGAAAAGGGAAAATGATTATGTTGTTAGGGAATTTTTTTTTTTTTTGGAAAAATGCCCTCTCATTCAAACACATAATTAGTGATTTAGTTTGCCTAATCAGAAAAAAAAAAAAAAACACCCAAAAAACATGAGTTGTTTAAAATTATTTAAGGTCTACAAATATTTATTGAGTGCTGGATTATGTACCCAACACTGTGCTGAATTCTAGGGATTCAGAAGCAAATAAGAACACTCAGCATCTACCCTCCGGGAGCTCAGTTTAATGGGATGATAATGGGATGAGTGGTACATTGGTACACATTCACAGTCCAGCATCATGGGGGTGGTCATAGAAATAAGCACAATTTGTACCAGGAGTCAGGGAAGCCTTTCCCAAGAAGCTGATGGCTGAGTTGGGTTTTGAAGGCTGAAGGGTTTTCAGTGTTGATGGAGGGAGATGACAGGGCAAAGGCATTATCAGTTAAGAGTTTGTGCAAAGGCACAGGAGCAAGAAGCAAGCTGGTATATTTATGAGTGGGAATGTGAAGTGAGAGGAAAGAGCAATGGCTGGAGATGAAACTGGGAGGCAGGGAGCAGAAGATGACATGATGTATATTTCCAATCAGCTATTTCAACTCCAGCACTGACGAAACCAGAGGAATTTTACCTTTTCAATGGTAAATACACTGTTGAACTGAGGAGCTAGTATTCATTTTTATATGTATTATTAATATTATTATCATTATTTATTAATATTGCTATAGCTATTAGGATGTCAAAATGACAAAGCAAGGTTTTTTAAAATTTATTTTAAAGTTTACAGACAGTAAAAATCATACTTTTATGGTTTATAGTTCTATGGGTTTTGAAATGCATAGTATCTACCACCACAATCATGACACAGAGGGTTTCATCTTCCAAAAATATTCATTCATGCTGCTGCTTTGTAGTCAATCCCTCCTCCCACCCCTAACCCTTATTCTCTATCTCTATAGTTTTACCTTTTCCAGAACATCATATAAATGGAATCATAAAGTATGTAGGTATGCAGAAAGGCAAGTTGTGAACGTAGAAAAGAAATGATCCAGTTCATACCTTTTCAAGTTCAGAGATTGGAATGCTTTCACAAAATGGGAGGAAAAGGAAAATTAGTGTGATAGGTGAAAAGCTAGTGAATATTGAAAACCTGGCTTTCCAGTCTTCTTCCAAATCATTGATAAATAGGTTGAGCAAGAAAAGCACCCCCCAAATTATTTTTTAAAATACCCCTCCTTGCCAACAAAAGAAAGAAAAGGCCCAAATCTGGACTACTTTGTAGACATTTAGGTGCCTCCATACAGGTTGCCATCATCAGTAATCTATACCTTGTGGACATTTTTGTTAAATCTGTAGCTCTGTCCCCTTCAATTCACTCTATGTAGGTCCACGAGTATGTTGCAGATACTTGGGCAAATGCCTTGCTGCAGTTCACTGGCACCCACTAAGGAAATTCCCTGATCTGTACTTTTACCAAAAAGGAGAATAAGGATGATTTGGTTGGACTTGCTGGAGCATCTGTGCCATAGCTTTGTGATCATAGCTTTCTGGGCTCTGACCAGAGAAAGGAAGTTCCACGTTCTAGCTCTAGGTATCACAACGAGGTCCAACAAGTAGTCAAAGGCTGGTGGCTGATGTAGAATGAATCAGGGGTGTGTGCAAGAGGCCAACAAAGCATGTGATTGTGGAATTTTACATGGTGTCAGCCTTCTAAGTTGCACATGGTGATGGCAAGGATGGAGAGGATAAAGGGCTAAAGTCTTCAGGAAGGAAGAAAAAGAGGAATTCGGTGAAGAGCTCTGGATATTTCTCTTATATTCATTATTTCATAAGTTGTGGTAGAGTTATTAATAAATTAAAATTTATGAGAAAAAAATCAATTCTGGATGATTTTTGTGGGTTTTAAAAAATATTAGATTTTTGTGGTTTATAGAAAAGATATTAGAAGGAATCTATTCTCATGGTAAAACCTTAACATCAGAAGGATGAAAGATGACAAATAAAAGCCTCTCATTCTCTCTCTCTTCCTATTAGTATTTCCTGGCAAATAATTTTCTTGCACATTCTTCTAGAAATTTTCTGCTCATATACAAATGTATACATTTCCTGTTAGATCAAATGGGATCATACTATATAATACTGTGACTTATTTTTTACTGTGTAGTATCTTAATGTATGTTGGACACCATTCTATGTTAGAACATATAGCTTAACCTTCTGTTTCTAAACAGCTTCATGATATTCCTCAGTAGAGAGGCACTGTAATTTATTCTAACCAGTCTCTTGTGGAAGGAGATATAGATTATTTCCATTTCTTTCTAATACAAATAATACTGCAATGAGTATCCTTGTACATATATCTCCATGTACTCTTTCCATTTTGCTGCCAAGTATCAGCATGAAGGAAAACAGTTTCTCAAATTCAACTTCCATCTATGTTCAAATGCTCTTGTCTTTTGTTTCTAGGATGCTTCTCTCTTAGGATCCAGCCACCATTTGAAATTAATCTTTTAATAAGTCCAACTTCTTTTTAGCCTTTCCTCTTTGGAGAAAGACCTCATGCAGCCACATAGGTTTCCCTTGAAGACTTCATGTTTTTCTTCATCATTAGTCTGGGTCTTTTTAAAATATAAATATTCACAATTGTTTCATATATTTTAAATTTATAGAATCTAAAACAGGGGACTGTGTTTATCTGATGATCTATCTGATCCCTCCTCTCTGAATAGTGGATCCTGAGTGGTCTTTGAACCTGGTTGGGCAGTGGGATTTAGATATAAGAAAGAATAAAGGAGAAATAATTTTCAAATTTCTAGCAAGAGTGTTATGGAGCTTCAACTTCTCATCAGCTGGGGGAGGAGGAGAGTGAGGCTGGGAAGTCTGCCACAATATTTGGCATGGCTGGGCTTCCAGATTGTATCTATTTTTGTAGCTGCACAAGTTGGGAGGAGATTAGAAGGATAGTCAAATTTCCTGCTCCAGGTTGTAAATTGATCAAGAGGTGGAAGGAGCACTAGATTAGGAGTCAGAGGACCTGGTTCATCGTCCCAGATTTCCCAGATATTAGTCACAGGATCTCGGAAGTGTCCCTTCCCTTCTCCAAACCCTCTTTTCCTCAGCTCTGAACAAAGGAGGTTGGATTAATTGGCTCGAATATCCCTCCATCTCTAAAATTTTATTGTTCTGAAGTTCTAAAAATGTTTATCCATTTTAAAAAACTTTATGAACTGTGAGAATGTTTACCCATTTATAAAAAAGATTAATTAGGAATATCTTTGTTAATAAATAAATGCAGAGGTGAATTGGAAGTTAAATCTTCATCCCTGTGTCCTCTGTTTCAAAGCTTTGATTCCAGCAATAAAGATTGGGCTGAGGTGATGTGCAAACTTATGGAAGAAGGTCCTGGAGCCATGTAGGAGCGTCCAGATGAAACTGTCCAGATGCCTTAGAAGCAGAGAAGTCTGCTTGGGCCCCAAAGAGAAGCTGTGAGGTGGGTGGGTCTATGCAAACCTGCATAGGTGAGTGGTCAGTCTACCTTTTGAGGGTCCCTCTCAGAGCAGACAACTGGAGAGGGCCACCGCAAGCACGTGTATACGTCATGTTCCTGGAGGTTCTCCTCAGCTACACGTGTCTGAGGGCACCTCTAGGCCTGGCCCTTCCTAAGCATATCCATCCAGGTCTCCTCAGAGGCCACAGCCACAGGGCCCCTTGATGCTTCCAGCATCCTTTCTACTCAAAACATTCCCTGTCCACTCAGTAATAAGCATGCTTTCTTCAGAGATTGTTCTAAGAAGACCTTATACCTCTCCAGTATTCTTCGACCTCAGGAAATTGCCAGGCCTGGCCTGCATAGAAAATTTCACCTTTTTTTTTTGTCTATAAGGCAACTCATACCCATTACTTTTAACAACAGTTAAAAAAAAATTCACTATCTAAGCAAGAAAAAGATTTCTGTTGAAAAAGACAAAATCTTTTCTAAGGAAAATATGATATGGAAAAATAGGACCAAATTCCAATCAACAAAAAATATAAATAACAGTAATAATATAATTATAAACAATTTATTGAGTACCTCTATAACATAAGCTCCATAGGATTAAGGGTCTTGACTGTCTTGTTATATGCTGCATCTCCAGCTTTCTACCAGTATCTGATGTATGGTAGTTGCTATGATCCAGTTGGTATTATTACTGTCCCCATTTTACAGATAAGGTAACTGAGGCTTAAGGGTTAAAGAGATGGTCTTGCCTAAAATTACAGAGCTAGTAAGTGTCAGAGCTCCATACTACAAAATGTTGATATTATGCTAAGTGGGATAAGTCAGACAGAGAAGATAAATACCGTATGATCTCACTTATATGTGGAATCTAAAAAAAAAAAAAAAGGCAAACTCATAGAAACAGAGAGTAGAATGGTGGTTGCCAGGGGCTAGGAGGTAGAGGGAAATGAGAGAGGTCAGTCAAAGGATACAAACTTTCAGTTATAAGATTAATAAGTTCTGGTGATCTAGTATTCAGGGTGAATATAGTTAACAATATTGTATTATATATGTAAATGTTCTCACCACACACACAAAAATTATATTATGTGAGGTGAAGGGTGTGTTAAGTAACCTTACTGTGGTAATCGTTTCGCAATATATATGTGAGTCAAATCATCACATTCAACACCTTAAACTTATACAATGCTATAGGTCAATTATATCTCAATAGAGCTGGAAAAAATTAATGGAACATGTCAAGCACTATAAAAATAATTTAAAAATTTTACCCTAATTTCAAGAGAAGAATAAAAGTTGAATCGACAAGAAAAAGACGGCCTCTATCGCTACCACCTATCCTTCCATGTGTCTAGGTCATTTTAAAGGTCATACTCAAGGTGAAAGGTCATATCTTGCTTTCTTATGTCTGTGGTGAATGATGGCTTATTGAGTTCACTGAGTAGTCATCTTTTGTAAGTTTCCACCCTTGTAAAAATTCCACAGGTTAAAGCAAGCTTTTTCTTTAGAAATCAACAACATCCCACGTGTGACCACTGTGGGGTATGTGAAATTGGAAAATAAGGAAGTGAACTTTACTGCTTTCTTCAGAATTATTATTGTTACAATTTCTAAGAGAAAACACTGTTAGCCTAGGAGAGTTTTAGGATTACTAACTTTCTTGTGAAAATCCTATGAATGTTAGACGTTAGAAATGTCTCTGAAAGCTGGTATATGTTTTGGAGAGAGACTTATTAGAAATCTCATTCTCCGCCTCACTCCTAAAATGCTAATTTGATGTGCGCACTTACCCAGAAGATGACTGATTTGTTCGTCGCCTGATTGATATTTGGCATCACCCCCACGCTGCTGCTCCTCACTGAAAATGCAGGAACAATAATCAAATGTTAAGTTTCTCAAGAACCTTTCTTCCAAAGAAAATCAAACCACTTGCCCTTTGTTATCTCAATTATCTCCAGAGCACCTTGAAAAGAGCTTGTTTTTACCTTTATTATGAGAGAGGGAAGAGAACCAGACTGAGGTTAGAAGACCTGATGTGAGTCCTGCTCTGTTACTGTCGGATTAATAAAAATCACTTTACTGCTCCTTTCCACTATAATGGAATCACCCGCCTTGTAGAGCTATTGTGATGGTTGAATGACATGGCATACGTAAATAAAAATGAAATAGATGCTACAAGCTTAGCATGTTGCAACATGTTAACAAGCTTAACATGTTGTAAAGGGCATAGTCTCTGGAGCCAGCCACCCTGGGAGTGTATCCCAGTTCTGTCACTTATTTACTGTGTGACCTTGGGCAAGTTCCCTAACCTCTCTGTGCTCCAACTTTCCCATTTAGGGAGGAATAAGGAGATAATAATGATACATTTGCCTCATGGAGTTATTGTGATGAGTAAGTGAGATAATGCACAGAAAGTTGCTAATAGCAGTGCTTAGCCCATAGTTAGTGCTCACTAGAAAGGGTTATGATCAACATTGGGTTTCTGTGAGGAATAAATGATACGGTTTACATGAAAATATGTATAGACTGTCAAACACTGCACAAACATTCATTAAGGTAGGAGTCATTGAGCTAATGTGGATATAAAAATGCTCAAAGGCCCCTACCTTCCAGTACCACTGATTGCAGCTGGATTTGGAAGTGAGAGAGCAAGGAGTCTCCTGGGACAGTGAATGAGAAGATAAGAGAATCCAGCTTCCTGGGGAGATATTCTAGTCTGGCTAAGCAACCTTCCTTCTGGCTACAGTAATCTTTATTGTTTTTTTTTGTTTGTTTGTTTGTTTGTTTATCTTTATTGTTTTTGAAGCACTTTCACAAACTGTCTTGGTATTCTCCTTACCTTAGCTCTGTAACATGGCAGGGCATATGGAAATATTTTGCAGTTGAGGGCGTGAAGGCTGGGAGGTGAAGTGGCTTTCATGAGGGCTCTCTGCTGATAAGTGATGGAGCCTGGGCTCCCTCTTCCTCCTCCTCCCCAAGCGATGCCTGGTGGCCATCTGTCCCAAGCCAGATCTTGTCAGTGTTCTAGGGTATTATTTTCTCTTGTTCTCTGCTGTACAGTAGTGACTATTAGATCCAGAGGTCTGCTCAAGGAAAGCTATGTGTACGGTGGGAGAAAAGGGAGCTGGCAGAAAGGAGGTAGGGATTGGAATCCCATTGCTCTGGGAACTGCCCAGGTGGGAATGATGCTTCACAGGGAGGTTGGAAGTCTCTGGACATGATGGATATTCACCTCTGCAACCCTCCATTTCAGTGAAATGGGCTAATAAAGATCTCCTTACTACTCCAATCTATTGTAAGGATTAAAAGAGATAAACTACAAAGGGAGCTTCATACTTGGGGTTCCTGAAATGATTGAGTCCTTCTACGTTCTCATCTTTCATGGTATTCAGGAACTCCTAGGAACTTCGCTCCTATCCCCACAGTCACCGCATGGGCTCTATCTGCTGAAGGGAATGAGAGTGGAGAAGAGCGTCTGTCTGGTCTCCCTGATCCCATAAAACACCCACCTGGGTTCATGTCTGGGATCTCATGAAGAAAGAGGAACTGGACTCTCTAATTTTTTCTTGACCTCTGGTTCCTTCTTGCTCTCTGTTCCTTTCAGCCAGCGTCACAAACCTAGAGGTTATCTGGACCAGCTGCCCTTACATCTACCTTCTACACACTCAGATTATCCTTCCGTGTATCTGGGAGCTCAGGAAATGCAGGTCGCTTATAAGAAAACCTCTCGCGTCAGACACCAGGGTGAAGAAATCCTTTCTATATCATCTTGAGGGAGTGGCTGCTTGAATAACTCAAATGATAAAGAGGCATGTACAAATTTTAGTACTATTATTTTACATAGTTTTCTTTGTTTAAGAATAACACTAAGACATTGTGTAGATAAGATATCAGGGAAACAGCTTCCTTCTCCAGGAATTTGGATTTACTGAGACAGTCTTTGTGCCAACTTCCAGCCCCACCCACAGCCTCTTCAGGAGGAAGCAGGTAGGCCTGACCCCCATTTCTCTCCGCTGTGGTCCTGGGCACTTCCTCGTGCATTGGTGGCCAAGCAGCCTGGCTACTGCAGTCATAGCTGATTGGATCAGGGATGGGCACTTGACCCATAGACAGGCAGCCAATATTTAGGCTGGCCAATGACAAATGAGGAGGATGGTGAAGAATTGGACCAATCAGATTTTCTCTCTTGGGGAGTTTCATGAAAGAGTTTAGCATAGTAAGCCATTGGTATTTGGAGCCAAGGCAGAAAGACAGATGGAGAAAACCGAGGACAGAGACAAAAGTCAGCTAAATGGGGAGGCTTAGGCTAAGGATCCTCTATTCCACTAGTGACCGTGTCAGTCCTGCTCTGGATTCTGAGCAACTTTCCATTTCTGAACAACTCTCATCCCATCTCAATAATGCAATTCCTCTTCTGTCTGGGAGTCTGGCTGGGAGTCTTTTCCCTCCATTTCCTTGGGACTTGGCCAAGGGTGATTATCTTGGTATCTTTGCTTCTACATGTATCCTTTCAATAAACAGTTCATCCCTTAAAGTGACCTGAGTGAGTCTTTGTTCTTTGGACCAACAGTGTCAAACTGTCAAATGCCAGTGAGCCCCTTTTTCCTTTCTGGAGGGGACACGGCAATAGAGAAGCTGAATTGCACTACCTTGTGTACATTGTCAACTGACACCCTTCAGAGTGGCCTTCCCTGACCACCCAGTTGAAAGCAGAAGCCTGTTCTCACCCCAGCTATTCACACTATCAGGTCCCCTTGTATTTTCTTCACAGAACTTATCATAAGCTAATATGATCTCTGTATTAGCTGTCTGTTGCTACCATAACAAATTACCACAAACTTAGTGGCTTAAAACAACATACAGCTCTTCCTTGATTTTCAGTGGGGGTATGTCCCAAAGAATCCATCGTAAGTTGAAAATATCCTAAGTCAAAAGGCATTTCAGACTTCCCCGGTGGTCCAGTGGGTAAGACTCCACGCTCCCAATGCAGGGGGCCTGGGTTTGATCCCTGGTCAGGGAGCTAGATGCTGCACACTGCAACTAAGAGACCCGGTGCAGCCAAAATAAATAAATAAATAAATAAGGCATTTAATACACCTAACCTACCAAACATCATAGCTTAGCCTAGCCTACCTTAAACATGCTCAGAACACTTACAGTTATCCTACAGTTGGGCAAAATCATGTAACACAAAGCCTATTTTATATTTAAAAAAAAGTATTCAGTATCTCATAGAATTTATTGACTACTGTACTGAAAGTGGAAAACAGAATGGTTGGGTACAGGATGGTGGTAAATGTATTGGTTGTTTACCCTCATGATCACGTGGCTGGCTGGGAGGTGGGGCTGCCACTGCCCAGGATCATGAGACAGTATCATATTGCATATCACTAGCCGGGAAAAGATCAAAATTCAAAATGCAAAGTACAGTTTCTATTGAATTCGTATCACTTTTGCGCCATCATAAAGTCGAAAAATTGTTAAGTCGAACCGTTATAATTTGGGAGCTGTCTGTAACTTTTATTCTCTTATAGTTCTGGAGGTCAGAAGTCTTAAATGAGTCTGTGGAATGTTGGCAGGGCTGGTTCATTCTAGGGACTGTAGCGGAGAATCCATTCCTTGCCTTTTCCAGAGGCTGCCTGAATCCTTGGTTTGGGTCCCTGCATCACATAGCCTTTTCTCCCTCTGTTTCTATCGTCCCATCACCATCTCCCATCTGACATTCCTGAACCCCTCTTATAAGAAGCCTTGTGTTTACATTTAGGGCTCACCTAGAAAATCCAGGATAATCTCCCCATCTCAAAATTCTTAATTCAATCAAATCTGTAAAGTCTCTCTTGCCATATAAGGTAACATTCACCGGTTCCAGGGATTAGGATATGGACTTCCTTAGGGGCCATTATCCAGTCTATCATAGTCTTGTTCATATATTTGTTTACTTGTTTATGTTTTTACTCTCCTTTCCATCCTCAGTTAATAGACCCTCCACTGGAGCAGGGACCTCATCTGCCTTGTTCACCACTGTGTTCCCAGGGCCTGGGATAGGGCCTAGCACACAGTAGGTGCTGAGAAATATTTCTGGGATGAACACATAAATGAATTAATAGAATGGCAAAATCTCTAATGTTCCAGAGACTCCTTTGGTCTGGAATCATATTCTCTTTTGGATCTTCTAAGCCAGTGTTTCCTAAGCCAAACTTTTATATGGGGTTCTATTTCTGTAAGATGCCTTATGGAAAAAAAAAAATCCTGTGGTCAAATAAGTCTGGGAAATACACTCACTATATCTTCTTAGAGATATTCAGTGCGCATTAGCATTAAATTCTCTGGAAGTCCCTCAATAAAGAAACTTCATTAATCGATTGCACAATCCAACATATTTGACCACAGTTTTTCTTTTCTTTTTTATATCCTTTAATATCATTTCATGAAATTAATTTTCAGGAACTCATGTTGGAAAATGCTGCTCTCACTGTTGGATTACACCTTTTTTTTTCTCTGAGTTTGTTGGAATCTTTTTTTCTCTCTCTTCTTCTTCTTCTTCTCCTTCTTCTTTTAAATTTTATCTCTCACCTTATTTGATCTTAGCATTCCTAACTCTGTTCTTGCAAGTTCCTCTTCCCATTCACTTTCCCATCCTTCCTTACAGGTCCTTAGTGGAGAACACTGTATACCTCCTGGGCTCAGGCCTATGGACACTATTCTTAAGTGTCCCCACCACACTTTTGTATTCATCTTTGGTTTTGTGACTTTACTTCTATCTTGTGGACATTTTCTTTTAAGTCCAAGTTTTTCAAAGATAAAAAGAAGGTTTATCCTATGACTTTTAGCTATTTCACAGATAAGGGTTAAAAAATGTTGTCAATCCGTTGACAATTTACCTACCAAATGTCCTTACCTGAGCCCTGGAGTAGTTACGTTTTATGGGTTGGAGTATGCTTTATCTTCCAGAAAGACTAATCCTGGAGGCCTGGACACTCAACCTGGTGTTCTAGCCATGTGGTAGCCTGAGCTAGACTCCACCACCAGAATGGATTCAGAGAAACTATTGCTTGGATAGACATTCGTTCAGTTGGAACCCCGTATCTGTTGAAATGTTTTTTCTCCCCAAATTAAACTACAGGCTTTGAACTAACTTTCTGTTCCTGGTATATCTCCAGGATCCAACCTGTATAATTTAAGTCCCACAGTAAGCATGTTTTGGCATAATCATCTCTCTCTATTATTTCATTTTTCATAGTGCTTTCACATTCATTATCTTATCCAGTTCTCTCAACAACTCTCTGAGGCAGTCCTACACCCATTTTACAGATGAGGAAACAAAAATGCAGGTTCATGTGGCCAGTGAATAGTGATATTCAAGACTCAACTTCAGATTGTCACTCTTTTATAGCTACATTTATACAAAAATAAAGAAATGAGCAAATATTTGTAAAGTGCTTTCATGTTTGCAGTGCATTTTTATATACGCTATATAGGATATAAAATATATAATTATATATAGTATATATATATAAAATATATAGGATAGTTTATATACTTGCAAGGATCTTATTTAATTCTTGCAAGTATTCTATACAATAGGCAGAGCAGATATTTTAATCCTCATTTTATGAGTGACAAAAACTGGACTCCTGAGGCTCAGGTCATATAACTAGTCAAGGGATTAGATATAAAAACAGAGCTTCCAAATTCATGTGTCAGATACTTTCAGGTACCCCAAACTCCCTTGTATCCCAGAGCTCTTGGAGGCCACATTACCAGGGGAAAAGATACAAAATATGTGGAAAATTGAATCTAACCAACAAGCTAGGGGTAACAACTGGCTGAGATATTTAAGGTATTAGAATTAAATGTTAGAGACCTTCATTTTGTTACCTGAGGGCACTAGCTTTTAGAGATGGATGGTGTGTAGAAACACCCGCAGTGTATTCCAAGGGCAGAGTCAGTGAGTCAAGGAGATTTTACCCCTTATCTCGGTTCCCTATTCACTGTCTATCCTCATTGTCAGGAAGCTCTTTTTTATTTGTAAACAAATTCCCTCTTGCTGCAATTTGAATCTTTCTCCTCTTGTTCTGCCCCAGGGGAGAGGAACCTGGTTTGTCTCAAACCTTTCCTTTCTGTTTCGCTCTGGCTAGAACAGAGTTGTCTGGGTTTTAGTTCCCCTATTACCTGCGTCCTTGCCTTGAATAGTTCAGTAGAGGAAGCCCTCTCCCTTTAGCCTTTGAGAATCACAGTAATGAATATGAAGGCCATCCTTTTTTAAAAAAAAAGTTATTTACTACCACTCCAGGCCAGGCTGGAAGAACTCCAGTTAGTGACGGGGTATAGGTTTAAGGTGACGCCAGGACACAGAGCAGGGCTGGGGGTCTTTTGCCTCCCAGAGCTGGATTCTGACAAGGTCTTGGACAAGGCCATGTGGTCACGTCTCTGTCAGTGTGCAAGATACACTTGGACCTGGCTAAGCGTGCCTGTCTCAGACCCTGGAGGGGCTCGCCCCCTCCGCCTCTGCGAGGATTTGTTCCTGAAGGGAAGTCACCTGGCAACTCATGATTTGGAATTTTCTCCCCTCCCCACATGGAGTGATTTATGGCAAGCCCCAAAATAAGCTCCTTAAAATATCAAAACGTTGTTGTTGTTGGGTTTTTTCTCCCCCCCACCCCCAAGCGTTTTACATCCAGGCCTCCATCAGGCAAATTTCGGATAAAAGGTGATTAGTGTTTTGGCAGGATTTTCATGAGGCTTTCTCTTGTATTCCTGCCAAAGAGCTTGCCAGGCCCAGATTTGATTAAAATGGCAGTGGGCTCTGCTACTTGAATGTAATTAGAACCATTCATTAAAGCTTTTGCTGACAGTTTGGCAACCTGTGCATTTTTTCAGAGTATGGCCAGCAGCCCATGGAAACAGCTCAGGGGAGGAGTGAGGGCCCAACAGCCCAGGCCGAGCTCGAGGAACAGAACATCGTCCATGGCCAGGAACTTTCTGCATGACCAGGCTAGCATTCACAGTGACGGAGAGCTCCTTTAATTGGATTAAGGGGGCTGGGAGGGCTGCCTCTTTATGGAAACCAAAGCTAAGCAGTAGGTTTTGCAGTGCATTTCATAGAGAATTCAGTGTGCTTAAGTTCTAATGACACGCACTCTTGGACAAACCCATCACACAAGCACGTAGCTGCCCTGGGCAGTCAAGGCAAATACCCTATTCTTTTTACCTCTGGTGCCTCATACAAGGTCTGACACTTGATAGATACTCCATAAATGTTAATGAATAAGGAACAGAGAAGAAGTAGGAAAAGAAAATTATTTATTTTGACATCAGTTTTCAGGGGTGTGGCCTCCCTGCCTCCAGCCTTGCCTTCTCCAGTCCATTTGCCACAGTGAGCTTTCTAAAATGCCAGTCTGGCCATCTTTCTGCTTATTTGGCAGAAATAAGCAGAAAGGCAAGGGCCTACATGGCCCTTGATTACCTCCCTGGCTCTAGCTCTCACCACCTCCCCTGCCTTCTCTGCTTTGATCACTACAAATTCCAAGCAGTTCCTGACATAATCTGTTAAGCCCTCACTTTTGCATGAGCTGCTGCCTCTACCTGAACACTCTCGTGCCATTCTATCTTCATCTGATTCACTTCTGCATATTTGGAGTTCTTTGCTTGAACATCACTTCCTTCATGTAATCTTCCATGCGCTGCTCAAAAGTATTCCAGAACAACTTTTCTGGTCCCTATCACTGTGACCAGCACAATCTACTGAAATAGTCTTGTGTGTGTCTCAGTCCCACTAAGACAGGGACTATGCCTTATTCACCTCTGAATCCTCAGAGCCTGGCTCAGGACTTCAATATGGTAAACTCTCAGTAAGAATTTTTAAATGAATGAACGAATGTGGTTGAATAGAGTGAATCTCAGTGATTTGATTTCTAGGTCTTATGCAAAATGACTCTGATGTCATAGTTTGGCTCGCAGATGGTTGGTTCTACCCTTAGCAGGTGGTGCCTTTAAGACAGTTCACAGAATAGTCAGGGAGGTATGTGCTTGGCTCCACAAAGAGGCTTCATGCCAGGGAACCACAGCCCAGTGGGATGATTTGGTTGGCAGTGCAAATCCTCCAGCGCCCATTCCCTGACTCGTCACTGCATTGACATTGACTCTTGGCATTGTCCATCCTGACTCCAGAAAATGGCTTTGGCTTTACTCTGCCACTCTAATTTGACCTCTCAGAATGCTGTTTGTCCATTTCAGTCACACTATATCACACCCTGCAGTCCCGTTTCGCAGGTTGCGTAATCAAGTAACATGGAGGTTGGATGACAGCACTGAGAAAGTCAGTGATACAGCCAAGTCTTCTGATACTATATGATGTTACGTGTACCATGGCAACAAGGAGAAAGGTGGAGGTGGTGCCCAGTCATTCTCAGGTGGAAAGAACAAGAAACCTGAAAGATTTTAAAGAGTGATTCACAGTGGAATTTGCAGTGAACTAACAGTGTTTGAAGTCACCTGCCTTTGGCAATAATTTTAATTACCTTTTGTGTCCCAGTGCTATCCCTGTTGGCAGCAGTTGGGTTGCTTGCCCTGCTTTGAAAGCATAACCCCATCCAGTTTCAATAGCAAGATGGGATTGTCGATGGGACAATGTGACATGCAGTACTCAGAAATCTTCATACCAGCACAACAGATGTATTGTTCCTGTGAAAAACAAATTATCTAAATATATATATATTTGTATATTTGTACATGTATATAAATATATCTATTATATAAATAGATAAATTATACAAATAGGTACTTGTATATCTAGACATATGTCTAAATAGATATTAAATAGATATTTTAAAAGCTTGGAAAAAATGTAGAATGGAGAACTCACATGAAGGGGACACTTTCACTTAGTTATATACTTCGTTAAGAGAATTTGAAATGATTTTTTAAAAACTTTTAACGTTATTCTACCTTTGTTTAGCAATTTTACTTCCAGTATTCTATTCTAAAATGATAACTGAACAATGTATGTAGATTGTGTATTATGTATAAGGGTGTTCATTGCAGCAGCATCTGTGTACATAATAGCAAACATTGGCAATAATATAAACATTCAATAATGGGCACTGGTCAAGTAAATCGTGATATTTCCTTAGAATGAAATTCATGGAGCCATTAAAAATAATCTTGTAGAAAAATATTTACTGACATGAGAAGTCATTCACCATATATTGCTGAGTGAAAAAAAGATGAAACAATATATACATCATGATATAATTTTCGTTTACTAAATGTATATGCATAGAGGGAAACAAAGTCTGGAAGGGATACAACAAAATGTTATCTGTGATTTATCTTTTGGAGATAGGTTGAAAAGTATCTTAATTTTCTTTTTGTTATATGTATTTTCCAATTTTCCTACAATGGAAAGAAATCACATTTATAATAATTTAAAAAGTTATAAATCAGAATTGTGCCGCCTGGAGTTTAGCACAAACATGGGGCTCCAACTGGGGCTTTGCCATTGCCAAGGAAAGCGGAGAAACCAACTGTTTGGTTTCACACATGATGTTGGCGAGACTGCAGCCAAGGGCAGCATTTGTGTTTGAGTGTGACCATTGAGACCAATGCCCGGGAACTTGATCATCACTCACGCCCACGTCCTTTCCATATTGTTCCCAGTCTGGTTAAGATGCTGCTCAGAAGATTCATATTTCACTCAGGAGAGGGAAGTCTGAATCAAATTGGTTTTTTGCTAGCTACACCACGTATTTGCACCAATATTTATCCCATCTGTTCTGAGAGTCTGCTCCCCACTACTTACCAAAACTTTCATCAGCTCCCCAACATTTATAAATTCTTTGGCCTGGCATGTAAGGTCTCATGAGGTCTTCCCCCAGCCTGCTTTCCCAGCCATCTCTCCCTCAAGTTCCTTTCAGGTAACTTCTGCTCTAACCAGTCATGACTGCTCACCATTTTCTAAGGGCTCAGAATGCTTTCAGCTGCTGTGATCAGAAACCCAAACTGACTTCTAGAAAAAGGAAGTATATTCTCTCACACAACAGGGACTCCAGAGATTGGGTGGGCTACAGGGATGATTGACTTAGCAGCTCAGCGATGTGATCAAGGACCGCACCTCTCTGCTCTGCCAGTCTTGGTATTGGATTCAACCTCAGACCAGAAGAAATTGGCTGCAGCAGTTCCAAGCATCATATCCAAACATGGTGACATCTTGAAGAGAGAGGAACACCATCTTTCCTGTGGTTTTCTCTTGGGATAAGAAGACTACTTAGCCCTCCTAGAAAACTCCCCCTCGTATCTCATTGGCCAGAAACAGAACACATGCTGTTCCCCAGACTGATCACTGACATCAGGAGTGGCATTACTCTTCAACCAGTCAGGGCCATGCTTAGAGCTGGGAGAGGAGTCAGTCTTCCTGACACATGCGGCTGCGTGATGGAAGGGTGGAAATCTGAAAGAAATCTGGGGTCCTTTTAGGAAGAAGGGAAATGCTGGATGGCCACTCCATCAAACTGACCTTTCTATCTCATGTATTTGTTCACACTAGTTCCCCTGCCTAGAATGCCCTTCTTGCTAATTCTTCTTGTTCAGATTTTAGCATTTTGTCCATCTTTCACAGCTTGACTTAGTCTACGTCTTCCATGAAAACTCTGGTCTCCCTAGCTAGTTGTAATGTCTTTTCCTTTGGAATTAAAACTGCAGTATGTTTTATTTTTTCCTAATCGCCTTTAACATAGTCTGCTATATACTGTGGTTATATGTGAGTGTGTCTGTTTTTTAAACATGCTAGGGATTATGAGTCAATGTATTTGATAGAATAATTATTACTCAAGGTCAGTGTGGCCAAAGTATAGTTTCCTATACAAGGCATGGCATATGTGCCTCTATTCTCCTCTCCCATGTGTACAGCAGATAGAATTAATTGTAGCACTATTTTTAACTAAGCCTGCACTCAGCCTCAGAATCATTCTCAACATGGTGCTCCAGGAAGACATTATTAAACGATTAGGGCTAATGCTGCAAACAAAACCTATTTGCCATTTTTGGCCTATTGTGTGTAAGGTACAGGTCAGTCTTCAGGGGCAAAGGTAAGAGTCATGGTGGAATAGATACAGGGATAAGCAGTACATGGTCCCCTGGATCCAGGAACTTAGAGCCTAGGGAAGAAACATACACAGACTCTTCAAAAGCAAGGCATGAGGTGAAGAGTGCCATGGAGAGGTCCTCACAGTGAGCTGTGTGAATGTGGAATATTAGGGAAGACTTCTTGGAGGAGGGATCTCTCCAGTTATTCTGTGTTCAGTAAGCACACTTAATCAATCCCCTGTTCTGAACATTTAGATTATTTCTTTAAAGAAGTTTTTTTTTATTTTGACCTTTTAATTTTACTGCACTCTTGTCAAAGCCCTGAGATAGAGGTGAGACAAGTACTTGCTCAATATGATTAATAATACTAGAATGAATAAAGCAGTCAAATTTTCATATATTTTAAATTATTCATGTAGGATAAATTCCTAGAAATAGAATGGCTAAGACAAAGAGTATGTACACCTTAGGGATGTACGTATATAATATTAGGGATATACATATATATTCATTCCTTTTGGGGTCTCAATTATGTAATTATATCATTGTTTATTCAATTGATTTTTGGGCAATATGCAGTGAGTAGCCTTGTACCTATATCTTTTTCTATTTTTTCCAGTGTGTCTTTGGGTTAGAGTCCTAGAATTGGGATTTTAGGTCAAAGGGTAAACACGTACATGACACATGTCATGTGTTTACCCTTTAGGTCAAAGGGTAAACACATACATGTTAATATTTATAGATATTAACAAATTTCCCTCAATAGAGGTGGTATCATTTTACATTCCCACCAGCAATGTATGACAATGTCTGTTTCCTAAATCTTGCCAATAGTCAAACTTTTAGAATGGTATTTCAGTGTCCTTTGCATTTGTTTCCTTTAATTCGAGTTATATTAAGCATCTTTCATATGGTTAGGAACCATTTGCATTTTTTCCATGCCAGTCTTGCTCATTTTCCTATAAGTCATTTCTCTTTTTATTTCTATTTATAGTTTTTTATATTTAGGAATATTAACCTGTGTCTGTGATATAAGTTCATATTTTTTCAGCTTGTCATTTGTCTTTTACTATATTTTGGTGTGTTTTTGCTCTGTACAAGTTTTATATGGACAAATACATCAATCATTTTCTTATGGCCTCTAGATTTTGAACCATAGGTTAAAACTTTTTTCCCATTCCTCTGTTATAGAAGAATTGATCCATGCCTTCTTGCATATGGTTTGTCTCTTTATTCTTCCTTCCTTCCTTCCTTCCTTCCTTCCTCTCTCTCTCTCTCTCTCTCTCTCTCTCTCTCTCTTTCTTTCTTCATCTACGACTCTGATTCAATTGGAATTTATCCTGGTATATGATGTGAGAAATGGACCAAATTTTATCTTTTCCATCTGGCTGTCCTTTATCCCAGGTCATCTTTTCTCTATGATTTGTTTTATCATATAATAAATTTTCTTTTAAACTGGGGCTATTTCTAGATTTTCTATTATCTTCTATTGGCCTATTTATATGCCAATACCACAATTTAATTATCAAACTTTTAAAATATATCTAATACCTGATAGGGGTATCCCCAATCCCCAGTTGCTCTTATTTTACAGAGATTTCCTAATTACTTTTGCCTGCTTGTTTTTGAAATGAACTGTATAATCAAATTGTCAAGGTTTGGGGGAAAAAAACACCTGATGATATTTTTATTAGGATCATGATAAATTTGTAGTTTAACTTAGGGATAACTGACTTTTCTGAATTTGAGGCTTTTTAACCAAGAACATCTTTCTATTTACAAAAATATATTTTTGTGTCTTTGGGGAGTGTGTTTTGTTGTTTTTTTTTTTTTCATTTTTCTCATAAAGATTTAGACATTTCTGATTAGGTTTATGCTAGGTACTTCTTTGTATAAACAGGCTTTGTCTTCCCTTTTATGTTCTAACTAGTTTGTGTTTGTAAATATGAAGGTTCTTATTTTTATATATATGTTTTTACTTTGATGTAATTTCAGACTTACAGAAAACATGAAACAATAGTACAAGGAACTTCCATACACGTTTTCCCCAGATTCACACACTGTTCGTTACATTTTGCCCCATTTGCTTTATCGTTCTGTCTCTGTCTCTCTCTGCCTCCCTCCCCTCCCCCGCCATATATATGGTTTTGTTTTTGTTTTCCTGAAATTATTTTGAGAGTAAGTTGGAGATATCATGATCTTTTACCACTAAATATTCAGTGTTTCCTAAGAACGAGGACATTTCTTTTCATAACAACAGTCTGGTTATCAAGTTCAGAAAATTTAACATCACAATACTACTATTTAATCTACAACTGATATTTAATTACTTGAGTCAATAATGTCCTTTATATTTTTTGCCCCTTCCTTTCCATCCTCCTCACCCCACCCCCTTCCAGTCTAGGACCTAGTACAGGATCACACAATGCAGCAATGCATTCAGTTGTGTGTTTCTTTAATCTCTTTATTCTAGAACAGTTCCTTGGGCTTTTTTTGTTGTTGTTGTCTTTTGTCTTTCTTGACCTTGACATTTTTGAAGAGAACAAGACAGTTATTTTGTAAAATGAAAATTGTCAATTTGATTGATATTCAGTTTATTTATGATTAGATTCAGGGAAAGACAGCTATTGATTTTCATATGTTGAGTTTTATAATGTGCTACTGTACTACATTCTCCTATTATTTGTGGTAGTTTTTTCTGAAATCTCTTGGATTTTCCAGATACAGAACCAGACCAGCTGCATATACGTAGAGGTAGTTTTATCTCTTCCTTTCCAATTCTCATGCCTCTGTTGTCAGAGACACAGGAGGGCATTTGGACCTTGCCCTGTGAACAATGCTTAAATCTTTTCTGACTGCCTCCGACTGTAGATTCACAACTTGGGAAGGACTAACATTTCCAAGAGGAATTTGCTTTTCCCAAAGTATATATATGTGGATAGGTGGTGATGGTGGGTGGCAGGATGGAGAGCACTTGTGCTTCTCAAATCCCCAAGTAAAACAGGGTCAGTGGGGGAAGAGGAGAGTTATTTGCTACAGAGTACAGAGATGCGTTCATTGATTTTAAAAAATTTAGTAAGAATACACTATGTGTCACAGCTTGTGCTGGGTGATAGGGCTATAAAAAAGGTTGATTAGCAGTTGGGGAAAAAATATTCATTTAGACTCTATTTTATATCACAGGTGAATTATTCCAGGTATAATAAATGGTCAAATATAAAAGAAAGCCAAATACAAACATACAAACAAAAACCATAAAACTTCCAGAAAAAACTCCCAGGGAAAATCAAGGAAGGTTACAAAGGATTAAAGAAGTCACAAAGAACAAAGACTGGCAGATTGACTATGTAAAAATTAAAACACTTTGGCATAACCAAAATTAAAAGGCAAACTATCAGAATAGATAGGAGTTAACATTTACTTGGAAAATACACGAGTTGAAACAAAAAAACCCCCACTAAGAATGACCTCAGTACCTAAATGAACAAAGAAATACAAACTAGAACCATAATGAGGTGTGGACTTTTTGCTTATTAAAGTTAATTGTGTGTGTGTGTTATGGTAGAGAGAAATATTTTCATTTTAAAGTTGGGTGCTGAAATCCCATAAATGGGAAAGTCATCTTTGTTGGAAAAATAAATCACTTTGGTAGGAAGGGAAGCCCCCAGGGCATGGTCTGAATGGGCCTGGGTGAGAGAAAGAGATGAATTGCTCTGTAGAGCAAAGTGGGAAGGATTTTGAGCTTAGGGGACAGTGGGTGTGGGTGTGTGTTCGTGTGGGGAGTGGTTCTGAAGGGGGTGGGGTAAGAAAGACTGAAGAATGAAAGTCATAAGGAGAGAATAGGGAAGCAGTTTGGTCTCTGTGGGAATGGCTTATGAAATTTGGGGACAGAGATGTGGTGTCTTCTGTTAAATTTTAAGTTATCTTCTGAGCTATGCTAGAATCCTCAGTAAACATCTACTTCACACAACTGCCTCATGAGAAATTACAGTGCTTTAAGGAAATCAAGGAAAAGGGACTATTTTCCCATTTGGGTTGAGACATAACTAAAAGAAGGAAACAGCCCCAAGAGGTGAGAGGTAGCTGAGATTCAGTGGCAAAACTGGCTGCTTCAAACAAAAAGAGATAACAGATAAAATAATTTTTAGATTAAAAAAAAAAACAACAATAGATGGCTATACTAGAAACCAAAAGGGAAAGTTTCAAGGGGCAGGAATGAGGGCACCCAGAGTGGTCAGGAATGGTTGAAGCTGTTTGGCCCACGGAAGCTGATACAGGGGCTGGGAGCACAATGCACGAAAGGCAGGAGTTCACCATGCTTCAGGCTTGGCAGGGATGTGCCCACCATCAAGCACGTCAGTACAGCAGTCAAGCTCGTGGTTCTCAAAGTGTGGTCCCTGAGCCAGCGGCTGCTGCCTCCCCCATCATGTGTGATGAATGCCAATTCTTAGGTCCCATCCCAGAACTACTGGATCAAAACTCTGGGGATGAGCCCCCAAATCTGTCATAACGCAGTGATTCTGTTGCACGTGAGAGTTTGAGAACTGGTTTAAACTATAGCTCAGAGTGGAGATTCCAGTAGTTATTATTTATTCATTCATCAGTTTATTTAACGGACATTTATTGAGTGCCTGTTGTGTGCCAGACATGGAGTACAGAGAAGAACAAGGATAAAGTCCCAGTTCTGGAACCATCCTGTAAAGATTTTAGCATTTTCTTTCAGTCATTCTCACATGCCCCACATTATGTTAATTATTAATTCTCCTTCCAGCTGGTCAAGGCTGAGATCCTCAGTGCTGTTCTTTTCTTCTCATACTCCACCTCAGGAAATCTTGTTGACTCTACCTTCAAAATATATCCAGAACTCAGCCTCTTATTATCACCTCCACTGTCCTTATCTTGGCCCAAGCCACTATCATCTACAGTAATTGAGGTGAGAGATGATGAAGGTGTGAGCCAGGGTCAGAGAGAAGGGTAGAGCAGTAATCAAGTACAGCATTGCCGCAACACATCACCTGAGTGATATACATACAGTGCAGGTCTCACTCTTCTGCTAAATAACCACGTGACTTTGTATTTCACTCAGAGCAAAAGCCCGTGTTCTTAGAGCAGTAGACAAGGGTCTCCAAGGCTATGCGTGATTATCCCCCACTCCCACTTCAGTGTTAATTCAGCAGCTATGTTGGTCGCCTTGCTGTGCTGTTTCTCTAACACAACAGAGAGACCCATACTTCATGGCCTTGGCACTAGCTGATTCCTCTGTCTTGAACACTGTTCTCTCAAATATTTGCATGGCTAATTCACTCACCTCCTTCGGGTCTTGACCCAGATGTTACCTTCTCAATGGCCTTGACTATCTTATTTAAAAGTATAACCCCATGCTTACTGCTTGGAGTCCTGACTCCCTTCCTCCTCACCATTGTTCCCACAGCACTAGCTTCAAAGGTGTGATACAATTTACTTACACCTTGTCTGTATCGGCCATTAGAACAAAAGCTCCCTGAGGCCAAGATCTTTGTCTATTCATTCTCTGCTGTAAACCAAGTACCCAGAATATTGTTTGGCAAGTAGTGGGCACTGAATAAATATTTATTGAATTAATAAATAAAATGTTTAATGTGTGTTGCTATTATAAATCAGCTTTCTTTTATGATAGTTTATGGCTATTTATCTCAAGTTCTCAGGAATTAGTTATTATGTATCTACTTGACATTCTGCCACTTTGTTTACCTTACTTAGATTTTAGGTGGATTCCCTTGGATTCTTAGAAGGTGATTTTTCTATTTTCCTTTTCTATGTGAATTCCCTCTTGTGGGCATCTCTTTAGAGCATCTCTAATGTAATTAAAAACTATAGTATCCTATTCTTTCAGGGGGCATGGCTTTCTGTGGTTTCTCCATCGTGAATGATATTAACTTGCTTGTATATGTATTTTATCTGTGTGTGCATGTGTGTGTTGTGTGTGTGCGTATAACCCATTTTTGCTCTTCAGAAATGCACAAAGATTTTTACCAAGTACATGGTTTTGTGTGTCTCCTGAGAAGCACTGTTGTCTACTAGAAATACACAAGCTAGTCAGTTTACAGCTGCTTCTGTCTCACTGAATGTTTGAGCTATTTCCCACCCCCATGCCAGATTTCCCTCATCTGTAAAATGTGAACTTGGATGAGCTACTCCAAAGAGAGCTGTTTCTTACCACTCTCATGGCAGCCACAAAACCTAATTTTTGCTTTGTCTATTGAAGTGATAGATTAAGCTAATAATTTTCCTTGTGTTGAACCAATTTTGCACTTTTGATGGAACCGTTCCTTACTACAGTCTCTGGCATGTAAACAATGGTCCATGAATGTGTGTTGAAGGCAGGAGGAAGAAAGAAATGTCAATGAACAGATCATGAAATTTTTGAATAGAAAGAAGTTAGGTTGAAATCTAATTTCTCCCAATAATATGCTGTGAGATTTAGAGTCTCAGTGTCATTTTTTGAAAAGGAAGATACTTATCTAAAATATTTATTGTGACAATTAAATGAGATTATAAAAGTGAAAGAGCTTTGCAAACTGTAAGATGCCATGAAAATATTATTATTATTATTGTAACAAAAATATAAGGGCTTACTAAATTCAGTACACCCTATCAGTATTACCGATTGAAAGAGCACATCAGATTTCTTCTGCTACTCTTAGCTCATGATGTGTAATCCAAATATATCTGGCTTCCAAGCACTACCCCGCCAATATCCACTGCCTAATCTGGTTTACCAATATTATTGATATGCTTTCTAGGACTTCATATCTCCTGTGACCCTATCATGAGAACCAAAGACTTCCACATTTTGGCAGATGTTGTGCCTGACATATAGAAGGACTTAATACTAATTAACCATTGATTGACTGTTTGCCATGGGTATTGGCATTTCTTGGGACTTGGGTGAGGAATTGACAAAAATCACAAAAATCACATTAACTGTAGTTATAATTCACTGCCTTTGTCTTTTTCATACAAGTTGTCATATGTATTTTCATCAAAGGCAGTGGTAGTGACTCTCAGAGTAAGGTACTAAGCTGGTGAAAATATCTTAAAAGGATAAGCAGCTGTAGTGGAAATACCTTTTAACTGAGGGTTAGGAAACCTGATTTTTCTCACCCCCAACTCCACCTCTGGCTGTGAGAATCTGAGCAAGTGTCTTAACATCTTTACATCAGTTTCTTCACCTTTATAAGAAGAGATTTAGCAAAGATCTCAGGGGCCTTCCCGGCTCTGAAAGTCTATGATTCTAGGTAACGGAATGAAATCTCAACACTGAAAACTCTTAAAACCACCCAATTAAAAGTTAATAAAATTTAAAAGATAAAATGGTAATATCACTCTAAAGCAGATTAAAGTTGAAAAGGAGTCTTAACACATTTAAAAAGTAATTAGTTGAAAAAAGCCACCACATGCAAAAACTAAGAAGACCCAGCCACAACCTGAGAGCTATCAAAACAATGAAAAACTTCCCTGAGCTTCAGTTGACTTTCAATTCCATAAAGAGCCGAAAAGAAAAAGAAAGAAAAAGTTAATTAAGTTCTTAGTTTTTTTAAACCAGGTAAAACAAATTTAGTATCACAGTAAACCACATTTTAAATAGTACACAGACATTAGAGTTAATCTAGTACAGTCCGTGGACTGCTGGCAGTGGAGGCTACCGGAGCTAAGCCTGCCCTTGGAATCCCACATGTCATCTCAAATGACAAGGCACTGGGGGGGCTACGTGCAGCTGGCGAGCCAGGCACTTCTTGGCGGAAGTCCCCAGGCTGAGCCCCTTCCACAGCAATTCCCCAGTTCAGCAGGAGCCTGGAGCTTTCACAAACTCCTGCTGGTCAGAGGGGAGGGATATCAGACACGGCTGACCCCAGCACAACTTCTCCTCTCCGGTTGATCAGAATTGAACATGCTGACAGCTCCACATACCTGTTAGGTTTGGAACTCACAGCTGCTCATTTCCTGGCAGTTGATAAAAGCCTGGAGCAAATATGTCTGAGAAGAGCTTTGGCAATGTGTGAGAACACTTGATCTAAGCCCTCTGACAGCATGTAGAAATGCTGAGAATGCCTTACACAGTTTGTTTGCAGGAATCTGCAGGACTTCCATCTTGCATCTAGGTTTACAAAGTGGTTACCTATGAACAGGAAGTATGAAAACAGTGAGGCAAGCTGGCAGAACAACTTGAATAAACACCCTGATTTATCCTGAACTAGTCTCTCTTCCACCTGAACAGAACCTCCTGTCTCTGAATTACCTTTTATTTGGATATAGATGGACCATACTGTGTAGGAACATAAACCTCAAGGGTACACCAATCATTCATTTGTTCAACAAAACATTTATTGAGCACCTTCTGTGTGCCAGGCACTGACCTATGCACCAGTGAACTTTTTGATACAGATTTCCAGAACATCCTTTTTTATTACATACCTTCATTATACTATTTGTGTTCTAGCACGAATATCCGTAACAGACACAAACACACAATACTTCAAAATCAGTTCACAATGTGTGTGTACTTTGACACTAATATATCCAGTCTAGATTAGAGAATATTCACTTGAAAACTGCAGTTGTAAATTTGAATTCATTATTTGTTGTCCAATCCACATTATAACAACATTAAGAGAAATTAAGATGTTATTGTGGGAACTGCTAACCAAATATGAAGGGAGATTTGACATCCCAAGTGCAGGAAAATCGTATGGATGTAAACTTAGAGTGTTCAAAAAAGCGTCCCTTCACAAGTGATGTTTAAACTGAGCCTGGAGTATAAGAGGAGCTGGCCACGCAGAGGGAGTGGAAGAGAGAGAGCATTCCAGGTAGAGAGAACACAAGGTACAAGGGGACAGATTTCAGGGGGAGAACAAGTGAATGATGTCACGTGATGCAGAAGGGTGAAGGAGGAAAAAGTGCAGGAAGAGGCTGGAGGTGTAGATGGGGAGCAGAATAAGGGGGTGATGTCATTAGATTTTTATCTTAAAAATGCTACATTGGACTTCTGGTAAAAAGCCTGTTTACTATAGTGCCCAGTTTGTAACCTATTAAAATAATCCAAAGAACATAAATAGTGAAGAAAACTGCATCTCCAACAAATATAGTTAGAGCTACAACTTCCAACACATAGGCGAAAGAGAATATCTGCCAAATCAGTGAATTTGGGATCAGTTTGAAGAAGGATGCTGAGAGATGATATGTAACCCTGCAGACCTCAACATGGTCCAGATTTCTCTAAAAGTAAACGAGATGGACATCAGTTGTGAGTTAGGGATTTTGTTGTGAGCCAGACCTACCTCCTATCTGGGTTATCTGCTCAGCTGAAATGGGCAAACAGTGAAAATTAAGAAAAAGATTCTCTTAATATCTTCAGAAACAATGTGTCTGGACCAAAGCTGTCAGCTGCTCCAGATCACTCCTCTGCCCCAACCATACACATCACTTTTGAGCAAACAGACGACTAGGTAGAACTACCCCCTTCTCAAAGGACAGGTGAATAAAAGAGAAACACTATGGGTCCTATGCATAGACACTACAAAAAATAAAAGAATGAGGAAAGTGAAGAAGTGAAAACCAGCTGAGAAATTCACATCTGACATAATCATTCCAGCTATAAGAGAAAATTACTCCAGAACGTAGAAAAAATTCAGATAAATACTTTTTCAACCCTCAGAGAAGTTTAAAAAGAACACAGCCCCGTTGAAAGGGAAGGCACAACAGAGAGATAAGGAGCTCAAGGAAGAGATTCTAAGATGGCCAAAGGAGAAAAAGTGAGCTAACAATGTTAGGAAAGAAGCTGAACACACAGTAACACTACTATGGAAAGATAAGTTACCTTTGAAACTGCAATAACCAGAGCATGAGTAAATTCAGGAAAATGGAAAGAAGATGTTTATAAATTGTTAGAAAGAAAAACTATGGACATGGAAGAGAAACGCCAACCAACATAAGCATATTAGAGTTTCTGGAAAAGAGAACATGAGACACACATGCATTGCAAGATATCATAGAAGAAAACTTCTATAAACCAAGAGCTGAACCTGCAGGAAAACAGAGCACTCATTCCAGAAAACAAAAACAAAAAACAAAGCACTCAGAACAAAAAAACCTTGAAGCACATATTGAGTTACTGCGATGATAAAGAGTGTTGTCGCTGTAATTTTTATTCTATGTAAAGTATTACAAGTAAAAAAAATCAACTGGCCTCTGATTTCTCCATCACGACATTCAATGTCAGAAAGCTGGTACACTGTGTGCACAGCTATAGAGAATGTTTTACACAAACATTTTATATCCATCAAATTATTATTTACATATGAAGGTAATAGGCAGATATCCTTTAAAACAAACAAACAGAAAAAGGATTCAAGGAATGTAGCAGCCATGAGCCCTTCTTGAGAAAAAATATCAATCTATAGACAAAATCCAGTGGATAGTCCTGGGACATAGACCACAGTACTGATTTTTTCCCATGTGTCCTTGTGTTCATTTATTTAATAATAGTAATATAAACGCAGTGGGAGAAGCACTAGTAATAATAATAGCAGGTACCATTTATTTGATGCTTCCTAAATGCTAGGCACTTTACACTCATTATCTCACTCAATCCTTACAGGGCCCTAAGGAGTAGTAGTATACCCCATTTTATAGTTGTAGAAACACCTAAAACTCAGGAGAAACAGAGTTTTAGAGCTAGTAAGCAGCAGGCCCACATGTTGATGCTTCATTTTCTGACTCTTCCATTTATATCTTTTATCACTTCAACCTCTGTGACTTTTTCTTGTGCATTCTGAGAGATTGCCCCAAGTTTACCCTCCACGTTACAGATCTGATTTTCTGAAGTTAGTTCTGTCCTTTACTGCCTTTGCCAATTATCAAATTACTGTAGCACTGCCTTTACATATATTATTTAATTAACTATTTCATTACATATCTATTGTCTTACCATCTCAACTTTCATCTCTTCTTTCTTAGAATCTTTGCTCTTATTTCCTCAAGGGTATAAGGCAGACTCTCTCTAAAATTTACTTCCATGACCTGAATGAAATATACATTTTAAGAATGGCCTTTCTGTATCTCTGCGTGCTACATTTATCTTCTATGTTGTAGAAAGTTTTTTAATAGTCCCTCTGTGGTGTGTGCGTGTGTGTTTATATCTGAGTATTTTGTCCTGTATTTGCCCAAAATTAAGGTGGATGAATTCTTAGGTCTTACGTGGATGGACTTAATCTTTAAGCCTTTAACTGGAGGGCTGGTTGAGTGTGTAATCCTAGCTCAGGGATGCAGCTGTCAGGAGAGATCTTGTACCAGGGGAGCTTTATGTTGACAAAACTTTCTGCACCCAGATCTCTTTCTGTCTTGGCCTCCATCCATTCCACATAGGTAGAGTGTCTGTGTCTGACACCCTTCCTGTCTTACACATCAGGGAATGTCTGGCCATATCAGAGAAGAGCAGAACCACTTTGGAGAGGCACCTGATCAGGGAGAAACCCTGCTCTTTTGGGCTTTGTGCTGGGTGCCGCAGGTTTCCCCTAGGCTGACAGCACAGGTGATTCTCAAAGATTTTTCTGTTTTCAAGTGAAGAGATCCCTGCTCTCTCATGGCCCAGTCTGGCCTCTAGCTTGAACCCCTCAGAAATTGGGGGTGCCCTTTGCTTTGGAGATTTCCTTCAATCAGATGCCCAGTTGTTCAATTTGAAGATCAGAAACTCCTCAAAATTTGTGATATGTGCTTGAGATTCTACTTTATCATCACAAGCGATGTTAAAAATTTGTCATTAGATAATTTCAACTGGTTTCTTAAAGGATCTCAATGTCTATATACGCAGCAATATCTTTCCCCCCAACATCCTCCCAATATTTTAGCTTTTGACATCTGCTCCTGGTCCCTCAGTTGGGGCAACCTCATCAGATGTTCTTCTCTGGCTTACTGGAATCAAATCCACACACGACTCCTGGCTCAGTACAACCTCCTAAGGCCACTATTTGTTGCACTTGTGGAGGGAGCTCTGCCAAACAGAGTTCAGTGGCACCTCTAACTGGATAGTTCTGTCCTCGCTTCCATTCAGGCTTGGAAAGTTTGGACAGATCTCAATTATTTATTAAGATCTTAATTTATATTACATTTTGAATAAGATTTTATTTGAGATAGATCTTAATCCTTTGTCATATTTGCTTCAATTATTTCTCACTTATCTGTTTTCCTTTTCTCTTCCTTTTCTTTTCTTTTTTTAAATTAATTCATTTATTTATTTATTTTAAAATTTATTTGTTTATTTATTTTTGGCTGCTTTGGCTCTTCACTGCAGTGTGCAGGCTTCTCATTGCAGTGGCTTCTCTTGTTGCGGAGCGCGGGCTCTAGGCACGGGAGCTTCAGTAGTTGTGGCACGTGGGCTCTGTAGTTGTGGCTAATGGGCTCTAGAGCACAGACTCAGTAGTTGTGGCGCACGGGCTTAGTTGTTCCACAGCATGTGGGATCTTCCTGGACCAGGGATCGAACCCGTGTCCCCTGCATTGGCAGGCGGATTCTCAACCACTGTGCCACCAGGGAAGTCCCCTTCCTTTTCTTTTAAATGAAAGTGTTCAGCTCAGTTTTAAGATGCCTTGTGACCTAAAAGGGATCAGGGTCTGGAGGGAATCAAAGTTAATTTAGAAGCTGAAAGCCCATGTCTATGTTTCCTTGGCAGAATTGAAAGTGACTAAAAGATTCTGTCAGTGTGATTCAACCCAGCTATTTTGTAAAGCCCCAGGCAGGGTGATGATGGGAGAGGACACCCAGAAATAGCAGCCTCGTCAATCATGAGTACAACTTATCAAGGCCACAGTCAATTGAATAAACCTGTTCTACTTAAGTCTACTTGTGCTAGGGTTGTGACATGCCCATGGATAAGGAGAGAATTTTCTCAGTAAATGATCAGGGTGGAACAGTCTCCACCAAAGGAAAAGCTGATTCCCAAGAAGGGGAAAAAAAACAGGCTAATGTTTTATGTAAAGGCAAAACTGGAAGTTACTGGGCCCTATATATAGCTGTTTCTTTATTAGAATTGGATTCCAAAGAAAAGTGATTCAACCATTCTGGTGGCCTGAGGCCTCTGAACCAATTATCAAGGCAGGAATGTAATGAGTGATCAAGCACTCTATAGTTCCCTGCTTCTCTACCAGGAGGCTTTGGCTGGGCTCCCAGCAGAAGGTTCTGAATGTTTGACAGGATGAAGTGTCTTGTGAGCACCAAAGGGCTGTTCTGTTCAGCTAGCAGAGAGAAGCAGCTATTTGGAGTATAAGGAGGACAGTGATGGGGGCAGCTGATGTGACATCAGCTTTGGCAGGGGAGGTGCTGATAGCAGTGGTTGGGATATGGAGTTGTGTTGACAGAAGTCGCATCAGCAGACACCAGACCAGCAGGCAGGCGCTTGCGTGAGTTGCCCCGGATAAAATGCTCCTCTCCCAGTGAACTTCCAACATGCATGACATCTAGGTAGAAGTCAAGTGAAAATGCACTGATGCTGCCCACTACCAGTGGAGAAACAGCAACTGGCTATTTTGCTTTGCTACTTGCAAACAGTCTTTCAGAACCCAGCCATTCATGAGTAGTAGAATTTCTGTACTCAGGCAAAAAACCAAATAACTGAAGGCTTTTTATTACAGGTAGTCATTCATGTGGCAACCACCATATTTCTTCAAATGTAAGATAATATTGGTTGTATGATACAACCAATTATTCCACTTACACTAAGAAAGAAAAATACTGCCATTTAAACTATGACATACTAATGATTGAAATTTGCATCCTGATTTCAGAGATGTTTAAAAGTAGAAAAAAAAAAAGTGCATCTGAGAACTGGTGAAATACTGTATATTGTCAGGCACTGTGCTAGGCATTGAACTTAGGGCTACAGACAAGAAAGATTTCAAGAAACTTAGAGTCTGGGGGGGAAGATAGATGCTGAAAAAGCAATTACATGTGTGATTGCACTTGCTGGAGGAGCACAGGAGTCTTCTCCAAGAAAATGACACTGAAGTTGAGCCCTGATGGGGGAGCAGGAATTAGCAAAATGAAGGCAAAGGTAGAACTTTCTAGGAAGAGGGATTAGCATGTGCAAAGGCTCTGAGATGGGGAAGGTACAATGTGAGCAAGGGTGAAGGTAACTGGAAAGAGAGAGTCAGGCAAGGACAAATCACATGGGGCATCAAACCCACATTAAGGAGTTAGGTTTATCTAAGAGCAGTGGGAGACCACAGAGAGGGTTTAAAAGTACAACAAGATCAAATTGTGTTTTGTAAAAATCACTTTACTTGTGGTGTTGATGTGAGAGAAGCATAAGAACAGGTACAGGGAGATGAGCTGGGAGATTTTTGCAGCACTTTAGATAAGAACAGATAATGGTTTATAATGGCGTGCTGGCAGTGTGGATGGAAAGTAATGAGGACTCGAGCATATTTTAAAGGGACCAACAACTGCTCTGTTTTCCTTGATTTTTTTTTGGCAATGGGGAGGGGAGTCCAGCTGGCATCCAAGGAAACAAGAATATGGACTAAAGAAAATTCCAGCTGCAGACGGAGTCAGCTTCTGATTTTCCAGTGTTAATTATGACTTGCTTGGAAAACAAAGGTTCTTTACATTTGGATTTTTTGTAAACCAAGATACACTGCTCTACTGGGACAAAAATGATTCCAGTGTTTCAATCAGAAATCATCCTCCTCAGATTTATTTAATTACTTCTCTAGAAATTATTGCCATGACCTTAGATAACTTCATGTTTATGACCATAAATTGTGAAGTTTTATATATTGAATTATGTTTTAAAAATTTTAGAAGCATCCTAACAGAAGCAGTCACTTAAGGAAGCTTTTAGCCAGGAAGTATTTCTAATTTGTATGGGAGTATTAAGGACATGTTTATAAAATGAGAGACAATTGTAGTGTCCTCAAAAAGCACTGCCCTAGCAATAAGAAGGTCTGGTTGAGTCCCAGTTTTCTTAACTCACTACCTGTGTGACACTGAGCAAGCCATCCAAATACATTTCATCTGTGAAAGAAAGAAAGAGGATCTCTCTACCTACCTTGCAGGGTTATATGAACACCAAATGAGATTCATAGCAAATAATCATTGGGCTCCTATTTTGTACCAGAGACTATGCCAGGCAGAAGGGATACAATGCAGTGGTGCACAAGACAGCCAGCCTCCGTCCTCAAGAAGCTTCTCATTGCAAAAAGGAAGTTGCACACTATAAACCGCTATAGACATGTAAGGTAGTACTATCATCAAATAGTAGTAGTAGTAGAATTTCTTAGCAGAGAGTGTTGGACTTTAATCTTGTTAAGGAATAATTTTCAAAGAGATAAAATTATGACTCTCTTTCAAATATGAAATAAACACACGTCAAATATTTTATTCAACTCGCTAATTAATGAGGGAGCCATTTAGAAGAGCATTTGAGAAGTATTTATAGCAATGTTAAGATTGCTGGGTTAGATACAAAACCTGTCAGTATTCCAACAGGACCATAAATCACAACCCACTGAGGTATCTGTTCCACCAAACAAAAGTCATTTGCATTTCTATCAGACAAAAATCTACCCATTGGTCTACAAACAATCCACAGGCAAGACCCTGCTAAAAGGGTCTATGGCCACAGGGTGGAGACTATGTCAGGAGCAAACAGTGAGCCCTGGGGCACTGGCTGGATGAGGATATTTCAGAGACCAGATATGGCCACAGTAGGAAGCGGGAAGAGGAGTTAGCCTGGTGTCATCTTGGATTCCCCCAGGGAAGACTGCCTGGAAATATAATAGAAAGGGCCTCCAGATACTCAGGAGCTGAAGTGGTCCTCACTCACATCAAGGGACCACACATAGGCCGCAGAGAGGATGTCTCTGAGTCACTCTTGAAAGCATCACTCAGGAGACAGAATTAGCTATGGGACTCCACCCTGCCCAAAGGGCACCACGGCTGATTGCATCTACAAAGTTAGGGAACACCTTCCCTGCCCCTCACTTCTTCTCTCTCTACCCCTCTCTCCACTTGCCCTCATCTTATTTCCAACCCCATGGAAGCCAGAGACAGCCCAGGGAGTGGCTAAGAAGTAGAAGAGCCAGGTGGGGAAAGACTAGGAATGAAGCTGATCTACCACAGCCCCCAGGCCTGAGGCAGGCCAGGACTGGGGGGAAGTGGAGAGCTTTCACTCTGAATGAAGCAGTGTTTTGACAGTTATGTGTCAACTGGTCATTTTATTGGCTGAAAGGAAAACATCTTTGTGATTGGAAACATCAGGATTTTTTGTTACCTGAGAGTGCCCAGGAAGGCTGAGGGACTTCCTTAGATTTTCATCCAGGGACAGAGAAGGAATAGCCCTCACACAGGCCAGCGCCTTGGCCCTGAGCGCTCGGGACACAGTGGAGGGAGGCGGGTGTGGCTTCAGACGCCTTCCCTTCCATCTTCTGAGTGCTGAGAACTTTTGGTACGGGCGAAGGAGGAAGGAGAAGGAAAGGGCAGATGTCTCTTTATATAACTGGGTACAGTTGTGGCCTTCTGGGCTGGCTGTCTGCAAGTCTTATCTCATTTTCTATGGTTTTGGTGAGGACAGTAGTGGCTCCAACATGTCAGCTGGAAAGGGACTCATGCCCAAGCAGCAACCTTGTACATTAAAGATCCTTTGAAAGATTTGACAGAAAATTCCAACTGAACCCCAGCTGATGGCTTTCCTACTATGTTCCTCTGATGCAGATGCCTCTTTGCCCTCTCTGTGGGGGCAGTCGGGGCTGTAGCCCCCAGTTACACCTACACAGATGGGGAGACTGTCTCTCTCTTTTTCTCATTCAGGTTACACAGACTAAGCAGTGATAAAGCAATGAGATGCCAGCCCCTCTTCTTGAAGGCATCTCCTACCTTCGTGAATAATTAGAGAGGGGAAGCACATTACTTCAAGATGGTCTGAGAACAGGAAGGACCTCCCTAACCTTACTCAGGAAAGGGAATAGCCTCTCTCTGTGAATGCAGCGCCTCCCACAAGGCTGACCCTCTCTCACCTCCAGGTCCTTTTGCCGTGTGAGGCAGGGGTATGGGTGGAATGGGGATGGGTGGGACAGCGGATTGTGGAATTAGCACTCTCAATAAGCCCATGTTGCTGTGGCTGCACCCCACCACCCAAAGCCTCCTTGGAGATATTGGGACTGAGAAAGTGGGACACAAAGTGCCTTTTGCTCACCACTCAGAGCCTTAGTTGCAATGCTGGGGCAACTTGCCAATCCTGTTCCAGTTGTCAGTGAAGACTCCCAGAGACAGCTGTAAAAAGCCTTGCCTTAATACTCATGTCTATACCACCCTTTGCCAGCAGTACCTGTAGCCCTTCATTCATAAAACCATCCAAACACTTTAAAAGTCCATTTATATTTCTTGTCAGTAGTCACTCTTGAGTTAGCATGCACCATACATTTATCATCTACTGGGTTAAATAAGAGCTACTGAGAAATAACCACGAAAAGAAATGATGGAGAGAATTCATCCTCTGGACAGTTCCTTTATATAAAGGTCAGTTGACTATCTCCTATGCCCTCCCTTTGCAGGTAGGAGCTGCTTGTTTTAAGAGGGCAACAATTCTTATGTTTGTATGTATGCAACTCGAACAATAATGATTTCTTGGATTAGTTTAAATGTGCCTATTTCTCCTCTGTGACTAATTAAGCTGAATTCTGTGCATACAGGAAGCTGTTTGGCATTTGCCTGTATCTGTGCAGACCTGCTGTGTTTGATTACCCACCATTAGTTCATAGCTGTTGGACAGACCAGCCAACTTCCAAGATTGTCTCAATTATCAAGATACATTGTCACCTTTCTGGCCAAGTTTTAACATCTTTACATAATCCTTATAGAGAGCGTGTGTTTTAAACTTGGCCTCATCTGGAGGATTAGTGAAAACATTGGGTGCTTCCTCCTTAGGTGGCTAACGAAGGCCCCAGAAAGGACAATGGTACAGATTACTTTAAAATAGTTCCTATTTTTGTGAATTCTAAAAATACTCTTTCATTTATATTTTCTTCCAGATTTATTATGTCCCTTTCCAAAGTGAAGAATTAGAAAAAGAAAGGTTTTAAATACCAACCTTATTAGACTAACAATGCAACATTTAAGAAGATGGGTTAAAAATGCATCTATGAGTTATAAATAATGTATAATATGGCTGTATAATATAGTGCATACTATAAAAAATGCTGCTTTTTTCTCAGGGGGTAATTTTTTTTTCCACTTGTGGATACATATTAAAGTCCTAAATCCTGGCGGTGAGATCGATGGTCAGAGCTCTAATTGGGGCTCTCTGGTGATTATCTAGATTGGCAGCTGCTGTCAGTCAGCTTCTAAAGAAGTTTCTGAGCCAATGATTAGGCTGCTCCTGGAGATGTTAGCCCCCTAGAGACAATGTTAAGGCTCCCACTCACAGGGGAACCCTTAAGAAGAGTAGAGCAGTAATTTTCCAAGTTGCTGGCTTACCTGGCAACATACATGCCCCAGCTTTCTGGCTGAGTCAACTCAGAAGGATGATATCATAGCATAGACTGGATCCACGTTATTTTATAAGCAAAACAACACTACAAGTCCCATGATGGCTTCCATTAAAGTAAAACAGTAATGCCCTATGTATTTTTATAGAGCATGTCACAATTTTATTTTATATCATTGAATCCCACTGATAAAATAACAATGTATTGCTGTTCTTTTCTGGATGGAAATATACAAAGTTCACAAAATTTCTCTCCCCTTGGTGCACATCATACTCTTTTAGAACCACTCTTTTCATATGAATTAAAAATCCAAACCATTTTTGGATTAATTTAACATTTTATAATGGCTTAATCTCATTAATTCAGATCCCACTAATTTAAACTTCATGATAATTCAAGCAGGATTGGGCTAAATTTATTTTTCCTTCATCCTTGAATTATGGTGAATAATGATAAGAAGTGTTCTGTTGGTTAACAAATGAGCTGCCAGCTTCCTATAATGTTAAATGTACATGTACTTTCCATATGACCTAGCAATTCCACTCATAGGTATTTCCCCAAGAAAATAGAAATATATGTTCACCCAAAAACTTGCATACAAATGTTCAGAACAGCTTTATTTGTAATAGCTAAAAACTGAAAACAACCCAAACGTCCATCAGTAGGTGAATGGATGAACAAATTGTGGTATATCTGAAAGGTGGAATATTACTTAGCAATAAAATAAAATGATACATGGGGATGAATCTCAAAAACAACGCTAAATGAAAGAAGGCTGGACACAAAAGATTATATGTGTTTTCATTTATATGAAATTCTAGAACGTGCACAATTAATTTCTAGTCACAGAAAGCTGATCAATGGTTGCCTAGGGATGGAGGTGGAGCTATTGACTGGACAGGACACAAGGGGATATTTTGAGGTGGTGGAAATGTTCTATATATTGACTGAGGTGGTAGTTATATGGGTGTATGCATTTGTCAAAACTCAGCTGTACACCTAATATGTGGAAACTTTATTGTATGTAAATTACACCTTAATAAATCACACTTTTAAAAAGCTACATGCCATTACATATATCTTCATTAATAACAAAAGTTCTGTTCTACCGCTTGTGCTTTCTGTGCTTCCCCTCTTTCCAATTCTTTTTTTAGCAATATCATTTCCAACATTCAAAAGGTATAGGGAATTCCAGCTTAAATTTAATAGATATCTTATAAGACAAGAAAAAGAAGATTCAACCCCTTCCACCCTATACCTAATAGGTCCCCAAATTCTACTTATTCTGATTCCTAAATATTCCTTACATTTCTACCCTATTGCCTAGCTTCACCTCCACTACCTTAATTTAGCTTTCCATTATCTCCTGACTGGTCTCCTTCCTGCTATCATTTGATTTGAACAAAAGTGTCCTCCACACCATCTTCCAGGTTCCAGAAAACAAAATGGTACCTAGAGGCCTTATGGTTGAGAAGGGCAGGAAACTCGTAGGGGGAGAAACAAGATTAAGGGTAGAACTGGATAGGGTTTTGGGGGAAGCTTGATGAAGTTCTTTTATGCTTACTTCTAGGATTCCTAGGATCAAGATGTGATCCTGAGTAAGCTGGACGGTTTTCAATGCTGTTGATGTTTTCCGTGTTTGTTTTCTTTAGTGTGTCAGTGAAGCCCCTTTGGAAAGTATTAGCCTATTTTAGTATGTTCAAGAGAAACAGGGAAAGGGCTTGTGTTCCCTGTGCGGCTGGTAGGGAAGGGCCACAGGAATCAAAAGCAGAGAACCCCAAGAGAGAGAAGATACTCCGAGGGGCAGAACCAAAGCCCAAAGGTGCAGCATCCACCCACCCTTCATAATTTTCTTCCAAGTCACTGCTTTTCTGCCTGTCCCTAAGAACATTCTGTCCTGTATGTATTAAGGGAGTGATTTCTTTTCTGTCTGCATCCTCACTTTCTCCTCCAATTGCCAGAAAGGTTGGTGATAGTGAATGGTCACCCAGGAGGAAAAAAGTGACAATTTTAGCCCAGCTCAGTCCATTGTAAAAGGTCTCTAGGAGCACTTCCCATCGCTGAAAGTGCCTTTTAGCAAGACTCAGGAAAGGATAGCCTCCAGTGAGAGACTTCCCATCGATTACACACCTGTCAGAAGAAGCACGGGCCCAGCTCAGAGATTTCCACCTTAAACTTTCAAAAGAAGCCACTTGCTAAAGGTCCTGGAGCTGGGGGTGCCAGAGGAGCCACTAAAAATCAAAACAGTGAGCAGAAACTGAATTTGACTTTTGGCCCCAGGGGTAAGAGAGATGGAGATGAAAGTTGACAGCCTCCTACTTGACAAGGCCTCTGTGGAGTGGAAATGGGTGACTCACAAATCAGAGTGGCACTTCCTCTCCACAGGCCATCCTGTGAGCAAAGCCGAAACACCTCCACCAAGGCCCTCTATGCAGACACTCCCAGGCCGACTGACTGGAGTATTAGCAGGCAGGCTCTCCACCCCCAATGCAGGACAGGTCTTTGGGATACATACAGCTTTAACCTCAAAGACAGCCATGCATTCAGCCCAGCAGATACTGCTCCATAGCCAAGGAAGCCGTGTACGTTTTACCACAGGGAGTCCTTGGGCATGAGCCCTATTTTTAGAATATCTTCTCGACCTGTCTCTGCTATTGATAAACTGAATGAACTTGAACTTGAGTAAATCACTTAGACTTTGGGGGCCAGAGTTTCCCTGAGTATAAAATGAAAAGAGCTCTTTATTTTGTGGAAGAGGCGAACATGTTAGAATGGTGTTAGAAGTCAGTGATAATGTGCAGGGAATCCAGAGGAAGGATAGGCTAATTCCATAGAGAGGAGGTGACACATGAACAGGGTCTTGAGAAAACTGTAAAAGCTTTCCAGACAGGCAGAGAGAATATTCTGGGCAAGGTAACACATTCCTAAAGGACTGGAGGTAGGGGAGAGGGGAAGCTTTGATACGGGGTGGGGGCGGGGAGAAGCAGTCAATTCGAGAGCATTGAGAGTGGGGAGGAAGCTAGAGGTGTATTAGATGTAGAATCAGTAGGTGGTACCCAGTTGAATATGGCTTCTCACATTCAAGAGAGGATGGCCTACTGGCTCCTGCCTGAGTGACTGAGCAGATGATGGTTTAATTAAATAAAACACCCAAAGCAAAAGGGGGTGGGAAAATGATGAATCCAATTCCTGACAGGTTGAAATAAGAGTATCCATAGTTCAACCAACTGCCAGGTCCAGCAGACGGCTTGATAAACAGGTGTAAAGAGCAGAGGTGTGGTTGAAGCTGGAGATGTAGGTCTGGGTGTCATCAGCTTACGTCAATGTAGATCATTTCAAAGTTCCTTTCTAGACCTAAAGTCATAGGACCTGTGACTGTAAATTTTGTAAAAGGGAAAGTCCAGAAGTAAACCTTTCTTCTCTTCCTGGAATTTTGTTCTAATGAGGTACTGGGTATGAGTTTCCCTGCCTCCCTTTTTGTGGTGTTTATGTGCCACAACAGGGCGTTCATAGCATTCTTGCTACTGAGTTTTGTTTTCTTGAGTTTCTTTCAGCTATTAGTTACAGGATTTTCGACAACGTAGCATGGTTTCAGCCCAGATACTTAAACAGCAATTGGACATCAATGATGAGTCCCAAAAGGGCTTTGGAAAAGTCTCAGCAATTCTCATCGGTTATCAGTAACTCCTCATTTTATGTGAAATAAAGTTCAGGCTCTTCAGTTTGGCATTCAGGTCTCTTCCTCTTTCTCTCTCCCTCTCTGGTCAGTGGCCTTGTCATGAGCAGCTCTATGGAGAGGCCCAGGTGGCTTCCAGCCCCCCAGCCACATGAATGAGCATGGATGCAGATTCTCCAACCCAGTCAGCCTTCAGGTGACTGAAGCCCTGGCCAACATCTTATCTGCAGTCTTGAGAAACCCTGAGCCAGAAATACCCAGCTAAGCCACTCCTGGATTCCTGACCCACAGAAACTGTGAGTTCAATGTTTATTGCTTTAACCTCTACATTTTGGGGTAATTTGTTAAGGTCTGATCAGGAAAAGGAGAAATGTGCTCTTCTGATAATATGTGGGAAATGGGCCAGGAAAGGCCTGGAATGATTTCAGCAGTTTGGAAGGAGAGCCCTGCAGAGTGCTGAGAGCGTGGGTCTCCTCCTGATTCTTTTGCCTATTCAATGACCTTGAAAACGTCCCATCTCCTGTTTGGGCCTCAGTTTCCTTACTTGTAAGTGGAGATGGGAGGTTTAGTTCCAGGCTCCATTCTAAAACCCCTACATATGCGCAGCACTTTACAGTTTGCAGAATGTTTTTGTATGTTGTTCAGAACCTGGAAATGACAAAGAATAGTTTCCAAAACTTGAAAAAAAGGAAATAAGACTGGCTTTTATGAGTTAAACTTCAAAATCGGCACATATGGATTAGGACAGAGATATACAAAATTACCTTAAAGCAATGTTTGTGTCCTTCTGACTTGCTATAAGCTGAACCAAAAATACAATTACTTTCTTCTTATCAATCAATGATGGGAAATACCATGAATGCTCATTTTTTGATGCATGGAAAGCTCTTAGAAGTGTTCCTGGAATAGTAGTAAGTATTTTATTTATAACCAAGGGAAACTTAGTAAACTAATAAATGGATTATTAAAAGATATCAAGATTTGATAGTCATAACTAAAGGAGCATATTACCAGAGTTTATTAAGAACTCCAACTGGTGTCCTAATAAGATACCAAAGGCTGAGATAGGGAAGGGAATGCGGTAGATCGTGAACTCATTCCGGAAACTTCACTTCCGGTCGCATTTCATTGACAAAAGCACATCGTTTGACCACATCTAAGTTCAAGAGCTCACTGTATATTTATGGACAGTCCTAGTGACTCCCTTTAAAATGCATAAACATCCTTTAAAAAGTCTACATCCTTTAAAATTGAACAGTTGGCTTTGCCATGAGAAATTGCAGTTCCCTGCTCCACTCCAAAGGGCTGCTCTCAAGTAGCGAGCACTTTGAATTATTTTAGTGATTTTTTTTTTTTTTAATGTATTTGTGGGGAGGAAGGTGATCTCCACGTCTTACTCCTCTGCCATCTTGAAGGTCTCCAAGGCATTTTTTTTTTTTAACATCTTTATTGGAGTATAATTGCTTTACAATGGTGTGTTAGTTTCTGCTTTATAACAAAGTGAATCAGCTATACGTATACATATATCCCCATATCTTCTCCCTCTTGCGTCTCCCTCCCACCCTCCCTATCCCATGCCTCTAGGTGGTCACAAAGCACCGAGCTGATCTCCCTGTGCTATGCGGCTGCTTCCTGCTAGCTATCTACTTTACATTTGGTAGTGTATATATGTCCATACCACTCTGTCCTCCATGTTTGTAAATAACACGTGTATAGTTCTATTTCCTGATTTTTACATTTTAGCCATCATTTATTAAATTCCTACTAGGGAAGATTCAACTTACCTCTCTTCCTCACATCCAGTGTTTACGACATCATGATCCTATAAATATTACATACAGCAGAACTATGTAGTGTACTATAGTTTTACTTTCTTTCTTGTACATTGTTTTCTTAGAGTGAATAAAGCCCTCTTTTTTTCTTCATTTGCTTAGTTTTCTGTGTACCTATTATTAATTTTTCCCTGAGCTCTCAGACCAAACTGTAAAATTCCTCTCAACACATCCAGATATACCAAGCCCTTCATTAGTTTCTTTCTGTTCTCAGAAATATCCCTTGGCCCTCAGTCCTCCTGTTCCAGCTTTGTGACAGGTCACTTTCTAGTTCTGTTTACATTTACAATTCCTATTTCTTAAAAGCTGCAGGTTTCCAATCAAGAAGAGAAAAAAAAAAAGACTAGGTGATTCTCTGTTCTAAAACTATGATACAGAGATGAAGCGTTGTGAGAAACCCAAAGTTCCAAGGACTGGCTGTGCTTCATGCCCTTTAGCCAAGGCTGCTCACTCACCTCAGCATGGCCACTGGGTCTGCGTCCTTGCTGGACCAGCTCAGCTTCAGATACCCTCCTTTGACTTCTTGTCTCTGCTGCTTTCCAGATCTTGATGATCTGCTGATCTCCATTATCCTGAAACCAATAATAAAAGAAGAGAAAGGGTCAGCCTTTTTTGTGGGGATTCCTAAGTTCCCGAGCTCTAGCCCTAGAAGCACCTCCATATTTCTTGCTCCTCCTTTGTCCCATTAGAAGCAAAATTACTAGACTTTACTCAAAAAGTGGAAAATCCAAATCATAGAGGAAAACAGTGTGAAAGTTAATATCTTACGCTCCTATCTGGGAACTGATTGAATTTCTGAAAGCCCTTGAGGTTCTCCTGCCGGCAGCTGGGACTGAGGGTTCAAAGCAGAGAAACAGAGCATGTGGGGAAATGCTTTTACTTCATGATTTTCTTCTCATGCCTGGCGATGGGATGCAATATGCAAGGGAGGGAGTGGAATGGGAATATAAATTTTGCAATAATGATGATAATACTTTCATACATGGTGTGGGAATGAGATTTGGTTGGGATGAGGCAGGGAGAATGATGAAAATGATTCTGAGATGCTGATGAAACCCAGAGCGGTGTGGTTCTGAGTGGAAAGCGTGTTAAGAAACCTGAGAAATTTCTGCCTGCTTTAGTCTACCATCAAGGAAATTATCTTATCCTTTTTTCCTCTTGTTTTCTGTTTTGTGTAGCACAACTGGAGATTAGAGTAGAAAAGATGTTCCTGGGGCTTTCTCTGAAAACCATGGCCCTACCCCACCAACAGGGAAAGGATTGATGCTAGGAATTACCAACTTGTAAATGAAAATTAATACTGCAATTAGCAAGGTAGGAAAATCCATCTCATTGTAAATAGTGATACTTATAGATTGTGATATTCCCCCTGGGATCACCAGGTTATTTAAAAGGAATAAATCAGGAACCACATTCAAGCCCATGAAGAATGCCAGAAATATTCAGAGCAGACATATACCCAAAACACATAATATTTTCGCCAGGGTTGTAAAACAGTTGATAAAGTCAGTTTTTAAAAAAGACACACATTTGTGATTTTTGACACTTCTTAGATGGAAAGTGTTTTCAGATTGGCTTTTGAATATCAACATTGTCACCTAGACAGCTTTCTAGCAAACAGACTGAAGACATTGGATAAAAAGATTAGTCTCACAAAAAAACGATAAGATGAATACTGCATTTCAAATAAAAGCAAGGGTCTCCAAGGATGAAATATAAACATTCGATAAACCTGCAGTCTGATAAAAATCTATATAATGGCCTTACGTTTCTATAGCTGTCTAAAATATGGAGCCTGCCTTCACATCCATTAACTCATTTGATTCTCAAGTGTGTGTGGGAAGAGGTAAACGAGAGAGATGTAAAAAAAGAAAGATCCTCATTTTACAGATAAGGAAGTGGAGCCAGAAAGATTCAAGCTCACACTACCTCCCAGGTATTAACAGACTGTGTGTATTTAATGTTAGCTGCCCCTGAATCAGAGTTAAAATGCAGCTATACTTCTCTAGGCAGCCAAAATGGGGATACCAACACAGGGATGGCATTCTAGCCATAGTAGGGCTGTGACTTCAAGTTTATGGGTTCAAGAATGAACCAATGCAAGACATGTAGGAAAACTACTTCGCCTCCCCCCATGAATATGGATTTAGGGATAGCAGAATTTCATCCTAGTGTCCCCATGTTTACACCCATATCTGACAGATTGGTTAGGGCTCTGCTAGTTACAGTGCATCATAGCCTGCCTTGAATTGAGGCTCTACATTTATACGTGTCTAACTTTCTGCACCGCAAGAGCCCACAGACCAGCAACCAAATCCTTAATGTGTTGTTTCCATCCAGTGCCCAACCCAGTGCCAGTGCTTCATAAACCTGTAGAGTTGAATAAACCATGAGAACAGATACTTTGCAACACCACCAATTGGGTCATAATGTAGGCATGCAGACTGGAAGACACAGTCGAATCCACTCAAGGGTTAGAATTGTCAGATGCCTCCCTTTTGAACCATGTGACCTGATTCCTCTCCTTTTCCATAGTTTGGTTCCATTTCTTGGGATGAAGTCAATTATAGATGACCCCCTCCTTTCAAACAGATTGAAAGTGTGTCTGAAAGTCAAGTAACAAACTCATATGCTAAAAGGGAGTTTCCATTCACCAAAACTTTAAATCCTTTATCAGGAATGCCAGGCCCTGTGACAGGGTTGGGGGAACCCTGCAAACCCCCATAAGTGGTGGCCCATGTGATATGATAGCCGCCACCCCCACCCCTGGTCCACACCCTAGACCCCATCCCCAGCCAGACTCTCATGGAAGGGCAGGACAGTCAGGGATTGGTGCATGAGCTTCAGTAGCTTCCATGGAGAAAATCTTTGCAAACTTTTAAGGGAAAATGCATCACGTAATAATTCCTATTTTGTGTAAAAAGGGAAGAAAAAGATTAAAATAAATATATATGTAAGTATAGACAAAAGACAGGAAGGAATAGACCAAAAAATTTTAATGGCTTTTTCTAGCTGGTTGGATTATGATTTCAGTTTTTTCTTTTCTATTTTTGTATGGTTTAATGTACTCATTTTTTTTTAACATCTATAAATACTTTAAAATATATTTTTTTAATCTACTTGTAAGATATTAAAATCATTGCTATTAAAGCTAAAATCCTTTTTGACCACCATCCCTAAATTCCCCGAGGTAATCACATCACTTTGGCATGCCTCTTTCTGGATTTTTTTCAATATATTTAAACATACGTATGTATGCACATAGAAATATAAAGTATTGTTTTGTTTCTACATGGATGGCATCATACAATACATATTCTGCAATTTTCTTTCCTTGTCAGTTACATATAAATCTACCTCATTTAAAAAAAAAAAACTATTCCATCAAATAGAGACTGAAGCATATTTAGTCCAGTGGTTCTGCACTGGAATCATGTAAGGGGCTTTAATCAAACCAGTGCCCAGGCCCCATACCTAGAAATTCTGATGCAACTTTTTTTGCTTCCCCTACCACCCAGGTGACTTTAATTTTTTGCTGTTTTAGAACAGTATCATATTGTGTAACCTTGCACATATATGTGGGTGGTACTCCAGGAAGATTTTTTTTTAAAGCACTTATATTGCAGTACCAATTTATGCTCTTACCAGAAGTATATGAAAATACCCCATACGCTTCTCTACCTTGGATATTATTTAATTTAAAAATTTTTAAACTTTTTGCTACTTTGATGGATTAAAAAATAGTATGTCATTTATTTTCATTTTACTGATCATTTGTAAGATTTATATATTTTCATATGTACAGCGAGGGATTGAGGATACAAGGTACCCAGTTTTGTATCCCAGCTCTGCCACCAATGGGCTGTATGCCTTCAGGCCAGTTGTTAACCTCTCCATGCCTCAGTTTCCTCATTTCTAACATGAAGAGAATAATAGTGCCTAGTTCAGAAACTTACTGTAAGACTGACATGATTTAACATAGGTAAGGTTTTAGAACTGTATCATCACAGAGCAAGCACACCATAGATGTTAGTTATTCTTTTTTGGTCATTTGTGCTTTTTTACTATTACTGCTTAATCAGAAAATGAAATTAAGTTTTAAATACTGACCCATTCAGAGAAAGCTACCCAGGCAGGCCTCAAATCTCTCGTGGTTAGAGACCTTACATACTTTGTTCCTACTCTCCGTAGTAAAATGGGAATGGTAACTCTCCACCTGTTTGAAGACCAAGGAGGTGAAATGTGCCTTTTGGGGGCTTTAACAGGTCAGAGGTGATGTAAGTCTATCTGTTTTGTATCGGGAAGCAGAGTACTTTCGTCGCGATCACCAGACAAGTCTGCAGTGCTTCACTAGAAGCCTAGAAAGTTAGGCCTGGAAGGACGAACCGAAGGACTCTAGAGACCATCCACCAGGCACTGTATTTTATAGATGAGGACACTGAGTCCTGAAGAATTCAAGTAATTGGATAAGCTCCCACAGCTACCCAGGGACAGAATCAGACTAGAGCCTAATGCCCTGGAACTTCAGGAAGCTTTGAGCTGATGTTCTCTGCTGCCCATTTGGGCCTGGGTGAAAATGTTTGGGGGGCAGGCGCCGATATTAATATGTATGTGAGAAAGAAACTGAAGAAAAACTTTAATTGTACATAATTAAGGCAATAAGTAAGAATAATTAGGATTTGCTATTTTAGACACACTAAAAATACAAAACTATTTTTTAACTGTAACACTACTGGTTTCTTAGCCTTAGGACAAGTTCCCAAGTAATATATCACCTAGAAAATGTTTTCATGCCACAAGATAATTCTTTTTTTAAAAAAGGCCCAACAAATCCATCCATACAATTCACACTGAGATATTTGGATAAACACACACATACAAATTTGGAGAAATATCATGATTTAAATAACCAGCTAATATTTGGGGTCCCAATGTGATTTTTAAAAAATCTCATTCTGACCCAAGGATGAAGGGGTTTGAAAAGCTCTTAACCCTTAAAAAAGAATAATTCAAAAAAATTTTTCCCAAATGACTATGAAAGCAATTAATTTTACAAAAATGTTAGCTCTAACAAAGAATTATGTATCCATGTCTGATTTTGAAGGAAAGGAATGATAAAAACCAACAAGAAATAAGACATATATTAGCTTGTTTGATATGACTAATTATGTGAAATATTGACATAATGTCATAAAGTTTTTTTGGTAATACCTGAAGCAGGTGAAAAAATGTGTATCCATTATTTTCTCTCCTAAAGTAAAGCCTTCAATTAGTGTATGCAAAAGTCATCAAGGTGATTCAGCAGGCTTAGGGTGAAATGTTATCAAGAAGCTGACCAGTTTGGATGCTAATACAGGCAATGAGGTCTCAGGGGTGTCATCTTGGAGCACACCATCTCAAATCCTAATTTCCATATACCACGGGTAGGGGAGACAGTGCTGGCTTCAGCCCTTTGCATTTCATTTCTGGGACTTGAGATTTCACGTCTTCTGTTAGTAATGACTTACAGTGCTGGATTAATTCCACTACTCCCCACTTGCAGGAGAAACCAAGGGGAAAGGTCAAGTGTCTTGTACAAAATAAAGTAGAAATGCAGTGACCTGAAATTCAGATTTTCAGTTGATATCAAAATTTTCCCTAAGATACCTAAAGAGATCGCACTTTACAGTTATTATCTTATTTACCTCGATATTAGTTCTCTAATGCTGCTTAACAAATTAGTCCCAAAAGTTAGTGGCTTAAAACAACAAACATTTATTATCTCACAGTGTCTTTGGGTCAGGAACTCAGAAGAAGCTTAGCTGGGTAGTTCTAGTTTGTCGTTTCTCATGGGGTTGCTATTAAGATATTGGCTAGAGCTACTGTCATCGTAAGGCATGACTTGCTCTGGAAGATCTGCTTTCAAGATGGCTTACTCATTTGGATGGCAAATTGGTGCTGGCTATCGGCATGAGGACTCAGTTCCTTGCCACGATGGACCTCTCCATAACACTGCTTGAGTGTCTCACAGCACGGCACTGGCTTCCCCCGGAGGGAGTGATACAAGAGAGAACAAGGAAAAGACAGGCCTCAAAATGTCTTCTGAGGCTTGATCATACCTTCTATGATCAAGCCTCAGATCAAGCATACACCATAATTATTCTGATGCTCTATGGTTACCAAGTCAGCCCTGTTCAGTGTGCAAGGGAACTATTACAGGGCATGAATACTCATCACTGAGGATCATTGGGGACCATCTTGGAGGCTGCCTACCTAACTTTTTTTTAAGAAGCTGTGAGTACACAATAGAAGCATTAATATTCTGTTTTGAAGACAAGGAAACTTTTTTTTATCCCTAGAGAATGAAAGCTACATTCGCAAGAATGGGGATGTGAACCCAGGTCCTCTGAGGCGGGTTGTGTGTCCACACCTCGCAAAATGGTGGCTGGTAGGTCTCAGTGCAGCACAGATTCACTCCCCTCTGTGGCACTTTCCTAACTTCATAGGAAACTTTTTGATAGAGGTGTATGTATGTAGCTTAGAATGCAAGCTCTGACATACTTTAGAGCTCCCAGTTATTTGGGGGGAGCTCATGTCCATGGCCCCACTTCAATTCCTAAATATTACTAAATAGATAAATAGGTTTTCTCTTTCCTCCTGACCCACAAAGGTATTCCCTTTATTTCCAGTGTATTTTAAGCATTTCAAGTATTGTATTAGCTTTCCTATGAATTCAAAGATGAGAAAGGGATTTCATGTGCGCCTAATCCAACATCCCGACAGGGAGAGCAGTATTTGACCTGACTCGGATTCCTCATTTTCAAAACAGGAACAAAAATTGCCTCTATAAGATTGTCGTGAGGTCACATGGGATGACTCACGCAAGGTGCTTAGCACAGTGCCAGGCACACAGTAAATAAATATTTATCGAGCATTTAGCAAACATTTATAGAGCAAAACATTATGATCGGTATTACTGGACACTTTATTCTCCTTGGGCCTCCGTCTCTTCATCTGAAAAATAAATGAGTTGGATGAGATCAGGGAAGGGGAAAAGGCTCCCAAATACCCAGTCTGTTGTGAGCAAGCAGCATGGGCTGTCTGGAGAAGAATTCTAAGACTAAACCTCTGGTAGCAGGAATGATTCCAGAATAGGTTCGTGCTATCTGTTGAGGTCTGGGAAAAGAAAATGCTGACACTCATGCATTTCTTTGCTATCCGTGGACTAGATAATCAGTTAAGTATATGGAACTTTGGGAGTATAAGATTCCATACCCCACCAACACCTTCTCACACACAGGAGAAATGTTCTTAAACTGATCTCTGGATTATCCGGAGTTTTTGGTGACCAGCTGGATCATAATCAGTATGCCTTTAAAGGGTTTAACCTCTTTTGTAAATAGCCAGTGGGTTACTTATTTGAATTCACCCAGTTATTTTCAAAACAACCAGGAGTATGACCAAATTCAGTCTTTCCTTCAAACTAGTTTTGCGTGTCTCTGTGAGTCGCTACATGACGATGTATGTTATTTTAAACTCTCCTTATTTTTAATGATATAAACAATGAAAGCCCAAGTAAGAGAAAGGAGCTAACACATTTATTCCCATTCTGCCATCTGTTTAAAGCTGCTGATGTAATTCCAGTTTGAAATTGCATTAGCGCTTGCCTCCTGGACTTCTTCCTTATTTCCTTTTGTGTTTCAGGCCTTCTGTACTTAAGAGAAAGCACTGCCTCTAGGATGTTGGTCAATTAATGCACAGCTACAGGATAGCTCTGGCCATTTTCAAACTGGTCTCCAATTTGGATTTCCTTCACGATTAGCTAGAATGAGTGTAACTGGAGTGTTATTTGCTTAAATGTATTTGGTATTTAAGGTTTGATTAGTGATGTTTTCAGCAATACCATCAACAATCAGCAGGTTTGTTTACACTGCAGAGAATGGCAGAGATTATGGGTTGTGGTCATGCATACTCAATCATGATATATTGGCTTTTTTTGACTTTTATCTCTTGGATATGCCTCAGAATTCAATTTTAATTTTTTAAAAATGCAGCTGCTTTACACTGGTTTGAATAATACTACGGTAGAGGGTTTTGTTGAATTGTGTGATGTTTCTTGGTGTGTGTGCGTGTGTGTGTGTGTGTGTGTGTGTGTGTCTTTTATGAGGCTGGGTGTCATTTAAAATTATGTTTTACTGGATAACCAGAGTGTAATTTCTTTGCTTGGATGTAAACTGTGTGCGTGGGTCAAGCCCTTTTTCTTTTCACTTTCAAATGAAGGTGAATGCCACCCTAGGGACTTGGCATTGGGTGAGGTGGACAAGGTATGTGAGGGCACAAGGGATAGGGGCAGGAAAACCGGAAACTTGGGCAGCTTCCTTCACTTTTCTGAGCCTTAGTTTCCCCACCTGGGTTTATACTAGAGAATTCTAAAGTCTTTCTCCTCTAAACAAACTTCTAAAATAGGCACCTTTCCCTTTTCCTGATATCGCTGTAGTAGCGGGTGCTCCTTTGGGTGCATGAAATTGAATCTCATGTCAAAAATGTCATCAGAATAATAGAAAGTTAGATTGGAAGTGACCTTAAGGGCTCTCCCCAAAGCTCTTTCAGGCTCTCAGTCATAACCACCCTTAAGGGCACAGCCAACAGAGAGGAGTGTATTCACTAGGTATCAAGAATGGAGCTCAACTTCGGCACGCTTATGTAGAGTGTCACTTCTACTCAGAATCCTGGCTCTGAACCATGGCTCATCACTGTGGCTCAGAACTATCCGTGGATTTCTTTTTTAATATTGGTGTCTGGATCCTACAACCAACATGCCAAATCAGAATTCTGGGGAGTAGGAACCCAGTATTTGTATATTACCAAGCTCCCTGGCTGATTCAGAGCCTCAGTCAAGGTGGAGAAGCTCTGTTCCAGAGAAACATTTCATTAAGATAGAGTCGAGTCAGCAGAAGGAGAGATCTGATTTGGGAATCCAGAGACCAGGGATTAAGCCTGACCCAAGTACCAAAGGAGCACAGAAGGAGGGAGGACTAACACAACCAGGGAAAATCAGGGGAACCTTCACAGAGGAGGTGACATTTGAGTTAAATCTTGAAGAATGAGTAGGAATTTTCCTTTTGGAGAAGAAAGAATGGGTTGAGAGAAAGAATGTATTGCTATGTGTCACAGAGTGTGTGCCAAAGCAGGAGCAGTAAAAGGCAAGATTTCTGAGTTTCTATTCATTCCTTCCAGAGACCACGTGAAATGCTAGCACTAGACGGAAGGGCCTCTCCTCCCACGGGGAGGTTCACTGGAGCATATGTGGGGAAGGGGAATATCCGGAGTTGGGTGTGTAAAAGTAAGCTGCATCAGCTTACAAAAAGTCATGACTCCCAGGAAATGAATTTGGAATTGATTCTATAGGCCGCTGCTCGCAAGTGTAAGGTCACAGCACACTGGTATGTTACAATCCGCTGTGAGGGGCTGTGAGTAGTGTGTTAGTGCTGGCTATCAAAGATGCAGTAGAAGAGAGTGGTTGAGAAGGCAGGCTCTGAAGCCAGACCGTGGGAATTCAATCCCAGCTCTGCCACTTACCGACTACAAGCCACCTGCCTGTACACTGGGCAAATTATTTAAGTATTCAGTGCCTCAGTTTCTTCATTTGTACAGTCTTTTCTCAGTATCCATGGGGGACTTGGTTTCAGGATACCAAAATCCACCGATGCTCAAGTTCCTTATATAAAATGGTGTAGCAGTCAGTCCTCCATATCTGTGGATACAGAACCCACAGACATGGAGGACCAACTGTACAACAGAGACAGTAATGTTGCCTACCTCATAAGGTTGTTACGAAGATGAACATGCATCTGTAAAACACTTGAAAGTGTGCCTGGCAGTATAGATATAATTATTATTATTACTAATGCTGTTATTTTTAAAAATTTCTACAGTAGTTTGAAAGTCACACACATGTTCGAGGAGACTCAATTTTATGTACAATTTATACTCATTTGTTTTACTAAATGGCAGAGATCAAGGCAGAGGTGAGCCATCATTCACCAAGCTGCATATAGCCTGGGCTATGCCCAGACCAGTGAGACCTGCAAATGTCCTCCAGTAGGAACCACTGCCACAGGCATGCCACCTGAGTAGGGTTGCCAGGTAAAACACAGGGCACCCAGCTAAATCTGAATCTCAGATAAATAATGAAGAATCTTTTTAGTATCCTAAGGATACCCCAACTATTCCATGGGACATACTTATGCTAAAAAAAAAAAATTATAAGTATGGGAGGAGGGTCCACGTGACTCTAGTCACACTTTAGGAGCCAGAGCCCCTTCCAGAGAGGCTGGATCTCCATGGCCTCTCCGAAAAGGGATCCCCCACAAGTAGGGAGGGAACGTCATCCCTGAAAAATCTTCAGGGAAGCTGGTGTTAGGCCCTGAAGGCTGGAAAGGATTTTGATAGGTGGGGAAACAGCAATCAGTGTTGCAGCCTGGAGCCTAATGTGCTCTAAGGCACAGAGGCATGGAAGTGTGTGCCATGTCTGAAACCACTGAGAAGACAATGGCAGCAGGGGCATAGGGATGTGTGTGTGTGTGTGTGTGTGTGTGTGTGTGTGTCTGCATGGGGTGGTGCTCAGGAGGACATATGGTCCGGGAAGTGTTTGGGGGCCAGGAGTTCAGGAGTTTAAGAAATTAGATTGAATGAGTTACTACCCAGTTCCTGAATTAGTCATTTTGCTTCCTTTCTTAATGGATTTCATTACAGACATTCCAGTTTCCCTAAGCATTGCCATTTTTTTCTTATTATGATTAGTTTGTTTGTTTGTTTATTTGTTTTACAATTCTTCTGTGTTCAGTTAGTGAAAGGTTGTAAGATGGATAGGAACAGCAAGGCTCAATGATTATTTAACAAGTAATAAACTGACTGCAGTCAAACATGCTTGTCATGGAAGCGTTATTCTGTTATCTGAAGCAAACATGGCAGAGCTCGTTTATTTAATTAGAAGCTGTTTTTACTGGAATCCTTCCAGGAGGACAGTGGGTGTATTCTATGGCTTTTTCTGGGCTCTTCAGATTTCAGAGGTCTCACAGATAGAAATTAAATAAAAGGGGACGTTAAAATAAAACCCTGTGAAATGTTATTTCTCCAAGAGTATCTGTTGACTGCTTCCTTCCTCTTCAGCTGTTCGGGGATGGAGACCTTTATCCTCAGAACTAGGCAGATAAAAATTACATAAAAATGTACTGAGTTCTTTTGGTGTTTTTCCCAGATTTAGAAGACACACATCTTGCCATTTCTTGATTAATTACTACATGGAAGTTGTTGAGAGGCAAGCTTGGCTCAACATAATGAAGGACTCGCATATGATTGTGGAAACACTGCCAGGCTGGTTGAGGAGGATTTGGGTTCTAGTCTTAAGAGCAGCAATAATTCTTTGTGAGATCCTGGGCAAGTTGTTTCCCTTCTTGGGGCTTCAATGTCCTCGTCTGGGGAATGAGAAGTGGATCTTAATATTTCCTTTTAGCAGCCCCATTCTGAAGTGTTGGGACACGCTGGCAAGAAGACTGTCCACAGAGGAGTAGCCAGGCAAGCCAGAGCAGCAAGGAAAGGCCTGCTGAAGGAAGGAGCTCTGCATGGAGCCTTAAAAGAAGGACAAGGGAGGGACAGGGGAGAACTTTACAAATTTATTCTAAACAAATAATCATAGATGCCTACAAAGCCTTATGTTGACAAAGGAGATAATGCAAGGAGGTTCTTTGGATATTACTATTTCAAGAGAATTGAGTTCATGAGTGTGAAGATGTGAAGTGCTTGGCGTAATAGACCTTCTTGTTTCTAGGAACAGTAGAGTAGGTTATTTAGACCAATCCTCCCACTGAAAGCAACTAAAAATGTACATTTAAAAAAAAACTTCTTAAAAGCATCAAAGAGATGGCAAGAAAATAAAGAATTACTGGATTAAAAATAAACGGAAAATGAAAACCTAGTAAGATAAGCAAGCACTGTAACTGCTTTTGATCTGAACACACTACTCCCTCAAAATTAAAGCTTTGTTCTGGCAGTCTCAAGAGGTGAGAGGGACAGAAAGCAAAGCACAGGCCACACACGGTGAGGCATCTCCTAGGAGACCCTTCCCACAATAAGCTGGGACCAGAAGGGACACAGTTCCAAGAATTACACCCTGGTTCTAAACCTTTGGGTCCTGTTCCAGTCCCTTGCTTCTCAAAGTGTGGTCCATGGATCCAGGACATCAGTGGCACCAGGGAGCTTATTAAAAATATGGATTCCTGAGTCTCACCCCAGACTAACTGTTTATTCAGTATATATACTTTAATAAGACTCTTGTTAGAAGCAAACATGAATCCTCTCAGGAGAAATGTACTTTCATTCTAGGCCTCAAACTATTCCTGACAATAGCTTTTCTAATACAATTTTCAATAAATAGTCCAAGATAAGAAGTCACAAAAGGAAATTCACCTCCACAAGAGAGAACCAGCAGAAACAACAGACAATAGAAACAGAACTACAGAGACTTTACATGGTGGAATTATTAGATGTAGTCTATAAAACAATAATTTATATTCATAATAGCTATGTGTGAAAGGGATCATAAAAAATTTGAAAAACAAACTTGAAAGTGTCTGCAGTGAATAGAAAATATGAACTATAAAAAGTTCATGACAGATTTGAAAAAGGACCTTAGAAATTCTAGACATAAGTTTTTATCATGATTTCTGGAGCTCATCCATTTGTGGAGGACTGGCTTGGGGCAGTAAGCTACCTGTCACTGGAAGTGTGTGAACAGGCTAGACAACTGGCTATCTCTCCACTGAAAAGGGGAGAGTAGTATTGACTAAGCATTAGCCAGGTCATCCTCAAGTCTCTTTCAGGTGCAGATACTATAAGATATTTTTCTAAGATGGGACATCCTCCAATTGGCCAGGGCCCTTGGAATTCCTTCTAACTTGACTTTTCCTTGTGTGGGATTGAGAATCCTCCCCAAGGTTGCTAGATCACCCACTGCCTTGGGGTAAATAACACCACAACTGTGTGATACTTGCAGAGAGGTAGGGATCATCAGTCGAAACTCCAGATGAAACAGAGGGAGCCTATCTAGGGGACACATCAGGGGCCATGGACCCAGGAGAAGTTTATGGACTGTGATCCAGACTGATTATTTGCACATTTCTGCATGAAGCTTCACAAGCCCTCCCCACTTTCAAACATTCTCAGAACTTCATAATCTTCAAAAATAAAAGGAGGGACTTCCCTGGTGGCGCAGTGGTTAAGAATCCGCCTGCCAATACAAGGGACACGGGTTCGATCCCTGGTCCGGGAAGATACCACATGCCGCGGAGCAACAAGGCCCTTGTACCACAGCTACTGAGCCTGTGCTCTAGAGCCCATGAGCCACAACTACTGAGCCCACGAGCCACAACTACTGAGCCCACGTGCCACAACTACTGAAGCCCGCACACCTAGAGCCCATGCTTCACAACAAGAGAAGCCACCGCAATGAGAAGCCCGCGCACCGCAACGTAGAGTAGCCCCCGCTCGCTGCAACTAAAGAAAGCCCGTGCACAGCAATGAAGACCCAATGCAGCCAAGAATAAATAAATAAATAAATTTTCAGAAAAGGAGAAAACACTAGGGTCCTTCTCTTGACCCTCTTCCCTTCTTGGTTCTGTTTATCCTCTCTCCTTGTTCTACTCTATCAAACTCTGCAAAGGTAGGTCTGTGGCCATATTTTCTGTCCACTCTCACGTTTTATGACTCCTTCACCCTAATTTCTCTGCATGCCATGAGCTTATTCAAGTTTGTTTTTCCTTTAGTTCATCCTCCCCAACTTCTCTGATCATCTCCTTCTTGGGGCTCTCTCTTTGGAAATCACAGTTACCATTTGAGGGGCACCTAAACCACTTTCTACATCATTTAATCCCCACACTAATCATGCAAGATAAGATACGCATTTTTGTTATTCCTATTTTATAATAATATGTATTCATTATAGAAAAATTAGAGATTATCTGTAAACAAAAAGCAAATTGAAAGCTCCTCTAATTTTACTATCCAGAGATAACTTTACCACTGTTAATATTTGGTATATTTTATCCAGACTTTTTTTCCATAATTTTTTTGGAAAAAATGAGATTTTGTATGCTGAGCATATGTTTTTATAACCTATTTTTATTTATTAACAAGAGATAGTGAACCTCTTTCCATATTTGTAAATACATACCTACAACATAATTTTTAATGTTTGCATAGTATGGATGTATGATAACTTACTTAGCAAACCTTCAATCATTGGGCATTTGAATTAATTCCAATCTTCACTATTAAAATAGCATCTTATAGTTATATCTTTGTACGTATCCTTAATTATTTCTCCAAGATAGAATCCTTGATGTGGAAATGGATTCATGCTTCTGATTTTGACAAATTTCACCTGCAGAAAGTTTATACTAATTTAGACTGTCAACAGCAATGTGTGAAGGTGAGCATTTTCCTGCACCCTAACTAGCATTTAGGTATTATTGTTTTATTGTCTTGATTAATTTCACAAGCAGCCTTTTATTGCTGTTTTAATTTGATTATAAATAAGATAGAATATAGCCGTCCCTTGCTATCCATGGGCGATTGGTTCCAGGACCCCCACGGATACCAAAATCTGCAGATACTCAAGTCCCTCATATAAGATGGCATAGTACAGTATTTTCCCTTATGTTTCTTTACCATTTAGTTTTTTTCCTTTGTGAATTAAACTGTTAGTATTGTGTATATATTAACACACTGGCACGTAGAAATGAATGTTAGCATCATCATTATTATAGGTAGCAGCCACAGTATATTGCAAATAGTTTCCCCCAATTTGTCATCTTCTTTTATTCTAATTCAATTTCATTTTATAATTTAGGCCATACAGAGGTTTAAATTTTTTTTTTAATTTGTACTTGATTGTTTTTTTATTCCTTGTTTGTTTTGTTTTGGGTTTTTTTTGTTTTTTAAAAATTTTTTTAATTATTATTTATTTTACTTATTTATTTTTGGCTGTGTTGGGTCTTCACTGCTGTGTGCGGGCTTTCTGTAGCTGCGGAGAGCGGGGGCTACTCTTCATTGCAGTGTGCGGGCTTCTCATTGCGGTGGCTTCTCTTGTTGCAGAGCATGGGCTCTAGGCGCCGGCCTTCAGGAGTTGTGGTTCACGGGCTCTGGAGCGCAGGCTCAGTAGTTGTGGCGCACAGGCTTAGTTGCTCCGCGGCATGTGGGATCCTCCCGGACCAGGGCTCGAACCTGTGTCCCCTGCATTGGCAAGCGGACTCTTAACCACTGCGCCACCAGGGGAGCCCCCAGGTTTAAATTTTTGATGTGAACAAACTTATGAACCTCCATCTTTATAGTTTCTGCCTATGGTTGCCTGCTTAGAAAGAACTCTCCCACTCTAAGATTATATAAATGTTCACCTTAGAGTATTTTTATGGCTTCATATGTTACATTTAGATCATTAACACATCTGGAATTTATTTTCATTTAAGGATGGGATAGAGATCAGTGGCTTTTCACAAAAGGCCAAACGGTTTTCCTACTCAACATTTTAAGTGTTTTTCAAATGGAACAGAGCAGAGACATTTTTGAATCAAGACCTGTGAATGGCTATATCTCTGAGTGGAAAGGAATTAATTACTGCATGTCAGAAATCAGCATGGGGCCAGAGCTATTAAACATACTAATGGCTTGGATGGAAGGAGAGCTGCAAAGCAGGCTGTGAGCCTCTCCCTGTCCAATGGTGATTTAAGTGGGTTACTTACAGCCCAAGATGACAGAGTGAAGAAAGCCAGACGGCCTTCGGTGTCGGGGAAGGGAGCAGCCATGGTGTCAACAGACAGAACTGGGTCTGGTTGTAATCTGCCTGCAAAGCTCACCCGACTCCTTGGCCCTCGTCTTGAAGACTGGAAATGGAGCAGAAGGCCTGAGAAAGGCCGTCCAAAGCAGCATCACTTCGTGGCCAGGCCTGGAAAGACCACACCTAAAGGTTTTTCCAGCTAATACCTCAGCAGCCGCCTGTGCTCACGATTCCTCTCCAGCACGGCCATGCTCTCTGGTTTCGTTCCACGAACTTCTGGCTTCTAGCTCTGCTCTCCCACATCCCCCACTGCATTGTTTTCTTCAAAGCACATGTTTCATAATAAGGTCATTTTTCTCTAGACTGTTTTTTAATGCTGTACGGCAGTCCCATCATTGCATGAGTTTTTCACCTTTAAACTGCTTTCATAATGCTATATTTTCTGAAAGTGGACCTTGGTTATTCTATGGGCAAGTAACATAACGATACTAGTTGACAATTACACCTTGCTCCCACGTGTTTTAAGGCACACCTCAGAGTAATCCTGACAGATAGGTGGGCAAGATTGGGTGGACAAAGCCCAAATTTGAGAAGGGATTTTTCTGAGGGACACAGTGAATCTGGAGCAGATCTGGCACTCCACACTAGGGATATGGGCCCAGCTTCAGAATTCCACCTACTCAGCTTGATGGCTCTTGGGAGTCCTGTGATTCAGCAGAACTCTGATAAGCCCTGTTGCAGCCCTGTGCTAGGGTACCAAGATAACAGATTCATACCCAGTCTCTCAGCAGTTTCACTCCAGGAGTGATTTTTGTGTATTTCCTGTGTATAAAATGAGAGATGGACAAAGAGAGAGTGTTAACCACAGTCAGGCTGTTTGTCAGGGAAGCCTTCACAGAATACTGTGTTTGGGCAGTTGGGTGGTGGCATGTTGGACTAAATGAGCTTCGGGGTCTTTAAAGGAGATCTGTTGTCCTGGCACCCATTCCACACCCCCGCAAAGCTTTCCCCTCTTCTACTCTAGTCCGTGCAATTTTATCCTCTGACCACAGGTCTAGGTTCAGGTCAGGACCCACACTATTCCGGTGACACTCAGCCCTGGAGTTTTTGTTATAATCCTATTGGAGGAAAAGATGCTGGTCTTTCCTTAGGGGTAGCTGAGAGGCTGATGACCATCTTACCTCTGTGAGGGGAGAACCTGCCTGAGGGGAGCCCACAAAGGAGAACAGAGATGAGAGAGGGAGAGGGTAAGACTGAGTCTTCAGGACAGTGTCTGGGCTCTGAATCCAGTCACCCCTGCAAGCAAATACCTTGAATTTTACCGTCATGTGAGACTAGCGACTCCTTTTCTTATGTGTGTATACCAGTTTGAGTTGGGCTTCTGTCAGTTGCAGCCCAAAGATCTTTGACTAATACAGAGTCCTGTCCAAATCCAAGGCTGTGAGTCTTTAGCAGACTTGGCGTGGGGTGGGGGGCAGAAATGGTGTCCGCACTGCCTCAGCATCTAGCTCCTCTGCCTTGCAGGTCCTGCTGCTCAGCATTCATGAAATGATTGGGTCCAGGGTTGTCCTGCTTTCAAAGCTGTTGATTTTTGCCCCTTGGTGGTGTGAGGTTCCAGACCAGGGCAGGACGTTCAGGTCAACTACTGAAGGATTTGCTTTCGAGTGAGCAATCCAGCTGTAGGAATCCTATATGAAGGTCACAGATGATGGTTAGGGAAACTCTCTTGTAGATCTTTCTAGAACAGTACCCCCTCCTTCTTCTGGAAAATAACCCCTTCCCTCACCCTAGCCATGTGGTTTGAATGGGGACTCCCAGCATCTTAGTGACACAGCCATGTGACCAAAGCGATTGGCCTGGAGTGGGCACCTGCCCAAGGATGGGGGAGAAAGAAGTCACAGATCTTCTCCAACACTGGAGATGTCTAGAGTCTACAGTGACCAGGTCCCTTGTACTGGGGAAGAAACAGCCTGAGAAGGGAGAGAATGAAGTGGCAACACAGAACTTGGCATGAGGGAAAGGGGGCGTGGAGATGGGTGAGGTGAGATTAGGCAGTCTTCTACTCCAACATACCATTTGTCTTTGAGATCCCACTTTATTCCCTGTGCGCCTCTTGATTAAATGATCCTTCTAGTAAATCCCCCTGCAAATAACCAAACCTATTTACCTGAATTAGGTGTCTGTCATTTGCAACCCATAGGGCCTTATACAACTGCTCAATTCCCCAAGGCCTTCCAGGCTACACTTAGCTAACTAGCCACCCATTAGACCAGTGGTTCACAGCCCAGGCTCACATTAGAATTACCTCAGGGGCTTTTAAAACACAATGGGACCCCTGCCCAACTCCAGAAACTCTTACTTAACTGAATCTAGAGAACGGCCCAAGCAACAGGTATGTTTTTAATCTCCCCAGGTGATTTTAACATGTATCTTGGCTTGCAAACCACTGTAGAGATGACCAATTCACTCTACTTGCCTACGGAGTGGGACATGTTGCAATAAGGTTGTGGTCCTTATTTGGTGGTCTTGGCATCTGAAGGGCTTGGTCCCAGCCCCATCTTAGTCACTAATTCTGTGAGTGTAGGCAAATCTGTTGACCGAGCTTCAGGGTCCCCACTTGTTAGATGGAACTAATAACTACTGCTCTGACCTCCTCACAGAGGTCTCATAGGGACCAGATGTGCAGGAACCTAGAACTCTTGGAATCCAAAACCTCCTGGAGCGGAGACTGTACGTCCACTCCACACACTCCTCACACAGTGGAAGGGGATGCTGTGGCGTCTTCTTAGCTTTACTGGAGTCAGGACTGAAGCCTCAGGAGGGACAGAGGGCAACTCCACCTCAGCAGAGGAACACAACATAAATGGGTCTCTAACCTGCAGTTTACACAGTGTCTGTGTCCCCATTTCCTGCCTCACCCCCTGCCTACCCCACCCCCACTCTGCCTCACCGCCCGTCCCCCGCCCATCAAAGTTCCTGTGGGAACACCTCAAAGATTCCTTGTCAACAGCCAGCCACCCATCAAGGCTACTTAATGATCAAATCAGCCTTTCTAGGCCTTTTCCTAAAGGATTTTTATCTCTGTCCTTGTTCTCCCCTGGATTTTTTTTCCACCACTCTTTGGCTTAATAAATGCCTTTCCAGAAGGCTTCAACCCGGCTGGAAGTACACTTGAACAGCAATTCTAAGTCCTTATTAGCTCTATAGTGATCAGGTGAAGGAATAATTGATCTCAATCAGGAACACCTGGTTTCATAATTGCACAAATGATTATAATTCAATAATAAAAGTCAATTTAACTAACTTAATTCAGATTGCTTTAACCTCTCGCAGACAGTTAAGAAGTAAAGAAGCAAACAGAGGAAAAAAGGAAAAAGAAAAGAAAGAAGAAAAACAAAGCTCTTTCTAAACTGCCTGACCCAGTAGGGCCCAAATGTAACTGATTCATTTTCCCCTACCACAGTATACATTATCGCTTCCGGGCCTTTGTTCACTATATTCTTTCTTTGTAGAATATCCTTTCCCCATTTCCGTACTTCCAAACTCTATGCATTTTTTCCAGATCAAACTCAAATAACACCTCCTTTAGCTCTATAAGGTTTTATAAAGTTTTGGGGTCTCAGAGTTGGGAAGATATCCAGTTCCCCTGTGGGCCTTGAGCAAGATAGTGACCAAGGGAAGGAAAGTAATATTTATTGAGCAGCTTTTGCAAGTCACTCTGGTATTTCATGTAGTACTCATAGAGCTTAACAATTTGCTCAAATTCAAGTAGCTGGAGAGCAAGCAGAGACAGAATCTGAACTGAGATCTCCCTGATTTCAGATCCAGGTCAGGGCGAATGGCCACCAAGACTTGGTCATTCATGTCACCAGAACTTCACTTATATCCCCAAGCTGCTGAGGCCTGCGAATATTTGAGCTCTAAGACACCCTCAGGAACATGAAAAAAACCCTCACACTTCAAAGAATGCTGCACCTTGGGCGATCACTGACAATACGAAATAAGTTGAAAGTGTCCAATTTTAAAAGGAAGGAATAGGTCATCTTTACAATGTAAAAAAAAAAAAAAAAAAGTCAATGGATGGATTCATTATGAGGTTAGTTGATCATGGAGCCATGTTAGCCCTCAGCCATGCACGGTGCCCCCTCGGTCAAAGCTCGGTCAAACCTCTCAAACAGGCAGAAACAGGGACCCAGGAAACAGGCGCTCCCATCTGGTCTCTGCGTTGCCAAGAAGAGGTCCAGCCGCTCATGGCAACCTCCCCTCGGGGCTGGAAGAGCTGAGGCTGGGCCAGGGCAACCTCCCCATGACGGCAGAGAGCAAACAAAAGCAGCCAGGATGCTGAAGGGGCGCAGGGCTCAGCTCCCGATGCCACTGGCTGACCCTCCTCCTGCACTGGGACTCAGGGCAGAGACCTAGCACGTAGGCTGGGAGAGAATCTCTATGTTCCTAGGAACCTTGGCTTGGTGGTGGGGGGGGGGTGGTGTCGGTCGTCAAAACCTCCAGCCATGAAGACCCTAAGGGATTATCTAGTCCAACCCCCTCATTTTCCAGATCGAGTTGCTGGGGCCCAGAGAGGGGAAGGAATTTGTTCAGTGTCACTGGGAATGTCAATGACACAGGCTCCCCATGCGGGGTTCAGCGTAGGACACTGAACCCTGACAAGCGACCCTGGGTTTCCATTGGGTTCATCGGAAAAATCAGAATAATCACATCACTCAGTATTTTCCAGCCACTGGAAAAGTCTACCTTTGTTAAATCCACAAAGCATAAACATTTGTTAATCAAACTATTTACCCAAGTGATACTCAATTAAAGCAATATTAAGGGAAATAAAATGTGTACATGCTACTGACTACCTATGCAGGATTTATATCACATTCTTTTTTTTTTAACATCTTTATTGGAGTATAATTGCTTTACAATGGTGTGTTAGTTTCTGCTTTATAACAAAGTGAATCAGCTATACATACACGTATATCCCCACATCCCCTCCCTCTTGCGTCTCCCTCCCACCCTCCCTATCCCACCCCTCTAGATGGTCACAAAGAACCGAACTGATCTCCCTGTGCTATGCTCTCCCTGTGCTATGTGGCTGCTTCCCACTAGCTATCTATTTTACATTTGGTAGTATTTATAAGTCCATGCCACTCTTTCACTGGGTCCCAGCTTCCCTTCCCCCTCCCCGTGTCCTCAAGTCCATTCTCTTCGTCTGCATCTTTATTCCTGTCCTGCCCCTAGGTTCTTCAGAACACTTTTTTTTTTTTTTAGATTCCATATATATGTGCTAACATACAGTATTTGTTTTTCTCTTTCTGACTTACTTCACTCTGTATGACAGACTCCAAGTCCATCCACCTCACTACAAATAACTTAATTTTGTTTCTTTTTATGGCTGAGTAATATTCCATTGTATATATGTGCCACATCTTCTTTATCCATTCATCTGTTGATGGACACTTAGGTTGCTTCTATGTCCTGGCTATTGTAAGTAGAACTGCAGTGAACATTGTGGTACATGACTCTTTTTGAATTATGGTTTTCTCAGGGTATATGCCCAGTAGTGGGATTGCTGGGTCGTATGGTAGTTCTATTTTTAGTTTTTTAAGGAACCTCCATACTGTTCTCCATAGCGGCTATATCAGTTTACATTCCCACCAACAGTGCAAGAGGGTTCCCTTTTCTCCACACGCTCTCCAGCATTTATTGTTTGTATAAATGACCATCATTTTTTGATGATGGTCATTCTGACTGATGTGAGGTGATACCTCATTGTAGTTTTGATTTGCCTTTCTCTAATGATTAGTGATGCTGAGCATTCTTTCATGTGTTTGTTGGCAATCTGTATATCTTCTTTGGAGAAATGTCTATTTAGGTCTTCTGTGCATTTTTGGATTGGGTTGTTTCTTTTTTTGATATTGAGTTGCATGAGCTGCTTGTAAATTTTGGAGGTTAATCCTTTGTCAGTTGCTTCATTTGCAAATATTTTCTGCCATTCTGAGGGTTGTCTTTTCATCTTGTTTATGGTTTCCTTTGCTGTGCAAAAGCTTTGAAGTTTCATTAGGTCCCATTTGTTTATTTTTGTTTTTATTTCCATTTCTCTAGGTGGTGGGTCAAAAAGGATCTTGCTGTGATGTATGTCATAGAGTGTTCTGCCTATGTTTTCCTCTAAGAATTTTATAGTGTCTGGCCTTATATTTAGGTCTTTAATCCATTCTGAGTTTATTTTTGTGTACGGTGTTAGGGAGTGTTCTAATTTCATTCTTTTCCATGTAGCTGTCCAGTTTTCCCAGCACCACTTATTGAAGAGGCTGTCTTTTCTCCATTGTATATTCTTGCCTCCTTTATCAAAGATAAGGTGACCATATGTGCATGGGTTTATCTCTGGGCTTCCTATCCTGTTTCATTGATCTATATTTCTGTTTTTGTGCCAGTATCATACTGTCTTGATTACTGTAGCTTTGTAGTATAGTTTGAAGTCAGGGAGCCTGATTCCTCCAGCTCCGTTTTTCTTTCTCAAGATTGCTTTGGCTATTCGGGGTCTTTTGTGTTTCCACACAAATTGTATCACATTCTCTTAAATGAGCATGTAATCAATGGCAGTTCTTGCTGGCTGGGATTTGAACAGCAGGAAATTAGCAGGAGCCTTTAGAAGGATTCGACAGGCAGCGGGAAAGGCTCAGAATCAGGAGCCAGGAGATCCACCTCCTCCCTCAGCTCTGCCTCTCAAGGGCCCATTGACTTGGGCAAGTCCTCTAACCTCTCTCAACCTCAGTTTCTTCATCCCCAAATTGGGAGTGCTACTCCCTGTCCAGCCCAACTGCCGCTCCTCACAACTGGAGTTGTTGCAAGGGTAATGTGAGGTGGCCCTTTATGCATTTGATGCAAATTATAGTATTTTCTAGCCACCTTCAGTCTGAGCTGGTGATCAGCTACAGAAAGGAGAGTAGCTGATCAGAACAGGTCAGAAGGGGGGTGGGTAAGGGGACTGAAGACCAAGTTCTTGTTGGGACAGTTGCACTCCATCTGCAACTGGGCAGATGGAACTGAGGGCTCTGACTCTTCCTAACTCTGTGGCCTTGGGCAAGTCATGTGAGTTCTCTGAGCATGTAAAATAAGCCTGTATTAACTCATTTAAGCCTCACAACAACCCTGAGTCAGATGTTATTACGATCCTCATTTTACTGATGAGGACGTGCAGGCAAAGAGGGGTTAGATAACTTGATCAAGGTCACACAGCTACTAAGTGATAGAATCAGGCTTTGAATTTGGGCATTCTGGCTCCAGAATCTCTATACTTAACCTCTACATCGAGTGTATTAGTTTCCTATGGCTGCTGTAACAAATTACCACAAACTTAGTGGCTTAAAACAATACAGATTTATTACAATTCTAGAGGTCAGAAGTTCTAGATTCAACCTGTTGACAGGGCTGCTTTCCTTCTGGAGGCTTTAAGGGAAAAGCTTTTTCCTTGCCTTTTCCAGCTTCTAAAGGCCACCTGCAATTCCTTGGTTCATGGTTCCTTCCTCATATCACTCCAACATCTGCTTCCATTGTCACATTTCCTTCTCTCTACTCTGACTTCCTCTTATAAGGACCCAGATGATAGTCCAGGATAATCTTCTCACCTCAAGGTCCTTAATCATATCTACAAAGTCTCTCTTTCCATGTAAGGTAACATATTCACAGGTTATAGGGATTAGGATATGGACATCTTTGGGGGGCCACTATCCCATCTACCACACAGGGCCTCTTGAACAAATAAGAAAATGTTTGTAAAGTGCTTAGCCCAGAGCTGGGACATAGTAGGTCTGGATGCTGGTGATATTGAAGATGTGATTAACTGGCAAAGACTGGCTGCCCAGTGTCACAGCTGTCAGGAACCAGTCTCTACTGACGTGCAAGGAGCTTCACATGCATTGGGTCAGACAATCGCTCTCACTTCGTTTAGGTTGCCCCAGCAGCAGACCCTGAGAAAAGGATTCCAGTGCAAGGCATTTATTTGGGAGGTAATCCCAAGAAACAGGGAAAGTAAGACAGGCAAGGAAAGGAAAGCAATAAAGGGTATTATCAAGTTACTTACCACTGTGGACACCTGGAGCTCGGTCTTGCTGGCACTGTGGGTGACAATGCAGAGCCTCGCCTCACAGTTCTCCTGCCCAACAGGTGACAGAGTTGGGGTGCGGGTACACCGGCTCCCTACAGACTTCGCTGAGGGTTAGTCTGGGGAGTGGGGGACAGTGGAATTAATTCATTCATCTTCACACATGCATAGGGGGCAGGCTCTAGTGCCCTGAGAAAGCCCACATGCAATGATCTGCAGCTGCTGGCAAGTAGAACTTAGGCTATGGATGTGAAGGGCTGAGCCAGGGTGTCAGCAGTATCTGCTCCCCAACCTTGAGCCCACAGTCTACTTCCTGTGGATGCTGGAGTAGCTGCAGTCGAGAAATCTCCCCAAACCCAGATAATGCAGAAAGGTTAGGAAATCAAGGAGCCAGCATCTGACCAAAGTGAAGGTAAGAGGACTGCCTGGCACTGACAGCTAGAAACTGAGGCTGGTGGAAGGCATGATCTGAAAGTTACTCTCCAGGGCTCTCGGCCCTTAGGACAGACAGGCTGTGTGCAGGGCAGCCTTGGGGGGATGGTGGCCATACAGCTGATCCCCAACACCCCTCATATTGCCACTTTCCTGGGAAGCTTTTATATACCTCTTATTTCAACTACCATGTGGGGTTATTGTCAGCCTTTTGAGTAGCTGCTGTTATTTTATTAAGGAATTCTTTCCCCTCCTAATTGTTGCTTGGAAAGCTTCCTGGCTGTCTTTGGTGTATTTTGTATCGCATCTAGGCCCTTTCTCCCAGCAAGATGGAACAAGTCTCCTATAACTTGCCAGCTGCGTATCCTCTCCTCCCTTTCCTTCCTTAACCCAGTGCAATCTGGCTTTTACCCACCTCTCCATGGAAACAACGCTCCCAAAGGTCACCAAGGGATTCTGAATTTCCAAAATTAATGACATATCTCACTTACCCAAGCTGAAGTCAGCTTTTGATATTGTCACATGTCTTCTCTCTCCCTTCCTCCCTCCTCCTCTCCCTCCCTCTCTTCACTGGTTTGCCCGCTGCCTGGCTGCTTCTCAGTCTCCTTCTCTGAGTCCTCTTCCTCTGGCTGCTTCTTGTGTTGGTTCCCCTGGAGGTTCATCACTGGCTCTCCTCTCTTCTCGCAGTCCTCACTCTCCATTGAGCTCACCAGATCCACGGATTCAACGACCACCTGCTCACCTGCAATGCCCACATCTCTAGCTGTCTCCCAAGCCACTCTCCTGACCCCTAGATCCAGATGGTCCTCCCCTCCCCCATGGGTCAGTTTCACATAAACATCACACTCAACAGGCCCCAATCTGATCTCATCTTCCCCAAAACCTGGGTCCTCCTCCAGTGTGTCCCATCTAGGTGAATGATACCTCCCAGCCCACATCATTGCGCAAGACACCTGCCACATCTAGTTACTCACCAGGTCCTATCTCTGTTATTTTCTCATAACCAGCTCCTACATTCTCACCCAGCTGTCTTATTCGTGGTTCAGGTCATTATCACTGGGCCATGGCAGGAGCTTCCCACTGTGTTCTCCTGTAGCTGAAATCAACCAGGACAATCCAATCCCACAATCCTGCCATTTTACGGAGCAGGAAATTGGGCTGCAGAGAGTGAGTTACAGGCCTAGCACCCAGGCCTCCTGGCTGGAGGCATAATGGACGTCAAAGCCAGAGAGGCCTGCACTCAAAGCCTCACTTCTCTCCTTGCTAACAGGTATTAGTTTCCACTTGCTGCTGTAACAAATTACCACCAACTGAATGACTTAAAACAACACAGATTTATTATTTTACAGTTCTGGGGGTCAGAAGTCCAAGATGGGCCTTATGGGACTAAAATCAAGCTATCAGCAGGACTGTGTCCCTCTGGAGACTCTAGGGGAGAAGCTGTTCCTTACCTTTGCCAGCTTCTCAAGGCTGCCTGCATTCCTTGTCTCATGGCCTCCTTCCAGCAATGGTATCACTCTGACATCTGCTTCCATGGTCACATCTCCTTCTCTGACTCAGACCCTTCTGTCTCCCTCTTAAAGGACTCTTGTGATTACATTGGGCCCTTCCAGATAATCCAGGATGACTTCCCCATCTCAAGGTCCTTATCTTAAGGTCCATCTGCAAAGTGCCTTTTGCCATGTAAAGTAACTTATTCACAGGTTTTGGGGATTAGGATGTGGATAATTTGAGGGATTATTATTCAGCCTACCATACTAACTATGACACCCACCCCCCAAAGTAACTTAATCTCTCTGAGATTTTGGTTCCTCATCTGTAGAATGGAAGTGGTATTTCCCACCCCACAGGGATATAGTAGGTAGCAAACGAGAAAATGTATCTAAAGCACACACACAAAAAAATGTAGGTGTTCAACAAATATCTACCATGAGAAACCTTGGTATTATGGCAGGTTGGGATGGACCAAGGCATCTAGGAGATGTTCCTGAAAGCCCTCCACCACTTCCTCAAGACTGCTGGAGGTAGACTCTTCCATGTGGCCCTGCTTCTCCCTCCTGGTCCTCATCAGCGCTGGCTGGGCCTGGGGCAGGACCCGCCATCCTCCCTCTGAACTCCAAGTTTCAGGCATCTTCTCTGGAACTTGAACTGTTCATTCGTCATAGGCAAGCAATGCCATGCTGGCCGGAATCCACTGGGACCACTCTGTACCCCAGCCCTGGGCTCAGATGCTGACTTGGGGCAGAGGTAGAGGAAGAATAGGAACGATATTTTAAAAATGTATTTCAATTCTTATTTTGAAAATACTAAGAGAATCTACTACTTCAAAAATATCTATCGTGTTGCTGTTATTTTATAATATGGTGATCCCTCAGGAGCAGGGTCACATCTGTGGTATAGTGGGAAAAACAGAATTCAATGCTAATTCTGTCTTTTACAGGCTAAAGTGGACACAACCCGTGTAGTTATATACCTCCAACGAAGTTGACCCCTTCCAGTTCCCAGGCCAGGCCCAAGTAGTCTGAGCATAACCACTTTTCTCATCCAAATAAGTGGTTCAGAAATGACTCGTGAGATGGAAGGCATCACTGGGGGCAGGAGTAGGGAGCTTGCGCCTAATGAAGTTTTCCAACTATCCAGAAAGACCGAAGAAGCTATGTTCTCTCTCTTCTCCTGCTACTATCATGTCTGGATGACAAGTCTGGTACTCCTGTGGCTGTCTTGTTACCAGCTGTCTTGTTGCCAGCCTGAGGACAAAGCCAACCCAAGTATAGCAGAGATGTAGAGAGAGTGCAGGTCCTTAATGATATACTTGAGCTGCTGTTACAACCAAACTTGAAGCCTGCTTTACCCTAGACTTATGATCATATTAGAGAATAAATCCCTTTTCTTGTTTAAGCCAGTTTTCCAGTATTTGCCACCCAAAACACCTGAAGTGACATATTAGCTGTGTGACCTTGAATAAGCCACCTAACCTCGCTGAGCTTTATAATAATCCACCCCTGCATAGTCTCGATGAGGATCAAGTGAGAACGTACATATGAAAGCACTTTTCAAACTAACTATAGGGTGCTGGACAACTTAGGCTATTATTATTATTATTTTAAGCTTTGGTAAATGTGCATTGGCCAAATTGGGCCTGTTTAACAAAACTCTTTGCATAATTGATTTATTCAAATCTCAGCTCTACTTTGACCAAGTAGATCCAGGTTCATTTTTTTAGAGCCATGGTAACATCAGAAACATGTACAGGTACTCTTCCCTCCCTCTGTCTTGTTGAAGTTCAAATGGATCCCCTACAAGGAAACAGAAATGGCCCAAAGTTTGTGTAGGGAGAAAAGCGCCGAGGAAAGGAGAAACAAAGTTTTCCCAATCTCCCCTCGAAATCAGAGCCCAGGAACACCTGAGAAGAAGTCTAGGTGGTCCAAAGCACACAGGCGCCCAGGTACCTGAGGCTTACTCTGCTGTCTCCTGTCATCTGTGCTTCCCAGTCGATAACATTTGTCTGGGGAAACTGTAGTTCTGAGGGTTTTCAGATAGTGCCTGGGAAATCTGTTCCCTCTGAATATCTCCTCTCCTTCCACATAAGGAACTCTAATTGATGAACCTTTGCCTTTATCGTTTTCACTTTTTCTATGAACAAGTAGGGATGGGAACAGACTGTAGCTTCTCTGTTCATCTGTAGTCTGAACCCCTCAACATGATGCACAGAAAAACAGAAAAGTCTCAGAGCCCCAAGAGGCAAGGGCACAGTGATGCTGGAGGGAACACATCCTGCTTGGGGATGGCTTCCAGCTGGTCCTTGAAAGATGGAGAAATTGGGATACAGGGAGACCAAGCAGAGGACAAGCTTTCAGGTAAAGGAAGCCATATGCAGGTGAGGAGGTGGGACCACCGAGTGGATTAGGGCATTGGCTAACCAGAACTGGCCTGCGGACCACACTGATCTGTGACTGTTTTCCTTCCACCAACAGCAAAGGTGAGAAAAATAAGGGGAAAGAGCAAGTTTTGAATAAAGCTAATTTATTCAACTTGAAGTTTTGCTTTTATTCTGATATGATGTCCTTCTTATGTTTTGGGTGCCAAAGTGCCATTCTTTTTATAAAATGATTGTCATAGTCATCGGTAGCTGGAGGAGTCACGGGTGCTGGTCATAACTATTCTGACTCTCACCTCACAGGCACAGGGGAGGATTAATCTTCCCAGTCCCCATTTCAGTTAGGTCTGGACAAGTGGCTTGTTTTCACCAATGAAATGTAAGCAGAAAGAATGTGTCACTTTCAGGCAGAATTTGTGAGAGTCAGACAATTCCACTTCCCTGCCTCAGAGACTATGGAAAGAAACGTGTCAAGATGCAGCCTCTGTCAACCTGGCTCCCCCAGCCACCACAACCCTGCCAACCTCACTGGGCATGTAGTATGAGTGAACAGTAAACTGTGGCTCTGAGACTTGGGGTGCTGTTCCTGCAGCCCAATCTGACTAATAGAGTAGCTGTTTATTTTTTTCCTATCCTTATTTAGCAAAATGAAATGTTGCCAATCTTATGTTGGTATTCCTTTTTTTTTCCTTTTGGCATTTAACGGCCCCAGGAAATGGAAGCCCTTGGACATTCTGACACTCTGATAACTGGAGCATGGGAGGTATCCAGTTTGGCGAGAAGAACAGTTCTCAGTGTAAGGGCCACAATATGGGGCCCCTCAGTGCCAACTCAACCAGAGTCACCCTATTTTATCTGTGTAATGAATAAATGAATGAGTATACCACACTCCTGCATGGGATTTCAGCATGAGGAAAGAGTTTTATAGCTGAAAAAGAAAAAGTTAAAAGGTATGTGGCTGAGACTATGCTAGGCTCTGGGGACACACTACTGAACAAGACAGACACATAGTCTATGGTTTTCAGTTGTGTGGGATGCAAGAGGGGCCAGAAGGGCAGACAAAAGACAAGTAAACAAACAGATAAAATCATTAAAACAGGGAAAAGCACTATGTAAGATATGGGAGCTGAGGTAGAGAATAATGGAAGGGGGACCACTTTAGGTAGGGTGGTCGGCAAGATCTCTTCTCGGGAGGTGATGTTGAAGTTGCAACCTGAAGGAGGAGATGCAGCCAACTGGAAAGGGTGGGGAAGGGGCATCCAGGAAGCCACGCTGGGAGGGCCATCAGGCAAGAAGTTGTGCCACCTGCTCAAGAGCAGACGACCTGCATAGCTGGACAGTAGGGCTGAGAAGGAGAGAGGCAGGAAGTAAGTTGGAAGGGTCAACAGGACCTGACCACACAGGGCCCTGCAGGCCATAGGAAGTGAGTGAAGGAGGGCAGTCGGGGTGAAGCTGCCTATCCCACGTCACCATTTAATAAACACTCAAAGAAGAAATCCTGATGCTCACTCACTCACTTCCCCAATCTGCCTTCTCTCCCCATCTCATAAATGCCAGTTCCACTCTTTAAGATGCTCAGGCCAAAACCGTGCAGTCTCTATTACTCTACAGCTAACCCATCAGGGAATCCTAGTGCCTCTACCTTCAAAATGTACCCTGAATCAGACCACCGCTCATCACTGCACAGCGACTGACCTGGTCCAAGACACTAGCCTCTCTTACCTGGACTGGTGTGGAAGCTTCTTAACTGGCCTCTCTGCTTCTACCTTTGACCCAACATTCTTCTCCCTACACAGCAGACAAAGAGATCCTTCAAAACACAATCAGACCATTTTCTGCCCCAAACCTGCAAAGGCTTCACACCTCACTTAGGATAAAACCAAGGTCCAGTCCATTGTGATCTGGCCCCTCACCATCTCCCCAATTCCATCTCTATTTCTTTTCTCCTCACTCACTCAGCATCAACCCCACAGCCTTCTTGACTTTTTGTGGCATGACCTTTGCACTTGCTATTTCCTCTCTAGATCCCTTCCTCAGTTATCTGTCTCTTGTGGCTTGCTCCCTCCGCTATTCAGATCTGTCCTCAATGGTCACGTTATTAAGAGTACGCATCCAGAGACCCTCCTTTCTATCATTTCTATCTTCACACCTGTTCATTTTTCTTCATGAAATGAATCGTCACCTGACATATGATATACTTATTTTTCTAGGTCATAAGTTGGCAAACTTTTTCTATAAAGGGGCCAGATGGTAAATATTTTAGGCTTTGCAGGCCATACGGTCTCCATCACAACTGCTCAACTCTGCCATCGTCATGTGAAAGCAGCCATAGACGGTACATAAATAAAAGAGCATGGCTATGTTCCAATAAAACTTTATGTACAATAACAGGTGGCAAGCTGGATTTGATCTATGACCACTGACTGCAGACCCTTAGTTTAGGCATTTGTTGTCTACTTCTCTATTAAAATGCAAGCTTCAGGAGAGCAAGGATTTTGTCATTTTTGTTCAGTACCTTCTGCAGCATATACCAAAGTGCCTGGCGTGTGGTAGGCAGTCCATAAGTATTTATTGAATTAATTCATTGATTTATTGGTTGATTAATGAACTCTTGGGAGACTTTGACTTTAAGGGCCTGACTAAGGAGTTTGGATTTTCTTCTTTAAAAAAAAAGTTTGAAAAGGGTCTTTGCCAGTTTTAACAATGTTCATGACTTGATTGACAGATCTTATCTGCCGTCTGCAATTCTCAGAATGCAGACATTTTGAGACAAATGACAGCCACTCGCGCATCTCACTGTTTACTCCTCTCGGAAGGGGAGTATGTATGATGCACATCGCACATTGAATTGGATGTGTGATGCATCAGACCACTGCCAACAAAAACACATCGAAATAAAATAATCATCTCTGTGAGCAAAGGCCTAGGGATGACACTCCAGACGCCCCCATGGAATAAAGGGCCCTGCTGCAGCTCTGTAGGGAACAGAATTGGGGACAGCACTGTGTTGTTGGAAAAGCAGAGCAGTCAGGGCGTGATTGAATGAGTGGCAAAGGCTGAAAGAGTTATGGGGGAGGGGAGGTCAACTTGGGTTAGGCTGGAGGGAACAGGTGCAGACAAATGGAAGGATGATTCTGATTTTCTGGGATGAGATGGGCCAAGGTGTGGAGCTGGCTGTGAGCAGAATGTGCTCCTCCTGAAATCTGAAGAACCCAGTTAGAGTAGCTTGTTTCTTTGGCGAAAGGGATTTGGATATGAGGATCTGGACTGTGGACAGCCTTGAAAGCCAGTCTGGAGAAGTGGTACCATCTGGGCAATGGGAAACCACTGAAGTATTTTGAGGTTGTTATGGCGATGGAAGTTCATATGCAATAAAGTTGAGAAATGGAGTGAATGAGCAAATGGATGTGAATGAATGAGAGGGTAAATCTCAGGTGAAGGAATCAGAACTGAATCCTGAGAGCACTGGGGAGCCACTAAAAGGTTGTTTTTGTTTTTTAACATTTTTATTGGAGTATAATTGCTTTACAATGTTGTGTTAGTTTCTGCTGTATAACAGTGAATCAGCTATACGTATACATATATTCCCATATCCCCTCCCTCTTGCATCTCCCTCCCACCCTCCCTATCCCACCCCTCTAGGTGGTCACAAAGCACCGAGCTGATCTCCCTGTGCTATGAGGCTGCTTCCCACTAGCTATCTATTTTACATTTGGTAGTGTGTATATGTCCATGCCACTCTCTCACTTCGTCCCAGCTTACCCTTCCCCCTCCCTGTGTCCTTAAGTCCATTGTCTACGTCTGCGTCTTTATTCCTGTCCTGCCCCTAGGTTCATCAGAACCACTTTTTTTTTTTTTAGATTCCATATATATGTGTTAGCATACGGTATTTGTTTTTCTCGTTCTGACTTACTTCACTCTGTATGACAGACTCTAGGTCCATCTACCTCACTACAAATAACTCAATTTCGTTTCTTTTTATGGCTGAGTAATATACCCTTGTATATGTGTGCCACATCTTCTTTATCCATTCATCTGTCATGGACACTTAGGTTGCTTCCGTGTCCTGGCTATTGTAAATTAAAAGGTTTTAAGTAGAGAGTGACAGGACCATGTCTCTCTTTCTAGATGAAATGGGCAGAGAGATTGGAAGGAATGGGAGAATCTTCAGGGTAGAGAGACCAGTTGGACTACTGCTTCTAAGAATATCCCTCTTTTGTACATGTTGTCACATTGCCCCAGGTCCACGTCCACACTGAGGGTCACAAGTCAGCACAGTACGTTTAGTTGATAAATCTGGCAACCCTACTCAGATACCACTTCCTCCATGAAGCCTTCTCCAATTTTCCTACCTGGAAGGAACCTTTCCTCCTCGGAGCTTTCACACCTCTTCAAATGTTCCCCTCTAACTGCAACAATCACTTTTTATCTTAGCACCAGACTGTCTGGATTCGAACCACAGCTCTACCACTTGCCAGTTCTGTGGCCGTGGGCAAGTCCCTTAACCTTCGTAGGGCTCTATTTTCTCATTGACAAAATGGGGATAATAATAATAATAATACCTTTCTCCTAAGGTCACTGTAAGGATTTAATGAGTTAACATATGTGATAGGCTTAGAACAGGGCCTGGAATATAGTAAACTTTGTATAAGCAACGGCTGTTATTGTTATTATTATTATTGCTATTTAAATTATTTGTGTCCATGTTTTAATTCCTATAATAGATTTGAGCCTTTTGAGCACAAGGACTATGACTTATCCATTTTTGCATCTTCCTCAGTGAGTAGCAAGATGCATTTGCATAGTTCGTGCTCAATAAATATTTGTAGAGTGGATCAATAAATGGTCAAATGAATGAAAGAATGTAAGCTTTAGAATGGAATTTAACTATTCTAACTGTAAACAAAGTTATTATTTGTATTCAAGGATACTTTGATCTTTAAAGGAAAAAACAACTATGTGTGTAATGACAGGAACCTAAGAATCTGAGTACAGAAGGGGCACAGGGTAAGCCCTGCAGCATGTATTCTCAAAACTCAACTCTGTGCCTTGATTTTTTTTCATCTGCAAAATGAAGAGATTTGATTAAATGATCTTGAAAGTCCTCTATAGCCCTAAAGTTCTATTATTGGGATCACTAGGTTCTTAAAACTTTTGTTTGTTGATTACTGCACCATTAGGAATTTCCTAGAAAAGTCAGTGGAAGAATTTTTTTAATTGAAAAAATACTTCCAAATGACACTTGGTACTAGGGCCTAAAGAAAGATCTTATCAAATATAGCGAGGGCTTGTGTTAGAGATGGAGCCTATGTTCCCTCACTTTAATTAGGACTAACACATCAAGAAGAGAAATTCTGTCAGAAATAGGTACCACAGCCACATTTACCCCAAATACACAGGAAGCTTGAAAACAAAAATCAAAGCTGCTCAGAATTCTCCTGGGAAAATGAACAATGAGAAGCACCAGCAAAATGAATCCAAGTTCACCGGGAAGCCATTGACCCTCCTGACTGTGGGTTGGTATATTGGGCTGTGCCACTTTGAGTATTCTGGGGTTCAGCGTGAAAGGTGAAGACGCTGCGGTTTCTAAAGATGCCTAGAGGCTATGGCAAAAAGGGAGCCCTGGACCGGATGGCCCCATCTTCTAAGTCTCTCTCAGCACCCTCTTCAAGTCTTGGGCACCATCTGCCTGTGCGGCTATCATTTGTGTCACTGGATGTTAAATTCTCCACAGATTGTGCTTATTTATCTCAGGAACCCCCGTACCCAGTACCCAATACCTAGATGCTCAACAAATACTTGTTGAATAAATGAATGTTGACCATGCCTTAAACTCTGGCTCTGAGGAATGCTGATATGAGAGAGAAGTTGCAGATACCTTAACTTCCAGGTCATATGGTGGTTAACCAATATAAACTCATTTCTGGATTAAAATTAGACAAAGGTGAAGCAACCAGCACATGTTCTCCTGCCTTCTCTCTTGACTTCTCAATCAGCCTGGGCTGGAAATACAGAGACCTCTGGGCAGTGAGCCTGTAGCTCAGTCTGTGGGTCTGCCCGTGTCTGAGGTGGTGCTCGTGACGGGGAGCAGCTGGCTGCTGATGGTAACAAGAGCCGTGCGGCAGCCGTGGCTGATTCCTAGTGGGGGTTTCGCCCGTCTCCCATAAACCCTGCAGCAGGCCATCTCCCCAAAAGAGCCCTGTACCCGGTTCTGTTCGGGGAGAGGGAAGCTAGATTCCTCCTCAACAGATGTCACCATAATTAGATAACTCATTATATCAAGGAATAAGGAAAGGAGATTGACATAGATACAAATGCGAACATATTGATAGCTTTTCTGCATGTGAGTTTGTGCAATCTTGGAAACTGACTTCCTGGACAAGGCTCAAGGGATGAGTCAGCGGTTGGAGCCTGAGGAGATTTTCCACAATGAAATTCTAGTCCCAGTCAAGTATTCTAAGAGCTTGCCACCCTGTAAGGCCATTCCCAGGGGCGGCCAGGGCTCAAAGCCAGCGTAGGTGTGTGTCTGTGCACTGTGCCCATGGGAGAACCCCAGCAGGGATCCAGGGCCCGGGGGTGAAGGAGGGAGAGGGAGTAACTCGCTGGCTTAGGCAGACCACGTGGGCAGTGGCTGATGCTGATCCACAAAGTCGTCAGAACTCCTGGGTCCCCTTCCTGTGCCTGAGCGGGAGAGCCTCCCTGGGAGGTCACCCCCGGCAGGGAGTAAGTGTCCTTCAGAAGTGCTCCCATATGACCCTGCTCTTTCTGTTGGAGCACCCATCATTCTGTAATGTACTTGCCTCTTTTCCCTGTGGCAAAATAGAAGATTTGACCACATGATCATTTCCAGCTCACGCATTCTAAAGTTGGAAATGCCTTAAAAAAAAAATGGGGTAAAAGAAGGAAATCGTGAGTTGACATGCAATATATGTATATATATATGTCTGCTCCTTCTCTGGTCATTTCATATCCATCATTTTCCAACCACCTCCTGAGGCTGACCTTCCAGTTTTCAGGAGGCAGTGATCACTTCAATCACTTATGCCTTCTGAAGACCCCAGAGCAACCCAGGCTCTTCTCCTGTAGTTTAGCTGCTCATCTGTACTTAGCACTTTGTTTCTATAGGGAGACCTAGGGGAGTGGAGAGTGTGAACAGAGAGAGTCAGTCCTGCAAGAGGCCCTAATTCCTGCTCCTGCCCCTGAGGTCTTCATCCTCTACCCTAGGCTCTTCCTCTGGGGCCCTCAGGTACCATCCATCCCTTTCCCACTCCCCACCTCCACCCCAGCATCTTACCCCCAGAGAGAATGATCTCCTGTACAGAGAAAATAGAATCGCCTAGAAGGGAACTCTCTCATCTTACTTCCGTGGAAGAGGAGCCTTACATCCTTCCTAAGGACTTTCCCTGTGCTTGGCGCCTGTCTCACCACTTTAGAGTCGTAGTCTGTCCTGGGCTTTATTTCTTTTTTCTTTTTTTTTTTTAAATTTATTTATTTATTTTTGGCTGCGTTGGGTCTTCATTGCTGCGCGTGGGCTTTCTCTAGTTGCGGCAAGTGTGTGCTACTCTTCTTTGCGGTGCGCGGGCTTCTCATTACAGTGGCTTCTCTTATTGCGGAGCACGGGCTCTAGGTGCACGGGCTTCAGTAGTTGTGGCGCATGGGCTCAGTAGTTGTGGCTCACGGGCCCTAGAGTGCAGGCTCAGTAGTTGTGGCACACAGTCTTAGTTGCTCTGTGGCATGTGGGATCTTCCTGGACCAGGGCTTGAACCCATGCCCCCTGCATTGGCAGGCAAATTCTTAACCACTGTGCCACCAAGGAAGCCCTGGGCTTTATTTCTTGAGTCTGTCCTTTCCTCTGCCCCCTACGTGGCCCGCTCCCCAGACATTCCTCTGGGTATTTATGATATCCCCCAGGCCTCCCCCGAGTGGTCTTTCTGCCACTGCTCCCTTATCCTTCCTGGGCCTCCTATTCCCTACCCCCATCTCACATACCTTCTCTTGAACCTATAGAGAGACCCTCCAACAGCCTGAACCTGGCATTCATACATCTTGGTAAGAGTCCTGGGGAAAATTCTTTCTGAGTAAACTCGAGTCTATAAGCACTATCCTAAAGTGGGTGAAGCAGGTAGACTTTAAATATAAAGATTATGGATGCCACCAGCAGTTTATATACAGGAGCCAGTGCTATGTTTGCAGTGTTAAAAGTGTGACAGACTTTTAGCTATACATTTTTAAAGAACTGACGGTCACTCTTGCCTGAACAGTCCAGGCCTGAATGACAGATGACTCTCAATAAAAATTAGAGCTACACCCAGCTGGCCCCATAAAAGAGAAGAGCTGAAGTCCATCCCTCTGGGACAACCTGAGGCAATGATACTCACATTGATCCTGTTACTGGGTAAGTGAGGAGATGCAGAAGGACCCAGTCTCCTCGGGGACCACAGGCTGTTGGAATATCTCCATCCTCCATTGGAGTCACTGGCACCAAATCTGCCTGGAGTGAGGACCAGTGAGCCCTCTCTGACTTGCAGTACTCCTCTTTCTTCCCACTTGGTCTTGGCACTAAAGCTCTCTGGACTGGTTTTGGCTCATACTCTGTGAGTCTGTGCCAAAGTCCATTTAGAAGACCTGTTTGTAGCTCCAATTTTGGAATAAGAAAGTCAGACCTTAATCAGACTAATTCCCACCTTCCATCCACTTTCCAGCCCTACCACCTACTCATTCTGTGTTGCAATTCTCTCTCCCTGTACAAGAACCATACTCTCCTTTCCTCTGTTTTCCTTTGTGGTCAAATCTGGCCATTCAGCAGGGACTATTCAAACCTCACCTTTCCAGGGAGACTTCTGGGCTCTGCCTATCCTCGCCTCTCTCACAGTCCTGTCCTATCCTCTCAGCATACTCTGCTTTCTATTAGTGGTGTTACTCTGCCTGACTTATCTCCCCTACTATACCATGGATTTTTCCAGGAAACAAATTCAGTCTGAGACTTGTGAGCATATCTCCTAGGCCCCAGCCTAATGTTGTTGGCTGAATGTGACTTGCTATGGAAGAGGTATATCATTTCCAGCCACATACTAAATGCCTCACATTCATTATTCCATTTAATCGTTCCTTGGTAGCTGTCATCCCATTTTGCAAATGATAAAACTGAGACCCAGAGAAATTAAATGACTTGCCCAGGATCACATAAGTAGCAAGTGGCTGAGCTGAATTTGAACCCAGGCTTTGTTGTGTTTATCCCACCCTCCCTTCCCATCTCCCAGTGCCCCAAGCCCCTACAGGCTCCTGCAGTGTGAATTGAGGGGTGGGAGGAGACAGAAGTGCTAACTCACTTAGGTGAGTAAACACTGCTTTGCAAGCACAGTCTTTTCCCACCAAAACATGTATTTTATATGCCTTTGAACACTTTTAAGCATCTCTTGAAAGAATGGAGTAAATGTGAACAACACAGTTAAAGGCAGGAGCAAGAAAAGAGAGAATCAAGAGTTAGGTTTTTGGACTTCCCTGGTGGCGCAGTGTTTAAGAATCTGCCTGCCAATGCAGGGGACACAGGTTCGAGCCCTGGTCCAGGAAGATCCCACATGCCGCGGAGCAAGTAAGCCCCTGCACCACAGCAACTGAGCCTGCACTCTAGAGCCCACGAGCCACAACTACTGAAGCCCGCTCGCCTAGAGCCGTGCTCCGCAACAAGAGAAGCCACCACAATGAGAAGCCCTCGCACCACAACGAAGAGTAGCCCCTACTTGACGCAACTAGAGAAAGCCCACGCGCAGCAACGAAGACCCAACTCAACCAAAAATAAATAAATTAATTAAAGAATTAAAAAAAAAAAGAGCTAGGTTTTCTTCCGGTAGTTCTCCTCCTCATTAGAGAGTTTGGTTTATAGGTTTGGGAGGAGAGAAGGGGAAGGAAAGGAACTTCCAGCTGGGGAAATGGTGCAGCTAACAAAGCATGGCCAGCTTTGGGGAGATACACAAGCAAAGAAAAATTTTGATGTAATTCACTCAATGAAATCTCTTCATTTTGCCTACTTAAAAGAGACCTCAGGGAAAATGTAAAAAGGTTGACATTGCTTTCTGGATGTCGGACTGATATTTCTGGTCTGTATGACCTAACGAGATGGGACTAGAGGTCACCCAGAATACTTAGGCTACGTGCCACTTTGTCTTTGACATGTCTCCTCCCAGTGAGCAGAGGTGCTGACACCTCCACTTCATGGCAAGTGGAATAGTGTGCTTCCAACCCAAATCTCCTCACCCTGCGCCAAGGCCTTCTTCCTCTGCCTGTTCTGGGGTTTGGTCCTCATCACCTGAATGCGCTCTGTACATCCAGGGACTTGTGTAAGGAGAAGAGGCAACCTCTCGTTTCCCCACTCATGGCAATTTCCCACCAGCCTTCAGGGCCCTGGGACTGATGCCTCCTTATTATGGGGCACTGGCCATCTGTCTTGACAGCAATAACAAGAGAAAGAACTATGGAATCCAGTTCGCTGTACATTCAAGCTGCATGAAAGGTCAGGTGTCGCTGCAGAAACAAGAAAGATGTTTTAAAGAGCATGGTCCACATTTACAGGGCTAGTTAAACTGTATCCAGAGCACCATGTTCAGTTCTGGACCTCACACTGACATCCATTTAAGCTGACCAGGTTGTGAGGGGACTGGAAACAATACTCTATGAAGGATGCTCAAAGGAACCGTGAATATGGCAGTGGTAATATCTAATCTCTAAAGAATTGTCTTGAAGGACTTCCCTGGTGGTCCAGCGGTTAAGACTCTGCGCTCCCAATGCAGGGGGCCCGGGTTCAATCCCTGGTCAGGGAACTAGATCCCGAATGCTGCAACTAAGACCTGGCATAGCCAAATAAATAAATAAATATTAAAAAAAAAAAAAAAAGAATTGTCTTGAGGTAAAGGAAGCTGATGGGGCCTGGGTTGGGGAGGCAGGGCAAGTGGGAGAAAGCTCTAGGCAGGCAGCTTGCACTTAGTAAGAGGACCCTGCGTGAGGCTCAGAACTTCCCAAAGATGGAATGAATGGTAGTGATCTCCCTTCCTCTGGGTGTGCCCAAAGCAGAGGCAAAAGGAGCATGGGACTGGGGGAAGTGTCAAGTTGGCACATAGCAGCTTTTACAGATGAAATGTAGCCCGTGGGGTTTTCATTGCAAAGATATGTTCTGCCTTCTTATTTTGCATTTTCAGTTCATGATGTGGGGAAACAGAACAGCCAGGAGCTTTTTTGGAACATAAAAGAGTCTAAGGTAGCCAGTTGTAAATGACCCAGAAACCAAAGGGACCCACATTTAGCAAATTTGCTTGCAATAAACATCATTCCTATTTTAAACATTTATACATCCTTAACCAGAGACTGTCCTTTCTGGCTCCAACTTCAGAAACAATAACATACCCTTAGGGCTTGTAATCCACACTAGAGAAATCATTAGCTCACTCATCGAGCACCATCAGAAAGAGTCGTTGTATCTCATTCAAATCAAACCAAACCTGCAAATATTTACCGAGCACTTTGCTGGTGCAAGGAGAACCAAAATGGATGAGATCTGGTCCCTGCCATCTAGGCACCAACAAGAGAGTGATGGAGAGAGAACAGGTTGGTGAAAAGCTTAATTATCATGTCACCTCTTCCAGCACTTTTCCCACCTATTGGGATTATTTCTTTAAAATTGCCAGCAGCACCACTAGGCTGTGAGTTCCCTCAGAGACAGTAAAGCTTATTGGCTAAGACACAGCATTTGCACCTGTAGAAACTGAGTTCACCTCCTCACCTGGCCACGTGTCAGCTGTAACTATGGACACATTGCTTTACTGCCTTATACTTCAGTTTCTTCGAACCTAAACAATAGAACCCATTATTGTGTGAATTAGATTAAATACCACAGGCATAGCGCTTAGCACTGTATCCATACCTAATCAATATGATACCTCAAAATCCCACCTTGCATGTCCTCAGAAGCATATGCACTTTGAAAGAAAGCATACGCACTTGAATAGTTGCCAGCACAACACTTTTCCTTCTCACTCTCTTTCTTTCGCGTAGGCCCCTTAAATTAATAACAGCTAATAATGAGGGCTTATTACATGATAGGCACTGGTCTAAAACTTTAACGTGTATTAGCCTATTTAATTTCATATCCACTGTGTAACGTAAGTACTAGGATTTTCTCCGTTTCACCTATGAGGAAACTAAGGCACAGAATACACATTCTTAACCACTGGTCTGACTATCTCTCCTAAGGTAAATAGGATATGACTACACCCTAATGCTAATGTCAGTATGCCCAACCATTTACACAAGTCCTGGAATACAGCAGGCATTCAGTAAATGTTTGTGGAACGAATGAGTTCCTCAGGTTACTAGTTGTAGGAAATATTGCCTTTGTGCAGGGAACCCATATCCCCATAAACTCTCAAGCAGCAGAGGGGAAATTGGACTGGGGTGAGGCCATCAGGCAGTGTCCCCATCTCAGAAGCCTCTTTGGTATTCTTTGCTCATGCTTAGCCAGTTCAGCCAGTTCCTAGGTCGAATCTCCATCCTTAATCCTCCATGAAGCCAGCTCATTCCCAGGTCACATGATCCCACAGCAGTAAGTCTTCATCCCATGCCATTGTCATCTGTGACATCTTGGAACCACCATGTCACCACTGGGGTGATGGTGTGAAGGGGGCAGAAAAAAAGGCTTATAACCTTTAGCACACTTCGGAGGAACTCCAGTAAATCGATGTTTCTCTAACTGGAATGATGGGAGGAGGTACAGAGGTGTATTCTCAAGGGTCCATGTGTTTTCTCCAGGAACTTTTAAGTGATGTGCTTTTGTTTCAATTATGATGTGACAAACTTTGGTATGAGTATATTCTAGAGGTTAAGACCGCAAACCCTGGAGTCAGAAATCCTGGATGCAAATCCTGACTTTGCCGCTTGGCAGTGTGTGCCCTTGCATCTAGCTTCCCAGACAAGGTGAGAAGTAGAATGAAGTAAGCGAGTCGCCCTCTTGACCTTTTCCTTCCACCCCACCCAGGCAGGTAAGGAACCTGTTCTAGTTTGTATTTACAGTTAAGTCCTTGCCTTGGTACAAGACTTCCTGGAGAAGGTGAATCCTGAGCTGATGCCAGAGAGAATGAGCTGGCATCCACCAGCACATGTGTTATATAACCATTAGATTCATTTCTACAATGCCTTATGGTTTGTGATGGATTCTCCCATGCATTTGGTCCTGACAAAAACTAAGTGAGGTAAGGTAGCAATATATAAATGTATATAGAGTCAATCCTCATTATTCACAGATTCCATATGTGCAAATTCACCTACTTGTTAAAATTGATCTGTAACCCCGAAATCAACACTTGCAGCACTTCACAGTCATTTGCGGAAGTGGGCAGAGCAGTAAAAAATTTGAGCTGCCCATCACACACGTTCCCAGCTGAGGTCGAACAAGGTGACACACTGCCTTCATGTTTCAGCTCTCATACTGCAAACAAGCTCCTTTTTGCCATCTATTTTCACACTTTGTGCTCTTTTTCTTAGAGATTTTGATGTTTAAAATGTCTCCAAGCATAGTAGTACACAAGGAGATTGTGATGTGACTTGTAGAGAAAGTATGTGTTAGGTGAGCTTCATTCAGGCATGAATTCCAGTGCTGCTGGCCAGGAGTTCAATGTCAATGAATCAACAATAATATTACACAAGGTGTCTTTAAACAAAAACACACAGAAAAGAAGGTTATGTGTTTCCCCTCAGAATAGCAGTTCAAATATTTGTTAATGCAACATTCCCAGTCACTCTATAGGACAAACTATCACAAATAATGAGAACAGAGTGAAGACCGTACTATATAATATATACAATATATAAAATAAGGGAACCGAGGCTCAGAGAGATTAGAGAATCTGCCCAAAAGGCCCAAGGTCACACATCTAATGGGTGCCAGGCAGGTCTGAGTCCATACTCCACCCACTACCACCCTCTGCCTGTCGGGATTCATGGTCAAAAGAGTTGTATGAACAATTGCTATTTGTGGAGTTTGGGTAAGGAGAATTCACTCTAGCTGTTTTCAGCCTCTCCTTTGCTATGCTGGTCTTTATTTCCCCTCCTGTCCCTCTTTGTTTGTTTTTGGATCATCTGTAATTGTTTTGTCATCGCATGGAAGGTCCTTCCAAGCAAATGAATCTGTAGGTACCTCTTGCTACATAGCACAAGTCTTTCCAAGGAGGGACCTAGGAATAGAGCAGGACAACCAACCTGGGAATCAACTCCTATTCAAATTCATACATGAACCAATGAAAATTATCCTCCATTATTCTTACTAATATTTTAAAGTCTAGAATGGGGCAGATGGGAGAAGAGGTGTTAAAGGAACATCTGCACCCTCCTTAACCCTCACGCCCTCACCCCCAGCAGCCTTCACAAATCCTTGAGATGCCTACCCCTCCCCATTGAGGAGCAATGCCTCTTTGTAAGCGTTTTCAAACATTCAGTGTCATTTTGTGGGAATTTAGATCCAACATATCTCTTTTCACAGGTCCCACAATGCTTCAGTGATGATGAGTTTGACAGGCATGACAGAAGAAAGGCAGGAGGGCGGAGGAGAAGAGAGAGGATTAACAAGTGTCTGTGAAGTGGCATTTATATTTAGAATTTCCTTTCCTTTCAAGGGTTGGTGTGCCAGTCAGGACTCTTGGTGTAAACAACAGAACCCACTTTGCTCATTTTAATGGAAAGAGAATTTATTAAAGAATATTAGATAGTTCACAGAATCTCCAGGACAGCCAAAGAGTGCAGCATAAAGGGAGCCAGTCAGGAAAATGCCCAAACCACAAAGTGAGAGTACACCTTCAAAGGCCCCACTGGCAACATGCCTGGGCATAAACACCATGGCTTTCACCAAACACGCTGAACACTGAACACCAAAACCTCAGGCTCTGACACTCCCAAGGCTTCCTGCTATACTTCTGAACTGGATTCTTCCATGGGTACATCCAATTTGTAGAGCCCAGGTCACATGACCGAGGACTGGCCTGGTCTCATACCTGATGGATCCCCAAACGGGGACCAGATCAACTTGTTAACTTGCTGAGTGACCTCAGGGAAGTCACTGAACTCACTTGTTCTAGTTCCTCGTCTTTAGTATGGAGGATTCAGCTCAGTGTGCTCTAAGGTGACTTTCAGCTCAGAAATGCTATAATTTGGTAATTCTAAGCATCTGAGAATGTTTTATTTAGCACTCAGCCACCCCAGGATGTTTGATAAAATCTGATCATTTGGACAAGTCCCAAGAAAAGAACAGATCAGAGCTTGCATTGGGTGCTGGGAGCCCACCTGATGGGAGAATGTGTGTTTGTAGTGGGAGGTGGGGAGGTGGATGATGAAAGTATGGAGAATTTTAGAACTTGAAGGAATTAAAGACTTCCTTTTTCTTTCTTTCTTTGTTTCTTTCATTTCAAATATGGAAACTGAGCCTCAGAGAAGGAAATGAGGAATCTAAGTTCACAGAGTTAGTTAAAGGCAGAACTGGGATTAGCATTACCTTTTCTGCTTTCCATTCCAGGGTTCTTTCCCCAGTGCCAGGAATGACAAACAGATTTCCTTTCCTTTCCTGTGTTAACTCTAGTGAATTAGCATGGCTGCCTTGAGCACTGTATTCAGGAAGGTTCCCAGGTCCTTCAGGGCTCAGTGGGAGAAGTGCTATAATTGATTAGCAATGTCTGTCATGGCCACAGGAGGGGAGAGTAGTCACCCAGGTTTTGCCATCTGTAATTTACCAGGCCTCATTATAGAATCAAGTTGCCAATGAGGAACTGGAGGCTCATTCTCCACAGAGAACCAATAGGTGAAAAAGGGTAGAAAACTACATAACCCGTCCTGCAGAAGGCTCTTACAAAGAGCCCAAAATTAAGAGGTGGTAGTCAATGTATGCTTAGGGAACCAGCTCACACCTACATTAAAAGTTTGCTAAGTTACATTGGGAGCAAAGAGTATTGCAAACTGTGAAAAGGGCATGTGAAAACAAGGATGTGAGAGCTGGGGGAACAAGTCCCTAAAAAAGCAGAATGAGATAACAGTTAAATTAGAGACACAGTGTACAATGTGCACCCAGAAGTTTTTTTTGGGGGGGTTATGTTGTCCTAACTAAAATATCATTGCTTAGATTGAGACAGTGAAATTAATTCATTTTCATGAACAGAATTATATGTAAAATCTATATGAGCATATGGATTGGTCAATCCCTCCATGCCTAAATTGAATTCTAGTTAATAATAATGATGATAATAATAATAACTATCTCATTTAATCCTCATTACAAACTTGTGAAATAAATACTATTATCATCACTGTCTTATAGGTGGAGAATCTGAGCTTTGGATGGCTGAGGGACTTCCCTAAGGTCACACAGTTAATGGGTGGCAAAGCTGGGTTTCAAATCAAAAAAATCATGATTTTTTTTTTCCGTTCATGTTAATTAAAAGTCGGATTCAATCTGAGGCATGTTTGAGAATTTGTGGAAGTTACTAGGAGTGAGATATGAACCTTTGCAGAACTGGCCCTAACATCCTAACCCCTCTTAATACAGAAGTGACATCATGATCTTCCCCTTGTTTTCATCTACTAAAATTCAAATCACCAAACCTCTTAGCCTCTCTGGGAAAACTAAGCAACCCATCACTTCAAAGGAAGCTCGTGAGGTTTGTGCACAGCGATTTCACATCTTCCCCAAAACACCGACATAGACAATCCAGGTTAAAGGATATCAGCATTGCCACACACTCTTCTTTTTCCCAAATTAATCAAGAAGTAGGAATTTCTGACAAATGCCATCTGCTGATTTTTCAGAGAGACAAGTTTTGGTGGTGTGACCAGCAGGTGCCTCGGCTTTTTCTAGCATGCAGTACCAAAATAGTCACCATGGCAACCCTCAGAGGGCAGACTTCCAAAGAGATGCATTGTGAGCACAGAAACTCTAGAGCACTTTCACGCAAGAAGGAAGGAGGCTCAGTGGGCAGGTTTCCAATGTGGGGAGCAGAGCTTCTCCCCGCATCCCCAGGCCGGACCGCAGGCTGCTATGTACTTGGTACAGCCAGGCTCTCAGTCACCCTGGGGCTTTTGCTGCCAGGAAGAGAGAGGAAATGTGAATTTGTGGGGGAATGGCAGGCAGAACAGGCAACTCCAAGATTTTTGCAGGGACTAAAGTGGCTTGGGACTGGGACAAGTCCCTTGGAGGAGGGACAAAAAGGGCATGGCCCTGGGCTGGGACTTGGCAGGAGACTTGGGTTCTAATTGCTAACCAAGTGACCTTGGGTGATTGACCTCCCCTCTCTGAGTCTCAGCTTCTCATTTGTGAAATGGGGGTGGTGAACTCACCCTGCCTCATCACAGGGGAAACTGAGGATACGATATGATGCTTGTGGAAGCTCTTGGTAAGGTGCTCAACGGGCAGCACAGATCAAAGAGAGTAGAGATTTGGGGTTCAGGAAGCCTGGGTTCCTGACCAGGCTCTGCTACTTTCTGATCCTATGAGCCCGGGCAAGCGACAGAGCTTCCCAGACCTCAGTCTCCTCACCTCACAGGGACGATAATAAGTACTGCCTGGCAATGTGGGTGTGCAGGTTAATGAGGTATAGCATGTGTGATCGGGGATGCAAGTCTGCTCCCTCCTCTGGGCTCCTGGGACTTCTGAATCCTCGGCTCCTCTGTGACCTGGGATTCCACACTCCCCTGTGGTGTTAGAAGCACACGCCAAGACAGGCTTAAACGTAAGGATTTTACTTGGGGAAGCACTTGAGAGAAAAGGGGGAGGGAGCTGGGAGAGGCCAGCTGGGAGAGCCATCACACCAGAATGCAAGTCTGACCTAAATTCAGGAGCGTGGGGAGGAAGGTTGGCCGGAAGCATCCTAGACCAGCTATGCGCTGAGGAAGGCCGTGAGGGAGTCTTCAAACCACAGTCAACTATCAGAGAAGCCCCTGTCTCCTGGAGACTATGAGTGCTAGCACCCGGGACTCACTCAGTGGCTGACTGGGTGGGAGCAGCCCATAGGAAGTGTGGCCTCAACACAAATACAAGTGCACAGCAGCTGGGGCCCTTGATCAGTTTGGCTCCCTGTCTGCAAGGCATGTCTCATGGCCACCACACCCACCCCATCTTGATATTGCACTTGGGCACCCGCAGCAGGTGCTTGGTCTCAGCCTCACACTTCCACTCCAGGAGCCTTTTATCCCACACCCACAGTCCCTCATCCAGAACATTATAGGAACTAGGACTCAAAGATGTCTCTGGACCCCAACTCTGGGAGAAACAACATTCTTGATTAGATTCCTTATATAGGAAAGCTGCACATGCCCTGTGTCTCTATCTATATTTAAATGCACATGTGTGTGGGTACACATGCTATTTGTCAGTGCACACATATATGAATGGGTATATCTGCATATGTGGATAAGTATTTATATTTATTTGTATGTGTGTGTAAATTTATACAATGATACCATTAGAACTATGCTAAGCATTTTACCACAGTATCCCTCATGTTTACAACTATCTTTGAGGGAGATAAGATAGGTAAACTTATATGTTTTCCCCAACATGCCATTCCGATAATACAAAGCGGAGCCAAGGATTGAATCAGGAATATTTTCCTTCAAGATCTGAGCTCTTGTCCTCTTCACCACACCCCCACCCACACATATGACCATTTATTACATGAAACCACATATGTGTGCATATATAAGAAAAGTTAAGACACAGGAGGCAAATATACATGGAGAGGTATAGATTGATTATAGGTTGGTCGCTGATGAAGGGACACACTTCCAGAAGCACACCCCCTATATAATTCTATTAGTGTATGCCATCTGGAAACATATATTGCATTCTAGCTGTAAGAATTTCTATATAATAAGCTGCAGCACAAATTTTAGAGATTCTGAGCAATTTGAGGCTCTGATTCTTCTAGCACAATCCTACAGGAGTCCCTTTTCTTGTCCTTCCTCCAAATCCTTGCTTCCATGGCAAGTTTTTCAGAGTGCTTTGTGGAGGTTTTTTTGTCCTGATTGAGAGGTATTTTAAAAAAAAAACACAATCAACTCCAACACTTTAGTTTTCTGAATTTGTCTTTGCTTGTTTCCTGGCAGTATGAAATACTAGTCTGGAGAAATCAATTTAAAATCAGTCGCAATTACCATTTATTGAGCACAGGTACTCTGCTTGAGATTTCCACAAACAATCACATTTGAATTTGGTTCTTATCAAAATGATCCTCATTTTACAGATGAAGAACTGAGGCTGTAAGGGTTTAGGAGACTTGGTTGAGTTACTCTGTTTGTAAGGGGGCAGAACAGAGACTGAAGCTGGGCTTTGCTGGATCTACAGCCCGGCTCTTTCCACCGCTTTAACACTCTGCGTAGAAGCCATAATTTGCCCAGTGCTTGGTATTGCACACTATGCTATTTGTTAGTTCTGCTGTATCCTGGGAGCCTGCAGGACCAGCCAACCCCAGGAGGGCCGCCTGGGGCCAGGGCAGGTAGACTTACCTGGAAGAGCACCAGCCTGGCTATCAGCATATCCACTTTCTTCCCATCTCCTTTTGCAGCCTCCTTCCTCCGTTCACAATGACAGTCCAACTTCTGCCAGTCCTGATTGCCATTCAAGCCTTTTTTCTTTTTAAGGATTTTGAGGGAGAAAACCATCGTGTGCTCAAAAGGGTCCTGGCAATCAGAAGTGTCTGGAGATTTTGAGCTGTTAACGCAGAGAGGTGGCAAAAGTCCTTTCTAGGACATCCTTATGAGCCCAAATGGCAGCTAGAGTCAACATGGCTAGATCTGAACAGGTTTCCAAAGCACGGCCGTAAGTGGGTGAGGGCTGTAACGAAGGCCCCAGTGTTTGGAGAGCACTGCACAGTCTGTCAGATGCTTACAGCCCCACACTGTCTCTCAGTCCTCACAGCAACCCCATGCAGTGAGTGGTGTTATTACCCCTTTTCACAGTTAAGGAAACTGGTCAGAGAGGTACAGTGACTTGCCCAATGGCAGACAGCTAAGAGGTGGAGCTGAGACTCCAGCCCAGTTCTTCTGACTCCAGGCCCATCATCTCAGGATTGTATCTGGGTGGTCCTCATACCTGTATGAGGGGCCAGTGGCAGGGTCAGTGGAAAATAGCAGAGGAGCCTGGAAGCAGTAGGGGCCTCTGTAAAAGGTAAAGTTGTCTTTGTCAACTTGGGTTGCCGTAACCAATACCATAGACTGAGTGGCTTAAACAACAGATAATTATTTCTTACAGTTCTGGAGGATGGTAGTCCAAGATCAGGGTGCCAGCATGGTTGGATTCTGGTGAAAGCCCCCTTCCTGGTTTGCTATCTTCTTCCTTGGTTTGCTTGTTCTCATGTGTCAGAGAGTGAAAGCAGAGAGAGGAAGCTCTGTCCTGTCTCTTCTGATAAGGGCACTAATCCCATCATGTGGGCTTTACCTTCATGACCTAATTACCTCCCAAAAGCTCTATCTCCAAAGACCATCACACTGGGGGTTAGGCTTTCAACATATGAATTTGGGGGACACAAGTATTTAGACCATAGCAGAAGTAGAGATCCCTGGAGGCCCATTTCAATTGGTGCAAGGAACCAAGCACCATGCTAGGCACCGGGGATGTGGCATGAACAAGGCCTCCCAGACCCTGCCCTTAGAATGTCATAATCCAGTGGGGGAGACCAACAGTTAAAAAGACAACCAACACAGAGTGATAAATGTTCTGGGAAAGGAACATACAGGCTCTGTTGGAGCACATGGGAGGGCACCTCACCCAGACATGGGATAAGGCCTCTTGATTCATTTTCCAAGTATATAAAAGTGACTTAAGATTTGGGGTAGAAGTGAAAAAGAGGTGGTGGCTGTAGGAGGAGAGATACAGGAAGGCTTCCCAGAAGAGGTGTACAGCCTTTTGGAGCTGTAGCCTTGAAGTGGGTAGAATTTTCATGTGCAAAGGTTTGGAGGAGAATCATTTCAGCCTAAGGAAACAGACTGGTGGCACGAGTGGGGGATGTGCCCAGTGGACAAGAGCTCATCTCCAGAGTCTTTGGGTGGACGGCTTGGTGCAGAGTACCAGGAGGCACCGCTGGAAAAGCAGATGGAGGGGGGGGTCAGGTAAGCGCCTTCCAAGATGTGGACTTTGTCCAATAGGCCATGGGGAGCCATGGCCAGCATTTTGCGTGGGGCAGTGACACCCTTGGGCCTGCATCTTGGAAAGGTGGTTTTCAGGGCAGTTTGGGTGATGTTGGGGAGAATCTGGAAGCGTAGGACCAGTACCAGTGTGTAGGTGAGAGATGATAAGGGCATCAGTCCTGGGCAAGAGCTAAATCAGTGGGGTAGTCACCCAGGCTGGCAGAACCAGAGGGGGCAGAGCCAGAGAGCAAGCCCCAGTGGTGTCTGAGAAGCAGAGGGACACAGAGGGAGTAAGACGCCAGAGGAAGCAAGGGGTGTAAGGGCTCTTGCTGGAAATGGGTCTCAGACTGCTAACTCTGTGTGAGTGTGTGTGTGTGTGTGTGTGAGTGTGAGTGTGTGTGTGTGTGTGTGTGTGTGTGTGTGTGCGTGTGCCCGCTGGGCTGTGTGTATATGTGATATATGCACAAACATGTGCTGAGCAGGGAGGAGAGATGACCTGGGTTAAAGAGTGATAGATCAAGAGGATAATGAGGGTCCCCTAGGAGGTTAGATGAGACAGGCAGCCAGGAGCAGGTCTTAGCATCCACACGGGCAATCACCCCTCGGCACCTGAATCAAGAGAATGAAGAGCAATGAGCTTCCCACAGAACAGTTCTCTTTCCCTTGGTTCTACCCCAGGAAAGCAGCACCTTCAGTCACACGCAGCTGTACAGGCAGTCATCCAACCACCATGCTCCACATACCTACTAAGTGATGCCCAAGACATGGAGATAAAAACCCAAAGTCTTTTTTTCTTTTTTTAAAGACTTGAATCAAACTCTTTTCTGGCACTTTCCACAGGTTTCTAGGGGTTTTGTCCCCTGCACTCAGGGCTGAGGAAACTGGTTTGTCCACAGCCTGGTCATCCCAGGGGGTTCCTTTGAAAACTTCCTGCGGTGTCCAGGAGCAAGCAGCCTCCTGGACACACTGCCTGGTGAAACTCCAGATGAGAATGAACGGCATTTCTAAGACAATCCTCCCCAGTTCCTTTTCAGCACCGTGATTCCTTCCTTCTTTCCTTCCCTCCCCAGCTTGGCTAGCGTTTTCTGCCCATCAGAGCTCTGTGAGAGCATTTCAGGGCAATCCAGCCATCCCACTTCACCAGAGGCTGGCTGAACCCTGGCCGGCCGGTGGATACTGTACCCACAGCCCAGGGCTTGTCTGTCTGCCCTCCCTCCTCCCCTGCTGCTGACGCACGCAACCTATAATAAGCCTCTGTTACTTGGAGCTGGGGCGGCTCGTAGTAAGCTGAAACCGCTACTATATTTACACTCTTTCCACATTTAGACAAAGGCTATTTTTAACAGAAGGTCTATTTGTGGGGGATGCCCACGTCACACTCTGTTCACATGCATCTCACCAGCCTGAGTCTATTATTTTGATTTCACACTTGTACCAGGTCTCTTACCTTCCCTCTTCCTTCCATCATTCTGCTTTCATTTCATCTTTCTTTCTCCAGTTTCCTTCCTTTCTTTTCCCAGGAGGAAACCAGGATGAGAGGTCTTTGGCAGGCTGTGTTTCCATAGTTTTTCTGGGGGTGCCAGGCGCCATCCTCACAGGGCAGAGTGGGCAGTGGACACTAGGCCTGTGGACTGTTCTCAGTCTGTGGCAGGGGGCAAGGACAGACCCCAATCCCAAGGGGCTCCGGAAGGGCCTGTTCTGCCTCCACAGTCTGGGCGGGATGTTGGGACTGTCACAGCCTGGCCTTCCTTCTCCATGGCATTCCAGTTCTGTGCGTGCATGTGTGCGCACGCGCGTGTGCTTGGGGCAGCATGGCTAGCAAGGTCACAAGAAAAGAAGCCAATTGGTTCATCGTTCGTGCAGAGCCTTTTTTCAGCTTAAAAGTTAATTTTCTCAGACTTCTCTAAGACAGAGTTTTTGTATATTTTGATGAAAGAGGGTTTCATACTTTCTAGGTGAGTGATATACTTAAGGGAAGGGGTGGGGAAATCAGTGGAATTAGCACATATTAAGTCCCCAATGTGGTCAAGCCGCTCTACAGGCACTGTGGAAACCTGGACCCTGACAATTGCGCTAGGGGGTAGTCCTGCCGCACCCAGATTACAGGTGAGATTTAGAGAGATGAGTGACTGGCCTAGATTCACTTAGCTTGTAAGTGGCTATGCTGGGACTGAAATCTACGTGTCTGGCTACAAACTGCATGCTGGCCCCAAATCTCACACCTTCCCTACTGCTTCCTTCTCACCTCCCTGAAAAAATAAACAGTGTTCATTAACGCTGTTTTTACTATTTTCTTTCCCTGGTTTTGGTCCCCTCCTCAGCCCCGTACCCCAACTAGAGGAGACCTTTCCAACTTCCGAAGCCTCGGCACTTACTTGGTCTGCTTCTTTAGATTCTGAGCAGTAACAGATCTGAGATACAGTCACATTGGAATCTAAAAAGCACACCAGCCCCCAGGCTCCCGGGACCTCCCTAAAGGGTCCCAAGAGAAACCCCACGTTGTCAAATCTTATTTTATTTCTGCCAACAATTTGGATTGTGGCTTCAGAGTGACATATTTTTATTGTATTTCTAAGAGCAAAGGGTGCTGAGATTTGAACTCACATCAGACTACAGCAGAAACAGAATTGTAGGACACCCTGCCCTCCTTAGCCCAGCTTCTGTAGGTGTCAGAAAACTCATGGAAACCAAACGCCCCCTGGGTCCCTATCATCAAGACTTTTAAATTGCTGACTTGTCTCCGACATTTCCTGGAGACTCTGATAAGAGATTATTGTCTATTTGGTGTCCTAGAGTCAGGAGCCCTAATCCCAGGAGCCTTGTGGCTATAACAGTAGGACAAGTTACATTGCTTATATTTAATTTGCTTTCTTCTTCCTTAAAATGGAGATACTAATGCCACTTTGCCCACTCACCCACTTCACAGTTTGCTAAGAAGATTAAATCAGAGAATTTATGTGACTCTGCTATTGCAAAAGCTGGCAAAAGCTACAAGAATGTTAGTTGCTAGTGCTGATGTTTTTGTCATTAGTAAAGATGTGAAGGAGGACTCAGCAAGGCCAAGTGACATGTTTAAGGTCACACAGCAAGTAAGGGGTTCGAATAAGGGCTTAATAGCCCTGCTTCCCTCTGCAAAGGGCTGACAAAAAAATCACAGGGCCACTGGAAGGCTCAGATACTGAGCTCTACAATGCTAGGCCGAGTTCAGCCCAGAAATGGGGACACTGATCTGGGATGGGTCCCATCGCTCTCCCCAGCTGACCCTCCCTGCACCTTTGTCCCAGAAGCTTCTCAGGCTTCTCAGCAGTGTGGGTATCCTGCCTCAGCCAGAGCTGAAATCCCAGAGCAGGGACAGAGGAGTCAGTGTCATGGGGCTTCTGGTTTCAGGATATACTGGAAAGGTGAGAAGGAAGCTTGTCTTCCCATGGATCTGGGCCAGGGCCGGGTGGCGGGGCCTCCCCTGCCAGGAGCTGGGACGTTCCCCAGGTGCCCGGGCATCCCCAAGTCAGCAGGGCCGCCAGCACTTTCCAAAGCATTAGCTTGGGTCTGAAAATAAGTCCTTCAGCCCTTTGCATGAACCAGATGCTTTGTCGTTCAGGCAAAAGCTGCCCTAGAATCTACAACCTTGGCAAGGCCTTGTGCTCCCCCGGCTTAGGGACCAGTTTGCGGAAAAGAAATTAAAGCCCCATGTAACCAGTTCTTGGAGGACTTGGTGAGAGTCCTCTTTGCGTCCTGTATCTCTACACCTCAGCCTCCATGACTTTGACCTTTATGCCATGGCCACACATGCCCCTCCACCTCCAACCACCACCTCGCCTCCCCACCCTGGCCAAATTCCCACCAGCTTTCAAGGCCGGGTACAGATAGTACTCCTTATGTGAAATCTGTTCTGGTCCTTCTCCCAGTTAGGAATAATAACGAAAGCCCCTCCTCTGGGTTCTCACAGAGCTTTGGGAACATGGCAGCAGCACATCCCAGCTAGTCCACACTGGAATTTCCCATACATCCAGCCCAGAACAGAGGAGCTGCCCCATTGATCAACGGGATCTCCTGAGGGGGTGGAGTAGAGCCTCTGGGCTGTTGGCCTGTAGACGGTGGAGGAGACGCTGTGGTGCCCACCCTGGCCCCCTTTGCAGGGCCTATGCACACCCCCCCTCTGATGCTACGAGTGTGACCTGCTTGCCTGTTACGGACTCACAGCTGCCCCCTTTCTTAGGAGAATTGCCCTCAGGAAACAGGAGCTGCCTCTCCAGGGGGTCACCCCACACTGCCCCCCACCCCCCGCAACTACTGCCAGCACAAGGATGACTAAGTAAAACAGGGATCTGAAAGGGCCTTGCCCTTCTCTCAAGGGGACACCGTGACCAAGTGCTTTAGGCTCCAGAGTGTCAGTCCCACTTCCACCCCCTCCGCAAGGATTAGGCCAAGGCTAGGCTTTACCTGAGACCACAGTTTAGGGCACTGAAAATCTCACGTCCCAGGTAGTCTCTCAGTTTGGGGCAAACAGAGCTGATTGGTTGGCCTAGACTGGGTCGCCAGATTTAGGACATAAAAATACAGGATATCCAGTTAAATTCACATTTCAGATCAACAAAACACACATTTTTAGTATAAGTACGTCCCATGCAATATTTAGAAATCCCTGTAGTAAAAAATTGCTTGCTGTTTTATCTAAAACTCAAATGTAAACCTCTATAAACCATGATACCTAATACCCTTTCTCAGCCTCTGCTTCTGAGGAACCTGACCTGAGACTGTCACTGCCTCTCTACCATCCACAGTGACCAGAGAAGGCCCTCTATTTCCCCTGGACTTTGCAGAACATATCTCTTTGGCCCAGCCTCCTGACACAGCATGGGCGGGGCGGTTCTGAGGAGGGTCTCTGTGTGACCCTGGGGGAAGCCACTGCCTCTAACTGCATTCCTGCAGGACTGGTTTCCTGGAAACCTTAGGAAGACCAGGCGGACAGGAATCCTTGTGACCACAGCCTCTTTTAGGGAGCTGACTTTGATCCATCCATGACAGAGCTAGGGTCGGTGGCTTAATACCTGAGCCTGGATTTTTACCCTGGAACATGAAGACTGGATGAAAATGACATCTGGGGACCTTCCAGCTGTGACCCAGTGAGATTTGGAGTTTTCATAAGCCTGACCTTTGTATTTAGTTTATAAAGTATTCAACCTAGTGCCTGGCACAAGGTTGCTATTAATAGTAGTGTTGATCATAAGAAACCATAATAAATAACACCTGATTCCCCAAATAACATGGGATTAATAAGAAAATGTCCTATGAGGGCACCAAGCACCCAGCTAAACAGATTTCATGGCAAAACCACCCCAAGGTAGAGTGAGTTGTCTCACTTCCTAACATGCAAAGGGAGGAACGGGAGAGAGGGGAGACATTTATCTACCTGCCAGCGGCCAATCATTTCCATCCATCATCTCCTTTAATCAAACACTGGGGTGTTTGGCAGAGGCTGGATGATGGCTTGGGAGGGTGTGCCAGCCCCTGAGGGGCTGGACTGGAATGATGCCAAGGTCTCTCCCAGACCTGAGATTCCAGCATTCTGGGAAAACACTGACATCCCAACATTTACAGTAAGCCCAGTGGCCACTCTGGTGTCCAGGAATTTGGCAAATGGTTCCAGGACAATGTCCCAGACTCTACTCCTACACTTTTCAGAACTGCAAACACTCCCAGACCAATTGGAGGACCAACTGCTCTCCTGAGGGGGGTGGGGGGGGACTGACCCATGGACACTCAAACCTTGTGTCCCTTAAGTCCTCCAAACACAGGAGGCAGAGTCATGCCCTCCTTCCTCTCGCCCATCACCACACTCTGCATGCTGGTTCCTCTTCTCGAGGGGCTCAACTCAGCCACAGACTACTGCTGAGACATGCTCAGCCACCAGCCCCACAGCTCTTTGGCTGAAGGAACTGGCTTTCTGTTCCCTCTCTCACAACCGTCACAAGGACACTCAGGAGCCCTCATTCACATAAAATCCCATCATGGAATCTTTGCCCACAACCACAAAATCACAGGGCTGGAGGAGACTCTGAGGCACCTAGTCTAATCCTTAGCAGATGTACAAGTGGAGCCACCCCAAAAACACCCCCGCCAAGTGCTTCTGCTTGACACCTTTGAGGCCGAGAGCTCACTCCCAGCTGGTGCCCCCTCTTCCCTTTGTGGAACTACTCAGCCATTAGAAGGTTCTTCTCATGTCCATGTGTAATCTGACCTCTTGCACCTTCCTCTCGTTGGTCCTCATTCTTTCACTGATGGCACAGAAAGTCCAGTCTTGTTGGAAGACGTTGTGCAAAGAGGTTCAGGGAGGTGTGTGGGGAGAAGTATCGTGAGACGATGTCGGAGGTGATAAGAAATGTCAGAAAGAGAACTGGTAGAGATATATGCTTGCTAAAAGGGACCCGCATCCTGCATGCTTTCTATCATGCTTTTTAAAAGTGTGGTGCTCAAGAGGTAGCTCCTCAGCCCTCTGGAAAACTTGTCCGTCCCAAATAACTTATTCTCTGAGACTACAGACAACTGGAGTATTGTGTTACTTATTGTGGCAACAAGAAAAAGGTGATCAGGAAGGGAGGAGACTCAAAACTGTGTCACGGGAAAGACAGTTGAAAGACCTGGGTCTGGTTAGCCAGAAGGAAAGATTTGCGTAGTAAAGTCGTTGCCTCTGAAAATCTTTCCTGGGGAAGAAGGACTGGACCAATTCCAAACGGAGCAAAGAATTAGACTTAGGACAAAAGGGTAAACCATCAAAGTGCCCAAAAGCTTCCTACTAGACAGAGCTATCTAACAGTGAGAGGTCCACGTCACTGAAGGTGTCCAAGGGAGGTGGAGAAGGGGGCCATCGATGCAATTCAAGCTCTGGGTGGAGGTTGGACTTGACGGCTTTGGCATCACCACCACCACCCTAACACACACACACACACACACACACAAACACACACACACACACAAAGAAGTTGGGGTATTTAAAGCCAGAGGCTCTTTATTTTTCAAAGTGCATCAGTGTAGGTTGTGTGTCTCTTGCTTTGCTTAGCCTTGGTCACCCAGAGATTTTCCCATCGCTGACTTGGTTGTCAGAAAGTAATAAAAGCCTTTCCTCTCTCCTTGGGAGGAGTGGAGCAGATTGTCTGGATCTGCACGTAGTGCCCTGGCTCCAGTCTCAGCACCAAACGTGTTCCTTCTGCGCAGTCTGTTCTGTTTTGACAATGCATAGGGGAGAGCTGGAGAAAGTCCCATAGCCAAGGGTTCTGGAAGCTGCAGGGTGGGGCTTTGCTCTGGGACAGGAGGGATGATATTTGCATTGAAGAAAGATGTGGTTGGAGCCCCTTGCGTGGAAGGAACACAAGCAGAAAGTTTGGCTGGGGTCAGCGTCTGACCTCACTCATCGTCTTTCAGAGAGGAAGCGCTACCTACTACAGCCACACCAGTGTTTTCTCAAGGGCGGAGTCTGAAAGAGATTTCTTCACGGGAGGAAACTCCCCTACACCTCTCTGGCATCCTGGAGGTTAAAATAATAATAAGTTGGTTTTCCTCTGCATAAGAGATGAGATTTGCTGTACTGCCTGAGGATGGAGTACTAGACTCTGCTTTATCAAGATCTGAAAAGTGGTCTCATTTGGACTAGAGCATTTTACATACGGTGACCAGCTGGTAGTGACTCATTAAATGATATTACTCAACTAGGATTTACTGAGCCCACCTCTATGCTAGGCTGTGTACCAGGCACTGGGGAGCAAAGATAAACAAGATACAGGGTTTGCCCTCAAGAAGCTTATAGTCCAGTGAGATAGAATCGCAAGCAAAAAATTAAAATCCGTGCAGCCAGGGCTCCAGAAGAGCCCTGTGAATACACTAGCTGGCCACGAGCCTCAGGGATGGTGTCCTCAAGGAAGGGATATCTTGAGATGAGTTTTCAAAGATGAGCAAGATTTTATGAAGCTTCAAAGGCAGGAGTGGGGAAGGACGATGGAGGGAGGGATCTGTGTATGCAAAGGTGTAGGAAGGGTGTGAAAAAGCTTTGTTTATTTAAAGGAGCCACCTGTACTTCGATGCGACCAAAGCCACATATGATGCAGGCAGAGATGTTCAAAGGATGAAGCTAGAAAGGTGGTTTCAACCCAGGGGCAGTTTTGTCTCCCAGGGACATTTGGTTGTCTCAAGGAGAGGAGGGGCAGCACTACTGGCCTCTAGTGAGTAGAGATCAAGGACACTGCTAACCATCCTTCATGCTCTGGGCGGCCCCTCAACCAGATAGACCAGCGTATCTGGTCCACAGTGTCAACAGTGCTGAGACAGAGAAACCCTGCCTCAGAGAGAGGCAGCAGCCACATCATAAGGATGCAACTCCTTCAGGGCCACTGCGTTTTCCCAGGGTCATGCAGAGAGGGCACCCAGGGGAGAGAAACCAGGGTAGTGTAGGCTTTTCAGATCCTGCAACCCGAGGTCCCCCTTACCTGTGTCTCAGCCATCCCTCCCAGCTGAATTTTTCTGTACACGTGATAGGCCTGCATACACTAGCTTCCTCCAACTTGCTGACAAAAATAGTAAACACAAAATTTCCTAGGGAAAATAATGCCTTAGATGCGTGTAACATCATTCCACTTATGGGGCACTTTTCATCCCTCATCTTATTTTACTCATTCTACAAAAGAGGAAAATGAAGCTCAGAGATGCTCTGCAGTCTAGGAATTATTTAACTGCAACACGCTCAGCTTCTACCTCTTCTCCCAACCGGTCCCTGAGTGCACCACGGACCCATCCCTCTGGCAGCAGGGGATGCTGGGAGTATCCTCCATCCTGACCTTAATGGCCTCCTTTCCAGCTTCCTGGATTCGTATCTGTGTGAGGGGCCAAGAGCAGGCTTCCTGCCTCCCTCTGACCGTAGCCGTGACGCTCACATACCCTTCTGAGCGTAGGAGACCTCGCACTCCCCGTGGTGAGCTGGCTGCCTTGGTAAGAGGACCCCTCCTGGCCAGCATGTCAGGGACAGCTGCTCGGCTCGTGTACTCTGGCCAGGAGGCATTACTGACCCTGTGATTTGGCTCTTCGTCCAAACTGGCAGATGGGCACAGGTGCCTTATCGTGATGCTGCTCCCTCTTGACTGAGCAAGTCTGACCACGAAATCACCCGGCGGAGGACAGCGCCAGTCAGCTGGAGGGTGGACTCTTTCCAAGTGGAACCCCAAAGTGCTGCTGATCTGAAATTTCGCCGTCTCCAGGACAGCATTAACAACCCACGCCAGGTCACACGCTGCACAAACACTCAATAATCAACACTCATTCTAACAGCTTGTCCAAGGCCTGTTGGTCTGATTTAGAAGTTTATATAATAGCATGACAGCCTTCTACCCCAATAGCTCATGAACTCATGAAGAACTGACTTCCTACATTACCAAAGCCATTTCTCCAGTCATACAGAAAAAAAAAACAAAAACAAAAAACCCAGCACTTCCCCCTGCTCTTCATCTCCCACAACCCATCCATTACAAGCCCAAGGAAAGGAATAAAGGGCAATGGACCTTCATAAAATAATAAAACCCTGCCTGGTCTCAGGCCCACCTACGTCATCCCAGCACTGCCTCCCCGTCCCACCCCCTGAGACCTCTTAGCCCAAGCAGGGTCTCAGGGCGTCTCCCCACTCTTCTCTCCATGGTTCCTCCTCCACTGGCATGGCCCAGCAGCTCTCTCCTGCTGACCATGGCTCCATCCCTCTCCAGTAATATTGCTCTACCTCCAACTGTGTCCTGACACTTTGTCAAGGCTACAACAGTGGAGAGCACCTGACCCCTGGCTGTAGAGTAGAATGAATAACAGGAAGCAAGAACAGAGGGAGAAAGGAGGTGGCTAGAGCAGGGCAGGTGAGAGATGATGCTGGCTGGGCCTAGGCTGTTGATTGCAGAAAAAGCAAAAAGGGAGGTATGAGAACTGAGCCTGTGTAAGAAAGAATGTCAAAGGGGGCTCAAGCCCCAACTGAGGTAAGGGCCAGAAAAGGGGTCCCTTTCAACCTTGAGAACTTTAAATAATAAAGGGGGTACATTGGCTGGAAGCTCTGCCATGACTCTGATCCTAGAGAGTATGCATCTCTTTCTTGGGGTACCGGATGACAGCACCCATTTCTCCAAGGGCTTTTGTGTCCCAGTGGAGTGCTCTCCAGAGACACTCCAGACCCCTCACTCTGTGCTTGTTCATCACGCCAAGACACTGCTGAGCATGAGTCCCACCTGCTTAGAGCGGGGCAGTGGGCTCCTAGCACGGGTGGATCCAGGTGGGGGCTCCACATTGAGCCATGGGACACTGACAGCGAGGCTGCCACCGTGTCAAGCGGCTGCTCTGATGGGCTTTCTAAATACTCTGGGCTCTGCTGCTCACGGGCACCAACCCAACCCTTGTGAGTGCCAGGCAGACAGGCACCCTCCTCCCTCTCCCCAGTGCCTCCTCCCTAGCTCAGGTTCATCTGCTGTCACCTGGATTATGACACGAGCCACCCAACTGCTCTCCCTTCTCCACAGGGACCACCAAATGGTGACCAGAAAACCAGGAGACCACCCTATCACCAAAGCCTATCCATTCATTCACTCACTCACTCATTCATTCACTCAACATGCATCCAACAGAACTTTCCTGTGCCAACGCAAAGTACCCTTTCTAGGCCAGGCCGTGTAGTAGATGCCACAGATTGGCTGAGTGAAGCCAAACACAAAAGAATAAATACCGTGGGAATCCAGTTATGTGATACTCAAGAATAGGCAAATCTAATCTGGAAATATGAAAGTCAGAATACCAGCTACATCTTGGAGGTGAACGTAGTTATTGACCGAGAAAGGGTAGAAGGGAGTTTTCTGGGATCTGAGATGTTCTATATCTTGATCTGAATGATGGTCTCATGGGTGTAAAAATGAGACATTTTTACATATGTAAAAATGTACTGAGCTATAAACTTAAGATTTATGCCTTTTACTATATATATTATGCCTCAATCATTTTTTAAAATATATATATATAAAGTATTACTCTGGTTTTACTTTTTATAATTTATATATGAGAAAGCTACATACCAAAATTTGAGCAGTGGTTGACTCTGATTGGTGAGATGATGGTGAATTTTTAATCTCCTCTCTTTATACTTTACTGGACTTGCTAGATATTCTGCACTGAACATACCTTGCTTATGTAATGACATTAAATATATTAAATGTTATTCTGAAAGTAATAACCCTAGAGGTGAAACATTCAGCAAGCACGAGGTAGGTGGCTCTCTTCCCAGAGGGGACAGATCCCACTCATGAGCTTTTGTCCTCTTGGACAGTGAGGACATGGGCTTAGGAGTCCTGACCCAGGTCTGTGGGATTTCAGTGCAACTAAATAAAGCTTCTGGACCACTGGCGGCTGGGAGGTGGGGCTGCTGGAGGAACCCTGGGGCTTTCCTCTCATTCCTGAGGGAAGGAGCCTCCGGGGCATTCTGAAACCTCACTGGGCCCATTCCTAGCCTGTCTGCCTTAGAACTTGCCTGACTCTGGTCTCCTGCATTTCTGACCCCTTCAGCTGGGGATTCTGTGCCCCAGAGTGTGGAGGCCTCTCCCCTGGACTTAAGAGTGATTTCAGGACCCCTCACCTCGTCCCATCAGCAAGAAGGACCTGCCAGCTTGTGCTGTTTGGGGCCATGGTGAGGTAGAGGGAGCGGACAGTGGGAGTATTAAAGCAAAAACTAGATTAAACCCTGAAAACCCTAAGGAAGGAAGAAAAGGGAAGATGGAGGAACCTCTTCAGGCCTTTCTTTTCTCACTGGGAAATGGACTGTTGTGAGATTAACATACAAATGAGCATATGGAAAGCACTGGAATTGAGGGCTGGTTTTGTACTCTGGGTTTTTTTTTGTTTTTTGTTTTTTAAATTTATCTTTGGCTGCATTGGGTCTTCGTTGCTGTGCGCAGGCTTTCTCTAATTGCGGCGAGCAGGGGCTACTCTTCGTTGCGGTGTGCAGGCTTCTCACTGCAGTGGCTTCTCTTTGTTGCGGAGCATGGGCTCTAGGAGCATGGGCTGTAGGTGTGCAGACTTCAGCAGTTGTGGCTCGCAGACTCTAGAGCGCAGTCTCAGTAGTTGTGGCGCATGGGCTTAGTTGCTCCGTGGCATATGGGATCTTCCTGGACCAGGGATTGAACCTGTGTCCCCTGCATTGGCAGGCGGATTCTTAACCACTGCACCACCAGGGAATCCCTTGTGCTCTGGTTTTGCTGACACTTTGGGAGACAGAGGCTGGTCGCATGGCTGGCTCCCCCACCTTCTCCTCCATTCCTAGTGTCCCTCTCGGCTACCATAGCCTGCACAGAGCAGGGGGTGAGATACAGTTTTTTGTGCCCGAAGCCTGATTTCTGCACTGGCAAAGTCACTGGGGTCATGTGATGAATATCTGCTTGTGATTCATAAATGTATTTTGTATTTCCAGCCTGGATCCTAAAATCACTTCCCCCTCCCTCCAGTCTCCTCTCCCGCCCCTGACACACATACTCCCACAGAGAAGTCATGTGAGGCCTTCTCAGATTGAGCCCAGGAATGAGCTAGCGGCCCAGCTCTGCCCTGTGACACACACAGCCTCCAGCAGTCACATGGCCTCCAGCTGCCACCACCTGCCCTCTGTCACCAGCCTGGTGCCCTCTCCCTGGCAGGCTTCCTGAGCTGACTCACCCCTCCAGGCTCTAAGCTTGGCAGACAGTGGGACTGAGGGACAGAGGGTACAGGGCCAACAGTCTTGGACAGTTCTGGTCTCAGCCGACCTCAGTGGGACCCCATCCAGGAGTCTCCTCAGCACCACATGGTGTGCCCCACAGGGGTTTAGGTACCCTGCTGGCCTGGTGCAGAGGTAGACAGAGCTGTTGGCAGCTGGCTCCGTGAAGCCAGCCCCAGCCAGAGCCCCCATGAGCAGGGAGCTGCAGCCAAAGGTGCTAAGATGAGGCTGTGTGGGGAGCCAAGGACACCATACATCCGTGTACCTTGTGGAAAGGCTGGAAGCCAGACGTTGCCCGGCTTTAGAAGTAGAGAAGAGAGCAAATACAGGAGGGGCCATCTGTGTATATATTATACTCAAAAAAAAAAACAAAAAAAGGAAAAGAAAAGAAAGAAAACTCTAGAGGAGTGGTCCTCAACCAAGAGCAGATTTTCCACCCAAGGGACAACATCTGGAAACAGTTTTGGTTGTCAAAACTGGGGGACTGCTACAGGCATCCAGTGGGCAGAGGCCAGGATGATGTTGCTGAACCTCATACAAGGCACGGGACAGCTGCCCATAACAAAGGCTTATCCACCCCAGTGTCAGTAGTGCCACAGTTAAGAAACCCTGCTCTAAGAGAGGATGCCTAAAATCATAATAATTTCACAGACACCCGAAAACACACCACCAGACGTGGTCCTGCCCACCAGAAAGACAAGATCCAGCCTCATCCACCAGAACACAGACACCAGTCCCCTACACCAGGAAGCCTACACAAACCACTGAACCAACCTTACCCACTGGGTGCAAACACCAAAAACAATGGGAACTACGAACCTGCAGCCTTAGAAAAGGAGACCCCAAACACAGTGAATTAAGCAAAGTGAGAAGACAGAGAAATACACAGCAGATGAAGGAGAAAGGTAAAAACCCACCAGACCAAACAAGTGAAGAGGAAATAGGCAGTCTACCTGAAAAAGAATTCAGAGTAATGATAGTAAAGATGATCCAAAATCTTGGAAATAGAATGGAGAAAATACAAGACACGTTTAACAAGGACCTAGAAGAACCAAAGAGCAAACAAACAATGATGAACAACGCAATAAATGAAATTAAAAATTCTCTAGGGGCTTCCCTGGTGGCGCAGTGGTTGAGAGTCTGCCTGCTAATGCAGGGGACACGGGTTCGAGCCCTGGTCTGGGAGGATCCCACATGCCGCGGAGCAACTAGGCCCGTGAGCCACAACTACTGAGCCTGCGCGTCTGGAGCCTGTGCTCCGCAACAAGAGAGGCCGCGATAGTGAGAGGCCCGCGCACCGCGATGAAGAGTGGCCCCCGCTTGCCACAACTAGAGAAAGCCCTCGCAAAGAAACGAAGACCCAACACAGCCAAAAATAAATATAAATAAATAAATTAAAAAAAAAATTCTCTAGAAGGAATCAATAGAAGAATAACTGAGGCAGAAGAACGGATAAGTGACCTGGAAGATAAAATAGTGGAAAAAACTACCACAGAGCAGAATAAAGAAAAAAGAATGAAAAGAATTGAGGAAAGTCTCAGACACCTCTGGGACAACATTAAACACACCAACATTCAAATTATAGGGGTCCCAGGAGAAGAAGAGAAAAAGAAAGGGACTGAGAAAATATTAGAAGAGATTATAGTTGAAAACTTCCCTAATCTGGGAAAGGAAATAGTTAATCAAGTCCAGGAAGTGCAGAGTGTCCCATGTTACAAGAGACAAAGAAGGACACTACATAATGTTCAAGGGATCAATACAAGAAGAAGATATAACAATTGTAAATATTTATGCACCCAACATAGGAGCACCTCAATACATAAGGCAAATGCTAACAGCCATAAAAGGGGAAATCGACAGCAACACAATCATAGTAGGGGACTTTAACACCCCACTTTCACCAATGGACAGATCATCCAAAATGAAAATAAATAAGGAAACACAAGCTTTAAATGATACATTAAACAAGATGGACTTAATTGATATTTATAGGACAGTCCAGCCAAAAACAGAATACACTTTCTTCTCAAGTGCTCATGGAACATTCTCTAGGATAAATCATATCTTGGGTCACAAATCAAGCCTTGGTAAATTTAAGAAAATTGAAATTGTATCAAGAATCTTTTTCGACCACAACACTGTGAGACTAGATATCAATTACAGGGAAAAAATCTGTAAAAAATACAAACACATGGAGGCTAAACAATACACTACTAAATAACCAAGAGATCACTGAAGAAATCAAAGAGGAAATCAAAAAATACCTAGAAACAAATGACAGTGAAAACACGACAACCCAAAACCTATGGGATGCAGCAAAAGCAGTTTTAAGAGGGAAGTTTATAGCAATACAATCCTACATCAAGAAACAAGAAACATCTCAAATAAACAACCTAACCTTACACCTAAAGCAATTAGAGAAAGAAGAACAAAAAAAAACCAAAGTTAGCAGAAGGAAAGAAATCATAAAGATCAGATCAGAAATAAATGAAAAAGAAATGAAGGAAACAATAGCAAAGATCAATAAAAATAAAAGCTTGTTCTTTGAGAGGGTAAACAAAATTGATAAACCATTACCCAGATTCATCAAGAAAAAAAGGGGAAAGACTCAAATCAATAGAATTAGAAATGAAAAAGAAGTAACAGTTGACACTGCAGAAATACAAAGGATCATGAGAGATTACTACAAGCAACTATATGCCAATAAAATGGACAACCTGGAAGAAATGGACAAATTCTTAGAAAAGCACAACCTTCCAAGACTGAACCAGGAAGAAATAGAAAATATAAACAGACCTATCACAAGCACTGAAATTGAGACTGTGATTAAAAATCTTCGAACAAACAAAAGTCCAGGACCAGATGGCTTCACGGGCGAATTCTATCAAACATTTAGAGAAGAGCTAACACCTATATTTCTCAAACTCTTCCAAAATATTGCAGAGGGAGGAACACTCCCCAACTCATTCTACGAGGCCACCATCACCCTGACACTAAAACCAGACAAAGATGTCACAAAGAAAGAAAACTACAGGCCAATATCACTGATGAACATAGATGCAAAAATCCTCAACAAAATACTAGCAAACAGAATCCAACAGCACATTAAAAGGATCATACACCATGATCCAGTGGGGTTTATCCCAGGAATGCAAGGATTATTCAATATACACAAATCAATCAATGTGATACACCATATTAACAAATTGAAGGAGAAAAACCATATGATCATCTCAACTGATGCAGAAAAAGCTTTCGACAAAATTCAACACCCATGTACAGTAAAAACCCTCCAGAAAGTAGGCATAGAGGGAACTTACCTCAACATAATAAAGGCCATATATGACAAACCCACAGCCAACATCGTTCTCAATGGTGAAAAACTGAAACCATTTCCACTAAGATCAGGAACAAGACAAGGTTGCCCACTCTCACCAATATTATTCAACATAGTTTTGGAAGTTTTAGCCACAGCAATCAGAGAAGAAAAAGAAATAAAAGGAATCCAAATCAGAAAAGAAGACATAAAACTGTCACTGTTTGCAGATGACATGATACTATACGTGGAGAATCCTAAAGATGCTACCAGAAAACTAGTAGAGCTAATCAATGAATTTGGTAAAGTAGCAGGATACAAAATTAATGCACAGAAATCTCTTGCATTCCTATACACTAATGATGAAAAATCTGAAAGAGAAATTAAGGGAACACTCCCTTTTACCACTGCAACAAAAAGAATAAAATACCTAGGAATGAACCTACCTAGGGAGACAAAAGACCTGTATGCAGAAAACTATAAGACACTGATGAAAGAAATTAAAGATGATACCAACAGATGGAGAGATATACCATGTTCTTGGATTGGAAGAACCAATATTGTGAAAATGACTATACTACCCAAAGCAATCTACAGATTCAAAATGTAATCCCTACCAAACTACCAATGGCATTTTTCACAGAACTAGAACAAAAAATTCCACAATTTGTATGGAAACACAAAAGACCCCAAATAGCCAAAGCAATCTTGAGAAAGAAAAACGGAGCTGGAGGAATCAGGCTCCCTGACTTCAGACTATACTACAAAGCGTCAGTAATCAAGACAGTATGGTACTGGCAGAAAAACAGAAATATAGATCAATGAAACAGGATAGAAAGCCCAGAGATAAACCCACACACATACGGTCACCTTATCTTTGATAAAGGAGGCAAGAATATACAATGGAGAAAAGACAGCCTCTTCAATAAGTGGTGCTGGAAAAACTGGACAGCTACATGTAAAAGAATGAAATTCGAACACTCCCTAACACCATACACAAAAATAAATTCAAGATGGATTAAAGACCTACATATAAGGCCAGACACTATAAACCTCTTAGAGGAAAACGTAGGCAGAACACTCTATGACATAAATCACAGCAAGATCCTTTTTTGACCCACCTCCTAGAGAAATAGAAATAAGAACAAAAATAAACAAATGGGACCTAATGAAACTTAAAAGATTTTGCACAGCAAAGGAAACCATAAATAAGACGAAAAGACAACCCTCAGAATGGGAGAAAATATTTGCAAACGAAGCAACTGACAAAGGATTAATCTCCAAAATATACAAGCAGGTCATGCAGCTCAATATCAAAAAAACAAACATCCCAATCCAAAAATGGGCAGAAGACCAAACAGACATTTCTCCAAAGAAGATATGCAGATTGCCAACAAACAAATGAAAGAATGCTCAACATCACTAATCATTAGAGAAATGCAAATCAAAACTACAATGAGGTATCACCTCACACTGGTCAGAACGGCCAGCATCAAACATCTACAAATAATAAATGCTGGAGAGAGTGTGGAGAAAAGGGAACCCTCTTGCACTGTTGGTGGGAATGTAAACTGATACAGCTACTATGGAGAACAGTATGGAGGTTCCTTAAAAAACTAAAAATAGAACTACCATATGACCCAGCAATCCCACTACTGGGCATATACCCTGAGAAAACCATAATACAAAAAGAGTCATGTACCACAATGTTCACTGCAGCTCTATTTGCAATAGCCAGGACATGGAAGCAACCTAAGTGTCCATCGACAGATGAATGGATAAAGAAGATGTGGCACGTATATACAATGGAATATTATTCAGCCATAAAAAGAAACAAAATTGAGTTATTTGTAGTGAGGTGGATGGACCTAGAGACCGTCATACAGAGTGAAGTAAGTCAGAAAGAGAAAAACAAATACCATATGCTAACACATATATATGGAATCTAAAAAAAAAAAAAAAGGTTCTGAAGAACCAGGGGCAGGACAGGAATAAAGACGCAGATGTAGAGAATAGACTTGAGGACACGGGGAGTGGGAAGGGTAAGCTGGGATGAAGTGAGAGAGTGGCATGGACATATATACACTACCAAATGTAAAATAGATAGCTAGTGGGAAGCAGCCACATAGCACAGGGAGATCAGCTGGGTGCTTTGTGTCCACCTAGAGGGGTGGGATATGGAGGGTAGGCAGGAGATGCAAGAGGGAGGAGATATGAGGATATATTTGTATGTATAGCTGATTCACTTTGGTATACAGCAGAAACTAACACCCCATTGTAAAGCAGTTATACTCCAGTAAAGATACTTAAAAAAAAAGAAAAAGAAAAAGCCCTGCTCTAGAGAGAAAGAAACCCTTCTGGGTTAAATTTGAGAAGGACCCCACAAATGAGTGAACTGGGAGTGTCACACCCAGGCTTGGAACCATTCAGTACCTACCCAGTGCCTTCAGATTTGAACCCAAACCCCTCGGCATGTGGCGCACCAAGCCTTACTTCCATAATCTGGCCTACGCTTCAGCCTCACCTCCTGTGTGGTTGTGGTCACATCAAGCCATTCACAGTGTCCCAATACCCCTAGGCCTTTGCCCTTGAGGCAGGGGATTTCTTGTCCTCTCTTTAGAATGTTCTCCTACTTCTATCTGGCCAGGATTCACCCATCCTTCTGGGTCCATCTGTGCCATTTCCTCATCCGAGAAGCCCTCTGCACCCTCATGTCCCTGCGGTGGCAGATGGCACCTGTACCATAGATCATCACACAGGACAGGTGCTGGCACAGCTGTCTCTCCCACCAGACTGTGGGTTCCCTTTGACGTCCAGGTCTGTCTCCCCAGTGCCTGGGGTGACCTTGAACAAGGGGAACCAGTCTCTCCTTGATCTTGGGGTGGGTGAGCAGGTCTAGCCTATTGTCCGTCAATGGCAGAGGATCCATGGGGAGCTGGAGAAAATGCAGAGAGTGATGTCAGGCCAACTGGGCCAGGCAAAGCAGGTGGGAATCAGAGACAGGAATGAGTCTGAGGGACCAGACAAACAGGGTCTCGTAACAAAACAACAGAGGAGCAGAGACCAGAAGAAAGATGGTCTGTGCCAGTTCTAGAGGCAGAGTTCTAAGCTCCCAGTTCCCCCCATGGTGGGCCTACAGCATCCAGGACTGGGATTGCCACCAGATGCTTGGCAAATGCATGTTATATCAACAGGGAAATTTGGTCATTCACACTTGAGAGCCAGGTCGCTTACTTTTCCTTAAATTAGCTTCATGGGGAAGGCAGGGCACAAGAGACAATCCCATTTAATAGATGAGGAAGCTGAAGCTCTAGGAGGTAAAGAGACTGTCTCCAAATTGCCAATACTGCATCCCTATTTCTTTCTCTCTTTGGCTACACCATTCTGAGTCAGCCAAGACAAGATCAATCAGCTCATTCCTTCACCATTGGTTTAATTTCCATGGGCAATCCCAAACGACAATGCAAAAGAACAATTCTCCAGTGTCATCTCTTGTGGTATGCAGTTACCCACAGAATTTAGTTTTGTGTTTTACAGCTATATTGAGATACAACTGTCCTACAATAAACTGCATATATTTAAAGCGTACGATTTGATGAGAGCTGACATATATATACTCCCATGAAACCATCACCACAATGGAGACAATGAACATATATCCACCACCCTTAAAAGTTTCCTTGGACTCCTTTATTATCCTTCTCATCCCTCTTCACACCCCCCCACACACACACACACACATACACACAGGCAACCACCGCTTTCTGTTCCTCTTATTGCATTTTCTAGCACTTATACAAATGGGATCATACAGTATGTACTTGTTTTTATCTGGCTTCTTTCAGTCAGCATAATTGTTTTGAAATTCATGCATGTTGCTGCATGTATCAAAAATTTATTCATTTTTATTATTGAGTGGTATTCCATTATATGCATATACCACAATTTGTCCATTCACCTGCTAGGTTGTTTTCAGTTTTGGGCTGTTACAAACAAAGTTGCCATGAACAATTATATACAAGTCTCGTAAGGACGTATGTTTTCATTTTTCTTGGTAAATACCTAAGAGTAGATTGGCTGGATCATATGTTCAATTTATGTTTAACTTTTTATGAAATTGCCAAACTGTTTTCCAAGTTAATTATACCATTTTACATTCCATCAGCAGTGTATAAGAGTCCACTTCCTCCACATGCTCACCAGCATAAGGTATAGCCAGTCTTTTAATTCTAACCATTCTAGTAGGTATGGTGGTATCTTACTATGATTTTAATTTGCATTTTCCTAATGACTAATGATGTTGAGCATCTTTTCATGTGCTTATTTGCCATCCATATATTTTCAATTAGTGAAGTGTCTATTCGAAGAAAAAGTTTTGGAAGAGTATTATATTTGCTTATATCAGATGTAATAAGGTACATAATTTTGAACATGGCCTTTGGAAACTGTCAGACCTGGTATCACATTCTGGCTTGGCCACTTACCATGCAACTTAGGATAAACGGCTTACCTTCTCTGAACTCCATTTTCCTCTTGTGTAAAATGAAGGTAATAATAGAACCTGATAAGGTTTAAATGAGGATCAAATAATTAATGCCTTTAAAGTATAACTCAAGGTCTAACATATAGAACTTAATAAATATTATTAATAATTATTATTATAGCATCCTCTGTTGGTCTGATTTGAATTGTGACAAGCAATACCCCTGGCATACCTGAAAAACTAATCTCTGTGGGAATTAAATGGTGTTTCATGTCCAACACAGTAGATATACAATATCTTTTTTATTGCTAGGTATGTGAAAAATGGAATTTAATAGAAGTCTAGTATGTCAGAACTGAAAGAGTCCTTAGAGATATTTAAACAAACTCTATGCCTTAGCTCAGGTCCTCTGGAAAGCAGAGCCTGAGGCAGGGATATAGTACTGTGACTTTACTTGGGAGGTGCAAACTCAGGGTGGTTAGGGTGGAGAAAAGATTCAGAAGTGAGACAAGGGAAGATGCAGGGGCTCCCACGCAGGTAACCACGATCCAACTACTCAAAGAGGCGCCAAAGAAACACAGTAGGTCTCTCGGCAGGCATGCTTTCTCAGCACATGGAAATTCCCTGGAAGGTTTCCAAAGAGAAACCACACTTCACAGAAGTCCAGAGAGGGGGAAAGTAGGGCACGTGTATCTGTCATTTTCTCTCCTGTGGTCAAGACTCACCCCATGGCAAACAAACTCCCCTGCACTTCCAGCGCGTGTCATCCATCACCATGGTGGTTATTCAGGAAAACATCACACATCCTGCCTTGTGGTCTTTCATCCAAGCCCAGAACTGAATGGGCAGCTTAGTGTAGATGGAATACCAACCAGGGAAGAAAAAGAAGGTGTGTAAGACTCATGTTCTCTTAGGCTGGGCACCTGCAGAAGCAGACCCTGAGTCTAAGATTTGAGTACAAGAGGTTTGGGGGGGAATGGAATCCAGGAAGCAGGGGTAGAAGAGTAGAGAGGGGAGACAGGGGAGGAAGCCAATACATGGTGTGGCGATGGGGAGGCTACTGTTGTAGGCATCTGGGGCTCAATCCTAGTGGTGACATCTAGGAGACAATACGAAACTCATTTCAGGTTTGTCCCATGCGAGGTGAGGAAGCTGAGATAGCTACCTCCAACCATTTGTCATTGGCTGTCATTGGTTGAGGGCTGCTCCCGGGGACATTAACTTCCATGACCCCTCCCCCCAAGAGAAAGGAGGAGAGTCCCAGCTGCTGACAGTAGGATGCCTTTGGCATGTCCTGGAACAGTGAAGGCAGTATCTGCTACATCAGGGGTCAGCAAACTATTTCTTAAAGAGCCAGAGAGTAAATATATGAGATTTACGGGCCATGTTGTTTCTGTCACAACTAGTCCACTCTGCTGTTGTAGCTCAGCCACAGATAATATGTAAACAAATGGGATTGGGGCTTTGTCCCAATAAAACATTATTTAACAAAACAGGCAGCCAACCTGCAGGCCATAGTTTGCAGACCTCTTTTCTACGTGTATGAAGTATCCCATTTTGCAGACAGAGAAACTAAGACCCAGTAGAGAAAAAGTAACTGGTTATAAAGGAGCCAGAGTCACATCTCTTAACCTTCTGCCCAATATTTTCTCCACTATATCTTGTTACCTCTTTACTGGGGCCTTGGTATGATTTCTAGGCAGCCAGAATTCTTCCAGGGAGAGTCTGTGTAACCCATAAGTCTTAAATGGCAGCGGTTTGTTTCCTCTTCGTGGCCAGAGAGGCCTCAGGGACTGAAGCCTGGCAGCTTTCCGGGGTCGTTCAGAGCAACTTCTGGGAGCCTCCCTGTGCCAGGCCCTCTTCCATCAGGCTCTGCCTTGGCTGCTTTGACAGAGCGTCTCCCGGCAGCGGCCACAAAGCGCAGAGTGAAGAAGCAGTTAGAACTTTGGAGCCTGTAAAAAAATCTAAAAATATCCAGGAATGTGTGCACACATGTGGCCCTTCTGTGACCAAAACATCTGGGGAGAAGATCAAATGCTCCTACTTTAATTTGCGTAAAATTCTGCAAGGACTTGGGAAGGGAAGGGAAGTTGCAAGTCGTTGACTTCACTGGGGGGAAGGACGTCACAAGAGTTTTGTTTTTTTAAGACAGAATAAGTTATGCGCATGCAGAATCCTCCCCTGGGGGAAGTCCTGGACCTGGTTTCCTTGGGATTCTGAGGATTGTTTCTCATAAGGGGGCGGAAAGTTCATTGGCTACAGGCTTGAATTCCTGATTTGATGACATTTAAAAAAAAAAAAAAGATAAAAATAAGAAGTCCGTCGATCAGAACATTAGGAGTGGATGATAATGTAGTGAATCATTAAATGTCAGAATTGTAGAAGGCCTAGTGTGAGCCGTGCATTTGTCATATGAGGAAACTGAGACTAAAGAGAGAGCTTTCCTGATATTCCATGGAGTGCGGCAGAGACAGGGCTGAAATGCATGTGTCCCGACTCCCAGACCAGTAATGCATTGGGTTGAAGAGTTGGAGGAAAGGATCAATCCTGGTTCCACTACTTCTAAGCCCTATAACCTTATCTATACACTACAGACGATATTGGTTGGTTTTGTCTGTAAGAAGCCAGGACTGGAACCTCTGGATCTTGTGCTGTCACCTATGGAGTCCTTGAAGGGTGAGCCAAGGCAGGTAGATATCCACTCTTTTCATTACTAATCACGGCCTCAAGCCCTAATAGAACATCCTGGCAATTTGGACTGGCTAATGTGTGAGCCTAGAATTCCATTCAGCCGCTGGCTTGAATCCTTGGCCAGAAACAGGCTAACTGGCCTGTAGGGTACCCTTTCCTCAGGCTGTGCCCCAACTCTGGAGCAGGGAAAGCTAGCCACTCCCTAAAGCTTAAGGCAGGCTGACGAAGCCACCCACCCACACTCTCTCCAATTGCTTGCCACACTGTGGTTTCCACTAGTCTGTGGAGGACAAGCAGTGGCTTCTTAGACACTCCTCACTTAGGAGATGGAGACAAAGCCTCGAAGTAGGATCCTTAAAAAATACGGTGCAAAGAGAGGAGGGTCTAAGCAGAGCCTGCTACTCAGACAACAGAATTTTTCAATTTGCCCGCCATCCTGGAAAACTATAATCCAAGCATGTCCTTAATTTGATCTCCACCAGACTCGAGACCTAGTGTGCCCTCTAGAGGCCAACCTTTTTGTTTAGCTCCAATTAGTGCAATGGGCTCAAGGACCAGACCTATCAGACACACAGATGTCCCCCGCAAGAGAGATAATCATGAATTACCACAACAGTCCTAGTAGTATCTTGGCAATGCTGTTTCTCTAATCCTTTCCACTGCTCTTACGTCCCACTTGGTCCTACATGGGACCACTGAGATGAGAGGTTCATACTCCCAAGGTCTTTACAAATGCCTCTCTCATGCTGCCCCACACTCTCCACACTAAGCTGAAAAGTCATGTTCTCTCACTTTAACCACCTGATTAACAAGCTGAAGGCTACATATGGACATCCAAAAGCAACAAACCATGATCACAACAGACAAGCCCACATTTGCCACCACACTATAAGTCATCATTGCATCCCCTCATATTTTAATCAGTACCCCATTGCCACAGAGAGAAACATTCTCCAATTATATCAAAAGCTCCTTTTGTACCTTGATTCTAGCTGTGGGAGCCACGGGAACTGCAGGAGCTGGGATGGAAACCGGGTTTCTTCTTCGGTAGCTGCAGGCAGGCATCTTCTGCTGCAGTAAAACTTTCATTCATCCTGAGTTGGGTCCATCCATAACTAGCTCTCTCACGTGTCCCACTTCTTCAACAAGACTAATTGCTGTGCCAGGACTCACTTGCAGCATCTGCAAAACACAAACTTATCTCAAAGCCAAATGCCAACAACATATGCTCGCTTCCAGGAGATAAAGACCTGGGACTAAATGAGATTAAAAGAACCCTCCTTAGAGTCCACCTCTGGGGACTGAGGAACATCCAACTGGCAGAGATCAGCTTCATCTTATCTCCATTTCTGGGGCTCTCCTGTTTTACATATTGGGAGGTCACGTGCTGTATTATTATTTTTTAAATGGATCCCAGGGTATTCTTCATTTGGGAAGTAGGGAAATGGGACCAGAGAGCTATTGTATTTGGTTTGCTTCTAGTCTAGATATTAGGCTGGAGGGTAACTGTGAAGTCACATTAATCCTGAGATATGCTTCTGATTTCTACATTCTCTGGGTGTGGGACTGATCTTATGCTCTTCTTAGAGGTACTTTTGAATAAGTGACCTGACATCCAGGTTGGCTTAGGAAAGTCCAAGTTTATGCCTATTGTCCTGACTTCCTGTCTGGTTTGGCATTTATTCAGGATGTTATTAATATTGGGGGGGCGGGCAGGGGAGTGTTACTTCATTCTTCCATGCATGCTGTATGAACCTGTCTGGTGAGCTTGACTGTACAAAATGACTTTCTATAAGGAAGATGGAATAGGTGAGATTATGTTGCCTAACTTAGCAGGTAACCATGAGGAAAACAGGCTGAGCTGCCCATTCATTGCTCCCAGGTCTAGACATAAGAGAAGAGGCAAGGGTTGGAGAAGAGGCCTCGTAAAGAGTCAGGCAGGACTTTTCTGATACTCTTGTTTTTTCTGGCCTAGAGCCACATCCCTAAGTTAAAGAGACACCCAAAATATGGGGGTATGTTGGCTGAAAGCCCCAACTTCTGGGGAGGAAAGAAAGCACCTTCTCACACACCCTACCCACAGCAGGAGTTTTCTGACATGGGGAACAGGCGCTGCTCTACTGAGGTGCTAAGATAATGATGGTGAAAGGATTTTAAACACTCACCATTTCCTGTCATCTAATATAACTGCTTAAGGCATCATGTTGAGAAAGATTCTAGGTTTGGCAAGAATGAGAGCCGTCACTGATTGGGATGTTGGCCATGATTCAGGAGCAGGGAGCATCTGCACACATCTCAGTAATTTGCCATTTCTGTACTAACAAGAAAAGCTTTCAAAAGGAGGAACAAAGAACTTAAAACATTATTCCTTCCACATGGCATGCCCTATTGGATCCTTTTCCTTTTTGGATTGATTATGTCTATAACTTTGGTTGGCCAAGAAGGTCTGGAAGCTGTTCTAGCTTATGAGACTGCTGTCTCCTACCATTAATTTTGTAAGGGTGGGTAGGGTGGGAGATATAAGCCCTATTGCACTAGATCTTAGGAAGACACTCTTTCCCTTTATGCTCTTTCCCTTGGGTGTGTTCTTTCTTCTTTCTGCTCGTGAGAATGATAGCTCTTAGAATGAGCTAGGATGGTTTTTCATGTAGGACTTCGTCCATCCAGGAGCAGAAAATTGGTCCTTAGACATAGTCTAGCCTATCTCACCAGGGTGGGAAGAGTTGGTACCAAAGCTCCCTTTGTAGTTATAAACATATTTCCTCTGACTAGCTTTGTCCATTTTTACCTTGCTCATGGAGCTAGCAGGACTGGTGTCAGACTGAGGTGGACAGTTGATCAAGGACCCATAGGTTTGAGATCTCAGCAAAATATCTTGCCATCTTATTACTATCACCAATAATACATATTTTCCTAGAGATGGAGGGATTAAAGACAATGCGTATAAAATGCCTGGGACTCAGGTAACTGCCATGTAGTTAACTATTACTATTATCATTATAATAATGACAAATGTCACTTGAAGGCCAAATCTTTCCTTACCTGATTTGATTTTTGGCCAAAGTAATAAGTACTAGAAAGTACCAGACAGGAAGGTAACTTTCTTGAGAAAATATCTGGACAACAGCAGGCAGTGCATATGTCCTCTAAAGATCCGTTAGTAAGAAATTCAATACAAATTCCATCCTAAACCCCAATGTTCAAGTGAGTGCTTTGAAACATAAATGGAAAGTTTGATGTTCGCCACTTTGCCTCCTAGGATTTGTACTTTGTGAGGTTTTCATTATTTCTTTCTTTACAAATATTCAGGAGGTCCTGGGTGAGCTTCTCCAGATAATGCTTGCTCATCAGTTGGCTGGGTTTAAGATGTACACAGACTCCAGATGTGGTGTATCCAACCATTAGGAAATCTTGAGGCTTTTTGGCAAGCTATCTTCAGGATGGTTAGAAATTAGGCAATGGGTATGCTTCCTAGCTCCTCCCATGAAAATGGCCACCTTACCATTACAGTGGAACAGTGTGGATGAGATAGCTCTTGGGAAGTGACTGGTTCACATCATTAAAAACAACTAAAAATATAGGATTTGCAGATTTTGGTAAGTTAGGTTTATACATTGGCTATTGGTAGGAAAGGGGAAAAAAACTCTGTGTTGTGAGTGTGTACATTTTCAAGATATGCCAATAAAGATGCTGAAGACCCTGTTTTCCAAGGAAAACTTCAGTAGATAAGAAAGCTGGGGGTGCTGGCTAGGCCCTGAGCCATGTAAATAAATGTTGGGCCAAAGATGTTAAAGGGCTTCTGCTTTACAAGGAGGGGAGGAACTCAGAAATGGAGGGCCCCAAAACATGGATGATGTCATGATATGAGGCCAGCAAAGCATCTGGTAGCTAGGAAAGGAGGCTGAGAAGGTGCAATGTGAGCCCAAGGATGCACTGTGTAAGTTTAAGGTTAATTTATGTGAGCTGAAGGGGTATAGAGTGTCAATGTCTGCTATATCAGAAGTTATAAGTTTGGAAGGTGATATGAAAATGGGATTTGGCCAGGGGAACCAGATATACCTCCAAATTTTGCCTTGGCCCAATTACTTTCTTCCTTGAGTCCAAGGAAGACAGACCTGCTCAAGAGCACCAAAATATGACATTATTGGCCAAGACGTTAGCACTAAAATCAATTATAGAATTCCAGTAAACTAGGCTAGACAAAGGGATCCCTTTTTCTAATCAGAACAAGCCATATGATTAGTTAATATCCACTGTATCTAGGGAATTATCCCATCTGAAGCAGACATACCTGGGATTGCTGGTATTTGTGTCAAACTTGGCTGTCCCTCTCTCAGGATTCTTCCCACTCTGGGTCCATCCAGCATCTGGGTCTGCTACTGCTCACCAGGGGGAAAACTGAAAAACACAGAGAAGAAGCTAAAGGGAGAAAGATTTTAGCTGGTTGAGGAAGAACTTTCTAATAGTCAAGCTCTCATGGTGGAAAGACTGCCTCAGAAGATGGTAAGCTCTCTGTCTCTGGAGGGAGACTACCCAAGATAGATCAACTTTTATTGGAAATGCTGTAGAAGAGTTTATAGTCTCAAAAGAGGATAGACCCACTAGGTCCCTTTCCATCTTTAGAATTATGATTCTGCATCACTTCATTCCAGGCCTCATCTTTAAAATAACTCCTGAGGTCCATTCCTGCTCTGTAATAATGATAGAGCCTTAATGTTGCCACATATTTTGGTTCTTTGTAGGTGAAGAGAACAGAATAAATAAAAGCATGACAAACAAAAGCTTAGGGAATTCACCACCACTAGACCTGTCTTACAAGAAATACTAAAGGGAGTTCTTCAAGCTGAAATGAAAGAACACTAATTAACAACATAAAAACATATGAATGGGGCTTCCCTGGTGGCGCAGTGGTTGAGAATCTGCCTGCCAATGCAGGGGACACGGGTTCGAGCCCTGGTCTGGGAGGATCCCACATGCCGCGGAGCAACTAGGCCCGTGAGCCACAACTACTGAGCCTGCGCGTCTGGAGCCTGTGCTCCGCAACAAGAGAGGCTGCGATAGTGAGAGGCCCGCCCACCATGATGAGGAGTGGCCCCTGCTTGCCGCAACTAGAGAAAGCCCTCACACAGAAATGAAGACCCAACACAGCCAAAAATAAAATAAATAAATTAATTAATTTTAAAAAAACATGAATGTAGGGACTTCCCTGGCAGTCCAGTGATAAAGACTTTGCCTTCCAATGCAGAGAGTGCAGGTTCGATCCCTGGTCGGGGAGATAAGATCCCACAGGTTTCATGGCCAAAAAACCAAAACATAAAACAGAAGCAATATTGTAACAAATTCAATAAAGACTTTAAAAATGGTCCACCTCAAAAAATCTTTTAAAACAAACAAACATAGAATGTGTAAAACTCACTGGTAAAGGTAAATATATAATCAAAGTCAGAATTCTCTAATATTGTAATGATGGTCCATAAATCACTTTCAACTCTAGTATAAAAGTTTAAAAAGTATTAAAATAACTATAACTACAATAATTTGTTATTGCATACACAATATAAAAAGACATAAATTTTAACATCAATAATCTAAAATTTGAGGGGGCAGAGAAATAAAAATATAGAGTTTCTGTATGCAAAGTTAAGTTGTTCTCAGCTTAAAGCAGGATAACCATAAGATATTTTATGTAATTCTCATGGTAACCATAAAGGAAAAGCCTGTAGTAGATACATAAAAGATTAAGAGAAAGGAATCAAAACATACCACTACAAAAAGTCATCAAATTACAAAGGAAAACAGCAAAAGAGGAAGAAAGAAACAAAGAAACTACAAAACAGTCAGAAAACAATGAACAAAATTGTAATAGTAGGTCCTACCTATCAATAATTATTTTAAACATAAATGGTCTGAATTCTCCAGGCAAAAGACACAGAATGGCCAAATGGATAAAAAACAAGAGCCAATGGTGTGTTGCCTATAATAAACTCACTGTAGCTTTAGGGACACATACAGGTGAAGGGATGGAAGAGATATTCCAAGCAAGTGGGAACCAAAATAGATCAGAAATAGATATACTTATATCAGACAAAATAGTCTGATATAGTATAGTCAAAATAGTCAAAAATGGTCATGAGACCAAAAAAAGTCATTATACAGTTGACCTTTGAACAACGTGGGTTTGGACTGAATGGGTCCACTTATATGTGAATTTCTTTCACTAAATACACTACAGTACTACATGATCTACAGTTGGTTGAATCTGTGGATGCAGAAATGCGGATATGGAGGGCTTACTGTAAAGTTATATGTGGATTCTCAATGGCAAGAGGGTTGGTGCCCCTAACACCTGCATTGTTCAAGGGTCAGTTGTATAATAACAAAGGGTCCAATTCATGAAAAGGATATAACAACTGTAAATATTTATGTCACCCAACATCAGATCACCTAAATATGTAAGGCAAATATTAACAGAACCGAAAGGAGAAATAAAAAAACAATACAATAATAATAGGGGACTTTATTATACCACTTGCAACAATAGATAGATAATCCAGAAGAAAACTAATAAGAAAACAGCAGATTTAAACAATGCTATAGACCATATGAGCCTAACAGACATATATAGATAGCATACACATGATTTTTAAGGGCACACTGAATATTCTCCAGGATAGAGCACATATTAGGCTACAAAATAAGTCTTTACAAATTCAAGAAGATTGAAATCATATCATGTATCTTTTCTAATCACAATGGTATGAATCAATAACAGGAGGAAAATTGGAAAATTCACAATACATGGAAATTAAACAACATACTCCTAAACAACCAATGGGTTAAAAAAGAAATCAAACGGAAATCAAAAAATATCTTGAGACAAAAATGGAAACACAGCATACCAAAGTTTATGGGATGCAGCAAACACACTTCTAAAAGGAAAACTTATAAATACCTACATTAAGAAAAAAAAAATCTCAAATAAATAACCTAAATTTACACCTCAAGGAACTAGAAAAAGAAGACCAAATTAAGCCCAAAGTTAATAGAAGGAAGGAAATAATAAAGATAAGAGCAGAAATAAGTGAAATGGAGAGCAGAAGAACAGTAGAAAAGATCCATGAAATTTAAGAGTTTGTTTTTAAAAGATAATAAAAACTACCAAACCTTTACCTAGAATAAGAAAAAAAAGAGAAGTGATCCAAATAAATAAAATTATAAATTAAAGAGAAGACTTACAACTGATACCACAGATGTACAAAGGATCATAAGAAACTACTATAAATAACTATACACCAACAAATCAGATAATCTAGAAGAGATGATGCTTAAATTCCTGGAAACATACCATGTACTGAGATTGAATTATGAAGAAATAGAAAATCTGAACAGGCCAATAAAAGTAAGGAGATTGAATTAGTAATCAGAAACCTCCCAACCTCCCAGCAGAAACCAGATAGCCTCACTGGTGAATTCTAAAGAATTCAAACATTTAAACAAGAATTAATGCCAATTTTTCTCAAACTCTTCCAAAATTGAAGAGGAGGAAACATTTCCAAACTCATTTTATGAGGCTAGTATCATTCTGATACCAAAGCCAGATAAGGACTCTATAAGAAAAGAAAATTACAGGCTAATAAACCTGATGAACATGATGTAAAAATTCTCAACTGAACTCTAGCAAACTGAATTCAACAGCACATTAAAAGGATTATGATCAAATGGAACTTATCCCTAGGATGTAAGAACATTTCCACATATACATATTAATATATATGATACATCATATCAACAAAATGAAGGATAAAAATCATATGATCATCTCAATAGATGCAGAAAAAGCATTTGACAAAATTCAACATTCTTTCATGATAAAAACTCTCAACAAATTAGATATAGAAGTAATATACTTCCACATAATAAAGGCCATATATGACAAGCCCACAGCTAATATCATACTCAACAATGAAAAGCTGAAAGCGCTTTCTCTAAGATCAGGAACTGGACAAGGGTGCCCACTCTCACCACTTCTATTCAACTTGGTACTGGAAGTCCTAGCCAGATCAATTACGCAAGAAAAAGAAGTAAAAGATATCCGAATTGGAAAAGAAGACGTAAAATTTTCTGTTTGCAGATGACATGATCTCATATGTAGAAAACTCTAAAGACTCCACCAAAAAAGTATTAGACTTGGGCTTCCCTGGTGGCGCAGTGGTTGAGAATCTGCCTGCTAATGCAGGGGACACAGGTTCGAGCCCTGGTCTGGGAAGATCCCACATGCCGCGGAGCAACTAGGCCCGTGAGCCACAACTACTGAGCCTGCGCGTCTGGAGCCTGTGTTCCGCAACAAGAGAGAGGCCACGATAGTGAGAGGCCCGCGCACCGTGATGAAGAGTGGCCCCCACTTGCCGCAACTAGAGGAAGCCCTCGCACAGAAACAAAGACCCAGCACAGCCAAAAATAAATAAATAAATAAATAAATAATAATTTTTTAAAAAAGTATTAGACTTATAAACAAATTCAGTAAAGTTTCAGGATAAAAAATCAACATGCAAAAATCAGTTGCACTTCTATACACTAACAACAAACTATCTGAAAAGCAAATAGAGAAAAAATCTCATTTAAAGTAAAATACTTATGAATAATCTTAATCAAGAAGGTGAAAGATCTGATGAAAAAATTAAAGAAGACACAAATGGAAAGTTATCCTATGTTCATGGACTGGAAGAATTAACATTATTAAAATGCCCATACTACCCAAAGCAATCTAGATTCAATGCAATCCCTATCAATATTCCAGTGACATTTTTCATAGGAATAGAAAAAACAATCCTAAAATTCATATGGAACCACAGAAGGCCCAGATAGCCAAAGCAATCTTGAGGAGAAAGAATGAAACTGTTGGTATTACACTTCCTGATTTCAAACTATATTTCAAAGCTACGGTAATCAAAATATCATACTGGTGTAAAAACAGACACAGACCAATGGAACATAATTGAGAGCCCAGAAAAATATCCACATGTATGTGGTCAGCTAATGTTTGACAAGACACCAAAAATATACAATGCGGGAGGGATAGCCTCTTCTATAAATAGTGCTTGGAAAACTGGATATTCACACGCAAAAGAATAAAACTGAATCCCTAAGTTACAGACCTCAGATGGATTAAAGACTTAAATGTAAGAGACCATAAGACTCCTGGAAGAGGGACTTCCCTGGTGGTCCAGTGGGTAAGACTCCACGCTCCCAATTCAGGAGGCCTGGTTCAATCCCTGGTCAGGGAGCTGGATCCCACATGCATGCCACAACTAAGAGTTCACATGCTGCAACTAAGAAGTCCACATGCTGCAACTAAGAAGTCGCATGCTGCAACTAAAAGATCCCGCATGCCGCAATGAAGATCCTGCATGCCGCAACAAAGACCTGGCACAGCCTAAATAAATAAATAAATATAAATCTTAAAAAAAAAATACTCCTGGAAGAAAACATAGAAGAAAAGCTCCTTGACATTGGTCTTAGCAATAGTTTTTTGGATATGACATCAAAAGCAGAAGCAACACAAGCAAAAGTAAACAGTGGGACTACATGAAAAAATAAAGCTTCTGTACAGCAAAGGAAAAATTAATGAAATGAGAAGGCAACCTAAAGAATGGGAAAAATATTTGCAAAACATATACCTGATAAAGGATTTATATCCAAAATATAGGACTTCCCTGGTGGCGCAGTGGTTAAGAGTACACCTGCCAATGCAGGGGGCACAGGTTTGATCCCTGGTCTGAGAAGATCCCACATGCCCTGGAGCAACTAAGCCCATGCGCCACAACTACTGAGCCGTCATGCCACCACTACTGAAGCCCACGCATCTAAAGCCCGTGCTCCGCAATGAGAAGCCACTGCAATGAGAAGCCCACGCACTGCAACAAAGAGTAGCCCCTGCTCTCCACAACTAGAGAAAGCCCAAGCACAGCAACGAAGACCCAGCACAGCCAAAAAAAAAAGTATATATATATATATTATATATATATATATATATATAATATATATATATATATATATATATAATATATATATATGTAAGGAACTCATACAACTCAATAAATAAAAAACAAATCCAATTTTAAAAATAGGCAAAAGACCTGAATAGACATTTGTCCAAGAAGATTTCTTAATGCCCAATAGGTACATGAAAATGTGCTCAACATCACTAATCATCAGGAAATGAACATCAAAACCACAAGATATCCCCTCACACCTGTTAGAATGGCCATTAACAGAAAGAGATAACAAGCGTTGGCAAGGATGTGGCAAAAAGGAAACCCTTGCATGCTGTTGGTGGTTATGTAAACTGGTACAGCAATTAAGGAAAACAGTATGGAAGTTCTTCAAGAAATTAAAAATAGAACTACCATGTGATCCAGCAATCCCACTTCTGGGTAAATAGCTGTAGGAAACAAAATCACTATCTTGAAGAGATGTCTATACTCTCAAGTTCATTGCAGCATTATTCACATGAACCAAGATATGGAAATCAGGAGATGAATGGATAAAGTAGATGTGCTGTATGCATATACAATGGAATATTATTCAGTCTTAAAAAAAAAAAGAAGGAAATCCTACCATTTGAGACAACATGGATGAACCCGGAGGAGATTATGCTAAGTGAAATAAGTCAGGCAAAAAACAAAAAATACTGTATGGTCTCACTTATATGTGGAATCTAAAAAAGTTGAACTCATAGAATCAGAGTAGAATGGTGGTTCCCGGGGCCGGGGCAATGGGAGAAATGGAGAGATGTTGGTCAAAGGGTACAAACTTTCAGTTATAAAATAAAAAAGTTCGGAGGATCTAATATACAGTATGGTGACTGTAGGTAACAATACTGTGTTTTGCATACTTGAAATTTTCTGAGTCGATCTTAAATGTTCTCAACACCAAAAGAAAAAAAAAAAAAAAAAATGGAAGCTATCTGAGGTGATGGTTGTGTTAAGTAACTTTATTGTGGTAATCATCACACTACATATAATATATATAATTTTTTAAAAGCATGATACATTTACTACTAGTGCTGGTATTCCACTTTAAGGCGAACCACTGGATTGGCCAATAAGGGAAAATTACAGGAGAAAGTAAAATAGCAGACTTGCATTGTCAGTATCAGAGATAAATATGAGGTCATTAATGTTTTCAAGAATAAACCTATGTGTATCTGCATGTATCACTCATTCTGCCTAATGTTTTACCTACTCCTGCCTCTCCCTTCAGAAATAGTTTGCCTTCACGTGGTATGTAATCCAGTTTCCCAGCCAGCTTTAGGAGATGCCAAATATTTAATGATACCCCACCTACAAACAATAAATACATCTGAGTCACTCAGACTCCTGGGGAAAGGGATGTTGAAAATTTGATGAAAGGGATTAATAAATTATAACCAGGCTATTAAGATGTGAATCACTAAAGACTCCTGACACTCTTTTCTTTTCTCTAATTAGAATTAAGAAACAAATAAACAGACTCACCTCCCTGTGCTCAGATTTCCTCCCCTTCCTTTCTGAGGCCAATTGGTTGGTCTAGTTCATGGACTTTCATTTAGACATTAAGATGGCTTTAACTGGTCAGCAGTAATGGTTTGACATTTCCAAGGCTGTGCACTGGTGCTCTAAATCAGATGCTGTGACCATATTGGTGAGATGCCAGTCCCACAGCTGGGAACAGGGAAGGCCCAATTTACAGTCCATGGGGTTTCTTCGCAATCAAAGTGCTCCTGCCGATGGATTTCAGGACCTGCTTCAAGCTGTCGTAGACCGAAGCTTTCTGGAAGGAACCTTAGATGATCTCATCCCACCCCTTTTTGTATAAGCAGAAACTTACAAAAGTTTGAAACTTCTCTCAAAGGAGAGGGAGCAGGTTGCCCAAAGTTACACAACTTTTGATAGCAAGCCTCACACAAGAACCTAGGTCTCCTGACCCCTGGACTGCTGCTGCTCTTTCTACATCTATTTCTACACATATTACAGGGGCCCGAATCCAACAGCTCTTTACGCCCCTATCCAATCACTAGACCACCTCTACGACACAGTGTCAGAGGACAGCTACAAGCCTCAGGTATCCGAAGACAATCCCAGCACCTCACTGTGGGTGAAAGGTCCGTGGCTCCTCCCTCTGAATACCTGATGTGGAGCCCTGATGTCACACTCTTTCGGTGTGGGTGCAGACACTGACTGACTCTCTTTCTCACCTTTGCATCCCAGAGCCTGGACCAATGCCCAATAAAGAAGTCCTCAGGGGTAAAAATTGTTTAAATGAATGAATCATGAGAGTTTATCTAATTTCAGAACTTCTGTCTTTTTTTTTTTCTTGAGTGCACAGTGACTCAATGCCAAGATTGGTTAAAAATGCATTTTCTTCCAATATGTCATGGATTCTCCTTCAAGACAAATCTTCAATAAACCTTTGGTCAGATTTACTACATTCTGGGTGCTAGGTAGAAAAAGAAAGTAAACACAGCCCCCATCTTCAGGGGCTCACAGTCTAGTGAGGGAGACCAATGTCTAGACGGTTGTGATCCGGGATGAAGGTACACCATGAGAGGGTGAATCATGGAGGGACGTGCAGACCCGAGGCAGGGGCAGAAGTGACAACTGAGCTGAGTGTTGAAGGATAAGTCAATTGGGGAGATGACAAGGAAGGGTGTTTCAGACGGAAGGAACAACATGTACAAAACCGTGGGATGAGATGGCATGAGAAAGAATGGCCAAAGATGTAGGAAGAAGGAAATTGGCAAATTTTAAGATGTTATACAAAAGAAATTTAAATTTGTTTCTCTGCTTGTTTGCTTTCCCAGAAGAGGTCATTGTTGAATAGAGGAAGAAGCATTGGATTTGGAACACGAATAGCTCAAAAAAATAATGAGTCCATTTATAGTTGCTGAGTTTATATTGTACATGCCAGGCTCAATTACACAGTTAGCACATGATGGAGGATATATTACACCTCCCCATTTACAACCGGGGAAACTGATGCTCAGTGAGTACTAGCAGGACTGTTTTCCTTTTCGGTCCTGTTTGTTGAGACCCTGGGGTGTACCATAATCCACCACCTCAGATACAGTGCAAGGCTACATTATCCCTGTCTTGATAGGAAGTTTCCTTCTGCCATAAAGAGCTGCAATCCCTACTTCTCCCCTGAACTACCCGCATGATGACTCCTGCCAGAGCACTCAGGAATATCCCAGAACCTTCCAAAGCATGGGAAAACGCTGCTCTGACCACACTTCTGCTCACGCGCCTCTCAGCAAACTTCCCTCACAGGCCTGGAAGTGTGCCCCCTCAGGGTATGCGTGGGTGTGGGGTATTGCCCAGTCGCTCCCCTTTTCTCAAGTACTTGCTCCCCTTGTCCCAGCAACTCATGTCCTCTTCGTATACTCCCATTCATTCAGAGCTTCCCCCCACTCGGAGTCACAGTTACTGCATCAAACTTACAGCCTAGCACAGTGGCATCTTTTCCCAGGAGGCCCCTTTCCCTCACACACACAGTCACTCCCTCTGGGCGTGCCCTGCCCTTGGGGGCTTCCCTGCCATTTGTCAGAGCTCAGTTTATTCTGCATTCCACAAAAGATTGAGAATCCTAGAAGACAAGGACTCTTTGGACACTTTTGTACCAATTGAGTAAGCGGTTGGCCTCCCAGGCATAAATGGGATGAATCCCAGAGGAGAGTCAAGCCCTGACTCTGTCCCTTCTTGGGGCCAGGCTGTGTTAGAAGCTGGTGAAATAGGGTCCTTGCCTCACCCGGTCACCATGCAGGTTGAATGAGGCAGGCAGGTGCACCTGGGTAGGCGTCTTGCTCTGATAAACGTCTAGAGGTTCCCTGGCTCATTCTCACCTCCAGCCCAGCATTGAGCCGGGAGACGTTGATGGAATGTGACCAGTGTTCTTGATCAGCCGCACTGACCTGCTCAGTCCATGCATGTATGTCCCCAGTGCATCCTGCAGAAAGCACTTGTCATTTCTAGGAAGCGGAAAGCACCACTCCCTATTTTCTGCATATTTATTTTCTCCCCTCTAATTATATTCCTTTGGCCCGTTTAATGATATTTTGCCCGAGAGTGGAGTAAGACGTGTGTATTCATATTTCCGTCTTGAACCCCATTGAAGCTTTTAAATAGGTAGATTTCTTTCAAGAAGCATTTCTGACTGAAGAATGCTCAATACTATGACCCTTTCAGTGCTAATTGGCTCATTCTCTCATCATTGGGTTTGAATCTCAGCTCCTCCAATTACTACTATCTGTTTGATTTTGAACCAATGACTTAACCTAAGTCAGTTTTCTCATCTGTAAGATGGGAGTGATGACACCTTTTCTGCAGCATGGTTGTAAACTTGAGAAATAATTACAAATTGCTCATAACAGGCACTCGATAAATCACTGCCCTACTGTGTTGAGGAGAGGTTTAATGTGTTCTCTACATAGACCTTTCCTTCTATACTATCTTTCTAATCCTCTGGAGAAGAATGGTCAAAACGCCACATATCCCAGAAATAAGTCAACTAATACTGAAAAGTGCCTATTGGATTGGAAACTGGACTTTTCTTTTTAACCTTAGTAAAATCAGTTTCACTGAAAAGATTGGATAACAAGTCATAATGAGTTGTGACGTAAACTTGCCACGACTTACTCGTCCCCTCCATCCTCTGTACCAGTGTGTCCACATCAAATCTCCAAACTCAAATATCAGATAGTGGTCTCCTGGCAAAGATATCAGGCAGAGCTCATATCTCCCAAGTCCCAACCACCACCAGGCCAGAAATGATAATCACTTAAGAATGTTAATTGAATGCTATAATTACAGTCAGTGCATAATAGGCATTTTGCACTGATGTTGTGCACTGCCAAGAAAATATTTACTTGGCTAACTCAAGTCCATGACCAAGTCTATTTTTTTCACAACAGAAATAATGCTTTAATTTGGCATCACCAGACACACCAGAGTGAAGCATCTTGGATATTTCAAACATAATCAAGATGTCTCTTAGGCTTTTGCCTCTTTTATAAGTCATATGCCTTCTTTCTTTGCAGGATCTAACCTAAGTCTTATGTGGATTCTTTTGTATTCCTTACTGGCTTTTAATGAGATTAGCTATTTATTGAAGTTTTGTTTGGGGAGGGGCAGGAGAGGTGTGCTGGGGAGGGGGGTGAAACTTTGATTCATGTTTCTTGTCTCAAAACCCCTTTCATCAAATTCACTATTTCCCTTTCACTTGGATGCGTATTTCCCTTCAGATTTTTAGCCAATACTGTTCGTGGAAAGCCTTTTAAGTCACAGGCTCTCTGGCAAATAGCAAATGCTGCCTCCTCAGCCTCCTTCCACCCATCCCACCTTGGGCGTGATCAGAAGTCAGTCTCAGGTTGTGGAAATGGTAGACCCATGAGATTTGCCTTCAGCACCAACTTCCCAATTGTTCCCAGGGATGCATTGGTCCTCTCCAGGGATACTCTTACCCATCTGTGACCCACCCAGCCCTGGACCAGGTCATTCTAACCAAAAGATCCTTTCAGGATGGGAATCCTCACATTTAGGAAATTTCTATCTTGCTCAAGCCCTGAGGCAGTCTCCATTCCTCTCTCATTTTCCTCCAGGTTTCACAGTATTTGGTAGGCATGCTTCATAGTTTGTGACCTTTTCCTTGTTTTATTGAAGAGGAAGGGCTTTTTTCCCTCTTTTAAAAAAATTTGTTGTTGTTTTCAGTGGGTTTTTAAGGAGAGCAAGAACTAAAAGTGCCCTTAGGCTACAACCTTAAGCCAGAGACCTAGATGCCTTTTAAAACCCAACACCTTCACTTATTTCTTATCCTTTTGTATTGTGTGTACTTCGGCAAAGTCTTTCAAAGCATGCTATGGAATAAGGTGAGGGTACATGTACATACATTTTAAAATGCCACGTTCATCCATTTGCCCCTCTCTAAACCTTGATTTCTGTTTATCTCTTTGGAAGTCTTTTCATTCTTTCTTTTCTGTCATTTCTCTCATCCAATCTGGAAACTCTCCTATTCTCTAAAAGAGCTCAAAGAGATATTATTTGGGCCCTCTCCTCTTCTCCTCTAGCCAGAAGAGCAAACTGCACTTGTCAGAGACGTAATTAATTTTGGCCTTCACGGCCAAACTGTATGCCCTAAATCTCTAAAGAATGGTTCCCTCATTGTTCATGCGTCCTGAATCTCTACACAAACCACCAGTAATGTGGCTCCCCTCACAACTCTCAACCACTGCCATGGAAACTGCCTTTTTCTGTTCTTGATTGAAAGGGCTTCTGGGAGAACTGCATGTAGGCACTCCACACCATGCCCCCTCTCTGTAGACCCGCTATATATTACAGAGATGAGCCCCTCGTTAGCTGAAGGGCCCCTCGTTTCTTTCTCCCACATCCCTGTGGGGCCATTGAGCAAGAGAAGTATGGCATAGCAACGTTCTGCTCACCAGAGTTCCCACCTGCTTCCTGCACCTGTTTTCCTGGGTTCCTGATCCAAGGGGAAAGAAAAGATGGTTCAACCTTGCATGTGTGTTTATCCTGCTGGTGGAATGTCATTAAATATGGAAAATCATGCAAATAGAGTTCCAAAGAAATGGATCACTGGATAGAAAATTCCCCCTGGATTCACTGTGTTCACAGCTGGGAAATCTGGTTCCTCAAAAAAGACATTTTCAGGATCCAGAATAATAGGAGGGAGGGATAAAGCCATAACCTCTCACTGGTGTGAACAGAACAGCATGTGTGAGAGCCTAGGTACAATGGCAATAACTTCTGCTGAGGCTGCCATTTACTAAGAACCTCCTATTCACAGCAATTGTGAGAGGAACCTTTTAAAACCTTATCTCATCCAGTCCTCCCAATAATCCTTCCAACAATTACCTCCATTTTATGCATAAAGATATTGAGGATTCTGGTAGAGAATGGAAGGGACCATAGGAGTATTTTTTTAAGAGTGATTACACTGTTGATGATTACTTGTTAAATCAAAAATGTTTTCACATTTGGCTTTGAATAAGTCTTCCAGGAAGCTGCAGATTGAGAGGTGAGGGCTGACCCTGAGCCTATATCTTCAAGCAATTTGAGGTTAGAGATCAATCTCTCCTGAAGTGCTTTTAAGTAAGAGAATAAAGCCTGTATCTCTCCCAGGCCAACATGCCCTCGTCCCAAGGTCAGCCATTGACATGAAAGGTCCACTACACAAGTCACGATATCCAAACACACCATGGCAGTTCCATTTTTGCCACTGCGACTATAAATATGATTAAATAGCACTTTCCAACTATCTCAAAGATCACAAGACTTTTGAACCAGAGGAATCGTAGAGATTCTGATCCCTGCATTTCAAGGAGTTGACAACTGAAGCCTAAGCAGGCAACGTCCTTAACTCAGTTTCCTTTTTTGAACTATGTAAAGACAAAAAGTTAGTATTATGACAAAAAATATTTCCTCCCTGATGTTTTCATAACTCCCTCTAATACTGAATAAAAGTGTAAATAGTACATAAATGCAGCCCCAGGACAGATACCTGCAGTCTGAAGGGAGTGAGGAGAAAGAGGGATTGTTCTGAGAAAGCTGAGGCTGAGTGGAAGAGGCACTGAGGACAGAGTGTTGATGTGGGAAAGTGCAGGGAAAAGCAGAAGTGCTGCACAGTCTAGGGATGCAAGGAAGGACACATTTATATATTCTGCAAATTAAGGTAAAACTATTTCATGGTCACATCCACCAAAAGCAAGAGGTCCAGTATCTTACCCTAATAGCTCCCTCCCCTCCCCTATATTGTATGAAAACTGCAAAAGATTACACATTTTGAAACTCTTCTTGGGTAGGAAAGACCCCCTGTGGCTCTCTTACATGGACACTGGAAATAACCATCCATTCAATATCCCCCACCATCTATCCAGTGCCCCACCATCTATCCAGTGCCCCACCATCTATCCAGTATCCCCCACCATCTATCCAGTGCCCCACCACCTATCCGTGTCCCCCACCATCTAACCAGTGCCCCACCATCTATCCAATATGCTCCACCACCTATCCAGTGTCCCCCACCATCTATCCAGTGCCCCACCATCTATCCAATATGCTCCACCATCTATCCAGTGTCCCCCACCATCTATCCAGTATCCCCCACCACCTATCCGTGTCCCCGACCATCTATCCAGTATCCCCCACCATCTATCCAGTATTCCCCATCATCTATCCAGTGCCCCACCATCTATCCAATATGCTCCACCATCTATCCAGTGTCCCCCACCATCTATCCAGTATCCCCCACCACCTATCCGTGTCCCCGACCATCTATCCAGTGTCCCCCACCATCTATCCAGTATCCCCCACCATCTATCCAGTATTCCCCATCATCTATCCAGTGCCCCACCATCTATCCAATATGCTCCACCATCTATCCTGTGTCCCCCACCATCTATCCAGTGTCCCCCACCATCTATCCAGTGTCCCCCACCATCTATCCAGTATCCCCCACCATCTATCCAGTGTCCCCCACCATCTATCCAGTGCCCCACCATCTATCCAATATGCTCCACCATCTATCCAGTATCCCCCACCATCTATCCAGTGTCCCCCACCATCTGTCCTGTGCCCCCTACCATCCATTCCATGCATCCCTATCTAGTGCTGCTACTATTTCCTGCAGAAAAGTCTTGCAGGCCAAAATGGGCCTTGAAAGGGAGGTCATGACTTTCAGTACCCAATCCTTTTTCACTTACCTTCCAATACCCCATAGCTCCAGAGGTGCAATGCCAGAGCTGGTTCAGGCATGTACCCACTATGAAATCTGCAACCATCTTCCCACGAACCCACCAGGGCTCAGGCTGCTCACCTCTTCAACCCCACTAAACTACAGGGACATTCCACAGTTTTCTCCCTCAGATGTGTTTATTTTATTTTTTTTTTTAATATTTATTTGGCTGCACCGGGTCTTAGTTGTGGCACACGGGATCTTCATTGCAGCATGCGGGATCTTAGTTCCCTGACCAGAGATCGAACCCAGGCCCCCTGTATTGGGAGCATGGAGTCTTAACCGCTGGGCAACCAGGGAAATCCCTGCCACAGATGTGTTTATGAGTTCATCAGAGAAGGCCTGGACCTCAGAAAAATAAAGCCTAACCCAGGTGAAACAGTTTTATTTAGTAGGTTTGGGTTTTTTTAATTAGGTATTTACAGAGTGCCTGGTACATGCCAGGTATTATTCATATGCTATTCAATCCTTACAACAATGCTTTGCTGTAGATAGAGAAGCTTCAGCAGCTTACCCAAGGTCAGTCAGCTAGAGCTGAGACTCAGATTCAAATGGGAATCCTCAGTGTCTGGGGTGTGAAATGGCACATTCCGGCTTTACTGTTGTGAACCACGGAATCATAGAGCTGCAAAGGCAGGCTTCATCTAGACCATTTCCCCTGCCGGTATTTCAATCCCCTCGCTGTGTTCAGCAGAGAAGTGGGACCTCTCATCCTTGGAGGGTCTCCTATGGCACAGACTGAAATCTACCTTCCTTCAGTTTCTCCTAGATATGCTGGCTCTGGCCTTACTTCTTCCTCTTGATAGCATTTCAGAGTTTGAATGAAAGCTCTCCTGTCTTCTTTCCATTACTCTTTTGCAACCTAGTCATCCCCAATTTCTTCTGTTTTTTCATTCATGGCTGATTTCAACCTTCTGCCTTTTATTTCTGGTGTGAAGCGGGGTCCTGAGGGAGTTTTGAAAGAAGTCTCAACTATTGTCAGTGACATTACTGGGCATTTGTGTTGAGTAAATCCTCATCCTATTCTTTGGGAGACTCTACCAGGTGCCAGAAACTTTCAAACACGACTCATAGGTGATTTAGGAACATCCTTGAAAACCCCGCCTGGTGGGTAACGAGATGTTTACCTGTAATTACCTCAGAGCAAAGGTTAAGTACTTTGGAATATTGAAGACATTTTAAAAGATTATTTGCAAAATTTGCAAGAGGGAAAAATATGAGAACATCTGTTCTTTAAAATCACTGTAAAATATTCATGTACAAGTAACTTAAAAAATACTGAGTAGTGAATCTCTTTGGAGTTAATTGGATACGTGAGTTCAGAAAGTCTCAGCTGGGAAGAGAATTTTCCCTCAGAGTCCCTTCCTGTTTTTATCTTACAATTTTCTTTGTAATACTACACCTTTCCTGGGGGGATCATTGCCATGATATTTAAATAGGTTTGTTTTTTTTTTTAATAAGGGTTTTTAAAATAGATCTTTCTTGGCAAATGAGAGAAGCTCTTTTGGAACTGTTCTAGTCTCTGAGATAAACATTATGTAAAAGAATGTTTGTGCCATGAACCCAGATATTCACCTGAAGCACCATCGTGCCCTCTACAGAGCAGTTTAATTTTTATGAATTTCATTCTAGCCTCAAATATAGAAAGGCTCTTGGTTCTTTTAGTTGCAGCATGCAGGATCTAGTTCCCTGACTCAGACCCCTGCATTGGGAGCGCGGAGTCTTAACCGCTGGACCGTCAGGGAAATCCCTCCCACAGATGTGTTTATGAGTTCATCAGAGAAGGCCCAGACCTCAGAAAAACAAAGTCGAACCCAGGTGAAACAGTTTTATTTAGTAGGTTTGGGTTTTTTTAATTAGGCATTTACAGAGTACCTGGTATATGCCAGGTATTATTCATATGCTATTCAGTCCTAAAGGATCTCTGGGCCTCTTTTATATGCGATTCTGGTTGGCAGTGTTTGGACTGGATTCTACTGAAAGATAAACTATGGACCTAACCCACTTCATAAAATTTGTGATGCCCAAATAAGATTGCCAAATTTAGAAAAAAATAAATAATGCCCAGTTAAAGATAAATTTCAGGTAAACAACAATTTTTTAGTTATGTCCTGAAGACTGTATTTCATATGGCATCACTATATCCACATTCAGTGTCAACTGCCCTATGTTAATTTTCCTTAGTGAACTTTAGTGATATCTCCATCATGGAATAGAATAAAAACTGCATCTATTTTTTAAATCTCTATGAAAGACATAACAAATCCTTTCTTGACAAAAGAAATATGTGCCAATTGAGGCATATGGCTAGTCTCACCCAATGTATGTGCCTTGTACAGAATTGGAATCTGGGCCTCCACTCATTTCTTAAGAGCTGATAATTAGGAAAAACTACATATGAGCTCAAAACCAAAAAAAAAAAAAAAAAAAAAAAAAGGTGGGGGGAAGGAAATGATATGCACCTGAGGAATTGTGAAGAGGTCAGGGACCTTGTGCCTTACTGTTGTTTTCCCCTGCATCTAGCACTGTGTCCAAAACACAATAAACACTGTAAAATAATGTGTAGATGAATAAATGAATGAATAACTCATTCTAAAGCCTCTTTCCCAAGCCATTGCTACAAGGTATCTAGGGGCCTTTCACATCTCAGTGATGTGTTAAGCTCCAAAAAGATAAGAAACTAATTAATTAGGCTTTAAAACATGTGGCTATGTGAGTGAATGAGTTTTGACAAGAAACAAATTTCTCTTCCTTAAATGGGACTCTGCTTCTTACCTGAGATAAAGTAGATAAAACAGGCTGAAGTTTGAATGAGAAACCACTTAGCAGTTTCCAGTAGAGGCATTCATGATGAAATAGTCTCAAAAACATTGGACACTACCAATACCCCAACCCTGCCCCATAAATTTCCTATTGAAGAGGACACCCCATGTTGAAATGTTAAAGTGCACAGTAGAAGGCCAGGAATCAGCGAACCTGAATGGAACGAACGTAACAAAGTGGAGGGGGATGGGATGGGATGGGATGGGATGGGATGGGATGGGACAGACAGAAGGAAGGGAACTGAAACACCTAAACTGATGACACCTTAAAGGCACTGTGTCTCTTTAACAGGAGAATTTTGCAATAGAATGTTACAAGTATTTTTGAGATGTCTGTTAAAGTACTGACCAGAAAGTTTGCTCTAAGTAATTGGGCATTAGGGTGGATGTCATTTAACTACTATTAAATGGAGATTTATTTAATATTCTTGTGCAAAGCCTGTGAAACCAAAGATGTTTTATGTTTTGATCACTTCAGCTGAGCGTGCACCGAACTTGTTCCCTCTCCTACCATTCTTTGATCCTTGAATTTTATTTATATCTGATCAATTTCATGAGATAAAACACTAGCTAGAAAAATGCAAGTAACTAATCCATATTTCTTTCCATAAAAGGGGAATTCTTTCCATATAAAAGAAACATAATCCCTATTTTCTATGATTCAGATAAAGGTTTATTTTTATCATGTAAATGCATGTTTTAATAGATTTTTGTTGTTGTTTTGCTTATCCCAATTCACTCTGAAGCTTCTTCAAAAAAACTCAATGTGGATATTTTATTTCCCAAAGTTTATTGAAGCAAATAGGGACAATGAATGGTCTCTAATACTGTATATTAAATTTTAAGGATGTATTTTGTGTGCTGTACTGGGCAGAAAACAGCTATTATATAAAATCACTTAAAAAAGCAAACAAGCTTTTGTAATCTCTTCTGCAGCAATAAGTTCTTCAGCAATACACATATAGTTGCCTTAATAAAATGAGCCTCTGTTTTCATTTGATCTGAAACTTTATTTGAAAATGAAAAACAAATTTTAAACTTAAAGAAGTATGTTGAACAGGTTGATCTGATCAATGTAAGGAACTGAACTGTATTGTCTTTGTTTGGAAATGTTTTACCTATCCATCCTTATCCAAAAATGTACATAAGGTAATATAACCCAAAACACATGTGCAAGGAAAATTTAAAATACTAACAGGGGACAACCTTTTATATATTTGAAGTCAACAGATATGTTCTCTTTAGGTTTTGTGGGGTGGGGCTAAAACATATAGCTTCTTCAACCATTGTTGAAGTGTCAGCACCTGTTGTAGACTAAACGTGTACCCCCAAATTCATATGTTGAAATCCTAACCTCCAAGGTGATAGTATTTGGAGGTGGGGCCTTTGGGAGGTGATTAGGTCATGAGAACAGAGCCCTTACGAATGGGATTAGTGCTTTACTAAAAGAGATCCCAGAGAGCCACCTTGTCCCTTCCACCACATGAGGACACGATGAGAAGATGGCTGTCTGTGAAGCAGGGAGCCAGTTCTTAACAGACACCAAATCTGTCAGGATCTTGATCTTGGACTTCCCAGCCTCCAGAACTGTGAAAAATAAATATTTGTTGTTTAAACCACCCAGTCTATGGTCTTTTGTTACGGTAACTCAAAAGGATTAATATAGTACCCCTCCATTCTTTGTCAATACCTAAACATGCTCTGGTTTATAAATGACCCACTTACAGTGTGTGAAACCAAAACTTGGCCACAGAACAACGGAAAACTGGCAGGTCACCCTCCTTGTTCTGGGCGCCATATTACTGGCATACAATGCCATCTATTTTTGTTGCCTTTTTGGCATCCCTAAACAGCTATATTAAAGATTTATTTTATATTGTACTTTATTGTTGCTTATTATTGAATGAATATGAAAGTTAATATAAATATAATATAAAGTGTCAAGATAACATTTTAAAGTATTTTAATGTGCTTTTCTTTTTCCCACATCTTTGTACATCACATTTGTCCTTTTCAGCCAGAGGGTCATTGCCTTGAAGAGAGTAAGTATTGTTAAAGCTGACTGCAAAAAGAAAGATGTCAGTTCAACTTTTAACTTCCAAATTAGGATCTGAAAATTGTGAGAATCAAGAATTTCATTTTCAAAAGCGAAGTTTTGGGGGGAGAAGAAAAGATGTATGGGCTCCAAAGAGCCAAATTTAGAAGGCTTCGTTTTCAGTGTTTTCCATAAACCAGTGAGCAGGTAGCATGCAGGATATGAATAAGAGTAGGAAATAACGTGGCCTTTTCAGCAGCTGTGAGTCCTCTACTGCAGCTCAGAAAACATCTCAATTTCCTCCAAAGTATATGCAGGCATGGAGAGCTTGGAGAGGTGGTGAAGTGCTGTCCTTAAGTCCTCTCTGCCTTAACAGGTCATGCCTTCACATCTACAGATATATCTCAAAATACCTACTAGGTCACTTCCTGATGATAACTGGGGCACCTCTCCCTCCCACCCCAACATTCTGGGGTTACAAACCTATCTGGGGTTCTCTATCACCCCTGATTTTTAAATTATGTTAATTAACTAATTTAAGTATGTATATATTTTACAAATGTATACATTTTTAAAGTACACAAAGCATAAGTGTACAGTTGGATGGATTTTCACATGCAGACAGATCAGGAAACAGAACATTTGCACCCCAGAACCCCCATCTTGTGCCCCTCCCAATCATTAATACCCACTTCCCAAAGGTAACCACCATTCTGTCTTCTATCACCATAGATTAGTTTTACCTCTTTTGGAACTTTATACAATATTTTTGTATTGTATTCTTTTGTATCCAGTTTCTTCCACTCAATATTATGTGTGTGTTTTTCATCTATGTTGTCACCTGTAGATATTAGTCTATTCATTTTCATTGTTGAAGTGTATCCTATTGAATAAATATGTCACAATTTCTTTATTTTTCCATTCAGCTGTTGATGGATATTTGAGCAGTTTACAGTTTTTTAGCTATTGCAAATAATGCTGCTGTGAATATTCCTAATCATGTTTTATGGTGCCCATATGTCCTCATTTCTGTTGGATTTATACCTAAGAGTGAAATTGCTACTGGATCATAAGCTATTTATATATTAAGTTCTAATAATTGCTGACAAAGTTTTCCAAAATAGTTGTATTCATTTGAACCTTAGGAAATTATAGTTTTTGCAGGTCAAAGTAGTTGGATATTAGTAATTTCAATGGCTTAACCTCCAATTTACACTTCTACCAATAATGTATGAGAGATCCAGTTGCTCCACAGCCTTGTCAACATGTGATATTGTCAGTGTTTTAGATTTAGCCATTCTAGTGAATGTAGTGTTACTGCTTTCTAATTTTAATTTCCATCTTCGTAATGGCTAATGATCCTGAGCCCTTTTTCATATTCTCATTGGCCATTTGGATATCCTCTTTTCTGAAGTTCTATTCAAGGATTTTTGCATTTTTAAACACTGGATTGTTTATCTTTTTCTGATTGATTGTACACATTCCTTTTACATTCTGGACACAACTTCATTGTCAAATACATTTATTGCAAATATCTTCTCCCACTTAGTAGTTTGCTTTTCACTCTCTCAATAGTATATTTGATGAACAAAAGTTTTTAGTTTTAATATCATCCAATTTTCTAATATTTTCCTTTTTGTTTAGTGCTACTTCCACCCTAATGTTTAAGAACTCTTTGTCTACTCCAAAGTCATTAATGTATTCTCCTGTGTTATCCTCTAGAAGCCTTATATTTTAACTGTCACATTTATAACTATAATCCACTTGGAATTAATTTTTGCATAAGGTGTGAAGTAGGTGACAAGGTTCATTATTTTTCCATATGAATATCCTGTTGACCCAGAACCATTTGTTAAAGAGAAGAATCTTTTCTTATTGTACTGCAATGTCCCCTTTGTCATAAATCAGGTGACTGGACAAGTGTTAGTCCATGTCTGGACTTTCTATTCTATACCACTGGTTTATCTCTCTCTTACCACTACTACACACTTGTAATTACTATAGCTTTGTTTGGTAGTGTAGCCTTCCAATTTTATAATTCAAGATTGCCTTAGGTATTCTTGGCCCTCTGTGTCTTCTTATAAATTCTGGAAGCAGCCTGTTATACACACACACACACACACACACACACACACACGCACGCACACATACACTGACATTTTGATTAGGCTTATAATAATCTATAAACTAATTTGGGGAGAAGAGATAATATTGGGTCTTCTAATCCATGAATGTAGAATAGGCTTCCATTTGCTTAGTTCCTCTTATGAAACAGCAAATGCTTTGAGAGAAAAAGCAATGCAGAATGGTTAGCTCAGTTCAACGAGTTCTCCTTCTTTCATGGATCTTGAAACTTCAAGTCCTGGTTACTTGGTAGCTCACCAGCACCTTCAAACAAATATTTTTCCCTAGTTTTACCTGGAAGGAGATTGTTCTGATACAAGTTTTTCCATCAAAATGGAAGTGAGTGTAAGAAAGTAGAAGTGGGGTAAGGCAGGAGTCTGGTAGCCAACGAATGATTTCAAATCTAGGTTTTGCTACTTACTCTATTTGTGATTATAGCAAGCCTCAATTCCCTTTAAAAACATCAGATTATAGACACAAAGGTTAGAGATGATGGGGTGTATTCATGGAACAGCTTTTCTTCTAGAAAACTATGGAAGAGAAGACTAAAAATGCAGAGGGAAGTCCATACAACATCGGCAGTTACTCTGTGTTCACCATGCACCAGGAATGTGCTATCAGACACTATTATCCTCATGTCGCAGATGAATAAACTAAGGATTAAACAGTAATTAGTCCCTGGTCTCCTAGCTAGCGCCAATCAGTGATGGAGCCTGGATTTCAATTCATGCAGCCTGATTCAGAGCATCTGCTCCTAATTGAAGATTTCAGCAGTGGACTATGAAAACTTCTACTTTCAGATGTCTTTAAGGCTGAAATGATATATATGATTTAGGGGGATCACTCTGGTCATGCTTGAAGGATAAATAAATCTCTCAACATAGTTTTTATATCTAGATTTCTATGCTAGTGACCTGTATTGTTTAAACTAAATAAAACAAACAAAAAATAAAACTCCTGCAATTTATTAAGTCATGTATCTAAGGAGACCACTGCCCAACTTGTTGCAAATGTTATCCATTTTCTTGGTTTTGTATTTCTGTCTTGAATTGCTAGATTCATAATTCCCACCAAACAAAACTACTTCTTGAGAAATGGATACACATGATGTATCATGTCTTCTATACATATTTGGGTTCCTTTCTGGCCTATTTCTCCATGTTTGAGATTGCTACTCTTACTAGATGTATTTTTTTCATGTTTATTATTATTACTTTTTAATTGCTAAAAATAATCTCTCAATAGCATAATCTTGTCAATATTTCTGTGCATGTCTTCTGCTGGCATGGATTTAGATGCTATAGATATTTTTAATAAATTATTTTAATTTCTCTGGTTGTGAAAATAGGGTGCATTTTTAAGCTTATTTTCATATTAACATTATCTTTTTGTGATTAATTCTTAATCTATTATTAGCTTTTTCTCTTTCCTTGTTGTCATCTTATCCCATTTGTTCTTTTCATTAAAACCTCATCGTTGTCTGCCTTTTGGCAGAGACATTTTAGCTTTGCATATTCTAAGTAGGTGTGATATTATCTAGCATTATTTCTTACATACTGAATACTGCATAAATTTATCACCTCTAAGCAACTGGGCCAATATTGTTGTCTTATTTTTTCGACTCCTATTGTCCTGATGTCTTAGTCAGTTCAGGCTATTATAACAAATTGCCATAGACTGGGTGGCTTAAACAACAAACATTTATTTCTCACAGTTCTGGAGGCTGGGAAGTCCAAGATCAAGGTGCCAGCAGATCTGGCATCTGGTGAGAGCCAGCTTCCTGGTTTGCAGATGGTTGTCTTCTTCTTGTATCCTCACTTGGTGGAGAGCAGAGAGACAGAAAGCAAGCTGTGTCCCATCTCTTTGTCTAAAGGCACTAATCCCATTCATGAAGGTGGAACCTCTCAAACTACCATCACATTGGGGGTTAAGATTTCAACAGATGAAATGGGAAGTGGGAAGGGGCACAAGCATTCAGTCCGTAACACTTAGGTTTGATGTTGAAATCCTCTCTTGACTAACAGTGATGATTTCACTATATGCTACTTAATTTGTTGGCTTCTTGGGATATTTACCAGGTCTGCTAATTTAATGGATTAGTTGTCTCTTGGGTCTATTATTAAATTGATTTAAAAAAATCAGTTGATAGTGAGGATTCACAACATGATTTCATGCATCCTACAATAATACTAACTATAATAGCAATAACAATAAATTTGAATGTTTATTACATGCCTGGCCCTGTGCTAAATGCCCTGCATACATCATCTCATTTAACCCTCCCAAAGTCAGTATCACTAACCCATTTATCATATGACCACACCAACACAGACACTAAGTGGCAGAGTGTGATTCAAACGCAGGTCCTTCTGACTCCAGAGTCTGTGCTCTGCTCTATTTAACACTAGCACCACACGACCCGGCTGCCTTTCAGTAACACTGACAGTTGGCTAAGCTCATCCTCGCTGGTCTTGACTTCATGCATAACTTTTCTGTTTATTCCGTTTTGCCATATAAAACCTTCTAACATTTATTTCAAACATATAAAATAAAAGATCTAGTGGGAATTTTATGGCAAGAACTGAAATAAAAATTCAGAGTGTCGAGTCACACCATAATTTGAACTATATTTCAAAATCCACACAATGTATTGACTTCCTTGGGTTTAAAATCATTTCTGAAATTTTTCCATATATGTACTTGTCTTTCCTTTAAATGTTCCCCTGTGCTGTTTGGCATGTAGGTGCCTGGAGGTTTAGTTAACCAGAGAGACAGTTACCTGTCATTGTTTTATAGCCTGTGTTCCACCTTCTGGAAGCAAAGGAGAAGATGACAAGAACCTTGAGTAGCACATGTGCCCCAATCCCCAGACTTGTGCCACCTGACAGACTAGTGGGTGAAAGACAGTTGCTGGAGGACTACATGGAAATGGCCACCCCGCCCACCTGGGCCGTAGCCTCTCAGGCAGAGGTCATACCGTGTCTGTGTGCACACTGTGGCTGCCCCCTGGGTCCCGTGCAGCCTGGGGCCAGCCTGAGCCTGGACTCTTGAACAGAAAATCCTCGTCCTAGCCTTTTCCCTTCCTTAGCACTGAGCTCCTCCTGGCTGACCACTGGGCTCCTATCATTGCTAAATTTCATCCTCTTGGTAGGTCAATCATTCCACTCTGTCAACGTGATTACGAGTTTCGGTAATCCAGTATTCTTGCTTTTGTTTCATCTTCAAAACTGTAAAACGCGTTTTCAACATCTTCACATAGATTTTACTTACAATATTCAATAGGTCCAAAGATGGAGTTTAGAAGCATAGAAAAATCCTCCCTGCTGGTTTAACCTGAATAATTAACAGGTTATGGATACACTTGTGCTTAAAAAAAACTCAGCAAGAATATGTTGCTTTCCTATACCAGAGTCCCTCTGGTATAACTCTTGGGGACTCTTTTAAGGTGACTGTTAAGCAATATTCAGGCATTTCTGGGTCTTCTGGGCATGAGACCATCCACTAGCACCAAAATTTTGCCCATATTTTAATACCTCCCTTATTCTGGCATTTAGCATAGCTAGAAACAGCGTTTTATTTTTTCCCTTCATTTTTGCAATTCTCAGATTGAGGAGGGTTTTATCTGCCACGACACATTCTTCTAAATCTCTTATTTTCAGCTTTGTTTCAGTCTTTTATAACGTGTGTTCATCAGAGAGACCACAGGGGTAGCTATACTCATTTCTTTAAATTTCTATAAGAATAGTGTAGGCAAAAAGAATCACTATCCACCAGTGACCTTTAGCCTTTCCTTCTTGGGTCCACTTCTCTCTCTCTCTCTCTCTCACCAACTCTGCTTGGACCGTGGTCTGCCACAGTCACTCCTGGTACTTCTGGCTCTTCCAGCTTAATTTCGGAGAGATACTAGCCTTCTCTCACCTCCTTTAACTCACCAAGCTCCTTCCTGCGTCAGGGCCTTTGCATGTGCTGCCCATCTGTCTGGAACACTCTCTGTCCTCCGTCTCTACCCTGACACACATTTCCCCACTGTAGCCCCATCCTTCATCTGCCTCCCCTCTCCTCTCATCCTTCAGGTCTCTGCTTTCCTGTCCCTTCTCCAGTGGGTCATTTCCGGCCAGAACTCCCCTCCTTCAGTCTAAATGATATATCACTCTCAATAATATCACCCTGTCCTTTTCCTTCATATCTTCTATCACATTTCCAATTATACACATCTTCATGTTTGTGTATTTCATACCCAGCTCTCCCACTTTTCCTCTAAGCCCCATGAAGGCAGAGGCTTGTTTGCCATTGGAACCGCACACCCACCCCAAGGCATTAAAAAGCCCACAATCACTATTTAACTGGATGAGTGAATGAATGAGCAAATGTTGAATATTCTAGGAACATTTTCCTAGGAGACAGAAGAAAACAACAAACTTGAAAATTCAGTACCTGAAGAGTTTAGAGAATTCTCTATCTTAATTTTACTGACTGTCAAGCCTAATTAGCTTGCCTAGGTTGTCACGTGGAGGAAGCCAGTGCTAGGGTGACCAGCCATCCCAGTTTGCTCAGGGCTGTCTTGTCTGTAGCACAGCAAGTCCCTCATGTTGGGGAACCTTTCCATCCCAGCACAACCAGGGTGGGAGGTTGCCCAGCCTAGCACAGTCCTTCTCTTAACCCCACCTGGGATAAGAGAGTAACAAATTTCTCTGACCTCTGAATGTTTTCTTTCAGCACCAAGATTGATTAATTTTTGTGGACTTTCTAGGTGTGCAAACATCTTTTCTTCTTAAATGCAAAGACACATTTTGGCTGGAAACAAAACCTGGGGCTGGGCTCTTATTTTGGTTGGTGTATTAAAAGGGACCATAAATGGGGGCCATAAAAGGGTTTCTCTTTGCAGGTTTGTTGAGTTGTTTCTACAAACCGTATTGTTGTGAGAATTTTTCTTTGTTTTCTTCCTCTTTTCCTCCTACTTGTTTTTCACTTCCTTCAGATTTATCTGTACCTCGGAGAACATTCCTCTTCTGCCAATCTTCAAAGCCCTCTCTTGTCTTAAAGCACAATTTATGGAATTTCTTGGGTCTGGCTGGCTTTACCCTCTCATCCACAAGCCTATTTTCTTTCTTCCCTTTGCCTGGTAATGAGTTCCAGTTTGCCGTTTATTGTTTCTAATGTCCTTTTTGTAATTCTTTGAAGCATGTGATTATGAAGAGGGGTTAATTCAAAATCTTCCTGATTCTAAATTTCTGAGAAATGCTTTGTGAACCATTTCTCTTCTCTCTCCTTCCTGTCAGCTTCCATTTTATTCCGTCTTATAATAGTAATAACTAATAATACCATTCGAAGTTGTCTTCTTTTATTTAGTTGCCTTTTTTTCTTTCCTGAGTTAATTTATTAACTAGTCTACTATTTTTTTTCTTTAGGGGTTTGCCTGCCTTGCAACTCAGCAGCTGTCATAAGTCCTCCTCTGCTTTGAGTTTTAATAGAGTTCTATTTTTATAGGGGGAACCCCACAAATTTGAATGCAAAGGCTTGTAATTCACTCTAACCCTATCTTTCTGCTTCTGCCATTTAGAGTTGGTTATTAAGGCAGAGTCTGTGGCAACACCATCCACCACGTGCTGTCTCCTCTGAATTTTAGACATGGAGGTTCAGGAGCGGCCTCACCTTTGTGAACCCAGACTGATAAAGTGATATGATGTGATATGATACACAGTCTATCCAGGAACGGGAGAAAAAAATTCTATGGGTAGTTATCTGAAAATCAGTAAATAGGAGCTCTGTGTGATAGGGTGCAAAAGAGAAGCACTTGGCTACCAGAAGGAGTGTTTCCAGCTCATGAATAATCAAATCAATAGGAAAATATTAATAACCAAAATAACCTGCAAACACAACAGACTCAGAGGTTTGGTGGGGCCTCATGATTCCTCCTTAAAACATGCCAAACACTATTTTCATTGACTTCAAGAAACAGATATACACTCTTCAATAATGGGGGCCTTATTGGGAGGATGTAGTAGCAACTCTGAGCCAATGCTCACCTTGTCTGTCTGTCTGTCTGTCTCTCTCTCTCTCCCACTTTCCTGGGGTTTCTGCCTTCTCTTGGACTCTCCCGCTCAACTGTCCTAGGCAGAGACAATCTGACAGGGCCAGACAATTGGCATTCAGTAGGAGTTTCTCTGTTAAGCAGCCTCTAGCTCCAGCTGGTCCAATCCAAACAGCAGAATTTGTTCTGCTCAAAGCATGAAGCTTTCATAAACCATGAAAAAAAGGTTGCTAAGAGGCTACTTTACTTGGAAGGGAACTGCGTAACTGGCACCTTGGAGGCTGTGTAAGGAAAAAAGAGTATGAACAGCAGATAAACAAACTAGAAGTTCTGGCTGAGTCGGAAAGGAGGTAGAAGAGACTTTCTGGATTTTTCCTGTGACACTTAGTGCTGTCTTTTGCCCCCATGCCTTTTGCTTTGATGCATGAGGTTGAATTAAAAAGTCAATATTTGAACATTTTTCCCTTACAAAAATGGCTATTTCACTAGCTTTCATTTAATATCTATTATTTGAAATGCCATTGGCTTCCTCTGCCAATTTTTGTGTCCAAATCCTACCTACCCTTTAGGGCCCAGTCCAAATGCCAATTCACCATGAACCCTCCCCCCACCCCGCCTTGAGTCTTCCAGCTAAAAGGAACCACGCTGCCCTCCCGAGTCTGATGGCTGATCTCAACTTCTAACCATTAACTTCGTCTTTGAGCCCACCTCCCCTTTTCCCCAACATCAACTAGCACCACATGTAGCGCAGAGTAGGGGCTTATGGCAGGCAGAGTAATGATTCATAGGGTACCTTACTTGGCAAAAGGGAATTGAGGCTTCAGATGCAATTAAGGTTGCTAATCACCTGACCTTGAGATAGGAACATCATCCAGGTGGGCCCAGTTTAATCACATGAGTCCTTAAAAGTGGAAGAAAAGCCAGAAGAGATGGTCAGAGTAATACAATGTGGAAAGGACTCAGCCTGCCATGGCTGGCTTTGAAAATGGGGGAAGGGGCTATGAGCCAAGAAATGCAGGCAGCCTGTAGAAACTGGAAAAGGCAAGGAAACAGATTCTTCTTCCCTTGAGAGTCCAGAAAGAATACAGCCCTGCCAATTCCTTGATCTTAACCCAGTGAGACCCTGTCTGACTTCTGACCTACAGAACCATAAGATAATAAATTTGTGTTGTTTTAAGCCATGGTTTGTGGCAATTTGTTACAACCACTATAGAAAACAAATATGAAGTGCAATAAATATTTGTTTAATTAGCCAATAGTAGTGATTTTTAATCATTTTTTATTTCTAAACAAGAATTAAATCAACTCAAATTTCACAGAATCTCACATTTAGAAGATTTTTCTTTATTTATGGAGATGAGTAGGAATAAAAATCTTTCCTTTCATTAAAACACACATTCAAAATTATATTTTTTTAAATATTTGAGAAAGGGGAAAGATCATTTATAACCTCACTGAGATGCAACTGCTTTCATTTTTTTCTTCTTTTCCATCCCTGATCATAGGCACATACAATTTTACACTGAAGTAATAGCAATCATAGCAGAAATATAATTGTATATTCTTTTACATTTAATATTGTATAATAAATGTTTTTCATAGTTCTGTGTGATCCTCACAATTGTCATTATAACCATTGCCTTATATTTTATTAAGTTGGGATACTAGAATTTACTTCCATTCCTATTTGGTGGATCATTGGGTTGTTTCAAGTATATTTCATTACACTTAGAGAAAATACTAGAATTAATTCTTATCTTCATTTAGGCTTTTGTTTCTGTTGAGTTATCTGCACAGCAGATTTCCATAATTGAGATAACTGAGAGAAAGGGTCAGAGTGGTAGTTAATGGCTCTTGATAGCTATCACTAGGGTGATCCGAAGAAGGCTGCAGAGAAGCTCACCAGTTCCACAACTATCTTTGTCAGCATTTGGGGTTTCTCATAGTTGTTTATATCGCACTGCTTTGATTCCTAGTCAAAATTAACATTTATCCATTTGTTATATTTCATTAGTTATATTATTATTGAGCAAAATATGCTTACAGCGTTTGTTCATTTACCTACTAGGGACTTGATTGTTTTCTTATAAAGAACACTTTTAAAACACTCTTCAGGGCTTCCCTGGTGGCGCAGTGGTTGAGAATCTGCCTGCTAATGCAGGGGACACGGGTTCGAGCCCTGGTCTGGGACGATCCCACATGCTGCGGAGCAACAAGGCCCGTGAGCCACAGCTACTGAGCCTGCGCGTCTGGAGCCTGTGCTCCGCAACAAGAGGCCGCGATAGTGAGAGGCCCGTGCACCGCGATGAAGAGTGGCCCCTGCTTGCCGCAACTAGAGAAAGCCCTAGCACAGAAACGAAAACCCAACATAGCAATCAATCAATCAATAAATCTTTAAAAAAAAAAACAAAAAAACAAAACACTTCAGAAAATGCAATTCTGAACTTTCTGTCAAATTTATATACATATGTTTTGTCATCTAGTCTGCTTTTTAATTTTAGCTATGGAGTTTTGAATCTGTTTGTTTGTATAATTTGGGGAAAAAACTCAACCAGACCAAAACATCAACAACAAAATGAAACAACTTATATGTTATCTAAACTCTACATAGTAGACAAGGCAACTCAGAATAAATAAAAAAGTTTGGAGTGTTGTATGAATAACCTGTTATGGTGGCTTTAATTTTAATCTGATAACTGATTATATAATTTATAACATTAATAGCAATTTTTTATTTGTGGCAAATTTTCTATAACTCATTTAATTATCCTTTATCTCCTGACAGGGCTATAATTTGAAAATAAGCAAAAACCTTAAAATCAAATCAATTCAAGGAAAACCAACCTCTATTTATTTCTTAACATTTTTTATGATTATAAAAATAGTTTATTTTATGAAAATTAAAAATGACAGAAAAGAATTTAAAAATAAATAAATTTCAACTCAGATCTCATCACCCAGAAATAATTCCAGCTACACCGAGGTATATTCTCTTTCAGTCTTTCTGCCAAGTGTGTATGTAACTACATAAAAATTTCAACAAATTTTTTTTTAAACATCTTTATTAGAGTATAACTGCTTTACAATGGTGTGTTAGTTTCTGCTTTATAACAAAGTGAATCAGTTTACATATACATACGTCCCCATATCTCTTCCCTCTTGCGTCTCCCTCCCTCCCACCCTCCCTATCCCACCCCCCTAGGTGGTCACAAAGCACGGAGCTGATCTCCCTGTGCTATGCGGCTGCTTCCCACTAGCTATCTATTTTACGTTTGGTAGTGTATATATGTCCATGCCACTCTCTCACTTTGTCCCAGCTTACCCTTCCCCCTCCCCGTATCCTCAAGTCCATTCTCTAGTAGGTCTGTGTCTTTATTCCCGTCTTGCCCCTAGGTTCTTTATGACCATTTTTTTTTTTTTTTAGATTCCATATATATGTGTTAGCATACGGTATTTGTTTTTCTCTTTCTGACTTACTTCACTCCGTATGGCAGTCTCTAGGTCCATCCACCTCACTACAAATAACTCCATTTCGTTTCTTTTTATGGCTGAGTAATATTCCATGGTATATGTGTGCCACATCTTCTTTATCCATTCATCTGTCGATGGACACTTAGGTTGCTTCCATGTCCTGGCTATTGTAAATAGAGCTGCAGTGAACATTGTGGTACATGACTCTTTTTGAATTATAGTTTTCTCAGGGTATATGCCCAGTATGGGATTGCTGGGTCGTATGGTAGTTCTATTTTTATTTTTTTAAGGAACCTCCATACTGTTCTCCATAGTGGCTGTATCAATTTACATCCCCACCAACAGTGCAAGAGGATTCCCTCAATAAATTTTTGATTATACTATTTTGCATCATACTATTTTATCACTCAGTATTTTTGGATGAGCATTTTCCCATTTCATTAAATACTTTTGAACCAACCGTATAATTGAATAACATAATCTACATGGGCTAATTGGGCTCTACCTTAGAAGCAGTTTGAACTCCTGAAGGAAGTCTTCTCATGCCTTAGTGGAAGGATGAGTCCAATTTTTCTGACCCTGGTTCTGAGATCAAGTTCGTGGAGCCTCCCAGGAGCAGCTGACAATAGAAAAACGCCTCTTATGGAGAATCAAAGCTCTCCTTGTGGCTCCTCTATGTCACACACCCCCGTCCACCTCCTAAAAGTCCATGCACATTGTGTTCCAAGGCACTACTTATTTTTAGGAGATGTTTTCCTCTTGTTTCTGCTGTTGTTTTTAATCACAAGCTTTGGGCACTACATCCCAAGGAAACCCTGGCAGAGGAAAAAGATGTAAAGAAGGAAGAGACAAGGCACTTATCAGAACCATCTTAGACACCCTGTTTACAGAAAGGGAACTTATCCACTTCACATTTATTAGTGTGCTGTGACAAAAAAAAGCAGAGGAGGCAAGGCCAGACAAATTTGGTTTGAGTCCCCACACTGCCCTTCACATTGCCAGCTGGGTGACCTGGGGAAAATCCCTTAACTGAATTTTAATCTCCTCCTCTGTATAAAAATAAATACACCACTAAATTATAAGGGTTAAATGTTTATGGAAAACTGCTTTGTAAATTATAATGACCATTTCTATGCCTTGAGAAGAGAGGGAGAAGGAACTTCTAGGGCATTCTTCTGCCTCTATTTTTTATTCGTTATACTTTCACAAATTATCAGCAACAAAATGAACCAACATATATGTGTGTGTGTATGTGTGTGTGTGTGTGTGTGTGTGTGTGGTGTGTATTTATATATATTTGAAACTCAATGAAGGAGATTAGATAATTCAGAAGGAATTGAAGCTTTGAGAAAAGCTATGCTAAGAGCTGTAACAAATACCCAAATTCCAGTGGCCTGAAACAAAAGTTCTGTCGCTCATGGGAACATCCAACACAGGGTGTGCTGTTTGGTGGGCAGTCTTCCAGGGACCCAGGTTCCTTCCATATTGTGGCTCTGTCCTCATCCCCTGCATGCAGCCAGCAGATGAGGAAAATAAAAGAAGGCACACATCTACTTCTTAACCGCCACAGCCAGAAAGTGACACCCATCAATTCCACTCACATTCCATTGGCAAGAATCCGTTTCACAGCACAAGAAGCTGAGAAACACAGCCTGGGTTTGGTGAGCAGCTATCTAGCCTGCCACATAGATTAATATAATTAATAGAAGGAAACAAATGCCAAGATGGAGCACTGCCTATAGTTCTGGGCTAAAAGTGAATGATATTGTTTTCTTTGTGATCTCATAGTCTTGTTTACAACACACTCTTTTATAGCATATAGTCTTATAGCATACTCTTTTTTTATATTGAAGTATAGTTGGTTTACAATATTGTGTTAGTTTCAGGTGTACAGCATAGTAATTCAGTTATTTTTTCTGATTATATTACATTATAGGTTATTACAAGATATTGAATAGAAGTCCCTGGACTATATAGTAAATCCCTGTTGCTTATCTGTTTTATGCATAGTAGTTTGTTAATCCCATACTCCTAATTTGTCCCTCCCCCCTCCCCTTTGGTAACCATAAGTTTGTTTTCTATGTGTGTGAGTCTGTTTCTGATTTGTATATAGATCCATTTGTATTATTTTTTAGATTCCATATATATTTTTGTAGAATATTTGTCTTCCTCTGCCTGACTTACTTCACTAAGTATAATATTCTCTAGGTCCATCCATGCTGCTCCAAATGGCAATATTTTATTCTTCTTATGGCTGAGTAATATTCCATGGTATATATACCACATCTTCTTAAGCCAATTATCTGTTGACGGGCATGTGGGTTGTTTCCATGTCTTGGCTATTGTAAACAGTGCTGCTATGAACACTGGGATGCATGTATCATTTCAAATTAGAGTTTTCATTTTTTCCAGATATATACCCAGGAGTGGGTTTACTGGATCTTATGGCTGCTCTGTTTTTAGCTTTTTAAGGAACTTCCATACTGTTTTCCGTAGTGGCTGCACCAATTTACCTTCCACCAACAGTGTAGGAGGGTTCCCTTTTCTCCACATCCTCTCCAGCACTTATTTGTAAACTTTACAGCATACGCTTATGGTCTTGTTTACAAGGGTTGTCAGAGGAAGACTACCTTTGTTGATGCATTTATTCGTTGATTTTTTATTCATTCAAAAAAGTATTAGTCAAGCACATACTATGAGCAAGCAACCTATACCCATGAAAAGTGGCACACTGGAGGCCTGTGCTCTCCCTTTGTTCCGTAAGCTTAGAAAGAAGAGCTATTATGCCCAGACACCTCTGTCCCATTCTAATACTGAACAAGGATTCCCAAGTCAGGCAGCTGGCTCAGATACAACCTCTGCCTTCGACAGCTGTGTGGCCTTGGGCATGTTGTCTAGCCTCTCTGGGCTCCTGCTTTCTTATCTGTCAGATGAGGATGAATGAGGGAGTGCCTGTAAAGCTCTTAGCACAGTGCCTGGAACACAGTGAGGGGCCCGCACATATTAGCACTACGACCATCATCACCACACCTACCTCAGTCCACCCCACACCGTCGACTTATAACAACCCCTGCTTGAATGTGCAGTTCAGGGAATTGGGCAGAGAATTTGTTATTCAAATAAATAACTTTTCCTGAATGCACTAGCTGTGAAATCTGCCAGTGAGGATGTGCGAAGTGTGATTATTTCGATGATGGGAAATTGGAAAGAGAATGTTCTAAATTATGGCTTGCCAATCCTTTTCATAGACAAATATAATATTAATAGATATCATTTATTAAATACCCTCTTCTGTGAAAAATGCTAAACTGGGTTTTTTATATATTCACTTTGATCTAATTCCCACAGTAACCTCATGAAGTAGGTGTTATTATCACCTATTTTACAGAATGAACAGCAATAACAACAAAGATGAAGATCAGAGGGGCTTGTAATTTGCCCACAGTCACACAGCTGGTAAATAGAGTCAGGATTTGAGCCCAGGTCTGTCCAGCTCCAGGTCTATTCTCTGCCCAAGGGTCACACTACTTCCCTGGTTCCTTTAATGGGACTCTTTCTTGAACATGGCAGGAAAGAATCACATTATTCACATGACACCTCACTGTTTTCAAATTCCATGTTCATGATTCTCATATCACCCTGTGAAATAAGCAAGGCAGGGATTACCTTGGACAGTGAGGAGAAACTGAGACTCAGGGAGGACTCTCTGTGTTGTGTGAGGGAGTCGGTAACAATAATAGCAAGCATTTCCTGAACACTAGCTACCTACATGCCTGGCATAGTGAGAAGTACTTTGTATCCATTTCTCACTGAGTGCCCTTAAAGCTCCAAGAGATGAGTGCCTTTATTATCCCCACTTTGCAAATGCAGGGACTGGCACTTAATATTAGAATCCTGTGCCAACCAACTAGCATGCAATGGAAAAGACAAAATTAAAACATGTTTCAAACCTAAACAGACGGAGAATTCTGTCTCCCAAGTCCCTTGCCTGGAATAACAAAACAAAACCACTCATCCATTCAGTAAGTATTTCCTGAGCATCTACTGTGTGATACGTGGCAGCACCCAGGGAGAAAATGGCCCTGCTACAGTGGGGTGATAGCTTAGTAGGAAAAGACAGATAATAAACAAGGAAACAATTTGGTTAATAATATACTTTCTGATAGAAATAATGCTATGGAGGCCATAGAACAGGTTAAAGGGGTAGAGGATGATGGGGGCCAGCGAGTTTAGATAAGGTGGTGATATTTAGCCAGGTGTATCCAGCATCCAGCCATGCAGACCTCTTGGGGAAGGCATCCCAGCCCAAGGAAGCAGTGAGTGTGCTGTCTTTGAGGTGTTCGGAGAAGAGTAAGAAAACTGGAGTGGCCATAGATTATAGCTAGAAATAGAATAACATCAGAGACAAGAACAAGGAGAGTAAGAATCATAGGAAAGTGTGGCCAGCTGTCACTCAGGAATGGAGATGCAAATATCCTAAATTATAAATATTAACAAATCAAATACAAGAGTATATTTTAAAAATATATTTTGTCCAAAAAGAGCTTATCCAAAGGGCATAGGGCAATTCAATGTTAGAGAAATTCATCTTGTAATTTATCACAGAGATGAAGTAATATTAATTATCTCATTAAATACAAAAAGGATTCGATAAAATTCAACATTCACAATTAATTTTTTTAAATCTCAGTAAGTCAGGAATGGAATGTAAGTTCTCAACATAAAAAAGGATACCTGTCAGAAATCATCAACAATGAAATACTTAATGGTGAAATCTCAGAAGCATTCCCACTAAAGATAAGGGCAAGACAAAACTGGTTGCTATCACTGATACGAGGCATTATTGCCCCAGAGATCAAAAGACAAGGAAAAGAGAGACATAAAGCTGGAAAAGGAAAAAAAACTTTCACTTTTTGAAGATAACATGATTTCCCACCTAAAAAAATCCAAGGGAATCAATTGAAAACTATTAGAACTAATAAGAAAGTTCAAAACTATGGATATACACATCAATATACTTAAATCAGTAACTTTCCTGTATACTAGTATTAATTAAATAGTAATTTTAGAAGGATTCAATTTATAACAAAAAGCATAAAATTCCTAGAAAACAAATATAATTTTTAAATGTGTAAGATCTATTTGAAGATCAAATAACATGAAAACCTTTTAAATATCTGAAGTCATAAAGCTGATTGGGAAGACTTAGTTTTGAAAATACACTGATTTACCCCACATTTGTCCATCAATGCAATTCCAGCCTAAATTAACAGCATTTTTTATTCAGGTCTTATCCTTCCAGATGTCAAAACACACTGTAAGCTATAGTAATTAAAATGGTCTAGTATTGGTGCAGGTATTGACAAATAGATCAATGGAACAGATTAATAAACCAAGAAATAAACCCGATTATATATGAAAATTAAGTATACAATAAAGGTGGTAGTTCAAATTAGTAGAGAAACAATGGACTAATCCAGAAGTGAGACTGGACCAATTATCTATTCATTTGGGGAAAAAATTAAATTAGATTCCTAACTCACACTATCCATCCAGAGAAAATAACCCTCAGATGAGTTAAAGAGCAAAACTATAAAAATATTAGAAAAAATATAGGTGAATGTTTTTTATGAATTTAGAATGTTAGGGCCTTCTTAACAAAAAGACAAAATCTAGAAACTATAAAAATTTCATAGATTTAAGCTCATAAAATTTATAAAATTTTGTCAGAGTATACCATAAACCAAGTTAAAAGATAAGCCAAGGTTAAAAGACTAGGGGAAAATATTTACAACACACTTAACTGGTAAAGGATTAATATCCAGAACATACAGAGTTTCTAACAAAGCAGAAAGAAAAAGAGTACTCAATTGTAAAATTTTGTAAAGGAAATAAACAGACAATTCACAGAAAATTAATAATTCACACACAATTCATAATCACACAAAACTGCGTTAGTCAGGGAAAAAAGAATTATTTTACAAAAAGTAAAAAAAGATAGATACCAAGTATTGGCAAAAATGTGGAGAAACAGACATTCTCATACACACCAAGTGTGTAAACTGATGAAGCCAATTGATGAAGGCCATTTGAAAACATTCATCAAATCTCAAATGCACATATCAATTGACCCAGCTATTCCATTCCTAGGACTCTTCCCACAAGAAATAGTTGTTTGTGTGCCCCACACAACTCATTGTACAAGTTTTTGTACATGGATCCAAGAATGTTCATCATGGTATTGTGTGCGGTAGCAAAAAAATAAAAGCCTAACTTACTATTAATAGGGAGGGGAATAGTTAAGTAAATTACGGTCTACCCATTCCTCAGAAAGCAGAATACATTAGAGATATGGCAGTAGGAAGATCTCCACAATATATTACTTAGTGAAAAAAGCAAGCAGCAAAAATGATATGTGATTAGTATATGTATGTGTGTAAATGCATCAAGAGGGGAGATGAGCATCCACCACACTTCCTCTAGGGGTGGGGAGGAGTGGGGGAAAGGGAGCTCACCTCCTTTTATATACCACATCTGTCTCCTTTAGCTCTTTTACAAAAAGAATTATTGTATCATTTGAGTAATAAAGAACGTTTTAAAGCATGCATTACGTATCATCACTCCATCTGTATAGCTGGAGGATGGGATAAAAGGGAAAGAGGGAGCAGTGAACTGTAGATTCACATCTCAGGGTTTCAGGTCCCTGGCCTTGAGATTCAGGAAGAAATGGAGGAAGGGGTACAAATCATCTAAAGAAGGCTCAGATGGAAGGTGACCCACCTTCTTGGTCACCTGTATTCCCCCTTGGTCCTGAGTGGATCTGCTTCAGTGTCACTGGTCAATGAGCAGTCCCTCCAATGACCAGCTCCCCATCTGACCTATCTCAGACACCTCCAATTCATCATTCTCACAAGATGCTTCAAGATGCCTTCCTATCATTTATGACATTGGCTTGCATGCTCCTCATTATATATAACTCAAGGATTTGGACTAAGGTATCTAGTCAGGCTTTCTCCGGACAGGTGTCTTCCTCAGTTACTTTGATTTCCTGGTTTACCACCCCACCTGCACACCACCCTTTCCCTAATCAGCACAGCTGGAAAAAAAATTTAACTTATACTACAACTTCAATACATGGCAGCCAATAACTCATCCCTTAAATAATTACAAGCCTGCGAGAATCAATATTTAGGACTCCAGAATAAAATTATGAATTGTGATGTCACTATTACCATTATTAATTATTAAAATAATTAGCGTGCATAATATTTTGCAGTTATCAAGCACTTTCAATTGATTATTTAAATGACCTTTACAATAACCCTGTGATTTGTACAAGACAGAAATTATTTGCCCATTCCATAAGTAAGGAGATCGAGGCCTGGAAAGGGGATGTGATTGCCAAAATCCCATCACTAATAAGAAGCAGAGCCAAGACTGAATACAGGCTTTCTGATGCTAAAACATGTGCTCTTTCTACATAAATCTAGCTCATTGCAAAATAATCAGTAATATCACGTTTATGCAGGCTCTAACCTGGTAAATTTAATGCTCATCAGCATCGTCCCTAACCCAGAAATAAGGAAACCTAATGCCCTGGGCCAGCCCCCAAACCAGCTCTCCTAGAGTCTCTGCCCTGGGCCCATCCTTTATTCTATTGATAGAAGCTCTCGCCTCAGTAAATCATTCCCAGTCCGACTCAATGGGCTTCTCTGCCCAGCAGACTAGAAATAGAGAATTGAGCGGGTGGTAGTGGGGGCAGGAGGAACCTTTGAGTCGCAAGCTGTGCTGTTCTCTTTGTTTTTACTCAAACATGAATCTTTGTTCTACGATGCAAATTTTGAGAAGTTGATGCCAATCTGCTCTGAACAAAAGAATTTTGGTCTGAAAAAACAAAATTTGAGATGGGAAGTCTGGCTTTCCTAGTTGCGCTTTTGAGCATCTGCCTCTACCCAACACCCCCCGACACACACATTGGGCCTCTCCCAAAGGTAGGCACGAACTTTGAGGAAAACTTCTTGGGTAGCTTACCAGTTACAGAAGTCAGAGAGAGAACAGGGTGTTATATGTCAAGGGTACTAAAATAAACATCCTTACAATGCTTAGGAAGTTGAACCAGCTGACCCTGAGGGCCCTCCCTCAAGACCTCAAAGATCTTTGGGTCCTTGGTTTCAATAGGGATTTATCAAAGGCTTGACCTTCTACTTCTTCCAAAAGGATTTTTCCATTGGCTTTACAGTCACACTATTGTATTACTGAGACTATTTTAAATATGTATATATTTATTAAGCAAATAATTATTTAATTAAAGTGTGCTTTTTCCATGTTCTCTTCTAATACTCAGCCATATACCAAAAATAAAGTATAAATTGACCAAATTTTGATTCTGCTAACTTACATTGTCTGTCATAAGCATTTGTGCATGTTGATGTGTAGATTTTCTCATCATTTTAATAGCTGTATAATATTTCATTCATGGTTATATCTCAATTTACTTAATACCCTATTGCTAGCACTGAATTTGTTCATAATTTAATTGAAACTATAAATAATGGCTCTTTGAGCATCTTTGTGCATAAGGCTCCTTTATCTTCTATTGAACGATTTACTTACTCTAAAATTCCAGAAAAATTCCAGGGAAAGTATTGGATTGAAGGACATGAATACCTTTATAGTTCTTCCTAGGTTTTCACAAACATATTTAAAATTAAAGTTAATCCACTAACCTGAATATTGGACATTAACTTCAGTTTTGCTACCATTAATCACAACTGTATTAGTGGGCTATTTTTTATATTTTAATATCTTCTTTCTCAATCCCTTGTTCAGTTTTATCTGTCTTAAAACAGCCTTACTGATCTTTCTCACAATCACAGAGATAGGGGCATTTTAAAACATTTAGAAGAAATGTATAGATACACACCTCATATTTTAAGTTCAGATGAAGAAATAAATATTACCTACCAGTTCATCTGGTAAATATTAAATAAAGAAGTCAGCCTATATCTGCCACTTTCAATAGTGGATGTTCCTCTTGCGTCAAAGGAGTTAATCTTTTTTTTAAATTGAAGTATAGTTGATTTACAATGTTGTGTTAATTTCTGCTATACAGCAACGTTATTCAGAACATATATATATATATATATATATATATATGTATATTCTTTTTCATATTCTTTTCCATTATGGTTTATCACAGGAAATTGAATATAGTTCCCTGTGCTATACAGTAGGACCTTGTTGTTTATCCATCATATGTATAATAGTTTGTGTCTGCTAATCCCAAACTCTCAATCCTTCCTTCCCCCGACTCCAGCAACCACAAGTCTGTTCTCTATGTCTGTGGGTCTGTTTCTGTTTTGTAGATATGTTCATTTGTGTCATATTTTAGATTCCACATATAAGTGATATCATATGGTATTTGTCTTTCTCTTTCTGACTTACTTTGCTTAGTATGATAATCTCTAGGTCCATCCGTGTTGCTGCGAATGGCATTATTTCATTCTTTTTTATGGCTGAGTAATGTTCCATTGTGTGCGTGTGTGCGTGTGTGTGTGTGTGTATATACACTACATCTTCTTTATCCATTCATCTGTTGATGGACATTTAGGTTGTTTCCATGTCTTGGCTATTGTGAATAGTGCTGCAATGAACATTGGAGTACATGTATCTTTTCAAACTATAGTTTTGTCTGGATATATACCCAGGAGTGGGATTGCTGGATCTATGACAACTCTATTTTTAGTTTTTTGAGGAACCTCCATACTGTTTTCCACAGTGGCTGCACCAACTTACATTCCTACCTGTAGGAAGGTTCCCTTTTCTCCACACCCTTTCCAGCATTTATTATTTGTAGACTTTTTAATGATGGCCATTCTGACCAGTGTGAGATGGTACCTCATTACAGTTTTGATTTTTATTTCTCTAATAATTAGCAATGGTGAGCATCTTTTCATGTAGGAATTAATCTTTGTATCCAAATGCCCCCTTCACTGATTTCATGTGCCTGAAGGGAGTAAGCATGGCTATTAAAAAAAAAAAAAAATTTCCAAACCCCATTGAATCAAAATCTCCAGGAATGACCTACGAATCTGTTTTATATGGATTAGAGTTGGGTTGAATTTTAAATAAGCCTCCCAGGAGATACTCGTCACCAGGGAAGTTTGAAAACACCTACTTTAGAGCTTGGGTCAGTGGGTGAAGACCACAGGGAGGCAGATTTTCACTCACCTGGGAGAATTCCTGAACATTCAGACCCACCTAGTGGTGAAAAGACTGCCAGGGAGTCACCCCCTGTCCCTGGAAGTGTTTGTTTGGAGGCCAGATAACCACAGCCATCTCTCTGGGAGACTCCAGGGTACATCACAAAAGGTCTGGTCCCCTCTGAACTTGGGGGGCTTTCTCTCACCACAGCTCCAAGGCTCTACAAAACACCTGAGTAGATGGAACTAGAGGCCTTTACGTGTCCTTTCCACTCTAACACTGCTTGATTCAGAAATTTCGAATAATAAAACAAATAGTTCACAATGTAGCTTCAATATTTTCCTATTCGTCTTTCTAAGAACTTTTTATTTGTAATGGCACTGGAAAATGAAGGCTAGTTGAGACTTGTTACAATCAGGATCCTCTAGGTCTCTTTGCTGCCTTCCCCTCTGATGCTCAAATCCCCTTTAGGACACCCAGGAGGCTGCCCTCCAGCCTCCAGTGAGGACTCAGTAACTGAGTGCTCCCTAACTTCATGACAACCCTCTCACAGGATCATGAAAATCATTATCTTTACCAACAACTTATACTAAACTCCATCAATTACAATTTGGGAAACTGAGTCATGGGCATAGCTGGGGCTAAAGTACTGGCCTCTTGCCTCTTACCTAAGTCCCTTTCCATGAGTTCAACTTGTTATATCTGCTTGAGGAGTAAGGGGGCTCAAATCTGAGAACCTATTCTCTAAAGAACTAACCTCCAAAGTGCTCTGGTTAGCCCAGATACATATGTAGACTCCAACCTTCTTGGAAGACTTCTTACTTAATCGTCGTTACACTAGATATTCAGCAAAATGTGAAGACCTGTGAACCATGGGGGCTTGGGGGCAGTGAAGAGCAAGGAGACGGGTCACAGCTGGCACCTACTCTCCAGCTGTTCTCTGTCACTTTGCTCTTCAAAGCATGGTATGGACCGGCAGTGTTGGCATCCTCTGGGAGCAGGTGCAGGATGCCAGGGCAAACCCCAGACTTACTGAATCACAGGCTGCATTTTAACAAGCTCCCCAAGTGACTTGCAGGCACAGCACATTAACATTTGAGAAGCACTAATCTATTCGTAGAGAAAAAGAACATTATTTAATATTTGTCTGATTATAAAAGTAATGAAAATTCATGGTAGAAAATGTGGAAATTGTTCCCCCACCCCACTCCAAGGCTCTAGGAAGGAGGAGTGGGGAGGAAGGTGGCCTGAACAGGAACATAGTCAGGCTCTTGCACGTGGTGAAGGCAAAGCTTCTCCCAGATCTTCATGTAATTAGGCAGCAGCCATCCTAAATCCAATATGACTGGCCCGGGGTAGGGTGGGCGGCCAAGTGATGAGAGGGACCATGGAGAGAGTTTCAAACACAACTCTGACTAATAACATGCAGCACTTAACAACTTTGCAGGCAGGAGCAGTTTTGTAAACTATGGGGCAGGTAGGAAAATATTTCTCTTCTTCCCCAAGACTCGCATCTGGACTGACTGTGGGAACTGGAGAGGAGTGCTGGGCAGGAGACTTTGGGGAGCAATCCAGACCAGAGAGCTCAGACCGAGGAGGGCAAGGGACTCTGGAGGAGAGGACAGGGCCCCTAGGTGGGGTTCCCAAGACGGTGGAGATTTGAAGAGAGTGGTGAAAGGATGCGGGTGATTTTAGAGAGGGGAACAAAGAGGAGCAAAGTCAGGAAATGGGATCCTAACCTTATCCTAATCTTCCCCTGAAGATGGGAAAAGCAGATGCTGAGCAGAAGGGGGTTCATCCCACACGCGGCCTCTCCCACCCCCTGCATCCTTCCGGGCTAAGGAGGTTGCCCAGTTATAACCCAGCCTCGGATTGTTCACACAGGTTCATGGTATATACTTCACTCAGTTATCATTGTAATATTAAAATTCTCCCACCTGGTTAAAAATTCTTTGAAAACATCATTTTAAAGAGTATCAGTAACACTTTTATTTAAGTATTTAATGAAATACTTTTATTTAAGTATTTCCCATGTTTGGACTGTTAGATTATTTCTATTTTTCATTATTATATGTGACGCCGTGATAAAACTTTTTGTTTACACATCTTTATCCATAAACCAAATTCTTTCCTTTTTTATTTAGGTAAACTTTTTTAAGTCAAAGTAAACCATACATATACAAAAGTGCACAATTCAAAAATGTAGAGTTTAATGCTTTTTTACCAAGTGAACACTCCATAGAATCACCACCCAGATCAAGACACAATATTACCAGAACCCCGGCTCCTGTTGTGCCCCCATGCAGTCACTACACCTCCTCCCAGGGTAACATTACCCTAACCTTCAACACCGCAAGATTGAATTTTATATATTTACATATATCTTATCTGTAGATATATCATTTGTATTGAATTTTATATAAAATTGTACAGATCTTGCATCTGGTTCCTTGTGCCTAACATTATGTTTGTGACATTCATCCATGTTTTTGCTTGTCGCAATAGTTCATTCATCTCCATTTCTTTTGTATTTTGTTCAGCATTTCTATTTCTTAGCAGAAGAATTAGGCTGCTTCTAGCTACTCCATCTTAGCCAGAAGGAGAAGTCCACTTATTTCTTTTTGTTAAATTCTAAGAAGTAGAATTTCTGGGCAAAAAGAAACAAGCAATTTTTTAGGACATGGCATGCTGCATTCTGCTAATTACTTTCCATAAAAGCTGTGACAATTTACACTCAAGAAAAAACATCAAATTCTTTTGAGGAATGAGTGTCAGGAGTCGTCCTAATAATAATAACAATTTTTAAATCCTAGTAATAATATTTTATTGTTTAAGTATTATAACTAATGTATGTTATAAATATTAAAATGCTGAAAGCACATTTTATAAGGCCCTATTAGCTAATTTATTATTTAATTCTTACAGAACTCTGAGAGGTAAATTTTATTACTGTCCCATTTGAAAGATGAGGAAACTATGGCTCAGAAAAACTGAAGTGACCAGCTAAGTCATGTAGCTAAAGAACAGCAGAGCATGGACTTGGGCCCAGCTTCTCTGCCGCCACAGACAGTCCTCCTTACCCAGACCAGGGTGTCTTGCCTAAATTGCTGAAGAAGTACATTCCAGACATTGCAGGACAAAACTGGATGCCATGGAGAGGGGCATGTCACCCCTGGGTATGGAAATGAGCATCCATCAAAGCCCAGTTCAAATGTCACACCCTTCCTCACCTGACTCTCCCCTCCACCCACCCAAATGGAGTCCCACCCCTATACCAGGAAGGGGCTCTTGCCAGTGGGATACTGAAATATCATTGCTGGGATTATTTAGTCCAGGGATTGCAAGTAGGAGGCACACATTAGTAACACTCTTCCCCATTATGTCAATGCAGACATAACTAATCAGTCACCATCTAGGCACAGTCTACCACTCTGAGCCCATCTCCACCTCTCCTGATATACTGGCCTTGCCTCTGTTCCTTGGATATGCTGACTTCCATCCTACCTTGCAATCTGCACATTTGCTGCAACCAGATCGTCTCATGACTAGACCTATTTTGTCATTCAGGTCTCAGCTCAAATACCACCTCCTCACAGAGGTTTTGGCTGACCCCCATATCTAAAGTAGCATCACTTTCTCTGATTTATCTTTTGTAATATCATCATCTTTTTTTTTTAAGATTTTTTTTTTGATGTGGACCGTTTTTAAAGTCTTTATTGAACTTGTTAAAATACTGCTTCTGTTTCATGTTTTTTTGGCTTTTTGGCCATGAGGCATGTGGGATCTTAGCTCCCCGACCAGGGATCGGACCCACACCCCCTGCATTGGAAAGTGAAGTCTTAACCACTACACCACCAGGGAGGTCCCTATCATCATCTTTTAAATGTGATGTATTTAGTTGTCTGTTTTTGTTATTATTGTTGCGGTTTCCTGAGAACAGAAGCCTCTTCTGATGTGTTCACCTATCCCCAGTGCCTAGAAAAGTCCTTGGTACTTAGTAGTTGCTCAATTAATAGTTGCTGAATGAGTTAGTTAATCAAGATGCATTTTTCTGCTGAGTCCAGGTATGGCATTAAAATCCTTCCCATCGCAGCATTATGGCCATTCGCTGCCAGCAATCAGAATTGAGACAAGGGATGAAAACTTTTTTCTATGCCTAACTTCTTTGATCCCCCATTTTACAGATGGGGAAACTGAGGCCCAAAACAAGAGACATTCCTTTCCCAAAGCCACAGAATGAGGGAGGGGCAGAGCTGGGACTGGTACCAGCTCCTTCCAACACTTTATCCTACCCACCCCTCCCCAGCACATAGCCATGCTGGAAAGAGTTTCATAAACCATCAACCACAAAGCAGAAGAGCAGGCCCAATGTGCTCCAGGAGCTTGCCTATGAATTATGCACCTAATTACCAGCTGCCTTTTTTTCCCATTCTGTGGGTAAAAGTCTGATCACATATGATTCTCCCTGTGTTTCCGTGGCTACAAAGCGATCCTAATTTCAAACTCCCTTGTAAATGGCAAATGAGTGAACTTAATTTTAATAAAAACAAGGAAAATCATACGTGTGAATTTAATAAAATCTAATTTGGGCAATTTGGAACTCATAAAATAAAACCTTTATATAAAAACTAGCAATTAGCTTTATGAAACAGTACAGTGAATCTTTGGCATTGGGGAGGGTTGGGAGCCAGAAGACTCCAGAGATAAGGAAACGTGACAATAATATGGGAAAGCTAAAGAGGCAGGGGTACATGGTTCTCAGTGTTGGATGATTCAAGTTCAAGACCCCAAATTACCACTTTGCTCTGTATCCTTGAGCAAGTCACTTTCCCTCTTTAGACCCTGGTGTCCTCATTTTTAAAATGGGGTTAATGAAACCTACTTTACGTAGTAGGATGGTTGTACACACAAATAAGAAAATGAATGGGCAAGAGCTCTGCAAAAGTGTTTAACAATTGTTATTTCATCATCTCACCCATCTACATTCTTCCCAGCGAGGAGGGGAAAGGAGGTTCATGGACGTTATAACCTGGGTCAGGGGATACGGGTGAAGTGGGCTGGAAGGCAGGTGTGTAACCCTCCACATTCACCTTGCTTTAAGGTGTCAGGGACCTAGGACAGGCTGAGGGGGCAACTCCCAGAGGTGGTTTACAGGAACCAGAAGCAAATCCACAAGTCAGACTGAGCCTGGGGGATGTCTTGTCTCCTGATAAGCAGTCACCAAGGCCCCACACATCTGTGCCTCTGACAGATCCCCTTCACATACAGTTCTTTGCCAGCAAGCTGTATCATTCCCATTTTACAGATGAGAAAAATGAACCTCTGGGAGGTGCTGTGGTTAAACTCAGGTCCCACAACTTGGTGACCCAGTCCAGAAACCATAAACAAGACGAAAAGACAACCCTCAGAATGGGAGAAAATATTTGCAAACGAAGCAACTGACAAAGGATTAATCTCCAAAATTTACAGTCAGCTCATGCAGCTCAATATCAAAAAAACAAACAACCCAATCCAAAAATGAGCAGAAGACCTAAATAGACATTTCTCCAAAGAAGATATACAGATGGCCAACAAACACATGAAAGGATGCTCAACATCACTAATTATTAGAGAAATGCAAATCAAAACTACAAGGTATCACCTCACACTGGTCAGAATGGCCATCATCAAAAAATCTACAAACAGTAAATGCTGGCGAGGGTGTGGAGAAAAGGGAACCCTCTTGCACTGTTGGTGGGAATGTAAATTGATACAGCCACTGTGGAGAACAGTATGGAGGTTCCTTGAAAAACTAAAAATAGAACTACCGTACGAGCCAGCAATCCCACTAATGGGCATATACCCTGAGAAAACCATAATTCAAAAAGAGTCATGTACCACAATGTTCACTGCAGCTCTATTTACAATAGCCAGGTCATGGAAGCAACCTAAGTGTCCATCAACAGATGAATGGATAAAGAAGATGTGGCACATATACACAATGGACTATTACTCAGCCATAAAAAGAAACGAAATTGAGTTATTTGTAGTGAGGTGGATGGACCTAGAGTCTGTCATACAGAATGAAGCAAGCCAGGTTTTCTGATTTCACTCTCCAGGCTGTTCACCATCACCTCCCATGGCTACAAAAGCACCTGACGGTGAGACCAAGAACCTGGTCTCTGTTGTGTCCCTTCTTCTTCCCCAAGGGCACTTGCTGCTTCTATCAGAGCTGCTGGGAGCCACATCCCCAAAGCGTGTGGTCTTCATCACAGGGGCTCCAGCAAGCAGCAGCTTTTCCCAGTCCCTCTCCGCAGCAACCACCACTCCAGGCAGAAAGCAATTTTTTCCTAGTGCCTTCCCAGAAGCAAAGTGGGTAATTAATTGCACTGAATAACACATTAAATGTACTAATAATTGGGTAGTCACAGCAAAATGATTACTTTGAAGAAATAGTACCAATTCCCTGTTGTACTTAACATTTCTCCTTATTTATCATTACCATTTTAATCAATAATAGTCACAATACTAATAAATCCATCTTAATTTTAATTGTGTTCAATTGGATGTACCAGTACTTGAGTATTCTGAGCATACTTCATTATTTATATTAACTTAAGATCACTTAAAGGCAAATTACAGAGTTTGTACTTTCAAGTGGGTAGGTAATTATGACAAAGTTTCTCCAGATTCAGCATTTTCAAACACTGAGGACGGTGAGGTGTCAGACACCTGTCCTTTTCTGTTAGCACGAGGGTCAGAGATGGAGAAAGTGAAAGAAGACTCTCAAGCCCCCACTTGAATTAGCATATCCTGGTCTTTTTTTTTTAAAGGCTGGGGTCTCTGAAAGTATGATTAATGGCTCAGCAGCTTTGCCTTTGCTTATGCTGTCTCGTCATGAACTCAGCGCTCATCCATTCATCCACCAACGACAGGGTCAACACCACGCCAGGCACCAGGAGACAGGGAGAGCAGAGTGAGACGAGGTAGAAAGTGTCCAGAGGCCCTGAAAGAGGTTCACATGAAGGGTGGCAGCGGTCAATAGGCAGATGAGGTTGATAACATGCAACTGAAGGACTCAGGGAGTACTTCTAGAGCAGGGGCATCTTTCTAGGTCCTGAAATGGCTGGGAATGGGGCAGCAGATTTCAGCTTTGGCAAAGAGCCAGCTCCAAGGTTCCCAGCAGAATGAGGGCTTCCAGAGGTAACGCAGAGGTGGCAGTAGAGAATGACCAGAAGAAGCATGGCAAGGGCAAAATTGTCCCTGGGACATGGCTCTGACTGGATGATTGGGGGTTAGTGATGCCAGAATGAAGAAGGAAAGCCAGGAGGAGGAAGCCAGGTGTAGGAGGTAAGAAGATGAGCTTTCTTAGGGACACGCCTGAGCTTGAGGGGCCAGGGAGCAGCCAGGTGGAAACACCTAGCAGGTAAAGCAGAGACGCTGGCTAAAGCCCAGAGGAGCAGCCAGCGCTAGAGAGAGAGGTCTGGGAATCCTCAGGAAGAGAGTCCCTTGGGAGAGAAGGGTGACACTGTGGGCCTCACTTCACAGGTAAGTACATGTTAATGTCCACAGCCCCACAGTCTGTGAGCCCCCTTGGAGCGCCCAGCGTAGGAAGCTCCTTCTCCCCTTCTCTGCCCAGGGCCTAGCATACAGGGCATATCTTTTGAGTCAAGCTGTATTGAATTGAAACTACACAACAGCTGTTTTGTCATAAGCCCCCTTTTGTGAGGACATCCTGGTGTCTGAGGGAGTGGGTGCAGGGGTTACATGCCCTGAGCAGTGGTTCAGAGAGCTGGGGTCTGTGTGGGCTGTGTCTCCATGGCCACTCTGCATAGCGGGGGCCTTGAAGCCCTGGCACCTGGAACAATTTGCTAGGGTGGTTGCAGCTGATGCTAATGATTTCTAGAAACCTAGATCTTGTAGAAGGAGAGGAATTCAATGGGAAAGAGGCTCCACCTCCTGGTAATAATTCAAAACCAACATTTCCTCAGCGCTTTACAGTTTATAAGCTGTCAGCCTTTAAAATCTCATTTAGCTCTAAATCTTGATCTGGGTGATAGTTACCTGAGTATATACATATATGGAAAGAAAAATTATCAAGCTTACGGTTAAGTTTCAGGGCACTTTATTCTGTTAGTTTTATGGCAATAAAAAACTCTAAACATATAAGTGGATAAATAAATAACATCTCATTTCATCCTTGTAACCATCCTATGCAGTCAGCATCTTTGTTATCCACAAGTGAAAGAACCTGAGGGTGGGTGACTCACTCTAGATCGAGGGCTGGTGTGCGGGATGACGGCGAAGCTGGAATTGACTGGCACGAATCCCTCTGGCCTGATTTGGATGCTGGGAAAGATACCGACATGACCAAGGCTTGGAAGGGCTGAGGAGGGAGCACTCTTGGTGCCAAAAAGCCCTGTGGAGGTCTTTGGGACTGAAATCTGTCTCCAGCAAGCCCTTTCTCTCTCTCATACCCAGGTTTGGCCTGGGAAGATATTTCTTCTGCGTACACATTTCTGTTTGGATAGAAACTCAGGATGGGCAAAATTCCAGGAGTCTCAGCATCTCACGAGTCCTCCAAGTTGCTCCCCACTGGTCTCTCAAAGCTCCCTCAGGAGTTTGTACAAAATGAATAATACAAAAGAAAATCAACCTGAGGTTGCCAAAAGGTTAGACATCACGCCTTAATTGTTCATTCAAAAGGGAGCAACAACCAAGCATCAGAATCTACCAGGTCCTTGGACTTCTGGAAGGGAATAGGGCTGGCTACTTCCTTCTCTGCCTAGTGTGGGAAACAGACCCTTAAAGCAAACAAAGGCAATAGAATATGAGAAGTTGAAGAATATGCAAAGTGCTGTGGGAATCTTGAGCAGAAAGTATCCAGTTCTGCCAGGGAGAGTGCAAGGGGTGTGGCTTGAGCTGGGCTTCTAAGTATAAATAAAAGTTTCGTGGGCAGGAAGGAAGGATGTGCATAATAAGCACATCCTTGCTTGGGCAGAGCATAAGCAAATACCCAGAGGTCAAAGAGCATCAGATGAGGTTGAGGAGAGAGGAGCTGGGGGGAGGGTGGAAAGGAAAGGAGGGCGTCAGTCAAGAAGGGCCCAGGAGTCTGGTTCCTCTGCCTCTATCTATGAGGACCCACTCAGGGTACCCCTGTGCCTCCCAGAGGCTGGAAAAGAAGTGCCTATGGTCTCAGTGGACCCTTAAAAATGTCTGCAATCCAGATGTGGCAGGCTTCTGTTCTTGTCTTCATGCCAACAGCCAAGCCATGTCTTGCCACACACCGACGTGGAGCTGTCTAATAGCGCTGTTCATGCGGTTTATGGTGCTGCCTTTGATACTGGGGAACTTTTCCCCCTGGAGTCTGAAAAAATTAGTCCACTTCATTTCTCTCCAAGTTTCTAGCCTCATGATGGGATTGGATCTCTGTCGGGTAACAGCTTTCAGTGTGATGAATGGGCTCTTGGTTTCTGTCTACATGTCTGGAAGGTCCAGGTTCCCAGCTGGGGCAACTGATCCACCTGGGGAAAATGGCTTTTGACAGACATGAGGGACAGAGACTGACCCATAGCTCCCCGGGGATTGGGATGCAGTTGGGGCTCTGACAACAAGAAAAAAAAATTAACATCTTTTTGCTAAAACTAGATGCTCTTGTTTTCTCCTGGAGAAACAATATTCTCCAGGCTCGACAGACCAGGGATTTATTAAGATATCAGCAACTGACTGAAATAAATCACATTCATAGCTTTATGTTCTTTCTCACTCATGCTTCTCCACCCGCCTTCACCCAGCCTACCTCTCTCCCAGCTTAACCTGATGCACACCAGGTAGGGCAGAGAAAACTCCAGACCTCTATGCTGAAGATCAGAGTTCAAGTCTCCTGTCTGCCACGTTCAGTATGAGGTCTTAGGCAAGACTCCCTGAGGGGCCTGTCTCCTACCTGCAAAATGGATGTGAAAGCAGCGCCCCGCCCCCAGGGTTGATTGATATGTTATTCATCTAATTCACTGTATGCCTCCGTGCCACACCTGGTGTGGTAAATTACACCAGGGTGCAGCTTAGTTACCCATATTAATCCAGGGATCTGACACTCAAAATGCTTGCGGGAGAAAACCACAATCATGTTTAAGAGTAAGGGCTTTGGAGTTAAACGTGAGTCACTTACTAACTAACTGACCAGCATAATACCCTTAAACTTTCTAGCATTGGTTTTTTCATCTATAAAAAAAAGAAAATGGGATCAATAATAGTTATTTTGGCTGAGGTTTGTTTGAAGGAGGAGTTGGAATAACGCACCTAAAGTAGTTTACAGAACTGGCTGGTACATCGTAAGCACCCAACAAATGTTAACATGATGATGAGCATTATTTTAAGAGCATAAGATCTAGCGCAGCTGCCTGAAACCACTTTCCTTACCCGGAAGGAGAGGAGAGTCTGCGAGCTGGGCGTTGAGCAGTGCGCCTTGGGTGCCACGTGGTGACACGGGTTTCTCTGTTTATCCCTTGAGGCTTCCTTTCAGCGTCTTCTTCCCCAGCAGCTGCTCTGTCAACAGTCCATATGCCGCCTCAGCTACGGAGCAGCTTTCAACATAGAGCTGCCAACCCTGTAGGAGAACTTTGACGAGGAGTCCAGGGGCACGCGCGCACTGTCATCAATCACTCCGCCCCCTGCTCTTCCAGCCTCCGGAACCCCTCCTGGAAACGGAAGTGGGCAGGAGAGCTGCAAGCAGCTGGGCCTGGTTGCGGGCAGGGCGTGCGTGCACGTGGCAAGGAGGCCAGCTGGAGGAACAGGAGGGGACAGATGCCACGGGGGCCCAGATTTGTTCCTGCAGGAAGAATGCGAGGAGCTAATTGTCTCATCACCCTGTTGTGATCTCTCCATGGCCCTGCCGTGCCATGAGGAAAGAACTTCCCAGTGTGTGCGTGTCAGAGTTGATGGGTGGCCCTGGGAAGGAAGAGGAGGCTGGCCTGGGCCTGGATTTCTTCTAAGCGTGTGCTGTAGAGCAAGTTCTAGCACTGGGCCCCCAGGCCTTGGAAATACCGCTTCAAAAAATTCAACCACGGCTCCACATCCCTTCAGCTTAGCTGACCTCCCCGCTCATCACCCTTGACATGAACACACACACACACCCCTCATACCCTGTCGCTGGTCATTTACCCTGAGTGGTGATCTGGTTTCCAGTCCATTCTTTAACACATGAAAGTACTTGGGTCCTGGCCTACCTCTTTTCTACACTGGTTCTCAGCCTTCGCTGTCCTGGCCCCCCAGCTCTGTACCCTCCTGTGTACTCAGCCTTCTGTGTCTATCCATCATGGTCAGCACCATCCTTCAGGGGCCAGTTCAAAATCTGCCTCTTCCTTAGACTTTCATTATATGTGTTTCCTGCCTTGCTACCTCTAATTTCAGACTGCCTGGTATTAAAAGAAAGTTAACTGACCTTCCTGCAGCTCCATAGCTTTTACAGATTTCCACCCACACGCTCCCATCTCCTCCTTCTCTGTGACAGCCCTGTGAAGTAGGCAAGAGGGTGCGTTTCCCTCCACCTCACAATGCAATCAGATGGTAGATGCAAAGAATATTTACAACCCACTACAACATGCTGTCTGCTTTGGGGGAGCCCTTGAAACATAGGAGACTAGACCTTACGTATCTGCCAGCCCTTGCAGACATAATTCTGGAGTCCTGGCTGTTGACCACTGCTGGGATCACCCTTTCCAGGCTCCTACCACGCATTAAGAGAATTTTGGCTAATAATCTCACGTCCAAGGCACAGGTGAGTTTATCAGTAGGGATTGCATGTAAGAGAGACACAGTTACTGTGTGTTTAACCAAAGAGAAGGGGCTAATTTCTTTCTTACTTAAGTCTGTATGTCCACCTCATTGCTACAAGATGGTGCTTCTAGTCTCACATTCACATTCTAGAAAGAAAGGGGGGGGGGAGAAACAACAAGATGGAAGGGGTAGCACCAACATCAGGAAAGCAAAACTTTCCTGCAATACCCAACAGACTTCGTTATCTTTCAGTGGCCAGAATGTGTCACATGACTACCCTCAGCTGCAGGGGAGCCTGGGAAATGTCATTGGTTAGTTGGACATATTGCCATGCCAAACAGTTTCAGAATTCTATTAACACAGAAAAAACGGAAATGACACAAATGTGTGATTGTGACTTAAGATGTGTCTTCCTTACTAGAGGATAGGCTCCACAAGGTCAGGGAGCCTGTGTGTCTAGGCCCACAGTTGTGTTCCCAGAATCAAGTGTAGTGCCTGGCACACAGTGAGTGCTCCATAAATATGTGCTAATTGGTGGAATGACTGAAAGAAATGACTGCTGAAGTCATCATTTCTAAAGCCTTTTAAGATCTAGATGGGCTCCAATGCCAAGCCCCAGGTTGATTCCTGTCAACACTTCTATACATGCCATATTTGCCAGAGTTCAAAGGCCTCCTCCCCTCCAGGTTCTGACAGCATCCCCCTGTGTTCTCTGTGTGTTACCTGGATAACCTCTAATGCCCATTCTTAGATCACAATAAATCAAATCTGCAGCAGCTCATTCTGGGTTACCTGGAATATAGGCTCCATATTTTAGTTCATAAATTAATAGCTGATTATGAAGCACAAGATAAAGAGTACCCAACACTGGTACATATCATCTGTAATTACAAAGACAGGATCAGGTGTGTCTGTGCATAACAATTGACTGGAATTCAGGTTTTTAATGCAAGCATTTATTGCTAGATACATATCGTTTTGAGGAAAGGCTGGTTTTATACCTCTTAATAGAAAAGACACCTGCGTAGATAAGAAATATCATCTTCATAAAATACTGCAAATTTGATAAATGAACAAAGGATAAAATTTAGCCAGAAGTGCTCTAAGATGAACAGGTTTCAAAATAGTTTCAAAAAATTTAATGACAAAAAGAATAAGGCATCAAATCAGATGTAGAGATCCTTTTTAAAGGATTAAGCTTTAGATGAACTGTTTTTAGGAAAGAAAAAAAAAAAAACCCTGCTTTAGTGTAATTAACCAGAACCTCCAGGAACTGGTTGTGTGAACTCTAGAAGGCTAGGACAGCCCAGGCCAGAAGAGGTCGGGGTTTGATGGCCTCTTGGTTCTGCAGTGGACTGCAGTGTCTCCAGGAACAGGGTCGGAGCTGGGGAGTCTGTGTATTCTTCACAACACCTGGCAAGGTTGTTAACTTGACCCATTAACAGCACTTCATTACAATCCATTCAGGATTTCATTGATTCCTCAGACTCTTGCTCCTTTGAGATAACGGAAGTGCAGCCTTATTAGCCTTAATTTAGGAAGCTCAGTTTCTCATCTATACAATAAGAACAAAAGCAATCATCCTGTCAGCCTTTTCAGTGCATAAGGATCACATAAGAGGAAGAATGTGAAAACACAGTGTCGAAGGTAACACACTGTATCTGTGAGCAGGATTTTTAGGGTCAGTAATGATTTTCATGGGGAACATCCTCAGTAGGATTGTTTAGTTGGGCGATTACATTCCCAGTACTGAACATGGGACATCCAGTAGATATCAGTGGCATGCAGGTTTATATTCATTCAGGGTCAAATAAGAAAGGACCATTGTCCACTAACAGAGGCTATGTGACGCCCAGGAGTCTGGAAATCTGAGCTCTCATTCTGCATCTGACACTCTCTTGCTCTGTGACTTTGAACTAGTTGTTTCCATCCTGTAAACCTAAGTCTGCTCATCTGAACAATGGAACTAACTGATCTCTGAGGACTCTTCCAGCTCTACTTAGTACTTCTGATGCTGCAGAATCCAGAATCCCAGCATGGGGTGGGATTGGGAATGGTTCAAATGTACATTCACCCCGAGACACTCTGAGGCCCTTTTCCACTGCCCCTGCCTTGCCTATGTCAATGTTTCTCCAGTGATTTTCTCTAGCATCTCAGCACTACTCCTCTGATTAAGAACCTTCCAGAGCCCCTGGGACAGAGCTGAAATGCCACCTTTGTCTCAAGCTGTGTGGGAAGGTTACTGCCCACAAACAGCATGACTGAGGGGTGTCAAGGCGACATTCAGGACTTCATCAAAGCAGTTCCAAGAGTGTGCAGACAGGTGCTGGCTTGTTAAGAGAAATAATTTCTGTGTCTCCCCACTCTGACCACATTAGTCATTCAAGTGCTGAGGAACAATATAAGTTCCTGTCATCCTGGTTTATGTGACCACTAAGATTTATTTCAAGTGACAGGTCATTAAGGTTTCTTCTCTATTTTTTTCTTGGATTCACTGAAAACTCATATTTCTGCTCCATGTTATGGACTGCTAACAGCTCTGTTTTTGGTCACGGAGTTAGCAATAAATCTGAATTTAATAAACTGACAAAACGTCACTATCCCAGAGACAGTGTGAGCCCCTATTCCTTGTCTCCTTTTATAAAATGCTACTGTATTGAGACATCTTCCACATAAAAGTCACATTTGCCATCTAAATAGTCACCTCCCCCGGTAGATGTTTTGCTGTCCCAAGGCTGACCACATAATTACAGGTTGTTAGGGTCAGAGGCCTAATAACAGTCAAGGTGGGGAGGGATCTGCCCGTCCCCAACTGTGTGACCTTGGCATGTCAGTAAATCTGAGTTTCCTCATCTATAGAACAGAAATCATAATCTTCATCCTGTCTACTTCTTGGGGTACTGAGAAGATTAGATTCAAAGGAGGGCAGGATGGGAACCACAAAACTCTATGCAGCTGGGGAGGATTGTACCTGCTTTGTTAGTTTTAAATTTTCAACTTGTTAGTGCTGGGAACATCTTAGCGTCTTCAATTTCCCCTAAAAAAATTGAGTTATCAGCAAACGGACATCTACCCCCAGGGACCCAATTCCCCTTTCTGGTGTTCTTTCAGCTACACCACACTGTGCCCCCAAGTCCCTCCTGCTTGCTCTAGATGCAGGGTTTAGTGGAAGCATTCTCCGAAGTTTTCTGGGAAGCCTTAACCTGCTGCAGACTGCTTGGCCACAGGGAGGCTCTAAGAACTTTCCGGCTGGGACTTGAGTCCTCACCACCCTGTCTTCGTCCACCCGCTATCCAGTCGTGAGTGCCTGAAATGCAGTCCTTCCATAGAGTAGGCATTGAAGAATGGCTATTTGAGTGAATTTCAAATTAATCCATGGGGGCTGATGTTCTGGCTAAACTCCAGCGAGCATTCTGGGTGGCTGGGAGGTATCTGTCCAAAAATCCTAGCATCCCTTCCAGAAGCAGAAGCACTATCCTAGGAGATGAAGGTCTAACCCCTTTCTTACTGGGGCTTTCAAATATACCCTCAGAACTTGAACAACTCCACTTCCAAAATTGTGGAGCAGAAAAATAACTTTTAGAAGATAAGCATGCAAACAAATACTCAAGTTCTCTATGAACTTCTGTCTTCAAACCATCTATAAACTGCTGCCTTCTAGCCCTCTGTAAACTCCTGTCTGGATTTGTAAATAACAACCATATAAGGATTCTCCAGTAAACACTGGAGGCAGAAATGTAGAGACATTTCCGAGAGCCTGTTTCTGCCTAGTTGAGCAAAGCTTATGAAAGTTATACTGTGTGCTCTGTCACCCTTCTGATTGTTTTGTAACCTCAGCCATAAACCCAGAACAATCCTTATTTACCAGCTCTTTCCCTGCATGTTTCTGTAGTCTCCAACCAAAATTTGATGCAAATGGTAGAATTAATTGTACTGCGTACAATTAGAAAGTTCTAAAAATAGAGCTGTCTTTAAAAATAGAATAAGCTGCCCTGAGCAACAGTGAGTTGAGTCTCCCAGCACTGGAGGTATGCAAGCAGAGACTAAAAGAGTATCTTCTGAATGATCTGAAAAGGAATTCTTGAAATCAGGTGGGGAATTGGGTTAGACAACTCTCAAGTCCCTCCAAATCAGAAATTCCGGGAATCGAAGATGTCCGTTCACTCAAAGCTCTTCTGAAGGCCTAGTCTGTGCCAGACTGTGTCCTGGGGAGAGATGAAGTAAACCCAGCCCCTGGGAACTCTGGGTGACATCCCAGATTTATAAGAAGACAGACAAGCCAGCAACTAACTCAAGTGCAAGGCAAGGTGATGCCAAGTGTTAAAGGGAGGTGACCAACAGCCGGCAGAGGTGGCTGAGATGAAGAACCACCTGGGATTGGAGAAAGTTCCGCATAGCCTGCTTCCCTGGGCTGGAGGGCTCTGGCTGTGGGGAAACTGTCCACATATAATAATATATTTTATTGAGCACTTATTTGGTGCTGGGCACTTAACAAGATGCCAGTTAATCTGTATAACAGTCCAATGAAGTAGGCACTATTGTTTTCCCCCATTTTATGTATGAGGATATGAAGAGTAGAGAGGTTAAGTGATGTGCCCAAGGTCACACATCCTAGGAAGAGGCCAGGCCCCAACATGAAGCCAGGTGTCTGCTTCCAGACGTTGCTCTTAATGCTGTTCTGTTCCCTGGGCTAGTTCCCATCATTCTCCAGGGTTCAGTGTCCCTATAAGAACAATGAAGCGTTGCACTAGGCCCTGTGTCATGCCCAGTATCCTGGAAACACCAGGAATGACCTACATTCCCCTTCCAGGATGGGACTGGGAGGGAAGAAGGGCTTCCTTGGCCAGGTCAATGCTGCATCCAGTCTCTTAGGTAAGAACTCCTGGGCCTTGAGCTCCATGGTAGCTCAGAGAGGCTCCTCACACATGGCTTCAGCTTCCTAAAACTGCCCATGAATCCGGAACAGAGAAGAGAGCCTTGCTCCATGAGAGTCAGATACCACCAGGAGTTGTCCATAAATTCCTCTGACTTCCAACTGGAATCAGGTCTGGTTTCCCGGAGCCAGGTCACAACAGGAATGATAGCTTCACAAGCCCTGGGAGGGAGGGCCAAGCCGAGAGTGCCTGGTGCCTGTGGGGAAGAGGTTCCCACTAATGCAGGCAGGCACTGGGCCAGGTGAGGAGCCGCAGGTGAGCTATGAGGCCACCGGGCAGCCTGTGACCCTGGGTCAGTGACTGAGCTGCAGCCTCAAAGGGAATAGAGGTTTACAATGTCAGTTTAGCTGAGCTGGAACTGTGTTTCCTAGAATTCACTCCTCTGTGTAGTTCCTGGTCAGCTTTGGTCACAGGAACATTTTCCCTGAGATTTGGAAGGTGGAAAGGAAGTAGCAGCCACATTCTTTCTTATGCTTAGAAGGGCAGGGCACAAGGCCTCACCCACCTTGTCGCTGTCCTGCGGGCTCACCGGGGTGGCGTGGGACAGCATCCAGACCCACAGTGCAGCCCTCCACACCTGCTCGTCCTGCCCATTTTAATTCCTGATTCCCTGGGCCAGCTGAGGGTTGTGTTCCACAGGGAAAAGCAAAACTTTTCCTGTAAGTCACCCCTGTCGTCAAAGTCGGAGTCTTGAAGGAAGTGAGACACCAAGTGGATTCCAGCCCATTCCTGCAGGTTCCAATTTGTCCTTGATTCCCTACTTCCTTCCCATCATTCCCTCCCACCTCTCTGCACTGCTGACTTGAGGCTCCAGCACCAGACACAGAAGTGACAGCCTCCCTTAGACTGACCAGTTCCCATGATTAGGTAAGGTCAAATCCCTATACTTAATGCCTTATTGCATACATTTTGCTAGTGGCTCTGCTTCTCTGACTGAACCCCAAATGATATGCAGGGGGACAGGTAAGAGGAAAACAAGGCTGGGCCCTGGAGGGACTGAGGGAGGGACGGGCTTGATGCCAGGATCAGAGCAGAAGTCAGGTTCCCAGAAGCAGGGCATGGTTAATTTAAGCCCCTGAGCTCCTGAATGTGGGCTAACTGGCTACCTCGTAGAAATAGAGATCTCAGGACTTGAAGAAAACTGAGCCCATCAAGGAACAAGTGGCTTCAGTTGTGGGGAGGGCTGGACAAGCTGGGGTCACAGCAGGGCCTTGTATGGCTTAGATACGGCCCTATAACTGCTATAGATGCACACACACGTGCTCGTGCATAAATACGCAGCATGTATAGTCTTCCCTAGCCAAGCAGTACTTTCAGAGCTTTCTTTTATTCCTCCCTCCCTTTTTCCTCCAGTCAATGCTGGAAACTTTAATGACATTTTTAAGCCCTAAAATATAATATATATTGAGACTGAGATTCTAGCGAGGCAGCCTCTGGATAAAAGACTCTCACTCCCTTTCCCTCTCGCTCCCTTTCTGGAGAAAGGCAACAGCAGGGCAGTGAGGCGGGAGGAGACCGGACAGGGCACCTGAGGCCACCAGCTCACACGTAGAGGATGGCTTGTGCACCTGGAGGGGCCCAGCGTGTGTGGTCCTGGGAGGGCCGGGCCGATCCTCCTGGCCTCAGAGGACCTGCAGGGGAGCAGGAAGCAGGATGACTACTCCTGGTCCCTGAGGCAGAGGGGCTGCTCCATGGTCCTGGAGAGAGGTTTGCTCAGAAGCTCCCTTCTTCTGCTCAGGATAAGCTACAAAGCTTGGCCATTGTGTTCCCCACTGCTTAATGAGACCAGAACCGCCTAGGCCTTGCCAGCAGGAGACAGATTCCAGTGATTTTACCCAACAGTTGATCCAGCGAAATCATGAACGGGCTAAAGAAAAGAGTAACTATTTTAACCAGCATTCAGTAACCAGAACAAAGTAGACAAAGCAGAGCCTGAAGAGCAGGGGCCCCACTGGAGCAGAATCGAGTGTGACAATTAAACAGCTGTAAGAAGAACTCTTAAGGAGATCCAGTTAGAGAATAAAAAAAGACTGTCTGGGTCTAAAAGTATAGCTTTCTCGTTGAAACTTTTAATACATAAACTGAAAGAAAAGATAGTTTTTCTGAAAACAAATTTAGTAGCCTGTACAAGAAGTATCTCACAACAGAGCAACAAATTCAAAAAAATGAAAACCATGAAGGGAAAAGATATAAGACTCTTGGAGGACAGGTACAGGAGACCTAACTGGCAAGTAAGGCAAGTTCCAGAAGGAGAGAAAGGTGTTTTTATCTTAAGAAAGATAAATTTCAAAATTAAAAGAGGTTTTCATGTCTCAGACACAATTTTTTCCAGTTTTATTAAAGTATAATTGACAAATAAAAACTATATATATATATATATATATATATATCTAAGGTGTACAGTGCAATGTTTTGATTTACATATACATTGTGAAATGACTGCCGCAATCAACCTAATGTATCCATCACCTCACATAGTTACAATTTTTTTGTAGTGAGAATACTTAAGATCTATGCTCTTAGCAAATTTCAGGGATTCTATACTGTATTATTATCTATAGTTACCCTGCTGTATAGTAGATCTCTAGAACGTATTCACCCTGCATAACTGAAATTGTGTACCCTTTGACTAACATCTTCCCATTTCCTCCACCCGCAGCCCCCAGACACAATTGACTAAAGAAAGAAATAGACTTTGACATAGCTTGGTTTAAAAAAACCTGAGTTTCAGTTTCTCCACTGTTAACTACTGTCTTTTCCCGTGCAACTGACAGAAAGGAGAAATTAGATAAAAAAGGAAGGAGAACTAAAACCAGACTAGAATCAGATTTTTCAATCACAAATAACGAGCTAGAAGAATAACACCTACATGGTAAATAAAGGTATTTGAAGCTATGCAAGAATTCTGAGGGTGTCACCTGTCTGAGGAACATACTTAAGAAGCTGTGCTAACCAAATGGCAGCTCCAGGAGAAAGATAAAAAATAGAGGGAAAATGGTGGTGGGCAACACTGGTAACCATGCTTGTTCATGGCTGCTATCGATTCTGCTAGGTTGTTAAATATTTTTAATACAACCTGTATATATGTATGAATGTATGTATAGGTAAATAAATAGCATGAGTGGAGGGTTTTGTTTTTTTTTTTCGTACAGCAGCACCATAAAGCCTTTTAAATTTTATTTATTTATTTATGGCTGTTTTGGGTCTTTGTTTCTGTGCGAGGGCTTTCTCCAGCTGTGGTGAGTGGGGGCCACTCTTCATCGCGGTGCACGGGCCTCTCACTGTCGTGGCCTCTCTTGTTGCGGAGCACAGGCTCCAGACGCGCAGGCTCAGTAATTGTGGTTCACGGGCCCAGTTGCTCTGCGGCATGTGGGATCCTCCCAGACCAGGGCTCGAACCAGTGTCCCCTGCATTGGCCGGCAGATTCTCAACCAGTGCACCACCAGGGAAGCCCCCTGTGAGTGGAGGTTTTTATCGAAAGTTTTAAGTGAAGAATTTTAGAACAGGTAAAGCTAAACCTAATAATAGCCTTGACCAAATGTTTAAAAATCACTTGAGCAAAACCTAGAAATGAAAAATAAAGAGAAAGTTGCAAGTAAAGAAACAAAACCTTTCTAAATATTTCCTTTCATTTTGCTATGAGGAGAGAGGCATAGGTAAATAAAGCAATTTGGTGGAAGCAAGTTGATAATTACTATCATAGTCAGATATAAGAGGTAATATATGAAATGATGATTCTTGGGATGAAAAAGTAACCACTTGCAGAATTGAAAAGCAGAGAAATGCTTCCAAATTAGCAAAAAGGAAAAAGGGAATGAATAAAAACTTGCTCCAGCAAGTTAATTAATTGGTTAAAGAGAAACAGAAAGCAGTAGCAAAGTAAAACACATAGAAAACATAAGATTACATGGAAGGGTATTTCTTATTACCCTAAATGTAAATAGACTGAATTCCTCCATTAAAGTACAATTAAAAAATAAGAAACACAGTTAAAGAGGTAGGGAAAGAGTTAAAATGAAGGGAAACCAGGCAAATTCAAATAAAATGAAAGCAAAAGTAGCAATATTGTATCACAAAAGTACATTTAAAGTCAAAACATTAAACAGGATAAAGTAATGAAACTTTCTGCCCTCCAAAATATTGCAGCTAAATATAAGGCAAAAACTAATAGAAATACAAAGAGAATTTGATTTTTAAAATGTAACTTTTGTGAGAGATTTTAATATGCCATTTTCAGAAACTGATATACTGGGAGTAAATGAAACAAAATACAACAATAAAAGACCTAGCAAACATGACTACAACCAACAATATACATCAGCAATTCAAATTATGCCATAGATAGAAAACTCATACTTCTACAAATAGAAACAACACATTATCTCTTGAACACTGAAGTATTTCTAAAACTCAACCATATAGTTGACCAAAAAGAAAACCTTAATAAAATTCTAAAAGTAGAAATTTTATAAGCCACACTCTCAGACTGCACACAAATATAAAGATAATGAAAATTTCTTAACTACTTGGACATTGTAAAATGTACTTCTAAACAATGACTGCATCAAAGAAAGTATGAATTATCTGGAAAGTAGTAAATAATTACAGTATTTCACACCAAAACCTGTAAGACTCAGTTGAAGCTATATCCTGATGGAAATATATAGCCTTAAATATCTTTAAAAACCTTTTCTGAAATAATTTTAAACTTAAAAAAGAGTTTCACAAAGAGGAAAAAGAACATCCATAAACCCTTTATCCAGGTTCATCTATCATCACCATTTTTGATTTATCATTCTCTCTCTCTCACACACACGCCTACACACACACAATTTTTTTCTGACACTCTTCACAGTAAGTTGCATACATCAGGGATATTTACCCTAAATGACCAATAAGAAATGATGCTTAACCTCAAAAATAGTCAAGGAAATGCAAAACAAAGCAATAACACTATGCCCTTTTTTCACTGGTAAAACTGGAAAACATTTTAAATTAAAATGCCAACTTCTGGTGAAAATATGGGGAAATTGACACATTTATACATTGATGGTGAGAATATGAATTACCACATCCCTCTCAGAAAATAATCTGCCAATATTTACTCATATTTAAAACATATCTGTTTATTGACCCAGCAGAAAGTTTTCCTAAAGAAACACATAGTACATACAAGGATGTTTTGTGCAGCATTATTTGTAGTGGGGGAAAACTAAAAATAGGCAGTCATTAAAAAGAATGAATGACTTTTGTATCCATTGACCTGAAGGGTTGACCAAGAGGTATTATTAAATTAAAAAAAAAAGAATTTATAGAGAGATGTCTTTAATAAGGATCCAGTTTTATAAAAAGGAAACAACAAAAAATCCTATATATGGATATATGTCTTTGCACAGGGTTATATGAGAATAGAGAAATGTATGAAAGGATATATACCAGGTCATTTCCATTGGCTGCCTTAGGGAGGAGAGGGAATTCAGAAGATGCCATGAGAGAAGAGAGGAGATGGGGAAGAAAAAAAAGTCTGTAGCAAAATAAAGTCTGCCAATGTAATGATGTTGAATATACCTGTATGATTTTGTGTGTATTTGTGTTTATATATTTTGCTCTTTTAGTGGATTAAGCTTATCAGAGATTTGTTTATTTTAGAAAAATCCGTTCGTAGATTTTGTTTCCTAATTCATTAATATCTACTTTTAACTCTATTATTTACCTCCTGCTATTATATTTAGTTTAATATTTATCATTTTAAGAAGGTATAAAATTGCAATTTTCTCCATATCTGAAAATATTTATTTTTACAGCTACACCTATTTAGAATATTTTATTTATTATTATTTCAATTAGAAATAGCACTGGAAGGAACATCTTTGAGTAATTATTTCAGAGGAAGTATGTATGGTATACTTTCTGAGACCTGTTATACAACTTAATATTTCCAGTTTCTTCATGCATGAACATCTTGACGGAGTTTAATTCTTGGGTCACAATATTTTTCTTTCAAGCACTACATGTATTAGTTCATTGTCATCTAGGAAAGTGTTTCCCAAGTATTTTTGAAGGAACACTGGTTTTACATAATGTTTCTGAGAAAAAGAGTCTGACAGTCAAAAATATTTGGGAAGTGCTTCATGTGTGGTACCATGAAACATGTTCTAGTTCAAATTCTAGTATTCGAACATTTGGCATGAATGCAAGAAAATCTGAGAACCGCTGACCTGGGACTTACATCTGGGAAATCCTCACCTTTTGGAGTGCATCACACTTCCCATCACCAGTCTCGTTTCATCTGTAACTGTGTCATTGTCAGACTGTAATTAGATGAAGGGAAGGAGATTCTGGGGTCTGCCCTGGATGCCTTCTTTTTTTTTTTTTTTTAAGTTTTTAATTTATTTATTTATTTTTGGCTGCATTGGGTCTTTGTTGCTGCGCGCAGGCTTTCTCTAGCTGCGGCGAGCAGGGCTACCCTTCACTGCGGTGCGTGGGCTTCTCATTGCGGTGGCTTCTCTTGTTGCGGAGCACGGGCTCTAGGCGCACAGGCTTCAGTAGTTGTGGCTCACGGGCTCTAGAGCGCAGGCTCAGTAGTTGAGGCAAACGGGCTTAGTTGCTCCGCGGCATATGGGATCTTCCTGGACCAGGGATCAAACTTGTGTCCTCTGCACTGGCAGGCGGATTCTTAACCACTGCGCCATCGGGGAAGCCCTGGTGGACTTCTTTTGGAAATTTCATTTCTTAGTCTGAGAGGTTCTACCCTGAGGAATAGTGTATACCTCAGAAACCACTGCAGTGTCTTTAGGAGAAATGACACTATAAATGCCTGGAGTATAACACAATGAATGATAATTTGGTTTATATACCTCAATTTTAAATTCCAATGTATTTAAAGTTCCAAATATATCTCAAGTAAATATGCCAAACTCTACTAAAAGTTTGATCACAGTTGGTGATCAATTCACACAGTTGGTCTTTTCTCTGGCATTTCAAAAATAGGGCAAATGATAGTCAATGATGAACCTCACGTAAAACAGGAGAACTTTGTTATCCACATTTAATTTTTTATAAAGCAAAGCAAATAACTTGATGCTTCTACCCAATTTTGTTAATAAAAAATTACTACCCAATTTTGTTAATAAAAAATTACTATCTTGATAGCAAGATTAAAATCCTTTCATAAATTGTTTATCAATAAAGTCAACATATATCCTAAAAGCAGATGAAAATTTTAAAGTTTTTTCCATTAAAAAAAAAGTCTAATTTCAGACCCAGCATTGCTGGTTCACCATCAAGACACACTAAAAAATTTTTTCCCAATTTAGTTCATTAACTTCAAATAATTTTGACACAGCTCGAAAGACATCATCAACTTCGATGATGGTCTCCAAGTCTTTAATTTAAAAAGTAGCACATCTTATTCAAATGTATCTCTAACCGTGCATTAGGAAATATACTCAATTCCTGTCCTCTGTGGATTCATCACAACTAAAAGCAAAATAATTTAAGATCAGCTCTTTTGCAAAGCTTGAAGTTTGATATCTTCCACAATACATCAGTTTGATTCTTGACTATAGAACAGAATAGAAAAAATATCCCAGTATTTTATCTACTAATAATTCTTGGCAGTATCCCAAATGCAAAATTGAGGAGAGTGTCTTCATTAGAGGAATAGTTTTTAAAGTTATTCTTTGTGATTAAATGAGCTATTTCATACAACAATTTCACTTTTGTGCATTCCTAATGCAATATTATATGTTACAGGGAAATCCAATTTGTAGAAAAATCCACTGCCTTTTTAATTATGTCAGTATGATTTTACTTGAGTGTTATTCAGTTTGAGAGATTCTCAAGGCATACCTGCTCTTCATTTTTACACTACTGATGCTAAGGAAGCTGGACTTCTCTTTTTCAATATATAAGAATCCATATGTATTAATTATCTATTGCTGCATAACAAAACAAAAAAACCAATTCTAGTTCTCTTGCACTTGTACATCTTTTGGTCTTTTTGTTTATTGGCCTTAAGGACTTTTCTTTATGTTTAAAGTTTAATAGTTACACTAGAATATGTCATAGAATTGATCCTTATGAGTAAATTTTCCCAGGTACCTAGTGGACCCTTTCAATATGTAGATCCTGATCTTCTTTCATTTCCAGAAAGTCTCCTTGAATTATCCTCATCAGTGACTCCAATTATATATATTGTTTCTTTTTTGCCTTTCAGTCTACCATTTCAACTACTTTCTCCCTAACCCTTTTTGCTTCTTTATCTTCTTTTCATTCTCTTATATGTTTTCCTGCCTTTCTTCAATTTCTCTAATTAAAATTTCATTTTAGTCTGTTCTTTCTTGGGCACCTTGTAAAAGGGCACTTAATCTTTTCTTTTCCAATTTCTTTTTTTTTAATTGAAGTATAGTTGATGTACAGTGTTATATAAGTTACAGGTGTACAATATAGTGATTCACAATTTTTGAAAGTTACATTCCATTTATAGCTATTAAAGAATATTGGCTATATTCCCTGCGTTGTACAATGTATCCATGTAGTTATTTTATACATAGTAGTTTGTACCTCTTAATCCCCTACCCCTGTGTTGCGCCTCCCCACTACTCTCTCCACACTGGTAACCACTAGTTTGTTCACTATAACTGTGAGTCTGTTTCTTGTTTTGTTATATTCACTAGTTTGTTGTATTTTTAAGATTCCACATGTAAGTGATATCATACAGTATTTGTCCTTCTCTGTCTGACTTATTTCACTTAACATAATGCCCTCCAAGTCCATCCATGTTGTTAGAAATGGCAAAATTTCCTTCTGTTTGTGGCTGAGTAGTATTCCATTATAGTAGTATAGTACTTTTCCAATATATATATTCCACAACTTCTTTATCCATTCATCTGTTGATAGACACAGGTTGCTTTCATATCTTGGCTCCAAGTTCTCGAGGGGAATTTATTTTTATCATCCCATATTCTCTATTCAGTGCATCTATAAAGGCATAATTAATCATTCTTGTAAATTCCTGGCAACTGTTGGATGTGACAGTAGATCAAGCTAGATATTTAATTGAAGACCTTTCCAGGCATGCCTTGACCTCTCATTTCTATAACTCATTCAGACATTTTTTTTACTTGCTGACTTGTTTTGTTATCTATCTCATATGTATCTCTTGCTTTCCTAGGAAGATAGTAAATTTCCTTTTTTTTTTTAAACAACTTTATTGGAGTATAATTGCTTTACAATGGTGTGTTAGTTTCTGCTGTATAACACAGTGAATCAGCTATACATATACATATATCCCCACTTTTCCTCCCTCTTGCGTCTCCCTCCCACTCTCCCTATCCCACCCCTTTAGGTGGACACAAAGCACTGAGCTGATCTCCCTGTGCCATGCGGCTGCTTCCCACTAGCTATCTATTTTACATTTGGTAGTGTATATATGTCCATGCAACTCTCTCACTTCGTCCCAGCTTACCCTTCCCCCTCCCCATGTCCTCAAGTCTATTCTCTACGTCTGTGTCTTTATTCCTGTCCTGCCCCTAGGTTCTTCAGAACCATTTTTTTTTTTAGATTCCATATATATGTGTTAGCAAACGGTATTTGTTTTTCTCTTTCTGACTTACTTCACTCTGTATGACAGACTCCAAGTCCATCCACCTCACTACAAATAACTTAATTTCATTTATTTTTATGGCTGAGTAATATTCCATTGTATATATGTGCCACATCTTCTTTATCCATTCATCTGTTGATGGACACTTAGGTTGTTTCCATGTCTTGGCTATTGTAAATAGTGCTGCAATGAACATTGTGGTACATGACGCTTTTTGAATTATGGTTTCCTCAGGGTATATGCCCAGTAGTGGGATTGCTGGGTCATATGGTAGTTCTATTTTTAGTTTTTTGAGGAACCTCCATACTGTTCTTCATAGTGGCTGTATCAATTTACATTCCCATCAACAGTGCAAGAGGGTTCCCTTTTCTCCACACCCTCTCCAGCATTTATTGTTTGTAGATTTTTTGATGATGGCCATTCTGACCAGTGTGAGGTAATACCTCATTGTAGTTTTGATTTGCATTTCTCTAATGATTAGTGATGTTGAGCATCCTTTCATGTGTTTGTTGGCCATCTGTATATCTTCTTTGGAGAAATGTCTATTTAGGTCTTCTGCCCATTTTTGGATTGGGTTGTTTGTTTTTTTGATATTGAGCTGCATGACCTGCTTGTATATTTTGGAGATTAACCCTTGATCAGTTGCTTCGTTTGCAAATATTTTCTCCCATTCTGAGGGTTGTCTTTTCCTCTTGTGTATGGTTTCCTCTGCTGTGCAAAAGCTTTTAAGTTTCATTAGGTCCCATTTGTTTATTTTTGTTCTTATTTCCATTTCTCTAGGAGATGGGTCTGAAAGGATTTTGCTGTGATTTATGTCATAGAGTGTTCTGCCTATGTTTTCCTCTAAGAGTTTGATAGTGTCTGGCCTTACACTTAGGTCTTTAATCCATTTTGAGTTTATTTTTGTGTATGGTGTTAGGGAGTTCTAATTTCATTCTTTTTCATGTAGCTGTCCAGTTTTTCCAGCACCACTTATTGAAGAGGCTGTCTTTTCTCCATTGTATATTCTTGCCTCCTTTATCAAAGATAAGGTGACCGTATGTGCGTGGGTTTATCTCTGGGCTTTCTATCCTGTTCCATTGATCTATATTTCTGTTTTTCTGCCAGTACCATACTGTCTTGATTACTGAAGCTTTGTAGTATAGTTTGAAGTCTGGGAGCCTGATTCCTCCAGCTCCGTTTTTCTTTCTCAAGATTGCTTTGGCTATTTGGGGTCTTTTGTGTTTCCATACAAATTGTGGAATTTTTTGTTCTAGTTCTGTGAAAAATGCCATTGGTAGTTTGGTAGGGATTACATTTTGAATCTGTAGATTGCTTTGGGTAGTATAGTCATTTTCACAATGTTGATTCTTCCAATCCAAGAACATGGTATATCTCTCCATCTGTTTGTATCATCTTTAATTTCTTTCATCAGTGTCTTATAGTTTTCTGCATACAGGTCTTTTGTCTCCTTAGGTAGGTTTATTCCTAGGTATTTTATTCTTTTTGTTGCAGTGGTAAATGAGAGTGTTTCCTTAATTTCTCTTTCAGATTTTTCATCCTTAGTGTATAGGATGCAAGAGATTTCTGTGCATTAATTTTGTATCCTGCTACTTTACCAAATTCATTGATTAGCTCTAGTAGTTTTCTGGTGGCATCTTTTGGATTCTCTATGTATAGTATCATGTCATCTGCAAACAGTGACAGTTTTATGTCTTCTTTTCCAATTTGGATTCCTTTTATTTCTTTTTTCTTCTCTGCTGTGGCTAAAACTTCCAAAGCTATGTTGAATAATATTGGTGAGAGTGGGCAACTTTGTCTTGTTCCTGATCTTAGTGGAAATGGTTTCAGTTTTTCACCATTGAGAATGATGTTTGCTGTGTGTTTGTCATATATGGCCTTTATTATGTTGAGGTAAGTTCCCTCTATGCAGGACACTTAATCTTGATTTCTGATATGATTTTGTCTTTGTTTACATTTCTTTTCTGTTTTTAACCAATTCTCTTTAATTCCTAATACAGGGGTGCCCTTTTTATGTCCATGTGTCAGTGCAGAATATCTTTAAAAGGTGGCTTTTATTTTTTGTGGTTGAGGAAGGAATTGCGTGTCCTTCAGTTTTTTGGTTCTCTCTTATTTGCAAGACTCTAAAATGTTCCCTTTGCTTCTTTTCCCCATCACCACCATATCTGTAAAAGCCATCTCTCCTGGCCTTTTCACATTCTCTTCCCTCAGAAGCAGTGCCTTTTTAAAACTGCTACCTCAAATAACATATGTTTTTATATTCCTTCCTTATAGCAGGTACTGTGGTATATACCAAGACTCTTTTTCAGAATTTTCCCAACTCAGAGTAGACTTTGTCTTTCTAGGAGTGATTTTAGATCAAGCCTGGGCCTGTCACTATCCACCCTCTTCACTCTTCCATGTAGCATTTCCCCTACCACCCTTGGTCTTCGTGGATGCTAGTGGGCAAAGCATGAAAAATAGTTTCCTGGCATTTGGAGTTTTTATCTACTTGGGGATAAATCTGAAATTTGTACATTCTCTTTCTCCTGGTTATGCTGAAGACATGGATTTTGTGGTTGTATTTATCCTTCTTGTTGTTCTCTATTATTTTTGAGATATTCAGGTTTTTGTGGCCATCATCTCAGCTACCCCTAGGGCTAAGTTAGAAAGGTTTCTTATATCTTTTATATGACCCTATCAACCATAAAGATTTCATTGAGCTTTACTTCTTATAGTTTTCTCTAAGAATATATTAGCTATTTTTTGTTTTCCAGACATAAAATTATATGATAATATTGAATATGTTCTCAAACTACATGCCCCTCAGCCCATAGATTCTAATATTATCCTCCCCCAGGAGACATGCTTCACTCTCCCCACTCCTTATTTTCTGAGAATCACTATGCCAACTATTATACTTAAATCTGTATAATGCAGAATCTGTAGGTGATATGTTACAGGGACCCTGGAGTAACCAACAGAGAAACTCCTCAGAATGACATGCCCTAGAACAAAAGGATTTCATAAACCTTCCTGATTTTAGGCAGGAAAAATAATAACACTCTATGAATGTGGGGAAAAGGATGCATCAGATCAAATCCACACCCACTCTTCCCAGCCCCTGAGGGTATTAACATCAGGACATGACTGTTTACATATTGCTATGAGAGAAATAAAAGCAGAGGTAATTTTAAAAATTGAAAGTGGTAAGAAAATAATGAGTATTCCACTTTGGATATATGTACGGAATAAGTCAAAAAATGCCATGTGTATCTTTCATTGTTATATACTATAACTTTACATCAGTGTATACACATTAATAACTGGTAGAAAGTCATTTTAGACTTAGCAACAAATAGATTCATGAGCAGTTGTGCAAAATCCAAATTTTTTTGTTGATGGAGGAGCTTCTGGATCCAGTTTAGTCTGTGAGAATTTTCTCCATTTTTCAACCATCTATCTCTATACCTTTTCTGATGATCTCTTATCATGAAAGGTTTTCTTTTCAAACACTATAGAAGAGATCAAAAGGATTTTTGGAACATTGGGCTACAGGTTAAGCCTACAGACTATCAGGCAAAGTCCTATTATATAGCTGTTTCAGACCCACTTCATTTGGCTTGTACTTGTTCTCTTTACCCCAGAACCAAATATTATGAATCATACCTTTGACTCCTCTTCAACCAGACCCAGCAATTAGCTATTGGAATCGACAACTCTGCAAATTAAAATCCCACTGTCAAACACTGAGGTTTTGTTGGTAGTGATGGCGTTGGTGGTGGTTGCTTTGGTTTTGTTTTGGTTTCTCTTTGCTTCTGAAATTAAAAATCATGGTTATGGAACTGGACTTATGATCCTCAGGTATGAGGGTAGAAAAATAAGGCATCCACTGGGACATTGTTACTCTGTCTCCAGTCTCCTTGTTTGTATTTTAAACAAATAGCTCTTGTCTTTTGACACCCTAGCCCAGAGCAGCACTGAAGCATCCTTCCTACATGACAGGTGTAATTTATCATCTGCCAGGGTCTGGTGCAAATTATTACTCACCAGCCCTAAATGAGACAGAGCGGACTGTTGAGGGAGGGGCAGCAGGGAATAATGAGAAAATAAAGCATTGGAAGGCAGGAGGCTGGATCATAACCTCAGCTCTACCTCTGGCTCATTGTTTAACCTGGGGCAAGTCCCTGCCCTGCTCTTGAGCCTCAGATTTCCCATCTGAACTGGATGCTGTCTGGAGAGACTAGCAGCTCAGAAGAGCGCAGCCCTCTTCTAAAAGAGACTTTGGTTAGAAATTGCCCTCATGGCCTCCAAGAGCTTTGTAGGTCTTGTGGAGTAGTGCCTACACAAGCAGGAGAAAGGAGTGGTCCAAGACAATGGAGGCCTGACCCCTCACCCCACAGCTTAGACAGGTGAGAGAGGATGAGAGAACACTCTCTATCACCTAGTTATCTAGCCCCTGCCATATCATTCACGCCAAGGGGCCAACCAGTCTCTCTTTGTATACCACCACCAATGATGAGTTCACTTCCTGGCAAAGTAGCCCCTTTCCTTTTGCATTTTTAACGCAGTAGAGATGGAGAGAAGTGGGTACTTTCAAGAGATATTCACAGGATAAAAGTAACAGGAGGGAAGTGTCAGAGATGAAGCCTAGTTTTCTGGCTTGTGAAAGTACATGGACGGGCAGTGCATTCACTTATATAGGAGCAGATTAAGGGTACGTAGAAGAAGATCATGAATTCAGTCTTTGACATGTGACTTTGAGGAGCCATTGAGACATCCAAGCAAAGGCAAGTGACCAGTAGGATATTCAGATCCAGAGCTCAAAGGAGACATCCAGACTGAAGACAAATAAATTAGAGTCGTTTTCCTAAAGACTGATAGAGGTAGTTATTGAGGAAGACAGTATGGAATGAAAAGGAGAAAAGGGACCTTAGATAAGAACTTGAGGAATACCAATGTTGAAAGTGTGGATGCATGGGGAATTGATGGGCAACCAGAGAGGTGAGGGGAGAACCAGGAAGGTGGCACTTTGGAAATCACTAGAGGAGAGTTTCAAGAAAGACCAAGTTGTCAATAGTGTCAAGAACTGCTAAGAAGTCAAGTAAAATAAAGACTAAAAACAGCCATTGAATGCAATGAAGTAGTGATGCTTGATGACTCTATTAAGAACGATTTTGGTAGACTTATGGGGCCAGAAGTTAGGGTAGAGGGTTGAGGACTGAGTGGGAGGTGAGGAAATGAGGCAGCAAGTGTAGACAATTCTGCGAAGGCATTTAGCTGTGAAAGGAGAGGAGAGAAATGGGCAGTACTGGGGTGGGATGTGGAGCATTAGATGCTTTCTTAAATGGGAAAGGATTTATCATGGTTCCATGTCAATGGGATGATCCAGTTGAAATAGAATGATTGACTGCACAGGAGAGAAAAGGTTACTGATAGTTCCTTAGAAGACAGGAGGGGATGGGATCCAAAGAACAGAGGGAGGGGTTGCTTCATCAGTGTTTCAAAATTCTTACAGCCAGGTTTCTACCAGGGCTGTAAAGTAAATAACTGGTCTTTGGTTTCATTTTATTTGTAGTACTAGGTCAATTTTTTTAAATTACAATTTTACATGTGTATTGTCCTCTTTTTGCTCTCTTCACATCTCAAAAGTATTCAATTCCTATGAAACATGTTTAAAATGAAATAAACATCTGCAAAAGTTATGATAGCTAAAAAAATGTTATATTTATTCAGAGAAATGAAATTCAAATATCTTAGAGAAAATTCACAGAACTGTATTTCAGTATACTTTGTGAGAATATTCTCCAATCTCATCTTCTAATTGACTGAAGGAAATCTAAATGGAAAATAAGACATCAATAATTTGTGTGATTATCACTTAGCCATCTTTTTCTTCAGAGAAGAAGCATTGGGCCAACAGTGATCCAGACTGCTCTGATCCCTGGTCAACACCCATGTGGCTACCCCAACCGTCTGACTCCCTGCAAAACCCCTGACTAGTAGTCTTTTACCCCTCATACACAGGCAGTTTATGGACCCTCATATAGATTCAGAGCCATTCTCATCTCAACTCAAAAGAGAAAAAGTCTCTCCATGGGAATCATCACTCAGAAGAATTACTCACCTTTCAAGGTCAAGCACCACAAAGCCACTGAGGACCTCTTACTTTCCTACTGGGGACTGCGACACATTTCTTCACAGCCCGTTCATTTAGAAATTCCTTCTCTATTCATATTTCCTGAGACCCTTCATGCAACTCATAGAGAAAAAGACCACAGGGGCAAGTGGATAATGCAGATGAACACAGCCCTTCACCAGTAAGTCTTAGATTCATAGATTCCAAGAAGATTCTAAGAAACCATGGGTTAGTGGGGATCATCTAGTCCAGTCTCTCACCTGTGGGGGTTCCCTTTTCAGCTTCTCTAACAATGGCACTGTGGCCTCCATTTGAACCCCTCAAGTGACGGGGGATTCCACCTCGTGAAGCGGATACAAGAGAGAATATAACTAACACAACATTGTAAAGCAGCTATACTCCAATAAAAATTTTAAAAACAAAAAATAAAAAAATAAAAGACCTATATCAAGTGAAAAAGAGAGAGAGAAAGAGAGAGAGATAGGACACTCTCTTTGAGTTTCTAAAGGGTTCTCCTTAGGAAGAGGGGCCTGACCTCCAGGAACCTAGGATAGAACCTCAAAAAAAGCAGATTTCAACTTCATACGAGGCAGAAGACCTTGAGAGAAAGAGTTGTCCAAACTGAGTTCATGGTCTCATCCTCAGTTGTTCTCTCTCCTTCCTTCTGATACAGAGGGTCCTCCTGCCTAACCACCTACAATCCACTATTTTTGTTGGGAAAGACTTCCTGGTATGGAGCCACAAGTCTTCAGGGAGCTTCTTCTGGTTTGTCCTTTTTTATGCTCATGGAGAAATAGTGGCCATCCCGTTCTTTTAATAAGAAGAAACCTTCAGAATTTGCTAGTGGGGTCATGTCTTACTTTAAACCAGATTAACAAGAAAAGGGAGTCCCACATCCACCCAGCAGACTAAAGAGAGAAAGAATCCTTAGGCAAGAGCCCTCCCCTGACAGTGATGGGTTAAAAGCAGAGGATGCTGGTAACCGGGGCTGCCTCTCAGCTCTGCCAGCAGTCATGGCTTAGCCTCCATCAACAGGGCCCCCACCCATCCAAGCAGAGGCACACAGCTTGATTGCAGGGGTCATGGTTTTGTTTATATAAATGGAGCAGACATCACCTAAAGTCCTGCAACTTGCTTTTTTTTTTAAATTTTATTGAAGTAAAGTTGATTTGCAATGTTGTGTTAATTTCTGCTGTACAGCAAAGTGATTCAGTTATACATATGTATATATTCTTTTTCATATTCTTTTCCATTATGGTTTATCACAGCATATTAAATATAGTTCCCTGTGCTATATAGTAAGACCTTGTTATTTATCCATCCTATATATAATAGTTTGCATCTGCTAATCCCAAACTCCCAATCCTTCCCTCCCTTACCCTCCTCCCCCTGGGCAACCACAAATCCGTTCTCTATGTCTGTGAGTCTGATTCTGTTTCATAGATATGTTCGTGCAACTTGCTTTTTTAAGTAATGGTTATGGATATTATTCATTTTTTATTATTATGAACATCTTTATCTGTACATATAGGCCTATCTCATTCATTTTACAGGCTGAGTAGTAGTCTATGAAGTGGATACACATAATTTATTTACATAATCTGCTTTTATTGGACATCTGAGATATTTCCAAGTCCTTCCAAAACTACAGTGACAATTCTATGCATACATACATTTGTGTGCACTTCTGTTAGCATTCTCTAAAATATGTGAATATCTTTTCCTTCACTTTTTACTACAATAAACAGTTAGAACCTTTTTGCATACATCTCTGGGCACAAGTGTAGTATATCTAAGAATATATCCTCCAAAGCAGAATTTGGATCGGAGAATTCCGAATATTCGGAGGGGATGAATATTTTTAAAATTTACTGCCAAATCGCCCTCCTAAAGATCTTACCAATTTATATACTTTCACCAGTAAGAGTATGAAAGTGTCTGCATCCCTCATATACACTACAACTCTGGTTATTTTAAACTTTTTAAATTTTGCTGATTTGTTAGGTAGAAAGGTGACTTTTTAAAAAAAGAATTGCATTTCCCTGGTCATTGGTGAGGTTGAGCATTTTTAAATATCTTTGTTGATATTTTTACTTCTTCTTCAGTGATTTGCCTGTTCAGAGACTTAGCTGGTTTTTCTTTGTCTTTTGTAATATTGATTTACAGGAGCTCTTTAAACAATTAATGCTTTCTTAATACTTTATCTGTTTTATATGCTATAAAAATTTTCTCCTGGTCTGTCACTTATCTTTTAATTTTGCTTATCTTTGCCCATTTTTCTGTTGACTTATTTAGATTTTCCCATTGATTTGTAAAGACTTTTTCTATCCTAAGAATATCCATCTTTGTTGTAAATCTTGCAAATATGTTTGTTTTCTTTTCTGTTTTAGACTTTCTTGAGTGGAGGAGATGTTTTATGTTTGTTTTGGCACATATACCTTTGTATATCATAAGTCTTTAGAAAGGTTTTCCCCACCCTGAGATGCGATATTCACCAATATCTTCTTTAGGTTTTCCTAGCTGTGATTTTTTAATCCATCTGGAATTGATTTTGTTGTGCGATATGCCATAGGAATCTCATTTTTTTCTTCCAAAATAGTTGGTCAAATTTCCCAATATCTTTCATCAAATTAGTCATCCTTTCCTCTCTGGTTTGTAATCCCAACTTAGTCATATATTTTTTATTTGGACTTGAAAGAGGTAGAAATTTTTATTATCAGCAATCTTGACTTCATTTACAAGGGAGAGATGAATTATTTGTTTTGCATGGGAAAGGAGAGTGTGGTGGCGGATAAAATCAGGAGAAGGCAGTTAAGATAGTCATGGAATTTATTGTGAAAAAGGAAAGTCTGAGGAAAAAATGGGGAAAGAGAAAACTACTGAGTCATAGAAGGAATGTGTTATCAAAACAACAATGGCCACAGGGAAGGAATATTCGTGAGCATCTCACAAAGAGAAGGATGCAGGCAGAACTGAGTTGGCTGTCCTGGGCTCCCAGCTGAAGGGAAAGGTCGTCAGTCAGCTCCCCTTGCCACATGACCTAAGTGGCTCTCACTAAGCCTGGCATAGAGTGCGTGTTAAGTCAGGGCTGTTAATTAATTAACAACTATGAAGAACTGGCATTGGGGCTATATATTTAACATATACGTGAAGGTTATCCTGTAACACTTACATTATGTGTAAAATACGTATAAAGCTTTACTTTAAAGCTGAAAGCTATTTAAACTTTAAAGTAATACATGTCCGTTATTAGAGAGAGAGAGAGAGAAAATAGAGGACAGAATAATGCTAGGGTTAGGATTAGCTTTTTTGAGCACCTACTAGGGTCCAGAACGTTATTAGCTGCTTTACGTGTATTTTATTTCATAAAGAAGAAAATTAAAACTCCTGTAATCCCACCACTTGAGATTAACCACCATTAACACTCTGCTGTATTTCCGTCCAGTCTGGTTCTTCTGATAAATGTTTTATAACAATATCTAACATTTATTGAGCTGTTACATGCCAGAACTAATAAAAAACGCTTTACTAAACCTCATGACAATCCTAAGAGATAGACACTATTATTATTTTAATTTTATAGATAAGGAAATGGGGACTAGTGAGGTTAAATAATGGACCCTGGTTCTGTATAACCAATTTTGTAGATTACTTTTTATCACTTACGCTTATATCAGGAATGTTTTCCCACATTAACTATCCCACAGAAGAGATCACTTAATAGCTACGTAATATTTCTGTTCAATCGTTAGTGATTTTTTAATAGAATAAATACTGCTGGTGGCGCTCATTTTGAAATGTATAGAAATATTGAATCACTATGTTGTGTGCCAGGAACTAACATAGTGTTGTAGGTCAATTATACTTCAAAAACAAACAAACAAACAAACTCAGAAAAAGAGATCAGATTTGTAGTTACCGGAGGCTGGGGTGGGGAGGGGAGAAATTGGATGAAGATGGTCAAAAGGTACAAACTTCCAGTAATAAGATAAATAAGTGCTATGGATATAATGTACGACATGATTAATATAATTAGCATGTCATATGTTGTATATGCAAAATGATAAGAAAGTAAATCCTAAGAGTTTTCATCACCAGGAAAAAACTTTTTTTTCCTTTTTTAAAATTTTATATCTCTAAGAGATGATGGATGGTCACTAAACTTGTTGTGGTAATTCTTTCAGGACGTATGTAAGTCAAATCTTTATGCTGTACACCTTAAACTTGGGCAGTGCTGTATGTCAGTTATATCTCAATAACACTGGAAGAAAATAAAAGTAAAATAAAATAAAAGAATAAATACTGCTGTTAGGAACAACCTTGTACTTAAAACTTTGTGCGTATCTGAGCGCTCAGATTAAAAAAAAAATAAGTGGAATTACTGGGTCAACTTTTTTTCAGGCTCTTTCTACATATTGTCAAATTGCCTTCCAGAAAACTTCAACCATTTTACACTCCACCAGCAATAAATGAAAGTACCCATTTAACGCCCTAGCCAACACTAAGTATTATTAATTTTAAATTCTAACCAATTTAAATGGGTAAGCAATTATAAATCATCATTTCAGGTTTTTTATCATAAAGGAAAAACAAAACAGGATTTTGTTTCTTTCAAAATTTTAATTAAACCTCTCTCATATGCCAGGCACTCTTCTGGGGGCTAAGGATGGGACAGTGAACAGGACAAACCCTACCCCTGCCTTCGTGGGACTCAAACCTAACATAGAGGTACATTCAACAGGTAATGAACAAATTCCAGGTGTTAGCTCTATAATAAGTACTTAGAAGCACTTAGTGTTCATCGGCCCCTTCTAAAGTAAAGCACTAAGAACTCATTTGATCCTCACAACAATTATTTTGGGTAGGTACTATTATTACCCCCATTTTACAGATGAGGAAACTGAATCACCAAGAGGTCAAGTAACTTGCCCAAGGTCATACAACAAGTAGCAAAGGCAAGATTCAGACCCAGGCAACCCCGATTCAGTGGCCTTTACCTCTGCTATCCCTCTATTGAAGGACAGAGTATAGGGCATGCTGAGACACTGAAGAGTAGAAAGAAGATAAACGAAAATAGAAAAATTAAAACAAAGTGGATTCAAATAAACGGTAAAAGGATCAGAAATGGAAGTCCACTTGAGTCAGAAATATTACTGTGAGGTTCTGAACTGTGTCTTTGCCCTCCTTTATTCAGAGGAGTAGGTGAGAATGACACGTGGCAGAAACCTGCAGATCCTACACACATGGGACAATAAACCTGGAACAGTCCAAAGACAGAGGAAAGGAATGGTCTAAATTCTCCTGCTATGAGGCAGCAGAGGAGGGAAGAAGGGAGCAGCCCCTGCCTTCCTAGACCTTCAGGAATGGGAAAGATAAAGGGCTCAATCCCAGCAGCATTCAAAACTGAACAGATGAGGAGAAAATAGAAACTTGTACATTTCCTGGGCTTCTGGCTAAGTTATCTCCCAGCTTGGCCTGAGGCTACCACCCCCACTGGCAGGACCTGTGTTTTTGAAGGAGACCTTGGGGTGACGCTGCTGTGGGATGCAGCGCCATCTAGCAGATGTGACAGTGAAATGGCACCAGAACCACTCGGCCATTCTGAAGTCCTTCGAAAGACAAGTACTGTACCCCACTGTGCTAAGTGCTGAGGTTGCCACGATGAATAAACAAGCCTCTGTCCTTGAGAAGGTCACTGTTCATCTGAGGAGACCATCGCAGGTTCTAGAGCAGAGATCTATGCAAGTGTTTAGGGAACAGGGGCTAAGGAGGCTGACCTTCCCTGCGGTTCAGGGAAGGCTACACAGAAGAAGCAATATTCAAACCAGGTCTCAAAAGATGAGGAATTATTTGTCAAGCAGTAGACAATAGAAGGAACTTCCAGGCAGTGGGACCAGAAGTTCAAAGGCCCAGAGATGTGAAAGAGTTCAATGCATTCAGGAAAGGTTGGAACATTCAAACCACAAGCCACTGTCAACCTTACAGACCAGCTAGTTCCATGTTTAATGGATGAAGTTACGAAGATTCAGGCAAGGAGGGGACCTCATGCAGATTCACACCCAAGTTAGGAGTGTCCACACTGGAACCCATGTCTCCTGGCCACAGGAGATCAAGGCCTGCTACCAGCTCTCTGGAGAAGTCATGGTCACCTGGCAGGGCCCAGCAGTAAGGCTGGGCACCTGGAAATTTGACCTTGAACTCAAGAAGAACTGCTTGCATTCAGAACCTACCTCTACCCCTAGCTAGGTGAGGTTTTCAAGTTACTTATTCTTTTCAAGTCTCAGTTTTCTTATCTGTCAGATGGGAACCATCATAGTCCTCACCTCATATGGTTGTTGTGAGACTAGAAAGAGTTAATCCATGTTAAGTGCTTGACACGATGCCTAGTATATGCTGAATGATTGGGGATCAGATACTAAGTCTGCAATTTTAATATTGTCACTTTTTATTGCAGTATTATGATATTTTTATTATTTGAAAGCATTTATTATTATTAATTGATTGTTTACTATTTATTATTTTTACTGTTTCTTATTATGTACTAAGAACTTACTGAAGGAACTGGAGCTATTCTGTGTGAATAAGGGTAAACACAGAAGCCACAGTCCTGTTTTCAAAACTTGAAGGGTTGTGCTAGAACAAAAGGAGTAGAAATCATCAGAGGGGCCCCGGGGGCCCAAGCCAGGCACAGCGGTTGAGAGCTTCAGGAAGGCAGACTTTAGTGTAGTGTAAAGAACTTTCCTACCCTTCAAGTGGCCCTGGGCGGAAGTTATTTACTTGTTGGAAATGTTCAATCTGAGACCAGATGACTATTGATCGCTACCACGCCCCACCTTGCATGGGGCAGGAAGTCATCTAGCCCATTTCACTATCTGATGCCTTAAACATCTAATTGAGCTCTGCTTTCTAGGGGAATATGATTTGGTAGGTCATCTGGGAAGACAGCTGTCTATGTTTATAAATTTCAAAGTCATGAGCAATGCTCAAAGAAGTCAGGATCCAAAATGTATAACCCTGTTTTTCAGAGTAATTCATTAGATTTAAGCTAAATGTGAGGAAAGGCTGAGATGCCCATGTCAGCCTGGAGACAGGGGGAATGGGCCAGAGAAACTGAAGGCAGCTCAGCCTTATTCCCCAAGTGCTGCCTGGAGAATGTGTCTTCATTCTGAGGAGATGGGAAGGGCTCTTACGATCCTGACAGCCATAGAGGGTGCAGAGGTATCGCCTCAAATCATTAAATAACAGAACACATCAAATGCTCACTATTCAAACATTTATGCAGGGTCTGCTACGTGCAAGCACTTGGAATATAAAAGTGAATTCAAAAACCAGAGTCTAGATAAGGCCAGGAGGGTACAGTCTAGGAAGGTAGTAAGACCTGGGCACAGAATAATTTCAGTCCACAATGGAAAGGACTAGTGTTAATAGACAGGCCCGTGGGGTCACATGACTCTCACAGGAGGCAGCAGTGGAGGAAGTGATATTTGAGCTAGGCCTTGAATAACACGTAGGATTTGAACCCAAAATGATGAGAGGGAAGAGCCTCTCAGAGGACACAGCAATGTAGGCAAAAGCGTGGGGGGCCTAAAAGCACGGCTTATGGGTGGATAGAGCCCCACTGTGGCTGGAGTTTAGGGAGCGTAAGGGGTAGTGCAGGATATAAGATCAGAGAAGGCATCATACAGCAATTCACCTCCCTGGTGTGTACCCAAGAGAACTGAAAACATGCCTCCACGTAAAAAACATGTACGCTAATGCTCATAGCAGTATTACTCAATAACAGCTGAAAAATGGAAACAACCCAAATATAGTGTAGTATATCTACACAATGCAATGTTATTCAGCATTCAGCAAAAAGAAAAAAGGAATGAAATAGTGATACATGCTACAGCATGGATGAAACTTGGAAATGTGCTAAATGAAAGAAGCCAGGCACAAAAAGAACACCTGTCATATGATTCCATTTACATGAAAGGCCCAGAATAGGGAAATCTATAGAGATAGAAAGATTGGTGATTGCCTAGGGCCGGGGCGGTTAGGAGTTGATGACTAAAGGGCATGGGGTTTCTTTTAGGGATGATGAAAATGTTCTAAAATTGGTTATGGTGATGGTTGCACAACTCCATGAATATACTAAAAACCATTGAATTGTACCATTTAAATGGGTGAATCGTGTGGTATGTGAACTGTATCTTAGTACAGCTATAACAAGCAAGCAAACCAAATGGTCCTTCCCAGAGTTAGCGTGAGAATCAGTGGGACAGACCACAGAAAACACCTAATCGACCTCCCCCCATGGTACAGAAGGGGACATTAAGGCCCAGAGAAGGGAAGGATTCACCCAGGGTCTCACAGTGAGTCAGTGACAGAGCTGGAACTAGCCCGCATGGCTCTGCCGCCTGACTCAGGGTCCCTGCTATGCCCAGCGCTATTCTCCTTACTTTTCCACTCCTAGAAATGCAACCCTCAAGCAGAATTCATAGCCACGGCTGCCTGACAGTCTACCTGGAGAAACAGGGAAAGAGTAGCAGAATCATAAGATTTGTTTCCTAACTCAGGGTTGGAAGAAAGGCCATAAATGAGGTTGATGTCCCCTTTGTAATATTCTCACCAGCTGGTCATCCAGCAACCTTTGAACATCCTGGGTGACAGGGAAATTGGTACTTCCAAAATATCCTCTTTCCATCTTTGAACAGCTTTGTGGTAAATAGAATTCATCTGCCTTTACTCCATGTATAGGGAGGCCTAAGGGGTGTACTTTAGCCAGACTTCTGTGGGAGGCCTTAAAATGAACTGCAATTGTGTTTGCATCTCTTTCCCTCACTTGGTCAGATGTTTCGAAGGGCAGGGGCTGGGTCTGAGTTTATATCCCAATGTCCCAAAATAGAGTCAGCACAGAGAAGGCAGTTCTGAATGTTTGGTGAAAGAATGAGTGAACCAAAAAGAGGAACCATAGGGTTTGATGCTCTCTAACCAAGCCCTTCCCCTGCAGAGTTTCTCTTTCCTTGGTTTCAGTGACATGAGCCAATCTTGATGCTCCATGCATTTTGGGGCCCCTCCACTGCCTTCAACTCTGTCTTCTGCTCATGAATGATAGTATTTTTCAAAGGGTACACTTCAGATTTTCTGGCTCTTCCCACTGTTAGAGAATTCCTCTACTCGCTCAGCTCACTCCAGGATGCTCAGCCAGACTCACCACTTGGGTGAACTTGGGTGGCCACCAGACATCCCCATTGAATGACCCTCATCACCGCAGATGTCCAAACTGATTCATCATACCTTTGCCAAGAGACGTACCCTCCCAAGGTTTTCCTGCCTCTTATTAGTACCAAATACAGCAGAAAAATATTTCCTTACATTAGCAAGTACAGTTGCATTCTCATTTTTTTTAATGCACAGCGTTTCTCCCATTAAAACAAAATCAGGAGGCTAAGACATTCAGGACTTACTGCCTCAGAACAAATCCGGCATAGCTGAAATGTAAAGGGAAAGCAAAGAATCAAATTCTTGGCTTTTGACATTCATAGCAAGAAGAGTCTTAAAAGCCAAGATTCTGGTTTGAAAGAGCCAGGCTTTTTCAGATAGACTAGAGCTCTGTCTTGTAGAAGCATGATTTGGGGCATAAAAAGCAGAGTTTAAGGAATTGGGACTTTAAATTCCAGCCATTCATGGCTTTTCCTCCTCCCTTTAAATATCAGCTAAGCTACTCTCACATCTTCACTCCCTCTCATCTGCACTGCTCCAAGCTGAGCCCTCCCAACTCCAGGCCTGGGATATTGTAACTGCTCCTTACCGAGCACAATGGCTCTACCCCATGCTCCCCCATCCACCTTACACAGTCTACTGCAGTGGTCCTTACACATCCTACCTCAGACCCTTCCAATGTCTCCTCTTTGCCCTCTAGAAACAATTTACATTAATTCAATAAATACTTACTGAACAGGATAAGTATTCTTATCAATCTAGCAGAGATTGGGGTTAGCCAATTAAAACCCCTGGACCAAATCAGGCCCACCAACTGGTTTTGTAAATAAAATTTTATTGGAACACAGCCCCACTCACTCATTTACATATTGTCTATGGCAGCTTTTGTGCTAAGAAGACAGGGTCAAGTAGCTGTAACAGAGGGAGTATGGCCCAAAACACCTCAAATATTCACTACCAGGCCCTTTACAGAAAATGTTTACTGACCCATGTGCTAGATGCTGAGGATTCCACAGTGGATGAAATACACATGGTCCCCTGCTGCTTATAGATGAGGGTGTCCCACCCCAGGCCCTTGCCTACCACTTCTGCCCTGTCTCCCACCACCCTCTATCCAAGTCCTCTGAGAGTACACCGGTTTCTAGATTTTGGAATTCACAGATCAATAAAAACAATTTTTTTAATCACAGAGGATTAACATAGGATTATCAGATAGGTACATTTTTAAAAACCAACTACCATCTAATATCACCATCATTTTATAAGGAAAAAACATTTTAACATTAAAAAGCAGCAAGGATATCTCTAAAAATAAAGAAGAATTCCACAAGCTACATTAGTTTTACAAAATTCATTCTGTGGACTTAATTTTCCCCATTGCTATGAATGATGACCCTTCTTCACTAATCATCACAGGTCTGTGGGCAGTCACATGGGACCTTTGATCTAGTCTAGGCAAACTGGTTTACTTTGTATTACCCAAATTTGCTATGGCTCTTCCCATGCAATTTTGCATCGGGAAAGCTCTTCCTCCTATTCTGCTCATTGTTCAAAGCCCAGCTCATTAGCAGCAGAAGCATAAGCTTCCCTCCAGCAGCAATCTAGAGACCCAGCTGGGCAAAGTTGCACGCAGGCTGTCGGCAGCGCGGATGAGTGATATGGCTGGGGTAGCTGTGTCGGCCACAGAGCAGGGTGACAGGAGGGCCAGGAGGGCCACCTGGAGTGTGGCCCTTCCACTGGCACAAGCAGGTGAAGCCATTTGACACAGGCATGCTGACAGCTCCACAGCGAAGGCTCGCAAATGCCCGAGAGGTGAACACTAGCCTCCCGACAAGTCTCTCACGAGGGCCCCAGGCAGCAGCCAGCTCCCGATCAGCAGGTGGTGGCAGCAGACACTGAGAGAGGTCGCCTTACTGGCAGGCAGCCCCAGGATACTGGGTACTCACTGCTCACGTGAAGCTTCTGGAATCCCCTTATACAATCCTGAGGTCTGTGGAAAACAAATTATGGCTCTGTGATGAAGATAATCCCAGCAAGGCCTGGTGCCAAGCATACTTTCCTGCCTGACTTTCCTTCAGGGACAAACATTCTCCAGCCTCCCCTGATGTGTCTGTGTGTGATCACTTTTGCAAACCCTCCACCGTGGGTGAGATATGAACGGTAAGCACCCCATTTCTTTTTACCACCCGGAGTGGGGCTGCATTTCTCTAACTGCTCTCCACAATAGGGTGAGAGGTCTCCTTGTCCTTCTGAGACGGTTTATAGCCAAGTTGTTTTGCTTCTCAGTCATTTAATCCATTTGAGACAAACAGGAAAAAAAAAGGTTAAATTTCCAAGGGGAAATTAGAGACCCTGAGGCAAAACTGGAAAGAAGTCTTGGGATCACCTGGCTCAAACACCTCCCACTACAAAGAAGGAAACTGAGGCCCAGACAGGGAAGAGAGTTGCTCAAGACCTCACAGGGAGAGCTGGAACTAGAAATAAAACCTCCTTGGTCAGCCCAAACCTCTTCAACTAGACGCTGAAATGTCTAGATTGTCATTCCCTATAATCTAGAATTAAGGTAGTATTCCTTCTTGAAAACAGGAGAATAGGTACCAGCTCAGATTAGGACGTGGTAAGGAAAGGGGAGGCTGGGTGCAGAGGGAGAATGTCCCAGGCAGCACATAATGACATGTCAGACACTCACCCTTCGTAGTAGCATTTCCGCTAAAGGCTGGAGGAACAGGGTCCCCAAATTTTAAGTAAAGACACCACAAAATCTGTTCTCTTAAGACCTTCATATTCAGCCCAGAGGGGGAAGCCAAGGTCCGAAGAAGGGGGCAGGAATCAAGTGAAGGTCACACACCGTCAAGTGGAGGGTGGAATTAGGAGCTTGGCCTCAGAGGGTCTGGTCCAGCTCTCCCCTTGGCAGTTGGTCAGACTATCAGCCATCCCTGTCCTGGGGCTACCGGCCAGTCTTGAACTTGGGACTTCATCTCAGCTTTCCCTACAGAGAGTCAGCTGTTCTTTCGGGCCAGTTGGTGCCAGGCTGATATCGCATTCCTCTCCTTGGCCCCCGAGCCAGGGACACGCTTTCCTGCAGCCCGATGCCATCCCCCATGGCGTGATTTCTGTGTGGTGGCCCAGGGAACAGCTGGTTGGAGGGTGGCAGGCTGAGGCTCTGAGTCAGGCCTGGCTAGCTCTATGAAGATCACCTGCCCACCAGGAGGGCTTGGGTTTTACTGCCCTCTGGCCATGTGTCACAGCAAGACATGCTAAACTCTCCCTGTGACTTGAGGACATGGCTTGGGCGGTCTGGGGCAGGTGGGGCAAGGACACTGAAAGCAATCCAGGCAGCACCCCTTTCCTGGGGGTGTTGTCAGGCAACGCAGCAAGGAGGTACTGGTCCTGGCACCTGCCCTCATGCAAGGGGAACAGTCTTGACCTCAGAACCCCCTTTCCGGACCCGTGTCCAGCATTGCCAGGCCTGTCTAGGAAACCAGCAGACCAGCTCGGCAAAGGGTAGAGAGGAGAGAGGTTCCTTTCCCTAAAGAAAGAGTCCAGAGCATCAGAAAGTAGCACCCTGGCCCATGGCCCAGATCCCCCAGCTTCTGTGGGCCAAAGGACCTCAAAGATCTTCTAGCCCAAGTCCTTCATGGAACAGGAAAGAAAACAGAGGCCCAGAGAGGGGAAGGAGTTTTCCCTGGGTCACACAGCAACTTACAGCCAGGACTGAAATCCAGCCCTGCTGTTCAGTCCAGTTCTCAACCCACAAATGCTTTCAGAGCGTGGAGGTGACAGATCTCACTCTGGCCCCCAAAGGGTCATGAGGGAAACATTGCTAAGAGCCACCAGGTGCCCTCACGGGGTGAGTACTAAGTGTAGTTGCCCTGTACAGAGTTGGGATTGCACAAAGCATATATATGCATTGCCTTTTTTAATATGTTCAGCAATCCTATAAGGTAAGTGTAATTATTATCATCATTTACTTGAAAATTAACCAAGAGGCCTTCATTGGACCCTCTCTAGTCATCCCTTGTCCTTGTTATCCCCTCACTGTCACGTCCAGTCAATGGACCAGTAAAGCCAGCCATCTCTAGAGCACCCCGGGAACAGAAGGGAAGGGAGCTGTAAACAGAATTCCAGGTGCCCAAGGTCTCAAGGACCACAGTACGGACTCTCTGCTAAACATCATTCGGAACTCTGCTCCGACCACTAAAGCAGAGCAGCCTGGGAGCATCCAGCGCTCCCCCCCGGGGGGATCACCCTACAACCAGCACAGGACCTGGTGGGCTCACCTGAACCAGAGTCTCCCTGCGAACATGTGCTGGGAAGAAGCTTGGCCCACAGTAACCCCAGCCCCTCTATTTTTGTTCCATCACACACGCCAGGGCTCTCTTTGCCTCTCCTCCCCTGCCCCCGCCCCCGCTCTCTGCCTGACAGCCAGCTGCCTGTCCATTTGAGGAAGCTGCAGTTAGAGCCTCTGCAGTCTTTCTCCCTGCCAGCCCAGCGATGCCCTGTTATGGGTGTGCTCTCCCTGTGACTCAGACCCAGCCAATAGACAAACTGGAGGGAGGGAGGTGGCCTGGAGAGGGAGGTCTCTAGAAAAGCAGTGGAGGAAGTTGAAGGCACTGGTGCCATACAGCCTGAGGAAAAAAACTCAGGGAAACACATGCACATCCCTGGAAGGGTGTTAGGAGCAGAGAGAACAGATTCACTCTGAAGGGCTCCAGAGGCAAGAGTGGGAGGGTGGACACACAGGACCTATTTTAGCTCAAAACATGAAAAAGCTTCTTGACTATCCTAAGACTGCCCAGGGTACATTAAATCAAATGGCAAGCGCATCATACTTGGAGTCAGGGAAGCCCGGATTGGAGCCTCAGCTCCCCGGCTGTGCCTCAGCGAGCAAGATACTCATCATTCACTATCTCTAAAATAATCTCAAGAGGTGTCTCTCAGAGACGCTCAGAACTCCTCGTAACACATCCAAAGGCAAACTTCAAATTCCCCAAGAGAAAAGAGGCTCAGCCTCCACACACAGAGGCTGTGATCCCACCCAGGGCAGCCACAAAGAGCCAAGCCCACCAGGGCAGTGGGCACAGAGAAAGGAGTCCTGGTCAGAAGCCACACTAACCTGGGCTCAAGTCCTAGCTCTGCCTCTTACCATCTTGACCTCTAGCAAGACACTCAGCCTGAGTCTCTGAGTCTCAGTTTTCTTACCTGTAAAGTGGAGCTGTAAACCCCGCCCTACCTCCCTTATAGGGTTGGGGTAAGGATCAAACGAAGGAGAAGAACAAGCACCTTGGAGGCTATACGTTACTAATACAAAAAGCAATGGTGTGTTGAGAATTTCTGACTACAGTTATTTTTATCCCAGGAAGAACATGGATGACACAACAATTGCATTCAATGACAAATGTCCGTTCAACAAACATTCACTGAGCACCTACTGTGCCAGATTCTGAAGATGCAAACATAAAGAAGACAAAACTCTATGTCCTCCAAGACAAACTAAATGGGACAAGAAACATGTAAATTACTCAGGATAGCAGAATGTGGGACACAGAGGTGTATCCATGTTATGGTGAGAGCACAGAGGAGAGTGACCCTGCCCCTGGGGGGGGAGGCAGGGGTGAGGGTACCCAAGGAGGGAGTGTTTGGATAGAGGCTTAAGAATGAGGAGGAACATTTACACACCCAATAACAGACCATCAAGGTGTATGAGGCAAAAACTGACAAAGAATTGAAGGGAGAAATAAACAATTCTACAATAAAAGTTGGAGACTTCAATACCCCACTCTCGATGGAATGGATAGAATAACCAGACAGAAGACAAGTAAGGAACTAGAGGACTGGAACAACTGAATAAACCAACTAGATCTAACAGACATAACTCAGAACACTCTGCCCAACAACAGCGGCATATACATTCTTCTTGAGTGCACATGGGATATTCTCCAGGACAGACCATATGTTAGGCCACAGATCATGTCTCAATAGCCAAAAGATGGAATCAACCCAGTGTCCATCAACAGATGAATGGATAAACAAAATGTGATGTATACATACAATGGAATACTCTTCAGCCTTAAAAAAGAAGGAAATTCTGACACATGCAATAGCATGGATGTATCTTGAAGACATTATGCTAGGTGCAATGTCAGTCACAAAAGGACAAACACTGTATGATTCCACCCCTATGAGTTACCTAAAGTAGTCAAATTCATAGAGACAGAAAGTAGAACAGTGGTTGCCAGGGGCTGGGGGAAGGAATGGGGAATTATTAAGTGATGCAGAGTTTCAGTTCTGGAGATGGATGGTGGTGATGGTTGCACAACCATGTGAATGTTCTTAATGCCACTGAACCGTCACTAAAAAAAAAAAAAGTGGTTAAAATGTTAAACTTTATGTTATGTATATTTTACCCAATTTTTAAAGATAAATAACTATAAAAAATAAAAGAATGAGAAGGGAGTGTTCTAAACAGTCCAGGTTGGAGAGAAAAGTCTAAACAGAAGAAACATCTTGTACTAAAGCACAGACGTACGAAAGCAACTGGTGTTCTCTGGAAATAGCGAAAGTGCCCCCAACATGTGAGACACACAGAGGTAGCCTCAGTGGGCTGGAGAGGTTCCTGAATGTCCTGGAACATTTGCATGCCACTCCGTGGGCTCCAGGGAAGACAGGGTCACAGCATGGCTGAGAGCAATCAGACTGGGAGGAGCCTGGGAAGGGCAGGCAGGACTACCTCTAGAGAGACACTAAAAGAGAAACTGCCTTCCAGACAGCCCCAGCTCCCCAGACCTGTGGGCACCCTCTGTGGTCACCAGCCCAGTGCTGCGGCCAGAGTGACTCAAGACCTTTGCCTCCCAGGGCCACCAGCTGAAGGCAGGAGGGATTCCCCTGAAAAACGAAACAAGGAGGCACTGGTGGGGGCCCTGTGTGGGAAGCTCCTCTCTGCCATGTCATTCTCCCTGCGCTGTGCAGTCTGTTTGGGTGCCAGCATAGTGATGATGGGGACCTTATCTCCCTGAAGGCTCACCCTGTGGTTTTCACCAGCCCACAGAGAGGCAAGTTCCGTAGCTCGAATGTGCATTTGGGCATGAGGAGTGGGAGGGGGCCTCTGTGAAGCCTGAATCAAGTGAATTTGGGAAATCCCAAGTCTGCAACTTATGAACAGTGACCTCGAGCAGGCCTGTGTCTATATGGGTCTCAGCTTGTCCATCTATAAAATAAGGGAGTTAGACCTATAAGTCCATTGTTATGCCTCTAACATTAAGAAGGACAGGACATTACTGGACATGTTTTAGTAATTCAGCAATCAAGTATGCACACACACACACACGGATGGGGCAAAATGTTCTTTCCTTTTCCCCTTGAGTCTTTCTCATCTACGTTAGTCTAGGTTTGACAACATTGAGTGAGTTTCCTCTGTGATTTCCATCTCTCTCTCTCCCTCTCTCTAGTTCCCTTGGTTTCTTCCTCTTAAGTTGTCTTCCTTGTAACAGTAGGGGGAGCATGAGAGGGGGCTTGGCATCCTGTGAATGGAAGGAAAAGAATGGAGGCAAGTCCTTCCTCATCTAACCACAGGGTAAAAAAAAATCTATAAAATATGCAAATCTTTGAGTAAAATCAGCTCTTAGCTAAAACTGGTGTGTTATTCTACTCAAAACACCACTTGGTCTTTCCAAAGGAAGCAAGCCAAAGTTATTCATATATATATATACCCTCAAGGAAGAATTTGCTGGAAATTGGATTGTCAAAGGTCAATTTACCAAATGATCAAGTCACTTTATTACTGAAAATGTTCTTAACATAACGTTGTAGTTTCACCACCATGATAGCAAAAATTGTTCATGCCCTAGTTAGGTGGGCTAGTTCCCAGATATTGCAGGCTCTGCCATTGTCACCTACTGACTCCAGGGGTCTCCATTCCAACCAACTGGAAGGGGAGAAGCATGTGCATTAGCCCGTGTGGGAGGTGAACATCACTGGCACTCACATTCTGTGGCCTGCCTCTAAGCCGCATGTCCACCTATAAAGGGGACTGGGAATGTAGTCCCTAAGCAGGCAGCCTCTCCACAGTGACTTTCCTGGGACCCAAATAAGACTTCTAGAGATGAAAACTATGTCTGAGATTTTAAAATACACCGATTGGATTAACAGTGGATTAGACAGTGCAGAAAAAAAGATTACTGAACTTGAGAAAACAGAACTTTTGAAAATAAGAAGAGCATCAGTGAACTGTGGGACAACTTCACGTGAAGATGGACCAGCTTGCCTTGAGCTTTCACTCTTCCAACCCTCCCCTCTCAGAACCTCAAAGCCGGAGGATTACAACCAAGGGTGGTTTTGTCTGCCCACTGGTGCTTCGACTGAAAGGGTTTTTAAGGGGTATGAGTGTGTGTGTGTGTGTTTTACACTTTTTAAATGTTTCATTTAAAGTGAAATACACCTATAGATAATTACACATGAGTGTCCAGCTCACTTATTATCAAAAATATTTATAAAAACCTTTTATTTTGGAATAATGTTAGATTTGCAGAAAAGTTTCAGCAATAGTACAATAATGTTAGACTTGCAGAAAAGTTTCTTGTACTCCCTTCACGCAGTTTCTACTCATGTTAATGTCTTACATAACTGCAGTACAATTAACATGGGTACATCACTATTAACAAAACTACATTCAGATTTTGCCAGGCTTTTTCCATTATTGTCCTTATTCTTTTCCAAGATCCAATCCAAGATACTATGTTGCATCTTGTCCTGAAAGGTTTAAAGTTGAAACCCTGAACCAAAGGGTTGCCTTATGAGGAGTTAGCAATCAGGTGTGATCAATAGTGGCCCTGTGGTTACACTATCCACAACCCACACTTTATATTCACAGGGACAGATGGAGACTAGAACTCTCTGTTGGAAATCCCCCAATATACATTACCAGAGTAGCATGAGCTCACTGGGAAAAAAAAATAGACATCTGAAAAGAAAGACTACAGAACAAAAATTACAATAAAAATGGCAAATGGAACACTGTGGACTATATGAAACAGAAGAATAGACCAAGAATTTAAAATAAACATAATAAATATTTGGATAATGAGACAAGGACAACAAATTATTTTAAAACCAGGCGGAAATATTCACATTAGATCAGATAAATGCAGATAAATGATAGGACAGATTTAGCTGAAGAATATATTAGTGAACTGAAAGATCAAAATGAGGAATTCTTCCAGATGGCAACAGGAAAAAAATTTTTTTAAAGAAACACAAAAGAAAAAAAATCTAAGAAATAAAGAGATTAGATGTAAAATTTTCAACATCCAAATAATAGGAGTTCTAACGAGCGAGGAAAACAAAAATAGAAAGGTGAAAATATTTGAACAAATAAATGGACATTAATTTTCTAGAATCAAGGAAAGATGAAAGACATCACACTGAAAGTAGACAGAGAATGAAAACCCATACTTAGATTGTAGTAATATTTTTTTTAATTGTCCCAAAGACAAAGGTAAAATTTGAAAAGACTTCCAAGGGTAGAGAATACCTACCTAGACAAAGCAGAGAAATACCTAAAGAAAGAGTAGATTATCTACAGAGAAGCATTAGTCTTTGCAAAAGAAGTGTTGGATACAAGAAGATGAAAGTAATTTTTTTTTAATTGAAAGAAAATAATCTGGAAGGTAGAACTTTATATCCAAAAATTGGCATTAACATATGAGGGGTAGTAAAAAACATTCTCAGGCATACAAGGTACCAAAAGGCTTATCACACATTGAAAATAATTTTGGAAAAAGTACTCAAAATTTTAGAGACATAAATCTAGGAAGGTAATAAAAAAAATCTAGCATGATTGAAAAAGAAAGAAAAATCATTTTCATATAATGATGGCATAGGAAGGGGGTGGGGAAGAAACTGAAGGACATGAGAGCAGACTAGAGTATTTGTCTTTTTAGGGGAAAGACATAAATACTGACAAGTTTAACAGATTAATAGGGGAAATTTTTTAAATATATATTAGTCTTAAGTTTAAAGCAATCATCAGATGCACAAAATAGAGTATAACTTTTAAACCAGCAGAAGAAAATTCAATACATCCAGTGAAGCAAGAATAAAAAGAAATAAAAGAAGACATATAAAAGGAAAATATGAAAAAAGATGGCAACTAAGTTTAAATATATAAAATAAATATAAATGGGCTAACTGTCCCAATTAGAAGAGAAAAAGAGTCAGACTGCGCTTTAAAAAAATAAAATCCAACAATATGTTATCTACAAAAGACAATGGTACAAAAAGTTGAAAATAGAAGAATGAAACCCTCCACAGTAATAAATTTGAAAACCTACATGAAACTGATAAGTTGTAAAATATGGAAAATGCAATATTGATACAAAAAGAACTTGAATAGACCAAAGAATGTTACAGAAATGGAAATGGTAGCTAAAGACTTTCTCTCTACTTTTCTCCCAAATACACCAGGCATATTGTATATGTACTATCTTATTTGTCTATTGTCTGAGTCTCCATCTTTGAATGTAAGCCTCATGAGGGCATGGACTTGTTTGTTCATTGCTATATCCCCAGTGCTTTAGAATAATGTTGAGAATGTAGACACCCAGTAAATAGACACTGAATGGAAGGATGGATGGATGAGTAAATGGTTGGATGAAGTGAGTTGAAAATTCAATTCTTAAACTCTTCATCTATACTGAGAATAGAAAAGCTCTGAGATTCAAGGAGATAGAGGATAGGTACTGGGGATTGATTAGGTGAGCACAGCCTAATCAGCCATAGACAATATATAAATGAATTGCATGGCTGTGTTCCAATAAAACTTTATTTACAAAAACAAAAAGCTGCTGCATTTGGCTCACAGGCCATAGTTTGTCTACCCCAATGTAAAGTACCATATTTGCCATTACTAACTTGAGAAGAAATGGAAAACCCAATTGTTTTTATAACAAAATAAGAACTTGAATTAATAGTTTTTCAATTTTCCCACAAAGAAATTATAGGTTACAGATGGCTCTCCAGGTGGATCCTCTAAACTTTCATAGAACAGATAATTCCAATTATATATAAATTCTTCCAGACAGTAAATAAAGATGAAACTCCTCAACTTATTTTATGAAGCCAATATAGCCTAGATAACAAACCAGACAGGGGGGAAATATGTACAGGCCCCCCACTTCAAACATGTACCCAAATACAAGAATTTTTTAAATAGATACATAGACAGATAGCAGACAGACAGGATAGCAAACTTAATTGAGCAATGTATAAAAAGAAATACATCATGATCAAATAGAGGACGGTCCTCTATCTTATCTTTTCCTTAAAAATATAGAATACTTTAACATTAGGAAATCTACTGATGTAATTTACTAAATTGGGAAATTAGAAGGAGAAAATTATATAATCATGTCAATAGGTTCAGAAAAAGAAACATAATGAAGTCAGTCATGAATGGACTTTGGGAAAAAACACCTTGGGCAAAATAGTACTAGGAGGTAGGTTCCTTAACCTGGTAAAAAGGTAACTACCAAAAACCTACCACAAGCATCATACCTAAATGCAAACCTTAAAATCTCTTTTAAATCAGAAAAACAACAAGAAAATAATCCCCACTTGAACTCCTAGCCAACATTATACTAAAAATAGAAATAAGAGATTTAGGGATATAAAGTAAGAAACAAAACTGTCATTATTCCAGGTGAGTTTATTATCTTCAAAGAAAATCCAATATACAAAGCATTAGGACTATTAAGAGTAATATCATATATCATTATAGAAATGTCATACAACAAAATACTAAGTTAACAGATAAAATGCATGAACTAAATCTACATTATTAATATCAATAAATCTCGCTGTTAGGTGAAAATTAAAAGCCAGTTGAAAACGGATACAAGCAGTATGGTGATGTTACTGAATTAGACGTGAGACCCCCCCCTCTTGGTGCCCTAGCTGAACCTAAGCTCTCCCTTCCCCCAACCCCGTATCAGACAGGGAGTTCTTTCCCACTCAGTTTCGAGCTCCCAATAATGAAATTGAGTTTGGTGCAAGCAAAACAGGCTTTTACTCAAAGGCCAGAGAATGGAGAAGGGAAGCTCAAGCTCTAAAAGCACCTTCTCCCCAAAGAGAGGGGAGTAAGGGAATTTTAGGGTTACGAGGCAGAGGGTCATCAGGGCTCTAGAAAAGGGGTGGAGATTTCCAGGGGCAGCCAGGTCATGCGCAGTCTTCCACGCTCCTTTGCACGTGGAACAAATTGTGCCTAGCAGAGCACAAATCCCCGCTTTGGGCGGAGATGTTAGCAAGGTAATGAAGCAAAGGTAATGCTAGGACAGCCCCCTGGTTTCATCTGCGCAGGCGTGTCCCCGTGGTGGTCAGAGCTGGTTTGGGATGGTTGACTACTGTGTATCTCTCAAAGTACAGCCCGCGAAGCATCTCTGCCAAACACCAGGTACTTCTGAAACAAACACAGAGATAAATCAGGGTAAGTACCTTTCAGCTCTCAGGGGTTGGTATGGAAACACAGAGATAAATCAAGGCAAGGAAAGCAGTGACCTTTAGCCTACTTTGCCCGCCATCTTGGACCTAGCTGGTTCAGTCTGGTTTTGTCTCTGGCCTTCGTGGCTTCCTGTTGATAAAAAACAACTAACCTGTATGATTGAAAAAAAAAAAAAACAGTTTCCGCGCCTGGAGCCTTGGCTGCATAGCGTGGGTAACAATACTGCTTATGAAATGTTTTAAGTACACAAGACAATACTATATATTGGTGTTTACCCCCGTGAAAACAAAGTAATATTGAGCACCGAGAAGCTGCGTACTAACTTGAGAGTTACCTCTGGAGAGAGAGGGAGGGCAATGGGGTTTCAACTTTATCTGTAGTTTTACTTTCTTTCTAAAAGGATCTAAGGCTAATGTTAACATTTCTTCCATCTAGTGATGGGTACATTGGTGCTTATGACATTTTTATCTATAACTTTCTGTAAGCTTAACGTCTTTCCTAATTGAAATTATTTTTAATGGAAAAGAAAAGGAGCCATGATCAAACCTGTCTTAGAGTCGGCTCTGGCTGCACCTGTGAGTGTAGAGAGGACACCCCGCCCACCCCCGTGTCCCCAGGACAGAGGCTTACCTTTCACCATCTGGGAGTTCAGAGTGACATGGTCCTCTGTACCCTGAGGCTTACTGCTCTGCCGCCGGCTTTGCAGGCTCCTTGGGAGGACAGGCTTGTGTGGGTCAGGGTCACCGTTAGTAAGGGCGGCAGTCCGTTCCGTATTGATCTCCTGTTACCCCATCCCACAGATTTGAACTCCTGTTTCCCACCTAGTGTCGTCTGAGGCTCAGTTTGAAATTCTCTTCCATGAAATGGAAATCATGAGAATCTTAAGACAGTAGATTTGTTTATCCTTGGGATGAATTACAAGCACATGGGGGCAATCATCCTCTTAATCCTTTCATCTGAAGGTCAAGAAGGGTCATAATTTGAGGATAAATCACTGTTTCCACTGGCTCCTACAGTGGTTCAAGACTTCAACTTTTAACATTGGGTGGTATCCACCAATTCTCAAAATACAGTGAGTTTAAGGCTGGGGCAGTGAAAATACGAGAAAAATGTGGAACACCTTTTTGTGCCAAGTAAGGATAGGCTCATGGACTTATGGGAACATGTCAAGAGGACCCAGGAGCCAGAATGAAGGGGTTCCCACTGAACAAGCACAGTCTGGTCATTGAAACCCGTGGAATAAAACAAAAACTCATTGAATAAAATAAGAATCCATGAGACTATAGTGATATAAATTAGTAAAAGAGTACACAAAAATAGATGGAGAAGAGAGGAAAGTCTTCTTTGTAGTAGAACAACCACTACTAAATACAGATGGAATGAAAAAAATGCTTGTGGGTAAGCTTTAAAAGCATGAAAGGCAAAGAGTAAGAAGGATCTAGTGAGCATGCTGATTGAAAAACAAAACGTACACCCTGCTATCAGAAGAAAGAAGATGACTACTTCCCCATCTCCGCCTCACCGAGAAAGTCCATTTTCTTATTGACTGCCCTGAGTCATCATAGTGTTTTCAGCTGTTCCCCCTCCCAATGACTAGCACCACTGCACCCCAATTGAAACAAAAAATTGGTGGATGGCCCGCCACTTTGGGGAGAGAAGGCAACATGGAACTGTGGAATTCATATTACCTAGACTGAGAAATGGAAACTGGCTTTGTGCCTTTCTTGCTGTGTGACCTTGAAAATCCCACATTCTTTATGCTCCAGTTATCTCATCTGTACAACAGGGATTCAAATGATTTCTCTACTTCACTGGGTGGTGATTAGGACCTAATTATTCACCACGTGAGAAGGTGCTTGTAAACCACCATGCCAGCAGACACTTAGGGTATCACAGAATAAAGGGAACTTCTTAAGAAAGGGCAGGGGATGGGCAGCGTCGTCCATCTGCTGGAGACAGGCTAAGGTCCAAATTATTATTTTTTCAACTTGAATAATGCACTGAACCCTTTTTAGAAAAGTCTCAGACTGCAAGCACCGACTTCAGTGACTCTTACTATTTCTTATACACAAAGGAACGTAAAACTAGGTTTTGATGTCTTATGTTTCATATGTAATTTATAGTGAGAGCATCATTTAGGAGCAGTGAGCTAGGACGTTCTGGATTGAAGGCCTGAGGAAAAGAGTGAAAGGGGAAGAGCAGGCTGTAGAAGGAGAGTGTCTGACCTCATCCTTGTTTTTCTTTCTCCCACGGAGAATATAACTAGCTGTATTAAGATCAACGCAACTGCTATGGGCTGAATTGTGCCTCCCCCAAAATTCATGTTTTGAAGTCCTAACCCCTAGTACCTCAGACCATGACCATATTTGGAAACAGGGCCTTGAAACAGGTGATTAAGGTAAACTGTGGCCATTGGGATGGGTCCTAATCTAATCTGACTGGGGTCTTTAAAGAGAAGATTAGGAAACAGAGATGGACAGAGGGAATACAATGAGAAGACAGAGGAGAAGGAAACGTGAGGAAACAGGGAGAAGGCAGCCCTTTGTAAGCCAGAGAGAAGCTTCAGTGGAAACCAAACCTACTGACTCCTTGATCCTGGACTTCCAACCTCCAGGTCTATGAGAAAAAATACATTTCTGTTGTTTAAGCCACCCAGTCTGTGGTACTTTTTTATTAGCCTGGGCTGACTAATGAAATTACATAAAGTTCATGATTTTTTTTTTAGAAGCTGCTTTGTGCTTTGCTTCTTCAGAAAGAATACTATGTCAGGACAGAAGATATTGTTGTAAATATTTATGATTTGCATATGTGAATATTAATGGGTTAACTTTCTATGGACACAGGGTGGGGTCAGGGGAGTGGCAGCAGGAGTTGGGGTGTTTCACTTGTTTCTGTCCTGTGACGACTGCCTGATGGGTACAAGGCTTGGGTGCCAACACAGGCCAAACAGTGATGATCACATTTAAAACGTTTCTTTCTAGTGTGGGCCATGCCACGCTGCAGTATATTCATAAAATTGAATACAGCCATTAAAATGAACAAACCACAGCCACGTGACACAACATGGCTAATCTCCTAAACGTAACGGTAAAAAATACAAGTCACAGAAGAAGACAAACAGTATGATTTCATTCATATAAAGTTCACAAACAGGTGGCTCAACTCTACCATACTGGGACGGATACCTAGGTCATAAAACCAGAAAAGCAAGCAAGAAAGTGAGTCTCCCAAAAGTGGGGATAGTGATGACCTGGAATTGGGGGGGAAGACATAGCTGTCAGGGAGGGGACACAGAAGATAACAAGGTGCTTACAGGGTTCATTTGTTGCCCACAGGGGTTTGCTTTATAATTATTCATTGAATTATGCAAATTTTTACAATTTTTTTCTTGTATAAATCACATTAAAAAAACGAGGAGAGGGCTTCCCTGGTGGCGCAGTGGTTGGGAGTCTGCCTGCCAATGCAGGGGACACGGGTTCGAGCCCTGGTCCGGGAAGATCCCACATGCCGCGGATCTGCCTGTGCGTCTGGAGCCTGTGCTCCACAACAAGAGAGGCCGCGATAGTGAGAGGCCCACGCACTGCGATGAAGGATGGCCCCTGCTCGCCACAACTGGAGAAGGCCCTTGCACAGGAATGAAGACCCAACACAGCCAAAAATTAATTAATTAATTAATTAAACCCTTAAAAAAAAAAAACGAGGAGAGCTGAAGCGAATATGGCTAATTAACTTCTCAATCCTGGTGGATCTGTGTTATGTCATTAATTATACTTCTCTGTAAGTTGTGAGGTTTGTTGGCATTTTTTTGGTTTTTTTTTTGTTTTTTTTATATTATTATACCAAGTGAATGAAGCTAAACAAAAAAGAGTACATACATCGTACATGTTTTTATGGAATTTTATATTCCATTTGTATAAAATTCAAGAAAATGCAAAGGAATCTAGAGTGGCAGAAAGCAGATCGGTTGATTCCTGGCAGGAAGGGGGTTGGCCAGGAAGGGGCAGGAGGGAGGGAGTGTGAGGAAACTTTTGGGGGTGATGGATGTATTCATTATGTTGATGGTAGTGATGGATTCATGGGTGTATACTTATGTCAAAATATATAAAATTACACACTTGAAATGTGCACAGTTTATGATATGTCAATTATATATCAATAAAGCAGGTTTTTAAGAAAAACTTCCTTGTGCCTTTTCATATGGTTCACATAGTCTTCAGTATACATATATTGCTTAAAAATGAGGGAGATATTTTTTAAATAATCAGAGAACCCTGAGCAAAGAACTTTGATGCTGTCTCCCAGGTAGCTGTATATGTGTTTGGGTCAGACATAGGATTCAATTATGTCAATATATTTTTGCTCTGCCTTTGATAGAAAAGGGGCCTCCACTCTTCTCTCTCCCCATTTCCCTTCTCCCTTCCCCCTCCCCCTCACTCTTTCTCTCCTTTCCTCTTTGGCTCCCACTCTTGCTCTCTCTCAGAAAATCCTTTTCTTCAGCGGAGCACACGGCTTTAGAAGACGTGACAACACTCATAATAATGATAAACGATCATTTCTGTTGCTGAATAGTGTTTTATAGTTTATAACATGCTGTCTCATATCTGTCTTTTGATTCTCACAACAATCCTTGTGTGTAGCAATAGGAAAATAAAAGGCAACTGTAACCGCTTCTGCCTTCTAAGGAGGGTGGTAAATTTCGTATCAGTGGGCAAATAAATCTCTTTGTTGCCATCCACTTTCAGAGACTGTCAGTGAAGACAGCAGATGAAAGATTCAGCCATTTCTTTTACTCCAGCTCCCTCCCTTCAGCCTTGTGATGGCCTCTTAGGTTTAATAGAATAATGAGTCACTGGGATGCAAAGATAGGTCCAGACCTGAGTTGGGGGTTGTGGCAGACATTCTGGTTGCCTACCCAAAATTTATTCTTCTCTTCTTACTTACACAGGGCCCTGATTTTGTTGGAGGTAGCAATGTGCCAACTGAAAAATTAGATTTCTCAGGCTCCCCTCCAGAGAAGAGTGCCCATGAGAGTAACTTCTGGCCAATTGAATGAAAGAATAACTATAGTATGAGACTTCTGGGAATGCTCCCTGAAAAGGGGGCACTGACTCTGTTGGCAGGCCCCTTATTGGCCTTCCCTCTTCCTCTACCTGAAACATGGATGTAATGACTTGTGCTGCAGCAGTCATTTTGCAGTCCTGAGGTGATCTTGCTTGAGGACAGTAGGCTTGTGCTAAGGATGGCAAAATGGAAAGATGAGAGGAGGTTAGGACATTGATGAGATTGTGGCACTACCTTACCAGCCCTAGAATGCCTACCTCCAGACTTCTTTTACATGAGAGAAAAATCATAAACCTTATTTAAGGCATTGTTTTACAGGTCTCTGTTGCAACAAAACACAGTCCTGAGTGAAAGGGAATTGATGAGCTGCGTTATTCAGTGTTTTGAAGTGGGGGAATTTCTGGGATGAATCCTACAGAAGGGTGCTCTAAAAAGAAGGGGAAACGAGCAACATGGTTTTCTGGACACAAACCTCTTTCCTCAAGTCTCATATAAAGCCTGCTGTACATATGTAGATGCCATGTGTGCATGTGAGGGGAGGTTAAGGAGAGGGGGTTGTGGTTCCTCTTCAGTGTGGCATGCAAAGGGACAGCAGCTGTGAGCAGGCAAGTTGATCCACCAGGCTCATTCCAAATAAACAGGATCTTGGAGCTAGAGGATGAGGAAACATTCACACTTCCCTTTTATGCCAGAGAGACTGCTAAAGAAGCTTACCTCACGGCACGTGGGGTGAGTTTTGAACCAATACCATCTGAATTTTTAAAACCTAGATTTGAATCCCAGCCCTACACTTATTACTACCTGTGTGATTTGGGGAAAAACCTTTAACCTCTCTGGGCCTCAATTTTTTCATCTGTAACAGGAGGAATTGGTCAAATTAAGTTCTAAGGTCCAATCCAAACCTTCTAGGAGTCCATTTAAAATATATCATTGGGGCTTCCCTGGTGGCGTAGTGGTTAAGAATCCGCCTGCCAATGCAGGGGACACGGGTTTGAGCCCTGGTCCGGGAAGATCCCACATGCCACGGAGCAACTAAGCCCATGCGCCACAACTACTGAGCCTGTGCTCTAGAGCCTGCGAGCCACAACTACTGAAGCCCGCACGCCTAGAGCCCGTGCTCCGCAACAAGAGAAGCCACCGCAATGAGAAGTCCGCGCACCTCAACGAAGAGTAGCCCCCGCTCACCGCAACTAGAGGAAGCCCGCACAGAGCAACGAAGACCCACCGCAGCCAAAAATAAATAAGTAAAATAAATTTATACCAAAAAAAAGAAATAAAATATATCATTAAGGTAAAATTAAATCTATTAAGCACTAAATAAAAATTAATTCAGCTTTATACAAATATGTACTTCCTAACAATGAGAATCCACCGTCTCTCAAACCACAGTTCACAGGAGAACAGGATCTCCAGTTAGATGAGCTATGAATGCCTAATACAGTTCCTATACTGTAATCCTTCCCTTACTTCTGGCTCCTCACACCTAGGTGCATAGGTACATTTACATTAGAAAATCTGCTTTAAACCTTGAAATTCATTTCCTTTAAATAAAAATGAAATAGACACAATGGGATATTTACGTTCTGGCACCATCCCAATAGCACAAGAATGTGCGACATGAAGCTGGTAACAGCAGGACCGTGGGAGGACTTTATTAGGCAAATCGGGTAGTTTATTAAACACCCCAGGGCCTTCTCATCATAAATGCAGCTAAGCGGCCCTGGAGTAATGGGGATGGAGCCCCTCCTGAGCTCTAAGCTCTTTATTCTGACGTTTAATGAGCATGAATAACCAGGGATGGATGGTATTGTTTATGAGTCCTCGTGAACCCAGGAAAAGAGTGACTTCAAAGGTTTCTTTGGGATTTTTGAGGCCTTGTCTATAAAATGTGTCTGAATTAACTGGGTTCTACCTCATCCTCAGGACCTTATCTTCAGCTGGACTGGACCCCCCAGGAACTGGGTAAGCGGAGAGTCTAGAGCCTGAATCCTTCACCTGTGAGTATGTCATTGAGTTATTTGCTGAATTATCCTCCAAATGATCATTTGTGTCCTGTTCTCTGGCAGCCTACATTATTGTAGTTGAATAGGGGACAGCTTCCTGTTCCCTGCAACTGGAAAGCAGTTTAAATGCATCACACCTGTAAACAGAGCTAATTGACGTCTATAGAGTAACCCAAAGAAGGCAGGGATTCCCCAAGAGCAGTGCTCCCCATCCCAGGAGGTATCCAAGCAGAGTCAGAGACCAAATAGAAATTTCATAATCAAATGGGTGGGGAGATAAGAGGGCTTAAAGGACTTCAGTTTTCTTTTCAGTCCTAAGAGATGGGGATTCTGTGACATATAGGAGCAAATGCTACTCAGTGTGAGTAATACTACTTGTTGTTTAAGGCTAATTACGCACCAAGCACTGTGCTGAATACTTTACTTCAGTTCTTTCATTTAATCCTGACATATAAGAAAAGGCAGCCCTGTACCCCTTTCACATGGTACTATATCTGAATATCTGCAGACGAGGGAACTGAGGCTTGGGGCATTGGAGAAACAAGATGCCACAGCCTGTATGTGCCAGGCTGGGTCTGAGGGCCCCAGAGCCTGTGCTTTGTACCTCTGCGGGGTACTTCACCCACACAGGGGCATAGGATGCAGCAACTAGCTCATACAGGGAGCTGACTGGGCCCCACCCAGAACCGTGTATCCTCCTCTAGCCACCGTTTTTCAAGGGTCTGTGCACAAAGACAGAGGAGAGTCTGGGGTGATGGAGCTGGGAAAACAGGAGTTTGAGGCTGAAAGGTCAAAAGGCTGCTGTACTGAGACCGTGAGAAAGGTCATCAGAGGGTAGAGCACTGAAGCTTTGGTTTCCTAAGAGGGGCGTTCCAGGGAAGGGAAGTTCTAGCTGAAAGTATTTCTGTTCCTTTGAGTCGCAGCCTTAGTTCCTCTGAGACACCTTGGCTGGGTGCGATGCTTGAGGCCAGAGCCAGCCCCTATTCCCCTCCACACCATCCCAAACCCCTCCTGGCAGGGAACCATCACCTCTGAAAACTGAGCTGTGCCCCTGGAGCCCCTCCCCACCCCCCCACCCCTCCACCAGCCTGTTCGAGAACCTGCCTGAGTCACCTGGGGCTCTCTGGCTACTTACAGACCCTGAGATTAGACTCAGTAGAAGGTGGGAGAAAAATTCAAGAGACTTGGCATCCCCCCCCCACCGCCCCACCCTCTCTCTCTCTCTCTCTCAAGGCAGCCCCCAGCGGTGTTTGTTCTCAGAGAGGCCCTGGGAAGAAGGATGGTCACTTTCCTTTTTCCCACAGATAATTGAAGAGAAGTAAGAAAGTACCTGTGTTTGAAGGCAAAATGACGACAATTAATCTCTAAGCATAGGGCCTCACTGTTAAATTCGTTGGAGAAACAACTTCAGGAGTTTAACGACAATCGAGAGAATGAAATTTAATTAAGAGAAATAGTAATTAAATCGGGAAAGAAGTTTTTGCAAAGGGGATGGTGCAGGAAATTAAAACCAGTAATGCTGAAAAATGTGGTGGGCAGAGATGGGGGGTGCACTTGGTGGAGAAGAGGAAAGAGCAGACAGAGCAAGGTGGGTTGGGAGGTGCAGAGTGTTTGGCACTAAGGCGAGGTCTTTGGAAATTGGTCTCCTTGAGAGACCAGGTGTCTGGCTCTTCCAATTTGGGCCTAAATAGGCCACCTCCTAATGGGGACAAGCTCTCCCTCAGGAAAATAGAAGTATCTAGTTGGATAAAGTATTAAAAAAGCCGTGGACTTGAAGTAGGGTGACCAGGTGTCCTGATTTTGCCCAGGACCGTCGCAGTTTTAGTACTCAGAGTGCCATGCTCCAGGAAACCCTCAGTCGAGGGCAAACTGGGACTGCTGGTCACAGTAACATAGCGGCAGATAGCCCTGGTTCCCAGCTCTGCTGTGCAGTCAGGAGCTCCATGATGCTGGGTGAGTCACTCCATCTCTGTGGGCCTCAGCTTTCTCACCTATAAAATGAGCTGTCCTGGGCACCTCAAAAGATTAAAGAAGTTGCTATATGTCAACGTCTAGAACAATGTGCATGAAGAAAAGCTTGATAAATGGGAGTTGAACTGAACAATATCAATAAAGAAAACATAAAATATTAGCAAACACAACCCAACAACACATTAAAAAGTAAAACACCGTGACTCTTTCAGGGATTCCCCAAGACCACCCGCATGTTCGTTGATTTTCTAGAATGACTCACAGGACTCGGCACATAGTTGTACTCACAGCACAGCTAAGGTTTATTACAGTGAAAGGATACAAAATAGGATCATGGAAGGAAAAAGACACAGGTGAGTTCTGGAGAAATCCATGCAGGCTTCCTATACTCTTTCCCTCCTGTGAGGGACACATCAAGCATGATCCTTTCTCTAGCACTGAAGAATGCAACCATGTGTGCGATGTTTCTGCCCAGAAAGCCCGTTAAAGACACAGTGCCCAAAGATTTTATTGGCAGTGGTTGCCTAGGCACAACTACCAAAATTCCAGACTCTCAGAAGGAAAGCTCGGGTACAGGAGAAATCACATCATCAATTAGCCTTAAATGCCAGGTCTGCAGACCACCAGCCAGGGGCCAACCTTGAAACCTGACCTCTCTAAAAATAGCAGTGTTTGGCCTGCTATGTTAACTCTTTTCATCACAGTGACAGAGTGGAGCTCATTCTAGGAATGCAAGGATAATACACATAAGTGAAAACTTGAATCTGGACACCAAGCTGCTGTATATACCCTCAAATCCTGGCTGGGTGTGCCAGGCCTTCACTGGTCCAGGCTTATGCTTACTGTATGAATGCCATCCACTCAGCTAAACAAGCTCTGATCACTACCAAATTCCCTGCCAAGAATTTACCACCAACCAAGGTCTTCTTGGTCTTGAGTCAGAACACTGGGGTTTTCTCAGTTCACCATGACATAAACAAGTCTCTGGACTAAACAATCCAAATAGAAATCGTGCTCACCTTGTGCATGAAATAGGCCATACTTACATTTACATTAAGGCTATCCACTTCCAGTGACCCAAAATGCTTGTGTTTCCAATTTGGGGCACCACCTTTCTCAAGGTTAAGTTACCAGAGCAATGAGTCAAAGTTTGCTGATTTCTTGCTCCGCAGGAGAGGTGTTAGAAAAGTAGAAGTCATTCAAGCTAGTGGTGGGGAAGGGTTTCTGGAGTTTAGAGATCAAGAGGTTCCACAGCTGCTGCAGATGTGAGAGAACTAGGAAGACAGGAGGGAGGGTGGTGGTTAAAAACATCGCTGAGAATTACAGACTGGCTTCCCCTTTAGTATGTATTGGTTTGCTAGGGCTGCCATAACAAATACCACAAACAGGGTAGCTTAAATGATAGAAACATATTGTCTCACAGTTCTGGAGGCTAGAAGTCCAAAGTCGAGGTGCTGACATGTTTGGTTCCGTCTGAAGGCTGTGAGGGAAAGAACCTGTTCCAGGCCTCTCTCCTTGGCTTGTAGATGGATGTCCTCAAGTTCTCGAGGTGTTCTCCCTGTACGGCTGCCTGTGTCCAAACTTCTCCTTCTTAGAAGGATGCAGTTCATATCAGATTAGGGACCATGCTAATGTCTCAGTTTAACTTAATTACCTCTGTAAAGACCTCATCTCCAAATGAGGTCACATCCTGAGGTATTAGGGGTTAGGACTTCAATATATAAATTTTGGAGTACACAATTCAACCCATAGCAACTTGGGAAAATGTAAGTGAAAACCAGAATTACTTTTAAATAACTTTCATTGGAGGATTGTGTTTCTTTGCACACTTTATTGTATTTGTACAAACAATAGCCCAGGAATATTCGAGCTGTGTGGAACAGAAGAGAGTAATGGGAGGGTAGAAGGGAAGGGGAGGGTCAAGGGAAGAGGAGAAAAGAAAACGAAAAGAAAAGGAGGAGGAGGGGAATGGGAAGGAGGAAAAGAGGAAGAGCAGTGAGCAAGGTCAGACCACCAAGTCTGCACCAGCTTCAGAGATCGGTGAGAGTGACAGCTCACCACTCACCTAAATTTGCTTTAATTTCGGTTTACTAAACGCACCAAGAAGTGCAAAGGATACGCACACATCACTACAAATGTTTGCTGGCCCCTCCCACCATCGCTTATGTCTCATGGAAGTGTTCGCAAGTGTGGTGGACCCGACAGCTCTCCCACAGTGGGACATGTGCCGGCTAGAGCCTTTTACACCATCCGGATGGACAGACGTGGGGGAGTGCCAAGCCAGTATCTAATGGCCCACCCAGTAAGGGAATCCCTGCCAGCACAGTCATGAAAGACTTGCAGCACCTTTCATGTTTTTATTGCCTCCTGGAGCTGACTGAAGGTTTCAGTGCAGCAAGGCTACCGCAAAAGGAAGTCTGACAAGAGTTTGTTTTGCTCATTCAGGCAGCACATGCTCTCTGAAAAGAGGTACTGCCTTGAGTCAAAGAGAACTGAAGGGAGAACCAGGACTCTGCAGGCTCTCGGGGCCTTCCACTCCACTGCCAGCTGACCGTGCGTACCACCAGGTCACAAATACACAAAACGCAAAGCCACCCAAGGCAGGTGGATTTCCCCAGATGCAGTGCAGAGACTGCAGGACAAATAGCACCATAGTTAAAGATTCAAAGAGAAAGGGGGACAAAATTAACACACTTGTACCTGCGATGGGCCTGGAATAAACCCCACCATGTGCCTCGTGTTTTAGAGAGCCGGGACGCCCAGTCCGGGGCTAGCCAGATCTGCCCTGGAGCTGAAGCAGATGCCCCCGAAGGAATTCAGTGCGTGCTGAACTTTGAGAGCCCCTGTTTAAAAGTCTACAGCCCAAACCAGTTTAGACAGGGCCCTGGGAGAATGAGCTTCCATTTTCTTCCCAGCAACTACTGTCTATTAGAACAGCTTGAGACCATAGGGGCAGGCAAGAACAGGATTTACCATCTGCATCGCCTATGACCAGCGTCGATAGGGAGAAAGACAAGTACTTGGCAGGGCTAGTTTAACCCTCTTACGTGTAATTCAAGTTCTTCTCGTGTCTTCATTTGCTTTGTGAGGTACAAACTTCCAGCCCTTTACCCAAATGGAGTGATCTAGACTGTGTATGACTACACCTGTGATTTCTATTTAGTTAATTTGCATGTTGTATTTTATCTTTAGCATGGGAAGGAGACCTAGTTGCCAGAGCGGCCAGGAATAGTATTTAAAAGTTTAGCCTTTACTTTAACCCTAGTTGGTCAATCTCGCTGTGTTCTTGGCTCACCTAACATTTGTGGTCACAAGAATGCAAAACAGTGCAGTTCTGCTGGCTGCTTCTCCCTATTTTGTCTCTCCGTCAAGTCTTATGAACTTGTTGACTTTCTCCTAAATTTACTAACATTATTCATATTATTTTTACTAGCTAACCTTGCTGCTTTTACTCCTCTCCCTTTGATTAACATTGCCCACTGAGCAAAGCCCACCACTTGGTTTACCTCGTTCCAGAGTCTAGCCTCCAGAGATGTCTGCTGGCTTATGCAGAGGCCCCAAATAGGGCTCAGAGTGCAGTTCGGAGGTGGAGCCCTGGCCTGGAAACAGGAAGCCTGGTTCTGGCCTCTGCTCTACTACAGACTTGCTGCACAATCTCGGGCAAGCCCCTCCTCTCTGGGACCCCAGAACTCTGTTGTACAATGGGGAGAACACAGTCAGTCAACTCTCAGCCCTTCCAGCTAGAGTATCCCAGGGTTTCCCGGTCTTCCTCTGTTATACAAGTGGCCATGCAGTATAGACTTCCTGGAAGGTAGCTCCAGTTTCGCAATCCCTGGCACCGTTGCCCACACACCATGAGCATACTGGTTCTTACTCTGTGGTCCCAACTACTGATTTCGCCAGTAGTTGAGGGGCCCTTGAGGGTGTCCCTGCCTGGTGTCTCCACAATCACAGTTACGTAGGACTTGTAGCCCTGGCAGCCCCGACTGGGACTAGGATCCGAACACCCAAATGCCTAGCCTTTTGAGCATGAGTCACCTCACCAGGGCATTTCTAAAACCCCAGTAGAAAGGCGTATCACACAGTAATCAGTGTTTGTTGAATGAATAAACAACTACACTTTCTCTACAAACACAAGAGTTCCATAGACTGAACAAAGCTCAGGACTGAAATAGAGAAACCAATTCCTTCTGCAGAGCCAAAACCTCAAAGTGAAGCTATGTAATGCCTGGAGTACACCAAATGATGGCGCTTTCTTGGAATTGTGTTATATTTAAAGCTCTGTGTGCAAGCTCTATTGTTGTGATACCCTTCCCTGGCCCTCAACCCAAATACTTAATAATCCTATCTATGTGACTGCAGTGGGTAAGTCAGAGATCTGGAGTTAAATCCCAGCCCTTCCACTTACAAGCTGAGTGGTTTAAACTTCAGTTTCCTCTTGTGTAAAATGGGGCAAATAGTAAATTCCTCATTAGGTTGTTGATTTAATAAGAAACCTACATCTCCAAAATTACTGAGAATAAGCATGTGTTAACTGTTAGCTAATTAACAAAGCAACTCTTGGATCTTTCTTCTCATTCAGTCTTCCTGTTTGGTGGGAATTATCATATCTATAGTCATTTACAGCTAAGGAAAATGAGACCCAAAAAACAGAGGTGAGACACCCATGATCCCACAACTGGTAAATGGCAGGGCAGCAGCTGAACCCAGGTCAGAAACACTTCCAAGCCTGGAAGATGGGGTCGTAAGCGCAGTAAGTTTAGACCTTCTAGTAGAGTCAAACAAACTTGGTCCTGGCCAGAACCCTCCTCCTGCAGCACTTGAGGGGAGGGGCAGTGCAGCTCTGGAGTTCCTGTGCATAGGAACACCACATACTGTACAGTATTTCCTGTTGAATGAAGCCAGCTTTGTAGACATTTTCATCCATTTTAACTTGATGCCAACATTTGCATTTCAGAAGGTTTTTTTCAATTCTTCCTATGAGGACATAAGCACCTGGAAAAAAAAGTGGAGTCTAGACTAGGACAGGTGTGAAAACAGAAGGTATACAACGTGTTTCGCCTCTCCCAGGGATAGATCTTTTCTCGTCTACTCTTTTACTGGAATGTGTTCAAGGCACTGCTGGGCCCAGAGATCTTAGTCTTTCCATCCCTCACTAGCCTCAGGGACTCTTGGGCGCTTTCCCCAATATGGTTGTTCCCCGGTGACTTAAAAGGCTCAGCTCAAATTGCAGTTATAATGTAATTCACTTTCCCAGTTTTAATCACTTAGAGCTTCTATTCAGCATGTGCTGGCTGTGTCCATTCAGTAATGGCTAGATTTTAGCCCATAGTCAAGGGAGCTTGAGGATTCTTTGGGCCAAGGTAGCCTCAATGCAGGTCAAGGTCTAATTTGTTAAGTTTTTGAAATTACTATAAATGGCTCATGATCCCCTAGGACTCAAGAAACAACAGTCTAGGAATCCCTATTTAAAAAGAAAGGAACATAAAATGTGATATATACATAAGTGGAATATTATTCAGCCTTAAAAAGGAAGGAAATTCTGACATATGCTAAAATGTAGATGAATCTTGAGGACATTATGCTAAGTGGAATGAGTCAGTCACAAAAGGAAAAATATTATATGATTCCACTCATATGAGGTACTTAGAAAGTCAAATTCATAGAGACAGAAAGTAGAATGGTGGTTGCCAGGGGCTGAGGGGAAGGGGGAGGGGGAGTAGAGTTATTATTTACTGGGCTTATTAGAGTTTCAGTTTTGCAAGATGAAAAAGAGTTCTGGAGATGGACAGTGGTGATGGCTGCACAAAAATCTGAATGTATTCAATACCACTGACTTGCACAGTTTAAAAACTGCCAATGTGGTACTTTTTATGTTATGTGTATTTTACCACAATTTTTAAAAATTGGAAAAAAAGAAAGAGAGGAAAAAGGAACAGCTTGAACACTAAGACTCTCAGCTATGGTATTAGCATTGTCTCATCAGAGCCAAAAACAGCTACATAATAAATGTTGTACATTTTTATGCCCAACCCCCAATTTTCCTTCTGCTGAATGAAGCATCTTGCTCTGCCACTGAAAACTAGCATTTTCTCCTAAACCACTAGCTCAGAAAAGTCAGTGACTTTCAGCAGTCAGTCCACTAGAGACCACTGCTAAGCAGAGGAGGCTAACAGCAGCACTGTGCAGTGAAGAGAGTGCACCCCTTACAACCAAATAGCTCCCCCAGGTGGCTTCAGCTTCTCCCCCAAAGAAAAACAGACCCCCTCCCGCAGAGGAGCAGATTTCTTTCCCAAATTAAATGTGTAACTTTTAACTGTTATTAGTATTGTCAACATGAAAAAAATATATATATCAGAAAAAAAAAATTCCATTATAGATACTATCATCTTTAATTTCTTCCAAATGAAATTGAGACTTTTTCCTCTGACTTTCAAAATGAAGATACTTATTTCATGCAATAATCAATTCCCAAGATCAAAGGGAACCAGTTTTGCATCATTTTTTTCCCCAATAATTTGCCATCTGTTAGGATTTACAAGAGCACACTCACCCATATATTGCCCTAGGAAATCATTTTTAAAGATACATACTTTCACCACTTAAATTTGGCACTTTGGACCTAAAATTACTTTTCAGCCAGGATTTAAGAAAAACACTTATGAAACTGTTCTAGAATTTTTTTTTAATAGGCTTAGAGAAAGATGTTTTCCAAATTATCGATTTTTTAAACTAATACACCTCTTCATCATTTTGTGATTCTGCTGGACAACTAGAGCGTTTTACATGGATCTCAATCTTTAGAAATTGTGGCTTAGAGTCCTAGACTCCTGGAGTGCACACCTTTGAGCTATTCTTGGTATTTCCTATGGTCTACCAGAAAGTGAATGCTCATATCCAGAAGGCAGCATAAGCTAAGTGAAACTTCAAAAATTTTTATTTTTGGTTGGAATTATATCAACTCAGTTTAGAAATGGTATCTCACACTGATTATTAAGGTCTTTAATTTTCAAAATGAAAACAAAATTTTATATAAGAAATCCAATTTATCAAATGAATTCTTTCAAAAGGGGTTTAGCAACAAGTGATAAATAGATTGAAACCCCTCATCTACACCCACAGAATTAAGAACTGATAGAAAGAAGAGGCAAAAATTATTATGTATGGTTTTAGAGACAAAGAACAGAATGAGCAAACATTTCATCCAAGATTTCTGGATGATTTCTATGACGATTCTGCTGGGTACCAGCTGCCTTTGAACACAGATCTGCCTGATGGAGTCATAGGCACACTCCTTGAAAACCACAGAACACCCAAAATAACAATGACCAAGACAGAGATACCTAGAAGAAAACAAGCCAGGGCCACTGACAGTATCATGCATTTGAATGACTACATGGTCATATAAGAAACTGTCAATCCAACCAAAAAAACAATCTCCACAAAACCCTTTCTACATATTTACTTGTAAATCTAAAGGCAGAGAGACTAAGGGCCCTAGCAGCCAGGCATAAGCAATGAGACTTGGTATATGAATTAAAAAGTTTATTAGCCATAGGAAAAAAATGATTCCTTAAAATCAGTTTTCATTAAGTTCCCTGTAAAACAGTAAGCTTACAGAAAATTTCTTTCTCATGAACAGAAAATCACTATGCTTTTGGTCCAAGATATGTTGGGTTTTTTTCCTTTCTTCTTCACATGACAGACAGATGGATGTAGCCGAATCTATGAACGAGTGTACTTGCCCCAAATGTGCAACATAAATACAGAAGCGATGAACAGAAGACTCATAACCAATACTGGAACAGGGCCACTGGAAATAAGAAAAGGCAGGCTTAGTTTCAGTAATAATACATTATTATATTTGTAATATTAAAGACTGCCTAGGGGAAAAGGGAGGGGAAAGCACCTAAGATCCATAGAAGAATATTATTTACATCATTTAAAAATATTCCAAAAATTATTACTGTGGATAGTTTGAGGTTGTGGTGACAGCATTGCGGTTATTTAGAAAGGAGGAATCCTTATCTTTTAATGAAACATACTAAAATATATACAAAAAAAGGATCTAATGTCTTAGAGACACTAGTCTCTTTAATTTCGTGCATTTGATATTCTCCATAATAAAAAGTAATTTTAAAAATTACCCAAACTCTTTAAGTGCAAATGATCCAATTACCAAACTATTATTTCAAATTAATATTTAAAGACAACCTTCATCGTCTAACTACAATAAACTAGGCATAACAAAGATGAATATCACATTATAAGTTATGAAGCATTTTCAAATATATGATCCCATATGATTAACAAACTGAAGACACAGGCGAAACAAATATTAATCTTATGAAATAAGAACACAGAGCCTAAGAACACAGAGCCAGAATGGAAAGGAGGGATCTGAACTCAGGTTTTCTGCTTCCACACATAGTGCTCATTTTACTGCTTTAAGGTTCCCATATTTACGGGAGCAAACATTCTAGGCAACATTAATTAAGTTTGATTTATATTTAGTTTACTGTAGAAAGGAAGTAGATTTTACTCATCAGCCCTTCCCTACATCAAATGCTTTCCAGGTTGAGAATTAGTACACGGGTTTCTTAAAGGTAGAACTCCTTGATTTTACACAACCTGTCAATGCTGATGTCAGTCAAAGGCCTCGTCTTTTTGACTCTTCTTGCCAACAACAGTTTTGAAGAATTCAAGATGTCCCTTCACCTCCCAGATACACCTGGGGGTGGACACAGGAAAAGAGCCCAGCAGTCTTTATAATTAGGGCAGTAGAGTAACCCAGCGGAGCAGCAGGTAGCAAGAGTCCACTAGTGGACAACAATCAGTGCACAGAGATCCAAGTCCTTGCTGCACTAGTGTGTTCTTCCAAATGTGTACAATTATGGGAGTAAACACACTTAAAAGTACCTAGGAAGAGATCGTCATCACGATGCACTGGATCACACTGCCTTACTTTACAGCGCCGTTAGGTAACATCAGCCATAAAGCTGAGAGTGCCGTGCTTAGAGTCCAAGCGCTGGAGTCTGGAAACCAACTCTGTCCCTCACAAGCTGTGACTGTGGCCCTGTGACTCACCTGCTCCAAACATCATTTTTCTCATCTGTAAAGTGGGGATAATCACAGCACCTCTCTCATAGGGTTGCTGAGGTAGTAAATATATTAACACACACACGGTGCAGGCTTCTAGTAAGCTCTCAGGAAATGCTACTATTATCAACCTGAAAAAGAATTCTAACTCCCAGGAAGAGCCAACAGCAAGCTCCAAGATGGTACCTGACTGCTCCAAGATGTGGATTTGAGGATACAATTTCCCAACTGTGTCCTTTCACCATAAACCTCTCTCTCTGGTATGATGAGACTGTGGTTTATGACACTGCAAAGGAATAGCTTCTGTCGATTCCTAGGACTCACAACAGCAGCAAGCAAGCCTGGCTGCACAACAGCCCAAAGCGAACAAGCCAGATTCACCCACAAGAGGACAGTTGTTTCACCACCTTGATAAGGGTTTAAAATGTTGTCCCCTGGATACCCTGAAGAGCAAGGGGCTTCAAAATTTGTCTCTGAAATACTCAGAAGAATTACCTCTAACAAGGACCAAAACGCTGCCAACTCACACATCCCCAACCCCAAGAATTACTTCCTGAAATACATTCTCACCTTGTAAGTCTTCGTCATAACAGGGAAATAAATAAGTAAATAAATAAATAAAACAAAACCTCAAGAATTCTAGGGAAGTCTTTCTAAATTAAATTTGTGATCTAAGTCAAGCTAGTGGTCAAAAATTAATTAAACTAATCCAAATAAATCTGATTTTGTCTCTGTTACCAAACAGGCAGAATGGAAAGAGCATGGAATTTAACAGTCCCAGAATATCTGGTTCCAGCTCTTGCTGGCTGTTTGTCTTTGACAAGTAGCTTTGCCTCTCTGAATCTGAACTTCTGAACCTGAGGTGCTATACGAATGAGAGCTGCTGTCATTTTTCCAATTCCTCATCCACTGGATTCAGTCAGGAAACAGCTGTAAGCAGTGGTGTCCTGGAGCCTACCTGGTCAGAAACCTGTGGGATTAGGTTTCACAGTACCAGAAAGCGAGGTGAGGCATGGGGACAGGGGTTCCCCCAGATGCCCATATCCCATCACCTAATGAGCATTCCCAGGCCTAGAACTTGGGAAGTGATAGGGGTCCAGTCACCACCCACCAACGGCAAGGAGGCCAAAGAACTTTTGGTAACACAGCCTAATGCAGAAACTCCCATTAGACTGCAATAATATCAGCTTATGCCTCCAGAAGAGCTTTGACAAATCACCTAGCTCCTATTCAAATGGTTACTCCTGTTTCTCAGTGTCGGACAAGAACACCAAATGAAGAGCAATTTCACCTAATTAAACCATTTTCCCTCCAGTTCTCTCTATTCCCATCATTTATTCTGACAGAGCTACACGAAGATGTTCCCTTGCTTTCACTCAAACCATGAACAGATGTCACTCCAGGCCCTAAACTAATTGGCTGCTATATGGACAAACCAAACCCCGCCCACCTGGCACAAAGGAAGCTGCTGTGTATTACAAATCTCATCAAAGCAAACACCACTGGTGGCAAAGAGAGAGTGCTGCCAAAGGGCTCTGTGATTCTGGACAGAAGCACAAGGTCTGCTCCCAGGACTTACACTTTGAGCCCCGGTGAATCTTCTGTGTAGAATCGCCACATCCCCCCAGTGCCTGCTGAGGTCGTGCGGCCTGCGGTCCTCGTTCCGCAGCTGGCATTTTTCCTGTTGAGAGAAAAAATGTTACAAATGGCCTTTTCTTGGAGACCCTTATCAGAGCATTATAACATATGCTACCATTACACTGGTAAAGAACCAAAAAATTTACTTTTTCTTTGCTAATACCTCCTTGCTTTTGCTTGCTTTTACTCCACTGATCATAAGCACTAAGAACTGAGTACCCGCCATACACTGATGCATACAGTAACCCAGAGAAGTAGTTACCATCTCCATTTTATAAATGAGGAAAATGAGGCTCATAAAAGGTTAGGCAAAGTGCCAAAGACCACATAGCCAGCAGGCAGCCACGCGCGGCTGTGGACCCAGTTCTGACTTGAGCCCATCCACTTGCTCACACATATGGGCACCGCATTTGGACAATGCACTTCAGTTTCACTTCACATGTATTTTTGTGAAGTCAAGTAAAAAACTCCTGCTTAAAAATACCCTGAATCCATATTATCTGATTTTTAAATGACTACTTTAAAATGTTTTAAAATTACTGTATTTTCTACAAAAAAGACAAAAAACATAAGTTGTAATTGTAATCCAAGTGTCAAAACAGAGTATATATTTTATGAAAAATTATTTTACAATCTGTTTTCGCTATTTTGATATACTGACTATAGATCTTGGACAGAGGTAGGACGTGAAAAAATGCAGGAAACACCCAACCAGAACTTGTCCCTCACAAGGGGATCAAGGCTTGTGAAGTGAGCTGTGTGGTGCAGGCAGCCCTGGCACACAGAAGCAGCGAACAGCACTAATGCCGCTGACCAGGAAGGAAGCCAGGGAATCCTTTCCCTCCTCTCCTCAGTCACTGGGAATCCCTCCCCAACAGCTATTCTCCCACACAGCACTCCTCCAATCCCACTTCTCATCGCCCCTCAGTGCGAAACTGGTACCACGTAAAAATAAGTAGTAAGTTTGAGACAGGTCAGAAGAAACCTTCTTCAGCCCATTTATCACCAACTCAGAAATTCTAGGGAAGGGGAAAGGAAGAGAGAGAGAAAGCCCTGTCCCATCACCACCCCTCGCCATTAACCAAATCCCAACACACCCTCCCTCAAAATCCCATTCCAGTTATCCGTGGACTGCTGGTTCTGGATTTTTGAAAAAAGACGGGCATACAGGGAGAAACCAAAAGTGAATACCCTATCCCCACCATCTCTTCTTGCCTCCCAACTCTGGTTCCTAATCCCCACCTCACCCTACCAGACTTTATTCCACACTCTGAATGCAAGAAGCACTGGTCTAGAGCTCAGGGAGCTTGCCCTGCTGCATGGAGTGGGAGAGTGGAGTCCTGGTTCCAGTGTGGGCTCCAGCAAAAAGAGCTGTGTTCATGCTAGCAATCTAAAAACAATTAGTGTCAAACGATGATTTCGATGTACTGTACTAAAAAGATTACATTTCAGACACATTAATTATGGGCTACATGGTCACCTGGGAACTTCTAACTCCATCTGTATGTTTCTATAGGAAAACTGATTGTAAACTGTACAGGGATTTACAGAGTAATTCATACACTTACAAGAGCTTTCACACACACATACACATCATCTAATTGGTGGAGTAGGTACGTGAAATTTTCCTCGTTCATAAAAAGGAACTTGAGCTAGATGATAAACCCAGTGTGGACATAATAAGTCATCGGCTGAGCCAAGATTAGGACCCAGGTACTTTCTACTATTCCCACACCCACCCAACTCCAGTTCCTGTCTTCAAAGTCTTCAGGAGCCCCCAAGGAATCAGTCTGTGCTCTTTGAAGATTTCTTACATCTGCTGGCACACGGGACATAGCAGAGGATTCAGGGCACCTAGAAATACCAAAAATGTACTCAAAATACCTCCCATCCCCCCTACTGGGAAGCTAGGTAGAAGTTAACAGAGCCCATTTTAATCTCCTAAATTTGTTTTTGGGGTCTATTTTACCATTTCTTTCTGGCCACTGTGTAACTGCCTCCCTCTTCCTATACCCTAACGCAATGGTTTTCATAACCAACCTTTAACACACTTTGTTCTAACATGGTGGTCTTCTGGCTGTTCCTCAAAGAAGCCAAGCTCATTCCCATCTCAGAGTCTTTACACTTAACTATTCCTCTTGTCTAGGAAGCCTATTCCTCCCCAGACCATTGCATAATTTGCTCCCTTGTCTCCTTTAGGTCTCTACTCACCTGTCACCTAACTCTGAACACCCTATCCTCACCCACCCTCTAGTCTCCATACAACTTTATTTTTCTTCTTGGCCTTACTGCCTGAAATTATCTATTTATTTGCCTTGTTTATGGTCTCTTACATTGGAATATAAGGTTCATGAGGTCAAACCCTGACTAGCTTGTCCACAGATACAGCCTCATGACTGGAACAGTGCCTGGCATGTACCCTCAATAACTATTTGATGACTTCCTTAATACCCCAGCTAGTCCATCACCTTACTATGCCTGATTCCCATTAATCCTGAACACTAGAGACTGTCATACAGAGTGAAGTCAGAAAGAGAAAAACAAATATCGTATATTAATGCATATATGTGGAATCTAGAAAAATGGTGCAGATGAGCCGGTCTGCAAGGTAGAAATAGAGACACAGAAGTAGAAAACAAACGTACGGACACCAAAGGGGGAAAGCATGGGGGGTGGGGGGGATGAACTGGGACACTGGGATTGACCTATATACACTGATATGTATAAAACAGATAACTAATAAGAACCCGCTGTATTAAAAAAAAAATTCAAAAAAAAAAATCCTGAACACTGCAGCATTTTAAGGCTTTACAGTTTACAATGTGTTATTGCTCCTTTTCATCCTAGCAACTTCCTTTTATACTGTAGTAACAGAGCAAGGACGCCAACCCTGGCCTGACCTTAAATCCCATAGTTACTTCTCAAGGTTCTACTTCTATTACCTCATTGAACATGGAGACAGAATGCAAATCTGTGGACTACATAATCCACAGCACTATTATTAACTGTTAGCTTCAACTTTTTCTTACAGACTCACAAAGAGGGAATATATTCTTGAACAGTCAATACCTATTACATTACACTCATGAAGTAACACTTAGAAGAGTACCAAGATTCTAGAAGGGAACTCTGTAGGGTCTCTCAGTACATACAACCATGGTCTGTTGAGTTACACTGGCCCCAGCAGTAGTGAATTCTAAAAGATGACATCAACACCCCCAACTTGATAAGCTGCATCTGTCCTCAAATGTTTGTGTCTCCATTTCACTTGTGCAGCAGTTATTTCAATTTTATTTATTAAGTAAATAGTTATTTCATTTATTTGATAAACACATGATCTCTCTTTTTTTTAAGAGTTTTCAGATGGCTAAACTTCTCTGCCACAGTGTTACCAATTCTCCTTAACTAGACCCACTCCCCAAGGAACTGTACCTACAGGACAGGTTTTCCATTCCAGCACAAAGAATCTTTGAAATCCAGGGTGGGAACAAGACAGCACCCCAAGCCCAAATAACCTACACCACAGCCTGACACACTTTCCAGCTGGTCCATCCCAGCCTTACCTTGAACATCTAGATGACAGGGAACTCAGAATCATTCAGGGTCATCTTAGCATTTCTCATAGTTCTACTGGAATTATTTCTGCTCTAAGATGAAATCTGTCTCATCTAAGTTCAAATCATCAGTTTTAGATTTACCTACTGTAGCCAACAAGAGAAGTCTCATCCCTCTTCACATCCCTGAGAATAGTTTTCGTGTATCTCTTCAAGGTCTTTTCCTCTCTAGATAAAACCCCCACTGGTTCCTTCAAAAAAATCCCAAGATTACAGGGTAGCTTGATTCCTTCCCTCACTCATCATTTATTGTGTCAGCCTTATGGTAGGATAGAGCTGATGGGCAGTTTTTGTCAAAGTCTAATGAAGGAGATAAACATGGAAACAGAAATGCTATTAGAAGGGTATGAACAAAATGCTTGGGAGTAAAAGAGAAGACTAGTAGCTACTGCTGCCTTTGGAGTCAGGGAAGGCCTCAAGAGGAAATAACCCCTGAGCCTAGTCTTGGAGAATATACACAAATGGCCGGAGGGGTGGGGGTGGGGGTGTCTAGTGAGTTCAGAAAACAGTAATAAGCTCACTGTTGCTGGATCACAGGAGAGAGAAGAGAAGCGATTAGGCGGGGGCGGGGGGGAACCCACCACCAAGAGCCTTGGTAACCCTCTCCCCCTCCCCACCGTGTTTAAGTTCAGCAACAAGAAACTAACCAGCAGTGTGCCAGAATCAGAGCAGAAGATGCATTAGAGTGGAAATGATCTGGAGAGGAGGCGAGTTACGTAGAAAATTCTCTAGATGTGAGAAACTGAGGGCTAAACTGAGGCAGTAGAAATGGAGAAAGAAAGAACGGATGAGAAGTTCTTCATGTACAATATAAACGTACTGGATAAAGACAGCATTAAAAAAAACCCAAGATGACGCTGAAGTTCTGGCTTTGGGTGAACGAGTTTACAGCAGTGCTTTATGGACATAGGGAGATATAATTGGGGGCGGGAGCTGAGGTGAAAGGAAAGACTGAGCTGCGCATTAGACGAGTCATGTTAGACCGAGTGTGTATGGGACTTCCAGATAGAAATGTGAGTGGAGAGCTCAGGTCTAAAGACACCAGTTTAATGACGTCGGTTTTCTTAATGCTGTCTATGACCTTACTCCACTTTAACTTTCCTTTTTCAAAAGTGATACTCAAAGCTGAGCAATGCGAAAAAAATATTGCCTCCCTCTCGAGACCCAGAAGACCAAGAAGTCTTTAATTACCCCTACGGCCACATCACAGGCAGCTCGTTTTGCCCTTATAAATCTTAACATCCCAGGATTTCCTTCTCAGGACCAACGAATTCTTGGGCCCTATCCCTCGGAACCCACAGCCGAGAGGGTCGTAGGATACTTACCTCTGCCGGACTGTGGATCCCGCCGCCCGGGCGGCCACTGCTTTGCTGGGAGAGCGCCCTGAGGAGCCCACGTTAGTGCCACTGGGGGTCGGACCAGGCTGTAGAGGGAGACAAGGACAGAGACTGGTGAGCGCCGCCGGCCGGCCCCCAAACCCCAGGCTCTGACGGCCGAGACCGGGACATGCACGGGGGGCTGGGGAAAACAAGGGAGCCGCGGAAGCAGGACAAAGCGTAAGGCAGGAATCTCGGTGCCTGAGAGAAGCCGGGACAAGGAGGGACGGCTGGGGCCACAAACCATGCTGAAGACAGGAAGGTGGCAGGAAGCCGAAGTGGACGGCGGGGAAGCGGTGGAGCCCGGCGGCCGGAGGGAGTGACTCAGGTCCCGCCCCCAGACCTGCTGGCAGGGTCCTCGCTGACTCCAGGGACGCCTGGGCTGTCCTATGATATGCCTGTAGGAATTTTGCAAGAGGAGGACTGGTGAGCTGCTGTATGGGAATTACAGACCTCATGTATTTTTCCTTTGGATCACAGCGTTCTTCCTAGAGTCCAGTCTCAACCAATGGGAGGATCTAGCCATGGTGAGACGAGAAATTTCCTCCGGCAGTTACTAGGCACCCACAGATTCGCGCTGACGTGACCTAACCGACGCACGCGCCGCGGGGCGTGGTCGGTCCCCGTCTAGGGCCAGCTGGGAAGCTGGAGGAAGGAGCATGCGCGGAAGCCCTTAAGCGTGCGAGGTGAAGGTACGGCTCCCGGGCTATGGCGGAGGAGCAGGGCCAAGATGAGGACCTGGGTCCTAAACCGTCCGTGCTGTTTCTGCACCCGGACCTGGGTGTGGGCGGCGCCGAGCGGCTGGTTGTGGACGCAGCGCTGGCGCTGCGGGCGCGCAGATGTAGCGTGAAGATCTGGACGGCGCACTACGACCCCGGCCACTGTTTCGCGGAGAGCCGCGAGCTGCCAGTGCGCTGCGCCGGGGACTGGCTGCCTAGCAGCCTGGGCTGGGGCGGCCGCGGCGCCGCGATCTGCGCCTACGTGCGCATGATCTTCCTGGCTCTGTACGTGCTGTTCCTTGGCGACGAGGAGTTCGACGTGGTAGTGTGCGACCAGGTGAGGTGGCCACGACCGGCCCTCGCCGCTCCTCTTTTTCTCACTACGGAGGGCGCGCCGCATGACCTCTGCTGATCTCTCCCTGTCTGTGGTTCGGAAAGATCGGAACTGATCTGGAGAGATCAAAGTGGGAGTGAGACTGTGGTTCTCAAACTTCAGTGTGGACCCGTTAAAGTGGCAGATTGCTTGGCCCCACCCTCAGGTGTTTTCATCCTGGGCCCCTGAGGTGGGGCCCCGAAATCTGCATTTTCACTGGATCATCGGGAGATTCTGAAGCATATGGGCCTTGGTGCTCGCTCTAAGAAACGCAAGCATTAGAAGTCAGCCTTCAGTCATGTTTTGTATGTCTTCCCTGTTTTGCACTATTCTTCTTGACACTAGTTCCAAGCCACATGCATCCCACTGTAGCATTTGCTGTCAGGCCACTCCGTTCCTCAGCAGTGTCATGTGTTTAATAAAGCCCTAAGCTAAACATGTCATGTCCCTATTAAAACTTTAACATGGCTCCCCATTAGTCTCTGGAGAAAAATCCAGGCTCTTTACCTTGGTAGGTAATGTCCACCTGGATCTGGGCTCTAGCTATTCTAGACTCTCTGTGGTTTTTTTTTTTCCCCAAAAAATATTTATTTTAAAAAGTAACACCTACTCAGGACTAAAAATTCAAATAATAAGAAAGGCTAGAATGTAAAAGCCCCATTCCAATTCCACTCCATAAAGACAGCCACTTGTTAACAGTTTCTTCTGTATGCTTTCAGAAATTGTCTGTGGCTATACCAGCATATGATGTCTGTTCATAGACACATCTTATTTGTAATAATTAGGATTATGACACACCTACTATTGGACAGCTTGCTCTTTTTCACCAAAAATTTTTACTTGGGACATCCTTACATATCAATATTAGAGATTCACTTCATTCTTCATAGTGGCTGGAAAATTTGCTTTTGTTTGACTGTACCGTAATTTATACATTCTCTGCTAAAGGACAGTATCAGTGTGACCAGTTTTTTGTGAATAGATCAGTGTAGTAATGAACATCTTTATGCCTTTTTTTTTTTGTACTTCTGCAAGCATGGCCTTTGAAATTCATAGAAATAAAATTAGTAGGTCAAAATTGGTAGGTCAAAGAGTTGTACATCTTAAATGTCAATAGCTTTTGCCAAATTTGCCTTCCAAAGAGGTTCTGTCATTCTACTGTCCCACAGTGATAGAGCCTGTTACTCCATGCTTTTGTGAACATTGGATGATATCAGCATTTTAATCTTTGCTAAACTAATAGGTGGAAATGGCATCACGTTTGTATTTGTATTCTTTAATTATTACTTCTGAGTTACTTTTGATCATCCTTGCTTGTGTACAAGCTATTTCTTTTTGAGAAACGTGGGCATTTACCAAATATCCTGCATGTGTAAAACTAGTCAGTAAGTATGAGGCAACTGAGACTGTAGTGGCTAGAGAAAAAACCGAGCTTGGAAGTGGGAGACCTGGATTCAAGTTCCATATCAGCTACTTTCTAAGTAGCTTTGGATAAATCACTCAATATCCCTAAAGCTCACCTTTTTCAGGTATTAAGTGAGCCAGAGATTGACTTGTAAAGATTACCCAACAGGAAAGTCTCTAGTAATGATTATGGTTAACATTTCAATAAATACTGAGCACATAGTGTGTGCTAAATTCTTACACGTTTTACATGCACCAGTGCATTTAATAATGACAAAAACTATATGGGTTTTTTTTTAAACTGGAATTGTCACCAATTTACAGAAGAAACTGAGGCCCAGAGAGAGAGGTATATAACTTGGTCATGGTCACACAGCTAGCTAGTAGAGCTGAAATTCAAACCCTGCCAATCTTGATTCCAGAGCCTACACTCTAAACTACTGTAGTTCATTCATTCACTTCCTTAGGATGAGGAAAATCCTGGAGTGGCTCTGTCCAGTGTGGTAGCCACTAGCCATAGGTGGCTATTGAGCACTTGAAATGTGGCTAGTCTGAACTGAGATGTGCTGTAAGTGTAAAATACACATCTGATTTTAAAGATTTAATGTGAAAAAGAAAAAAAGAATAGAAGATCTCATTAACTTTTTAAGTATTAATTACATTTTGAAGTGATAGTATTTTAGGTAAAATACATTAAAATTAATTTAACCTTTAAAAAGTTGTTAGTGTAGTTAGTAGATTTTTATTTCCATTGGACAGTGCTGTTCTAGAGGAAACCACTGGACTTGCAGCTTTAAATATTTAGCACATATCCGGAAACTGTCTACCAGCCTTCTGTACACCAGGCATTGTACCAGGTGAGAGTCTGGGGGCACACAAAGAAGAACCAGACATTGCCCATGAAGGGCCCACAGACTAGCAGGCAGGGTAGGTATCTGTTTCTTTGATTTGGTTGAAGTTTAGTCGACCAGTCACTTCATCTGCTGTTGATTTTTGCTTTGGCTAGGTGTCTGCCTGTATCCCAGTGTTCAAGCTGGCCAGACGGCGTAAGAAAATCCTGTTTTACTGTCACTTCCCAGATCTGCTTCTCACCAAGAGAGATTCTTTTATTAAACGCCTATACAGGGCCCCAATTGACTGGGTAGAGGAGTACACCACAGGCATGGCAGACTGCATCTTGGTCAACAGCCGGTTCACAGCTGCCATTTTTAAGGAAACGTTCAAGTCCCTGTCTCACATAGACCCCGATGTCCTCTACCCATCTCTGAATATCACCAGCTTTGATTCAGCTGTTCTTGAAAAGCTTGATGACATAGTCCCCAAGGAGAAAAAATTCATACTCCTCTCCATCAACAGATATGAAAGGAAGAAAAATCTGACTTTGGCACTAGAAGCCCTAGTAAAGCTGCGTGGAAGATTGTCATCCCAAGATTGGGACAAAGTTCATCTGATCATTGCAGGTGGTTATGATGAGAGAGTCCTGGAGAATGTACAACACTACCAGGAATTGAAGAAAATGGTCCAGCAGTCTGACCTAGGCCAGTATGTGACTTTCCTTCGGTCTTGCTCGGACAAACAGAAAATCTCACTCCTCCACGGCTGCACATGTGTGCTTTACACACCAAGCAATGAGCACTTTGGCATCGTTCCCTTGGAGGCCATGTACATGCAGTGCCCAGTCATTGCTGTTAATTCAGGCGGGCCCTTGGAGTCCATTGTCCACAGCGTCACAGGGTTTCTGTGTGAGCCTGACCCAGTTGACTTCTCAGAAGCAATAGAAAGGTTCATCCATGAACCTTCCTTAAAGGCCACAATGGGACTGGCCGGAAGAGCCAGGGTGAAAGAGAAGTTTTCCCCTGAAGCATTTACAGAACAGCTTTACCAATATGTCACCAAACTGCTGGTATAATCAGATTTTTTTCAGGTCTTTATGCTGTATTCATTAACATCACATTTGTAGATTGTTGACCCAGTTTTGAAGCCAAAGAAAAAAAGCCTAGTATCTAGGGCAGAAGAGATTTTTTTTTTAACATACTTGAATCTGAATCACCTTCCTGTACCCCATATCTCCCAGTCTGCTTTTTTAGAAAAAAATAGTATCTTTTAGACTGTAATAATTCTGAGTCTTACCAGTGTTGATTAAGATGTAAATATGGTACAATTTCACATTCAGCAGAATATTTTAATTATATGTTCTCTAGATTGTTGCTCTACTTATAAATTTTGAGTTATATTGTGCCTTATTTGGTTTTAACACTTTAAGTGTGTCATCATCAAAGTTGATTAATTTGGCTTCATAGTGTAATGAGAAGACACTTACTGTAGTTTCCAGAATCAGTCCACCTCAGTGTTCATTGACCTCTGTTAGGAAATTTTTGTTAGTCATACCTTTGCCTGAATCCATAGCAATAATGCTTTGTTTTGTTTTTTTTTTAACAAAGATGATTTGTTGTGTTTTTGCACACAGACATGACAATAAATGATGTTTATCATAGGAAGAGACAAAATACTAGATTTTGGCCTCTGTGATCTATTGTGGTGGTGTTAGGACTATAGACAGCCAAGCCTGAATCAGAAACTAGAGTTAACTGGATATTGGAATGAATGGCTATTGTCACGTGTGCAGTGTGCATCTTGGTTAGGGTTTGTCTCCTAGTGTTATCTGAGTCATCGGCTTCATTAATATTTGTGTTTTATTAAGTAAGCGCCTGCTAAGTGTAAGACACAAGTGCTTTTTATCCTTCAAGGCCTGCCTCATGCCACTGCTATGAAGCTTTCCTTGACCCTCTACCCAGCTCCTGAACTGGAAGTGACCTTCCCCTTCCATGTTCTCTGACCTTCTGGTGGCACTGACCAGTCTTAGAGTTCATTATTTACCTATTGGTCTAAGTACAAATAAACATAAAGCACTTTCTCACATATCCTTAAAGCTAAATTCATTTTCAGAAATAGCAAAAATCACTAGCCAAAGGTTCCACATTAATCAACTCTAAGAGCACAGACTTGAGAGCCTAACAGCCTGTGTGACTTTGGGCAAATTGCTTAATCTCTGGGCCTCAGCTTCTTCATCTGTAAAGTGGAGTAACTACTCTTGTACTTTCCTCATAGGGTGGTTGTGATGGATTACCATAATATATGTAAAGTACTTAAAATAGTAGTTGGCACATAGTATGGGGTATATAAATACTAGCTATTTTGCAATTTAGGGATATCAAAAATTACTGTCGAAGTTCCGTGTGGTTTGGTGCTGCATTACTATATTGTTCTTTGGGGTTCTTTAGAGCATGAAGTTTCAGGTTGTGATTTATCACGTCGGTCTATACCCCAGGAGTATTTTATTTTATTTTATTAATGTTTAAATCACTACCAAATTTAATGTTGTCAGACTTAGTATTCATTAACATTTCATTACATTTGAAAAGACTGGATTCTCACAGGAGCATTTTAATGAAATGAAATGACTGTACCAGTAAGGAGTTCTCTAAAATGAGAGTGTCAGGTTTATTGAGTCTTTTATGGAATGAAAAGTTCAGTTGAGTTCTCTTTCCTTTGGCGTTGTGAAAGCTTGCCATCCAGTAAAGTATGTCATCCCATCTTTTGTGGCTTGGTGCATGTATTTCCCAGGGAACTGCAGCCTTTCCAGAAAGGCCCGATGGCTCTGACCACTGGGTTTAGGACAGACAGACTTAGTTATGCGCTGAGCCATAACTGATGCTTACCCACTCCAAGCACTAAAACTTTTGCCTATTTGACCATTTTTATGCAGATCTTTCCAAAATGGGCTACCTGGGTTCATGGGCCTTAAGTTTAACTTCCCTTCATTGTCTGAAGTCCCAGCAGGTGACAGTAAGACCACAGATCTGGAAAGGATGCAAAGCCCTGCCTGAGCTTCCAGCCTCTGGTGCATCTTGGACCTAGGATGGAGCTTTGCCCATAGGAGGTATTCACAGCTTCCAGAACTAAGGAGAAGTTAGGGGAAATAGAAGCATGGAAGACTGAAGTGAACTGTCCAGGACCTTAACAGTAGTAACTCTTCTGGCACTTAACTGTGGGCCATGAGACACATATCAGACAACTCATTTAATCCTAACAGTTCTATGAGGTGTCGGTACTCTTCCCTTTCGAGATGAGTGTGGTTAAGCAGTTGCCTGTGTCACACAGCCTGGAGGGATGGGCGGCATCTCAAGGCTTTCTGATTCCAAAGTCCAACCACTTTACCGTTCTTCAGTCTGCCTCCACCCTGACCAAGCTCCTTGTGTGTGTATTCAGTCAGAAGTCCTCTACCCGACTGCAGGCACACCTGTTCAGGTCCTCAGGTTTAGAAAGACTTTGTTATTCATTTTCCCTTTTCATCTTCAGAGCAGTCTTGTGAGGTGGGTATGATTGTCCCTCATTTTATACACAAAGAAGCTCAGAGAGATGAAAGACTTGCTCAAGGGCACAATTGAAAAGTGAGTGAACCAGGATTCAACCCACAGTTACCTGATCCATCCAGGATGGCACATTCCAGAATTTCTCAGCCAGCTCCCCTTTGACAATCATAAATATCACATGTCCTTCAATATTTATGAAATTCAACATAAATATAGCATTCTTTGAGTCAAATCAAAGCTGGGGGACAGGACACTTTTCTGTCTTCAAATTAGTGCTCTGACCCTAAAAGAGGTGCTGATGTCCCACATCCACCCCATTGCCCTATCCCAACCCCGTGAGAATCGCTGCTTGGAGGCCATGCCACCTGCCCTCACTGTAGCAGACATTGGGTCATTCAAAGTACTAGTGGAGTTATCAGGGTCATTTCCTTGCACAAAGCAGAAATGCAAGCTGATGTAACTCAAAAGGTTTTAAGAGTTGGGTGTTTGAAAAAATCCACACCAGAAAATACTGTCACGTCCCCACCCCCATCCAAGGATGGGTGAGCTGGAGATGGAAGCTTCTTTCTCATGCACTCTCTTTCAAAGGGGTCACTGTTTACCTGTGACGGCTCGCTCACCTGTGCACATGGATGCAACCCCTGACCCTTAACACACACACACACACACACACACACACACACACGAGATGGAGGTGGGGCTGGAGGCATGTACTTAGAAAAGACATCCACTCACTCAGCTGATGGGGAGCAGTATTGTGGTGCTTCCTGTTTGGAAAGGATCTAATGACTAATGATACTGAAGCCCTATTTGGACAGCCTTTAGAGTTGGCAAAGCCCTTTCCAGGTTGTATCATTTGCCCTTCACAGCATCATTCCAGGCAATTATTGTAGCCATGCTTACTGTTGAAAAACTGAGGCTTACAGCCAGGAAGCCCTGGACCAAGTCAACAGTTCTTTCAGTTGTACTACAGATGCCTCATCAGTAAATGCCTCACCACCTTCTAACAGGCCAGTATGCCAGTTTCACTTTTACTGTCTTCTCCTTCCATAAAGAAAATGAGGCACCTGGACACTCCCCCATCCCTGTTCATGACCATCAGCCCTTCGCTGTCCACCTCTGCCAACATCACTAACTGTCCTGTGACCTCTTTTCTTTGCATTTCCAACTCCCAGAATCAAGTAGACTCAGAGCTGACTAGGACCCCAGAGATCACGCAACCTAATTTGCTCTTACACAGATGGGAAAACAGGCCCAAAAAGAGAAAGGGACCTGCCTGAGGTCACACAGAGGGACAATTGCTGCCCTCCTCTAACTTCATTCTGAAGCCCCTCACTCCACCTCCACTTTGTCCAAAACCCCTTATATCCTGCGACTTCCTTTGAACTTCTTACTCCTTCATTCCTAACCTCAGTCCCCTGCAGCTCTGTCCCCAGCAGCCTGTGAGGGTGCCACCACCCAGACACCAGTGCTCTCCTGCCTGCTAGCTGAGGGGTGGGGAGCTTTCTCAGTGACAACTGTCCTCTGATTAAACAGCAACCCTTGGCAGGGGAGATAGGGAGAGATTTTACCACGCTGCCTCCGAGCCAAGGGGCTGCTAGAGCCAGCACTGTGTCCTTGTCCAGCGGACTGGGGATTGCGTGGGGCTCACAGTAAGGGTTAACTGGTCTTGTGACCCAGAAACAGGCCCACAAGCAAATGCTGAACTGTCTTGTAGGAAGCACTATCACTAGGCTAGCCACTGATGTCATTTGAGACAAATATAGCCTGAAGTCTCTCAGGGGTTGTGTGTATGTATGTGTGTGTATATGTATGTGTGTGTGTCTGTGTGTGTTGGGGTTTTGGGGGGGGCACAGGTGTAGCACAGGTGTGACTTACCTTTGTGACCTGCCACTCACCCAAGAAATTTACAGGCAGAATTAGAGCAGACTGCTAAGTTGATGAAGTCAGATCGGCCTTTGCTTTTCTGTGTTACTTAAACTAGAATTTCAGGGTTCCACAACTATTGAGAAGGTGTCCTGATGGTGATAATTCTAAAGTCTAGGTTTCCTTATCTATAAAATGGGTATAATCAGGTCTAAGTAGCCCACCCCATAGGGTGGTTGTGAAGAGAGTGAGTGAGGGGACTGAATCAGTATATGAGTGAGACAGAGGATGTGAAGCTGATGTGTAAACTGTAGAGTGCCATGAGCTTCTTAGGGATGAAGGCCATCTTTCACAGGTCAGGATGAATTGCCCCTGTCTGTTGGGATCCTAGTAAGAGTAGTATTGGAAGTCTACCTTCGCCAGGGAAACTCACACCATGGGGAGATGGGCAGAATGTTTAAGCAACCCCAACAAGTAGTATTCCCCTCTCAATTTGTGGATTGCATAACTCAATATCAGGTTTCCCAGCAGTCAGGACAGTGTGGTACTGAAGTAAGGATGCACAAATAGATCAATCCAACAGAATAGAGTTCTAAAATAAATCTGCACCTATGTGGGCAGTTGATTTTTGCCAAAGGTGCCGAGGTAATTGAATGGGGAAAAGATAGTCTTTTCAAGAAATGGTGCTAGAACAATTGGATATCTGTATGAAAAAAAAAAAAAGAACCTCAACCTTTGCGTCACAGTATATACAAAAATGAACTTGAAGTGTATCATAGGCCTAAACGTAAAAGCTAGACTGCAGAAGTTAGAAAAGAAAATGGAAGAAAATCTCCACAACCTTGGGGGTAGGCAAAGATTTCTTTGATAGGACACAAAAAGCACAAAGCATAAAGGGGAAAATTGGTAGGTTGATTTCATCAAAATTAAACACTGCTCTTCAAAGAACAGTGATTTTTTTAAAAAAATTAAAAAGTCACAGCCTGGGAGAAAATATTTAATATATCTGGTAAAGATCTGCATCCAGGATATGTAAAGAAGTCTTACAACTCAATAGTTAAAGAACAAACAACCCACATTTTTTAATGGGCAGAGATTTGAATGGCCATTTCACAGAAGCTATACAAATGGCCAATAAGCACATGATAAGATGTTCAACATCACTGGTCATTAAGGAAATGCAAATTAAAACCACAGTGAGATATCTGTGCACACCCATAAAATGAAAGACTCAGTAAAAATGTTGGTGAGACTGTAGAGCACCTGGAATTCTCACACGTTGCTGATAGGAATCGAAAATGGAATAAACTCTTTGAAAAACAGTTTGACAGTTTCTTACAAAATTAAATGTGACACTTACCACACGACCCAGCAATTCCACTTCTAGATATTTTGCCTAAAATAAGTGGAAACATATACCTAAACAAAGACTTATTCAAATATTCATAGCAGCTTTTTCCATTAATAGTCAAAAACTGAAAATCTAAGTGTCCATCAACAGGTGAATGGATAAACAAATTGTGGTACATTCATACGATGGGATACTTCTCAGCAATAAAAAGGAATGAAATGCTGATAAGCACAATGATGTAGATGAATCTCAAAAACATGCTGAGTGAAAGAAGTCAGACACAAAATAGTTCATATTGTATGATTCCATGGATGTGAAACCTTAAGGAAAGAAAAAGCAAAGCTAATCTATAGTGACAGAAAGCTGATCACTGTTTGCCTGTGGCCCAGGGTGAGAGAGAGATTGCCTAGGAAAGGGCACAAAGGAACTTTTTGACATGATAGAAATGTCCTATATCTTTATCATGGTGGTGGTTATAAGGCTGTATAAATTTGTCAGAACTAATCAAATGTATGCTTAAAATGAGTGCATGTTATTGCATGTAAATTATACCTCATTAAGTTTTTTTTAAGAAAAGCACAAGTGATGTAGTCCCATTTTTATAGAAAAGGTTTTCTAAATGAATAAATGTGAGAATATATATATATATATAATTATAAAAGTTTCTAATAGAATATACGCCAAGGTGATAACATTGGTTGTCCCCAGGTAACATTGGTTGTCCCCAGGTGGGTGTGATTAATCCATAGGCGTTAAAATTTTCTTTTGTTTGCTTGTATTTTCTGATACGCCATAAGCTGATTTTTCTCATAAGGTAAAAAAATTCAAACATAAAAGAAAGCATAAGATAATCTTATTGGTCACTTATGTTCTTACAGTGTATTTTTAGACATTTGTGTTACCAACTATTGCCCTATTTGGGAAGTATCGTCTGTTCTAATTAATCCCTTATTATTATATATTATGATTGCTCCAACTGTTTGCTACTACAAGCAACCTAGCAGAGAAATAATTGACTTTAAATTCTAAAAGTAAATATTTAAAATTTTAAAAAGCAAATTTAAAAAGTAAAGACAAGGAAAAAATCAGAAAAAAGTAGACATAAAAAGGTTGCAAAACTGCCTAGCAATACACCAAAAAAAATAATAATTTTCAAAAAAAAGTCACTAACTGATGATGTTTATTTTCAAACCAAATTACCATGTTGTCCAGCTTGCTTTCAACCAAATTATATGCTCCCTTTCATTGTGGGACCTGGAAACCTAACTTGAACACTTCAATTCAGTAGACTAACACAATATCATATGTCAGGACATACCACTATTTTAAAACTTTAAGAAGGTAACTGTATTAGCCAGAACTCTTTTGGTTGCAAGTGACAGAAACCCAATTGTAGCTAATGCAGAAAAGGGAAATTTTTTGGAAGCTACAGGGATAGATGATTCAAGGAAAAGTTACATAACTGAAACAGGGGAAGTGCAGGTATATAGCTAGGCCTGAGGTTCAAATGGAACCAGGAATTCACATGCCACTAGGAAACTATTTTTTAAAATATATGACGTCACTGTCTTTCATTATAGACTAGTTTCTTTCTCGTGGTAGGAAACATGACCACCAATAGCAGCCGAGAACCTCCATCTTACTTTTCCATCATCAAAGAGGAACCAGCCTTTTTCAGCGTTAAAAAAGACATCATTGAAGACATCACCTTCTTGGTTCAGGTGCCTTCCCTGAAAGTAAGGAAGCAAGTCAGGAGGCAAGGTACTGTGGTTTGCTGGGCTCAGGTTGGCTCCCATCAACTGTGGGTAGGATCCAGGATCACACAGCAGCAGGAATCGTATAGCTGGGAGAAAGGAGTCCAGGGTGTACAGAGGAAGGAGCAGGAAGCAGATCCCAGAAGGTGAGTTGGGAAGATAAAATAGGTGTCCTCTATAGTTAAAAAATGATCTTACACTCAAGGGGCCCTGGCAGGCAAGCCATCCCTTCCCATGTACATTTTGCCCATTACTTCCACTTCCGCAATACATCTTGCTAATATCTATTTACAAGCTTCCTTGTGCAAGGGCCTGGAGATAAAGGAATGAAGTTAACGGTTTCATACTCTTTGACTTGTATAGCTCTGCATTGCTTGATATTAATGTTGCCAGACCTGACTTTCTTTATGTTCACATTTGAATAATTACATTTTACTCCTATTTTAATTTTTGAATATTTCATTTTATTTTTGTTTGTCTAATAAGCAGAGAAACCTTGGATTTAAGGGGTTTTTTCCTCATATCTAAGAGTATTGGCCTTTAATGATTTATTAGATTTTTTTGAAGCCTTTGTTAAAGATGACTGTGGTTGTTCTTATTATACCTTTATTAAACAGAAGTGTATCCTTTCTACCTTCCTTTTCTTTTTCTTAAAAAGACACTTGCTTTTCCTTTCCCCTTCTTCATTCTTTTGATCTGCATTGATGTATGCCAATAGCCCATGATTTCAGTATAATAATTTATTTCAAATATTTTAATCTTTTGATGTCAGTTTTGACAAGATACTTGCTGCAGTTGTTTAGACTTATTTCAATACAATCAACTGGTCTCACTGCTTCCTACAAGTTGTTGCCTGCTGTTCTTGAGTTCGTCCTTCAGAGCCATCATCCTCTTCCTATGGACACACGTTGAGTACCATTTTCTCAGAAAGAATACATGTATTTGCATAATTAATTCCCATTGCCTTCACATATGTATAGCTTGGTCGTATATAAAATTCCTGAATCACCTTTTTCTTTCAAACCTTTGCAACTGTTGTGTTATCATCTTCTAGGTAGATTTTCCTGTAGTATGTTCTAGGCAAAATAAGGTGTGAAAGATGCTCCAGAGAAAAGGCTTTCATGGTCAAATAAGTGTGGGAAATGTTCCATACAATTGTAAATGTAGCATGGTAAAGGCCAGGAGACATCCTGAGATAACAAAGGTGGTTTAATTTTATTTCCAGTGTATCCAACCTATTGGACCGCAGTAATCTCAAGAGAAAGCAAGTGACCAATAATATGTTTATAGTTAATATTTGTTGAACACTTACTATGAGCCAGGCAATGTTCTAGGACTTATTCTATGGTTATCAATTCACTGGGTCCTCATGGCAGCTCTATATGGCTGATAGAATTTTTCAACCCATTTTAACAGATGAGAAAACTGAGGCAAAACGAGCTTAAGAAAATACGCTCAAAAATGGCCAATTCAAACCCAGGCAGTCAGTTCCACATTACTCACAGCCCTAACAGTTGGCAAGTGAGGACACAATAAAGGCAACTTCTACAACTGTCCCAAGTCTGAAAAGCATAACAAAATATCTAATTGTACCAAAAAGGAAAAAAGAACTTTCCACCAAACAGCCTCTGTAACAGAATTTGCCGCTGAATTACTGCAAAGGCACTTTGGGGGGTAATCTGATTATCTTCGGCGCAAGTGCTCAAACTCTGCTGTTGGCCAACGTCCAGGACCCATCATTGAATACTCATCACCTCATCAATTCAGCCTGCTAGACTGATGGGCAAAACAACATCCAAATATTCATTGCACATCTGTGCCGGGCAGATTATACATTAGCAATTCAAATCTGGCCAGTGTACCGGCCATTCCTGCAAATGCGTCTGTTTGGGTGAGATGCCTTGTTGTCTGGGACAGATAATAAGGCAACTCGGTCTAATCTTGAAGAACAATCAACCCATCTTGTGAAGGTGACTGGCTGTGTGTGTTCTTGCCCTGGCAGCATTGGAACAATGGCCCCATGATGCACTCGACTCAGCTGGCAGTGAAGTCCCATCCTGATTAGTAGCCGTGGCTGGTGTCAATCACCACGGGATGCACCATTGTCCTCTGGTCCCCTACACAGTTTATTTACAGGAAAACAAAAGCTTTGGGGGGGGCTATGGCTGCTTCCCAGAGATTGCAAAATAGATTGAGCTGTCAAGCACACAAAGTAGATGAAGATTAATGAGTTGTGCAGACAATAAATATGAAGAGATGACCATGAATATGCTAATGGGCATTATCCATATACACCGTAATTGCTACCAAAATTAAAAGGTGGCATGAAGAAGATGGGTCACAAGGTGACAGGGAGATAATCTTAGTTGCTTGAGACGCTCACCCCAGATAAGACCCTCTACAGGTTTCCTTTCCCCCGATTAAACCATCCTGAAGCAGCATTGTTCACAAGCTGTCTGAATAGGCTTCTTTTATACAGGGATGTAAGGAGTGGGGTGAGGGGGGAAGCTGGAAAAGTTACTTTAGGGAAAGGTGTAATTAGAATAAGAAAGGTGTTTATCAAAGGCAAGAAGTGATCAGTTGTCAGGCTCTCTTCTCATCCCCAGGGACAGAACTGATAAGGATGTCACTTCACACTTTAGCCTCCCACACCTCCCCACCACCACTACCGCAGAGCCACAAGGACTATTACAACTATGAGAATGTTAGTTAGATCACCTTTTAAGGAGGAGTGAGTGATTTTTCAGAGTATTCCAATACTCTGATGACTTTTAAAAAATAAACCTAATAGAGACATTTGAAGTACAAAATGTTTAAAGGCGAATGTTTCCATGAATGATTTGATTTTGGAAATCTATATCGTGTAGAACTGTGGCATGGCTCTGGCATGGCTGATTCCCACCCAGCCTCGCAGCCTGTCCTCACAGTCTTCCATGTGGCAGGATGGTGTCCTCTGACCCTGTTCGCCCCCTGTCTTCCTTTCCATCCTCCTGTCTGTGGATGGCAGTTACGTTAGCATAAGAGCATACTGAAGTAATGCGATCGGAGTGTGTATGAACATTAGAGAAAGTTTTTCTTGTTTTCTAGTTTCTCTCCTCTGGAGGACCTGGGACAAGGATCTCATCCCCCAGAGGTCTGTGGAGCATCAACACCAATTGTAAGAACACACCTTTGTTCCTTCAAGACAGAAACCAAATGTTTATTTCTTGGCCCACACCAGGTAAAGGGGAGCAGGATGAAACCAGGGTCCAAGAAGAGGGCAGAAGGGTGGAAGAGAGAAAGGGAAGTCAGTAGAAAGAAAGGGTCCCAGAGACTGTCTGAGGCTGACTCTACATGGACTGAAATCTGCCTACCAGGGAGAAAAGGGAATTTTGTACAGATGTATGAAACAACCTCACTGAAAGGGGTGGGAGAAAAAGGTGCCACCCTAGGTAACTCTGGAAGTCAGCGGAGTCTACAAAACTAAAGGCACACAAGCACTTCACTCTAGTTGACAAAGTTGTTACCATGGGTGGGCGGGTTAACAACTCTGAAACCACTGGAACTGAACAAGTGAGTATGGATGGCAGATGGTGGAGCCAGGTGTCTCCTTGTTGGAGTGGGAGTTTTCACATAAGCAAAGGGAGATGGCTTAGAATGATCAATGTGGTGATGTGGTTGGGTTGGAGATATCAGTATGAATTCATGTTTAACTTAATATAGACACAGATGGTTAACGCAAAGAAATATTTATAGATTTGTGTCTATACATAGGTTAGTGTACACACATGTATTTCCTTGCCTTCTCACCTGAAAGGGGCTACAAAATGGCAACAATGACGCAGTAGCAAAAAGCAAACCTAGCACCAACTCTTGGTTTCTAATACCATACTCCAGTAAAAGAAAGCGTTCACAGGGAAATGGCTGAGCCTAGAATGGTGCAGGAAATATACAAGATGAGCCTAGAGCTTCTTGTAATGCCCAAAAGTAAGAAATTGCTAAAAAAAATTTAAAAACCCACATCGATGGGGGGTATGTCAATGGGACATAGGAGCAACAAAATAGATAAAGTAGTATTGGATCATAACCCAAAATATAAAACAAATACCCATGAGTCCATACTGATATAAATAAATGATTGAATAAATAAATAAATGGGGGAAAATAGAATAGACAAATTACCCATGTAGAAGAATTCCGAATAATTTATGTAGACATCCCACCCTCAAGAGGTGGAGTGTTAACTCCCTCCTTGCTAATTTTGGGGCCTCACATAGTTACTTCCTTCCAAAGGGTACAGTATGAAAAAGGAGAAGAAGAGTAACTTGACAGTGGACAAATCTGAGAAACACTACCTCAACCGACTGATCAAGGTCAACATCAACAGTGATAAGTCATGTTGCTAGGGTGTACCCTTGATATGATGTGATGAGATTGGCAATTCGCTTCTACGGCCTTCCTCCCCAAAACCCATAACCTCAGTCTAATCAAGAAAAAATATATCAGACAAATTTCAATAGAAAGACATTCTACAAAACACCTGACCAGTACTCCTCAAAACTGATCATCAAAAACAAGGACACTCTAATGTAATATGTCAGTTACATCTCAATTTTTTTAAACTACAAATTAAAAAAAAAAAAAAACAAGGAAAGTCTGAGAAACTGTCACAGCCAAGAGGAGCCTAAGGAGACATGGTGACCAAATATAATGTATCCTGGATGGGATCCTGGAACAGAAAATGGACCCTGGTTTAAACGGGTAAAAACTAAGGAAATCGAAATAATTAAGATTATTAATGGACTTAACTTAATGGACTTAAGTTAATAATGTATCAATAATGGTTTATTAACTGTGACAACTGTACCATGCTAATATAAGATGTTAATAATAGAGGCAACTGGGTATGAAATATACAAGAACTCTCTTTGCTATCTTTGCAGTTTTTCTGTATGTCTAAAATCATTCTAAAATAAGAAGTTTATTTTTTTAAAAAGGAAGTTAGCAGCATCTTTTGTGCTTAGTAGGAAGCTAGTAGTAAGACTACTCCTTCTGATGTCAGGCAGGCATCAGCCAGACTTCTTAGTTGCAAGTGACAGAAATTTACTCTAATTTACACAGACAAGGAATTTGTTATAGGACATTGGGTAGCGCACAGAGTTTATGAAAGGGCCCAAACCCCACCAGGGAGGCCATGCAACTGCAGAACTGGCCTGGTGGAGACTCCACTGCTGGTGTCATGGACCCACACTCCACAGTTTACATGGTCAGCCTTCTGATGTTAGATTCAGATGTAGCCACCAGATCGGCCAGCCCCTTGCCAGAATGGCTTCTGTGGGGTCCCTCCTTCTCTGCTTCACTAGCTTGCAGTTCAAAGTGATGAGTCAGCCTGGCTGAGCCGGGGTCATGGTCCAGCTTGGTGCAAAGGATATGGGGCAGTGAGTATCTGGTGTTTTCAGCTTCTACAGTAGGAGGATTCAAGGAGGGGACTTCAGGAAGAAACTGAGGACTGATCTGGGTTTTTTTCTCCAAGTTGTGATAAGTTGGCACTTCCTTTCACTGGGTCTGCAGACATAGCCAAGTGGAAACTCAATTAAGGGGAGAAGAAATGCTCAGCATTGAAGAAAATAAGTAGGATGTGGATGATCCAAATGGCTGTCTACTCTGTGCTGAGCCAATTTAGATGGGACCAAAACTTTTGTTTTTTAGTAAAAACACTGAACAGGTCTTATGGACTGAATTGTGTTCTCCCAAAATCCACATGCTGAAGCCTAAGCCCCACTGTGACTGTACTTGGAAGTAGGGCCTTTAAGGAGGTAATTAAGGTTATATGAGGCCATAACACTGGGGACCTAATCCAATAGGATTGGTGTCCTTATAAAAAGAGGAAGAGACACTAGAGAGCTCTCCCTCTCTCTCTCTCTTTCCTCCCTTCCTTCCTTCCCCCCCCCCACCACCTTGAGTGTGCACACAGGAAAGGCCATGTGAGGACACAGTGATAGGGCGGCTGTCTGCAAGCCAGGAAGAGAGGCCTCACCATAAACCAGCCCTGCTGGCACCTTGATCATGGACTTCCAGCCTCCAGAACTGTGAGAAAAAAATGTCTGTTGTTTAAGCCACGCAGTCCGTGGTATTTTGTTATGGCAGCCAGAGCTGACCAATACAATAGGTTTTTCAGGGGCAATTATTCTGGAGATGCTTTTACTTTCTTTCAGTGCTTTTGTTTTCTTTAAGCTCTCGTCATGGTTTTTGTGGAATGCTACGAGAAGAATCACCACCATTGAGAAACCACCTGCCCTGCCCTGGGGACCATTTCTTGCTTAAGTGTCAGAGTTACTCACTGCACGGCTGAAGTCGCAGGGGGAGGGGAGCAGAGTTCTGGCTTGGTGATTGATTAGTCGGCTTAGGTTTTGAGTCTCTGCTCTGCCACCTTCTAACTGGTGATATCGGTCAAGGTGCATTTCTAAGCCTTAGCTGTTTGTGCTTCTGTTCATCTGCTCTCTGGAGCACTTACCACTCTGTACTGGAATCATCTGTTAATGAACTCACTGGCCTGTGTCCTCCTCATTCATCTCTGGCCCCCTGGTGTTCAGCCCAGGGTTGGCACACAGTAAGAAGTCAGAGATTTTGAATAGATGCATGCAGGAGGACGGTGACAGAGTTATGTGCCTTGCAGAGTACCCTCTGTCAATAAGAATTGCTTTCTGAAAAACTTTTGTGAACTTGAATCAAAGAAATGTGGGTTCAAATCCTTGGTCACTTATTAGCAGTGGGACCTTTAGTCAAGTACTGTGCCCAGTTTTTCTTTTGTAAAAGTGAGGCCAGTAATGAGGCAGATGCTGTTAAATGGCCGCCCGAAGGCCATTCCTAACTCCTTTCTCTCTTCTCACCACCACAGAGGCTAAAAGTGCTAACCACTCAGTTTACTTGTGGTAGAAGTGGCCATATAACTCGCTTTAGGGCAGTGAGTTGAGAGGGGCAAGTTTTCAGGTGAGCTCCTGGGAAAGCCATTGTCTCGCGAAACATAAGCGCAAGAAAGTAAAGGCTCTCACAGCCATGGCCTCTGCCCTGCTTCCTGCCTTTGAACATAGAAGTGGGACCCAATAGCCATCTTGAGATCATGAAGGAATAAGCCCAAGGAAGGATGGCAGAGCAGGCTGGACTCCTGATGCCGCCATCTGAACTAAGATGACATCCTCCTACAGACATTCTGTTAAGGAGAGGATAAATGTCCTCATGGTCCATGCCACTGTTGGTTGAATTTCTTTTTACTTACAGCCTAAGGCATCATAACCAATAATCTTGCTTCACAGGATTAGGTGAGGGCTAATTAGAAGCATCTGTGTGCCTGGTATGCAGTGAGCACTCAATAAATGGGAATTTACTGTTATGACTATGGACCATGGCCCCATCCCCAGGAGCTCAGTGTGGTTGAGAAGACAGACGGGAAGGAGAAGGAGGAGGAAGGGATGAGGGAGGGAAGAGCAGGGGAGAGGAGGGCAGAAGGGGTAAGGTGGGGGGTGGAGAAAGGCAGAGCCAGGGGGAAAAAGAGGGGGAGGAAGAGAGAAAGGTTGGAGAGAGGGAAGGAGGAAAGAGGGCAGCGAAGGAAGACCCCAGTGATAACTGAAGCAGAAAGGTAAAATAATCATGGTAAAAGAACTCAGAGAGTCCAAAGTTGATTTAAAGGAAATAAAGAATAATAATATTTCTTGTACACTTGGGTTTCTGAGCTGAGACTCGTAACCACTATACTGCTCTGCAGAGTTTCTGTGAACATTTAACAGTGTAATACATGTGAAAGGGCCAGTGAATGACAGACACTTAATAAATGTTTGCCAAATTGAATGGTATCAGTTTGAAACTGGCAACTGCAGAAGGGGTCAAAGAACCTACTTTGTTGCAGCCCATTCATCCTCCCTGAGTGGATATTCCATGCTCCAGGAGATAGAAGCCTAAGGTCTTCCTAGATACAGTTGGAAAGAGGAATTGGAAAGGGGCCAGCTCTCCTTATAAGCCTCAGTAATTGACGTTACTTAACAAGAGCGTGCAGGGCAAGCCCTGCAAAGTCTGGTGACTTCCTTTCACAAAGGACCCTGCAGTGCAAGCAAATGCTGTGTGATGAACAGAAATGCCAATTACTACACTAATCAGATGTTGGTTTTACTCCAGGTAATTCAAAAAAAATCACCACCACCACAACAGAGTAGATTAAAACAAAACAGCTATAAAATCCATTTTAAAGACATTTGAATATAGTCTTGATGTTAGATGATATTAGAGGATTATTATTAATTTTCTTAGTAATAATGGTATATGGTGATATAGGAGTGTGTTATTCTTAGGAGAGTTGTGCTACAATACATAGGGATGAAGAGTTATGATGCCTGGAATTACTCTCTAATAGTTTTGAAAAAAAAATTTAAGAAATAGATAAAGCAAATATGGGAAAACATTAAAGTAGATAATAAGCTCATTGAAATTGGTGACCTCGATTTATTCATTTTTGTGTTTCTCTTCATCCATTCACTACTCCGTGCCCAAATCCATTCTCTAGTCTGCCTGGCACGTGGTGGACACTCAGTATATTTGGTGAATTCATATTAAAGATAAAATTCTCTTTACCTGCAAACATCTGCATAACTAAGTAAAGACACGGTTTCAAGCCATTTGCAAGGAAATATCCACAGCTAATTACTTTCTTAAGTAAACACAATCTGTTTAAAATCACAATTGAACACTGATTTTTCCTCCCAGTCTAGCATCAAGCAAAAACCTACCTGCCCTCTGTCCCAAGAGGCCCCTGCCTGCCCCGCTGTTCCCCAGAAGGCAGCTCCCCACCCCCAGCACACCCTCACCAAGTGCTGCGCGCCTGCTGCCCTTACTCGGAGCTGGGTTCAGATTTGCTCCACATGATTCCATAGTCTCCTTGGAACAGCAGCTGCCAAAGACACATTCTTCATGTGGAAAGTCAAAGAAGCACTAGAGAATATAAAAAAGACATTGCCTCTTAAGGCCTTGGCTCTTCCTTTCACATGTCACTGGTCTAAACAAGTCCCTTGGCCAAGTCCAAAACCAGTGAGGCAGGGAAATATATTCTATCATTCTGTGTACCAGGAGGTCACCAGACAGAGGGAGAGGGCGGTGTTCAGGGTTTACTAGAAAGTTGGAGGAGGAGAAACTATCCTTGAGAAGGCTTCAGGGACAAGATGACCTTCATGGTGTTTTTAAAAATCAGCAGTTGTTTACCAAATGGCTCAAGAGGATAGACATCTGGGCAGACATTGCAGGTTGAGGGACCAAGAAGTGGAGAGTATGCACTGAGTTCACAAAGCCTGGTGTGATGGGAAATGAGCCTGGAGAGAGGGGCAGTCAAATCACAGAGGTTTTATAAGCCAGGCTAAGGATTCTGAGGGTTGGACTTTGTTCTAGAAGCCATGGAGAGTCTGTGATAGGTTTTTTTAAATCAATTTTTTTTAATTGAAGTATAGTTGATTTACAATGTTGTGTTAATTTCTGCTGTACAGCAAAGTGGTTCAGTTATACATATATACATTCTTTTTTTATATTCTTTTCCATTATTATTTATCATAGGATACTGAATATAGTTCTCTGTGCTATACAGTAGGACCTTGTTGTTTATCCATTCTGTATATAATAGCTTACGTCTGCTAACCCCAAGCTCCCACTCCATCCCTCCCCCAACCCCCTCCCCCTTGGCAACCACCAGTCTGTTCTCTATGTCCATAAGTCTGTTTCTGTTTCATAAATATGTTCATTTGTGTCATATTTTAGATTCCACATGTAAGTGATATCATATGGTATTTGTCTTTCTCTTTCTGACTTAATTCACTAAGTATGATCATCTCTAGTTGCATCCATGTTGCTGCAAATGGCATTATTTCATTCTTTTTTAAGGCTGAGTAGTATTCCATTGTGTAGTGTGTATATATATATATATATATATATATATATATATATATATATACCACATTTTCTTTATCCATTCATCTGTCAATGGACATTTAGGTTGTTTCCATGTCATGGCTATTGTGAATAGTGCTGCTATGAACATAGGGGTGCATGTGTTTTTTTGAATTATAGTTTTGTCCGGATGTATGCCCAGTAGTGGGATTGCTGGATCATATGGTAATTCTATTTTTAGTTTTCTGAGGAGCCTCCATACTGTTTTCCACAGTGGCTGCACCAACTTACATTCCCACCAACAGTGTAGGAGAGTTCCCTTTTCTCCACACCTTCTCCGGCATTTGTTATTTGTAGACCTCTTAGTGATGGCCATTCTGACCAGTGTGAGGTGGTACTTCATTTTAGTTTTGATTTGCGTCTCTCTAATAATTAGTGATGTTGAGCATCTTTTCATGTGCCTATTGGCCGTCTGTATTTCTTCTTTGGAGAAATCTCTATTTAGGTCTTCTACCCATTTTTTGATTGGTTTGTTTTTTTGTTGTTGAGTTGTATGAGCTGTTTGTATATTTTGGAAATTAAGCCCTTGTCAGTCGCATCATTTGCAAATATTTTCTCCCAGCCCATAGGTTGTCTTTTCATTTTGTTTATGGTTTCCTTTGCTAAGCAAAAGCTTGTAAGTTTGATTAGGTCCTGTTTGTTTATTTTTCTTATTTCTACTGCCTTGGGAGACTGACCTAAGAAAATATTGATACGATTTATGTTAGAGAATGTTTTGCCTATGATCTCTTCTAGTTTTATGATGTTATGTCTTATATTTTAGTCTTTAGGCCATTTTGAGTTTATTTTTGTGCGTGGTGTGAGGGTGTGTTCTAACTTCACTGATTTACATGAGGCTGTCCAACTTTCCCAATACCACTTGCTGAAGAGGACTGTCTTGCTTCCTTTGTCAAAGATTAATTGACCATGGTGTGTGTTTATTTCTGGGCTCTCTATTCTGTTCCATTGATCCATATGTCTGTTTTTGTGCCAATACCATTGCTGTTTTGATTACTGTAGCTTTGTAGTATTGTCTGAAGTCTGGGAGGTTTATGCCTCCTGCTTTGTTCTTTTTCTTCAGGATTGCTTTGGCAATTCTGGGTCTTTTATGGTTCCATATGAATTTTAGGATTATTTATTCTAGTTCTGTGAAAAATGTCATGAGTAATTTGATAGGGATCGCATTAAATCTGTAGATTGCTTTGGGTAGTGTGGCCATTTTAACAATATTGATTCTTCCAATCCAAGAGCATGGGATATCTTTCCATTTCTTTGAATCATCTTCAATTTCCTTTGTTAATGTTTTATAGTTCTCAGTGTATAAGTCTTTCACTTCCTTGGTCAGGCTTATTCCTAAGTATTTTATTTTTGGGCGTTTGATTTTAAAAGGTATTTTTTTTTTAGCACTCCCTTTCTGATATTTCATTGTTGGTGTAAAGAAATGCAACCAATTTCTGTATGTTAATCTTGTATCCTGCTGCCTTGCTGAATTCGTTTATCAGTTCTAGTAGTTTTTGTGTGGAGTCTTTAGGGTTTTCTATGTATAGTATCATATGTGATGGGTTTTAAACAAGGAAGAGGCCTGACAAAGGCTAACAAGTGGGAAGCAAACATGGGTCTTCTCATTCCCAAGCAGTGCCCCCCATGAGGAGCCCCCACCCTACTTCCAGTCACGCAGACCCCCAAATGCCAATATGTCTTCCTCTGCCCCTCTCGTGTCGAGAATCACCGATAGCTCCTCACCTGAACAGTGAAAGAAGGGTGAGGGGGCCTCTTTTGACGATCCTAGAAAAAAGAACTGCATCATTTCATATGACCTACTTACAAATCTGGGTGGCTGTAGACCATCGATATAAATTCCTAGTTTCTATCATATTTATTTTAGTTGGTGACTATGAATGTTTGAACAGCATACAAATTTATGGTCAGAAAATATTAGCTCCTAAACACTGCAACCCTGCCCCCCAGTCACCTCTTTAAATTCAAATTGTTTCCCCATTCCATCATTTGCGATCAGAGTTTTCATCGCGGGCAGATTTGTACAGGTCGGCCCTAGACCTGGGATTTATTTGTGCCCATAAACAAAACCCCAATATTAGTCACAAACTATTTCTGATTCTCAGTTAACATTCTTAAACATCTTGTATCCCAGGGGACTCTTTGCCCTGTCATATGAAGATGATGTTTCAAGATTTATATTTCCCCAAAGAAGCAAGTAGATCATAAAACCTAATGTATTCCATGGTTTGGAATGATAATTTCACAAAGAGGTGAAGGAATATTTCACTGTGGATCATTACAACATCAATGTAAGTTGTTAATATACTACTTACTACTTCCCTTTAAATATTCATCCAGCTCCTGTTTATGGAACGGCTTCTATGTCCCCCAGTATGGGCTGTGGGTGGGTCATGTAATGGGGATGGGGGCAAAGCTGGGGACAGCTCCCTGACTGGAGTGGGAGGGCTGTGGATGGAGACAGAAGAGAAGCTGGCAGAGGCAAAATGACCAGTCGTGGGCAGCATGCTGGAGACCACGAGGGGGGAGAGCTTTGGCAAGGAGAAGGGGCAACAGCAGAGTCCAGGCATGATGCTGTACATAGCCACAAGGATGTCTGTCCCTGGAGACTTGGCCGTGATGGGCAGAGGTATACACAGAGTCCAGATGCAGAGAGGATGAGGAAGAGGGTAAGAAAAAGAGGTATGCGATACCGGGAAACTACTGGAACAGAGGAGGATTCAATTTAACCAGTGTTTTCTGAGTATCTTTGCCTTGATCTCATGCTTGAGTTGTTTCCAATCTAGTAACGGAGCAGAGAGGCACATGGCAAAGTGTCTTTCAAGGAGGACCATAATAAGAAAACCTGGAGGCAAAGATGAAGGAACTTTGAATTCTGTCCCTTAGGAGTAATCTCAGAAAGCTTCTCAAAATGATGAGGTGGATTGTACTGTGATAAGGGGCAGTCTTTGAAAACAGGATTCAAATCTCAGCACCATCCCTTCCTAACTAAGTGACCTTGGGCCTGGGTCACTTCTCAGTGCCTCAATTCTCCCATCTGCAAAATGTGGATAATAATATGACCCACCTCTTAAGATGGTTATGAGGATGAAGTAGAATAGCATACATACAGCGCTTAGTGAAGAGCCTTATGCAGAGTGAGAGTGCAATGAATTTTAGTCTTTGCTATTATTCTAAGTGGTAACAGCCTAAGGACAGTGATGCTGGCTGAAGGCAAATAGGAGCCACCCTTATCTTTAGGCAAGAGAGTGATGGGATCCAGTCTTCATTTTAGAAAGGAGCCTAGAGGAGGTTAATGCTGGTGTCACAGCTAGGGAAGAGGGAAGCCAGATTGTGTCCTGATATAAGCACAGCAGCAAAGGAAGGCTTGTTTGAAACTGGGAAGAACTGTACCTGTATGCAGCAAAGAGGAGGGAGAGGGTAGAAATGCAGATCTTGGGAGGAGAGGGGGGAGGTAATCCCAGTTCCAAGTGGGGAGTTTTTAGATGGATTCTCATTTCCTACACTCTGTAAACTTCAGTTTGCTTTGGAATTTGCACTGGAATTTAAAAATCAATGGAGGGACTTCCTCAGTGGTTAAGAATCCACCTGCCAATGCAGGGGACACAGGTTCGGGCCCTGGTCCAGGAAGATCCCACATGCCACGGAGCAACTAAGCCCGTGTGAAACAACTACTGAGCCTGCGCTCTAGAGCCCACAAGCCGCAACTACTGAAGCCCACGTGCCTAGAGCCCGTGCTCTGCAACAAGAGAAGCCACCGAAATGAGAGGCCCATCCACCTCAACAAAGAGTAGTCCCTGCTCACCACAACTAGAGAAAGCCCGCGCAGCAACAAAGGCCCTACGCAGCCACAAATAAATTAATTAATTAAATAAATTTAGAAAAATAAACTGTGTGCATTTAAACTACAAGATGCACAATTAAAAAGTATGAAAGAGAAAAAGATGAAGTTACAAATTTTTTAAAAATCAGTGGAAAGCATTAGAAGATAAAACTGAAGAAATATGGGCCACACAACGTAACAATGTTCCACGGGCCACTGGAGCCACAAAAGGACCAGATGCCAACATGGAGCTGACAGAGCCTCAGTGTGCTGGAGATGAGGACACCAGAGACTGGACAAAGGGCAGCTACGGCCACAGCTTGAAGGTGGAGCTTAGCATCCAGGCCCTGGAGCATCAGGAGGGCAACCAGACCGTGGTTCTCACCACCATCCTGTTAGCCCATTGTCTGGTTGGACTAAGTGTTCTATCATTTTACCTCTGATGATAGTGGGGGGAAGGGCCACATGTGCACATGGTAATGTTCTCCAACCGTCGTTTAGCTGGGACACGTTAGGGGTGCTGTAGAGGTCAGGAACAGTCCAAGGGCAAAGTGTTTGTTTGCTTGTTTGTTTGTTTTTCTAATGGAATCAGAATCAGGGAATTTTAGTATCCACATGGATTCTATGTGTATTTATTGAGACAGGTTAGGGGGAGACAATGGTTAGAGATCAACTAGTCCAATCTGCCGATTCTGTAGATGAGAAGATCAAGGCCCAGAGAAAAAGAGTCCCAAGGTTCCCTGTGCATCGGGGCTACTCTTCAGCCCCTCCCCTCCAGCTCCCCGGATCAGCGATCTCTTTCTCCCTGCCACTGCCTCCCATGTCATAACAGCTCAGGGGACACTGAAGGGTGGGAGCTACTGGAAAGGCAGAGCTGGAAGAGCACAGAGAGATCCCATCTCCTGCCCACTGTACAGATGGAGAGACTTGCCTTAGGTAACGCAGCGAGTCAGGGTCGGACAGAACCCGTGAACCATGACCAAGCCTCTCCCAGCTGCCCCGCCTCCCTCGCCCTTGAGGTCTCCTGCGCTATGGGCTCCTCGGGCTCCGCCTCCCTCCCCGTGACAGGAAGGATGCTGGCAACGAACAAAGCAGCTTTGATCAAAATCTCTTGCCTTCACAAATCCATCCTTCAGAGCGCCTTAACTTCTTTGTCTCATTTAAACCTCATGACCGCTTGGTAAGATTGGCACGACAAGCAGTGTTATCCCCATTTTACAGATGAGGCAACTAAGGCTGGGGGTGAACACAGTTTGTGAGCATCAGAGCTGGGGTCTGAACCCAGTTCTCTTGTGTTCTGCCAGATCAAGTGTTTTTGTACCTCAGGAGCCATTGTTAAACTAGACTGCTCTCTAAGATTGGAATACATCCCACCCTTAAAGGTTTTTAAAAGCTCTGAGGGTGCGGAAGTCCCTATCATCTTCCCCAGATCGCCCAGGCAGTTGCGACACCCTGCCCCCCACCCCCACTTCGCCACAGGAATATCCGATGTGTGAACTACCGTCGCCCTCTGGTGGCCGATGGACAAAGAGCTCCATAGTCGTAACTCCAAGAACAAAGACCTGCCTCCTCTCACTGGCCAAGCGAGAAGTGGTGGTGGCAGTTCTTTTATTCTGGGGGCCCTGGCCTTGGCTGCCTCAGCTTGACTGATTAATGAGATGCATATCAGCTCAGGAAAGAGCTGTTGAGTGCCAGGCTGAAGGGCCGAGGAACTGAGGTGAAAATGTGACTTCTGTCGGTTGCTTTGGCAGGCATTTGGCTGAGAAGTCACCAGCCACCAGAGTTGCTCCAGTGCTCATGAGGGCAACGCATGCATGTCGGTTCCCTCTTAGGACCCCCCTCAGCCCACCCCTCGGCTGTCACTGAGATCCAGCTTCAAGGCCCAGATCCTCCAGGAAACCTCGCTCACTCCCTCCTGCTCCCCCAAAGCAGGGACAGCTTGCACGCTGGCTACCAGCCCACACCTCCACATGTCAGGGCCAGCAGGACCGTGGCAGATATCTGCTCAACTCTTACATTTCTGAAGGCGGGGGCTGGTCTTGTTCAGCTCCTGGAATAAGGCCAGGCCCGGGCTGGAGCCACTGAGTGAGTTTGTTGAAAGAGAGAAAATTCAGCCCAGCCATCATCTCCCAGGCCTACTCAGGGAATGAGGCCACTCTGGAGAAAGGCAGGCTTTGCAGCTGTCATACCTGTCAGTGCTTTGCTACAGGTTTGAAGATAAGGCCACAGAAAGAGTTTCTAGGGAGAATGGGGTGGACCGAACATCTGACCTGCAACGCTTATTTCTTCACCCGTTTTTGCAGCCTCCGCTTCTCCAAGGCACATCTTTTGGGCAAGCCCCCAGGGAGGAGCGAGTCCGCGGGACCTGGGGTTGATTCTGGGGGAGTTATCCTGGTGCTTCTTTTTCTCATTTAGACAATAAGAGCAAATAATATTGATTGACGGAGGTTTCAGACATTAAATGAGAACTGATGAAGAGCTGTTAGTATCACGGTCAGTCTTCTGGAAATTTCTGGGCTCTGAGCGCTGGGTAGGCATTTCCTCCCAAATGATTCATTCAGTCACTGCTGCAACAGTACAGCATAGTGACCCAGAGTCTGGGCACTGGAGCCGGACTGCCTGAGTTTGAGATCTTGCTCTGACGCTTCCCAGCTCGGTCACCGTATGTGTGTTACGTGACTCACACGGCCCATCTAGAAAAGGGTGATGGCAGCAGCACTCACACCGTAGGGGTGTTGTGAGCATTAAATACATGAATACACGTAAAGAGATGAGAACAGTGCCTGGCACTTAGGAAATGCTCAGAAAAGTGAGCTCTTACTGCATTATTATGTAGAAGCCGCTTGTCATGAGGTTGGCTCAGCCTGGAATGGTGTACCTCAAAGTTGGAGCTGAGCTGCCTTTTACATAAAAATTGATCTTTCTAATGCACATATTTGGTATAAGCTTCTTCACCCTGTGGTCAACATGCCACTGATGTGAGAGGAAAAGTAAAGGAGGCCTTAAAGGCATTTGCTGGTCTAATATTTATTGAATTAATTAATGGGGGGGGGTTTCTACGTAGATTTGCACTACATGTGTGGATTTGTAAATGAGAAATAGGTAACCTACAACTGAAATATTGAGTGTGATCTCGAACCTGTAACTGCACCAAGCAGAGGCCAGTGGCAGATATGGAAGCCATACATCTACTGAGAACCCTGAAGACCTTCGTACCAACCCAGGACCATTTAATATTTTCATTAATGACTTGAAGGATGGAATCGAGACCCAGCTAATCAGATCTCTGCATGATACGAAGCTGGAAGGGATCTTAGCTACTTTGGAGGACAAGATTAAAATACAATCCAAGCTTGACGAATTGCAGAGAAGGACCTAAATCAATAAAGAGACTGGCAATAAAGATAAATGCAAGCCACTCTGAACAGAGCTGAGAAAATTAGCCAAATACCGAACGGTGATGAGAGAAATGAGTTTTGAGGGGGCCGGGAGGAGCCACCTGGATGTAAATTCATCAAGTTGTACTCTTCGTAAAGTGAAGGCTCAGCTCTGTCATCTAGTGGATCTCAAACTTCAGTGAGTATGAGAATTACCCAGAAACCTTGGGAGAATGCAGATTTCCAGGCCACAGCCCTGAGATTGTGATTCAGTGGGTCTGAAATGAGGCTAAGCTGGTTCTGACGCAGGCGTTCCATGGGCAGCGCTTTGAGAAAGCTAGAGCCCAGCAGATAAGGAGGCAGCCTCTGCCCACACCACTATTGCCCAAATATTTACTCTGGACACATCCCGTGGGACACTCTGCAAGAAGTGACTTCCATCTCTACAAGCTTGGGGATGCTGTCTTTTAGAAAGAAAAGTAAAAAATCACAAGATGAGCATATTAATGACTCCAACATTCTCTGCAGCAAAATAAACAGCTTCACTTGGTTTAATCAAGAGTTTCCCAAACTTTGTGACCTGGGAGCCATTTCTTCATGTAACATCCAACAGCATCTTGTGGAGCACACTTCAGAAAATGTGATGCCCTTCAAGCCCCTCCCCCACCAGATTCTCCAGGATTTCTCAGTCCTTTCACTGCCCTGTGTTAAAACTTATCCAGGGGGCTGGAACTTGAAATCCTTTTAGATTCTGCTGTATCTCCTCAACTTCCCTGGGTCTGAACTTTCCTCTTACATTTTAGGAGAAGACATGTTACCGAGTCCAAGCTCCCTCTGCTCGCCGCACGACAGGCCAATAAATGAGAGACGAGGTGTTGAGGGAAGGAATACGACTTTATTCAGAAAGCCGGCAGACCGAGAAGATGGCAGACTAAAGTCTCAAAATAACCATCTTATCGGGGTTTGGATGCCAGTTTCTTTTATAGTACAGAGAGGGGGTGGAGATGAGGAAGTAAAGTAAAAAGGCCGTAAGTTTTGCAAATATCACCTGGAATGGCCAGCCTTGGGGGGGGGGGGGATGTGTTAATTTCTTCTTTCTTGTAGCCATCCACAGGTGGACAGGGTCCGGATGTTTGCCTGAACAAAGGCACTTTGGTTAACATTCAGGCAGAGGGGCAGGGTTCTCCGAGGCAGGCCATTATGTATAGACAATATCCTTTTAATGAACAAAAGCAGCGGAAAGCAAAGGTTAAAGTAAAAGAAACAGATCCAACATGTAGTCAGATTTGGCTCTTCCCTGTTACAGATGGAAGCAAATTAGTTAGAGCTTCCAGTCTTGGGCTTTCTCTTGCCTAGTAACAGTGCACCACGCATCACAGGTTGAGGAGGAGAGGGGGAGCGCTTTGCCTTCTTTGTTCATTGTCTTCCTTGAGCTTGTGTCACAAACTGCTACTTGCCTGGTCATGGTCTATTCTCTCCTCTCCCTTGGTAACAGAATCCCCCTCATGGCTGAATGCGGCCACATGCCACGCTACAAAACCCCATGTCTCAGCCTCCTTTGCAGATGAGGTGGTCCATCAAAAGTACACAGAAGTCACTGGGGGGGGGCGGTTTCTGGGGAATTACTTTAAAGGGGGCCGACACATTTGGAAGGCGCCCTTTGTGCTCTTCCCCACATCCTTCTTCTTCCCAGCAGGAGCACTGGCAGCTACCTTGGGCCATGAGGTGAACTTGCAGAGGGAATCCACTTACGAAGGATGGCAGAGCAGAAAGATAGAAGGTTGTGATAACATGGTGAGGCCACCAGAGCAACCCTGCACTGCCCAAGAGGAAAAAGCGCACTCCTGTTTCGTTTAAGCTGCTGTATCTCAGGTCACTGCTATCAGCAGTTAAATGCAATTTTGAACTCACATGGAGCAGAACCAGCAAAATTTTGGTTCTTTTCCACAAATCTCAGCCACAGTGGGCTACCATCCTGACCATGTCCCTACGTGCCCTTGCTGCACCTCCTGCATGTCTGTGTGCACGTGTGTTCTTACTGCATCTTTGGCATAGAGCGGTTATGTTTCTCGAGGCTGGCACCATTTCCTGCAGAGCCATGCCTGGGCCTTTAGCTGCCTCTCTCTTTTCTCCTTTATTGGAATTAACTACGGAATGGAATTAACTCAGAATGACAGTTTTGAGAGCTTCACATCCCTCTATAATGAACTTCTCTTTTGAAATATGTCTTTAGAACAGTCTTTTTCCTAAAATTTTATAACCTACGTTCCTGTCTGAAACCAGTAAGCAACTCCTAAGAAGAAGTGGGTTGAGTGGAAACTTCCCCTCAAGAATTCCCTTTATATCACCCATGAGACTTGCTAAAAAGGAAAGAAAAATCATGTAATTATAAAGAAAAACAAGAAATGAATGTAATCAAGAGTCAGAAGGATACACATGATTCACTGCAGTGATGCGTCAGAGGGCAGAAGGGTCCTCTCTGCAGCCACTGCCCTCACTCCCACCTGGCTGCCTCCCAGCTCCAGGGCTCCTTGGAGCTCTGGTCTGGGATGCTCCCCTCTGTTAGAGGTCCCACCCAGCCTGGGGCCTGAATTTGGCCATTTAGGTACCTGCCACAGGACAACAGGAGATGTTGCAGTTCCCTTCTGCTTCTGACCACAAGGCCTCAAAGCAACGCAAAGGTCTGAACTTCTCTCCTGTTCTTTGACTGGGAAGCCCACTTGCAAGGAGCTTTTTTCCAAATTCAGAGCTAGTGAGGCTGTTGCATTTCTGAGAGCTTCAAATGGGAGCTCTCCTGGGAGAAGGAACTAGTGTCCACTGAATGCCTGTGGGCTGACCGGCAGCTACTCATCACTGTTCGCCTTCAGTTAAGCCCACTCTCATCCTCTTCCTGATCCCTGAACCGGCTTCACTGACTTTGCCACCTGGTGTCTTCAGGTATTCACGTTGTAAATCCGGATGTACGTAACACAAACCCTCGCAAAGCACCTATTTTCACCCAGTAATACAGGCGGCATATATGCTAAAACAGCATGCTGCTTAAAACGGGCAGGAGCCTCATATCATGCATTGTACATCCCCATCGCCTCCTGGTGATCGAATGGATGAATGAACAAACAAATGAATGCTGAATAAATATTGAACAAATTAAATACTTATAAACATGTACAAACCGTGTTACTCCCATAGGGAAGAAGTTTAAGGTGAAACTCAAAAGGTTTCACTGGGGGATAATCAGACTCTCTCTCCCTGATACTCAAAACAAAAACTACCCTGTTCTTTCCTGAGTAGCTCCCAGATGATATCCTCTCCTTGTAAATTAATCTGTTCCCTCTAAAAACTTCATGAAATAGAAGAGGTGGGTGTCTCTGAAATGTCAAGTCATTTTTTCAATATACTCACTGGGTTGCTTATCAGATGCCTTGTGCTTCATCTTCAGCATCCTTTGGCCAAATAAACCAGTCAGTGCTCAATTCTCCAATTGACTGGATAGCCCAGGGAACAAACCCTCAAATCTGATTACAGGAAAATTCATTACTTTAAGTCCTCCCTCAGGGTTCGGAGCTCATAAAAGAAACCTCCAGAGGCCCTGGCTTAGGGGAAGAGAGGCCCCTGGGCTGCAAATCTACAGATTGGCAATAATTAACCTGAACTAATTATGGTCAAGCCCCAGGTCAGTCTTCCCAGATCAAGGCTTCCTCCTGACAAGTGGGCTTTCAGAGCAAGAACTTTTCACTCAAACACAAAAGGATCATTCAGCAGATTTTAATATAAAAGAGCATGACCCAAAGGCATCCTCTACCAGGCAGAGACCAGCCGGGTAGGAGGCTCAGGGGCAGGGACACAGAGCCCCCAAAGGCAGATGTGCAAGAATGCTTTCCCTGGCCCTGGTTATGAGATTCCTAAGGATTTTAAAACAAATACTACCACAAATATCAACACAGAAAGACAAACAGCAGGCTACGAAAGGAATGTACTTTATATTTAATATATTAAAAGATCACATGGAAAAATAAGAAAAAAAAATTTTCCTAAAGAAAAAATGTTAAATTATTCGGAGAGATAGTTCACTACGGAAACAATAGCCAATCAACACAATCAACGTGGTATTTTTAATGTTCAACTTTACTCTAGTAATAAAATCAAACAATGATAGAACTTTTTGTCTTAATAAATTATTAAATTATGGATATAATGCTCATATCCATAGAGTGGTAAATTGGGCACGCTCATACAGTGTTAGTGGGAGTATAAAGTGATAAATCCTGCAACTTCTAGAAGGTGATTTGGCAATAGATAACAAAAGTCTTAAAATATGCATATCCTTTAAACTTTTGATTTAAGAAATTTATCCTTAGGGCAGTGGTTCTCAAGCAAGGGCAATTTTGCCACCCAGGGGACACTTGGCCATCTGGAGATATTGATTGTCAGGACACTGGGGGAGGGATGCGCTACTGATACTGACATCTAGTGGGTAGAGGCCAGGTAAGCTGCTCAACATTCTACAATGCATTCTGCAACGAACAGCCCCCCAGGGATAAGAATTATTGGTCCAAAACATCAACAGTGTCATTGTTGAGAAACCCTGACTTAGGGGGGAAAACTCAAGTAAGTACACAGGATATATATACAAGGATATTTAATGTAGCATTTTACAAAAAGTTAAAAATTAGAAACAGTGATCAATAGAGGACTAATTAAATAAATCATACTCCCTGCATACACTAGAATACCATAGAGCCACTAAAAGTTAAATAAATCTGTGTTGATTGATATAGAAATACATTCATATAGTGCTAAGTAAAAATATCTGGTTTCAGAATCACATGCCTAATATGATAATATTTTTGTATGCATGTATATGTATAGAAAAAGTCTGAGTGCTTTCAACCACCATATCACACATTTGACAGTGGTTTTCTCTAGGTGGAAACATGATGGGTGATTTTAACTGTTTATTTTAGCTTATCAGTGTTTTCTATTTTTCTTCCAATAGCATGGCTAATGGGGACCTTATAATGTTTAGGAGCAAGGACTTTATGATCAGACACCAAGAATTCTGGCTCAGTCCTTTCCCAGCAATATGAATACCCGAAAGATCTGGTACCAAGGAGCCCACAGCCCACGTGCCAACAAGCAGCTGGGGCTGCCCCCCAGAAAGCTTCATCCCAATCCCCATAAAGTCACGTCATGACACGATGTCAACTAACCCCTTTTCTCTTCCTGGAAATCATCCAATGGCAACAATTTTTATTGAAACTGGAGACAAACAAAACTTAAAATTATGGAAGGGCTGCCCAAAGCAGTAGAAATAGAGCAGGAGAATGAACAGGGGAAACGTATGAGGAGGTGGAGAGGCGGCAGACCTCCAGGAAAGCCAGCGAACATAATTCTGAAATGCACACCCCATGACATGCAAAACTGGAGTAGCTTGTTTATTGCTGTGGGAAGGTAGGGGTTATCAGCTAGCATGAGGACGCTTTCTGGACATGGTTTGGTTTTAAGAAGCGGGTGGGGGGCGGGGGAAGGAATCTAAGCGAGAGATCACCCAAACTTGCTGTATTTGCAGGAAGCAGTCTTCCTCAAGCAACCAAGGAGAAGAGGGAATTTGCATGGCAAAAACAAAACAAAAAAACAAAACAAAACAAAAAACCCACTGCTCCCCCACAAAAACAAATGAAAACCAGCTTCTTATCTCCATTGGCTTGGGAGCAATAACGGCTGAACAAACTTATGTGCAATACCTTGTATCGTTTAAAAAAAAAAAATCATTGTGTTGGGGACATGGTGGTGAAGCAATCAAGCATGCTCCCCATCTTTGCAGAGCTCACAGTCTGGTGGTGGAGCCAGAAGTTAGTAAAATAATTCCACAAATTGCAAATGTGACATGGTGGGAAAGAGCTTGGACTTTGGAGGTGGACACAGTCGCCCACGTAGCCTCTCACAGAGTCGTTGCTCATGTGCCAAATGGACACGTGTAACAGCCCTGCCTCGCAGGGCTGCTGTAAGGCATGCAAGACGCTTAGCGCCATGCCCAGCATAGAGTGGGCGCTCACTAGATGTTTGCTGTTGTTATTAGTAGTACAACTGACAGTAGCAGCAGCAGCAGTAGTAAGAGCACAATGAAGGGAAGACGAAATTTGTGGGGTGGGGCTGAGGGAGGTCTCATTTAGATGGTGGGTCGTGAATGCTTCTTTGGGGAAGAGCTAGAGGGGACAAAAAGAACACTAGTCTCCAGGAATTTACAAAAACCTTGGGAATGATTCAGATTCCGCTCGTGCGTGGCACCAATGTCCTAGCCGAGCTTAGCTGGATCTCAGGGGCCGGGAGACCCCCCGCCAACATGACATCTGAGCCATATGATAAAGCAGAGACCCCCTCACCCACCCCGTTCTGCCTCTCCGTCAGCAGGTGCGAGCAGCCTGGCAGGAACTAATGAAATGTTTACTGAAAAGATTAGCTTGTCAGTGGAGCTGGACAGATGGCTATTGATGCTCTCTGCTCGTCCATCATCCCTACCCCATCTGAGACTAGGTGTGGGAGCAATTCTCTCTGACCCAGAACTCAGGGTAGGGGCTCAGGGCCCAGGTACAGTGCACACAGGAAATGATGTCTGCAACGTGAGAAGGTCTCTTAGATCTGTGACATGGTCAGAGTGGTCTCTGAGTCACTGGAAGACCCCTTCTCTGCTCCCTTGGATTGTTGAGCTCTGGGATCATGGGAAGAGTGTGAGGAGTCTCAGGCAGGAGTTCACATCCTGCCTTAATTATTTTGTGACCTCAGACTCTGTGAGTTTCAATTATTCTCATCTGTTAAATGGGGGCAATAGTGCCTACCTCATGGAAGTGTTTCATGCCTTAAATCAAGAAATGGATATCAAAGTTCTAAGAACCAACATTGCTGAAGGGATGTTCGTTTGATTTTTAAAAATGAGAAAATTGAGGCCGAGATGTGAACTCTTGTCCTAATCCATGGGTTTTTCCAATGTGTAGTCTGGCTTGTAGGGTGTTCTAAAGAGCTTGACTCTTGACCTGGGGGCAGTGCTGAGCTACTGAAGTGTGCCATTTGATAAAATATGGGTTTAGCAAGATCACTGTAGCGGTAGGGAGGTAAGACTGGAATTTGTCACAGCTCAAGTCATGGCAGTGGGAATAGAGAGGCCCCTTGGAGACTGAATGTATAGGGCTTGAGGATTAATTGATTGACTGATTGGTAAGGAGAGATGGGGGGAGGGATGACTCCCATGTGCATGGGAAGCCCTAGGGGGGAAGCAGACAAAGGGAAGATAATGAGCTCATTTTGAACATGGTGAGTGTGAGATGCTTATAAAACTCCCGAGTGAGATGTCTGCCACGTGGCTGGAGATGAGCCTGAGCTCAGGAGCCGATCTGGACTCCGTATAATTCAAGAGGCATCGTCGTTATCACCCATCACCACCGCCAGCAGCAGCGTCATCTAGTTGGTAACGGACGCCATCACCTAGAGTGGGTGGGGCTGCCCGTGGAGAATGCTTGAGGAGGAGACAGACAGAAAGGGATGGCTGGAAAATGAAGAGTGGTTCCATGGAAGCCAAGGGACAGTGAGTTTCAGGAAGGAGGGAGGGAGTCATCAACCATAGAAAATTCTAAAAAAAAGGGTCATATTTTTTTTAAAAACCCAAACCGAAAACATGTCTCCTGGATTTAGTAACAAGGAGCTTATTTTGAATTTAGAAAAGACCTTCTCTATGGGGCAATTGAGAGTGGGTGGGAGGTTGAGAGTATACAATGAGTGTAGATGGCTCAACACAAAAGAGGAAGAGGGAGGGAGGGAGGGAGGGAGGCTACAGCTGGAGGAGGGGGGCTGGGGAAGCAGTGCCCTTTTAAGATGGGAGTCACTTGAGAGTCTTCCACGTCTTCCACTGTGTGGGAAGAATGCAGGAGAGAGTGAGATGGTCAAGTCAGAGAGGAGCAAGGTCCCGGAGGAGGCACAGACTCAGAGCCCAGGTGGGGGACCCAGGACACCTCTGCAACTAAAGGGCAGCCCTGCAGGCAGGGCAGGCCCAGTCCCAGCAGGAAGGAAGGGAATTAAGCAGAACCCCCTCCCCCATGGTGTCTACTTTCTTGGGGAGGGAGGTGAGGTTATTTGATACGGACGTGGAGGGATGGGTGAAGGGCTTGAGGCATGTCAGGAAACTGTGAAACAGTCGCTGGGGGGAATGGAAGAGAGAGAGAGGTGACCTCGGGCACTGCCAGGCCAGGAGGAGGCCCAGCTGGGATGGAGACCAGGAACATGTGCAGGAAGAGAAGAGCTGGGTTTGAGTGATGCCCAGGATTCAAACGGGCAGGACGTGGGAACTGATGGCAGGCGGGGGTGAGGGAGAAGTGTCTGCCATGACCCTCGGATTGCTGGGCTGTAGGGTGTAGGTGCCATTCAACCCACGGCACACCTGGGGAGGGGCCGGGAGCGAGCCTGGAAGGGCGTTTTAGAGCAGGCTGCCCGGAGACACTGCACCTGCTGCCCACCCTCCTCATGCCCTCCGAGAAGCCTCTTGCTTCTCACCCTTCATCAGTCAGCATGAAAGCTGACAAACCTGATTGTCTGGCACCTGGGGACCAGAGAGGATGCTGCCTCTACATTCAGACCACCGCCAGTGCACAGCGCAGCGAAGAGCAGCCCGGCCAGGGAGGCAGCCAGCTGCTGTCGGAACCTGCGACTCCGGGCAGTTCTCTCCTCTTTTCTCCACCTCAGTTTCCCCATCTAGACAATAAGAAGATTGTTCCCAGAAATCTGTAAGGACGCCCGGTCAGTGTGGACATTCTTCAAAGTGAAGTTTCACTTACGAGTGTGTTTTTTGTAACCTGAGGTGCTGGAGGGGATGGAGGGGGGAACGCAGAGCCGAGTTCAGAAACACAAACCCATGGTTATCGGCGAACCGTCTAAACAAGATCTGAATGTGCAACGTTTCCCATTAATTAATGGCTTCTTTTGAGGCTATTAAGTTAGACTGGGTAGGTGTGTGGCCTTTCTTTCTACTGCCCTTCCAATTAACAGGCAGTTTTCTTGGTAAATGTTAATGTAGAGTAATTGGGCGTGCAGATGAGGGACATGCGGGGGTGGGGGTGGGGGGGGTAGGCAATGCTCCCTTTAGTGTAGGTTAATTGCTAGTAAGTGTTGTTCCTGCAGCCCTGGTCCCCAATGATTAATGGCCTGGGAGTCCAGGCTGAAACCCCTGAGGGTCTGCAGAGGCTTAACCCCTCAATGACCGAGATGAAGGCAGAGAAAAATCCCAGCGGGTCTTCCTGGGTTTAGGAACAAGCCGGTGGTGTGCGCCTCACCTGTGAGACCAGCCAGTCAGCTCTCTTCCCACTGGTCTGTTCTGAGAGTCAGCTATCCATGGAGATGTGCTGGCCATCTGCAGCAACAGGGATGGACCTAGAGATTATCATACTAAGTGAAGTCAGTCAGAGGAAGACAGCTATATGATATCCCACGTGGAATCTAAAAAAAGGATACGAATGAACCTATTTACAAAACAGAAGTAGACTCACAGAGGTAGAAAATAAACTTTCGGTCACCAAAGGTGAAAGGAGGGGGAGGGATAAATTAGGACTCTGGGTTAACAGATACACACTACTATAAATGAAATAAACAAGCAGCCCCCTATTGATCACCTCTCTGCTCTGAGAGTGATCTCATCCACCCCTCCCCCTTCCCAACACACACACCTTTTCCCTTTCCCCACCAACCCAGGTGGATTCCTGGCTTCTCTCTTCTTTTTAGAAAGTGTAGAAAATTCAGAGGAGATGCTGTCCAGTCTCCAGTGCTTTCCCTCACAAGATCAATTCAGGGCACTGGAATCCAGCATGGGGACATGACAGTGGGGGAGGGGGAAATGGGCAGAGAGTGGACAGACCATTCAAGGAGCATTCAACAATCTGCTTCATTCTTCAGCTGTGACATCTGCATTCAGAGCTTCCACAGACAGCACCAGGTTTGGGCTAATGGATGAGACCACTGGGCAGCCACTGGAGCACCAAACCCTATCATACAAAGGCCCCAGAAAGATACAAGATGGGAGAAAAAGTGAATTTACTGGAACTCCACACAGATTATTCTATGTGGTTGCAACATTTCAATAAATCTTTCTTTTTAGGGAGAAAGGAATAACGAGTCCGCTGAGGAACATGCTTGTAAGAAACCATCACAAAGCAGAGTGAGCTGAGCTTTGGTTTTGTGGGGGATGGTATGCACGTTTGGGGACAGAGCTCAAATTGTCAGCACCGAAGAGGAAAAGGTGAGCTGAGGGCTGTCACCAGCAATACTCCTTCTCAAACAGAGCTTGGCCTCTTCTCTAAAGAACAGCTTTTTGGTACAGCACCATTTACGTAAAAATAGAGAGGGGCTACATGTGTGTATGTACGTTTATGTATGTATGCGTGCACTCATGCATGTATGTATTAGTCTATGCATGAAATATCCCTGGAAGGATCCAGCAATATGTTCACACTGGTTGCTTCCAGGGAGGAGAACTGAATAGCCCAGGGACTGTCTCAGTTAGGAGATAGGATAGGCTGCTGCAAAAAGTGACCCCAGAATACAAGGCTTAAACAAGACAGCATTTCATTTCTCTCTCACAGACCAGGGCTGGTATAACAGTGATGAAGTGTCAGGGACTCCCCAGGCTCTTTGCATCTGTTACTCTAACCGTCCCTACAGCGTCGCCCTCCCCTGCATAGATGAGGGTGGCTCCCCACTTTGTCTGCATTCCAGCCAAGAGCAAAGAGGAAATCAAAGAAGCAGAGGCACATCCATGCCCTTTAGAGGAGCCAGAGCGAGACTGAGCAGCTGCTCTGCTCACCTGCCATTGGCCAGAACTCAATCACTTGGCCACACCCAGGAAGTGTCCTCCTTAGCTGAGCAGTCACGAGCCCAGCTAAGATTTGGAGCTTTGTTTCTAAAGGAAGACGGGGAGAGAAGATATAAGGGGACAGTTAGTAGTCATTATCTGGAACAGGATGAAAGGGATATTTCCACTTTATGTATCTGTCTTATACCTTTTGAATCTCATAAATTAAGAAAGACTCTTTAAGTTTGAAAAACTTATTATATCAGAAGTTACAAATTGAGTACATGCCTTAACCACTCCACCATACCATGGTCCCATATAAGGTATTTTTTAAAGAATTATATCAGTGCTAGAAAATAAGAGAGGGTGCCAGCAGATCAGGAAGTCTGAGAAAATGCAGGAAGCTGGAAAGCAGATGGGATCGGGCTGACAGACAAAGAGCAAAGGTAAACCATAGCCCCGAACACCAGGACCAAGAACTTCCCTTCTCAAGGGAGTTCCAAAGAAACTCCCAACTCAGAGCCAAGAACTAGAAAACAGAAACACAGGGCCTCGTCAGAATAACTGAGTGAAGAACTGCATACACAGTACCAGTACCTGGGCCAGTTTGGGCTCCCACATTTCTCCTTCCCCCTACCCCCCAACATACTCTCAATCCATAAAAAGCAACTAGTAGTAGAAATTTTGTCTCTTGGGTCCCTAGGATCCAAGAATTATTATCCAAAAAAAATGTGGGTGATCTATCCAGAAAAGGATCTTAATATGGGTGTCAAAACTCAAGAGAGGAGCAGAAGAGAGCTTAGCATGGCTCTAGACATCGCAATAGACATGTACATCAAGGGGGGGAGGGTGTTTCTCTGCCCAAGAAGAAACCATAGTGAAGTGCTCCAGCGCATTCTTTAAACCTGTCTGTACACTGGCAAGTGTGGGGAGCCCCAGGTAAAGCCTGCTGACGATGTGGCCCAACCACTGATGAGCCTGCAGCCAGCCCTTCCTTCAAGGGAGAGGCCCCCTGGGGAAACGGGCCTTACCAGCTATCTAGACAGATTAATCTAGTCCTTCATTTATGAAAGTGGATGAACAGCCATGGGCTGCCACACATTTCAGGGAAACCAAGAGCGTGAAAGAGCTAAACAAAGATGAACAAACAGAAGTTATCTTGGAAAAAAACAAGACATAGTAGGGAATGTTCAAGAAGAAAATTCTATCTTTGGAGAGATTTGACAGAATGTTAAATCTCTAAAACAAGAACTAGCTGCCATTAAAAAGGGAGGCATCAGAGAAGGAGAAATCATTTGTGGAAATTTAAAATTATTGTCAAAATTTTAGAAAATCCAGCAAACAGAGGAATAATAGAATGGTCAAGACTGAAAACCTGACCAGTTATCTGAAAGTCAATGGAATCTCCTAGAACACAGGAAAAACACAAAGCAGTGAAAAATGAAAGAAAAGTCCAGAGACAAAGGAAAGATCTAGAGAGTCAGCAGTCATTCATTCAATACGAGTTTGAGAAAGAACCAAAAAAAAAGGGGGGGCTGGGAAGCAGAACCATAGACATAATAGAAAATTTTTCTGAGCTAGGGGAAAACACAAATCTTCAGATTGAAAGAGCCCACCAGGTACCAAGCAGGATAAATAAAAACAAGACCCATACCTAGACACTCGTAGAAAGTTCGGAACCCCAAGGACAGTGATAAAGTCTTAAAAGCTTCCAGACGGGGAAAAAAAAAAGGGTCAGCTACAAAGGAATAAGAACCTGACTAACATCAGACTTTCCATCACAAACACTTTTAAACTATGTCTTTAAAATTCCAAGGGAATATGAATTTAAGCCTAAAAACTCCAGGCCAAGCCAACAATCAGTGGGGGAAAGATATTTTCAGCTCTGCAGAGAAAGCTTATAACAGATGTACTAAAATTTACGAATTACTCAGGGAGGTACTTGAGCAAAGCAAAAGGGAAAAAAGAATGAGATTTCAAGAAACATGAGATTCAACAAACTAATAAAAAACAGTGACAGCTGAGTAAAAGTGAGGAAAATAAAAGTGAAATTAAAAAACAGCTTTGAATCTTGACAATTTTATGGTATGGATTAAGTACATGTGATTTTCTTTTCTTCTCTGTAGATCTGATCACATTTTGTTCTGCAGTGATTAATATTTACATAACCACAATATGGTAAATGCTATTTTTATTGGGTTTAAGTATTCAGAAGTTCAAGCCTAGAAGACTTTTGACTATAGTTCCAGAACAGAATGTAAATGTCATAAACCATGAAAGTGGGAAGAGTGAAGATCGTATGTATTGACGTGGAGGAACACACACTATGTAAATAAGCAAATGTGAGTTGTAGAATAATATGAATAGTATGACCCCATGAATATATGTAATGTTATATATATATATTTTATATGCATAGTAAAACACCTGAAAAACTTTCATTCACTTTTACTTTCTACACTTCTGTGTCTTTTGAATTTTTACAACCATGTCTAACTTTTGTAATTAAAACATTTTAAATAGAATACTAGTTTGAAGATTTACTTAATTATTAGTCTGCCCAAGGGACTTAGGGTTTTTGGTAGGGCCCTGAACAAAAAAGACTGATTGAGTAAAAAGAACTACATTTTGTGGAACCCACAATCTAAGCTAGACAGAAACCTCAGCTGTTCTAAATCTTATAGAAACAAAGCAAAACAAAAACAACAAAAAACACCCCTAAGACCAAAAACCGGTGAAAGAGCAACACTGCCATCTACTGAGTATGTTTGGAGAATAGGTTGCATTGGAAGGCTTTTTGTTTTGTTTTATAAATATCATTACCTTTTGAGACCCGCACAGACCTGAAATCTGGTTTATCTTCTCCAGGAGCGTGGATTAGTAGCAATATAGTAAGAAATCAGGATCATACAGAGAGACGCTTGGGAAAGCATGAACAGCAGTTTCAGAAGTGCAGTTTGTTCACCGGAGCAAAGAGCTGACACGAGGGACATGGTCTTGATTTCTGACACGGCTGTCCCGGGGCAAAGGCTTGATGTGTGGGACCAATGAAAAGGAGTGGTAGTGTACCAGAAAGACCTTTTAATAAGTATTACTTCCCAAAAATCACATATTGTCCCATGAAATAGGGGATGCACCCCTAGTCACTGAAAATGGGTACCCCAGAAAGGCAGGCGAAGCCTCTATCCTGGAAAGTAGCAAAAGAGTGTCTGCATGTCTGAGAGAAGTTAGAGCACGTGGCCTTGGCAGTCAGGCATCCAACAAATACTTTTCGAGTGTCTATTATATGTCACATACTGTGCAAGTCCCCTTACTCCCTGAGTCACAGATCCACGGCCTGACTTATGGAATGACTCAGAGATAGCCAAGGAACCAAAGGGTCCAAGAGGAATCAAACTATATCTGGTGAGCCATCCTGCCAAATCCAACCTGTATTTAGCAAGCACTGGATTTCCATATCACACTTACCCACACCTAGGACACATTCCTTAGAAACCCAGGTTCTGCAGTCTAATAAACTGAACTCCTGTTCCTTTTTAAAGTAAAGATTGATTGAAAATATTAACATCCCAATAAGATCAAAGCAGACTTCATTCACTTATTGGTTTAAGAAAGAAAAAAAGTAAAACCTATATTAGAATCACAAAATATTAGAGCTGGAAAGGCTTCCAAAATCATCTGGTTCACTAAACTCATAAGCTGGACTGAGGTTGGGAATGTTATAAATAAGAATTCCGGGTGCTTTTTAATTTGGTAGGGCAGTACAAGAAAAGAAATAGAAGGTGAATAATAGGTACAGGACTTGTTTTATATAGTCTATGCTCAATAAGTATTTATCGAGCATGTAAAAATATTCTTTCACTTTAAATAATTTAAGTCAAAAAACTCCAAGGTGCTGTGTTCTAAGGAGGGCCCACTGTTTTTTTTTTTTAATATCAAGTATGAGAAAAATAGTATCGACAAGAAAAGGATGATGGAAGTCGTTGATGGAATAAGTAAACAGAATAGCAAGAGGGAGGCCATCCAGAGGCTGATGGGGTGGTGAGTAAGGACAGTAAGAAAGGTCTTCTCTAGGACTTCCCTGGTGGCACAGTGGTTAAGAATCCTCCTGCCAATGCAGGGGACACGGGTTCGATCCCTGGTCCGGGAAGATCCCACATGCTGCAGAGCAACTAAGCCCGTGCGCCACAGCTACTGAGCCTGTGCTCTAGAGCCTGTGAGCCACAGCTACTGAACCTGTGTGCCACAACTACTGAAGCCCATGCGCCTAGAGCCCATGCTCTGCAGCAAGAGAAGCCACCGCAATGAAAAGCCCGCGCACTGCATCAAAGAGTGGGCCCCGCTCTCCCCCACTCAGTAACGAAGACCAATGCAGCCAAAAATAAATAAACAAATAATTTTAAAAGCCCTGGGGGCTGGAATGTCTATAAAAAGCTGGCAGGCCCTCCATTTGGGGATCACCAGAGTGAAGGACTTTGCTTTTGTAAAGTAAATATCCAGCTCCATAGCTGGATTCTGTCAGATCAGTTATATTCTTTTAGGATTCCTTTAACTGGATGTTCATTCATTCACCAAAGTCTTCTTGGGACCTGCTCGGCTCTGGGCTAGGCAAGAGGTTCAAACAGATGAGACACGTCCTTGTTCTTGAGGTATTCCCATCTAGCTGACAGAGATATACCTCGGAACCACTTAAGGACACAAAATTTATATAAGAGCTTAAAGGGCAGAGTGTGTACATATGACATGGCTTCATAAACAGAGTGTGGTGGGGACACAGAGATGACACCCTCAGAAGCGGTACCGTGATTGACAGGGCACGTCAAACTCAGGACAGGCTCCCTGAAAAGCCAAAGGTCCAGCAGAGTTAGCATCCAAGTAATCCTGGAACCTATTTTGTTAGTCCTGATGTTAGGTGCTTGGAAAGGGAAAAGTGTGAAAACCATCTGCTTCCTTCAAGGTGAAGAGGAAAAGAGTTCTAAAAATCCCCAAGGGGGTTAAATCAGGACTGAAGCACAATTAGAATTTGAGGCAAGTGACTTGGAAATACTGCCGGGAATCAGTGATCTACCAACAGGCAGCATGAGTGAAGGTGGAGAAAATGACATTTGAGCAAGGCAGAGGAAAGGGCACATGTAGTCCCAGCAGCCAGCAGAGCGTGAGCACAGAGGCAAGAAGCAGGGTATGCTAGGGGACATAAGGATGATTTCATAGGACTGGCACATAAAGTATGCTGGGGCCAGGAAGAGTGGCAGAAGAGAGGTTTTGTGTGTGTTTTTTTTTAACAGATTTATTGAGGTATAATTTACACAGTATATAATCACCCATTATATGTGTATAATTAATGATTTTTTATTGAAGTTATAGAGTAGTGAATTGATTCCCAAAATTCAGTTTTAGAACATTCCCCTCATTGCAAAAAAGTCCCCTGGTTTCCACCTGCAGTCTTTTGGTCATGCTTATTTCACTAGCCATGATGGTGTTGAGGTCCATCCATGTTGCATCGTGTACGAGCAGTTCATCCCTTTTGATCACTGAATAGTAAGCCATTGAATAAATATAGCACTTAAAAAAAAATCAATTTATCAGCTGGTAGACATTTTGATTGCTTCCATTTTTGGCTATGATGAACAATGCTGCTGTGAACAATCACCGGCAACTCTTCGTGTGGATGTCTTCCATTTTCTTGAATTAGGGTCACCATGCTTAGCAAGTAAAGGCAGATACCTCAAACCACGGGTTAAATCCATTTCACCTGCCTTCTCTAATCAAGGTCATTTAAAGACTTGAATGTTCTCCAAGTGGCAGGCAGTCCAAACAATAGGATGCTTGCCTCAGTTATTTTCTAGGAACTTGCGGCCAGCTGCGTCTAGTTCAAGCTAAGCCAGTTAAGACTAGATAGGACCACCAACCCTTCAACTGGGCATGCGCGAGCGTGACGTTTTGACTGCGCAGAGGCCTGTAGCCTGGTTACGCCTGCGCAGAATGACATAACTGCTCCCTAGCCTCAGACCACACTGCTGCTTTCTTAGTTATCCCACGAACACCCGAGGCCCTTGCCTTGAGAAAGGCAGATTTGAGATTTGTCCTCTGATCTCCTCGCTTGGCTGCCTTGTGAATAAGCCCTCTCTGTGCTGCAAGCCTGGGTATCTCAGCGTTTTGGCTTCCTGTGTGTCCGGCAAGACGAGCCACCTAGGAGGTAAGTCCAAATGGAGCTTTTGCCCGTGGTTCGTGGGCCCCTCGCCGGTACTGAGAGCCTGTGCATGAGTCCAAGCAGCTGCCGGGTCCATTAGTTCCAGGGACCATCCCTTGGATTTCCCAGGTGAGATGCCACTGACCTTCGGCACTTACGTTTTGTTTTGCAATGAAAAAACGGTTTGGGGGGGTTTGGGTTTGGAAGACGCCTTCTGGGTAACCTCGTTAAAGAAACGCACCTGTGCACAGGTTGTTTGTGCGATCCTGACCGAGTCGTGGGTTGGAGACCCAGCTGGTGGGATGTGGGCTGACAATATAAAAGGTTACAGCTGCTGAGGTACCTGGGTTAAAGGCCCAGGACTTTTTTTTTTTTTTTTTTTTGGTCTTTTTTGTTCTGCTTTTGTTTGCCCTTGTCTGTCTAGGTCTGATTGTCTTAATTGTTAGGAATTGGCTATTGGGGATTGAGCTTCTTGGTGCCCAAGAAGCACCAAGCAGAGAGAACCTGTAGAGAGGTTTCGTTGATGCAACTGGAAGCAAAGCCCTTTCAAAATGGGCAATGTTGATTCGGTTCCCTCTTGCAGCCCTCTAGCCTGCATTCTCCAAAAGTAGATGACTTTGAGTTACGAATCCATAGAAGAGAAAGAAAAAGATGGTATTTTTTGTAACACTGTATAGCCACACTATCCTTTAGACTCCAGAGCAAAATGGCCTGAAAATGGATCCTTAAATTACAATAAAATCTTGCAACTAGATTTATTTTGTAAATGGGAAGGAAAATGCTATGAAATACCTTTTGTACAGTCTTTTATGTTATTGTGTCATAAAATGCAAGATAAAATGTAAGATTATGGCCCAACAGGAAGGGAAGGCAAAGAAACTTGTTTCACTTGATTGTAAAGCAAAGGAGGAGGACTTGCTGTTAATTCAAACACTTCGACTGCTCCTCTCCCATCCCCACACGCTCGTGCTGCTGCTGCTTCAGGCTCGTCCCACCCCCGTCCTGCCCCCCCTGGTGTCTGAGGGTAGAGAAACAGGAAATAGGACCCGTCTTCCCCTCTCATACCTGCCAGGGTACTCGATTTGGCCAGGGAGCTACCCAAACTCAGGTGGGGCAAAATCCCTTAAGGCAGGTCCCCACTGGAGGTGTGATTGCTGAAATGGGGCAGCCGATGGGATTGACCTGGGTCCATTCTCCTTTTTCAACTTCAGATTTATTTAATTGCAAGAACAATACGCCAACTTATAGAGATGACCCAAAAAGAATGGAAAACTTTCTTTCATCGATTTCTTGCAACCCACAACCCAACCTGGGCCGGTGTTCAAAATTTATTCACCCCCCTCCTCATTTCAGAAACATGTAGAATGGTGCTGGATAGAGCTGGGGAGGAGGCAGGTGAGCTTCATTCAGAAACCCCTGGCGGCCCGATACAGGATGCTGCCAGCACAGCTGAACCAACAGTGCATCCTAACTGGGATGTGATGCTGGGGATAGGCCCAAACTTGGACATTATCGAGACTGCATTCTTGCAGGATTGTGAAGAGGGGGCCAAAACAAAGAAGCCTTAATAAAGCACAGAAGGAAATACAGAAACGGAATGAGGAGCCTTCAGAATTTCTAGAGAGGATCTTTAAAGCCTATAGGCATATACAGATACAGTCCCTAAGGCCCCAGAGAATTTAAAGATGGTTACTATGACTTTTATTGGTCAGAGCATCCCTGACAGAGGAAAGTGCAAAAGGTGGAAGGGGCTTTAGGAATGCTTATGTCTCAACTTTTGAAATTGCCTCCAAAATTTTTAACAGCAGGGACCAGGATCTTTTCTACATATCCTCTCCAATATTTGTTATTTGTAGACTTTTTGATGATGGCCATGCTGACAAATGCGAGGTGATACCTCATTGTGGTTTTAATTTGCATTTCTCTAATTAGTAATGTTGGGAATCTTTTCATGTGCTTGTTAGCTATCTGCATGTCTTTGGAAAAATGTCTATTCAAGTCTTCTGCCCATTTTTTGATTGGATTGTTTTGTTTTTGTTTTTTAAGATTTTTTTTATTCAAACAGAAGGTCACAAAAATTATAATCATCCTCATCAGTTCACTCAGTCCCATGTAATTTTTTTTTCATCTTGCTCTTTTGTTAGCACTTTTATGAATTCACCAGTTTTCCATTAGAGTTCTGAAAATGCTTATTCATTCAGTTCAGCAGTATAGTCAGTTACCAGAAACCTGTACTTGTCAGAGTCTTTTCCATGAATTCCTTGAAGATGAAACCCTTTTATAGGAACATATTTGCAAAAGCATCAGAGTACACCCAGAACTGTAAATGACAAAAGACTTAAAAATGACCACGGTTAAAGATTTGATGAAAGTTCATAATAATGCAATTGACAAGGAAATTTAGTTATTTCTGAGATATACATTTTAAAGTAATAAGTAGAATTATGACTTATAACATTATACCAGAACATATAAGATTTTTAGAAATTTCGTGTAATGTCTGAAACATTTATATTAACATATTTCCATACAAATAACCCAAAGAAAGTTTAGTATTAGTTCTTTTGTTTGTTTGTTTGTTTGTTTATACTGCAGGTTCTTATTAGTCATCAATTTTATACACATCAGTGTATACATGTCAATCCCAATCACCCAATTCAGCACACCACCATCCCCACCCCACCACGGTTTTCCCCCCTTGGTGTCCATACGTTTGTCCTCTACATCTGTGTCTCAACTTCTGCCCTGCAAACTGATTCATCTATACCATTTTTCTAGGTTCCACATACATGTGTTAATATGCGATATTTGTTTTTCTCTTTCTGACTTACTTCACTCTGTATGAGAGTCTCTAGATCCATCCACGTCTCAACAAATGACTCAATTTCATTCCTTTTTATGGCTGAGTAATATTCCATTGTATATATGTACCACAACTTCTTTATCCATTCGTCTGTTGATGGGCATTTTTTTTTAAACTTATACATTAATTCAAATATTTATTTATTTTTGGCTGTGTTGGGTCTTCGTTTCTGTGGGAGGGCTTTCTCTAGTTGTGGCAAGCGGGGGCCACTCTTCATCGCGGTGCACGGGCCTCTCACTATCGCGGCCTCTCTTGTTGCGGAGCACAGGCTCCAGACGCGCAGGCTCAGTAGTTGTGGCTCACGGGTCTAGTTGATCCGCGTCGATGGGCATTTTTGATTGGATTGTTTTTTGATATTGAGCTGTATGAGCTACTTGTATATTTTGGAAATTAACCCCTTGTCAGTTGCATCATTTGCAAATATTTACTCCCATTCCGTAGGTTGTCTTTTCACTTTGATGGTTTCCTTTGCTGTGCAGAAGCTTTAATCTAGTCCTATTTGTTTGGTTTTGCCTTTATTTCTTTTGCCTCAGACTGATCCAAGAAAATATTGCTATGATTTATGTCAAAGAGTGTTCCGCCTGTGTTCTCTTCTAGGAGTTTTATGCTTTCAGGTCTTACATTTAGGCCTTTAAACCGTTTTGAGTTTATTTTTGTATGTTGTGTGAGGGAGTGTTCTAATTTCATTGTTTTACATGTAGCTGTCCAGTTTTCCCAGCACCACTGCTTGAAGAGTGTCTTTTCTCCATTGTATATTCTTACTTCCTTTGTCTTAGATTGATTGACCATAGGTGTGTGGTATTTCTGGGCTCTCTTTTCTGTTCCATCGATCTGTATGCCTGTTTTTGTACCAACACCATGCCATTTTGATTACTGTAGCTTTGTAGTATAGTCTGAAGTCTGCTTCCAGCTTTATTCTTTGTTTCTGAGGATTGCTTTGGAAATTTGGGGTCTTTCGTGGTTCCATACGAATTTTTGGATTATTTGTTCTAGTTCTGTGAAAAATGTCCTGGGTATTTTGATAGGGATTACATTAAATCTGTATATTGCTTTGTGTAGTGTGGCCATTTTAATATTCTTCCAACCCAAGAGCACAGGATATCTTTCCATTTCTTTGAATCATCTTCAATTTCCTTTATCAGTGTTTTATAGTTTTCAGAGTATGGGTCTTTCACCTCCTTGGTTAAGTTTATTCCTGGGTTTTTTTAAAGCAATTTTTAAATGGCATTGTTTCATTTTCTCTTATTTTATTATTAGTGTATAGAAATGCAATAGATTTCTGTATATTAACTGTGTATCCTGAAACCTTGCTGAATTCATTTATTCTAATAGTTTTTGGGTTGGAAACTTTAAGGTTCTCTATATAAAGTATTATTGCATCTGCAAATAGTGACAGTTTTACCTCTTCCTTCCTGTTTGGGTGTGTTTTATTTTTTTCTCATCTGATTGCTGTGGCTAGGACTTCCCGTACTACATTAAATAGAAGTCATGAGAGTGGGCATCCTTGTCTTGTTCCTGAATTTAGTGGGAAGGCTTTTAGCTTTTCACCATTGAGTATTATGTTGATGTGGGTTTGTTGTAAACGGCCTTTATTACGTTGATCCCTCTATACCAACTTTGAGAGTTTTTATCATGAATGGATATTGAATTTTGTCAAATGCTTTCTCTGCATCTATTGAGATGATCATATGATTTTTATCCTATTGTTTATGTGGTGTGTCACATAGTTTTGTTTGTTTTTCTTGTGTGTGTGTGATTTTTTTTTTTGTTTTTAACATCTTTATTGGAGTATAATTGCTTTACAATGGTGTGTTAGTTTCTGCTTTATAACAAAGTAAATCAGTTATACATATACATATATCCCTATATCTCTTCCCTCTTGCATCTCCCTCCCTCCCACCATGAATTCCTTGAAGATGAAACCTATCCCACCCCTATCCCACCCCTCTAGGTGGTCACAAAGCACCGAACTGATCTCCCTATGCTATGCGGCTGCTTCCCACTAGCTATCTATTTTACATTTGGTAGTGTATATATGTCCATGCCACTCTCTTACTTTGTCCCATCTTACCCTTCCCCCTCTCCATATCCTCAAGTCCATTCTCTAGTAGGTCTGTGTCTTTATTCCCATCTTGCCCCTAGGTTCTTCATGACCATTTTTTTTTTTCAGATTCCATATATATGTGTTACTGTACGGTATTTGTTTTTGTCTTTCTTACTTACTTCACTCTGTATGACAGACTCTAGGTCCATCCACCTCACTACAAATAATTCAATTTCGTTTCTTTTTATGTCTGAATAATATTCCATTGTATATATGTGCCACATCTTCTTTATCCATTCATCTGTTGATGGACACTTAGGTTGCTTCCATGTCCTGGCTACTGTAAATAGAGCTGCCATGAACATTGTGGTACATGACTCTTTTTGAATTATGGTTTTCTCAGGGTATATGCCCAGTAGTGGGATTGCTGGGTTTTATGGTAGTTCTATTTTTAGTTTTTTAAGGAACCTGCATACTGTTCTCCATAGTGGCTGTAACAATTTACATTCCCACTAACAGTGCAAGAGGGTTCCCTTTTCTCTACACCCTCTCCAGCATTTATTGTCTGTAGATTTTTTGATGATGGTTATTCTGACTGGTGTGAGATGATATCTCATTGTAGTTTTGATTTGCATTTCTCTGATGATTAGTGATGTTGAGCATCCTTTCACGCGTTTGTTGCCAATCTGTATATCTTCTTTGGAGAAATGTCTGTTTAGGTCTTCTGCCCATTTTTGGATTGGGTTGTTTGTTTGTTTCTTTTTTTAAACATCTTTATTGAAGTATAATTGCCTTACAATGGTGTGTTAGCTTCTGCTTTATAACAAAGTGAATCAGTTATACATATACAATATGTTCCCATTTCTCTTCCCTCTTGCATCTCCCTCCCTCTCACCCTCCCCATCCCACCCCTCTAGGTGGTCACAAAGCACCGAGCTGATCTCCCTGTGCTATGTGGCTGCTTCCCACTAGCTATCTATTTTACATTTGGTAGTGTATATATGTCCATAACACTCTCTTATCCTGTCACATCTCACCCCACCCCCTCCCCATATCCTCAAGTCCATTCTCTAGTAGGTCTGTGTCTTTATTCCCGTCTTGCCACTAGGTTCTTCATGGCCTTTTTTTTTTTTTTTCCTTAGATTCCGTATATATGTGTTAGCATACTGTATTTGTTTTTCTCTTTCTGACTTACTTCACTCTGTATGACAGACTCTAACTCCATCCACCTCATTACAAATACCTCCATTTCATTTCTTTTTATGGCTGAGTAATATTCCATTGTATATATGTGCCACATCTTCTTTATCCATTCATCTGTCGATGGACATTTAGGTTGCTTCCATGTCCTGGCTATTGTAAATAGAGCTGCAATGAACATTTTGGTACATGACTCTTTTTGACCTATGGTTTTCTCTGGGTATATGCCCAGTAGTGGGATTGCTGGGTCATATGGTAGTTCTATTTGTAGTTTTTTAAGGAACCTCCATACTGTTCTCCATAGTGGCTGTATCAATTTACATTCCCACCAACAGTGCAAGAGTGTTCCCTTTCCTCCACACCCTCTCCAGCATTTATTGTTTCTAGATTTTTTGATGATGGCCATTCTGACCGGTGTGAGATGATATCTCATTGTAGTTTTGATTTGCATTTCTCTAATGATTAATGATGTTGAGCATTCTTTCATGTGTCTGTAGGCCATCTGTATATCTTCTTTGGAGAAATGTCTATTTAGGTCTTCTGCCCATTTTTGGATTGGGTTGTTCGTTTTTTTGTTATTGAGCTGCATGAGCTGCTTGTAAATCTTGGAGATTAATCCTTTGTCAGTTGCTTCATTTGCAAATATTTTCTCCCATTCTGAGGGTTGTCTTTTCGTCTTGTTTACGGCTTCCTTTGCTGTGCAAAAGATTTTAAGTTTCATTAGGTCCCATTTGTTTATTTTTGTTTTTATTTCCATTTCTCTAGGAGGTGGGTCAAAAAGGATCTTGCTGTGATTTATGTTATGGAGTGTTCTGCCTATGTTTTCCTCTAAGAGTTTAATACTGTCTGGCCTTACATTTAGGTCTTTAATCCATTTTAAGTTTATTTTTGTGTATGGTGTTAGGGAGTGTTCTAATTTCATTCTTTTACATGCAACTGTCCAGTTTTCCCAGCACCACTTATTGAAGAGGCTATATTTTCTCCACTGTATATTCTTGCCTCCTTTATCAAAGATAAGGTGGCCATATGTGTGTGGGTTTATCTCTGGGCTTTCTATCCTGTTCCATTGATCTATATTTCTGTTTTTGTGCCAGTACCATACTGTCTTGATTACTGTAGCTTTGTAGTATAGTCTGAAGTCAGGGAACCTGATTCCTCCAGCTCCGTTTTTCTTTCTCAAGATTGCTTTGGCTATTCGGAGTCTTTTGTGTTTCCATACAAATTGTGGAATTTTTTGTTCTAGTTCTGTGAAAAATGCCAGTGGTAGTTTGATAGTGATTGCATTGAATCTGTAGATTGCTTTGGGTAGTACAGTCATCTTCAAGATGTTGATTCTTCCAATCCAAGAACATGGTATATCTTTCCATCTATTTGTATCATCTTTAGTTTCTTTCATCAGTGTCTTATAGTTTTCTGCATACAGGGCTTTTGTCTCCTTAGATAAGTTTATTCCTAGATATTTTATTCTTTTTGTTGCAATCGTAAATGGGAGTGTTTTCTTAATTTCACTTTCAGGTTTTTCATCGTTAGTGTATAGGAATGCAAGAGATTTCTGTGCATTAATTTTGTATCCTGCTACTTTACCAAATTCATTGATTAGCTCTAGTAGTTTTCTGGTAGCATCTTTAGGATTCTCTATGTATAGTATCATGTCATCTGCAAATAGTGACAGCTTTACTTCTTCTTTTCCAATTTGGATTCCTTTTATTTCTTCTTCTCTGATTGCTGTGGCTAAAACTTCCAAAACTGTGCTGAATTATAGTGGTGAGAGTGGGCAACCTTGTCTTGTTCCTGATCTTAGTGGAAATGTTTTCAGGTTTTCACCATTGAGGATGATGTTGGCTGTGGGTTTGTCATGTATGGCCTTTATTATGTTGAGGTAAGTTCGCTCTATGCCTACTTTCTGGAGGGGTTTTTCATAAATGGGTGTTGAATTTTGTCGAAAGCTTTCTCTGCATCTATTGAGATGATCATATGGTTTTTCTCCTTCAGTTTGTTAATATGGTGTATCAGATTGATTGATTTGCATATATTGAAGAATCCTTGCATTCCTGTGATAAACCCCACTTGATCATGGTGTATAATCCTGGGTGTATAATCCTTTTAGTGTGCTGTTGGATTCTGTTTGCCAGTATTTTGTTGAGGAATTTTGCATCTATGTTCATCAGTGATACTGGCCTGTAGTTTTCTTTCTTTGTGACATCTTTGTCTGGCTTTGGTATCAGGGTGATGGTGGCCTCGTAGAATGAGTTTGGGAGTGTTCCTCCCTCTGATATATTTTGGAAGAGTTTGAGAAGGATAGGTGTTAGCTTTTCTCTAAATGTTTTATAGAATTCGCCTGTGAAGCCATCTGGTCCTGGGCTTTTGTTTGTTGGAAGATTTTTAATCACAGTTTCAATTTCAGTGCTTGTGATTGGTCTGTTCATATTTTCTATTTCTTCCTGGTTCAGTCTCGGCAGGTTGTGCATTTCTAAGAATTTGTCCATTTCTTCCAGGTTGTCCATTTTATTGGCATTTAGTTGCTTGTAGTAATCTCTCATGATCCTTTGTATTTCTGCAGTGTCAGTTGTTCTCCTTTTTCATTTCTAATTCTATTGATTTGAGTCTTCTCCCTTTTTTTCTTGATGAGTCTGGCTAATGGTTTATCAATTTTGTTTATCTTCTCAAAGAACCAGCTTTTAGTTTTATTGATCTTTGCTATCGTTTCCTTCATTTCTTTTTCATTTATTTCTGATCTGATCTTTATGATTTCTTTCCGTCTGCTAACTTTGGGGGTTTTTTGTTCTTCTTTCTCTAATTGCTTTAGGTGTAAGGTTAGGTTGTTTATTTGAGATGTTTCTTGTTTCTTGAGGTAGGATTGTATTGCTATAAACTTCCCTCTAAGAACTGCTTTTGCTGCATCCCATAGGTTTTGGGTCATCGTGTTTTCATTGTCATTTGTTTCTAGGTAATTTTTGATTTCCTCTTTGATTTCTTCAGTGATCTCTTGGTTATTAAGTAGTGTATTGTTTAGCCTCCATGTGTTTGTATTTTTTACCGATTTTTTCCTGTAATTGATATCTAGTCTCATATTGTTGTGGTCAGAACAGATACTTGATACGATTTAAATTTTCTTAAATTTACCAAGGCTTGATTTGTGAACCAAGATATGATCTATCCTGCAGAATGTTCCATGAGCACTTGAGAAGAAAGTGTATTCTGTTGTTTTTGGCTGGAATGTCCTATAAATGTCAATTAAGTCCATCTTGTTTAATGTATCATTTAAAGCTTGTGTTTCCTTATTTATTTTCATTTTGGATGATCTGTCCATTGGTGAAAGTGAGGTGTTAAAGTCCCTTACTATGATTGTGTTACTGACGATTTCCCCTTTTATGGCTGTTAGTATTTGCCTTATGTATTGAGGTGCTCCTATGTTGGGTGGATAAATATTTACAATTGTTATATCTTCTTGTATTGATCCCTTGATCATTATGTAGTGTCCTTCTTTGCCTCTTGTAATAGTTTTTGTTTTAAAGTCTATTTTGTGTGATATGAGAATTGCTACTTCAGCTTTCTTTTGATTTCCATTTGCATGGAATATCTTTTTCCATCCCCTCACTTTCAGTCTGTATGTGTCTCTAGGTCTGAAGTGGGTCTCTTGTAGACAGCATACATACAGGTCTTGTTTTTGTATCCGTTCAGCCAGTCTATCTCTTTTGGCTGGAGAATTTAATCCATTTACATTTAAGGTAATTATTGATATGTATGTCCCTATTACCATTTTCTTAATTGTTTTGGGTTTGTTACTGTAGGTCTTTTCCTTCTCTTGTGTTTCCTGCCTAGAGAAGTTCGTTTAGTATTTGCTGTAAAGCTGGTTTGGTGTTGCTGAATTTTCTCAGCTTTTGCTTGTCTGTAAAGGTTTTAATTTCTCCGTCAAAACTGAATGAGATCCTTGCTGGATAGAGTAATCTTGGTTGTAGGTTTTTCCCTTTCATCACTTTAAATATGTCCTGTGACTCCCTTCTGGCTTGCAGAGTTTCTGCTGAAAGATCAGCTGTTAACCTTATGGGGATTCCCTTGTATGGTATTTGTTGTTTTTCCCTTGCTGCTTTTAATATTTTTTCTTTGTATTTAATTTTTGATAGTTTGATTAATATGTGTCTTGATGTGTTTCTCCTTGGATTTATCCTGTATGGCACTCTCTGTGCTTCCTGGACTTGATTAACTACTTCCTTTCCCATATTAGGGAAGTTTTCAACTATAATCTCATCAAATATTTTCTCAGTCCCTTTCTTTTTCTCTTCTTCTTCTGGGACCCCTATAATTTGAATGTTGGTGCGTTTAATGTTGTCCCAGAGGTCTCTGAGACTGTCCTCAATTCTTTTCATTCTTTTTTCTTTATTCTGGTCTGCAGCAGTTACTTCCACTATTTTATCTTCCAGGTCACTTATCCGTTTTTCTGCCTCAGTTATTCTGCTATTGATACCTTGTAGAGAATTTTTAATTTCATTTATTGTGTTGTTCATCACTGTTTGTTTGCTCTTTAGTTCTTCTAGGTCCTTGTTAAACGTTTCTTGTATTTTCTCCATTCTATTTCCAAGATTTTGGATCATATTTACTATCATTACTCTGAATTCTTTTTCAGGTAGACTGCTTATTTCCTCTTCATTTGTTACGTCTGGTGGGTTTTTACCTTGCTCCTTCATCTGCTGTGTGTTTCTCTGTCTTCTCATTTTGCTTAACTTACTGTGTTTGGGGTCTCCTTTTCACCAGCTGCAGGTTCGTACTTCCCGTTGTTTTTGGTGTCTGCCCCCAGTGGGTAAGCTTGGTTCAGTGGGTTGTGTAGGCTTCCTGGTGGAGGGGACTAGTTCCTGTGTTCTGGTGGATGAGGCTGGATCTTGTCTTTCTGGTGGGCAGGTCCACGTCTGGTGGTGTGTTTGGGGTGTCTGTGGCCTTATTATGATTTAGGCAGCCTCTCTGCTAATGGGTGGGGTTGTGTTCCTGTCTTGCTAGTTGTTTGGCATAGGGTGTCCAGCACTGGAGCTTGCTGGTCATTGAGTGGAGCTGGGTCTTGGCGTTGAGGTGGAGATCTCTGGGAGATTTTCACCATTTGATATTACATGGAGCTGGGAGGTCTCTTGTGGACCAGTGATGTGAACTTGGCTCTCCCACCTCAGAGGCACAGCCCTGACGCCTGGCTGGAGCACCAAGAGCCTGTCATCCATACGGCTCGGAATAAAAGGGAGGAAAAAAAAAGAAATAAAGAAAGAAGAAGATAAAATAAAGGTTATTAAAATAAAAAATAATTATTAAAAAATTTTTCTAACTAATAAAAAAAGAAAAAGAAAGAAGAGAGCAACCAAACGAAAAAACAAACCCACCAATGATAACAAGCGCTAAAAAGTATACTAAAACAAAAAACAAAAAACACCCGGACAGACAGAACCCTAGGACAAATGGTAAAAGCAAAGCTATACAGACAAAATCACACACAGAAGCATACACATACACACTCACAAAAAAAGAAGAAGGGAAAAAAATATATATATCGTTGCTCCCAAAGTTCATCTCCTCAATTTGGGATGATTCATTGTCTATTCAGTTATTCCACAGCTGCAGGGTACATCAAGTTGACTGTGGAGATTTAATCCACTGCTCCTGAGGCTGCTGGGAGAGATTTCCCTTTCTCTTCTTTGTTAGCTCAGCTTCTGGGGTTCAGCTTTGGATCTGGCCCCACCTCTGTGTGTAGGTCACCTGAGGGCGTCTGTTCTTCGCTCAGACAGGATGGGGTTAAAGTAGCAGCTGATTTGGGGTCTCTGGCTCACTCAGGCTGGGGGTAGGGAGGGGTACGGATGTGGGGCGAGCCTGTGGCGGCAGAGGCTGGCATGTCATTGCACTAGCCTGAGGCACGCCGTGCATTCTCCTGGGGATGTTGTTCCTGGATCACGGGACCCTGGCAGTGGTGGGCTGCACAGGCTCCCGGGAGGGGAGGTGTGGAGAGTGACCTGTGCTCGCACACAGGCTTCTTGGTGGCTGCAGCAGCAGCCTTAGCGTCTCATGCCCGTCTCTGGGGTCCTTGCTGATAGCTGCGGCTCACGTCTGTCTCTGGAGTTCCTTTAAGTGGCGCTCTTAATCCCCTCTCCTCGCGCACCAGGAAACAAAGAGGCAAGAAAAAGTCTCTTGCCTCTTCAGCAGCTCCAGACTTTTTCCCAGACTCCCTCCCGGCTAGCTGTGGCGCACTAGCCCCCTTCAGGCTGTTTTCCCCGCAGCTAACCCCAGTCCTCTCCCTGCAATCCAACCGAAGCCCGAGCCTCAGCTCCCAGCCCCTGCCCGCCCCGGCGGGTGAGCAGACAAGCCTCTTGGGCTGGTGAGTGCTGGTCGGCACTGCTCTTCTGTGCGGGAATCTCTCCGCTTTGCCCTCCGCACCCCTGTTGCTGTGCTCTCCTCCATGGCTTCGAAGCTTCCCCCCTCCGCCACCCGCAGTCTCCGCCCACGAAGGGGCTTCCTAGTGTGTGGAAACCTTTCCTCCTCCACAGCTCCCTCCCACTGGTGCAGGTCCTGTCCCTGTTCTTTTGTCTCTGTTATTTCTTTTTTCTTTTGCCCTACCCAGGTACATGGGGAGTTTCTTACCTTTTCGGAGGTCTGAGATCCTCTGCCAGCATTCAGTAGGTGTTCTGTAGGAGTTGTTCCACATGTAGATGTATTTCTCATTTATTTGTGGGGAGGAAGGTGATCACCACGTCTTACTCTTTCGCCATCTTGAAGCTCCCCTGTGTGTGTGAGTGTTGATTGATCCTCGTGACCCTGAACTAAATCCAACTCAATGATGGTATGTGAATCTTTTTATGTATTGTTGGAGTCAGTATGTTAATATTAATATTTTGAGAACTTTTGCATCTATATTCATCAAGGATATTGGCCTGTAATATTTTTTGTAGTGTCTTTGGTTTTGGTATCAGGATAATGGTGACCTTATATAATGAATTTGGGAATATTCTCTCCTCCTCAATTTTTTTTGAAATAGTTTGAGAAGGATAGGTATAAGTTCGCCATATGTTTGGTAGAATTCCCCAGTGAAGCAGTCCAGTCTTGGACTTTTGTTTGCAGAGAGCTTTGTTGTTGTTGTTGTCATTGTTTTGGGTTTTTTTTGGTTTTGTTTTTATTACAGATTCTATTCCACTTCCAGTGATTGGTCTGTTCATATTGTTTGTTTCTTCTTGACTCAGTCTTGGCAGGCTGTGTGTTTCTAGAAATTTGTCCATTTCTTCTAGGTTGTCCATTTTGTTGGCATATAACTGTTCATAATATTTACTTATGATTGTTTTTGAATTGCTGTGGTATTCGTTATTTCTCCTCATTAATTTCTTATTTTATTTGGGTCTTCTCTCTTCTTGGTGAGCCTGGCTAAAGGTTTATCAATTTTGTTTATCTTTCAAAAAACACTTTAGCCCTTGAAACTAGTTCTTGGTTTCATCTTTTCTTGGTTTTCATCTTATCTCTATTTTATTTCCTCTGTGATCTTTCCTTCTGCTGACTTTGGGCTTTGTTCCCTTTCTAGTTCTTTTAGGTTTAGATTGTTTGAGAATTTTCTTGTTTCTTGAGAAAGAACTGTACCACTATGAACTCCCTCTTAGAACTGCTTTTGCTGCATCCCATAGATTTTCGGAAAGTTGTGTTTTCATTTTCATTTGTCTCGAGGTATGTTCTGATTTCCTCTTTGATTTCATTGTTGACCCATTGGTTTTTTTAGCAGTATGTTGTTTAGTCTGTACATGTTTGTTCTTTCCTTGCCTTTCTTTCTGTAGTTGATTTCTAGTTTCATGCCATTGTGGTCGGAAAAGATGCTTGATATAATTACTATCCTCTTAAATTTATTGAGGCTTCTTTTGTGACCTAGTATGTGATCTATCCTAGAGAATGTTTCATGCACTCTTGAAAAGAATGTGTATTCTTTTTTTGCTTATAGTTTTCTGTAGATATCAATTAAGTCCAATTGGTCTGTTGTGTCACTTAGGATCTCTGTTGCCTTATTGCTTTTTGTCTGGATGGTCTGTCCATTAATGTCAGTGGGGTGTTAAAGTCGCCTATTACTGTATTCATTTCTTCCTTTAGCCTGTTAGTATTTGCTTTACATATTTAGGTGCTCCTGTATTGGGTGCATATATGTTAATGAGTGTAATAGCCTCTTCTTGTATTGATCCCTTTATCATTATATAATGCCCTTCTTTGTCTTTTCTATAGCCTTTGTTTTAAAGTCTATTTGGTCTGATACGAGTATTGCTATCCCAGCTTTCTTGTTGTTTCCATTTGTGTGAAATACCTTTTTCCATCCCCTCACTTTTAGTCTGTGTCTGTGTTCCACCCTGAATCAAATCTCTTATAGGCAGCATATTGAAGGGTCTTTTTTAATCCAGTCAGCCACCCTGTGACTTTTGACTGAGCATTTAGTCCATTGACACTTAAATTATAGGTATGTACTTACTGCCATTTTACTCCTTATTTTCCAGTTGTTTTTGTTCATTTCTTTTTGGTTTTTCCTATTGTGGTTTGATTTTTTTCTGTAATTTGCTTGAGTTCCTTTCTTTTTGGTTTTTCTGTATCTATTGTAGGTTTTTGATTTTGTGGTTACCATGGGGTTCATATATTTTGATCCATAATTATATCTACTTGCTTTAAACTGTTAGTCACTTAAGTTCAAACACATTCTAAAAGGTCTACATTTTCTATTCCCTTCCCCAACATTGTTTTTGATGCCATATCTTACATCTTCATGCCTATCCCTTTACTGTTTATTGCAGTTATAGTTGCTTTTACAGTTTTTTGTTTGTTTTTTAATCAATGTACTAACTTATTTAAGTGATCTTCAATCCTTACTATATACTGGCCTTTCTTATTGGGATTTTCCCTTTCCTATAGATTTTTCCATTTTCCATTCAACATTTCTTTTAGGGTATGTTTAGTATTGCCGAATTCTTTTTAGTTTTTGCTTATCTGAGAAATACTTTATCTCCCACTCTATTCTAAATGATGATCTTCCAGATAGAACATCCTAGGTTGCAGGTTTTTCCCTTTCAGGACTCTGGTCCGCAAATTTCTTCAGAGAAATCAGCTGTTAGACTTATGGGGGTTCCCTTGTAATTAACTTTGTTTTTCTCTTGCTGTCTTTAGAATCCTCTCTTTATCTTTAACTTCTGTCATTTTAATTATGATGTCTTGGTGTGGGCCTGTTTGGGTTCATCTTGTTTGAGACCTTCTGTGCTTCCAGTACCAGATATCTGTTTCCTTCTTGAGGTTTGGGAAATTTTCAGCTGTGATTTCTTCAGATACATTTTCTATCTCCTTCTCTCTCTCTCCACCTTCTGGAACTCCTGTTATGCATATGTTGGCACATTTTATATTATCTCATAGATCTCATATGTTACTTTCATGTTTTTTTTCATTTGTTTGTCTACTGTTATTATTGGGTGATTTTCCTTTATTCTGTCTTCCAGCTTACTTGTTCATTCTTCTGTGTCACTGAGTCAGCTATTCATTGCTTCTAGAGTGCTTTTATCTCAAAAATTGAATAATCTATTTTTGATTAGGTGTTTATAGTTTCTAGTTCCTTGTTAAAATGACCAGTGTTTATATCAATACTCTTAATTCAGTTAGCATTTTTATTACTAATTTTTAAACTCAGTGTCTGGTAGACTGATTACCTCTGTTTCATTGTTTGTCACGGGTTTTCTCTTGCTTTTTCAACTGGGAGTACTTCCTCTGCCTTTTCATTTTACTTTTTCTATGAATTTAGATGAAACAGTTCTCTATTGCCGTCTTGAAGGGGTGTTTTTATGTGGGAATATCCCTGTATAGATGGTATGTGTCTAATGTCTTTGGTGTGAGGGCTGTATTTAATGTGGACAGCAGCCACATCTTTCTTCAGGGTCTGCTGGCCACTATCACTTTGATAGAGAGTATGGCTAGTATTGGAGGAGCTAAATCCTGTGCAGGGTGTGAGGTGGGATTTCTTCTCTGCTCAGTATCTGCCACAGCCCTGCCAGGGCTTGGGGTCAGCTCCCAAGTCGCTGGAGCAGAAGCCCTCAGGGTCAGACTCAAGCAGGCTCTGTTCCTTTTAAGTGTTTTTCCTTCTCCCCACACTGGGGTTTTTGGCCCAAAGGAGGGGAGCAATGAATTAAGTGACTTGCGTGCTTACAGAGGTCTGATGTGCTGCCTGTGTAGGCATCTTAGGCTCTGCTCAGTCACAGCCCAAGGTTGTGTCTTTTCCTGTTGTGGTTGTCCCAGGTCTAGTGCAAGGTTGTGGCATGGAGTGAGCAGGGCCAGAGCGTTTACTAGGCTGGGACTGAGGCTTGGGGCATGTGGTTGCAAGAATTAAAGTGGCTGCACTGCTGTGGAGGTCAGCGCTGCTTTCCTGGCGCTGTTTGAGTAAGTGCCAACAATGGCCAACAATGGCCCCACCTGGACTACAGCCCAGCCCACCTCTGTGTCACTAGATTAAGTCTTTTCCCAGGACCTGGCTGCCCTAGATCCTGTGCCAAGCCATATATGGAGTGGGTAGGGCCAGGGGGTTTGCCCAGCTTGGACTGGGGAATGAAGTGAAGGAGCAGCCACTAGGGCGGGCCTCTCTCCGCCCTATCTGTTGGCAAGCCAGCATCCATGCACTCCTAGCAAGTGGAGTCTAGGCTTCTCCAACCTTTATCTCTGTCCCAGTGGTTCTCTCAGCAGCCAAGGATGCTTGTCTCCTCCATGTAGGACCCCAGGACTGGGACACCCAGTCTGTGGCTCAGCCCACTCACTCCCCAGAGCAAGAGTCTACCTGCACAGTCTTTCTTTTCCTCTTAGACCCCTTTTGGAAGCACAAGTCCCAACCCAGTGCTTTTTTTCCTGTCCTACCTGGTTACTTGGGAATCTTTCTTTAAGCCTTGTTTGTATAGTTCTTCTTCCAGTTTCCAGGTAGTTTTCCATGAAAATTTTTCCACATGTAGATGTATTTTTGATGTGTTCATGGGGGAGGGTGAGCTCTACATCCTCTTACTCCATCTTGATCCCTGCCCCTTCGGTCTATATTTAACTTTGGAAGAAACTGTCCTTCAGAAAAGAAACTGTTTTCCAAAGGGACTGTACCATTTTACATTCCATCAATGTATGAAGAGTTTAGTTTCTCATCCTCACCAACACTTAGTATTGTTTTTTAAAAAAAATTATTACTATAGTCATTCTAGTATGGAGTAGTTGCTTATTATGGTTTTAATTTTATCAATAGTCTTAAGAAATTGTTTATTAGCTATTCGTATATCTTGGCAAAATGTCTATAAAGCTTTCTGACCATTTTTAATTAGATCATTTGTCTTGAATTATAAGAATTCTCTGTGTATTCTAAATACAAGTCTTTTATCAGCTACATGATTTGTAAACTTTTTCTGTCAATCTTTGATTCATCTTTTCTCTTGAAAGTAATTTTTAAATTTTTTATTTCAGTTTAGTTGATTTACAATTTTGTGTTAGTTTCAGGTGTACAGCAAAGCAATTCAGTTATACATATATTCATTCTTTTTCAGATTCTTTTCCCATATAGGGTATTACATAATACTGAGTAGAGTTCCCTGTGCTATACAGTAGGTCCTGTTGGTTATCTATTTTATATATAGTAATGTGTATGTGTTAATCCCAACCTCCTAATTTATCCCTCCTCCTCCCACCCCCCCGCCAATTTCCCCTTTGGTAACCATAAGTTTGTTTTCGAAATCTGTGAATCTGCATCTGTTTTGTAAATAAGTTCATTTGTATCATATTTTTAAATTAGATTACACATATGAGTGATATCATATGACATTTGTCTTTGTCTGACTTACTTCACTTAGTATGATAATCTCTAGGTCCATCCATGTTGCTGCAGATGGTATTATTTTGCTTTTTTTATGCCTGAGTAATATTCCATTGTACATATGTACCACATCTTCTTTATCCATTCATCTGTCGATGGACATTTGGGTTGCTTCCATGTCTTGGCTATTGTAAACGTGCTGTAATGAACATTGGGGTGCATGTGTCTTTTCGAATTATGGTTTTCTCCAGATATATGCCCAGGAGTGGGATTGCTGGATCATATGGTAGTTCTACTTTTAGTTTTTTAAGGAACCTCCGTACTGTTCTCCATAGTGGTTGTATCAATTTACATTCCCACCAAAAGTGTAGGAGGGTTCCCTTTTCTCCACACCCTCTCCAGCATTTATTGTTTGTTGACTTTTTGATGGCCATTCTGACTGATGTGAGGTGATACCTCATTGTAGTTTAGATTTGCTTTTCTCATAATTAGTGATGTTGAGCACCTTTTCGTGTGCATTTTGGCCATCTGTATGTCTTCTTTGGGGAAATGTCTATTTGGATCTTCTGCCCATTTTCAAATGGGTTGTTTGGGGTTTTTTTGCTTTTTTTGCTTTTTGGTATAGAGCTGCATGAGCTGTTTGTATATTTTGGAAATTAAGACCTTGTCGGTCACTTCATTTGCAAATATTTTCTCCCATTCTGTGGGTTGTCTTTTCGTTTCCTTTGCTGTGCAAAAGCTTTTAAGTTTAATTAGGTCCCATTTGTTTATTTTTGTTTTTATTTTCATTACTCTAGGAGGTGGATCAAAAAAGATATTGCTGTGATTTATATCAAAGAGTGTTATGCCTATGTTTTCTTCTAAGAGTTTTATAGCATCCAGCCTTACATTTAGGCCTTTAATCCATTTTGAGTATATTTTTGTGTATGGTGTTAGAGAATGTTCTAATTTCATTCTCTTACACGTAGCCGTCCAGTTTTCGCATCACCACTTATTGAGGAGGCTTCTCTTCTCCATTGTATATTCTTGCCTCCTTTGTCATAGATTAATTGACCATAGGAGCGTGGGTTCATTTCTGGGCATTCTGTCCTGTTCCATTGATCTATATTTCTGTTTTTGCGCCAGTACCATACTGTTTTGATTACTGTAGTTTTGATTATTGAAGTCAGTAAGCCTGATTCCTCCAGCTCCGTTTCTCTTTCTCAGGACTGCTTTGGCTATTCGGGGTCTTTTGTGTCTCCATACAAATTTTAAAAGTTTTTGTTCTAGTTCTGTGAAAAATGCCATTGGTACTTTGATAGGGATTGCATTGAATCTGTAGATTGTCTTAGGTAGTATGGTCATTTTGATAATGTTGATTCTTCCAGTCCAAGAAAATGGTATATCTTTCCATCTGTTTGTGTCATCTTTGATTTCTTTCATCAGCATCTTATAGTTTTCAGAGTACAGGTCTTTTGCCTCCTTAGGTAGGTTTACTCCTAGGTATTTTATTCTTTTTGATGTGATGGTAAATAGGATTGTTTCCTTAATTTCTCTTCCTGATCTTTCATTGTTAGTGTGTAAGAATGCTAGGGATTTCTGTGTATTAATTTTGTATCCTCCAACTTTACCAAATTCATTGAGCTCTAGTAGTTTTCTGGTAGCATCTTTAGGATTTTCTATGTATATTATCATGTCATCTACGAACAGTGACAGTTTTACTTCTTTTTTTCCAATTTGGATTCCTTTTATTTCTTTTTCATGTCTGATTGCCATGGCTAGGACTTCCAAAACTATGTTGAATAAAAGCGGCGAGAGTGGACATGCTTGTCTTGTTCCTGATCTTAGAGGGACTGCTTTCAGCTTTTCACTGTTGAGAATGGTGTTAGCTGTGGGTTTGTCATATGTGGCCTTTATTATGTTGAGGTAAGTTCCCTCTATGCCCACTTTCTGGAGAGTTTTTATGATAAATGGGTGCTGAATTTTGTCAAATGCTTTTTCTGCGTCTATTGAGATGATCATATGGTTTTTATTCTTCAGTTTATTAATGTGGAATATCACACCGATTGATTTGTGTATATTGAAAAATCCTTGCATCCCTGGGATAAATCCCATTTGATCATGCTGTATGATCCTTTTAATGTATTGTTGGATTTGGTTTGCTATTGTTTTGTTGAGGATTTTTGTGTCTATGTTCATCAGCGATATTGGCCTGTAATTTTCTTTTTTTGTGGTGTCTTTGTCCGGTTTTGGTAGCCAGGTGATGGTGGCCTCATAGAATGAGCTTGGGAGTATTCCTTCCTCTGCAGTTTTTGGAGGAGTTTCAGAAGGATAGGTGTAACCCTTCTCTAAATGTTTGATAGAATTCACCTGTGAAGCCATCTGGTCCTGGACTTTTGTTTGTTGGAAGTTTTTAAATCACTGTTTCAATTTCAGTACTTGTGATTGGTCTGTTCATATTTTCTATTTCTTCCTGGTTCAGTCTTGGACGTTTGTACCTTTCTGAGAATTGGTCCATTTCTTCTAGGTTGTCCATTTTATTGGCCCATAGCTGTTTGCAGTAGTCTCTTATGATCCTTTTTATTTCTGTGGTGTAAGTTGTAACTTCTCCTTTTTCATTTCTAATCTTATTGATTTGAGCCCTCTACCTTTTTTTCTTGATGAGTCTGGCTAAAGGTTTATGAACTTTATCTTTTCAAAGACCCAGCTTTTAGTTTCATTGATCTTTTCTGTTGTTTTCTTCGTTTCTATTTCATTTATTTCTGCTCTGATCTTTATGATTTATTTCCTTCTAATTTTGGGTTTGGTTTGTTCTTCTTTCTGTAGTTGATTTAGGTGTAAAGTTAGGTTATTTGAGATTTTTCTTGTTTCCTGAGGTAAGATTGTATTGCTACAAACTTCCCTCTTAGAACTCTTATGCTGCGTCCCATGGGTTTTGGATTGTCATGTTTTTGTTGTCATTTGTCTCTAGGTATTTTTTTTTATTTCTTTTTGATTTCTTCAGTGATCCATTGGTTGTTTAGCAACATATTGTTTAGACTCCACGTGTTTGTGTGTTTTACATTTTTTTTCTTGTGGTTGATTTCTAATCTCATAGCGCTGTGGTCAGAACGGTGCTTGATATGACTTCAGTTTTCTTAAATTTACTGAGGCTTGATTTCTGGCCCAAGATGGAATCTATCCTGGAGAATGTTCCATGTGCACTTGAGAAGAAAGTGTATTCTGCTGCTTTCAGATGGAACGTTCTATAAATATAAATTAAGTCCATCTGGTCTAATGTGTCATTTTTTTTAAAAAATATTTATTTATTTTTAATTTTTGGCTGTGTTGGGTCTTCGTTTCTGTGCGAGGGCTTTCTCTAGTTGCGGCAAGCGGGGGCCACTCTTCATCGCGGTGCGCGGGCCTCTCACTATCGCAGCCTCTCTTGTTGCGGAGCACAGGCTCCAGATGCACAGGCTCAGTAATTGTGGCTCACGGGCCTAGTTGCTCCGCGGCATATGGGATCTTCCCAGACCAGGGCTCGAACCCATGTCCCCTGCATTGGCAGGCAGATTCTCAACCACTGCGCCACCAGGGAAGCCCTAATGTGTCATTTAAGTCCTTGTTTCCTTATTGATTTTCTGTCTGGATGATCTGTCTATTGGTGAAAGTGGGGTGTTAAAGTCCCCCACTATTATTATGTTACTGTCGATTTCTCCTTTTATGGATGTTAGAATTTGCCTTAGATATTGAGGTGCTCCTATGTTGGGTGCATATATATTTACAATTGTTATATCTTTTTCTTGGATTGATCCTTTGATCATTATGTAGTGTCCTTCTTTGTCTCTAGTAACAGTCTTTATTTTAAAGTCTATTTTGTCAGCTGAGTATTGGTACTCCAGCTTTCTTTTGATTTCTATTTGCATGGAATAGCTTTTTCCATCCCCTCACTTTCAGTCTGTATATGTCCTTAGATCTGAAGTGGGTCTCTTGTAGACAGCATATATATAGGTTTTGTTTTTGTATCTATTTAGCCAGTCTCTGTCTTTTCGTTAGAGCATTTAATCTATTTACATTTAAGGTAATTATTGATATGTATATTCTTATTACCATTTTGTTAATTGCTTTGAATTTGCTTTTATAGGTCTTTTTTCTTCCCTTGTTTTGTTCTTTTGTGATTTGTTGACTATCTTTAGTGTTGTGTTTGGATTGCTTTTTCTTTTTTGTGTATCTGTTGTAGGTTTTCAGTTTGTGGTTCCTATGAGGTCTTGATATAGCAGTCTTTGTATATACACGACTGTTTTAAGTTGCTGGTCTCTTAATTTCCAATGCATTTCCAATATCCTGCATTTGTACTCTCTTCACAGTTGCTGGTTTTGATATCATATTTGTGTGTGGATGATTTCCTACCTTTACTTTATGTTTGCCTTTACTGGTGAGCTTTCCCATTTGTAATTTTCTTGTTTCTACTTATGGCCTTTTCTTTTCTGCCTAGAGAAGTTCCTTTAGGATTTGTTGTAAAGCTGGTCTGGTGGTGCTGAATTCTTTAGCTTTTGCTCGTCTGTAAAGCTTTTGATTTTTCTGTTGAATCTGAATGAGAGCCTTGCTGGGTAGAGTACTCTTGGTTGTAGGTTTTTACCTTTCATCACTTCACATATATTGTGCCACTCCCTTCTGGCCAGCAGAGTTTCTGCTGAAAAATCAGCTGACAACCTTATGGGGATTCCCTTGTATGTTATTTGTCGATTTTTCCCTTGTTGCTTTTAATATTTTTTCTGTGTCTTTAGTTTTTGTGAGTTTGATATGTGTCTGGGTGTGTTCCTCCTTGGGTTTATCTTGTACGGTACTCTCTGCGCTTCCTGTACTTGAGTGTTTCCTCTCTCATGTTAGGGAAGTTTTTGTCTATAATCTCTTCAAATATTTTCTCAGGCCTTTCTCTCGCTCTTCTCCTTCTGGACCCCTATAATGTGAATGTTGGTGTGTTTTATGTTGTCCCAGAGGTCTCTGAGACTGTTCTCATTTCTTTTCGTTCTTTTTTCTTTATTCTGTTCCACAGCAGTGATTTCCACCAGCCTGTCTTCCAGTTCACTTATTCATTGTTTTGCCTCATTTATTCTGGTATTGATTCCTTGTAGTGTATTTTTCATTTCAGTATTGTCCATTTCTGTTTGTTTGTTCTTTAAATCTTCTGGCTCTTTGTTAAACTCTTTAAATCTTCTAGCTCTTTGTTAAACATTTCTTGTATCTTCTCGGTCTGTGTCTCCATTCTTTTTCCAAGATCCTGGATCATCTTTACTATTATTACTCTAAATTCTTTTTCCGGTAGATTGCCTATCTCCACTTCACCTAGTTGTTCTTTTGGGTTTGTATCTTGTTCCTTCATCTGGAGCATATTTCTCTGCCATCTAATTTTGTCCAATTTTCTGTGTTTGTGGTCTCCTTTCCACAGGCTGCAGGATCGTAGCTCCTCTTGCTTTTGGTGTCTGCCCCCTGGTGGGTGAGGTTGGTCCTAGGTCTTGTGCAGGCTTCCTGTTGGGAGGGACTGGTGCCTGCCCACTGGTGGGTGGAGCTGGGTCTTGTCCCTCTGGTGGACAGAGCTGTGTAAAGGGGTGTGTCTAGAGGTGGCTTGGAGATCAGTACAGCTTTAGGCAGCCTGTCTGCTGATGGGTGGGGCTGTGTTCCTATCCTGCTGGTTGTTTGGCCTGAGGTGTTCCAGCACTGGAGCCTGCAGGCTGTTGGGTAGGGCCAGGTCTTGGTGCCAAAATGGCGACCTCCTGGAGAGCACACACTGATCAGTATTTCCTGGGGCCTCTACCACCAGCGTCCTTGCCCCCACCAGTGATCCACAGCCAGCCCCTGCCTCCCCAGGAGACCCTCCAAGACTCGCAGGTAGGTCTAGCCCAGGCTTCTATGGAGTTACTGCTTTGTGCTGGTCCCAGTGCATGTGAAACCTTGTGTGTGCCCTCCAGGATTGGAGCCCCTGTTTCCCCCAGTCCTGTGGAGCTCCTGCACTCAAGCCCCGCTGGCCTTCAAAGCCAAATGCTCTGGGGGTTCCTCCTCCCAATGCCAGACCCTCAGGCTAGGGCACCTGACATGATGCTCAGAACTCTCTTGTGGGAGAACCTCTGTGATATAATTATTTTCCAATATGTGGGTCACCCACCTGGTGGGTATGGAATTTGATTATGTCGCAGAAGCGCCCCCCTTACCATCTCATTGTGGCTTCTTCTTTGTCTTTGAATGTAAAATACCTTTTTTCGGTAGGTTCCAGTCTTTTTTGGTTGTTCAGCAGTGAGTTATGATTTTGGTGTTTTTGTGAGAGAAGGTGAGCTCAAGTCCTTCTGCCATCTTGTCCAGAATTGAAGGGCTGTTTTTAGTTTGGATGCTTGCTGCCTCTTTCCTCAGCATGTGCTGGCCATTATCCCCTTGATGTGGCGTGTGCAGGTGGAGTGGCACTTGTGTGCTCCTGGGATGGCGGGGGCAGGGCTTGGCTCCTGCTTGTCATCACATAGGGGTGGCTGTGGCCCACACACTCCTGGGACCGAGTGGGGCAGGGCTTGGCAGCTGCTTTCGAGTCTCATAATGGCAGCAGCGGCCCATGCCTGCCTCTGGAGCCCACGATGGTGGTGGCGACCTGCCCCCACCCCCAGAGCTCCCGTAGGTGGTGTCCTATTGCCTGAGAGCACTCACAGGGAAAGAAGCCCTTATGGTGGTCCCACCTCGCTCCTTGTATGCCCCCCAACAATGGCACCTTGCCTCACTGGTGGGCCCAGGCTCCTTCTGAGTACACCCTCAGTTGCCACAGTCCAGCCTCTTCAGGCTGTCTCCTCGCAATCAACCCTGCTCCTCTCCCTGGGTCTGACCTCTGAAGCCTGAGCTTCAGCCCCCAGCCCCCAGCCCCCACCCACACCGACAGATGAGCATCTCATGCTGGGGAGTGCAGGGTGGTGGTGCCGACCTTCTGTGCAGATTACTCCCCATTTTGCCATTCTCAGACTGGTTGCTGCACTCTCCTTCTAGGCTCTGAAGCTCCCCCTCCATCCAGACGGGTCTCGCCGCTGGTGAGGGGCTTCCCAGGGTGCGGGAACCTTTCCTCCTTCACAGCTCCTTCCCTGGGGTGCAGGCCCCGTCCCAATTCCTTTCTTTTTCATTTTGTTCTACCCAGCTACGTGGAGGTTTTCTTGCCCTTCTGGAAGTCAGAGGTCTTCTGGTAGCATTCAGCAGATGTTCTGTGTGAATCATTCTACTTGTAGGTGTGTTTTTAATGTTTTTGTGGGAGGAGGTGAGCTTCACGTCCTACCCCTCCACCACCTTGATCCCATCCAACAGTAATTATTTTTAAGCCCCAAAGATTTTAATTTTGAAGTCATTTATCAACATGGTTTTAATTTTGCTTTTGGTGTCACATTGAAGTCTTTACCTAACCCAAGGTCATGAAGATTTTCTCCCATTTTCTTCTAGAAGTTGTACAGCCTTTGCTTTTATCTTTAGGTCTATAATAAGCTAAGGGTCTAAATAACTCTCTCTTCCTGTCCTTTTTATTTCTTTTTCCATATTGGTATCCAGTAGTCCCAGCACCGCTTATTGAAGACTGATCTTTCTCACATTGAAATGTCTTGGCACATATGTCAAATCAATTTTTCATATATGTAAGGGTTTATTTCTGGACTGTTAATCCTGTTACATTGCTTTATCTGCCTATCCTGATGCCAGCAAACACTGTCTTGATTATTGCAGCTTTTTAAGTTTGAAATTGGGTAGGGTAATTCCTCAGTTTTTTTTTTTTTTTAAATCATTCTGGCCGTTTTAGATACTTTGTATTTCCAGTCAAGTCTTAGGATCAGCTTGTCAATTTCTAAACAAACAAAAAAGCCTGCTGGAATATTGATAGGGATTGAGTTGAAGCTAGAGAACAATTTGGGGAGAATTACCATTATAAGAGTATTGAATCTTTTAGTCCACAAATATGGGACATTTTCCCATTTATTTAGATCTTTCTCTCAGCAACTTTTTTTTTTTTAAATAAATAAATTTATTTATTTATTTTTGGCTCCATTGGGTCTTCATTGCTGCACGTGGGCTTTCTTTAGTTGTGGCGAGTGGGGGCTACTCTTTGTTGCCTTGCACAGGCTTCTCATTGCAGTGGCTTCTCTTGTTGCAGAGCACAGGCTTTAGGCACGCAGGCTTCAGTAGTTGTGGCCTGCAGGCTCAGTAGTTGTGGCCCGCAGGCTCAGTAGTTGTGGCGCATGGGCTTAGTTGCTCTGCGGCATGTGGGATCTTCCCGGACCAGGGTTCGAACCCGTGTCCCCTGCATTGGCAGGTGGATTCTTAACCACTGTGCCACCAGGGAAAACCCTCTCAGAAACTTTTATAATTTTTCAGTGAAATTTATTCTTGTATTCTTAATGCTATTGTGCGTGGAAGTTTTTTAATTTTAAGAGGATTGCTCATTGCTAATAGAGAATTTCAATTGATTTTTATATATTCATCTTGTATCATACAACCTTGCAATTTATCCTAGTAGCTTTTTTGTGGATTCTTTAGGATCATACAAGATCATGTCATTTGTGCATAGTTTTACTTTTTCAAATTTGAATGCCTTTAATCTTTGGCAGGGGTTGGGGGAAGGGAGATCAGGAACTGGATAGAACCTCCACTACAGTGTTGCATAAAAATGAGTGGATATTTTTGCTTGCTCCTGATTTCAGAAGAAAAGCTCTCTTTTATCACTAAGTTTATTAGCTGGGGGATTGTCATAGATTGAAAAAATTCTTCACTTAGGTTGAGGAAGGTGCCTTACATTCCTAGTTTGGGTTTTTATCATGAATGGGTTTTATGGCATAGTATGTGCTCTTTCCTGGAGACTGTTCCATGTGGACTTGAAAAGAATGTGTGTTCTGCTGTGGTGGTTGGTCTACACATGTCAGGACAAGTTGGGTGATGACATTCTCTTTTTTGCTTTTTGTCGAGTTGTTCTATCAATTATTGAGAATGTGATATTAATCTCCAAATATCATTGCTGAATTGTCCACTTCTCCTTCAATTGTGTCACTTTTTTCTCCATGTATTTGTTTTTAGGTGCATATACATTAATAGCTGTTATATCTGAAACCAAGCAGGACCCTGCAGTCCCCTCCCAGGGACAGACCCCCATGTTCCCCACCCCTTCTTTGTAGAAAAGCTTTAGCCTCCAAGGCCTTCCCCAAGTACCAAAGGGCAAATTTAATCAGAAGTGAGAAAATGCAGAAACAAAAGAAAACAGTCAAGCAAGGCAAAATAATATATCTATAGAACAGAGTCAAGGACCTTTATTTCCTCCTCAGGGGCTATAGATAATATCCTGAGGCATATCCATGAATTGTTTTGCAGATACTAAAACCCCTACCAGCTGGAAGAAGTTAACTGCATTCTGACCACAAGCATGTAGACCCCAGACCATTGGGAACCAGAAAGTTGATGATTGAGAGTCCCAAAACATCACCCTGTTGCCTCACCACCAACCAGTCAGAATTATGCATGAACTGATCACTGACCCTATGGCCCTCCCCCTCACTTTGTCTTTAAAAACCCTTCCTTAAAATCCACTGGGGAGTTCGAGTCTTTTGGGCACGAGCTGCCCGTTCTTGCTTGGCCCCACACTGGGTGCCTTGCAATAAACACTGTACTTTCCTTCACCACAACCTGGTGTCACTAGGTTGGCTTTACCGCATGCAGGCAAGCGAACCCAAGCTTGGTTGGGTAACATATCTCCCTCATATACTGACCCTTTATCATTTGAAATGTCCTCTATTTCTAGTAATTTGTTTCAAATCCCACTTTGTCTGACATTATCCATTCTGGCTCCCCTATGGTTTCTGTTTGCATGGTATATATTTTTTTCCATACTTTTATACTATTTGTCTTTGAATCCAAAGTGTCTCTTGTAGATACCATATAGTTAAGTCTTGCTTTTTTATCCATTACGACAGTTTCTACCTTATGATTGGACTAAATACTTGAATCAAATTTAATGAAATCATTGGTATGGTTAGATTTATGGCTACCATTTTACTATGTTTTCTAAATGTCTCATGTTTTTGCATCTCCATCTTTCTATTGCTGCCTTCTTTTGTGTTATTATTTAGTGTGCCATTTTTTAAAAAAATATTTATTTGGCTGCGCCAGGTCTTTAGTTGCAGTACACGGGATCTTCGTTGTGGCGTGTGGGATCTTTTGGTTGCAGCATGCAGGATCTTTCGGTTGCAGAATGCGGGATCTAGTTCTCTAACCAGGGATCGAACCTGGGCCCCCTGCATTGGGAGCATGGAGTCTTAACTGCTGGACCACCAGGCAAGTCCCTAGTGTGCCATTTAGATTTGTTTTCTTAAACTGTATTTTGAGTGTTTTAGTGGTTGCTGTAGGGACTACAGTATGTATTTTAATTAACCAAAATCTTCAGATTAATACTAATGTAATTCCAATAAAATACAGAATCCCCCTTTGTTCCAGTATAGTTCCATTTCCTACCCACTCCTTTGTGCTATTATTGTAATGTACATTGCATCTGTGTAATAAAACCAACAATACAGTATTATTATTTGTGTCATACAATAACATGCCATTTAAAGAGAAAATACGTATTGTGGTAGGCAGATGTCTCCTCAAGGTTCCCATCCTTTGTTTATTCAATCAAGGTTCTGCTGTGAAAGGATTTTACAAATGAAATTGAGGTTACTAAATAGGGAAATTGGGCCTTTCTGGATAATCTAGGCTAATGTAACCACATGATCCCTGAAAAGCTGAAGAAGAAAGTAGAAGATTCCATTGGAGAGAGATGCGGTGGAAAGGAGAAGCAGAGGAAAGATGGAGAGAAGGGGAGATTAGAGATATGAAGTGTGAGAAGGACTGGAACTGCTTTTGCTGTCTTTGAAGATGGCAGTGGGGACCAAGGAATGTAAGTGCTTTCTAGAAGCGAAGAACAACCCCTGCCTGACAAGTCCCCAAGGAAATGGGGATGTCAGTCCTACAACCACATGGAACTGAATTCTGCCAACGACCTGAATAAGCTTGGAAGTCAATTCATCCTGAGCCTCCAGAAAGGAATGTAGCACACCCAATGCATTGATTTTTTTTTTTTTTGGACTTCTGAAATATGCAGCAGAGAACCAGCTGAGCCACTTTATACCTGGACTTCAGAAATGTGACATCATCATAAGTAGGTGTTATTTTAAGTCAGTACATTTGTAGTAATTTGTTACAGCAGCAATACATTTATACAGTCTTTTATTTTTCCCATTTCCAGTACTCTTTATTTCATTCTGTGGATTCAAGTTACCACCTGGTATCATTTTCATTCTGAAGAATTTCTTTTAGTATTTCCTGTAAGGTAGATCTACAGGGAACAAATCATTTTAGTCTTATTTTGCCACTTTTTTTTTTTGGTCTTCATTTTTGAAAGCTGGTTTAGTGGTATCCAAATCCTGTAATTCTCAACAGTCTAGGGTCCCTTTCCCTTCCTTGAAATACTTAAGTTGCCAATATCCCTTTCTTATAATTCTATTCTTTCATAATAGGAAAGAAAATAGTCATCTTAAGTTTCTTCTTTTTTCCATTTCTCTTTAACTCACACTAAGAATCCTTTATTTCCACAATGATTTAATATTATTTAACTGAATATTTTCTAACTCGTAAAAGTCATACATGGCTGAGCCCTAGCTTTTGTAACATCAGATTTTCTACTCACTTTTTCGGAATAGCCCCCCTGTTTTCTAAATCCTCAATTATGAAACAAAAAAAGCAGAGTTGCAGGCCATATATGTAAAATCACTTTCTCCAAGTTATGAAACCCCAGGGGCAGAAGAGGTGATAAAGAGATAAAGCTAGTTCTGCTTTCTCTGAATCTATGATGTTTTAAAAATAATCTCACTTTCTTCTAACTTCCAACAAAAGCTCTACATCCTAGTGATATGTCTTTATTATGAAGGAAAAAAAAAAATCCCTAAATCCAGTCTCTGAATTGAAGTGACTAGTCTTTAATGCAAGAACAATCTGATCTGCAAAACCTCTCCCAGAGTCCATCGAGGGCTTGGGGATAACATCTCCCCTCTCTACCACTACTTCCTTAGTTCTCTTATCAGCCAAGTTCTCACTCCCAGGAGACTGACTGTTCAAATCTACTTAAAAAAACAAAAAACAAAACAAAACAAACAAACAAAACTTACTTCTACAAATTATTTCTCACAAATCCTTAAATTAGGAAAAGAAGGAAAAATAAGGTAAAACTTAGAAGGTGAAAATACTCTAAATTTCCTTTGAAAATCATTGAAAAACTTTCACACCGCTTTAACACGAACTTAGCAAATTTGCTGAGCCAGAGGCAAAGCAGTTCGCATGTAGACATGTCCCATCCTGTCCACTGACAGATCAATAACCTCCAAGCATGTGGAAAGAAGCCTCCACACACACAGATGCACCTGTGTGCACCTGTGGGGACTTCTCAAACATGTTCTGATACTGTAACCTGTACCAGGTAGTCATCCAAAGATTCTAGTCTCTATTTACAGCAACTACATTTCGTAACAGCATGGCTCACTCCAATATACACACTTTATTTTAAATTATGCCACTAGCACTTGGGAAAAAAAGTAATTTATTTGCATTGCTTCCATTTTTCTACTGTAGTGTTAGGACTTGACATAAGCATTATTCTTCTACTTCCTATTTACAGTTCATTCAGAATATTACTACAAATACAATATACAGTTTAAAAAAAGTTATGGGGAAGTGCAGTTTTCGTTTTTCTCTCCTCTTTAGAGGATTCTCAAAATCATCCAACTTAAATGAAAATTTATATGGACATTTTCTGTACACATCTTATAGGCCAGAGATTACAGTGATAAAGCCAGAAGGATTTTGCACAAATACAATAAAATATAGAAATCAAAGTATAGATGTTATTTGGGGTACAAATATAAACAATACAGTACCATTTGAGTAATTCAGCAACATAATACTCATACTTTATAGAAATAAAACTGCAAACCTGGAGAATGCTCTGACAAATATTAAACATCATATATACAATGAGGTAAATGTACCTTGGTCTCTCAAGAGGTAATTTAAGTTTAAAGCAACTGACATTTTGAAGCATCTCCTTGACATATAAAGAAATACCAAACACCCCATTCCATTGGCACAATGTGAAAAAGGGATATCAAAACATGGTTCATGATATTCAATTCACAAAATTCATTTAAAAATAAAAACATTCACTGAAGTTCTTTTTAAGCTTTAAGAAACTGGTTGAATGTTATTAACCACATTTTTTAAAGTTTACAATTACAAATAAGACTGCATAATAGGGTTGGAAAGTTTAAATGTACTGACAATCCTCAGAATGTCCTAGAAGTCCAGCATTTCTAGAGAGAGGGCCCATGGGTATCCCAGCATTGCAAAACACTCAAGAAGCTGTAGTACATGTCATGAGCTATTCTTTAGACTCTCAAAAACATCTGAATTGGCATTTTCTGCCAAGCTGTGACAGAACCAGTATTTGGACTCTCTACCATCTGGAGCCAGAACACTGCCATGGTCAAGAAACAGTTTACTTAAAACCACTCTTTCAGTGCAGGGGTAAAAATAAACTCTTGATATGACATGTCTAATGGAATACTAATTTTGTTGTGCATTTTAATTAGCACTTTGCCGTTTTGTTTTACAAAATATTCTGTATGTGACAGTTCTTTAATGTAGAGGGGGGAAAAAAAGGTAACTCATGCATGAGCTGCAAAATGGCCAAGTGACCAGTGAAATTTTTTAAGAACTGAAATTTGGAATTCTTGATGACCATGGCACTGTATCCTACTCAAGGCACTTCCTGAGCACTATCATTACAGCATAACTAGAGGCTCAGCTCTTTGGACCTTACCCTGTCCTATGGAAGATACAACTGGCTACTGCTTCATTGCCACAGCTACCACCTTGCTGCCATCCCACTCTGAGTCAGGGACCAGCAGGAAGGCAGTTTGGGAGAGAGAGAGCTGAGATATGAAGAAAGGACCAGGAATGTCTACACCCCACTAGGTCATACCCGACCCCCATCCCCGTTCCTCTGGGGATACTAACAAAGTGGACGTGGACAGATAATTTGCCTGACGGTATATTTTAGCCAAGTTGAAACTTGGAAAGTGAGCATCTGAAGATAGGCAGTATAAACAAAGGTTTGTCTTTTTAAATAATAAAATTAATTCTCAAATTTTTCTGCAGTTATAGCCACAGTAATCATGATCTATAAATCTTTTAAGTTACTTTCATTTTCAATACTAGCCAATTGGCGTTATCAAACCATCATTAGCCAAAAAAATGGAATTAGCTAGAGTAACATGTAAACCCAATTTAGAACTAAATTCCAACTTTTAAAAAATTCCCTGATTCATCAAAAGTACATTTTATCCATTTAGGCAAGAACAGTAAAATTGTAACTTATTTTTTGACTTAATAAAGAATATCTTCAGCAAAAGTTGATTACCTTATATGAAAGTGAGAAATCATGTATCACAACTTTAAATCAGAGAAGAACTTTTGGTATGTTCTTAAAATTATATAAAAATAGCTTTAGTGATTAACATGCATTGGTCCCCTGGATTTCATAAAGCAGATCTGGTAGGCTTGTAAATGGCCAAAAAAAATTTTAAAGTACCTGATTATAGAGCTAGAGATTATTAAACAGGAAATCTAACACAATTATAAAAAACAAACCTCTCAAACTCACTCATTTGCTTTGATGAAATCATGGTAACTACAAAAAAACCTCAAATTTGGACTCAAAATATTAACCTCTAAACATATTTTCCTCATGATGTTTTTAAACACATGAAATTGACACTAAATTCCTATGTAATATGTCATTCATTCTGAAATTACTTTGGCTTTAAGACCAAATAGTCTTTCAGATTTGTTCTATGTATAAGAGATAAGACATTAACAGAATGCAGCTCAGTCAGCATAAATGGCCACTATCTCTTACCAAAATACTGTACAGGTTATTCTGACCCTTTCATCAGGAAATTGATAGCACTATAAGGTGAATGTCTTGCCTCACAGCTATGATAGGTTCCCCACCCCCACCCCCAGATTAAGATCACAGTGATAAAGAGGACTTTGAAAACTGTAAAAATCTTGCAGACTTTTTAGCACTGGAAGTAAAACCAGTTATTATAAGCTAGTTTCAACTTAATGTGAGAAGACCGTGACAAATTTGCTTTAAACATTTAATTTGACCGAAAACATCTGTAAATGGAGAACCTCTCCTCAGAATATTCCTTAGCTACCACTTTCCCAAATATCAAGGGTGCACCGAATTCATTCCATAACCATGTGAATTAGGCATTTGCAGTATCTGCACAGAGAAGGAAAGACTGAATTAAAAGCTGCCTTCCTCAAAGTGTAGTGAGACCTCAAAACCACACTAACTCTAACCTTAGGTACAAAGACAGAAAATCCACAGAACGTTGACTCCTACACAACAAATGTGACTCTCACACACTTGTTATCTATTCAAATTATTAACTACCTTTACTTTCCAAGAAAAAGGCCTGTTATTTAACATTAACCATATTCTAATTTTAAATGTAGTTCATTTCTTAAAAAAATAACACTGTCTTTGATCAGATAAAGAAAAAAATGGCTTACAGAATGCCACACAACTTTTCACAAGCAGCTAGACAAACTTTCCCTTTTAGAAAAATTAGTCTGTATGCTACAGATTTTAAATTATTAAAGTACTATAAGCATCTAGAGTGCCACTTGATTTTTTTAAAGTATACTTAGATAACACAATTAAAATGCAAAAGCTTGACGTGAGAATATTCAAACATGACCATGATAACAATTTACCAATTAATGCCACTTCATTTCTTTAGTGGTTTAAGCACATTTTGGTAGGAAAAAGGCATTTTCAAAATGGAATACCAAATGACATACCAGAAAAACTCTTCCAAAAAACAAAACAGAAAAAGTCTGGGTTATCCAGGTAAATAAACTTCTGAATTAAAACACTACACGTTTTAACACACAGAGACAGACTTTAAGCAGTTCTACTCATTTCCATTAGAAAGACACAGAGGTGGCACTTACTGGTATAGTACAATCCCATTTTGAAGGCATGTAATGTTCTGAATATGTGAAAGAACAATAATAATATACAAAATACAATTGCATAAATTATGTTCCTCACTACTATATGAGGTCATTTTTTAGACTCAAGATAAGAGTTTTATAAGTGTTAGTTTTAAGATCCTGAAAATTATAGAACAGTACATTCAAAGTCTGCATCAAGGAAACTCTTTAGTGGTTCAGAATCCTCTGAGAATGTACTAACCAGGAGTAAATCACTTTCTTTAAAAATAAGAAATGTTTCATATAACTCAGCAATTCAGCTCCTTTACCCTTAAAGATGATCTTCAGCACAGCAGAGTTACCTAAAGTTAAGACCAGCAATCATTTAAAAAAACAAGTTTTGTGTTAATATAAAATAAAGGTAGACCACACAACATTTTGTAACTGTCCTGGGAAAGAATCGTTCATAGTGCACAGAAAGGACCCCACATGGCTGTTTCCTGGGTCCACAGAAATCCTGGGATGTTTTTAGTTGACCTTATTACATTGTTGCAAAAGGAAGCAATATCCTTCTGTTCCCTCTCAGTGAGGTAGAACAACTGACCTCCCAAATTAAAACCCAGGAGCAGATCTGAAGAAAAAGTAGAGTTCAGGCAAAGCTGCAGAATTTACATTTTGATGCCTTCCTGCTGACTGAGCTGTGACAATGTTTTCTTAATCCGCAGAGCTGTAAGCCTAGCTGCTCCATTGGCATACCAACATTCTCTCATAATTTTAGCCATCACTCTCAAGGCCTACAAGAAAAGACAAGAAAGATCATTGACGCATGCACGACTTTTAACTGATCTGGATAATAATCTTTACCTGTACATTTTCTTTTTAAATAACATACATACAAGTATTTCTGTTTCAGCATTACTTGTAATAGCAAATGAGTAGAAATGACCTAAATACCCATCAACAGGGTACTGGTGCCAGCAGCTGGAAACCAGATGGACAAGGGGTGATTTACTTTGCAGACTGAAAAGGCTGAATACTAAAGCAGAGTTGTTCAAGGCAAAGAAGGAACCTGACTCACCATGAAATGCCCCCCAGAACTGAGGAATTAACTGCATCAAGTACCCGTGGGGTGAAGTTCAGGCTAAAAATAGGATCAGCCAAAGGAGCCAGAACCCCAGATAGCTGCCCCCCCAACAACCTCACACAGCTGGGTGACTTGCCCCACCCCCACCCCAGCAGAAGACGAGAGGTTCGCACCTGAGGGAGTAGAACAGAGATTTCTGTCTTGGGGAACATGGCGAAGTTCCACACTGACAACACACTGAACGCTAAGACCATAAACTTTCTTCTGAAAACACAGCCACTGACTTTACATACTCCTCCAGGTAAGAGACTGGAAGAGTCTTTCGCCCAAGAGGAAAAGCCTGAAGAGACTGACGTCAGTGGTTCCCCAAGGAAGCAACCCAGTTACATCACGCTCACATCACAGTTGATGATGATAAGCTCCATTCGTGTGCACAAAGCTTCCCATCAGCTTTCAGTGCCCCTTTTATACGTGAAGAGTATGAGCTTGATCAAACATTTGAGGAAAGTAATATGAAACGCAGAAGTTGACACAAACAGAAAAAAGCACCTTGGAGAAAACAGAAGGTGTATAGAAAGAAGACAGTATCAACAATCTATCATTAATATCCTCAAAAAGATAAAAGAAAACATTGATATTGGACTTATCGATAATTTTTTGGTTTTTGTTTGGGTTTAGAAAAGCTTTACAGAACTAGAAGATACACCTGAATAATAATAATAATAATAAACTCAAAAGCTGATACATCTCCCAGAAAGTTGAGAAAAAAACCCCAAAGAGATGGATAATAGGAGGGAAAAGATAAGAAAATTAGAATGCCTGTTCAGGACATCTACATTCATAACCAGAGTTGAACAAAAAGAACAGAGGAAAATGGAAAGGAACACATCAAGGAAATACTTGAGGAAAATTCCCTAGAAATGAACAGTTGTTTCCAGATAAAAATGACCAAGGGCCCAGCCCATACATAAATTCATCCAACAAACTGAGTGCCTATAATCTACTAGATAACCATCCTAGGTGTTAGGGAACTAACAGCAGTGAGCTAACAGACAAAACTTCTGCTCTCATAAAGCTGATATTCTAGAAGGCTAAAGCATATAATTAATAAATAAGCAAAATACATGGACTGTCAGCGGTAGGTGCTAAGGAGAAACATCGTTTAGAGAAGGAGATAAAATATGCCAGGGAGGGAAGGTGCTATTTTAAATAGGTTGAGAGGTAATGTCTCACTGACAAGGTAACATCTGAGCAGAGAGCTGAAAGAAGGGGAAAATGAGCAAACCAAGAAACAGGAAGATGTGGGATCCAGGAAGGAGGATTCATCATAAAAGAGGCAAAGGGAATCACAGATGAAAGGTGAGGGATATCCCAAGATGAAAGCTGGCCTAGAGAACACCCAGTCCAGACTGGAAAAAGTCAGAGGGTTCTGAAGACGCTTCTGTAGGTATCCTATCAGTTTCAAATTCTTGATGTGTTTCAGCTATTGAGAGGAGATTTGTAAAACCCTAGAAAAGTGAAAGATTGAGTTAGTGATAAGTACATTGAAAACTAGCCAAATGGAGAAAAAAACAAAAATGCCAGTGATGGCATTAATACAGCATGCTGTGACAGTAAGTGCAAATTGCATGTGCATTTTTAATGTTAACTGCTAACTTTCCTTCATGCTTAAAAAGCCATCTGTTTAATACTAATCTGCTCTAATCACTGAATGAGTACATGAGTAATTCCAATTTGTAAATGCTTTGTAGTATCAAGATCAAATTTTTAAAAGACGAGATCTAGCCCAATTCCATTCGTTAAAACGTGCAGATTCTGTGAGCACACAATATATTTTATCTGGGCCTGGATACTTGATTTGGTTGGAGGTAGCCAAGGAACTCTCTTGATGTCAAAGGTGTCTACTGAGGCCTACATTATTTTAAGATGTAAAATCAACTACTTAAGTAACCAGCTTTTTATTCTTCCTAAACTACAAAACATCAAATCTGGAGGGAAATGCTTTGTTTCACCAATATTATAATAGTATTATAATAGTAACAGCTAGCAATTTAGGACAGATTAAATAAAATTTTTCTTATGAATTCTTTAAAGGTACAACTACAAAAATATTTCTAAAACTTTTTGTAAGAGCTGGGATTGAAAAGCTCAGACACTGCTAGAAAGCACTTTCCCCAAATTCCTGGTGAATAGTCATATAGGCAGTGAGATGAATAAAATGTAAAATCATCTGAACCATCTTCATAATCATCCAAATCCCTCATTTTACAAAAAGGCATATTAAGGTCCAGAGAACAGAAGTGGTTTGCCCAAAGTCAGACTCTGAAATGGTAGCCAGGCTGATCTAGAATACAGGCCTCCTAATTCCATCCAGCACTCATCCCACCATTCTGGGCTGCCCTGATTGAAGGGAAGCTTTAATTAAAAATGTTGTAGGAGCCTTGTTTCATTGGCAGATCTAAACACTGTTCTGATACACTAATGGCCACTGAAAATGTTCCACAGCCCTTTCAATATACTTAAAATTGAACATGAAAAACAAATTATTCTGTTTTTACTCACTGAGGAATGGGAATTCTTAATGTCTGTTTTCCTTAAAGAAAAGTAGCAAATTTCCACTTACTAACCAGAAGCAGTTTAAAGAACTGTGTAGTATCCAAAATAAATACTCACTTCACAGCTCTGCCATCTGTTTGGAATATTTGGCCTTAACTTCTGTTCACAAACAACTTTTCTCATTTCTTCAACTGATGGATCAGAAGGTACAAGATCATAATAAGGCAGCTGGTAATCTTCATGAATTCCTACATTGGTAGAGAAAAAAAATCTATTTTGAAGGATTTACTCAGATAATCTCAGAGCATTCTTTGACCAGACAGAAAAGGAACAGCCGAGAGTCCTGTTACAGTGTCCCATTACTAAATCAGGTAAGTGGAACACAGCTTACAGACTGCAGTCTCTCATCCACGTCTGCATCAACAACCCACCTCCCTGAGTCAGTACTGAGCCCACACCTTGAAACTAAGTATCACCATGGGATCAGCAAAGGCTATTTTAATGATGGTTAACTATGAGCTGTGATGACCAGATTGACATTTTCTCCCAGAACCCTAATGCGCAAGAAATGAAACCTTTTATTCTACAAGTGCACAGCCTCTCAGTTGGTACGGGGATACACACTCTATCACTAAGGTGTGAATCTTACAAGGCAAGCCTGAGGTGCAAGTCCCTTCCTCTACTTGCGTCTCTCAGGTGAGCCTGGTCCTCAAGGATAAGAGACTATTTCTCAAGTAAACATTGAAAGTGCTCAGTCTAACACAAACTTACTTTAAAAAAGTGATGCAGCGCAGTATATGTATTCTGTATATGTAATTTCCAGCTCTCAATATTGAGAAAACCACAATCTCAGGGGGAAAAAATCAGTCTGACTCAGGTACATGCTAGAAATAGCTTCCTGGGTGGCCTCTCAAGTAGTCATCCATTATAAATATCTATATTCCAAGATAACAAGGGGTTGGTTTCTGTTGCTTCCCAAAATTCAAGTGGAAATAGAAAAAGACTACACTGGAATAAAGCTGTGTATTAGGATAAAACTATACACTAGGATAAAGCATGTCATGTCATTTATCTCTTTCATTTTTTCTGGCACTCTCAGTGATCACCAGGTAAACAATTTCATTCAATAAAAAAGGCAATTCTTGAACAACCTGTTCATAACAAAATGTTGGGGGAGGGGAGAGAGATTTACCACCAATGGAACATCGTCGAGCTATTTCCCAGAATACTAGTCCCATTGCATAGATGTCAGCACGTTTGAAGGATTCAAAGTGTTTCATATTTATGGAATCATCTAGAACTTCAGGGGCCATGTACCTAAAAAAGAAGTCAGCATTTTATTTTATGTAATAGTGACATTACTTTTAAACTGTTTCATAAACTTTTTTTACTCCTGGGCGGGGACGTGGGGGGAGGGTCAATATTAATTTTGACCTTTTCCCCCTTTCACTATGCTTCTGCTGTTTTTTAAATTAAAAAAAAAATTTTTTTTAATTGAAGTATAGTTGATTTACAATATTGTGTTAATCACTTTGCTATACAGCAGAAATTCAGTTATGCATATATATATATACACACATTCTTATTTAGATATTCTTTCCCATTATGGCTTATCATAGGATACTGCATATAGTTCTCTGTTCTACACAGTAGGACGTTGTTGTTTATCCATTCCACATACAATAGCTTACACCTGCTCACCCCAACCTCCCACTCCATCCTTCTCCCAACCCCCTCCCCCTTGGCAACCACAAGTCTGTTCTCTTTGTCCCTGAATCTGTTTCTGTTTTGTAGATAGGATTATTTGTGTCATATTTTAGATTCCACATATAAGTGATATCATATGGTATTTGTCTTTCTCTTTCTGACTTGCTTCACTTAGTATGATAATCTCTAGTTGCATCCATGTTGCTGCAAATGGCATTATTTTGTTCTTTTTCATGGCTGAGCAGTATTCCATTGTATCTATGTACCACATCTTCATTATCCATTCATCTGTTGATGGCCATTTAGGTTGTTTCCATGTTTTGGCTATTGTAAATAGTGCTGGTATGAACACAGGGGTGCATGTATCTTTTTGGATTACAGTTTTTTCTGGAGATATGCCCAGCAGTGGGATTGCTGGGTCATATGATAATTCTGTTTTTAGTTTTCTCCATACTGTTCTCCATAGTGGCTGTATCAACTTACATTATTCCCACCAACAGTGGAGGGTTCTGTTTTCTCCACATCCTCTCCAGCATTTTTTATTTGTAGAGTTTTTAATGATGGCCATTCTGACCAGTGTGAGGTAGTACCTCACTGTAGTTTTGATTTGCATTTCTCTAATAATTAGCGGAAATTGAGCATCTTTTCATGTGCCTATTGGCCATTTGTATTTCCTCCCTGGAGAAATGCCCATTTAGGTCTTCTGCCCATTTTTTGATTGGGTTGTTTTGCTGTTGTTGTTGTTGAGTTGTATGAGCTGTTTGTATATTTTGGAAATTAAGCCCTTCTCAGTCGCATCGTTTGCAAATATTTTCTCCCATTCTGTAGCTTGTCTTTTCATTTTTTTAATGGTTCCTTTCCTGTGCAAAAGCTTGGAAGTTTGACTAGGTCCCATTTGTTTGTTTTTATTTCTACTGCCTAGGCAGACTGACCTAAAAAACACTGGTGTGATTTATGTCAGAGAGTGTTTTGCCTGTGTTCTCCTCCAGGAGTTTTTGGTGTCATGTCTTATGTTTAAGTCTTCAAGCCACTCTGAGTTTATTTTTGTGTATGGCGAGAGGGTGTGTTCTAACTTCATCGATTTACATGCAGCTGTCCAACTTTTCCAACACCACTTGCTGAAGGAGAGTCTTTTTCCCATTGTATATTATTGTCTCCTTTGTTGAAGATTAATTGACTGTAGTGGTGTGGGTTTATCTGTGGGCTCTCTATTCTGTTCCATTGATGCATATGTCTGTTTTTGTGCCAATACCATGCTGTTTTGATTACTGTAGCTTTGTAGTGTTGTCTGAAGTCTGGGAGGGTTATGCTTCCTGCTTTGTTCTTTTTCTTCAGGATTGCTTTGACAATTCTGGGTCTTTTATGGTTCCATATAAATTTTAGGATTATTCTAGTTCTGTGAAAAACGTCATGAGTAATTTGGTAGGGACTGCATTAAATCTGTAGGTTGCTTTGGGTAGTATGGCCATTTTAACAATATTCTTCCAATCCAAGTGCATGGGATAGCTTTCCATTTCTTTGAATCATCTTCAGTTTCCTTTATTAATGTTTTAGAGTTCTCAAGTCTTTCGCCTCCTTGGGCAGGTTTATCCCTAAGTATTTTATTTTTGAGGGTGCAATTTTGAAAAGTATTGTTTTTTTTTTTAACATTCCCTCCCTGATGTTTCATTGTTAGTGTAAAGAAATGCAACCAGTTTCTGTACGTTAATCTTGTATCCTGCTACCTTGCTGAATTCATTTATCAGTTCTAGTAATCTCTGTGTGGAGTCTTTAGGGTTTTCTATATATAGAATCATGTCATCTGCATATAATGACAACTTTACCTCTTCCCTTCCAATTTGGATACCTTTTATTTCTTTTTCTTGTCTGATTGCTGTGGCTAGGACTACCAATACCATGTTGAATAGAAGAGGTGAGAGTGGACATCCTTGTCTTGTTCCAGATTTTAGTGGGAAGGCTTTCAGCTTTTCACCACTGAGTATTATATTGGCTGTGGGTTTGTCATAAATAGCTTTTGTTATGTTGAGATATGTTCCCTCTGTACCTACATTGGTAAGAGTTTTTTTTTTATCATGAATGGAATTTTGTCAAATGCTTTTTCTGCATCTATTGAGACAATCATGCAGTTTTTGTCTTTTCTTTTGTTCATGTGGTGTATCACGTTGATTTGTGAATGTTGAACCATCCTTGTGAACTTGCAATGAATCCCACTTGGTCATGGTGTATGATCTTTTTTGTGTGTTTTTGGATTCAGTTTGCTAATATTTTGTTGAGAAATTTTGCATCTATATTCATCAATGATATTGGCCTGTAATTTTCTTTTTTGCTGGTGTATTTGTCTGGTTTTGGTATCAGGGTGATGGTGGCTTCATAGAATGTCTTTGGGAGTGTTCACTCCTCTTCAATTTTTGGAAGAGTCAGAAGGATCAATGTAAGTTCTTCTTTGTATGGTAGAATTCACCTGTGGAGCTATTTGGTCCTGGACTTTTGTTTGTAGGGAGTTTTTATTTTTTTATTTTTATTTTTATTTTTTTTAGAAATTCACGTTCTTTTATTTATTTATTTATGACTGTGTTGAGTCTTCGTTTCTGTGTGAGGGCTTTCTCTAGCTGCGGCAAGTGGGGACCACTCTTCATCGCGGTGCGTGGGCCTCTCACCATCGCGGCCTCTCTTGTTGCGGAGCACAGGCTCCAGACGCGCAGGCTCAGTAATTGTGGCTCACGGGCCCAGTTGCTCCGTGGCATGTGGGATCTTCCCAGACCAGGGCTCGAACCCGTGTCCCCTGCATTGGCAGGCAGATTCTCAACCACTGCGCCACCAGGGAAGCCCTGTAGGGAGTTTTTAAATTACAGATTGTTTCACCTCTAAAGATCAGTCTGTTCAAATTATCTATTTTATTGGAATGTAACTGCTTTACAATGTTGTTAGTTTCTGCTCTACAACAAAGTGAATCAGCTGTATGTATCTATTTCTTTTGGATTCAATTTTGGTGGGCTGTATGTTTCTAGAAACTTGTCCATTTCTTCTAGGTTGTCAAATTTGTTGGCATATAATTGTTCACAGTATTCCCTTATGGTTTTTTTTATTTCTGCAGTATCAGTTGTTATGTCTCCTTTTTCATTTACTTTATTTGCATTCTCTCTCTTTTCTTCTTGGTGAGCCTGGCCAGAGGTTTGTCAATTTTGATTATCCTTTCAAAGAACCAGCTCTTGGCTGTATTGATTTTTTTCTATTTTTTTTTAAATCTCTATTTTATTTAAAATCTCTATTTTATTTTTTCCTCTGACCTTTATTACTTCCTTCCTTCTGCTGACTTTCAGGTTTTGTTTGTTCTCCTTTTTTCTAATTCTTTTAAGTAGTAGGTTAGGATGTTTGAGATTTTTCTTGTTTTTTGAGCAAGGTCTGTGTTGCTATGAACTTCTAAGAAATGCTTTTGCTGCATCCCATAGATTTTGTATGGTTGTGTTTTCATTGTCATCTGTCTCAAGGTATTTTTTTAAATATTTATTTTATTTATTCATTTTATTTATTTTGGCTGCGCTGGGTCTTAGCTGTGGCACGCAGGATCTTTAGTTGTGGCATGCAGACTTCTTAGTTGTGGCATGCGGACTTAGTTGCGGCTTGCGGACTTCTTAGTTACAGCATGCAGACTTCTTAGTTGCAGCATGCATGTGGGATCTAGTTTCCTGGCCAGGGATTGAACCCAGACCCCCTGCATTGGGAGTGCGGCGCCTTACCCATTGGACCACCAGGTAAGTCCCTCAAGGTATTTTTTAATTTCCTCTCTGATTTCATCATTGACCCATTGGTTTTTTAGTAGCATGCTGTTGAGTCTCCATGTAATCTTTTATTTTTTCTCATTTCTTTTCTGTGGTTGATTTCTAGTTTCATGCCATTGTGGTCAGAAAAGATGTTTGAGATAATTTCTATACTCTTAAATTTGTTGAGGCTTGTTTTATGCCCTAGTAATGTGGTCAATCCTAGAGAATGTTCCATGTGCACTTGAAAAGAATGTTTATTCTGGGGTTTTTTTTTTTTTTTTAATGTAATGTCCTGAAAATGTCAATTAAGCCTAACTGTTCTATTGTGTCATTTAGGAACTCTGTTGCCTTACTGATTTTCTGTCTAGAAGATATGTCCATTGATGTGAATGGGGTGTTAAAGTCTCCTACTATTATTGTATTCCCATCAATTTCTCCCTTTATGTCTGTTAGTATTTGTTTTATGTATTTAGGTACTCCTATATTATTAGGTGCATATATGTTGACAAGTATAAAATCCTCTTCCTGTATTGATCCTTTTTCATTGTATAGTGTCCTTCTCTCTTTCTTTATGGCCTTTGTTTGAAAGTCTATTTTGTCTGAGTATTGCAACCTCCCCTTTCTTTTCATTTCCATTTGCATGAAGTCTTTTTCCATCCCCTCACTTTCAATCTGTGTGTGTCCTTTGCCCTAAAGTGGGTCTCTTGTAGGCAGCATATTGTAGGCTCTTGTTTTTTTCTATCAAATCTGCCACTCTGTCTTTTTTTCTGTTTAAAAAAATTTATTTTATTCAAGTATTGTTGTAATTTCTACTGTACAGCAAAGTGATTCAGATATACATACATACATATACATACATATATATACACATATATATATATATACATATATATATATATTCCTTTTCATATTCTTTTCCATTATGGTTTACCACAGGATATTGAGAGATCTCTTTTTTTGAGAGAGAGTATATTTTTATTCTTATTTTTTAATTTAATTTTTTATTTTATACTTGGGTATAGTTGATTTACAATGTTGTGTTAGTTTCAGGTGTACAGCAAAGTGGTTCAGTTAATATATATACATATATCCATTCTTTTTCAGATTCTTTACCCATATAGGTTATCACAGAGTACTGACTAGAGTTCGTTGTGCTACACAGTAGGTTCTTATTGATTATCTGTTTTATATATAGTATTGTGTATATGTTAATCCCAACCTCCTGATTTATCACTACCCCCCTACCTTTCCCCTTTGGTAACCATAAATTTGTTTTCTAAGTCTGTGAGTCTGTTTCTACTTTGTAAATAAGTTCATTTGTATCATTTTTTAAATTGCACATGTAAGTGATATCATATGATATTTGTCTTTTTCTGACTTACTTCACTTAGTATGATAATCTCTAGGTCCATCCATGTTGCTGCAAGTGGCATTATTTCATTCTTTTTAATGGCTGAGTAATGGTCCATTGTGTGTGTGTGTGTGTGTGTGTGTGTATATATATACATATATGTGTGTGTGTGTGTGTGTATACACACACACACACCCCACATCTTCTTTACCCATTCTTCTGTCAGTGGACATTTAGACTGCTTCCATGTCTTGGCTATTTTAAATAGTGCTGCAATGAACATTGGGATGCATGTATCTTTTTGAATCATGGTTTTCTCGGATATATGCCCAGGAGTGAGATTGCTGGATCATATAGTAGTTCTATTTTTAGTTTTTTAGGGAACCTCCATACTGTTCTCCATGGTGGTTGTACCAATTTACATTCCCACCAACAGTGTAGGAGGGTTCCCTTTTCTCCACATCCTCTCCAGCATATTTATGGTTCATAGATTTTTTTGATGATGGCCATTCTGACTGGTGTGAGGTGATACCTCATTGTAGTTTTGATTTGCTTTTCTCTAATAATTAGCTGAGCATATTTTCATTTGCCTCTTGGCCATCTGTATGTCTTCTCTGGAGAAATATCACTTTAGGTCTTCTGCCCATTTTTTGATCGGGTTGCTTCTTTTTTTGATAGTGAGCCATATGAGCTGTTTGTAAATTTTAGAGACTAAGCCCTTGTCCATTGCATAGTTTGCAAATATTTTCTCCCATTCTGTGGTTGTTTTTTCGTTTTGTTTATGGTTTCCTTTGCTGTGCAGAAGCTTACCACTCTGTGTCTTTTGATTGGAGCATTTAGTCCATTGGCATTTAAGTAGCTATTGATAGATATGTTATTTATTGCCATTTTGACCTTGTTTTCCCATTGATTTTATATTTCTTCTTTGTCCTTTTCTATTATTTTTCCTTTTGTGGTTTGATGATTTTCTCTTGTATTACACTGATGTTCTCTTCTTTTTTGTTTTTGTCAATCTACTGTGATTATGTTTTTGATTTGTGGTTACTCTGTTTCTCAAATATGTTAACCCCGTCCTATATCTACTTGCCTTAGACTGGTAGTCATACAGGCTCAAACACATCTAGGAAATGAAAAAAAAAAAAATCTACATTTTCTTACCCTCCTTCCCCACAGTTTATGATTTTGATGTCCTCTTTTACATCTTCATGCTCATCCTCTTTTACATCTTCATGTTCATCCTTTTGCTGTTTATTGTGGTTATCTTCACTTTCACAGAATTTTTTTTTTTTTAATCTGTGTGTGTACTGGCTTATTTAGGTAATTTGCTTTCCAATTGTGATTTTCTCTTCCCTATAGACTGTTACTCCTTTTCTATTTAGAGAGAAGACCTTTCAATATTTCCTTTAGGATAGCTTTAGTATTGCTGTATTCTTTTAGTTTTTTGCTTGTCTGAGAAATTTTTTCTCTCTCCTTCTACTCTCAATGATAATCTTGCTGGGTAGAGTATCCTAGGTTGCAGATTTTTCCCTTTCAGGACTTTGAATATATCTTGCCACTCCCTTCTGGCCTGCAACATTTCTGTAGAGAAATCAGCTGATAACTTTACGGGGGATCCCTTGTAATTAACTCTTTTTCTCTTGCTGCCTTTAGAATCCTCTCTTTAACTTTTGCCATTTTTATTATAATAGGTTGTTATGTAGATCTGTTTGGGTTCACCTTGTTTGGGACCCTCTGTGCTTCCTGTACCTGGATATCTGTTTCCTTCCTTAGGTTTGGGAGGTTTTCAGTCATAATTTCTTCAAATACATTTTCGATCCCCTTTTCTCTTTCTTCCCCTTCTGGAATCCCTATTATGTGTAGATTGGCATGCTTTATATTATCCCATAGGTCTCTTTTTTTCGTTTGTCTGCCATCCTGATTGGGTGATTTCCGTATTCTATCTTCCAGGTCACTTACTCGTTCTTCTCAATTATTTATTCTGCTATTCATTGCCTTTACTTCAGTTTTTGTCTCAGCAAGTGAGTTTTCTAATTTTTCTTGGTTTCTCTTTATGGTTTCTAGTTCCTTTTTATAGTACTCTGCATTTCTGTTGATAGCCTTTCTTAATTCCTTCAGTATTTTCACTACTTCCTTTTTGAAATCAGTGTCCCCTAGACCGAAGAGGTCTGTTTCATTGTTTGTTCTTTCAGGGGAATTCTAATGGTCTTTTAACTGGGAGTGGTTCCTCTGCTTCTTCACTTTACTTGTATTTCTCTTATTCTGTGAGTTTAGGAGAAAGTTATCTATGGTGGTCTTGGAAGACTGTTTATATGTGGGGGTGTCCCTGTGTACCTTGTGTGGGTTTAATACTTTCGGTGCAAGGGCTGTTTTTAGTACGGATGCCTGTCACCTCTTTCCTCAGCATGTGCTGGCAGTTATCCCCTTGATAGAGGGTGTGCAGATGCAGTGGCCGATGCCTGGTCCTGGGGTTCTTGGTGGTGGTAGCAGCTCACGTGTGCCCCCAGAGCACATGAGGGGAGCAGAGGCAGCTCACAATCGCTCCTGGAGCCTGGGGGGGTGTGGGGGGTGGGCGTGTATCGTGACTGCTCCAGGAGTTTGTGTAGGCTGTGTCCTGCTGCCTGAGAGCTCATGCCAGGAAAAAGGCTGTAATGGCAGGTCCCAACCCTCCCCTCATGCACTGCCCACACAATGGCACCTGGCCTCTAAGGCAGCCCAGGCTTCCTCTGTGTATAACCTCAGGTGCAGTCAGTTGCACCAGCCTCCAGCCCCTTCAGACTGTTTCTACACAGCCCACCCCTGTCCTCTCCCTGGGTCTGATCTCTGAAGCTCAAGCTTCCACACATAACTGAGATCATATTAGACTCGAGAAAAATATTAAATATCCCAACTGGTTTGCAAATTAATGATGTCAACCAAATCCCATGAAAAGCTGAAACAGCAATTTTATGCTATCTGCCTTATGATCTAAGTTTCCAATGACCCACACGTAATAACTGACTATCCTAGGTGTCCTAATGTACACCACCTACTTGGCTATGCACTATGTACTATATTTTAATCTACAAGTCTTCTCACTAATACAGGATAAAAGGAAAGACAAAGACATACTCCAAGGAACAAAATAATAGATAAAAATGAATGCCAGTTCTCCTATTGATACCACCTTGCACAGTTCTGAGGTTTCAAAAATCCTAGGACTCACAAAGACCTGCAGCAACCACTGCCTGGAACACTGAGTCAAGAGATCTGAGAGTCCCTGTTGAATCCATAAATCACAAATACGACTGAGATAGAATGAAGTTTGGCTCTATTCAAGTCCAAGGTAGCAGTCTGAAGATATGCGGTGGCAAATGCTGTGATACACAGAGCAAAGCCTTTTGGGTCAGAAAGGCCCAGGTTCAAATCTCAGCTCTTCAGCTTACCATCCATGAGGTTGGTTGGCCGCATTACTTAACCTCCACAAGGCGGTTTCCTCATCTCTGAATTGAGGGTAGTGATACCCACCCTAATTAGGTCCTTTGAGTACTCATAGACTCAACAAATATTTATTGAGGACTTACTATGTATTAGGCACTGTGATGGATGCTGGGAATACAAGGCTGCTCTCAAGCAGCTTATGATCCAATGGAATATACAGACAAATAAATGGACAGTTATAATGTGCTAAGTGCCTCAATGGTCCAAGTTTAGCATGCAGTGAGGGCCCTTGCCAAGGACACCTAACAGTCCAGAAAAGGATTTCTATGAGAAAGGAAGACTAAGTACAAGTTAGGGAAATAAAAGCAGAAAGTATGCTCTAGGATACAGCACATGGGAAAGTCATGTTTTCAGGAAATAAAAATATGAAAACAGTTGGGCTAACTACAGCACAACATTTGAAGAGAGCAATAAATGATATACATAAAAGACCCATTAAAATGATTGGCACATAGTAGGTACCCCATAAACATTAGCTACTATTATGATAACTAAAATAACGGTAATATTTTCTGGAAAGGCCACCTTTCATCAGCAGTTACCTTTTTAAGTCAGGTAACCTTGGTTTCAGAGCAGGCAAGACCATGAGATCTTCTACCTGTGAGCAATCTAATAAAGTACAAGGTCGAGTTTCAGAAAAGATATGTATCTAGAAATGAGAAGGAAAAGAAGTCAATTTCAGAACATATTAATCACTGTGTAGCCATAAGTATACCTTTTTGTTCCCACTCTGTGGTTTGGAGCAATATCAATTGTATCTGTGGCCGAATCATGTCTTACTGCCAGTCCCAAGTCTGCAATACAGCAAGTTCCATTCTTCTTTACCAAGATATTCTTTGATTTCAAATCCCTATGAGCAATGGCTGGTTTTCCTAAAGAAAGAAAAAAATTAAACATGGTTGCTTAAATGGTAATACCAATCACAAATCTCACCTTTAGGTTCAAAAGCTTCTCTTCCCATCCCAGTGTTGAAGCATTTCAGCCCCCATCACCGCAATACCTGGGCCATTACTAAACCACCTTAAGTGAATCATTACACAAAAAGTTGCTGAAATTACATTTCTTCAAAGAAAATAGATGATGCTCAAAAAATATAAGTCTAATACTCAAAGACTGGGGGGTTAAAGATACTAGTTTGTTGATACCCTATGAATTTTTTACAGGAATCCTAGTCACTGATACTCGAATTCAAGAACCAAGAATCTCAATCACTTCCTTTTTGTCTATCAACTGGAATATACTTATTAAATGTATAATACCTTAATACTAACCACTAGAAAAAGTTGTACTATGCAGGGACTATGTATTTTAATCTAGAAGTCTTCTCACTAAAACAGGAAAAAAAATAAAATTTTAAAAATAATTTAAAAATAATTAAAATTTAAAAATAATAATTACAATGTGGAAAACTTGGAACCCTCAGAGACTGCTGATTGATGGAAATGTAAAATAGTACAGGCACTTGGAAAAAAAAGTCTGGCAGTTTCTTTAGATCCAGTAATTCCACTCCCAGGTATATATCCAAGAGAACTGGAAACATGTCCACACAAAAACTTGTACAACAATGTTCATAGCAGCATTATTCATAACAGCTCAAAGTGGAAACAACCCAAATGTCCATCACTGATGAATGGATACCCAAAATGTGGTATATCCATACAATGAAATATTCCTCAGCCATAAAAAAGAATGAATTTCTGATAAATGCTGCAGCATGGATGAACCTTGAAAATACACTGAGAAAGAAACCAGTCACAAAAGATCACATATTGTATGATTCCATCTATATGCTATGTCCCGAATAAGCAAATCTATAGAGATGGAAAGTATATTAGAGGTTGCCTAAGGCTAAAGAGTTTGGGGGGAAATGGGGAATGACTGCTAAGAACTACAGGGTTCTTTTAAGATGATGAAAATGTTCTAAAACTGATTGTGGTGACAGCTGTACAACTCTGTGAATATACTAAAAACCACTGAATTGTATACCAAATGGGTAAATTATAACTCAATAAAGCTATTATAATCAACAATAATAAAATTTACAAAGATGGCTGGCTGAGATAGTAAAACAGCATGTGTGTTGTGTGTTGTAAAGTTGGGAGTGGGGGAGTCATCAGGTAGCAAGTGGATAATCATTAGAGCAGAGAATATATTGGCATCTGATATCTTATATGGCACAAAAATCAAAGCATAAAAATTTCATAACTAAAACTTAGTATTCAATTTTTCAACTGTAAAACTGTCTCATGCAGTCTCCTTATCCTAGGGTCAAATATAATTATTAGGTAGCCAGATAACATTTATGTAGCATGTTGATGTTTACAAAGCTTTTTCACATTTCATATGGTACTGCACATAAACTAAATTCCAAAATCAAGATCCTCAAAAATCACAAGAAAGACTAAATGCTACTACTTTTAAGAACTTACAAAAATATCAGTATTGTTAACAATGATTGGAGAATCTCTGAACAAATTCCCAGATTCATAACTCCACCTTAGATTTTCAACAGAAAGGTAAAATATTCTCATCTAAAAACTCATTTTAAATATCTCCAATTAAGCTGACTTCTTGCAAAAATTTTCTGAACAGACATTAGATCCATGGGAATTTAAAGCTTAAAATAACAGGATTGCTTTGAGTTACCTTGGGTACCAACTATCTCCATGTGAAGATGGGCAAGTCCACTTGCTGTGGACAGAGCGAGTTTTATCATTCCTTCCACAGTAACTGTGTATCTGTTCAAGTAATCAAAAAGGGATCCATGCTCATGATAATCTGACACCAACCAGAGCTGAGTCCATGTACCATTGTCTGCCAAGTAGAATAACAATATTTCAGATGGGCTATAGAACATTTATGATTTATTCAAAAGTTATCACTTTTTACTCTCAATCCTGAATCACACAACTGCAATATGTTGGTACCTTAAATTTGTATATATTTCTTTCATATTTTCTTGTATTTCAGTTTTCTTATACTTTCATGTATGTATCCTTTAGATCCTTAAAGTAAGCCCCTTAATCTTGAGATAAGGCAAGGATAACTAATCCCATTCAAGAGAGAAGGAATCATAGTTCAAAAATGGTGATGTTGAGTCCACACAGATGGTAGCAGGGCTGGGATAATGCTTCGAGGAATGCCTGGTTCAAGTTAGGTGCTCAACGATTGTTTCTGGAAGGGGGGAGGGAAACAAGGGAGGAGGGAGGGAAGAAGATGAGAAGTACCTGGAACCTAGTGTGGCTATAGTGGGAATGGAATATTATTGGACAAACTGAAAGGGAGCTTAAATGAGAAATGCAAGCTTTAATGACAAACAGACTGTGTATACCGTTCACAAAGAAGCCAGAAAAGATTACAATTCCAAGGTTTCCAGATTAGAAAAGTATAAAAATAGTGGTATCACTGACACACGGGGAAGCTGAGACAGGAGCTAAAAATGTCACGAGGAGAAAAGGCTGGGACTGAATCCAGTTTTACACAAGGTGATTTTGAACCTCAACAACTAGGAATATGTGTTCTTCCAAAAGTTCCTTTGTAAGCCAGGACATGAATTGGAAATGTAAGTTCCCATGAGAATCATGGTAAAGGTTCTGGCTGGGCTTCTAGGCTAGGCTGGTCCACAAAAGCCAATTTAACCTAGGAGTAGCTGGAAAATCATATATTTCACAAAATCATGAAAGCAAAAAAAGTATTACAACAATACTAGGAGGCAGGACAATTCAGTAAAAGATGCACACTTGGAGTCATTCTGACTTGGGCTGGAATCAGGGCCTGGCTGTCACTGACTACATGACCTCAGACAAGTTTCTTAACCAATGAGCCTTTGTTCCTTCTCTTACACAACAAGAATACCTTACTTTGCGAGACTACTAAGAAGATTTTAAAAATAGGATAATAGATTTTTAAAAAGCATTTAGTACAATGCATGGCACATAAGAACTTCCCCATTGTTGTAAAACAAAAGAAAAAACTCAGATTGACATAAAATAATTTCTATATTTTGAAGGTTGTTAATTGAAAGAAAGCAATTCTGATTAGAAAAGAATTAAGGAATGAAATGTTTTCAGAAGATTCTGGAGGAGATTTCTGGGTATTTTCGAAAGGATTTAGATATTCATGATACTAGTTCTTTATCAACTTGTTTCTTCATAAACTTTGTAAACTGATTCTGTTCAAACTTATACCTTTCCTTGATACAGGTACATCACTAGCTTTATCTGCATGCTTATTAACCATACCTGAATTCTGAAAGGCTCACAAATACAAGAAATAAATAGGAACACAGCAAGATGGAAGAATGGGAGGTTTTCTGAGGTAACTGACAAGACAGGTGGAAGGAAGAAGGACATATGAGAGGCTATGCCCACATAAAGGGTTGTCTAAGGTGGAATTAACTAAATCAGTATGAGAAAGATAACGAAAACGGGAATAGGGGGTGGAGGGGCTAGGTTCTAGGCAAAGTCCATTAACCCCTGACAAAGAAGAAAGGAGGTGTAGGGAAGAGCCAGCAGGGTTGCCAGTTCCCATGGTAACCTCCAGATGACAGTACCAGCTTGGCTGCTGCCTGAGCGAAAGGGAAGAGTTCAGGGCACAGCAGCAGGAACATTTTGTGTCAGTTAGTGTGTTTACAACTTGGAACAAGCCTAAAACATGCTGGGCCTGGGTAAGGGTTGAACCTCAAAATGCAGATTTGAAAGTCACCACTACCTACCATTGAGTTTGAAAGCAAAAATGTGGGTAAGTTCTTTGAGGGAGAAATTACTATTTGTAGAATTAGAGCCTTCATATGTATTAAGAAAACAAAAACACCTATTAAGAAATAAGAAAGTCCAGAGTCACAGAATACAAAGGTTGTTTTAAGGGTTGGGGGAGAAGCTAAATGGTGTCGAAGACAGAAGAAAGTGAAAACTAAGGACTTGGTCAGACTATCATCACTGCTTTTGTTTATTTGTTTTTAAATTAAGTAGTACTGAATTGGTAGTATCTATTGATAATCCCTGCTTAGATCCATCACCGCCCCTAAGTCACAAAAAGCAGATAATCACACACACCTCCTCATTTGATGCAATAGAAAGAATATGTAGAAAGTATATAATATTTTCAGGAAACCAATAAAATAATCAGATTCAGTCTCTAATTTTAACTACCAGTTTTCAAATTATACAAGGAGCAAGTTCAGAGATACTATAAGAATTCAATTAGCAAATCTAGAATATGATAAGCCCTATAGGACAAACAATCCAGTGTCTTCAACTGCAAGAAGAAAAAAAAAGACAAAGGGGAACCCTAGTGATTTTAAGGGATTTGAGATAAATATCAACCCAATGCAGTGGATCCTAAAGTGAATAACCAATTGTTAAAAAAAAAAAAAAAGGGGGGGGGAGACCACTGCAGAAATGTGAAACTGACTAGATATTTGATGGCATTTTTAAAATTGACAATGGTAGTATGGTTATGTTTCACAAAAAAAGATTCCCCATAATCTAAAGATACAAACTGAGATATTTATGGATGAAAAGATATGCTATCTGGGATTAGCTTCAAATAATTCAGAGGGGGCAGAGTAGGTGGAATCAGAGCTCAAATATGGTTGGCAGTGAGCTGATAATTGTTGAAGCTGGGTGATGGGGGTTCATTATACTATTCTCTACTTTTCTATATACTGGAAATTTTCTATAAATGTTTAAAAAAACAAGTAATAAATGTTTGTTGTAAATAAATTTGAAAATACAGAGAAGCAAAAAGAAAAATCAAAATCACCCATGAACACAAACTGAGATTAAACATTGTTAATATTTCAAAGAAATAAATATTGTTGAAGAAAATGGGAAGGGAGAGAAGTAAAAAGATGACTATGGTTATGGCCTTTAAAAAAGATAATGATAGCATTTTTTTAAAAAAAATAGGAAAGGTGGGAAATGCATTTGATTCAGGGTGGGTGTGATGAGAGTCGAGTTGTAATACTGGGTTGGCCAAAAAGTTCGTTTGGGTTTTTCTGTAACATCTCACGCAAAATCCCAAATGAACTTTTTGGCCAACCCAATACAAGCCTCTGACAAAAGCTATAAAGGTAGGATTGTGGGCACTACTATAAATAACTGAAGCCAGGAAAGTAAATGAAGTGCAGTCTGAAATCACTTTTCACAGTCACCTCTCATGCTGACTGTCTACTGACATGGCTTCCTCACTTGCTTCAGCATCTGATCTGCCCCCAGGCCTCAAGCACCTGTGTACCACAGGCAAGAAAAGGTCCACATGGTTACTAAGGGCAAGGTGGTTTTGGAGAAACCATTTCTCTATTTAAGTGAGTTTACTTAAAAGATTAATCTATTTAGCCCTTAGCGATTTAAACACAGAATACACTGAGAAGTTATTCTTACTCTCCCTATACATAAGGTCATTAGGAAATATTAGAATGCCCTAATGGTCAGGAAGAGATTAAAAGGAAACATATCTGAGCTCTAGCCTATCATCCCAAAACTCTGGGCAACCAGAGTTTATAAATTTTTTTTCTACGTTATGACTATCCTCAGTAACTAACTAACTTCCCAGAACCAAACCAAACCAAAAGCATGTAACCTTTTTTTTTTTTTTCTTTTTTAAAATAGCTCTTTACATTTTATAAAGCAATTTAGAGGTTTAGGAACATGGTGTCAAAAGTCAAGAAAATCCTTAAGAAGTTCCTGTTTCTAAAGGCTTCTAATATATTCTATTTTACTTAATGGGTCTAATTTATATGGCAAACATCCATTTCTCATCAAATATGACAATGTTTAATAGTCTTATTTGTGGAAAGGATTAAATATATTTTGTTACACTCAAAGGAGAAGCAAATGTTACTGACCTTTATTGTCTGCTGCTATAAATCCCAAGATGTTTTCATGACGTAACATGACGGTCTGATAAATCTCTGCCTCACGGAACCATGAACGTTCTTCTCTAGAGGAGAATATTTTAACAGCAACTTCTTCTCCTCTCCATTTTCCTCGCCAAACTTCTCCAAAACGACCTTTGCCAATACTTTCTTGTAACACAATAGTTCTTGCAATTGTCCTCTGAACAAGCAAGGGTAAACCTAAAGATAAAAATAAATAGTATTCGACACAAACAATCAATATCGGTACCTGTTTGTAACACCACGATAGGCGTTAAAAGAGTGACTCAGAAAGGTTTAACTCCTTAAAGGAACTTACAATCTCACTGAGGAAAGATAGAGTAAATTTTCAAAAACAATAATTCATGATAAAAGGAAAATAATAAATAAAATAAAAGAATCCAGAAACTCCTGCCTAGAGAGTCAAGGTAGGCTTTAAAAGATAAGCTGGATTTAGACTGTCCTTTACAGAAGGGATAGGACCAAAGAAGAAGACAAGGAGGTAAGGTGTTTAGGTAGGAGGAATATGCAAGCAAAAGTAGAAGAAACAAATGGCTGATACATGTTTAGGGAACCAGCTTAGATAGATAAGCAGAAAAAGGATGTATGTAGTAAAACAGTAGAAGAGAAGAGAAGAGAAGCTGCACCAGAATGTGAAGAGTACTGAATGCCCGGCTCAAGATGACCAATGAGAGCTGTGGGTGAAAGAGGAACTAGTAAACATTTCCATTCATTTCATGGAAGGAAAGAAATAATTTAAAAATCTTATTTCAGAAAGATGAGTCTGGTAACAGTTTTACAAATGGGAGGAGAAAAGTGTGTAAGCACAAGAAATGTAGAAGTAAATTCTGGTCTAACTTTTAATAAATCAGTAAAAATTATCACAGAAACCATTTCAAGACAAACAATTTACCAATTTACGCACCAGGAACTGGCTGCCTAGGCGACACTAATATCTTAAGGAATGATGCCAAGTAACTTACCTTGGTGATGAGACATTGGCAGTTTTCTCACCAAGTGAACTTGCCTTACTATAAAATACATAGTTTTAAATATTACCACACTTATTTCATTTACATAGAAGTATTTACTAACTACCTACAAAATTTAAGTAACACTATATTTGGGACTATTCCAATTCCCCATGGACTAAGAACTGTCAAATTATACTGACACAAAATATCAGTGTACATCATGTTCTACAGTATTTTATTTATACAGTCTAATACATATAAATTTGTGTCACTTATAAGCTATCTTGAGTTGCCTGCTAGATCAAATTAAACTAATGGAAGTAAATAAAATTATCTGGTCTCTTTGATTCTCTGGTATGAAATACTTATAAATCCAAATGTTAAACCTTTAAGTTGTCTCTTTTCATCTTTAAGTTTCTCAAATAGATCCTTCCTTCCCCTTGCTCTATCCATCCTCCCTACTTCCTGCAAAGTAGTTAGCAGTCTAATTGTAAACAATTGTTTTTATAAGGAGACTGCTGGTTAAAAATAAATCTGTGAAAAATCCTTATTTAAATCAAGGAGCTCTTTTGTATTATGAATAACCAATTCCTAATTATGTTGTTTACAGTAGACACTAGCTTACTAAATTTTCTTAAAGCCTTTGAACAGGGCCACACCATGTACTTAAAGATTTAAAGTATACTTAAGAGTTCATTTCAGGAGGCTGATCTGGAAGTTAGAAATGCAGGGAGTAAAGAAGAAAGGGAATAGCAAATGGGAAGTCTGAAAATGCCTGACACATTCAGGACTCACGCAGGGTCAGGAAAGCCTAACAGGACAAAGAAAGTCTTTGTCTTCCCCTTCACAACTGGATTCTAGATGCAGAACTGGAATTAAAAATCAAATCTAGATTTATCATATTATCTGTATTTGGTTACCATAACCCACATGAAAATCTGAGCATTTTTTAAAAAGTAATAGTTTTCTTCTAAAGACAAAAATAAACAGGCCTAATTCAGATCTCTATATTCTCTGCTTTACTTCTGTACCTTTTAGAACTGCTTGAGAGAAAACTTCAACAGGGAAACAGGGTCCAAGCACCTTTACATGCAGTGAACAACAGAAATAAGACCTGAAGGACATGCATGCATTAAAGAGATCATAAGCATGAATGAGACATAATAAACATTGGCCTAAGAGACGCACACTCTCAAAAACTGGCACACAGGGGACTTCCCTGGTAGCACAGTGGATGGAACTCCGCACTCCCAATGCAGGGGGCCCGGGTTCGATCCCTGGTTGGGGAGCTGTATCCCGCGTGAGTGCCACAACTAGGGAGCCCATGTGCCACAACTAAGGAGCCTGCCTGCCGCAACTAAGACCCAGCACAACCAAATAAATAAATCTGGCCCACACTTGCGTGTTCCCACATACTTTGCAATCTAATGACAGCTTAAATATGGGCACATGCACAACCTGTGATTCAAATAAATGCAACAGGGATACAATTAGCTTTAGGTTTAGAGCTAGGTGCCAGAACCCATCTCTCCATTGTCTCCCTGCAATTCCTAAGTTAAAAGTACAGTCTTTGAAAGGGAGAGATAGGGCCTTTCCTAAATTATGGTCATATAGTACTGAGTAATAAACATTCGAATTCATAACATAAAATGTTTTATCTTTTCCTCAATGAGTGAAAGAACTAAAAAGGATATTATACACAGACATTTGACTTACTCAGAGGCATGAGTCCCATTCATGAAATGGCATTCAGGCTTATAATAAATAGAAGGAAAAGCAATGGAATTTTCTGCTGTCATTCAACAGAAGACAGCTTTTGTCTGGATAAATCTGAAAGCCATTAACACAGAATAAACTATGACAGGGAAGGAGGCCTTAAACTAGCTTTTTTGTACAATGCAGCAAATTCATACTGTATATCAGATTTTTTTCCAAATATCTTTTCAATAAGAATAACACCTGTCATTTGGATATAACTTTACAGTCTACCAAGTGCTTAAGTGCTTTCACACAAACATGTCGTTTCATTTGAACCTCACAACAATCCAGTAACGTACACTGGGCAGGGTTCATTACTTTCATTTTAAAGATGAAATAACTCAGGCATGAGACATCAGCTAACTGCCCAAAGCCACAGAGCTGGCAAACAATGCAGGCAAGTTTTTGCAGGGTGTAAAAGGAGGCATAAAAGGAGGGAGAGAAGCTTTCAGACAATAGAGCTGGGTCCCTGACAGATCTAGAAATATAGATAAAATGGAAAAAGAACAATTCCATTCTGTACTACAATTCCATTCTTCATGTCTGTATCTTAAAAGGTAAATAAATATATTCTTATTCAGAAACAAACTGCCATCCAGACAGCAATTTCTTTTAATCCTTTAGGTAGGCTTGATCTCCCTGAGGCCTGATACATACCACTGTGCCAAGTGGCATGAGCTGCTTTGATTTCCCTCGGTGTTAAGTGTGGCAACAAGAGAGCAGGTCCAAGGGATTAATACCAAATGATCTAAAGCCACCCTAATTTTCTGTGACTTTGGCCCCTGCTTATCATACTTTTTTGGTCCAGGTTAGCTTCTAGAATGAGCCAGATATTCTTTGGGAACCCTTTGAACTAACTCAGAATCAAAGGGGAACCCTAAAATAATCTCTCTCCACTCCTCCACCACTCCTGCCCAAAGACTGTCACATCTTCAGTATAAGGCTGCTCCATCTCAATCCAGCCAGTCACTGCCTCCCTCCTCACAACAGTCACAGGGATCCCTTAAGGCTGCCTTAAGAGACCCGGGCTCCACTGTAAGCCTGTATGTATCCTAGCAGTCATGGGCAGAACTCACTTACTGAATACGTACGGCCAAATTCTACAGAAGAAAACTTCATGTCATGAAATCAGTTTCTTCATATTTAAATGAATAAACATACATACATATACATGAATATACCTTCATTCCCTTAAAGACATTTGTCATTATGTGAACTTTCTTTATCATCAGATGTGATTTTGTGCTTCAGAGTCATATTCCTTCCCCAGTCACAATTTCTGCTTTAAAGTTCCTTCAGGGACTTCCCTGGTGGCGCAGTGGTTAAGAATCTGCCTGCCAATGCAGGGGACAAGGGTCCGAGCCCTGGTCCAGGAAGATCCCACATGCCATGGAGCAACTAAGCCCGTGCTCCACAACTACTGAGCCTGCGTGCCACAACTACTGAAGCCCACGCGCCTAGAGCCCGTGCTCCGCAACAAGAGAAGCCACCGCAATGAAGAGTAGCCCCCACTCGCCACAACTAGAGAAAGCCTGTGCACAGCAACAAAGACCCAACGCAGCCAAAAAATAAAATTAATTAATTAATTAATTTAAAAAAACAAAGTTCCTTTAATCACTTGATTATAAAATTCATGAAATTTTCATTATACATATTTTTTAAATCTTTTTATCCGTGAATCTAGCCCTTATTTGAAGTTAATTTATACTTTTTAAAGGACAGTACATCTCATTTAAAAGTCCTAACAAACCACTTTAAGTATTATTATCAGCAGTATCTGTCCCATATTTCTGATGAGGAAACAGAAGCCCAAGGAGAAAACATGGTTTAACCTAGATCAGACAGCCAATCAGTGACAAAGCTTGCACTGGAATCTAGATCTCTTAATTCCTGGCTAGGAATTAAGTGTCAAATTACAATACTGTAGAGGATAGGAGTCTTCTTCTCTTAGTATCCTTCCAAAGCACATGTAAGAAAAAGTAAAAAATAAATCCCTTTTTGATTTAAATATGAAGCACTGATTGCTATGCCAGAATTTGCTTCAGGTAATTAGATAATCTATTTCTGATCCCACAAAAATCAAAGAGAACTGAGAAAAGCAAATATCAGAAGGGCCATGGATCCATAAAGCTATATTAAATAAAAAGGTGGTCAGACTTTTTTCTAAAGTGAGAAAATGACTAAAAATTCATTAGTTTAATAAAAAACTAGGCCTGAGCCAGAGACAGCAATTTAATGTTGAAAAAGCAAATAACCTTCACAATTCTAAACACACTCTCTGTCATGCCTGCTTTCAATACAAAAATAAAGCTGCTAAACAGTCCTGAAGAGAATGGGTAAACTGCAGATTATTTAAACATCTGTGAACTTCGGCCTCAGCTACAGAGGAATAACTGTCTTTATTCTCACAGAGTCATGAGAAGGTGAGAATGTTTTCAAAGTTACACAAATGTGAAGGTGACTTACTTTTACTGCTCAAATAAGTCAGTCAATTCTATTTGTCCTTACTAAACTAGCCGTGGTCAGATACAGACCTAGCTTAAAGACCTTTATTAGGTTCAACGCTGGAGTAGTATTCACACTATCCCAAGTTTTAACATACTAAGCCAACTGGCTTAGCCAACTAATAAATAACACAGTTAATTTTAAAAAGACATCTTAGGAAAAAGAAAAAAACAAATACATTACCTGATCCAGAACCCGATGTTGTCATATCATAAATTAAATCTTTTAACGTAGTACCCTCTGAAATAAAGGGGCGATCTAATGAAGGATCCTCTTCATTTGGCACTCGATGGTGAATGACAGTGCGGTTATGGCAGATATAGACCATCAACATGAGTGAGATGCAGACGAAGCATACTGGTCCAGCAATGACAGCTGCCAGTTCGACAGGACCAAGGCCAGATGATGGCTTTCCTGGAAAAGGGCCTCAAGTGAAATAAACATCAACAACAATAACACTGTAGGCGGCATCCACAATTTCCTAAATCCTCCACATTTCCTGCAGTTGGCCACTACCACCATTAGTCAGAGCCTCTTTACAGCAGCTCATAGAGGTCAAACCCGTAACAAGTGAAGCACTTAATCTTCTCCCATTGGCTCTCCTTTTATGATCACCAGCTCTGTCAACATCCACTTAGTCTTCCTGAAGTCTTGAGCCATCCCCTAAATAACAAGGCCAGCTACCACAAACACTGTAGGACCACCCCCCACCCCACTTAGCCCTCTCAGATCTTTAATAGAAGAACCAATAATCTGGAACAACTCCCATTAAATATTTCTTAAGTCACTGTCTTCTTTTTTCTTTTTTTTTTTTTAAAGTAGTTTAGCTTATCTTCTTATTCCAAGGCTAGTATATGCTCATAGCAGGAAAAAAAATTAAAAAGTATAAATACAGATGAGCAAAATTTTTTAAAAAATGAACTACAGCCTCACCATCCCCCCCAAACTCACCTGTGTATATATCTCCACCAATTTTTTTTCATGCAAAAATATATCCTCTTTTTTTTAATAGAGTTTGCATGTGTATACTTTCTAGTTTATTTTAATCACTTAGACTTTTAATTAAAGACTTTTTTTTTATAACCTCTTCTAACAATTAACAATTTGCATTGTTTCAGAAACATTAATTACAACTATTTTGGCATTCATTCTGACACGTGCTGGTTCATGGCTCACCACCCTTTCTTTCACATCACATCTTTATCATTCTTGAGATCTTTATTTGGATTGATTTCATATGATAAAGACTCCTAATTCTAGTAATTCCTTTCAGAAAGAGTATATGGGTCCTTATACACTGAATACTTAATTATCTAAAGATGCTTGTTGCCTTTATATATGAAAAATCTTGGCTCATCTAAAGAATTTTGGGTAACAAGCAATATATGATATTCCATTGCCTTCTGGTATTTAAAAAAAGCAAAAAATCTGAACTTTTTTTTTCCTTTTATAGGTAACCAGTGTTCACTTGTGCTGAATGTGTGCACAATTTTTCTTTATTCTTGAAAACTGATAGTTTTTTCATTATATATATTTGGTTAAGTATTTTTTCATTAATTTTACATAGTATTTCTTCTCTCTTCTGTCCTTTTGCCTTTTTCTGGTTTCATGCTAAGCATATTGGATCACCTAGATCTGTCCTCTATGTCTCTTAATTTGCTCACCAACCGTCTTTTTCTCTGAATTGTAACACAATTTCTCAAGTTTGTCTTGCTTTAAGCTTGTCTCACACTTGACAATAAAGTTACAACATCCAGTCTGCTGTTCACTTTCAATACTGCATTTTTTAAAATAATTCATCAATTGAGCTTTTCATCTGAAAGCGATCTTAACAACTGTGAAATGTTCTCGTTTCACTGTGAACAACTGAAAACAGACCTTGGACTGTCTGAAAGTTCTTCCCTAACATGTTGTAAGTGTATTTCATAGGATGACATCTACTCTCATTTATCCAGTTCAGTTCACTTCTTTTGAACCATGGAATCTTTCCATTTGGTAAATTTTTTTGCTGTCTGATTATCAGGGACCTGGGAATGAGGTATTTGTGTATTTTAGCATTAAAAATAAAGTGAGCTCTTCATAAGGTTTTGTGAGTCTCCATTCTGATATTTCAAGCCATTTCAAACAATGGAAATGGGGAATTCTGGAATTATCATTCACCTTGTCATATTAGAATTGCAGATACCTATTAAAAGTCAGAAAAATTTTTTTAAAAAAAGTCAGAAAAATTTTTTTAAAAAAAGTCAGAAAAATTACAGTCTGACAGAGCTTTGCCACAGGGACCTTCTCTATCATGCTGAAGATTTGGTTTTACTTTGCTGTTATCACTCGAGCTAGGTGGAGGACTGCCTTCCTTTTACAACTGGCAGGACTGGCCCTTTTCCTCTGAGCTACAGCAGTGCTTCCTACTTTAATTAGCATGATGCCTAGACCAACTCTGAGTGGAAAGTGAGCACTGAAAGCAGATGCTTCCTAAAGGAGAATTGAGAGTTTGCCCCTGTAGCCTAGCCTCACACCCAGCCCCTCAGCTTAAGGTATTGGTGGGATTCTGCAAGAGGGTCTTTCACCTACTTCTTTTCCTAGTTAGTCAGTTCTTCACTAGTCTGTTACAATCTGCACTATAAACTGCAGAGTTCCTCACAACTATAGGCATGTGGGTGGCATTTCTTCCATTAATTCTCTTAGCATTAATACAGGTTTTCCTCATTTTTGTATTCCTTTGATTATTATAGTAGGTATTTTGGATTTGGGGAAAGTGCCAGAAGAGTTAAACAGATGAGCTCAGACTGGCATCTTAAACCAGAACCTTAGAATTAATCTAATCCTAAGCATTTATGAAGCTTTCAAATCCCTGGCTCTTCCAGGACATTTTAAAATATAAACTATGGTGAAGGACCAAAAACCTAGAAATCGTATATAATAATTTATACATAAAGATCATAAGGCAAGGTGATATTACAAAATGAAGGCACCTGGACTGTTCAGTGCTGCTCTCAATTCCCGCCCATTACTGACTGCTTTAAAAGGCTGGAGCATTATACAAGGAAAAAATTTCACTCTGAGGACAAAGTAGGGATACTCTGAGGACATATTGCTATGGTGGGCTTTATCAGGATTCTCTAAAGGAGGCTACCCTTTTAGGCACAACAGACCTCAGAGAAAGTATCTTGGAACCACCTTCTCAAACAACACACACGCAGGAGTCAGGATCTTGGCTACCCTTATAACTCTAGTACTTTGGACAGGTTACTTCTTGCCTCTATACTGAATAAACTGGGGTAGACAATTTCTAAGATCCCTTCCAGCTCTAAAATCATAGTCTAAGAGCTTTTCTTGTAGTATCAAGAAAAAACTTATACAACAACTTACCAACAGTTGGGAGTTCTATTTTATTGCAATGGTCCTGATTGCAGCAATATGTTGTAGTAACAGACCCAGTTTTTGAAGATGGTGCACATACAAATGGCCTGTCTCGTGGAATTAGGTCGATTTCAGCTATACACATGCTATTATGTATAACTTTGTCTGTGGTCTCTGTGACAGAGACAAAGCAGAGCCCATCTGTGACACAAGTAAAATTGTCTTTTGTACAAAGGTGGCAGAAACACTGTAATGCTGGGGGGAAAAGAAAAGATGCTATCAGAAAAAATTCTCAAGGTTAACAATTTTAAATTATCCCATATTCTCTGTACTAATAACATTCCTGATTCTATTATAATTATACAATTTCTTTGCTCTGTTCAAAAAACCAAACTCTTTGTTAATCTGAGAAGTTCCAAATTCTGTTGAGAAGCACACATACGTAGGAGCCAAACATGTTGAAATTTGGACCCAGGCTTTTTCCTAAAACTTTTGGCTTCCAAGTATAGAAAAACTGTTACGTGCAATTTCATCAATGTAAGGCAAGCATTTGCCCTCCCATTTGAAACAAAGTACACTGAAATTTATAAAGGTTATACTTATTCTTATCAGTCCAAAAGTAGGCATTCATATATTCCCCCGACTGGGGAGCAATGTGAAAATACTACCACCTCCTCACTGTAGGTTGGAAATGTCAGGGTAAGTTTATGGTAATGGAGTAATGGAAATAGATTTGTATTGAGCCAGACATTCCTTTCTCCTTTGCAAACCCCCAAAAGACATGTATCTTCTAACTAGGATTAGGGTACTTTCTCATAAGCAAGGTAACAATACATATGTGCTCCAATCACACAGGCAACTGGCTACAGAAATGACTGGAGAAACACTAGCTCCATGCCCACTTTTATCTATTTGATCTTTATACTCAACTTAAGGGAAGTCTTCTAATTATCACCAGCACCTTCCCATACACACACACAACCTTTCACTAAGCTCTCCAACAAGATTAAGTGTTCCCCAAAGCCTACACTGCTTACCATAACTGTTATTTTTTCCTCTCCCTCATGATCCACATCTAGAACTAGGCCTGGTACACAGCAACATTCAAAAAGTGCTGAATGAGTGACAGATCACTAGGATCTCATGAAACAACAAAGCACACATATGTCCTTGAGTCCAATCAAACTTTACAATTACATGTTGGCAAGGGCAAAGGAAGAGTCCAGGTTTGCAGAATGGCCATCTGTGATGAGAGGTCTACTGTAACTAGAAAAAGAGTGGCTAGGCGGGCAGGCCAGAAGAAAGCTAGCTAACTCTGAACAGCTAACTTGGTGTGCAGGAAAGGGTTCACTCAGCAGGCCCAAGTTGATCAAACCTTGCACATCCCCAAGAAAGGACTGTCTTCAGGACTGGCCCTTGGCCAGTTCCTGGGAGATGAGCTCTGACACCTTGAAATATTCTCCCTGATAAGAATGCTGCAAACCCTTTGTGACTGAGCCCCAATGAAAACCCTGGACACCAAGGCTCTGGTGAGCTTCCCTGGTTGGCAACACTTCACATGTGCTGTCATACATCATTGCTAAGCTATGGAGTGCACCTGTGCTACTGCACTGGGAGAGGACATCTGGAACCTTGTACTGGGTTTCTCCTGGACTTTGCCCCATGAGCCTTCCCTTTTCCTTTAGATGATTTTAATATGTATCTTTCCACTATAATAAATAAAAACCATGAGTATAACAGCTTTTCTGGGTCCTATGAGTTCTTCTAGCAAATCATCAAGCCGGAGGATGGTCTTGAGGACCCCTAACTCACTTGCTAAACCCAAACTCAAGGAACATCAGCATTACCTTAAGCAGCTGCTTCCTGGTTGCTAGCTTAATTAGCATGCTTGTCTATTATCTTTACAGACCAGGAAAGTTTTACCTTAATCATTATAAAAATTCTTTTCTTTCTCCATAGATAATTCAGTTCTTTGAACTAAATCCTCCCAAGCATGAAGAGAATTCAAGAAAAGTATAAGAAAAAGATACAGTTATAATCTAACATTTAAAAGACTGTTAAAAGAGACAGTAGTTTATTCATGGTGAGGTTTGGTGGTGATTGTAGGTTCCCTGGGTATAATTTCCTAAGGAGGGATTCTGAACCAGGAATCCACGGACTGGCTTCAGGGATACAAGGATCCCATGAAACTGTAGGCCAAATGTTGTACGTATTTACCTTTTCAAGGAGAAGGTTTATTGCTTTCAACAGAACCACAAAGTGGTCTATCACCCACAAGAAATTAAAACCACCACAGGAGATTGTCATTCTCTCCCGAATCCTCTTTACTCATGATTAGTCATTCAACCAATGTTTTCTAAGCATTAGCTTTAACAGCTACTCTACCAAAAGCTTAGTATACAAAGATTTGTAACTCATGGTCATAGCCCTTGAGGAGCTCCAACAACCAGTGAAGGAGAACATTACAATACACTGTGGTAATTGCTATATATAAAAATACTGCCCTGAATACCTCTCCCTGTTCTACAATCTTCATGGCTCCCTTAGAGTATATGAAATAAGAGCTAAACAGTGGGTCTAACAATTAAAACTTCTACTTTGGGGTTCCAACTTACTGCTCACATTACAAATGCTATCCTGGGCCATACACATCTCATCATTATGATAATCATGTCTTTCATGACCTTGGTCTTTACACATACTATCTCTCTTCCTAGTTGAAACCCACCCTCTCATCTTTTAAGACCCTATTCAAACAAGGTCTTTTCCATGATGTGATCTAAACCTCTCCCCTACCCATAAGACAACTGGGTGACTCCTTTCAGTTTTTTCCCAAAGCCCTCTTTGCATACCTTTAGGTTAGCACAAATCAATCTATTTACACTTTGCCGTTAAAGTGTCTCTCATTACATTAAGGAGGGCCAAGTTTTTAAAATTTGTTTTATTTTCCCATCTTTGAATCCGGTACTCCTAGACAGTGATCAGCAAAATATCTGCAAGGGAGACCTTCAAGATGGCAGAGGAGTGAGACGTGGAGATCACCTTCCTCCCCACAAATACATCAGAAATACATCTACATGTGGAACAACTCCTACAGAACACCTACTGAACGCTGGCAGAAGACCTCAGACTTCCCAAAAGGCAAGAAACTCCCCACATACCTGAGTAGGGCAAAAGAAAAAAGAAAAAACAGAGACAAAAGAATAGGGACAGGACCTGCACCTCTGGGAGGGAGCTGTGAAGGAGGAAAGGTTTCCACACACTAGGAAGCCCCTTCACTGGCTAAGACGGGGTATGGCAGGAGGGAAGCTGCGGAGCCACGGAGGAGAGCGCAGCAACAGGGATGCAGAGGGCAAAGCAGAGAGATTCCGCACAGAGGATCGGTGCCGACCAGCACTCACCAGCCTGAGAGGCTTGTCTGCTCACCCGCTGGCCAGGACGAGTGGGGGCTGGGAGCTGAGGCTCAGGCTTCGGAGGTCAGATCCCAGGGAGAGGACTGGGGTTGGCTGTGTGAACACAGCCTGAAGGGGGCTAGTGCGCCACAGCTAGCCAGGAGGGAGTCCAGGAAAAAGTCTGGAACTGCCTAAGAGGCAAGAGACCATTGTTTCAGGGTGTGCGAGGAGAGGGGATTCAGAGCACCGCTTGAACAAGCTCCAGAGATGGGTGCGAGCTGCGGCTATCAGCGTGGACACCAGAGATGGACATGAAATGCTAAGGCTGCTACTGCAGCCACCAAGAAGCCTGTGTGCAAGCACAGGTCACTATCCACACCTCCCCTCCCAAGACCCTGTGCATCCCGCCACTGGCAAGGTCCCATGATCCAGGGACAACTTCCTTGGGAGACTACACAGCGCACTTCAGGCTGTTGCAACGTCACACTGGCCTCTGCCGCCGCAGGCTTGCCCTGCATTCCGTACCCCTCCCTCCCCCTGGCCTGAGTGAGCCAGAGCCCCCGAATCAGCTGCTCCTTTAACCCCGTCCTGTCTGAGCGAAGAACAGACGCCCTCAGGTGACCTACACGCAGAGGCGGGGCCAAATCCAAAGCTGAACCCCAGGAGCTGTGTGAACAAAGAAGAGAAAGGGAAATTTCTTCCAGCACCCTTGGGAGCAGCGGATTAAATCTCCACAATCAACCTGATGTACCCTGCATCTGTGGAATACCTGAATAGACAATGAGTTATCCCAAAATTGAGGCGGTGGACTTTGGAAGCAATGATATATATAATTTTTTCCTTTTTCTCTTTTTGTGAGTGTGTGTGTGTATGCTTCTTTGTGTGATTTTCGTCTGTATAGCTTTGCTTTTACCATTTGTCCTAGGGTTCTGTCTGTCCGTTTTTGCTTTTTTGTTTTGTTTTAAGTATAGTTTTTAGTGCTTGTTATCATTGGTGGATTTGTTTTTTGGTTTGGATGCTCTCTTCTTTTTTTTAAATTACTCTAATTTTTTTTATTTTTAATAATTATTTTTTATTTTAGTAACTTTATTTTATTGTTTTCTTTCTCTTTCTTTTTTTCTCCCTTTTTGTCTGAGCTGTGTGGCTGACAGGGTCTTCATGCTCCGGTCAGGTGTCAGGCCTGTGCCTCTGAGGTGGGAAAGCAGAGTTCAGGACATTGGTCCGCCAGAGACCTCCCGGCTCCACGTAATATCAAATGGCAAAAGCTCTTCCAGAGGTCTCCATCTCAATGCTAAGACCCAGTTCCACTCAACGACCAGCAAGCTACAGTGCTGGACACCCTATGCCAAACAACTAGCAAGACAGGAACACAACCCCACCCATTAGCAGAGAGGCTGCCTAAAATCATAATAAGGTCACAGACACCCCAAACACACCACCGGACGTGGTCCTGCCCACCAGAAAGACAAGATCCAGCCACATTCACCAGAACACAGGCACCAGTCCCCTCCACCAGGAAGCCTACGCAACCCACTGAACCAACCTTAGCCACTGGGGGAAGACACCAAAAACAACGGGAACTACGAACCTGCAGCCTGCGAAAAGGAGACCCCAAACACAGTAAGTTAAGCAAAATGAGAAGACAGAGAAGCACACAGCAGATGAAGAAGCAAGGTAAAAACCCACCAGACGTAACAAATGAAGAGGAAATAGGCAGTCTACCTGAAAAAGAATTCAGAATAATGATAGTAAAGATCCAAAATTTTGGGAATAGAATGGAGAAAATACAAGAAACGTTTAACAAGGACCTAGAAGAACTAAAGAGCAAACAAACTGATGAACAACACAATAAATGAAATTAAAAATTCTCTAGAAGGACTCAATAGCAGAATAACTAAGGCAGAAAAACGGATAAGTGACCTGGAAGATAAAATAGTGGAAATAACTACTGCAGAGCAGAATAAAGAAAAAAGAATGAAAAGAATTGAGGACAGTCTCAGAGACCTCTGGGCCAACATTAAACGCACCAACATTTGAATTATAGGGGTCCCAGAAGATGAAGAGAAAAAAGAAAGGGACTGAGAAAATATTTGAAGAGATTATAGTTGAAAACGTCCCTAATATGGGAAAGGAAATAGTTAATCAAGTCCAGGAAGCGCAGAGAGTCCCATACAGGGTAAATCCAAGGAGAAACACGCCAAGACACATGTTAATCAAACTATCAAAAATTAAATACAAAGAAAAAATATTAAAAGCAGCAAGGGAAAAACAACAAATAACATACAAGGAAATCCCCAAAAGGTTAACAGCTGATCTTTCAGCAGAAACTATGCAAGCCAGAAGGGAGTGGCAGGACATATTTAAAGTGATGAAAGGGAAAAACCTACAACCAAGATTACTCTACCAGCAAGGATCTCATTCGGATTTCACGGAGAAATTAAAACCTTTACAGACAAGCAGAAGCTAAGAGAATTCAGCACCACCAAACCAGCTATAAAACAAATGCTAAAGAAACTTCTGTAGGCAGGAAACACAGGAGAAGGAAAAGACCTACTCTAACAAACCCAAAACAATTAAGAAAATGGTAATAGCAACATACATATCAATAACTACCTTAAATGTAAATGGATTAAATGCCCCAAGCAAAAGACATAGACTGGCTGAATGGATACAAAAATCAAGACCTGTATATATGCTGTCTACAAGAGACCCACTTCAGACCTAGGGACACATACAGACTGAAAGTGAGGGGAGGGAAAGATATTCCATGCAAATGGAAATCAAAAGAAAGCTGCAGTAGCAATTCTCAATATCAGACAAAATAGACTTTAAAACAAAAACTATTACAAGAGACAAAGAAGGACACTACATAATGATCAAGGGATCAATCCAAGAAGAAGATATAACAATTGTAAATATTTATGCACCCAACATAGGAGCACCTCAACACGTAAGGCGAATGCTAACAGCCATAAAAGGGGAGATCGACAGTAACACAATAATAATAGGGGACTTTAACACCCCACTTTCACCAATGGACAGATCATCCAAAATGAAAATAAATAAGGAAACACAAGCTTTAAATGATATATTAAACAAGATGGACTTAATTGATATTTATAGGACATTCCATCCAAAAACAACAGAATACACTTTTTTCTCAAGTACTCATGGAACATTCTCCAGGATAGATCATATCTTGGGTCACAAATCAAGCATTGGTAAATTTAAGAAAATTGAAATCATATCAGGTATCTTTTCCGACCACAATGCTATGAGACTAGATACCAATTACAGGAAAAAAATCTGTAAAAAATACAAACACATGGGGGCTAAACAGTACCCTACTAAATAACCAAGAGATCACTGAAGAAATCAAAGAGGAAATCAAAAAATACCTAGAAACAAATGACAATGAAAACACGATGACCGGGCTTCCCTGGTGGTGCAGTGGTTGAGAATCTGCCTGCCAGTGCAGGGGACATGGGTTCGAGCCCTGGTCTGGGAAGATCCCACATGCCGCATAGCAACTGGGCCCGTGAGCCACAATTACTGAGCCTGTGCTCCACAACAAGAGAGGCCGCGACAGTGAGAGGCCCACGCACCGCAATGAAGAGTGGCCCCCGCCTGCCACAACTAGAGAAAGCCCTCGCACAGAAACGAAGACCCAACACAGCCATAAATAAATTAATAAAAAAAAAAAAGAAATAATTTCCATTCAACAGACCAAACAACATAATAAAGTTTCTTGAGGCAACTCTTTAAAGAAACAAAACAAAACACGATGACCCAAAACTTACGGGATGCAGCAAAAGCAGTTCTAAGAGGGAAGTTTCGAGCAATTCAACCCTACCTCAAGAAACAAGAAACATCTCAAATAAACAACCTAACCTTACATCTAAAGCAATTAGAGAAAAAAGAACAAGAAACCCCCTAAAGTTAGCAGAAGGAAAGAAATCATAAAGATCAGATCAGAAATAAATGAAAAAGAAATGAAGGAAATGATAGCAAAGATCAATAAAACTAAAAGCTGGTTCTTTGAGAGGGTAAACAAAATTGATTAAACTGTTACCCAGATTCATCAAGAAAAGAAGGGAGAAGACTCAAATCAATAGAATTATAAATGAAAAAGGAGAACAACTGACACTGCAGAAATACAAAGGATCATGAGAGATTACTACAAGCAACTATATGCCAATAAAATGGACAACCTGGAAGAAATGGACAAATTCTTAGAAAAGCACAACTTTCCGAGACTGAAGCAGGAAGAAATAGAAAATATAAACAGACCAATCACAAGCAATGAAATTGAGACTGTGATTAAAAATCTTCCAACAAACAAAAGCCCAGAACCAGATGGCTTCACAGGCGAATTCTATCAAACATTTAGGGAAGAGCTAACACCTATCCTTCTCAAACTCTTCCAAAATATAGCAGAGGGAGGAACACTCCCAAACTCATTCTACGAGGCCACCATCACCCTGATACCAAAACGAGACAAAGATGTTACAAAGAAAGAAAACTACAGGCCAATATCACTGATGAACATAGATGCAAAAATCCTCAACAAAATACTAGCAAACAGAATCCAACAGCACATTAAAAGGATCATACACCATGATCAAGTGGGGTTTATCCCAGGAATGCAAGGATTCTTTATTATACGCAAATCCATCAATGTGATACACCATATTAACAAACTGAAGGACAAAAACCATATGATCATCTCAATAGATGCAGAAAAAGCTTTCGACAAAATTCAACACCCATTTATGATAAAAACACTCCAGAAAGTAGGCACAGAGGGAACTTACCTCAACATAATAAAGGCCATATATGACAAACCCACAGCCAACATCGTTCTCAACAGTGAAAAACAAACCATTTCCACTAAGATCAGGTACAAGACAAGGTTGCCCACTCTCACCACTATTATTCAACATAGTTTTGGAAGTTTTAGCCACAGCAATCAGAGAAGAAAAAGAAATAAAAGGAATCCAAATCGGAAAAGAAGAAGTAAAGCTGTCACTGTTTACAGATGACATGATACTATACATAGAGAATCCTAAAGGGGCTACCAGAAAACTACTAGAGCTAATCAATGAATTTGGTAAAGTAGCAGGATACAAAATTAATGCACAGAAATCTCTTGCATTCCTATACACTAATGATGAAAAATGTAAAAGAGAAATTAAGGAAACACTCCCATTTACCATTGCAACAAAAAGAATAAAATACCTAGGAATAAACCTATCTAAGGAGACAAAAGACCTGTATGCAGGAAACTATGAGACACTGATGAAAGAAATTAAAGATGATATAAACAGATGGAGAGATATACCATGTTCTTGGATTAGAAGAATCAACATTGTGAAAATGACTATACTACCCAAAGCAATCTACAGATTCAATGCAATCCCTATCAAACTACCAATGGCATTTTTCACAGAACTAGAACGAAAAATTCCACAATTCAAACACAAAACACCCCGAATAACCAAAGCAATCCTGAGAAAGAAAAACGGTGCTGGAGGAATCAGGCTCCCTGACTTCAGACTATACTACAAAGCTACAGTAATCAAGACAATATGGTACTGGTGCAAAAACAGAAATATAGATCAATGGAACAAGATAGAAAACCCAGAGATAAACCCACGCACATATGGTCACCTTATTTTTGATAAAGGAGACAAGAATATACAATGGAGAAAATACGGCCTCTTCAATAAGTGGTGCTGGGAAAACTGGACAGCTACATGTAAAAGAATGGAATTAGAACACTAACACCACACACCCAAATAAACTCAAAATGGATTAAAGACCTAAATGTAAGGCCAGACAGTATTAAACTCTTAGAGGAAAACATAGGCAGAACACTCCATGACATAAATCACAGCAAGATCCTTTTTGACCCACCTCCTAGAGAAATGGAATAGAAACAAAAAAAAACAAATGGGACCTAATGAAACTTAAAAGCTTCTGCACAGCAAAGGAAACCATAAACAAGACAAAAAGACAACCCTCACAATGGGAGAAAATATTTGCAAATGAAGCAACTGACAAAGGATTAATCTTCAAAATTTACAAGCAGCTCGTGCAGCTCAATATCAAAAAAACAAACAACCCAACCCAAAAATGGGCAGAAGACCTAAACAGACATTTCTCCAAAGAAGATATACAGATAGCCAACAAACGCATGAAAGGATGCTCAACATCACTAATCATCAGAGAAATGCAAATCAAAACTACAATGAGGTATCACCTCACACCAGTCAGAATGGCCATCATCAAAAAATCTACAAACAATGAATGCTGGAGAGGGTGTGGAGAAAAGGGAACCCTCTTGCACTGTTGGTGGGAATGTTAATTGATACAGCCACCATGGAGAACAGTATGGAGGTTCCTTAAAAAACTAAAAATAGAACGACCATACGACCCAGCAATCCCACTACTGCGCATATACCCTGAGAAGACCATAATTCAAAAAGAGTCATGTACCACAATGTTCATTGCAGCTCTATTTGCAATAGCCAGGACATGGAAGCAACCTAAGTGTCCATCGACAGATGAATGGATAAAGAAGATGTGGCACATATATACAGTGGAATATTACTCAGCCATAAAAAGAAACGAAATGGAGTTATTTGTAGTGAGGTGGATGGACCTAGAGTCTGCTATACAGAGTGAAGTAAGTCAGAACAACAAATACCGTATGCTAACACATATATATGGAATCTAAAAAAACAAAAAATGGATATGAAGAACCTAGGGGCAGGACAGGAATAAAGACGCAGACATAGAGAATGGACTTGAGGACACAGGGAGTGGGAAGGGTAAGCTGGGACGAAGTTGAGAGAGTGGTATGGACATATATACACTACCAAATGTAAAATAGCTAGCTAGTGGGAAGCAGCCGCATAGCCCAGGGAGATCAGCTTGTTGCTTTGTGACCACCTAGAGGGGTGGGATAGGGAGGGTGGGAGGGAGACGCAAGAGGGAGGGGATATGGGGATATATGTCTATGTATAGCTGATTCACTTTGTTATACAGCAGAAACTAACACACCACTGTAAAGCAATTATACTCCAATAAAGATGTTAAAAAAATAAATAAAATAAAAAGATAAAATTTAAAAAATTTCTTTAAAAGAAAGAAAAATATTTGCCAGGGACTTCCCTGGTGGTCCAGTGGTTAAGACTGGGTGCCTCCACTGCAGTGGGGGTGCAAGGTCGATCCCTGGTCAGGGAACTAAGATCCCACATGCTGCGCAGCATGGCCAAAAAAAAAAAGAAAAATTTTTTTTTGGCCAAAGCGGTGTTTCCCAAACAGGAGGTCACAAATATGTTGGGAGAAGAAGGGGAGTCTAAAATTGTGTACAAAAATTTTTTTAAATATTTTTATTTAAAAGATAATCTAAGATGAAAAACATTCTGGATCATGAGTAACTGCTATCTAAACAAGTACTGTCAGTAGGCTTTCACTGCTGCTTCTTCAGCTAGGTTAAGATCTCCTTCAAATGTCCTCATGGCACACTCTACGAGCAAGGGTTTCACAGTAACTGTAATTTAAAGAGTGAAAAGTACAGGGAACTTGAATCATCAGACCATATGGTGATATAGGCATGGTATATTCATGGTATTTTCAAAAGCCAATACCAAATACACGCTACAAGTACTACATGGGTCCTACCTCTGTAGTACAATCTGCAAAAGTTCATTAGCAGTAAATGTGGTTGTAAGTATGCAGTGACATTTTTCCATTCTCACTTCCAGCATTAATTGTGTTAGAGAGCCATTTAACAAAGATTTCAATAATGTCATAATGTTAACCTCATCAGCAAGTGAACATAACAATTGACATCTCATTAAAATTGGTATTTGAGGAATGTGTGCGGGCAAGTGTTTGGTTAGGTATGAGGTCTGAAAAACCTGAACTTACAAAGCCTTGAAGAAATTAATACCACCTTGCACAACATTACATCTGAGAATCAGCACTTGCAGCCTTCAGTATCACTGAAGTTAAAATATAGAAACAGATTTAAAATGGAATCAGACCCAAGGCTATCTTTTTCTACTGTGAAACCTAAATATCATCCGTCACACTGAATAACTGTATTAATTTGAATTTTTTGGCTTTGTATAATTGTCTTTATATTTAATTTGCAGACTTGGTTTATAGTTGTCAATGAGCCAAAGACAAAGATTTTATATCTACTTTCATGTCTATACAACTACTATGAAAAATACATTTGTATTTTTCTTTTAAAAGGGGTCATTACATTATGGCAAGTTTGAGAAAGTCAGTGCTAAAAAAGGGCTTCTCTTAACAAGAGTCTTTCAATAAGAAGAACAGGTCTCTAGATAAATATAAACATCATATAACACAATGCTTAACCAGGTACGGGTTTATTTCTTGAGGGAATTAAAAAATTTGATTGCAGTACTCTAAATCAGTCTTAACTAAATATAAAGTTGCTGTTAAATGTGTATGATATAGTAATATAGTTTAGGGAAAAAACAAAACAGAAATTTAAAAATTCCCATGAATTCATGAGCTTTAATTCCCATTATTTAAAAATCCAAATTTATTTCATTAATAGATCTGACCCCTAGCTACCTCCCTTTTATTAAACTAGGTTATTGTTTTGTTTTGTTTTTTTAATTTTTAAATCCATGTACAGGGCAAAACTTCTATCTAAAAAAAAGTATACAAGATGTCTTCTTCCCACCCCAGAGCCCAAGTTTCCCCTCCTCCACAGCACCCTTTTAACACCAGCCCATCAGCTGGGCTCTTTCATTTCATTCTGCAATTTTTCATTGCACATCTCTATATGCCAGGTGCTATGTAGGCTGTGGGGTGTAAGGTATCTGGACTTAAGGAGTTCACTAGGGTGAATGAGTAAGGCATTAAACGGATCATTCAAATCCAGAGTCCTGAGCAGGCTGATCAAAGTGCTTCAAATATGCTGAGGTATAAGAAAGATCAAGAAAAGCTTTGCAGGATATTCAAGTCAGAACTGGAGAATATGTAAATTTGCCAGATAGATGAAGGTAGGGAAGCTGTTTTGACAGGGTTTTCTTCCTCAGCGGCAAGATTTCATCCTCGTGACTAGTATCTCAAGTGTTAATAAGATCATCAAATTTAAATAACTATTCAATATGCTAACCACAATGGTTTCATTTCATCAGCAAAATGAATATAATACCTTCCTGACCTACTTCATCATCTCATTGAGATTATCAAATGAGATACATTAACATATTCTGAAACTAATATAAATTATGTGAACATACAGAATTATCACATATAATACATAGCATTGTTCCAAACATGATTTTTATCTGTAGGCCACCAAAGAAACACCTATTCCCAAATGTAGTGCCTAAATTCCACAGTGGAATCCTGGACTGACAGAACCACACAAAACCTTGAAAATTACCTAGTTCTAATGCAGTTCTACCATTTTATTAATGAAGAAACCAAAACTTAGGAGTACAAAATGACTTGTAACAATATTCTACCCAGCCTAAGGTGGATGTGAGTAAATTATCATCATGAACCTGAATAAGTATATGTGGTTCTTTTCTATGTGGTATCCATATGTGAAGTAACTCAAACTTTTCAATAGCACAGCTTCCTGTTGACTTTTCTGCTTGATTGCAAAGGTAAGAACTAAACTCCCTGTTTAGTGCCTTTCTCCTACCTTGGCCACCTTTTGCTTCTGTGCCCCAACCTCTACTAGTAGCCACAGCTTCCTCAATTCTAAGATGCACATTTTCCCACACTTAAACATTTTGGAAATCTGCACTCGTGTTACAATCAAGGTCGAACAGAAACACAAAACTCTAGCCTCTAGACAGAAAGGTAAGACATGATGTACTTGTTACAACCTATGCATGTGCAAACTTGCCTATGCATGGAAGGTATTACTCAGTTAATCATCACTTTAACTATTTGCACTGGTAGCTCTCCTGCAACTAAAATTTAACTTAAGCTTGATCCCTATTAAAATGTATTCACAGGGGCTTCCCTGGTGGTGCAGTGGTCGAGAGTCTGCCTGCCGGTGCAGGGGACGCGGGTTCGGGCCCTGGTCTGGGAGGATCCCACATGCCATGGAGCAACTGGGCCTGTGAGCCACAATTACTGAGCCTGCGCGTCTGAAGCCTGCGCTCTGCAACAGGAGAGGCCGTGCTAGTGAGAGGCCCGCGCACCGCGATGAAGAGTGGCCCCCACTTGCCGCAACTGGAGAAAGCCCTCGCACAGAAACGAAGACCCAACACAGCCATAAATAAATAAATAAAATTTAAAAAAAATGTATTCACAAAGATTTCTCTGTGATTCAGCACTGCAATGAAAAGTTACTGTGTTCACAGAAAACTGTCAGTCCCAGGCCAGGAATACAATTATTAGCAGTAGGAATTTCCAAATATTCCAGAATAGGTCATAGAATTGTCGAGTTTGAAGATGTTGGTGTGACGTGAAGGACTGTCAGAAACCAAACATCTAGCTGTCAAGGGAAGTGGCAAGAGTAAAAAGAGCGGTTATCATTTTCTCTATATTCTAGTATCAGAGGGATAAATTCCAAGTTGAGATTCTGGCTCTTGGTCCCATCTGTAAAGGAAATTTCCATGATTCCTTCATTTCAGTGTATCCAGCGGTCACATATCAAGGCACTATTACTTCTACCTAATACCAGGGCTACCAAGGGTTGATTCACAAGCCCTTATATCTGACAACGGAGAGGTAGACAGCCTGTGAATAGTATATGGAACAGGCATTTCTATGAGCCTTGTTGATGAAATAAAAATTAGTACCAGAAACTTTGTCTTCCCAGGCCTAGAGTGACTGTCTATACAACTTACCCTTCTTTTTAGGCATACCCTTCAATACTCTCTCCTTTTTCAACCCTTGTTATTTGGTCTCTCTATCCTTCCATCACCCATCTTCCCCCATCAAGAAATAGACTGAAACATCTCATTGAAATTCACTAGTGATGCCCTTTTGATTGAATTCATTCTTTTCTAAATATTTTAGGACATGAGACACACTGACAACCTTCAGTCTCAGTCACATGACACTGCGCCCACCAGCACACTCAGCCCTTTGCTGCAGCTCACATCTATCTCTAAACTCCCCGTTCCTTGTGCTCCAAACTCCTTTTCTAACTGCCTTCCAGGGCGTACTCTGGCTTACCTGTTAGTGCAGAGTCAACACATTCAAAACCAAATAAGCATTATTCCTCCAAGAGTGGTATCTGTGATAAAAAAAGGCCCCTGGAAGGATTCAGAGGTTTTTTTTTCTTGCTAAGACATAAGACAGATCAGCAGCTAGACTGCTCTCACCAGACACTGGATTCCAATCTTTTCACCACTCTGACTTTGCTGGTAATGACACTTCTTTCCCTTACCCTGTCTATTACAGCACAGTTATTCTTTACAGCACAGTCAGTATCTCCAAATATAACAAATACACACCAACAGACAGGTAAAGGAACTAACACGCACAATGCCTTTTATTCAGTCTGCTTAGCTAGCTTAAAAGCAGAAGATCACGCCATTGCTGGCAAAGGCAAAGGCAAAAGTTCAAAGTTAAATCCTTTCCAGTACTAATGTCAATTTACCATCTAGTCTACTGGTCTACTCGAGCTTCTCTGAGTAAACCACCTTTCCCTCTTCTCTCCACTCCCATCTCAAGGAGGCCTATCCTCTCCTCTTCTCCCTCTTCCAAGTCTAGGGAACCGCATAGGTTCTCTTCCTCTTTTTAAAATATGCTGCATATCCCTATAAACAAGGCTAAAACCCTTGTCCACAACTCCCTCTAGCCTACTGCTAAGGGCTTTGTTCCTCAAAGGATTCAGTGGTTCTTCTTAACTCCACACCCTCTGGGTTGCTCTGCAGCAGTAATGTCAACGTGAGCTTATCAAAATAACGGCACCAAACGTTGTGAAAGTAATCTCTCCTTTAGTCTGGATAACATTTCACTCCTAAATGTTGGGCTTCAAAACAAAAACCTGACTTATCCAAACATTTCTTCAGATAAATTCCATTTACTTCTGTCACATTTAAAGCACTTAAGAAGAATCATTTATATAATTCAACAAACGAATGAGGGCACTTTGAAATTCTCAATCACTTGGTTTTCACAATACCTCCATTTTCTAGTCTCCAAAGCTCCACAGAATTAGCTGATATAATGTTAACTGTTATCAGAGAAAAGCACACTACGAAAAGGCTGCCTAAATGGCAAGATGAGATTTAATAGGGGCAATTACTACAAAGGCCTTCACCTAGGTTCAAAATAAACTGCAGAAGTGCAGGATAATTGCTTAGTAGATTTGGGGAATCTGTGTAAGAACAGATTTAAAAAGAGTCAACAACATTTACTGTTAACTGTAGCCATGGTGATGGGGGAGACAGAGGGAGAACTGGGCACAAAATCCCACAAATATCCAATACAACAACTAATCAGTAAGTGTTACTTGAATATCAATCTGCCATGTAAATGAGTCAGAGAATCAAAGAATTAATTCAGCAAAGTTTGATCTGAAAGATACCACAGCTGTGAAGACAATCTCATTTTATAGATGTAGCAACTGAGTCAATTTATCTTACTCCAATACTAAATCAAATCATGAGGTCGGGATGTGGTAAATTTTGTTTCATAAAGAATCATTTCCTAACTACAGCTCCTCCCTACAATGGAATTGGCTGCTCAGAAGGTTATGACTTCCCTGTCATTAGAGATATTTAAGCAGAGGCTTAATGACCAATAGCCAGAGTTCATGAAGTAGGGATCTTCTGTAACAAATGAAAAGTTAGTCCAAAACTCAACAATCCTTTAAATAGTAAGATTCTATTATTTTACAAGTTACATCAAATATTAAATATCCACGTTTTCATTTTTTGACCTAGTTCAACTTAACATCTTCAAGGTACAATAACTACAGCAGTGCACCTCATTTTATAATAGTTTATTCTTTTTCCTCCATTAAACTATGAACTGCTTCAGGTCAGGAACTAGTTTAATGCTTTAAGCATCTCCGCATCCCTAGATCCTGGCACACAGGAGAAATCCAGTATGTGTTTCTTAAAAAAACATCCAAGGAATATCTCTTTAGTATGTGACTGGTTGCTACTAGCAGGGTCCTCAATAAAATGGCCAAGCAAGCAAATTTTCTCTTTTACCCCTTACTACCTTCATTTTTGAAATCTTTTCCCCAATTCTCAGTGCTCTCCTTTCAACTGTCCAAAATTCCCATGTAGGTACCTCTCAAGTCCATTTGATGTAAAATGTCCCATTGCCCAGAATAACTTCTCTCATCATATAAATGGAGGACAACCCAACACTTTCAAAATTACAAATGAACATACCCTCTGACCCAGAAGGAATATAGCTTATAGATAAACTTGTACATGTGTAAAGTGGCTTACATATACTTACATAACAGGTTATTAATTTCCTAATCAGTTATACTAGACTGTAATTTTTCCTATGCATCTATCAATAGAACTGGTAAAATAATGGTACCACTATGAAACGGAAGATCATATAGCCACACACACAAAAAAAAATACGATGTTTTCTATGTACTAATGTAGACCGACCTGAAGATATATTAAGTGAAAATCCACATAGTGCACAACACTGTGTTTGTTTTTTTAATATAAATTTTATTTTTTTTTAATTGGAGTATAATTGCTTTACAATGTCGTGTTAGTTTCTGCTGTACAGTGAAGTGAATCAGCTATATGTATACATTTATTCCCTCCCTCTTGGACCTCCCTCCCACACAACCCCATCCCACCCATCTAGGTCATCACAGAGATAGTAACATTTGTGCTAGAAAAAGGAAGGAAGGAAGTAGGAATGGAGGGAGGGAGGAAAATGCATACATATATTGGCTTGCAAATATTACAAAGTATCTCCCTGGAAGGATATAAAAGAAACAGGTAACACTGACTTCCAAGGAAGGGAACTGGGTACCCAGAAGATAGGAGTGGAAGGAGACTCTTCACTATAAACCCATTTGCACTTTTTGAATTTTGAAAAATGTGACTGTATTATGTCTATTCAAAGTTATAAAAAATGTTTAATATGCCCCTCTGTGCTCCATCCCTCTTCCCTATCTTGTCTTCAAAACTCCAACTCAGGATATTTAACCCTAAGGAGTACAGTCACTTCATGTCAATTTCAAACTGTTCTTTCTGGAAAATAATTTGCAAAGATATAGTAAGAGCCTTTAAAAAGTCTATATCTTTTAATTCATTAATTCTACTTCCTAAAATTTAGTCTAAGGAAACAATAGATGATAGCAAAGATATAAGCACACAGATGTTTGTTACAGCATTTTATGGTTGAAAACAACCTATATGAGTGACAACAGGGCAATGACAAAATAAATTATGACACAATTGTAAGTGGTACACTATATAGCCGTTAAAGCTGATACTTTATAGAAGTATGTTTAAGGACAAAGGAATGATCATACTATTAAAGCTATATACAAAGTGATTATAATTCCATTCCTATCAGGTGATCTTCTTGTTTTTGTTCCACTGCAATGAGTAGAGGCGGTATGTAAATATACAGAGCAGATGTGTGCACTCTGCCTCACCCTAGCCCATGAAAAAAATGGACAAACTTGTATTTATGATGGTGAGTGCTAAAAAATAAATAAATGAATTTCTTATTTTCCCCAATCTAAACACACTTTTATACAGTTTCTCATTGGATTCTATGTTGACTAGTGGGTATTACAAGAGAACAGTAGTTCATTTCATTCTTTCATGAAATTCAGAGACCAAAAAAACAAACAAACAAACAAACAAGTTCGAGTCCTATCTCTGCCAATCAGCCTCTAAGTAATTCTGAGGAAGCTGCTTAACTTTTGGAGCCTGTTTCCTAAATGTATAACAATAGCATTCTCAGAAGGTTTGAGGGTTAAATGAGATAACAGAACATTTAGTAACAGTGCCTAGCACATAATAAAATGCTCAAAAATTCATTTATGCACTCATTCAACAAGTATTTTTAACACCTACGATGTGCCAGTTCCTGTTCTAGATGCTGGACAGAGAATCAAAACAAACCTTTATACAGCTCTAGGAGGCAACACTGACACAATATAATGTAAACATGCGCACGTACAGCACTGAGCGAGCATTCATGGTAGCTATTTCTCTCTCCATTCACAAATATCCACACAGAGTTTTTCAGCAATGTGACTGCTTGAACAGGGTTAACCCAAGAACTTCACTCTTGTAGCATGTGAGAGATACCTACGGGGAAGTATGTTTTCAGTTCCAACCCAAATTAACAAAGTGTTGGGACACATCCAGTATACACATTTATATGTAATACCCCCAAATGATAAAGAATCGTAATTCATTAACCATAAAATGTTCACGCTGGAAGGCAACTGATAATTACCTGATCCTAACCCTTTATTTTATAGATGAGTAAAGAGGAGTGCCCTAAGAGTTATACCAATGTAATCTAGATTTACTCGAAAAGCACAAAAAGAAAAAAAGGATTATTAGATAATCTAGGGTGATCTCCCCCAGGCAGAACAAGAAAAAGGATTCAACCCTTTCCCTCTGGAAAGCAAGAGTGGCTGCAGGAGACATTGTGAGTTGGTTGCATAGATACCAAGATATGGTGATGAACCTAAATGAACATAGCATATCATTCTGGACTAGGGGAATGAGGTATGAAACAGAACTGTGGTAAGAGAAGGAAGTGGTAACCACCCACCAGCTGCCTTTGAATTAAGGGCAGAGGAGAGTTACACCTCGGCCAGCAAACAGCAAAAGACCTACTAGAGCCATAGTTGAAGATATGAGGCGAAGGCCTGTGTAGTTAGTAATTTTAGAAGCAGAGAATAAGGCCTGAACACACACCTTTTACTAGAAAAGAACACTGTGTTGTCACCTGTGAAGAAAGAACACACCTCTAGGAAGACAGATGATTAGGATGAGACTCCTACTCTCAAGGAGCTCACAATGTAATGTGGAGAACAAACATGCAACTGATAAAGGGTAATATGGACAAAGTGCAGAGGCAGCACAGAAATGGGAGACTTATCTCAAAGATGACATCTCAACTGAGGCTTATGGAAGGCTAAAAAAGGAAAGGAGGTCATTCAAGGGTGGTGATATACAAAGATATTGTATGTAGACTCAGGAATAAGAGAATTAGGCAGTTTAGGAAAATGTGAATAGATCATATAAACAAAAATACGGATAAAATTCAACACCTATTCAAGATAAAGCAAAGTCACTATACAAAGAAGTTATCGCCTTTTCTTAAACCAGCAACAAATAGAAAACACAAATTATAAAATATTATCATTCACAAAAGCATCCCCCAAAATCAAATGTCTAGGAATAAATCTAACAAACAACATGTAAGACCTTTACAGTGAAAGCTTCAAAGCAATACTTGATAGACATTATGAAAAATATAAAATAAAATGTATTTATCTATAAATGGAGAAACATGCCAGCCTCCTCACTGGATGGTTCAATACTGTAAAAATGTCAATATTCTGCAAAGTGATCTGTACATTCAACAGAATCAAATCAAAATCCTACAGGTTGGGTTGTGTGTATATGTGTGTGTGTGTGTGTGTGTGTGTGTGTGTGTGTGTGAACTGACAAGGTGATTCTAAAATTTATGTGGAAAAACATCCCAAGAACAGTCAAAGCAATCTTCAAAAACAATGCTTTTGGAAAACCTAACTACTAGATATCAAGACCCATTATAACATTATAATACTAAGACAGTGTGGTATTGGCACAATGGCAAATAGACCAATGAAATAGAATAGAGATTCCAGAAACAGACTCTCACATATACAACTACTTGATTTATAGTACAGGTGACAACACAGTGTACTAGGAAAAGGAAGGCATTACCAACAAATAGTACTGGGTCAACTGGGCATACATATTTTTAAAATGAAAAAAAAAAAAAAATCTCATACCATAATCAAAAATCAACTCCAAATGGACTGTGCATCTCAAAGTGAAAGGTAAAACAAGAAGCCTTTTAGATGAAAACACAGAAAAACATTTTCAAGACATTGAATCCAGAAATATTAATCAAATAGCATTCAAAAAGCACTAACCTTAAAGAGAAAAAGACTGAAATTGGACTACATTAAAATACATTACAGTTCAACAAAAAGACACCATTCTCCTTTGCCATTTTTCTATTCATGTCTTTCTGTTTTAGATTTACCAAATATTTGTCTATTTTAATAATGTGTTTACAAAGAACTGATTTGGGGTTCTATGTATCATATCTGTTTTTCTTAATTTTTTTCTAAATCCTTATTTTCTTTGTATTTACTTGGTCTATAGCTTGATTTTGAATCTTCTTACTTTCCGATTTTCCTTTGGGTACTCCTTCAGCAAAACTCCCACTAAGTTTGATATGCTCTTGTTCATTTCTAAATGGCTTGTAATTTACAATTGTAACTTCTTCTTTAACCTGAGGATTATTTAGAAGAATAATCTTACATTTCCAAGTAGATACATTTTTTATTTTGGTTTTTTTTTTTTTTTTGGATGTTGTTAATTTTTAATCTGACCTTTCTTTGTAGACTTCCAAATCATCAATTTCCTGGAAAATTGCAGAATTATTTTGCAAAAATATTATTCATGATTATGAAATTGGAATACATTATTTATTATTCTGTTACTCAAGCACTGCTTTCTTAATCTACAAACAGTGAAATTATCAATGTCTTCTTGTATTTTTAACAATTCTGGCCTTACATATTTTGACAATATTTTATTAGTTGCATAAAGATTCATGACATGTCTTAAGAGATGGTACCTCTTATCAAAATAAAATATTAATACATCTCTTTCTTCCCTTTAATGCTTTTGTAGTTTGAATTTTATTTTGTCAGGTATGAATCTTATCATACCTACTTTTTTTTGGGTCAGATTTGCCTTTTTCTATTCCACTCTTTCAACCTTTGATGTCACTTTAAGTGTCTCTTGAAAAACTTTGTTAGATTGCAGGCCTCTGTGTCTATATTAATCCTATCTAAGAATCTGTCTTTTCAACAGGGGAATTCAATCCTTCATATTTACTAAGCATTCATGGACTTATAACTGCCATATATTTACCATTAATTTTTTTAACTTAGATTTATTTTGATCAAAGCTGTACATGTACAGAGTTTAAGGCGTCAAATAGTTCTACAAGATTGTTACCAAAAAAAAAAAAAAAAAAAGGTAACAACTCCTGAACAATCAACCCTTCCTTTCTATTTCCCGCTCCACAGAAGCAATCACATTTTCTACTCTTAATTGAGTCTCTTGGTATTTAGCTTTATGTAATTCCCACCCCTTTACAAAACAAAGGAAAAAATAACAGAATTTAGCCAAAAGAGAGATGATAGATACTGTTAGAAATCTGAGACTTGGTGAACCACAACTTACACAGGCTATAACCTTCTTGCCTTCCCTAGTCTGAAATGGTCATCTCCCTTGTCAAATAAAATTTCAAAGAAAGCAGTTCAATTCTAGTTACAGTCTCCTAGAGAAAGAAACCTGAACTAAACCAAGCAAGGACAGAAAAGCCCACTCAAAATGAGAGGCTTTTATAATAGTTATATTGTTACAATATTTCTAACCTTTGAATCCATGGCCTCCCTTGGGGCATGAGGACGCAAGCAGCTAGTGTTGTCTGAACTCCTTTGAGGAACACTTACCCTTTTAAGACTAAACTATGTGTATATAAAAACTAGAGCTTGGGGATGTACTGTAATCAACCTAAAAGTTTTCAGACCTCAAAATCTAGACGTCCCAAGACTTAGCATTAGGAATTCAGCTTTCAAATTACTAGTACCATTTTGGTTACTGAAGAAGGCCTCTAGCAGGGGGTTGGTTAGAGTCTGCTAAGGCTTGATGTTACTTATCCTTTGGAGAATAGAAGATACAGCACAGAATTATGTTGTACAGAATTATGCAGCATATGTATATGGCGGCACAGAGTTATGTCTATACTCTGTTAATATTAACTTACTAACTATAAGTTAATAGTTATTAGGCCCTAGCAATGGTTTATAATGGTTCACAGGTGATTATACTCATTTGCTCCATGAGACTTTTTTTCCCTGTTCCAGGATCTCTAAGCTAAATTAGATGCAAGGACCCAATTGCTTAGAGCAGCTATTTCCTTAGGGCATACCATCCGTTTGCAATGCACAGCTAATTCTGAGTCTGCTGACCCTTGAAGAGTATCCCCTAAGGTTTCTGCCTGACTCCTAAAACCCCATTTATTGAAACTCCCTCCTTCGCCTTCTCCCATCATATGGCAAGGGTAGGCTGGATCTGACAAAACTTAAGTGATATATGAGAAAGGGTGGAAAGGCCCCAGCTAAAAGAATATTTATGTGGCCATGTTTTTGTTTTTGTTTTGTTTTTAAAGGATAAGGTGGAAGAAACAATTGTGATCTTGGGGAGAAAGATTATATAAGAACAGAAATACTCAAGATTATAAATGCGTTAAAAATAAGAAGGAAAAGAACAAAAGTAAAATTTACCATGGAAAGGGAGAAAGCAAAACAATAGAAAGAAAAAAAATAGAGCCTTTGTTCATAGGAAAGTCATCTATAGTGCTAATTGTGTTAATTGGCTTGTTTGTTGGTGAGTAGGGAATTCCAAATCTGCAATGCACAACTATCACTTGTAATTTAAAAAAAGGATAGAGAAAAGAAAGAAAAGGACAGGAAAACTTGAAACAGACCTGTGGTTCTCAATCCCTGGAAACTGTCAAGGAAAGGGCCTAGAATGTGCATGCCAGAGGGCTCTGGACCCCCGGTTGTTTTATTTCCTTTGGCTGTAGCAAGTACCGCTGGTTGGTCTGTGTTCAGAGAAATCAGTAATAGAAACATATCTGGGGTGAGGAGATGGTATAGATTTTTTTTAGTCCCCCCCCCCCAACATTATATTATGAACGTTTTCAAACATTCAGAAAATTTGACAGAAATGTGAACACCTCTACAGCCACCATTTAAATTCCATAACCGCTACTATTTTGCTATATTGATTTTATCATTATTTATCCATCTATGCATCCATCTGTTAAGGGTCTGATTTGATAGTATTTAAAGAAATCTTCCACAAAGTTAGGCGATTTTTAAGAAATCATTCTCCCTAATGGAGGCTTGAGTCAGAAAAGGGATGCTAAATAAAATTGTGAGGAGGCAGGTGGATTCCTGTTCAGTCATTAGCTGAATTATCATCCTGAAATTATCCTGCTTATCCTGAAATACCACGTAATGTCTGAGCTTCAGTTTCCTCACTTATAAAGTTAGACAAAATGATAATCATGGTCTCATGGTCCTTTCTAGTCTAAAAATTCTATGATTCTATAAAAAACAATTTTCTTAATAACTATCATTTACTCCATGCTTTCTATGTGCCAGGAAGTATGCTCCAAGTTTAGGAGCATAAACTCATTTAATCTTCACAGGTTCCTTAAAATCTCTGAGATACCACACTCATGAAAACTGTCACCTGTTTTAGCAGCATGTGGCCAGCCTGACCTATTTCCAGTTGCGCTTCCTCTCCACATGCTCAGTGCTCTTTACTAGCACCAACTATACACTTCTCTGGTGGAACCAGCTGGAACTAGCAATCAGAAATTAGCTTTCCTCATTGAGAAACAAGAGCAAACTCTAGCCCCTGATCTGTAATTTTTTCCCCAAATGTGAAATGAGATAAAATAGCTAAAACTACTTTAACTTGTTTATTTTGGTAAAATAATTACATATAATTATTGTTGAAGGAAATCTACAATACACAATCTTGGTGTTTTTATTCAAATCTGTTGTACACTGAATAACAAAATTAAAATGTCAGTTTTTCAATTGGAGAAAGGACTCAAATCAATAGCCATGTGCTAAACAAAGAGACTCAATTAGAACACATTATAGTTTGGTTTGGGAATGAATACATCAAGAAAAAAAAAAAGCCCCATACACATATTGTGTGTGCATGTGTGTGTGTGTGTGTGTGTGTGTGTGTGTGTGAGAGAGACAGAGAGAGCGAGAGAGAGGGGGAAAGAGAGAGAGAGAGGGAGGGAGGGAGTAAGAGTTTGTGTGTTTGTATAAATGAAAAGCCACCGTTACTGCTTTTATCTCTATATTCCTCTTCAGGTTTATCTCCTCTATGTTCAGTGCTCCAAAATATGTATATTAGTCTTTATTTCTAGTAAAAAAAAAAAAAAAAAAAATTTGTCTTTGCTTTTTTCCATGGGAGCTATTTGTTATTTCCATACATATTTAAAGATCTTATATTGTAGAAATGTAACAGGATGCCTGCACAAGGTGTCCTAGAACTATAAATATACACTATTATGCAATCAGTGAGGTTCACACCTCGGAAATCTAGATGGAATGGTTATCCTGAAGCAAGTGAACAAAAATAAGGAGGTTCAGCCTGTTGATCAGAACAAGGAAACACTGGAACAGGCCTAAAGTAACTCTGCAACTGCAGAATACGCAAGGCAAGTGAATTCACTCAAGTCATGGAGAGTGATAAACCCCAATTCTTCACTTTTTTCCCAATGCCCCTTATACAAAGTTTCTATAATAGATTCTGCTCAAGAGCAGGGAGAAACTTGTTTTCCCCAGTGAAATAAGCATGTCTCTAACCAAAGAATGTCCTTTATGGTAACATACGTGGGTATCTTTTATATGAATATTGGGTTACTATACAACCAACATATATAGGGCCACGCTCTCTAGGTAAGTGCAGTCTCTCCTCAAGGAAGTCATCATTCCCATAATTCATCACCCAGAAAGGAGGCAGCTCTTCAAACAGGAAACCCAAGCAAAGACACTCTCTGGACCTTGCTGAGTTGGGACTGTGGGAAAAGAGGTAGATGTCTGGCTCAGTTCACTTGGTGGCAGTACTCACTCTGTCTGCCAAACGGAGACAGGCCAAAAGATAAGGACCTGAAGACAGAGTCTTTGTAAACCAGAATGCATAGTTTTTGTTGCTTTCTATCCATAGCTTTTAGGATAGCTTGATTTAAACATTCCAGACTTATATCAGCTGTTGCACTGGCATTAAGGTAAAACTAGTGTGTCCTTAAGAGTAGAGAATAAAAATGGTAGCAGCAGCACTAAACTGAATCCTCAAACATATTAAAGAGGAAGGCTGAGAACAAGAATCAGGGCTGCCAGGTCCTGGAACTCTTTTAACACTTGGAGATTCTCCCTGCATTGTGGCCTTTGTGTTTGGGGGCTCCATTTTATTAAGGAAGGTGGCAGCCTCCTCATGTGTTCTCAACAACAGGCAATGAGATCTATGCAAACTCTCAGGTTCCCTTATTGCCCTCAATCCTGGAAAACTCAAAGCTAATTATTGTGCTCAACTACTAAAGCTTTCCTCAGGTAAAAGTTATAGCTAATTTTTCTCTTTCTTTTCCTCTTTTACTTGTTGGTTGTTATCTTTCTGATCACTAGTTTTGGTCTTACCGCATATATTTTTATTTCAAGCATCCTAAATTCTTTTATAGAAAACGGCCAGAGGACAAGCCAAGCACTGAATAAATTTTTCCCATACAATAAGATAAAGTTATAAAACAGTGCTCACCTTGAAGCCATGAATGCTAGGGAAGTCGAGAGCCTGTATGCTGGCTAAAAACAGTGAGCAAGGAAGCCTGGACTACACCTGTAAGTAAAGAATTCTGGGGTAGAAGAAGAGCTTGGAGGTAATCAATTCCATCCTCTCACCTAATGCAAGAAATGTGTTCTACAACTTCTTGGACAGAAGGTTATCTCTGCCTCCCACCTCTGTCTGAGTATTTCCAGTGACAGGGAACATAGCACCTTATAATGTTCCACTTCATGACAGCTCCCATTGATAGAAAGTCCTTTCTTACATTGAGTGAAATCTGCCTCTCAGTCTACCAATTAATCATAGTTCATTACACAGACATGTATTTCCTCTTCCAAAAGGCATTCCTTCACTTATTTAAATGTATAAGTCTCATTTATTGAATATCTATCAGTATCAGGCTATGTGCTAGGTACTCTATAAACACTACTATTGATACATATTATCTTCACAATCATCATTGAAGTTAGGTGTTATCCTCCTGCAAAAAGTGAGTCCCAGAGAGACACACTGATTAGAATCTAATGCCAGACAAATATGTGGGGGCTCTTATACCTGTTCCCATAAAGATTTTATTACATTTCTCGCAACCAAGTCACATGATTTAAACGCCTTCAAAATTGGAAAGAAAACAAATAAGTTAGATCAATCCAAAGAGAAAAATAAAGATGGTCTAGAGATACGTACAACTGCACCAGTGTTTAGTTCACGGAGAAAAACAGTAGCATGAAAAGCGTTTAACAATATTGCCATCCGGAAGCTCCAAGAGACAGCAAAGGTAACACCTATTAACATCACAATCGTGACGTGAAGCCAGTGGAGTAAAAGCAGGCTTCAAACAAGAAACTCCCTCTCTTGTACCTCAGCCAGGAACCAGAGCAGATTCCCAGGAAGTCAGTCATATTACTGCAGAGAAAGCAGCATAGCCTAAAGGCCAATTTCAGTAGAACCAGAAGTTCACAAACGATTCTGAATATATACTTCTTTGGCTTGGGGGTGGGGGGGGTGGGTAACAAAACATGGACCTGCAACCGGGAGCGAAGAATGTAACAGTGAATTGAGCAAGGCTCCACATCTAAGCTAGGAATTCAGGATGAAAATGAATACTCCACTTAAGGTGGTTTGGGGGGCATGAGAATCCAAAAGAATGGGGTGGAAGGAAATGCTGATAATCATTTCTCTGCCTAACGTCCTCTCCCATTCCAACCATGTTCCAGTCTTATATTGTTGCTGCCTACTGAACCATTTCACTCGCCTATCCTACTTTCACCTCAAACTCAACATGCTCAAATCAGAATTCATTTCCCTTCAACCTTTCTCTCAGCAAATTCCTTACTAGTTAAAGGCATTATCTCGGTATAAAAATTCTGGAGTCACTCTTTTTTTATTTCATGGAGTCCTTCTTAATTTTTTTACTCCACCTTTTTACAGTTAAGAGCTACGGCCATTCAACAAATATTTACTGAGTGCCTACGATGCACCAGGCACTTTCTTTGCACTCTAGATACACTGATGAACAAAACAAAGATATACACTTTCATGAAGCTTATATCCTAGTAGTTAGAGGGAAACAATAAACATAGTAAATAAGTAAATATGATAAGTAAATACAGTATTTCAGAAGGTAGTGTTAAAAAAAGAAAAAGCAAAGCAAGGTAATGACAATTACAAAAAGGGTGGTCAGGGTAAGGCTCTTTGAGAAAAAGGTGACATGTGAGCAAAGACACAGAAGAGGTGAGGGAGGAAGCCAAGAGCCTGCAGGCAAGGCAACAGCCATGCAAAGGCCCTACTGCCAGGTCCTATTTCTTTAAAATGTCACAGAGCCACCCTTTCACTCCATTCCCAAGGCCATCATACCTACTCCAAAAACTCCTAGGTAGCCACCCTGCTCCATTTCCTCTGTGGTGCAGTTAAACATTCTTTTTCCTGATTTTCAAGGCTCATAATTCTCTGAGCCCACCCTCTACATCATGAACTTCCATTCCTCCCCTTAAAATTCTTGAAACTTAGCACGCTCCTTCTTCACTCACATCATCCTCCCCTACCTAGGAGTACTTTCCCTCTGCCCCTCATCCTCTCTAAACCCTACCTATTCTGCAAGGCACAAGATCAAGTCCTATCACCTCTAGAGAGCAGTCCCTGTGGTTGCTATTACTGAATCTGTATTCATATTTCCCCAGCATCATACTCCTTGAAAGCAAGTGTGCGTCTTTTTCTATACCTCCCACTGAGTTGACCATTACTAAATATTTGCTAAGATTAAATGAGCTATTTCTACTACAAGCCAGAGCTCTGCCATCTTAAAAACATATTTATTAGCTTTGATAAACTATTGAGACAGAATGATTAAAGAATGATTATATTATACAAAAAAAATGCAAAGGGGACAGAATAAGCCAAAATGTTAACGATGGACAATGATAGCTTTTTTCTCTTCTCTGATTCAAATTTTCGGCTCTGTGTGCCTATGTTAATTTGAGAAGCAAAGAGTTTGCTATGAATATAAATAAATCAGCACAAATAGTGAGGGATCAACCATCATTAGAATCACTGGAGAGATTCAAATTACCTAAAAATATAATGTCAAAGAAAGACTGCAAGCATCTGAGTAAGCTGTAGTTGCAAAGAGGCAAACTGTAATAAAGACAAGCTGAAGCACATTCTCATGGTGAAGGAAAGGAAGGAAGGAAAGAAGGGAGGGAGGGAGGAAGGAAGGAAGGAAGGAAGAAAACCTTCCTGACAAAATGACCATTATAAGATATTTACTGTGTATGAAAGCAGCGTGATGCAGAGGAAAGAGTACACACTCTGCAAAGGTTAAACACAGGCTCCACCATTCATTAACATCATGACCTCAGTTTCCTGGTCTGTAAAATGGAAACACAGAAGCTCTTCTATTTACAAACTTTCATAGGAACAAACTAAGTTCCAATCTGAGCAAAATCCTGACAACTCTGCCTACCCAGGCTGATGGAGTTAATGGTAATGCACAATCATTTGAGTCTCAAGTGGTTGGACTACTGTTAGTCACTATCTGTTCCATCTGAAGGAGTGTCTTCCTTTTACAAATGTATTTATGATTAAAATATGAATGACAAAATATTAACATCTTTAGATAATGTTTAAGAGAGCTGAAAAGAATCCTGGGTTAAAACCAATGTTATCAAAATCTACAGTTCTCTCCTGGGCACTGGTCACTGGACCTGGGAACAAACGGACTTAAAAAGAGTCTTTTGGAAATTAACTGGTACAAAAGTAAGAAGCTTTTGTACTATTACACAACTATCATCCAAGGTTGGTTATGCGAATTAAATGAGACAAGGCAGGTAGAATTCCTAGCACATTCTTAAATATATTCCTTTCAGATTGATAAAATGGTGCAAGGACCACTGAACCTTCACAGAAATGTCAAAGCAACCTGTGTGTATATGCTGCAAGTCATAATATTTTTGTTATAAATCATTCTGTATAATGTATACTGCTCTCAGATTGCCAAAATGAGGGAGCGGCTTTACAAAAGGCCAGATCTGATCTATAAAATTGTACCCATAAAACCAATCAGACTTGCTCCACTAGTGTTTGAGAAAGTGTCTAAGGCAAAAAGCCTACAAATCAATCAATCGTTAAGTTCACATCTAAAAAGGGTAACCATAAGAAACTTACTTGTAGTATTTGGACTAAAACTGTACAGCTAAACCTGGATCTAATTCAGAGTAGCAGCAAATCTTAATGTTTATGGAAACTGCTTAGATTTGATATTGAGAAAATTACATTAAGTAATGCATTAAATATTATCCTAAGTATTGCAGTTAGGCTGGGTCAAGACAGACTATAAATTTTGAGGAGATTCCAAAAGTTTTCTTGAGCCAGTTCTATGGAACAAGACATGAAAATTCCTGAGAAACATGCCAGCATCTGCTGTCAATTCCAGAATCAGGAAGCGAAGATGTGACCCAATCACATGGTACCAAACCAGGGTCCATCTGTTCAGAAAAAGTTGCATTATGCAAGCCATGACCAAGAAAAAACAGCAAAAGGCATGAGGTTTTTTGACATGTGCAGGGGATTCTGTGGTTTGAAAAGATATGTTCTCATATCAAAAGGGCCATCCATAGGATACTGGCATTTTCAAAACCCACTTCGTTAGACATGAACATATCTGATACAATACAACTGTACTAAAGAATAGTATTGAGTTCAGGCAACTGTTTCAATTAGGCCTAGGAGAAGCTGTCAACAAAAGTCTTCACAGGAGCATCCTTCCCCACAGGAACAAGATTTATCTCCTTCTTCATTATTTTGAACATGTCAGTTCCCCATTTAATTTTTTTTAAATTAATTAATTTATTTATTCATTTATTTATTTTTGGCTGCGTTGGGTCTTCATTGCTACACAAGGGCTTTGTCTGGTTGCGGTGAGCGGGGGCTACCCTTCGTTGCAGTGCGAGGGCTTCTCATTGAGGTGGCTTCTCTTGTTGCGGAGCACAGGCTCTAGGCGCATGGGCTTCAGTAGTTGTGGCTCAAGGGCTCTAGAGCGCAGGCTCAGTAGTTGTGGCGCACGGGCTTAGTTGCTCCACGGCATGTGGGATCCTCCCGGACCAGGGCTCAAACCCGTGTCCCCTGCATTGGCAGGCGGATTCTTAACCCCTGCACCACCAGGGAAGTCCCTCCTCATTTAATTTCAACAAAAAAGCAGATCATCTAAAATTCTAAACCTAACCATGTGCTACAAGGCCTTTCAATTACATCCCACTTCAATTAAACCAAAATTTCTTCCAAACTACTATAAGCCTACTTTTCTCAATCAATAAGCACTACACCAGGCCCTTTTATTCAGCAGTATAAAAAAGGTACTGACCTTCTCTTGAGGACTTTATAACCTATAATTATTCCCCCTCCCTCCCACTTTCAGAACTCACTTTTCTTAAGCTCTGTGAAATTCAAGGTAACTTGACTTAGGTAAGTCACTCCATTAACTCTGTTCCTCCCCCCTCCAAATCCTTCACATTTTAAACTGCCATATAGGACACAAGATCTAGAATCAGAAAAATCAAAGTTCCTGTCCTGGTTCTGCCCAACCCTGAGAAATTCACCTAACCTCTAGAGTTATGCTTTTCTATCTGTAAACTCAGTGATTTATGACTTTCAACATTTGAATGCCTAGCCCTGGTGGGCATCCCATTATATTATACTCTCCCTTACTCATCCCACTTAGATTACCTTTCTGTTTCCAGTCACATATTAGAGAATTTTTAGAATTTGGGAAAAAATAATAGTGGTTAATATATCCAAACCCCACATTTCAGAATAAGGAAATTAACTCTATAAAGAGTAACTAGCCAGCCAGACAATAGAAGCTTTTGCTTCCTGCCCTAGGGGAGCTGGGGGACACAGCTTACAAAGAGAGAGCTTAACACTCATCAAATCCCCCTCTCTGCCCAACTGAATTCTAGCCACCCTTCAAAGTCAGTTTAAGTCCTAAAGTGTCCAGGAAGCCTCCCCCAGTCACTTCAGTCGAGAATACTCACTTCCCTCTTTGAATACTGATGCCTCTCTGCAGGGGTGATATTAAAAGTATTAACAACTAGCACCCCAGTGGTACCAACCAATCAGAAAGGATGTCTAACCAATCAAAACACACGTGGCCCAGTGGGAATTGCTGGTTGAACATCAGCCCTCCTATTAATAACAATACAAAATAGCAACCTCAAACGCCAATACAATTTTCTCATTTGATCTTCACAATCTCATAAACTAGACAAAGTAGGTATCATCCCCATTTTCTACATATCTAGAAGTTGGGACTAATAACCAAATCTAATAACCAACTGCTTCTTTTACCACATCACATGACTTTTCCTGATTGTACACAGAATTCTCAATTAATATTGTATAAACTGTACTTACATATAACAGTATAAACACTAAAGGAATACTCAAGTCAAACAGAATTAATTTAAACAATAAGCATTTAAGTGGAACAGAATATAAAACATAGTGCTAGGTTCTGAGACCATAAAAGAAATAAAAGGCATGATCCTTGCCCTCTGGGTACTTATAACATGTTGGAGAGTATTTGTAAGTAACAGTGCAACATGGTAGAAATAGACAACACAAAGTGTACGTTCTATACAGTTCAGGGAAATACAGACTAAAGCAGTATAGGAAATCAGGACTGAGAACTTCTCTCCTCACACGCCCAAAAGGGGCAAAATTAAATATGTAGTGAAAAGGCTGAAAAGTCAGGAGTGGGTGGAAAAATAGAAAACGCTGGAATCGAGGGTTTGCAGTAGTGGGATGTGAGATCTCTGGTTGGATACACAGAGATGGCCCTAATCATAAGCCTCAAGTACTGCTCTAAGCACTGAATACAAATGGGAAATCTCGTAAACCCTTTGTGGGGATGGCTGAGGAAGATTAGCTTGGCAGCAGCCTATAAAAAAGCCTAGATGAGAGAAACTCTGGAAAGCAAATGGATTTGAGGGATAACAGGCAGGACTAAACTGATGGCTGCATATGAAGTAAGGACAAAACATTCAAGAGGCATCAATGTAAAGAAGAGTTGGGTTTTAGGCATGTTTTGAAAGAAAAAGTTACGAAATGGCAGAAAGGAAGCATTCTCACACAGGATATGTATGTATACATAGTGGTACTAAACTGTGTACCACGGACAAGGAACCAATTTCCCTAGAGAAATCTATGTTGGAGAGAGCAGAAGCTGGGCAGAGAAATACAAAACTGATACCCAGACAATAAGGAACAACTGCAAACTCTTAAAAAGGAAGTCAAATTATAAATTTTAAAAAGCATTTGCGCTTCTTCAGAATATATGAAAGGATGAATGGAAACATCAACATAATGAAGGAGAACAGGCAGACCAGTTGAGGTAGTCTAGACTTAAGCATAATAATAATAGCTCCTGGATCGGCTTTGTATTGTAGGCATGCCAGGGTAGTCTGTAAGCTCCTCCAGGGCATGGACTGAGCAATACTCTGTACATCTATTAAGTCCAATACTGATGCTTGAATACACGAACACTTTGTGTGCTAAGCTAGGTGGAAAAGAGTGAACTATGCTACTTGAGTTAATAGTGGTGTGGAAATGTTGCTTATGCTTGATGCATAACTATATGGATTCTCCCACCTGTCCACACATTTATCTTGTCCCCCCTTCTCAGGCCAATGTCAAAAATCCATTGTTTCCTCTAATGTAGGCCCAGTGTGAAGGGACTCCAAGAATGTACTAGGAGTGGTTAGGGTTCGGCACTTCCACTGCAGGGGGCACGGGTTCGATCCCTGGTTGGGGAATTTAGATACTACTGCGCGGCGGAGCCAAAAAAAAAAAAAAAAAAGAATGTACTAGGAGTCAGAAAGAAGCCAACCTGTTTTTCTAATTGTGAGGACAAAAATCTAAAAGTGAATAATAAAGATCACTCATTAGAGGACTAAAAAAGAAAAATGGGCTATGCCAGACAGTGAGGTGTATATATTAAGGTGTATAGGTTTTGGAAACTCTGAACCCTCAGTGTACTAACTCCAGCTCTTAGTAATTGAGTACTCACCCTCTCCACACCTTAGTTTTCTCATCTATAAAATGGGGTAAATGCCACATAGCCCTAAGGGTTTAGTTGTGAGGATTAGATAATGTACTTTGGTGTACTTCATGCATCTACATCATAGTAAGCTCTTAAAAGACAGTAGCTATTAATAATAATTGGCACCCTAAGTCTTGAATTTTTTGTTTTAAAAACATTTGGTGTTCAATTACAGACACAGAAACGTACTTTCACTTTATCTTAGTTGCTTACACTAAGGCTCTATATTTCAGTTTCTAGTACTATAACTTGGATGCTAACAAAGTTTTTCCCTTCTTCCGCGGGGTAGGTGACGACCACATACCCCATCCTAATTTAATATTTTGGAAAACGCAGCAAACACTCCCTCGAAAACCAGCTACACAGACGACTGATTCAAACTACTGTCACTCAAAAAATGGAACATCTCTAGCGATGTTCCTTCGAGGAAATAAAAGCGTTTGATCAATTCAGAGTCATTTCCATTCAAACATTCCAAACCCCCGCAGAGTGAGCAAACGTTCAAGTTTCTACTACGAAAACAATCTGTAGCCTTCTGGTTACTGGATTCACTTCAACACTTCCCCAGAAGCACGAAAGAAGAAGCACTCCGCACATGTTAGTGCCTCCTTGTCCTCACACAAAGCTTCACAGTAGCTCCCCTTCCAAAGCCACCCCTGGCTGGAGAAGCGGCCCCTCTCGGCGGGGTCAGGCCGGCGCCAAAGGCCAGGGCGGCCCTGCTGACCCGGGGGTCTCTGCCACACATTCCCCCCTCCCACTGCTAGGGGAGGCCCTGGAGGCTCAGAGCTCACACCCCGCCCTGGAAGCCTCCTCGGACCCCAACCCCTCCCGGGCCCCCGGAGCCTGGAGCACCTACTCGTTCGGGGTGCGGTGCCCGGGACAACGCCACACAGCGCCCCGCAGGGAATGGGGAGCAGCCCCAGCTCTGCCGGTCCCGGCCAGCCCCACACCCTCCGGCCGTCGGCCCGCGCCTACTCGCTCCCCAAAGGGCAGCCCCCGACCCCGGACGGCTTCGCCCGACGCCACCTCCCCCGGAGAGCGGGCAGCCGGGGCGGCCGCGGGCTGCCGGGCAAGTCCACCCGCGCTCCGACCCACGCCCTAGCCCCGCCTCCGCTCCCCGCCCGCGGCTAGCGTGGCGGCGGCCCGAGCAGGAAAGCCCGGCCCCGGCCCAGGCGCCGCCACCTGCGCCCCCGGCCCCGCGCCATGTTTGAGAAAGAGAAGGAGCGAGCCAGAGGCCGGGCCCGGTCCGCGCGCCCCGTAGCCGCATGCCAGTCCCGCCGCGCCGCCGCTCACCCGTCACCTCCGGGACCAGCGTTGCCGCCGCCGCCAGTACGAGGAGGAGCAGCCGGGGACGCGGAGCAGCGGCCGCCGCCTCCATGGTCCCGCCGCCACCGCCTGTGGCCCGGCCCGGCCCGGCAGCCGCTTCTCCTCAGCAAGCCTCGCCTCACCCCACCTCCCCCGCCGCCGCGGCGGCCTCGCTTCAGCCCTTTGTAACTGCTCCGGGGCTGCGCGTCCATTGGCTGCCGGGCTCCCGCCGGCCCCGCCTCCCCGCCGTCTGCAAACAGCCGAGCGGGCCCCAACCCAGAGCCCCGCCTACGGGCCCTCTGGGCAGCCAATCCAGAGCCGCGGGCGCCTGGCCGCTGGCCACGCCCCCAGACTCCCCGCTTGGGGGGACACGCCAGACCCCTGCAGTTGTGGAAGCCGCTGGGAGTTCGGAGAAGGCCCGGTGGGAATGGTCTAGCCAGCGCCAGTACAGCCTTGCCTCCAGCCACCGAGGGCACTGGGTTGTGTCTGGGACGATGGGTGTGTCTGGGTGTGAGTCGCTTTAGGAAAAAGGCTGTGGCTGCTCGACGCTCTTTTCTTCTAGCCTCTTTACTTCTCCCCTAAGATCTGGTACTGAGCCTGATTCCCATTCACAGCCCTGCACCATCAATACCCCACACATTCACCCAGATCCTTAGTACCTTCAAGCAGGCTTCAACTTCCACTCCCCAGATCCTCGCCTCAACTTTCAACGCCCCCCGCCCCAAGATCCTACCTCAGTGCCTTTCAGATATGACCCAGTCTCCTGTTTCCTCCCACTGTCAGCGTCCACCCCCAAACCTAGATACCCCTGAAAAAAAAAATTCTGAAAAAAGTCTCCAAATCCTGGCCTCAGACCTCAGATCCCGAGCTCAGACACACCCCCGAACTGCCTCCCGCCCCTCTCCGGAACTCAGAGCAGAGCCAGACTGGACTCCAAACCACACTCCTTTCCTCCTGTCCCTTCCTGATCCAGGTGGGAAAGGGAAGATTCCCACCCCCCAAAGGAGAGGGATTCCCCCTTCTTAGCACGCAGCATCCCGAGGGCGGAGGAGGAGCAGTCATTACTCTGAGCCGCCTTTGACACGCCTGCACAATAATTCTGAGGTGTCACTAGAAACCCAAATAAACTCGGCTACGTTTTCATTCTGAATTCCTAATTTACTGTGAGACGCTCCACCCACCTTTCCTCCGGGACGCCGAAACGAGCTCCAGATTTATCCCTCTTCCTGTCAGACTAGTCCTCTCTTCAGACACAAACACAGACGAGGAGGCTGTTACACAGAACAGAGAACATTTTCCACAGAACCTTTTAGGGAGAAAATTTTATTTTCTGTGCGATTTGAACTTGGAGTTAAAAAACCCTTGGTAACGGGAATCAGAACCAGCCTCTAGTATCGCTTTGTAAGTTACTTTAGCACTACTTGGTGAGCATTTTACAACCCTGTGAAGACCTCCCTCCTGAGCAGTAAAGGGGCATGGTGGAGGTGTTGGAGCTGAGATCCGAGACGGGCACTATTCCCCTTCTGGCTTGAACATTTACTTGAGAAAGTCAGTTAACCTTTCTGAGCCTCCATTTCTTCATCTATAAAATGGAAATAATATCTATCTCCCAAGGTTAGTGAGAGGATATGTTCAGATTTGGGGGCTCCCCTTCTTCCCTTTCAAATTCTACTTCTAGGCTCTCTCTCATCGGACCCCTCACCTGCTCCTCTCCTCTGGGCAAGTAAGGGGCTGGTATACATACACGGAACCACCTAACCAGGGATGCAGCTACTGCTGGAACCAAGGTCACCGCCTGCTCTCTAGGGCTGCCTGAGACCACCAGCAGGAAGCTTTCTTCTTGCTCCCTGAAGCAGGCAGTCCACGCCCAGGGAGCCTGTTTCTGCCAGGCTCCAGCCCCAATCTGCTTTCTCAGTTCTGGTTTCTTCAGTGGAGACCTGGTGGGTAGGTCAGGGCCTTGTGACACCTGAGGTCTCTAGACTGCTCTTTTTGCTGCTCTAGTCTCAATATCTTGCTTAAGATAAGCCCTCAAGAGATACTGTGTGAATGAGTTAATGAATGAATGATTCATCTCAGACAAATGATTGTTCTTCTCTCATCATTAAGTTCTTCATCTCTAAAATGGAAATATAATAGTACCTGCCCCATTTATAAATAAAAGGGATCGAATCACATGTCTTAGACCCCTTAAATGACATAATGTGTCTGAATAGTGTCTGGAACATAGTAAATATTTAGTAACGTCATTTCCTTTGCCCATCCCCTTCCAGCTTTGTGTGATTCTAATCAGCGTTCACATTCACAGTAATCCGTGCCTTTGCCTTACAGAGCCTCAATTAATCAGATATCTTCTATGACACACTTCCAGGTTCTTCACATTTCCATGGAATTGAGCATGTTCATTAGGAAACTGAGGAACAGGAAGGAGAAACAGACTATTTTTAAATTTTATTTTCCTGATATTTGGAGGAAATTTCCATGAGCCACCGATCTATAAATAAACTACATTAGAATGGAGCAATACATTATATGTTTATAATCGTGGTTCTCCAATTTAAAATGTCTCCAAATTACTAGGGGAGCATTTTATTTTTTTTGTTTTTAAATTTTTATTCATTTATTTATTTTTTGGCTGCACTGGGTCTTCGTTGCTGCATGCGGGCTTCCTCTAGCTGCGGGAGCGGGGGCTACTCTTTGTTGTGGTGCGTGGGCTTCTCATTGCTGTGCCTTCTCTTGTTGTGGAGCACGGGCTCTAGACACGTGGGCTTCAGTAGCTGTGGCGAGTAGGCTCAGTAGTTGTGGCTCATGGGCTCTAGAGCGCAGGCTCAGTACTTGTGGTGCACGGGCTTAGTTGCTCCGCGGCATGTGGGATCTTCCCGGACTAGGGCTCTAACCCGTGTCCCCTGCATTGGCAGGCGGATTCTTAACCACTGTGCCATGCCACCGGGGAAGTCTCTAGGGGAGCTTTTTAAAATGCAGATTCCTGGTGTCAGCACTAGAGAGTCTGCTCCAGTTCATCTGAAGGAGGTCCAGGAGTCTGTGTATGTAATAAACACCCCCAGGGGAAGTGTCACCAGGTCACGCTTTAAAAGACACTTCGCTTAGGAAGTGTGACCTTAAAACTCAGTAAATAAAAATGCATGTGCTTATTTCACCTTTTGAAAATGGATTGGCAATGGAAGGAAGCCTCTGGCTTTGGAGGTCTGCAGGCCCTAGTTGGAATTCTGGCTCTGCCGTTTACTAGATGTGGAATCTGTGCACCCTACTTGATCTCTCTGAGATTTCACATCCCCGGTGTAAATTGGGATAATGACACTGACTCATATACTTGTTGTAAGGTCTAAGTGTGCTCTTGCACATGAAGAATCTATCATAAACGTTAATTCCCTTCACAGTCTCTATAGGCCCTCAAAAATGTATAGTTTACTCCAACGTCGTGATTTAAAGGGGAAGAAAATGAGGACCAGTCCCCCAGCAAGTCAGCTTCTGAGCCAGGACTAGGAGACTCTCACTCTAGTGCCCTGTCCCCTGCACAATGCTACCTCTCCATCTCCATGCTAAGTACATTGTTTGCTTTGCTTTTCATTTTGCATTATTCCCTCAAGGAAGATGTTTTCTCTTAAGTAGAGAACAGAGACTGCTAGTTGCCCAATCTACATCCACTGCTACATTCACTTTATAACAGAATCCTCATTTTCTTTGGCAAAGCAGTTCACCTAACTAAAGTTTCCCAGGCTCTGGCACCTCGATATCGCCATGTGGCAGATTTCTGGCCAATGAAATATAATCAGAAGTCTACCAGGTAGAGCTTCTGGGAAAGATATTGTTTTCCTCATAAAGAAGAGACAGACGTATCACATTCTCACCCTCTTTCTGCCTGGAACACAGTTGCAATGACTGGAGGTGCAGCAGCCATCTTGTGAACATAAGGATGATGGCCATAGCTAGGAATAACAGAGAGAAAAATGGAGACAGTCTGGGTCCTTGATAAATTCCTTAAGCAACTGAACCAGCTCTGAAATGCTTATCCCTGGAGTTCTTATTATAGGAGAAAAATAAACATCTTTTCTTTTAACCCTAGAACACTTCAACTCTAGTCATATGCTATCTATCTATTGCTGTATATTTTATTTCTATCTTATTTTTTAACCCACAAGACATTATCAATTTATACCATTATTATCTATTGCTAACTCTTAGTGCTCCTAACTGAATAACAAATCACCTCAAAACTTAGTGGCTTAGAATAGTAGCCATGTATTATTTCTCACAAGACTTTGGGTAAGCTGGGCAGTTTTTCTGGTCTAGGCAAATTTAAGCTGATCTCAGCTGAGCTCCCATATGAATCTGCTGTCGGGTGGCAGATCAACTTGATGCTGAACAGATCTATAATAGTCTCGGTCAGCTTTTCTACGTGGTTTTTAATCCTAGCAAGCTAGTCTGAGCTTGTTAACATGACAGTTCAGGGGTCCAAAATAGTGAATGGAAGTTTACAACTGGCACAACATAATTTCTGCCACATCCCATTGGTTTGGCATGAATTGAGCTGAGCCCAGATTCAAAGGGTGGGGAAATAGACTCCATCTCTTGATAAAAGGATCTGCAAAATCACATTGCAAAAGGGCGTGGAGACCAAGAGGGGAATAAGTGTGGCCATTTTTGAAAACACTTTTTACCACTTTTTCTGATCTTCATTCATTTTACCTCTAGACTTTCCATCTCAAATCACCTTCATTCTGCCTGAAGTATATCCTTTTGAATTCCCTTTAGTGAGAGTTGACTAGTGGCAAACAATTTTAGTTTTTGTTTGACTGAAATGTTTATATTTAATCCTTATTATGGGACAGTGTTTTCACTGGATATAGAATTCTAGGGTGATAATTGTTTTCTCTCAACAATTGAAGACATCATCCCACTGTCTCTGGCTTCCACTGTTGTTTTTATGAAATCAGATATTAGTTGATTTCTCCTTTGTAGGTAATCTATCTTTTCTCTCTGCTTTTTTAATAGACTTTATATTTTATAAATAAAGTATAAATAATAAATAAGAATACTTATTTTCTAGGTTCACAGCAAAACTGAGCAAAAATTACATAGAGTTCCCATGTATTTTCTGCCCTCTCCATGCACAACCTCCTCCACTATCAATATCCCCCATCAGAGTGGTACATTAGTTACAATCAATGAACCTACATTGACACATCATTATCACCCAGAGTCCATAGTTTACATTAGAATTCACTCTTGGGATTGAACATTTTATAAGTTTTGACAAATGTATACTGACATGTATCCACCATTATAGTATCATACAGAGTATTGCTATAGTATCAATCCTCTGTGCTTGGCCTACTCCTCCCTCTCTCCCCCTATCACTTGGCAACTACTGATTTTTTACTGTCTCCATAGTTTTGCCTTTTCCAGAATGTCATATAGTCAGAATCATACAGTATGGAGTCTTTTAAGGTCTGCTTCCTCCACTTAGTAATATGCATTTAAGTTTCCCCAATATCTTTTCATAGCTTGATAGTTAATTTCTTTCTGGCACTGAATAATATTCCACTGTATAGGCTTACTACAGTTTATTTATGCATTCACCTACTGAAGGACGTCTTGGTTACTTCCAAGTTTTGGCAACTATGGATAAAACTGCTATAAACATCTGTGTGCAGGTTTTTGTGTGGACATAAGTTTTCAACTCATTTGGATAAATACCAAGGAGCATGATTGTTGGATCATATGATGAAAGTATGTTTAGTTTTGTAAGCAATTGCCAAACTATCTTCCAAAGTGGCTATACCATTCTTGAACTTTTTCTGACAGTGAGCTAGGTTACTTGCAGATTAGTTTGATTCTTTTGAGGCTTATTTTAAAACCCCTTTAGGACAAGTCCAAAGTAGCCATTAATCTAAGACTAATTTTTCCTCACTTGTAATGTACGGTCTTTCTGGGATCTCTGTTAAATGCTCTATATATTCAACGAAGTGTCTCTACTCTGGCTGGAGAGAACTCAAATGATTCCTGACCTGGTCGGAGCTCAGAATTATCTGAGAACATTATAGCGTCTCAGTAATTTTTCTTTCCTCTAAAGTTGTTATTGCTGGCTTTGTGGGGTTTCCTTCCCTGTGTGCGTAGATGAATATTCAACCAAAGACTCAAACAGATCCCCTATGCAGATTTCTAAACATTCTACATAGCTCCTTTCTCTCCTGAACTCTTGCCTTGCAAATTCTAGCAGCTGCAGGCTCGTTGAGCACTGGTCTCTATCTCCTCAATTCAGAAGAAATGTTGAGCAACTGTGTTTGTTACTCATTTGCATATCATCTTTTAGGATGTGTCTGTCCAAGTCTTTCACCCAAGTCTTTTATTAATAATTTATAGGCGTTATCTATATAATCTGGATATGAGTCCTTTGTCAGATGTGTGTATGGTAAATAGTTTCACTCTGACTGTTATTTTATTGTTATCCTCAAAGAGCAGTAATTTTAAACTTTTTCTTTTATAGTTAGTTCTTTTTGTGTTCTGTCCAGAAAATATTTGCCTACATTCAATCACAAAGATATTCTCCTATACGTTCTTCTAGATGCTTTATAGTGTTAGCTTTTACATTTAAGTCTTTGAGCCATCTTGAATTAACTCTTGTGTAAGATGTGAGGTATGAATCAAGGTTCAATATTTTCCATACTGACATTCGGTTGATGCATGACTTGAAAAAAATGTTCTTTCCTCATAAAACTACACTGGTACCTTCGTCAAAAATCATTTGATTGTGGGTTTGTTTCTGGACCCTCTTTTCCTTTACATTGGTTTATTTGTCTATCTTAATGCCAATATCACTGTTTTGATTACTATACTTTAAGGTAAGTCTTAAAATCATGTAGAGTTAGCCCCCCAACTTTGTTCTTCTTCAATGTCGTTTTGCCCATTCTAAGACCTTTACAGTTCCAGGTAAATTTTAATGATAGTTTGTCAATATCTACAAAAAAGCCTGCTAGAATTTTTATTGGAATTGCATTGAATCTATAAATCAATTTTGGGAGAATGTACATCTTTATAATAGTGATTATTCTAATTTGTGAGCATGGTATATTTCTCCATCTATTCAAGTCTTTAATTTCTCTCAACAATGTTTTGTAGTTTTTATTGGTAGGAGCCTTTTGTAACATTTGTTAAATTTATTTCTAGGTAAATTTTTACATTATTGTAAGTGGAATTAATTAATTTTTTTTTTTTTGGGGGGCCACAGCTTGTGGGATCTTATTTCCCGGACCAGGGATTGAACCCTGGCCTTAGGCAGTGAAAGCACAGAGCTCTAGACACCGGACCACTAGGGAATTCCCTGTAATTAATTTTTAAATTTCATTTTCTAATCGTTTGTCATTTCCATTAAGTTTTCACTTTATTTTATTTTTCATTTGTAAAAGTCATATTTGGACCTTTTCCAACAATATAGCAATCATAGTTATTTCCTACTTTTGTTTGTGTATGATATTTCCAGTATTTGAATTCTTGTGGGTCTATTTCTTCTGTCTGTTGTGTCTCATTTACAGTGCCTCTGTGTAAGGATAGTTCCTTTTTATTGAAAGCTGTGCATTTCCTTGAGATTTTATTTGTGGAACTTCTTTAAGGTATGAGATAAAGGTAGGTTCCTCTATCGAGGATTTGCACTAGTTCTTGCCACCTGTACTGCTACCAGTCTCAGATTAACCTAACAAATTATTGGTTTGAGTTTGGGGGGGCGGGGGTTGTTTGCTGTTTACTGTTTAGAACACACAGGTAATATGAACTTGGGCCTCAAACTACATGAGGGGCAGATTGTGGTCCCACGTGCTCTGTAATGACATTAATTTCCCTTTTTTTGCTTAGCACCTAGGGTCTTGCAACCCCCTGGTGGTTGATGGGGTTAAGTAGCTATTTCCGGTTTACACAAACCGGGAGTGTAGACATTTGGGGGTCTCACCTTTACAGACGAGGTGTCTAGGGGCCTTGGATGGCCCTGGTCTCTGTACTTCATGATTCCCTGTCCTCTGTGAGGCCCGATAACAGAAACTCAAGTCCACCTGGTTCAATCAATGCCCTCAGAGCCACAGCCAGCGCAGTCACTCACTTAGGATTTTTGCCTGAGACTCTCTTACTTTCTTGCCAGCTCATAAATGCATTTAGGAAGATATATTGCCTCTGCATTTAAAATTTTTTCCTTGGAAGGGTCAATCCACCAGTTATCAGGAATGGAACTCCTACTACCTAACATCCTGCAGACATCTTAAAAATCGCTATCCAGTTATCTGTTAGAGCAGAATACAGTCGTAACTGTTACAGGTCTCACAGGGGTTCAAACCAAAGCTGTTTTGCAATACAGTATGAGAAAAACCCTGCTTCTGGCAGCGTCTCTACCGCTTCTCAAACATTAAAAACATGCTCACAGTCTGTCTCTCCCCACTCGCCTCTGTCAAGCTGGTTTCCCCAAATGCTTGGGTTACTTTTAAGAAAATGTTTTGTTTTCTGTTTTTTATTGTTTTGTTTTCACTTGGACTTTTGTTATGAAAGTCTAATTTTAAACACACTACCGACAAAGGATTGCCCTGTGGAAAGTTTCTCTGCTTTGAAGAATTTATTTATTTATTTAGATTAACTCAGTAAAAGTCCCACAGATACTGGAAAACAGAAGTGGACTGTTTTTGCTCACGTGAATTTGTGAGTGTGTATCTGTGTGTGTATTTAATCCTGGTAGTTAACCTTTGCTCATTTTTGACTGCTTGATCTGCAAAGACAGATACAGGTATATTAAGCTCTCCTTCCTGCTTTCCTCTTTCCCCAGAGACACATCTTCTGGGCCTGACCACCCTCCTTACCCCATGAGAGAACCAAAAAGTAATGCCAATCTCCTGGCCCCTGTGAGTTAGGGCTGGGGGCTAGCAGGCTGGAGCCGTCTTCTCTCTGGCCCCGAGAAACAGTCCCAAGCTGCAGACTGTGGCTCTGTTTGCACCAGTCCTGCCCTCAGACAGCTGGACGTTAAGTAGTCCCGGCCTCCCTCTCCGGGGCTCGGCCTCCAGTGGGCTGATATCTAGGTTCTGCCTCGTTCCCAAGTCTAGGCTGCTGCACTGGTCACCTGTGTTGCCTACATCCTCCGTCTGGCCCAGACTCCTTTTTATCACCCCCCTTCCAAGACTGGAATCTCTGGCCAAAACCGAGCTCAGTGGATGAGTGTTTGCTCCATGGATGAGTGTTTGCTCCATGCAGACGGACCTCCTAATGTGGTTGCCTCCGCTTTTCAAGTACCCATTGCTGCTCTCGCTTCGTCTGTGGAAACATCTTGCTCCTTGTCAGCATCTCCAGAGCGGACTGTCTGCACATGGTCACGTGTCACTCTTCCCTTGGTTGCCGCCTGCCCTGACTAGACTCGGTGCCTCACTAAGGCCGCTTACCCTTCCTCTGGGTTGGTCTGCCCTATCCAGTTGCATTGTCTCAGGGAGAGCCCAGCTTTTCCCCCTGGTCAGCCAGGAAGATTCCCTGTGGGCAAGACAAATTGAGGGTTTTCAATAGGTTGCCCCTACCCCTTCCCCTTGGATCAAATTTCCCTTTAATCACACATTCTTAAAAAGTACAAAGAGGAAAAAAAAAGCCAGAAGATGTGGAGCACATAGCCATGCGGCCTCTTTGTAGGAAATCTGCACAAGTTTAATTTTACACACACACATGCACACAGACACACACACAGACACACACACACAAATTCACTTGCACATTTAGAACTGTACATCCAAAAAACAGCACCCACATTTCATGAGAGAATGCAACAGAAACACAGCAGCACTGGGGAGAGCTTAATACAACTCTAAGTGGCAGATCAAGCAGTCAGAAAACAATCAAGGCTAAATACCAAGGCTGAGTATGCGCTCACACTCCCCCGCCCCGCCACACACATGCACACACACACGGTCACTTGTGCAAAATGTGGAGTACTTCTGTTTTTCAGTATCGATGGGACATTTACAAAACTGATCATACATGAAGAAACCTCAACAAATTCCTCCAAAGCAGCAACAGTAGAGGATAAATCCTTGTTTCTGGTGTGTTTAAAGTTGGGCATTTGTAACAAAAGTTCAAGTGAAAACAAATTCAAAAAACACTTACAAAAATTTCCTAAAGTAACCCAAGCATTTGGAGACATCAGCTTGAAAGAGGGAGGAGGAGCAACAGCCTGTGAGCACGTTCCCGCAGTTGGAGAAGGGGAGGTAACGCCAGAAGCTGAATTTCTCTTGTACTGTACTGCCAATAGCTTTTGTTTGAATTCCCTTCGATACCAATTGCAATGAAGACTATTTTCGTGCCAGAAAAAACTGACGGTGACTTTTAAGTTTGTGCAATGGGTGGGGAGGCAGGGAGTGGGAAGGTGGGGGGCAGAGTGGAGAGTGGACATTCCAGTGGATCAGGTCTCCCAACAGGTCAGGATGGAAGTTTGCACTTACAGGCAAGCAGGTGGCCCACAGCCCCCAGGGCAGCCTCCACCCACCTAAGCCAGCAAGCACCAGCCCTACATAACTCCTTCCTACCTACAGGGCAAGGGCAAAGGATCCCATTCACCTAATTACAGTGTCTTGGCCACGAGCAACCTCTAAAAATTCTCTGGGCCCGAGAGGGATGCCGACTCTCTCCTGAAGGTCTTTTGCAAAGGAAGTGGCAGAACCTACAGACCTGTTAAGTTACCTGAACTGGAAAAACTAGGATGAAGGAGGGTGAGCCTTAGTGGGCTTGAAATTCGCTGCCCTTTAGTTTGGGTGCCCTGTGTTTCCAGTTCCATATGAATATGCCACTTTTTAAGCCAGACCAACAGGATCCAACCAGGTTGAAATTTCCTGGTGAATCTCCCCTTGGTGTCTCTCAGCATTCCCCTGAATGCCAAATGGCACGTTAAAGACATAATCGCACCCCCAACTCAATAGCCGGAGCTTAGATTTGATCTCATTAGACAAGAGTAGGCTGTTCTGTTCTTTTCCGAGCTCTGAGGCAGAAGACTTGACGTATTGCTTTTTGACCCCTCTCTGGATCCGTTTCCTTATCTGTGGAAAGTATGGCGGGATGTCTGGGAAGACTAGAGAGAGAGTTAAAGCTGCTTTCTAAAATCTGGATCCCCTACACCTGTGGCCAGGGAGGAGCAACGTTGCCTCCTAAAGCCTCTGGGAGTGGAGAGTCTTTGGGTTACAAGAGAAAGCCAACTCAAAAGCATTACGCAAAAAACAAAAGAAGAAAAAATTGGCTGAAATACCAGAAAAGAACAAGGGCAGATGATGTCATTAGCTCTCAAGCTCTCTTTTTCTCCATCTCTCATCTCAGCCTTTTCTCTGTCTAGTCCTCATTCTCTCCTCCAGGCATACTCTTGCACGTATCAGGGTAGAGGGGATGACCACCATCTTCTCCTGCCAGACGTTCTGAAACAGAATCCCAGGGATAGACTCTGAATGGCCCAACTGGGGTCAGGTGCCCATCATTTGGGTCAGCGTTTCTCAACAGAGAGGCTACTAGCCTTTCGAGTACGACAATTCTTTGTTATGGAGCACTGTCCCGGGAGTTTCTGATGTTTAGGACCCCTGGTCACTAAATGCCAAAGTGCTCCCCAGTCATTGTGACAACAACAACCAAACTGCACGCCCCTCCCTTTCCAAGGCCAGGGCTGTGGGGTGCAATACTGCCCCATGTGGAGAACCACTGCCTTGTGCCAAACACTGAAGCCAGGGTCTCAGGGCATGGTGATTTGTGCCCTTACCACCTGCCCTTTCCTGTGGTGGAGATCAGGATGGATGGGCCATTGGGTTTGGCAACCCTGCCGGACACATAAGGCACCGGTGGTTGGGCAGGAGTCATTTCCCAAAGGAATTCTCACCGGGTTCCTATTACCAGAAGGGATGCTGTGCAGACAAAGCCCCACGGCTGTTGGTTGCAGGCCTCTGCCCCCATCTTTCGGGGGAAACGCGAGCGCTCCCAAGGTGAAGCATTACCATCCTCGTTCCACCAACCAGTCCCCAGGCCTCAGTCGCTCCACGTCCTAAATCTCAGGGCTCCAGCTCAAAACCGATCCCCCTTCACCTGGCATGGAGGCCCTCCTGGTCCCTTGTGTTTTTGACTCCTCTACATGCTCCCTGGACTTTGTCCCCAAGAGGCTGAGGGTCCCTACGTCCCCAGTCAGCACCAACAGTCAGCTGGACCTAACTTGCTGGACCAAACAAGAGCCACGAGGGAGGTTCTGCGGACTAATCACACAAGGGCAAGTGCTGTTTCTCTTGTGTGAGCCCATCAAAACCGGACCATGTGGCGTTCCCAGGGCCCTGGCCACCTTCAGAGTTCTGAGAAAGAGGGAAGGAGGGGCTGTTTCTTGAGGAGCCCCAGTGTCTTCATGGCTCCACAGCTGAGCTGAGGGATGAGGCACATGGCTGCAGGAGCCAGGTTCTGGGAAGCATCTCATGTGAGTCAAAAGCAAAGGCTAGGACATATTTTTCGAAGAGATTTCAGAGAGCTGAGCATCGGATGAGCGCTGCTCAGGTGGGGACAGAGCATGCTGGCATGGCTAAGTCTGCCCCCGGGGTCTCACACCCAGTGCCCCAGAGGACAGTTCTTGACTCCTCCTTCAGACTCCTGAATGTAACTCAAACTCCTTCCTCATTTCCATTAAGATAGTTGAGACAGTGTGGTACTTTCCAAAGGAATTTAACTGTGAAGCTAAAGGAAATGAAAGAAGAAAATGCTGTAAATCCACCAAGCTTATAGAATCTGTGTCTCAGCTTCTGGAAGGTTCTATTCCACACTCTGAGAGTTCCTTTTAAATAGAGGTTTCTCTATTTAATTGGGAGGAGGTTTCTTCCTCCCATTTCCAACCAGAAGACAGTATGGGGTCAGGTCTCCTGGACGCACTGCTTTCTCTCTCCTAGTCCTCATGGGTAGAGTTGAGTGGGGGAAGGGCAGGTATCCCTGGAGGGGCGAGACTTCAGCGTAAGATCTTTCCACTCAACTGTTCTTTCCTTCTCAAACATAGGTAGGTCACCTCCTCTTAGCCTAGCTCTTTTTTCCTTCTAGGAACTCATAGTATAGGGAGGGAGATGGCTACACATGATTAATACCTATTGTAGTGTCATAACTCCAGTAGAGCTGGACCACCTCCTAGCCCCCTTATCATAATGTTTCACCAAAAGAAACAATGGTCTGACTTCCCCACACACGCAAAAAAGTCATATAAGTTTTTACCGAAAAGAAAAAATGTTAATGGTGCCAGAAGGATTACATTGAAATCTCACAGTGTATCCTGTGCCACCCCATGCTCTTCCTTCCTTCTGAGAGGCCCTCTATCCATTCTAACGTATATCCAGTAGCCTCCTCCTTCCACTTCTCCCACTACCCAGATCTCTATCCCAAAAGCCTTGGGAATCTGGCAGGCAAACGTGGACCAGGTCTTCGCAGGCTGCCAGAGATGGCAGGAGGGACAATTTGCTCCTGTTTGTGTCACCACGATGCAACGGTACAAGTGTGGTGGTGGCGGCCTTCTCTCTTACCACTCTTCTCTCTGTCCATCCCCAAGCATTATTGCTCTCCCTGGGGTCTGTCCCACATCTTCTCACTTTGACTCAACTTACAGTTCTTCCTGGACAACCTCAAATGCTCCCCTGCCTGCCACCCACCCCTGGCATGGACATGCAGCTGATTCCCAAACCCCTGTTTCCCTAAGAATTCAGCCTCCTAAGTGTCCAGGTTCTTCCAGTATGTAAACTACTCCTTAGGGTTACCTGGAGCTTGAGACGGACCTGTGGCTGCCTACAAAGCTCTCTTTAGGGCAGCAAAACCATGACTTTTATAAGTAGGTTATTGATGATGTAACTTGGAAATTACCCTGTGTCTTATTTGTTTGCTCTTGGTCTCTCCTCCCTCCCCAGCAAATTTTGACCTGGGATGGAGGTGGGGTGAACAGTGAATAGCCCTTTTGTGTTTCAGACCAGATTGGCATCTCCAAAGTATTTATCTGTGAAATTTCCAGGCCCGTCAAAGGATTTGGTTGGATTCCCTGAGAGACAGATCCTTGGATTAATTGGGACGTGTGTCCCCCCACTGTGGCCAGGGAGTGACACATCCTAATTGGCTGAGGCCAAGGATTACTGTCCATCCCTGAACCAATCATATGGCAATTGGCTGGGATTATGGTAATTGTTAAGGTCAGTCATGGACGCTCAAACACCTAGAGCCCATCCAAACCACAAGGCGATCCCTCTGTGAACTTTCACAAGATAATATTTACCCCTTGCTACCGGGATCACATGCTGATATTTTGTAATCCTAGCTTCTTGACCAGGTAATGCTCAATTCTATTTCAATTTTTAAAAATCCTGGTCTGAGCCCAGTAGATTGACTTCACAACTCGCTAATGGTTCATGGCCCACAGTTTGAAAAATGCCACTCTTAAGGTTTGCAGAAACTGCTTGCATTGTTTAAATGGTTGTTAAAATGTGTCATAAATTCTCCAGGAATTTAAGAGGGAAATGTGTAAGGAAGTGGAAGTTGGGTTAATAGAGGGTACAAGGTCATTAAGGGGTGGTACTTGCCCCTTGTGACTCAGAAAAAGCCTTGAGAGAAGACACTTTTGAGCTCCAAAGTGGGACTCCAGCTTCAAGTAATGAGACAGTCTACTGGGACTATCCCCCTGAATAGATCAGATTTGGGACCACAAGGCACTCCCCTGGAGTGGCAGTATGGGCATGCAACACAGCTGGATGCCCTGAGATGTTTTGTTCTACGATTCTTCTCAGCCAGAACCCAACTCCAACCCCTGACCAGACTTCTTCAATTCTTTGGAGAGCATGGTGAGCAGACAGATGCTGTTTTGGTCACGCTAGGGCCAGGCTAGTCCAAGCACCGACTGTGAGCAGGGCAGTGTCTGTGTATGTGGAGGATGTGCAGGAGGAGTGAGGATAAACAGGCCATGCACCCATTTATATAAAGTTAAATGACATACACAAGTAAATAATATATTTTTCAGGATACATTCATATGATAAAGACAAAATTCAGAATAGTGGTTGAGATTGAGAGAGAAAGATACAGGGAGGGAAGGGACATAGCGGGTCGTTCAACAGTTATGGCAACGTTTCATTTCCTAATCTGGTAGATACATGGCTGGTTGTTTTATTATTTATTAAACATTAACAATGCAATGTAGACACATTGTGTATATACATATACACACACCTATTAGGTATGTATGACAAAAAATACAATAAGCCATGAACCCTATGCTTAATGAGCTCACAGACTTAAGTGGAAGACAGCCATAATCACAATGAATATATTACACAATGAGATCATAAGAAATATAAAGAAGCAATTCATTCTGGCTAGACTTATGACTCTGGGTAAGTTATTTTATTTCTTGAAGCCTCAAGCTTTTCAGATACATTTTACAGATAGATAGATGTTAGATAGATAGATAGTAGACAGATGATAGATAGATGACAGATATATACATATACACATATATAATAGGTTTATTGTGAGAATCAATTGATACGTGATGCATGAGATAATCTTTGACAAACTGTGAAACACTGTAAAAAATGTGAGGTAATATTATCACTTTGGGCATATTTTCAACTGTGTATTTCTTCTGTGAAAGCGCTACCCCACACAGTTTTGGGCTCAAGTGGCAGTCTAAAGGAGGCAGGTTGTAAGTAACTGTAAATTATTCTCAGTCTAACAAATTTTGTGTCTAGCACGATAAAGATGCAAATAGAGACGACATCGGCTACCACTGAATAGCTTGTGATTGTCAGAACAGGGACTTGGAGCTTAAGGGCTCCACTGGGACCCAGGACTTGGACTAGCGTGCTACTGGGGGTGGGGGGAGGGTGTCAGAGCTGAGAGGAGAGTGCTGTGCTTCACCTTCCCTGGGGGCTCTTTCGGTCAAGTCAGCAGACCCCTGCCGCCGTGATCACACTGGGCCCTGGCAAGTGCTGCTTCTCCCCAGTGCTCTGGCCTGAACGTGGACACAGATGCCTCCCCCCAGCTCTTCTCAGCCTCTGAAAGCACAGGAACACTCTGGCTTCTGATGCTGCCAGACTAGGCTCTCTTTCAGGATTGCTGGACCCTGTCCTCTATTACATGACACACCTAACATCAGCCAGATGCCCAGCCAGCTCTGCAGCCTCCCCCTCCAGGTCCTGATTTCTGGCTCCTTGCCATCTCCTTTCCACCTTAAGGTCTCGGAGGCTTGTTCTCCAGAAGAAGGTTAGAATTTGTTGTTAAGACCTAAGAGTTCAGGCTCAAGGACCCTACAGACAAACTGACGCCTAAACTGAGGCTCCGAAGATTCTCTCTCCTGGGATAGAATGTGTCCCAAAGCTTGGGGGAGACCGAGACCCCAGGTTAGAATCAGGTAGTTTATCAGTCAGAGTCCCAGCTGCACAGGTGGCACACTCAAATGGGGTCATTGGAGGGGAGTTTAATAAAAGGATTATTTTCAAAGAGATGGCCAGGTATGGAGAAACCACAAGGGAGAGTGAAGAACCCCAAGGGCTCATGGAGGCACTGGTAACAGAAGGTGCTCTTACCAGCACAGGCCTGAAAAGGGGAGGAAGAGCTACTGGTGCCTGGAGAGAGAGTCGTGTGCAGGGAGCTGCTTGATGGGAGCTGAGCTTTTCAGTGGGGGAATGCAGCCAGACCTAGAGATCCCATAGATAGGGAACCCGGCAAATAAGTACCCTGAGCTCACACTTCTCCCTCCCTCCCATCTCCAGCCAACTGGCCTAACCTAACTGGACACCAAGGGCAAGAGAACCCACTGCTGTATTCCAGATGGATCAGGTTGCAGGGCACAGAGCCAGGTGGGTCTGGAGGAGCAATTGGCTCACACAGCCTCATTGTGAAAGTGGGGGCAGCTCGACAGGCCTGCAGAGCCCAACAGTCAAGATGGGGAACCCAGAGGGTACCAGATAACAAAAACACAGTCAAACAGATTTGGGAAGACTACCTTCAGACCACAGGAATTCAGAGACAAAAAGGCCATTGGGAGGTGAGGGCACATCCTTGATAGCTGAATTCAAGTGTCCCGTGTTTAAACCAGGACAAAGTCACATCTTTGCAGAGATATTTTTGGCATGCAAGAATCGAATTCATTTAGCAATTTCACTTGAAGCAGCAGGCTGAAATTTTCCATCAACTGCTTTCAAGGACATTTAGAAGCAAATTTGTAGCAGACACTCCCTTATAAGCATCCTTGAGTGACTTAATGGAAAGATCTTTGTGCAACGATTCAGAAGACCTCAGTGATAGACTTCACTCTGCCTCTAACTCATTGGGTCCTTTAAATCACCCCCCTTCTCCTCTCTGGGCCTCAGTTTCCTTCTCTGTAATGTGAGAGGGTTGGCTAGGATCTCTAAGATCGCTTCTGATTCTGGCATGCTAAGATTTTAATAGAAACTATACAATCAGGACAAGTCTTGACACGTTGGTCTTGGCAGCAATTTTTTTTTGCATAGGAAACCAAAAGCTCAAGTAACAAGAGCAAAAATAAACAAGTGGGGGCAACATCAAACTATCAATAAAAAGCTTCTGCACAGCAAAGGAAACAATCAACAAAATGAAAAGGCAACCTATGTAATAGAAGAAAATATTTGCAAGCTATGTATCTGGTAAGGGGTTAATATCCGCAATATATAAGGAACTCATACAACTCAATAGCAAAAAAAAAAAAATACAAACCCCAATTTTAAAAATGGGCAAAGGACATGAATAGAAATTTTTCCAAAGAAGATATACAAATGGCCAACAGGTACATGAAAAGATGTTCAACATCACTAATCATCAGGGAAATGCAAATCAAAACCACAGTGAGATACCACCTCACACCTGTTAGAATGGCGATTATCAAAAAGACAAGAGATAACTAGTATCAGAGAGGATGTAAAGAAAATGGAATCCTTGTACACCATTGGTAGGAATGTAAATTGGTGCAGTTGTTGTGGAAAACAGTATGGAGATTCCTCAAAAAATTAAAAATAGAACTACCATATGATTTAGTGATCCCTCTTATGGGTATATATCCGAAGGAAATGAAATCAGTACCTTGAAGAGATGTCTACATTTCCATGTTCATTGCAGCATTATTCACAATAGCCAAGATATGGAAATAACGTCAGCATCTTCCAACAAATGAATGGATAAAGAAATTATGTATATATATATATATATATAATTCAGTCTTTAAAAAGTAGGAGATTTGCCATGTACAACAACATAGATGGACTTGGATGACATTATGCTAAGTGAAATAAGCCAGATACAGAAAGACAAATGCTGTATGGTCTCACTCATATGTGGAATGCAAAAATGTCAAATTCATAGAGGCAGAAAGTAGAATGTGGTTACCAGGGGTGGGAAGGTGGGGGAATGTTGGTCAAGGGGTACAAAGTTGCAGTTATATATAATGAATATGTTCTACAAATCCAATGTACAGCATGATGACTATAGTTAATAATACTGTATTGTATACTGGAAACTTGCTAAAAGAATAGATCTCGGGTGCTCTCATCTTACACACACACACACACACACACGAATGGTAACGATATGGAGAGATGGATATGTTAACTAGCCTGACTACAGTAATCATTTCACTATGTATATGTACATCAAAACATGTACTTTTTTTTTTTTTTTGGCCTCACCACTTGGCTTGTGGGATCTTAGTTGCCCGACCAGGGATTGAACCCGGGCCACGGCAGTGAAAGCGCTGAGTCCTAACCACTGGACAACCAGGGAACTCCCAAAACATGTACATTTTAAATACATACAATTTTTATTTTTATTTTTTGTGAAAAGGAGAACCAGTCATGATGTATCAGCACAGCCAACTTGGCAGTTACTATGTGATTCCATTTTGCAAGTTACAAAATTGTTTCTTTGAATTTGTTTCTTTCAATTTCTTTAAAATTGCTCCATTTCTCTAACGCAGCAAAGAGGCAAGAGAAAATAATTGCTTTCCAGTGGACTCATGCCCATGAAAACAAACCCGAGTGTACTGCTGCTAAAAAGAATCCAGTCTACCACACTTCCTATTTATTTGGCTTTGGAGAATTGGGCAGAGCAGAACTGAGGGAGGCGTGATACACCGCACTGAGTCATCACCTGAAATGGCTTCTACCTCCAAGAGCCTCCCGCAGGCCAGGCTGCAGTGTAGGCCTCCTCTCACAACCTCCCCCTTAGTGCTATTTCTCCACAGAAGAAGACCCCTGCACTCACTTCCTCATTACAATTCCTGCCCACAAAGTTCATTTCTCTCGTCTCACCTAGAAAACAAAACCAGCGTCTGAATGTGTACTCTTTCTTTGGTTCCTGGCATTAAATCTGACTTCCTGTGAGAGGGATTTGTTGTGTTTCCCTGTCCACCTCCTCCTTTCTTAAGGGAGAGCACTCACCTTCTTCCTTTAAAGATTTGCTCCGCCCCTGCTGCAGCCAGGCACTAGATTTTACTGAGGCTGCCAATCACTGATTCTTGACCCCTGGCCACAAAGATGATGATGCAACCTGAGCCTGACCAATCACAGAACCCCATCCCCCGGCCTCCAGGACTGAATGAGGAGACTGATAAAAGCTGGGGCGATCAGCTGGGACTTATAGCCAGTAAAGCAGGGGGAGGAAAGAGACACCTTCTCATTGCCTAGGCATAAATGAGCTAAATAATATAAGCCAGGAGCTTCCGGTGGTCGTGCCTTCTGTGCCCTGTCCTTGCCAGGATGAAGCCAACTCAAGTAAAAGAAAATGAGGCCTGAGCACAGAGAAAAGTCAGGATGAGTGATGGAGGCAAAAGGATGGGAGCAGGAGGGAGAGGACTTGACAATATTATTTGTTTACTGGACACAGTGATCTCAGTGCCAGGCCCACCTTTTACAGGAGCCAATAACTCTTCTTTTTTTAAATTAAGCTAGGTATAGCTTGATTTCTGTCCCATAACCAAAGAAGTCTGAATAATACAGAAATTGGTACCTGCAAAGGGGGACTTGTAAGTAATAATAGACTCTAAAAGGTGGAACTGGCTGAGGCAAGGTGGCAAGGAGCCAGGAGGATGGGGAGAGGCTGGCCTTCCAGGCCACGGGCTGGTAAGCAGCCTGGCAAATCTTTGCCAGCTGTCAGGAAAGGTCTAGGTCAAAAGATGTCAGGATGTCAGAGTGGGTTGGCTTTGCGCTACCCAAAAGGATGCTTCCGTCAAAGCTGGGCTGTTTGAAAGCAGTAGGGAACAGCAGGCAGATAAAAGAGAGGTCCTTCTCCTTGCAGCAAGATTTCCAGGGTGCAGAGATTTTGATGATTTTTCCTTGAAGTATTTCAACAGCAGAAATCTGTGGTTGGGAAGAGGGATACCCTGGGGGAGCTGGAGTAAGAAGGAGACTCTCATCCTGAAACTCCACTGAGTGGAACACAGCCCAAGGCCTGTGGGGACATTCATCACCTTGTGGAGCTTCAAGTCAGCTCAGGCCAGGAGGAAGAGTCCCCAGAAAATGGACCCTGTGGTGAAGAGCAGAGATCCCTCCACTCTGGGGTCCAGATTGCCACTGCTCAGTGGAATTCTCCCAAGTCCCCCAAGAGGTAGGACCAATAGGAGGACAGAAGGAATTTGCTCCTCTGCCAGAGAAATGAGTTTTTGCTGTCCCTGTGCAGAAGGATGGGATGTAGCTACTCGGCAAATGACAACTAACTGTAATTGTTTCCCCTTCCCCCTTTTAAATAGAATTTCACAAACATATATGGAGTGGTTCAATGTACCATTTAATCACAGGTGGCAAGAGCATGAGTATGGACAATTGGCCTCTCAACTAGAACCTGATCAAACTATTGCTTTTTCAATTATTCAACACATAGTTACTGAGCACCTACTCAGATACTCTTCTAGACCCTGGAGATATGATAATAAAGGAAAACAACCAACCGAAAGCAAATCTTGCCCTTCTCTTCCTTCCCATACCAAGAATAGTACCACCATCCAGGCAATGGGCCAGGCTCAAATCCCAGGAATCATTCTCTCATAACTGAGACCTTTCAGCAAGACTCCTCCTAAATTCATCCCAAATCTGCCCACTTCTCACCATCTCTACTGCTTCAGCCATAGCCCAGGACATCATCACCAATCAGCTAAATCATGGCAACAGTTTATTAACTGGTCCATCTGCCTCCACAGTCCACTCAGCACACATAAGTCACAGTGGTCTTTTCAAACAAAAATCAGTTCATATAGTTTTAAACCTAATAGATCTGGTGAAATCAAAAATCTAGATAGTTGTATCTATCTCAATAATAAAATGAATGCTAGCTTCAGGAGGTATGTGTTTGTGAGACTCTCTTTGTGTACTTAAGGAGTCCATGCTGGTTTTCTATTTTCTGATGGTGGATAATGTCATGATGATACTACTGCCTCAAAAAATAAAAATAAAACCAGTTCATGTCCCTCTCTCACTTAAAATCCTCCAGTAGCTTCTCAGAGCAACCAGGCATAAAGTGCAAACCGTTTACCTTAGCCTACAAGAGCCTAGGTGATCTGCAGCTGCCTACCTAGACTCCCTTGTCTTGCTCTGTCTTCTCTCCCATTTACTCTCCCTCCAGCTCCTTCCAGCTTCTTTCTGTCCCTTAGACACACCAAGTGAGCTTGCATCTCAAGACCTTTACAAAATGTGCTGTTCCTCCTTCCTGGGACACTATTTTCCCAGGTCTCTGCCTCCCTTCCATTGTTCAAAGGTAACAGGATGGGGACTTCCCTGGTGGCGCAATGGTTGGGAGTCCACCTGCCAATGCAGGGGATGCGGGTTCAGTCCCTGGTCCGGGAAGATCCCACGTGCTGCGGAGCAACTGAGCCTGCGCGCCACAGCTGCTGAGCCTGCGCTCTAGAGCCCGTGAGCCACAACTGCTGAGCCCACGTGCCAGGACTGCTGAAGCCCGCGCGCCTGGAGCCCAGGCTCTGCAATGGGAGAGGCCACCGCAGTGAGAGGCCCACGTGCAGCAGCAAGGACCCAAAGCAGCCAAAAATAAAAATAAATAAATTTATGAAAACAAAACAAAACAAAACAAAGGTAACAGGATGTTCACTGGGACTTTTCCTGTCGTCCGGGAATTCCAGCTAAAGCCCAGAGATGAGAACTGGAGCGTGGCCCTTTCTCAAGACAGCGGCCCACCATGACACCAGGTTCCTTTCCCAGAGCTCATGGAAAGGTGTCAGACAGTCCCTACCACCCATCCCTCCTTTCTAATCTTCATGAGATGACGGGGAAGGAGAGAAGGAGGGGAGTTAGAGTAAGAATCATCTGCCTTGTGGGGAGTGCAGTGTTTGTGATGAGACGTGACCTCCCCCTAAGCCAAGTATTGGGGAGGCTCCAAAGAATCAGCAATAGAGAGGGGTCCCTGAGAGAAGGGGAAATTGTCATGCTGTTCCCAAGTCAGTTATCCTTTTCTAATTTGCCCTTGGACTTAGATGAGTAAGGTAGAGGAAGATCGACTTTGTTTCAAGATGGGAATTGGGGCAAAAGGGGAGCTACCTATACTCTACCGTTGCCCTGGTGAGATTCCCAGTTGGGCTAAGTGGACATTAAAGAAGGCAGTTGGTCCCACCTCCTGTAGGACGGTCCTCCAGAGGATTCACCAGCTTTTGAGTGCCTGCCACAGAGAGGGTGTCAGTGGCCACTGTAAGCTAGAGAAGTAGGAACAGCCAACTTGGAAAGGACGACAGCCCTGGCCAGGTAAGTAAAGAAACCCTTATCCTGTTTCCTCTCCTCCCTCCCACCACAAACACGCCTGAAGGGCTGAGCCTTGAAGAAGGAAGGCGAGAATATACCTCAGAACTTGATCAGACTCCTTTCCCCATCTTCATTCCTAGAGGTCAGGATCTCAGCTCAAGAATGCTCTGCGTGAGGGCAGGGGAAAGGGAAAAGAGATTGAAATAGAGTTTGTGACTGAAGTCTTTTTTTTTTTTTAATATATTTTTCTATTTATTTATTTATTTTTGGCTGCATTGGGTGTTCGTTGCTGCGCGTGGGCTTTCTCTAGTTGCGGCGAGCAGGGGCTACTCTTCGTTGTGGTGCACGGGCTTCTCATGGCGGTGGCTTCTCTTGTTGCGGAGCATGGGCTCTAGGTGTGCGGGCTTTGGTAGTTGTGGCGCACGGGCTTAGTTGCTCCGCGGCATGTGGGATCTTCCCGGACCAGGGCTCGAACCCGTGTTCCCTGCATTGGCAGGTGGATTCTAAACCACTGTGCCACCAGGGAAGTCCCGTGACTGAAGTCTTAAAGTAGACTTTTAATACCCAAGGAGTCATGGAATCTTCCTGTGTCTGTCCCGGGCCTGTTTGCCCTCAAGGTGCATTTCTCACTCCTTCCCAATTCTGCCCTGTGTTGGGGGTGGGAGCCTGATCCCTGCAGGCCATGCTGCCCAAGCTACTGGCTCAGATGACTTCAGACCACCTTTGGTAGGTGAGGGATTGGAAAGCAGCAGGAAGGAATGAATCAAGCCATTTTTCTTCTACCCTGTCTGCCTCTAGTGCAGTTTCTGGCTGTGGGCTCTTCTTCCTTTATGACTCCAGGCTCAGCCCGGTCCAACTTCTGCTGCCTGATGCTCGTTTCTAAGCTCTGGTAACACACTCTCCTCCCTTTGTTCCTCTTTTGATAATGTCTGGTTAGTCTTACTGTGTCCTATTCTGTTCCTCAGCTTTCCCAACACTCATGTAACTAATTGTCTACATCAGATTCCCTCTGTTTCAAATACTGAGAGTGCTTTTCGTCTTTTGGATGGACCTTAACTCATATACTTCCCCAGAGTTCTATACTACAAAGGACTGTGCCCCAAATATAGCATGGCCAGGGATAGCATCTGTAGGAAGTCAAATAGTTCTATGTTTATACCTTAATCAAGACATCTCAATACACCAGTTGCTAACATCTCAACTCAAATGTCATCTCTTCAGAAAGTTATCTCAGCATCCCCCTCCCCAAATCACACCTCATTATTTTGTCTTCTTTTAGATATTTTCAGTACCCGATTTCATCTTATCTATTTATTTGTTTGCATGCTTATGATCTATTTCCCCTCCCACTGGAATATAAGATCTTCAAGGGCAATTACTCTTCTTCTATACCCCAATTTGCTCAATAAATAATTAATAATTTAATGACCAGCATCAGGACCTGGTGGAATGGAATGTACATCATCCAGAGACCCTCGATTTGCAGCAGCTAGATGTGATAGCTGAATGTCACTTTGGTTGTCAAATCTTAAGAAGGGAGTGAGTGCATTTTTATTGTATGTGAGTTAATTGTATTGTACATATGGGAGAGAGGGAGAGGGAGAGAGAGATGGAGAGAGAGAGAGAAACCCAAGAGGGGAATGTAATAGGCATCTTTCATTTTCATTTGCCAATTTACTTTTTCTTTTGTCTGTAGTATCATCCTTTCTTTGAGGAATTGCTCCTATCCCGGCCATAAAACTATCTAAGAATACAGAATTTGGGGAGATGAGATTTTTTTAAATAATCTTTTGCATTTCATTTGTGGTTAGAATATTCAGATTTTCTACGTATTTTTGCATCAGTTTTGATCATTACATTTTCATAGCACATCATTGATTATGATACACCCATAGATGGACTTATCCCCCTTCTCTGTCTCACTCTCCCCATTCCCTCTCTTCTGCTTCCTGGGATCCCCTGCATCAAGTCTTGTCTTAGGCTGTGCATCTGGGGACACCAAAACACTCATCATCACAGTCTGGGAAATGTTTGATGTGGACACAGAGTAGGATTAATGGTGGAACTTCTAAGTCAGCCTCCCTCCTGCTTGTGGGATGCCTTGAAGAAGATTGCAGTATGGATGAACACAAAATGCCATACTATTTAAGAGCTGTGACACTGGGGACACCCTAAATATGAGAATATTGTGAGAAGAAGCATCCTTGCCTGAGTTCTGAGAGAGCACCATGGCATGGATTGGCAGAGATCTGTATCGGTGGCAGTGGACGGGGGAGGTGGTCTAGGTGTCAAGACACCAGAACAGGGTGGTCATGTCAGAGCCCATCTCTTCAAGACCAGCATGACTTCAGCACAGTTCTCAGCATCATAAGCTCCCTGCTAACTGCCGGTGGAGCACGGACACCGGGGAAGTGAGTCTGGCACAAGGGACATCTCTGAGTTCCCCTCTCCCAGCAGGTACCCACAGGTAAAAAATGAGTAGACCTGATTCCTGGGAAAAATATAAGCAAACCTGGACTATTTGAAGGGTAGAATTATTGAAGAATATTTGGGGAAGAAAAGGACTTTGTGTTAATTTCCCACCTAGGAGATCAGGCTTATAATTTGGGTTTTAAAGGAAACATGAACCTATTTTATCATCACAAGTTGGTAAAGTCTGGAACATATTTTACAACCACACTATCAACAATTATTTAGTCCAACCTTTCCCCAAACTCACTCATTTGCCTACTGTCTTAACAATATACCGTTTGTACTGCTAGTTACCTAATATTTTTCTTTAAACCAACATATTTTTAAAAACTTAAATACCCACTTAAGCTTCATACTGAATAAAAACAAACATGAAATTATTGATTTGGTGCTCCCTATATATTTCTAACACATATGAAAATAAGTATATAACCATTAAAGGAAAAATCACCTCAATCTAGATGTGGTACACATATTACAAATTGGGAAACACTGATTAGACACAACTATAAATTACCCTGACTTTGTTTCTTATTAGATTTCTAGTGTATTACAATGCCCTCTACTTTGTGAGAGCCTAATTCTCTGTTCATTTATATTGGGTTATAATTGTTCCACTAAGTTTGTTTCTCACAAAGGGTACTTGGGTGTTATAATTTCGAGTCTTGACATTTCTGGAAGTCTCTCTCCTTTGTTCCCAGTTTGGCTGCAAAATTTTAATGTCATAATTCTTAATCCACAGGATTATTTACACATTGCTCCACTGTTTTCTAATTTTTAATATTGCAAACGAGAACTCCAACGCCAGTCTGAATTTCTTTCTGTAATGAAAGTTTATAGGATTTTTACACTATACTTGAAATTCAGAAATTTTACCAGATGTGCCCTTGGGTGAATTTTTTTGCAACACTTCTGCCCAGGACTAGTGATTCACTTTAATCCATAGCTAAAACTCTTTCAGCTCAGGAAATCTCATTATTTTGTTAATTGATATTTCACTTCTTATCCATTCTTCTCTCTTATGCTATGACTCCTCCTGCTATATGAACACTGGGACATCATATCTATCACTCTCTTATTTTAATTAATTAATTTATTTTTGGCTGCATTGGGTCTTTGTTGCTGCGCGCGGGCTTTCTCTAATTGCGGCGAGCGGGGGCTACTCTTCATTGTGGTGCGCGGGCTTCTCGTTGCAGTGGCTTCTCTTGTTGCAGAGCACAGGCTCTAGGCGCATGGGCTTCAGTAGCTGTGGCACGCAGGCTTCAGTAGTTGTGGCACGTGGGCTCTAGAGTGCAGGCTCAGCAGCTGTGGCGCACAGGCTTAGCTGCTCCACGGCATGTGGGATCTTCCTGGACCAGGGCTCGAACCTGTGTCCCCTGCATTGGCAGGCGGATTCTTAAGCACTGTGCCACCAGGGAAGCCCTCTCTCTTATTTTTTTATCTCATGAATTTATCTTTTTGTCTGTGTTCTGAGAGGATTGTATTAATTCTTATGAGTTTACTGATAATTCACTAAATCAGTTTTCAATAGTATATATGCTGCAGTCCTATTTTATTTGGGGGCTCATACAATCATGTATTCTATTTTCAAGTAGTGTTCCTTGTTCTCCTAGTATCCCATCTGATGCTTCTTTTACCCTCTGACATTTCACTGAAACACAAATTTGAATTTTTCAAGTTGGCTCTTGTTTTCTGTAATAATTCTTTTTGATAAAAGCCATTGGCTCTGATAGATCTGCTGGTTCCCTTTCTGAGACTGTTTAATCTCCTCAGATGACTGAAGAGATTTGTCAAATTAAATATATGTTGCTATTTATAAATATGAAAGCCTGTATTGAAAAGGATTGATAGCTCTTCTGAGTGCTGGCAGCAATCGCCGCAGGTCCCCATAAGCTTTCCCTCACAGGTCCCAGAGTATCTTTGCCTCCAGTCCTGGCTGGCATAGTGCTGTGGGCGCCAGCGTCTGGACAGACTCACAAGCAGGCCCTGCCTTTGTAAGATATCCAATCACACTAGGTTCACTTCTTCCAGAAATTCTCAACACTCCTGCCTGGCTGATGTTGTTCTTCCTTTATGACAGTGGTGTTTCAGAGATTTCTCCTCCTCTTATTTTTATTACTTTCATCATTTCATTGAGATTTGGGGAAGTTACTGTAAGCTCAAATTATTATCTTGAAATAAAACCTGCGTGGCTTCCCATTAGACTGAGCCTGATGTAACTGGCTCTGTGGCGCCGGCCCGAAGACCTCCAACTTCCGATGGCCAGCGTGTACATCGCTTTGCCTGAGAACTTTCTCTGGCAGCCCGAGCCCACTGCGGCTGAGCATGGCAGGTCAGAGGTACTGGAATGTAACGCCCCTCTGCCTTTCAGTGACTGGTGGATGTTGGTGTATAAACACCACAGTTCCTTGTTCCTTAGGTGGGAAACTCTGAGGTGCCTGTTCTACGCTGGATCCCAGAGTTCCTAAAAGGAGAGGATGATCTGGTCGCCCACAGTGGTGACTAGATGCCCCCTTTAAAGCCTGCCTTCCCTTCCTTATCTCACTTCCCCATTCCCCTACTGGTGTATCCCGGGATCACCTCCCACATAAACTACTGGCAAATGAATCCTCATCTAAGGAGGACCCCAAATCAAAACACTGACAATGTTTAAGTGTTTTTTAGAAAGTTTTCTCTCCTGGTGTAGAGAATGAACTGGAAGGGAGAAGCTGTGGGCCAGGAGATCAGCATGGAGATGTGAGATGCAGTCCTACAGAGGTAAGACAGGAGCCCGCTCTTTGTCTCAAAGGAGGACCAACACATGCAGCAAAGCAAGAGTGCCCCGAGATATTTTAAAAAACACTTTGACATTTGGAAGAACAGAAGTAGCCACCATGGAAATATCCAGACTTTGCTGAACTTCCTCATACCTACTTTACATCTCATTATTATTGTTGCTGTTATTACTAAGAAAGCACTCAGAAAATAATTGTTGAATGAGTGAGTAAGTAAATGACTCCTAGGCTACTGGTTGGCTGGTGGCACCATTCCCTGAGAGAAGGATCGGAGGAGAAGGAGCAAGTCTGGAGGGAGGGGTGGGGTAGGCAATCTCCTCTATGAACATATTAGATAACAGGGCATTCTGGGTCCTGCTTGGAACGCAGGGTGCTGGGCAGGCTTAGGCAGGGGAATAATCAGATTATTTCACTGTCATTGTGGCACATGCTCCTGTCAATCAGAAGGAATATAGCCCCAGTGCCAGAGCGGAATCATGGAGCCCCTACTGGGCCAGATGATAACATTTTAGTTGTAGGGTTATGGGGAGGATGAGCAGAGGGGCAGGGGAGCCAGGACACCCAGGGGCTTGGGACAGTGGATATTCACCAACAGGTACAGCTGCACTAGTGTGTACAGGTTGAGCCAGAGCTCTGGGCTTGAAGGCAGACAGAGAAACCAGGCAGATTGGAAGACGCCATCCAGCAAGACTAGAGAAAGGGCCCCCAGCTCATCTTGAGACATCTAGGGCAGGCCAAGGATAGTGAGCACTTACTCAGGATGCTTACTCAGGGTCACAACCCCACTCCCAGAGTTTCTAAAAACTTAACTCAGTGGAGAGTAATTTCCTTTACTACCTCTATTTTACAGATGAAGAAACTGAGCTGCAGGGAAGTGTTGAGTGTAGGGTATGATTTTCAGTAACTTGCAGGTGTCTACACGGCTAGTGGGTGGCAGAGCCCAAATTCAAACCCAGACAAAGGCCTGTCTACACTCGACTGCTCTGTAAGTTGGAGTACAAGATGGAAGGCAAAGGGGAAATCAGCCAGTGGTGATCAAAGAACTTTGAGGTTGCTCAGCGGTATCTTGGTGACTCATGAGCTCAAGGAACAACCAGAGAGGTACTCCCCCAGCACTGGGTTAGGCAGGGATTGCACACATACACTTGCCCCAACTGGTAAGGTCTTTGAGGAGTTGGAGGAAGAGGAGATACACATGGGATTTGAAACAATCCGTGGCAGGAGAATAGGCTTGGTGGATTTGAAAAGTGGGGACACCATTTCTCCAAGTTCAAACATGGTGCTGGGTACAAAAGCATTATTGAAGAAGTATCTCTCAATGGATGAATGAATAAACAAAAGACCTGCTTGATCTTTCTCAAACACAGAACTGATCCCCATCCCATATCTCAGCTTCTTAAAATCTTCCCAAGCTGCTCCACCAGTAGCAGGATGAAGTCCACATACCTTATCTTAGAATTCAGGGCCAGCATCTACCATCACATCCCCTACACTCAGCCCTTCCCTGCTGCTAGGTGCTGGGATCTCTCTCTCTCTCTTTGGTCTTTTTCTCAACCTCTTGAGCCCTATTTTATGGTCATTGCAAACCTCCTCACATTATGGGTGGAGGAATTATTTCTTTTGCATAACTCATCTTGGATGGAGCTGCCACTCAAAGTCATAGACACACAACACAAGTGGGACCAACCAGAATCCTTTTCAGGAATTAATATAATCCCAGAGGGGAGAGGGAGTCTTCTCTTTCCTCTGAGGCCACCCTCTGGGGTCTGGAGTAACGTTAAGCCTGGAGCTATGAACAACCCCTGGCACACGAAGGAATCTTGTTCTTGCTGAAGGGAAGGAAGACACATACAGAGAAAAGCAGAAGCAAGACAGACAGATACACACACACACACAGAGAAAAAGAGAAACAGACTAAGTGACAATGTTGCTTGAATCTCTTGGATTCCCTGTCCTTCTTCCTGGTTTCATGAGCTAATACATTCCTTTTTGTTGTAGGTTGTTTGTTTTTTGGCTTATGAATTTGCCTTGTGTTTCCCTCACTGATCGCTATTCAGCTGGACGGGACTGCTGCCACTCCCTGAGGTCCATGCGGTCTCCTACTTGCACTCCCTACAGGTTCAAGCAACATGGTCCAAGCCATCTAAATGCAGAGGGTACAGGAAATTTGAGACTGGCTCTTATGATTCATTCTCCTCGTTCCCTCGCTTCTTCTGAGGCACGACCACGCAGCCACGTTGACTTTGGCAGAGAGCTTGCCCTGGACTTCCCTCTTCATTCTGTGTCTCCCCCAACTCCCCTTCCTTCCCAGTTTCTAGGCTCCTTCGTGCCCTCCAGAGTCTGCCTCCCCCATGGAACCTGGCCCCTGATGTGGGTAGATATGGGACAGCCGCTTCTGTCTTTCTGCTTCTGGACAGGGGACCTTGGATGCTGCCGGCTCCAGACCTTGAGAGTCCACAGTATGGACTCAGCAAGTACCCCAAGACCTCTTGCACTGTAAGGACTACTGTGGCCTCTCTTCCCTCCCCTATTATGCCTGAGAGCGCTAGCCTGCTCCCCAGCCTTGAAGGACATTCAGGGATAAAGTGAAGGCTGGAGACCTTTCAATCATTGCATTTCACTTGTGTGACAAGATCTAGGTGTGAAATACACCAGGTGTTCAGAGGAGGAAGCATGACAAAAGGTAGGCAGGTTCAGAGCACTGGGGGATGTCACAGAGGAAGCAGAGTCTGCACTGGCTGTTGGCAAGAGGGCCAGGCTAGACCTAGAGTGGCTAAGGCTTTCCCAAGACGGGGCAGGGCCGGGACAGCAGCCTGGTAGAGGGGCCTATGTGGCTCACTTAAGTATTCACGAGGCCCTCAGGCTAGTGGCCTTTGGCAAATGACAGGAAAACTGATGTTCAGTGAAGGGCCTTGAATGCCAGGCCCAAGATTTTGACCGTCATTCTCAGAGTCTAACCAGGACTGGGGTTGATGCAAGGCCTCTTCTGGGAGGGCCGGTTGGTCATACCCTCCTTCGGTGCACAAAGAGGACGGAGAAGCCAGGGCATGAATGTCAACCGCCTTCCTGGGGTCAGCAAAAGGGGTCTCCCCTCCTTTTGGCTCCCCCAAACCCCGACACCACCTTGCGCCTTCTGTGGCCCAGGGCCGCAGCGGGCTCTGGCTAAAACGGAAGGTACCTTCTTTTCACGACCGCAGCACCTCCTGCCCCCCTCCCCCCTCAGTTCCTGTCCATGCCAGGCACCCCCCACCCCCCCAGCCACTGGGTGGGTGAGCGAGTCCTCAACAATCCCTTCTGGGGCTTTCCAACCTATAACTGTCTTCATCCCATGACTCAGATTTTCACTGCTCTTCCATTTAGGAAGCCCCTAAGTGGAGGTTCTGGGCTGTCTGCCTTTTTTTGGTCCTCCATTTCCTTCCTACCTCAAGGACTATTAGGGTGGATTCACTTTGCTGAGTTTCTGGGCCAGCCCAGCTGAATGGGAGGAAATATCCCAGCATGCCACTTGCCTGGTGATTCTGTTTCTCCTGCAGCATCAAGCCAAGAGCCAGAGTCACAGCCTGGGAGCTGGGAGGGAGCGAATAGGCAGCCTTGTGCAGTTGCTCCTTGAAACGATCCTGGGCACTGGAGTGAGATGGACCCTGGGCCTGAAACCAGCCCCACCACTCAGCAGCCTTGTGACCTGGAACAAGTGACTTCCTGAGCCTCAACTTTTTTTTTTTTTTTTTCATTTGTAAAGTAAAGATAAAACTACTTACCTTGCAGGGTTATGAGGAAAGATAAATAGGACTTATGTTAAGTCTGATATTTAGGAACTGAGAGCTGATATTACTTATTTTATCCCAACCTCCTTGAGAGAAAAAGGCAGATTTGCCCAAAGTCATGTGTTGAGACACAGTTGGTCCTGTTTGTCACACTGGGGCTCTTCTGCCCCCACTGAGTGGAAGACAACAGGCAGGAGCAGAGGAGCATGATGGGAAAATCTTCCTGTTCTCTGATCATCTCCCGAGGGGTAGCACAAGTGGCAGTGACAGGGTTAGCAAACCGCCCCCCAGGGCCGCTTCCACATCACTGGTGAAGAATAAAGGAACTGGGGGAAAAAAGTCAAACAGAAGAAAGCGCCTGGAAAAGATGTTTTTATGTTCACTTACATGGAAAAAAAAGAATCAAAGTGTACAGCATGAAGGTATATGTGTCTCAGAAAATTCATCCTCATGAACCTGTTTGTTGAATCGCAGTTATAATTCAAGCATTGCCAAATGGAAGTTATAAAATCAGGGTGGGGTGTGGGGAAAGGGCCACCACAGGAAAGGTAGTAATTATGTGCTATTTCTTCTCTAGTTTCAGATCATTGGGAGTTTAAACTTTTCCAGCAAGTCATTTATATAAACAGATGCCACACTAAAATATGTTGTGTCGAAATATAAAACTCCTAAAGCAAGATGGCGATAATATTTTAGGAAAAAACATTAAAGTCTGGTAATATCAGAAAATACAAATAGGATCATTTTGAGCAGTTCTGTTTCTCTGTATGAACAGCAGTTGCAAACAATGGATGTATATTAAAGAACAAAACATTTGGTCTGCACATAACTTAGAAAGGGGTACATTTCTAAACACTGACTTTGTAAGAAAACATGAAGGACATCTTACACTCAACAACGGTTAAAAGAAGGAAATCACTTTCTGAAGGATGCAGTGGGCAGAGTGCCAAGGCCTTTGTTTTCAACTTGCTCTTAACCGTGTTGGGATGTGTTTACACTGCATGGGTTTCCTGCAGAATCTAGCACCAATAGATGGATCAGATTTTATCTTTGATCTGAGTCCTTTATGTCTTCAGTTTTGAGTGTATTGAGGTATGTTTTCTTTGGTTGCTGTTGTGATGAATGTGTAATAAAAAACTAATATTTACAACATTTAAACATTTTAGATTTCAGTGTCAACTCTTCACGTAAAAAAAAATTGGAACACTCTTAAGAATCATGGGAAGGTCATTACTTCCTCACATCTGTCATGAAACTGTTTTCGATACACAGAACAATTAGCCTATTAGCACAGCTGTATGCTTTCTGGTCCAGAATCTTCCCCGTGCTCAGCGGGGAGGCCAAGCCCATGACTGCCATGTCGGCGGTTCGCCACGCTTCACAGTACTGATCCACAAGACGGACTCCGTGGGTGCTGGAGCCATGCCAAACGACCTTTTGGGGCCTGAAAGGGAATTTTGTTGTGTTACTTTTTGAAATGACCCTTCTTTGTGGCATATCTTGGTGAGCAAATTGGCATAAGTCTAGTGAGTCAAGTCAAACTCCTGAACCCTCCAGGGTCTGACTGCACATCACCTCTCTGTCTTTATCACTGTTTCCAACTTTCTGAACACACTGCATTCCAACCATATCCAGCTTGTACTTGCTCTGAAATCATACTCTCTGCTTTCGTGAATCTGAACCTTTGCTCATGAAACCCCTTAGTCTGGAATGGCCTCGCTTTCATTTTCAGTGATTCCTTCTCATCTTTCCCAAGTCCATTAAACGCCCCCTCTTACAGGAAGGCTTCCTGATTCTTACCATCAAGGAATAATGATTCTTTCCTCTGTGCTCCTACCATCTTATCTGTTTCTCCATTTTCCAATGACAATATTACGTCTAGAATTGTAGCTAGTCTGTGTCTATCTTCCCACAGACTATGAGCTTTGAAAGGAGAGGGGCTGTGTAGGTTTATTACTGTGCCTTCCAGGCCTGGCATTAGGCCTGGCATAGAGTAGACACTGAGGAAAAGTTTACTGAGTTGTTCTATTCTTAAAAGCATACATAATTTTCAAAGAATTAGAGTGCAACTCACAGTATAGGGTTAAAGAATCACCAAGAATAGCATTACTTACCACTTATTAAGTGCCTACTGTATGCTAGATGTTCTCACACTTACCTTTTTATTCTCACAACAGTCTTATCCGTATGGATATGATTATCCTGCCCATTTGACAGGTGAGGCAACTGAGGCTCAAAGAGTGGAAGTGCCTTGCTCAAGGTCCCATATTAAGTTACTGGACCCAGGTCTCCTGGTTCCATGGCCAGGCTCTCTCCGTGGCCCCTGGCTGCCTCACTGAGGCTTTATGTTGGCAGCACCCCAGAGGAGCAGCTGATAAGGGCATCCCATTGTTAGACTGTCTCCTAAAACTGTCTATTATATGATATACTTCAAGGGCTTCAACCTCTACTTACCAAGAAGGATCTGTCATTACGTCTCGGCCATCAAAGGAATATATTGGAATATGTGTATTGAACTGACCTCCATGGCCAGAAAAAATTGAGTCCCAATTATTAAAAAGTACTTGGCCCTATGGAGACAAAATGCCATGTTAGAATCATTATACAAACAGCCTGCAAGTATTTATCCATTCTTCAAGGCCCAGAAGTCCCTAACGCCAATCCCAGATCCTAGACAGAGTGAGAACTCAGGAAATACTTGTGGTTTGATTTTATAATCTTTCCTTGAACCCTTTTGGCTTTACGGTCTTATTTCTTGAGGTAATTTCTTTTACTATATGTGTATAAAGTCTCCTCCCTATCAAAAGTGTGTTTTAGGTCTTTATCATTGCTATTTTAAACGTATACAAAGCTCAGCTTCAAATTTGTGCCAAGCCTTGTGCCAGCCTACAAGTGGATCATGTGGAGATGAATTTCTTACTCCTTTTCCTTCGGTGATTTGTATTCCAAGAATACAATCTGAGTGGGTGAATGTGGTAGAACAGAACCTTGGAAGACGGGATGGGAAGTGCTGGGTGTGGGGTCAGGATGGACTTGCCAGCCTCAAGGTTCCAAACTGGAGTACTGGGGTCACAGGGACCAAAGGGTCTCGAAGCACCTTTGAGGTCTGGTTAGGGGTCAGGACCCAGGATGTGTGTGAGCAGCAACAGAGCTGCCCCTCTGTAGCCTTAAAGGAGTAGGCTATTTCCATGGTATAACTGAGGGATGATGCGAGGCCCTGCCTTGCCAGTGAATGGGGGCAGAGAAATATCTGAGGGTACCAAACCAGGGTGCAGGACAGAGTGGCTCTGCTTTGGGACCAGTGCTCACCAGCTGTTCTCTGGTGCCACTCAGCCAGTGCTCTACAGAAGGCATCCTCAGGTGGAACCAAGAGGGGGTTCAAGGAAACTAATTCCAGTTTGTAGTGACTTTGAGTAAACTGCTTTCTCCCTGTGAGCCTCAGTTTCCTCATCTGACAAACTGAGAAAAGAATAACTCCCGTTTTTATTGGGAGTATCTATTAAGATAATGGCTATGAAGTGCATTGTAAACAAACACAAAAGCTATATAAATGAAAGAGGTCATTACTATCCCTCCTGTCTGCTCCAAGGGTCATAAACCCTCCAAACAGGAAGGGCCATTGTAAATATAAGGCAACTGAGGTCCAGAGAGGGAAAGTAACCACCCAAAGTCACGCAGCTAATCAGGGCCTTGAAACGGCATACTTCTGATGATGTCAGGAGTGGCAACTGCCTCTAGTCCCCGGAGACCAGTCCATCCAGGAGGCAATGGGAATGATATTTATTTTTACCTTAAGGTTCACTATTGGAAGGCTATATCTCTCTTCTTTCCTCACAACTGTAGAGAGATCTTGCAAGTGGGAGGATAAGAATGCTTCGTAGGTGGACAACAGTCCTGCTGCCCTGGCCTGCTGGAAGCACTGAAAATCAGCTCGAATGTCCCCAGAAAATGGCGTGTTCAGAGCGACCAAGTGTAGCTGAAAAAAGTGAGAGAAAAGACAGTGCAGTTGAAGAATTCAAGCAAACTCCAACCCCCATAGCCATCACATGTTCCTAATAAGATCCCACACTTGCTGCAATGGAAGGCACGCTAGAGGTCACCTTACTCAACCTCTACCTGACATTGGAATTCTAGCCCTTGCTGGACCATCTCCAGGGAGGGAGAGCTCAGGTCTCCCAAAGCAGCCTGTGTCAGCAATCTGAACAGCTCTAAATAGTAGAAATTTCTTCCATATATGAGAAAAACAAAACAAAATAAAGCACTTCAGAGATCTGAATCCAGCCTGCAGGCAGGCCATCTGTGGGTCTGCCCCTCACTGAGTTTCTAGGAGGTTTTTAAGCTGGCTTTGGTCCTAGATCTCAGAGCTACATCAAGCTATCTGCCTCCTGCCCTTTCTTCTGCCTCCTGCCCTTTCTTCTTCCTCCTGAGTAGGCCTGGGGCTGATCATGAGGGACCAGAGGGAAAAGGCATTGAAACGAGAAGGTCATGACATTTATTACTAAGACTTCTGGAATAGACCCTTTTGGAAACTAGGGGTCATACAGGTCATACATACTGACCTGCCACCTTGGTAAGTAGCCCAAATAAAAGCCATTCCATAATCTGCTTTCTCCCACTCTTTCTCTCCCCAAACCCAGCCTTCTTTTGCGGCCCTCTCTCCCAGCCCTTTCTGCTGTACCCTCTGAATTATACTCCATAATCAAGGAGTAGTAATCTCCCTCCTCAATCTCATGTCAGGAATAACTTTTATCTCATTAGCATAGAGCTGGTGCAGGACCCGGGCCCAAGTCGCCAGAAAAGGAAAATATTGTTAAATATCTTAAACCCATCTTCCTCCCTCTTATGTGTCTGAAGACCGTGGCACCCTAAGGAAGAGGCCTTATGGTCTCATCACCTTTCTGCTGCTGTATTTCTTGGGGCTACACCCAGGGGTGGTCGCAAGAGGCCCTGATGGACTGCGCTTCCCTGATACCAGGGGACACCTAGGAAAGGGGCAGCGGTGAGTGCAGGTCTCCCTGCCACACCTCCAACCCCACCACCTCCACCTCTCCTTATTTAAGGAGATGCACAGAGAAATGTCTGCAACGATGGCTGCTTCTGAATGGTGAGATTGGGGGCTTTTATGTTCTCATGTTTCTATACCTTTAACCGCTGGAACATTTCTAGCATGAATAGATATAATTTTTATGAAGACAGTGACATTTCCACAATCAAACGTTAAAATGGCTTTTTGAAGATGGTTGTAGTTGTGTAAAATTATAAGTGATTTACTATTTTCTTTCCCATTCTCTTTTTTTTTTTTTTGGCTACGTTGGGTCTTCGTTGCTGCACGCGGGCTTTCTCTAGTTGCGGCGAGCGGGGGCTGCTTTTCATTGCGGTGTGTGGGCTTCTCGTTGTGGTGGCTTCTCTTGTTGTGGAGCGTGGGCTCTAGGTGCATAGGCTTCAGTAGTTGCAGCACATGGGCTCCGTAGTTGCAGCACGTGGGCTTAGCTGCTCTGCGACACGTGGGATCTTCCTGGACCAGGGATCCAACCCGGGTCCCCTGCATTAGGTGGATTCTTAACCACTGCACCACCAGGAAAGTCCCCTTTCCCATTCTTTTTATTCATTGTCCAAATTTTCTACAATTAGTATGTATTACCTTAGAATTTATAAAAAATTTTGTAGCTACTGCCCTAATGTCTCCCCTCATAACTAAGCTTTTTGAAGGGTTACCTATACTTGCTTCTCTATTTCCTCACCTCCCATCTACTCTGCAACCAACTAGAATCTTGCTGGCGTCCCTCCATGCTACAGAAATGCTTTTCTCTAGTTTCTCAATTTGAACAACACCTTTTAGTTCTTTCAATGGGCCTCTTGGCAGCATTTGACACTGTTGGCTTCTATCTTGTTTGGCATTCTTTCTTCCTCTCTGGCGATGGCTTCTCAGTTTCCTTCTCATATGTCTTCCATCAGTTCCTTTTTGTTTTTGCTCGTCACAATCCAATCTCTTCTCACCATATAGATTCTCTTTTGGGAATCCTACCATCACCAAGACAATTTCCATAGCTCTGCTGAAAACTCCCAGGTCTGTATCTCCAGACCAGACCCACTGCAGGGTTGCAGACCTTCTGATCCTGCTTCCTCCTGCTGGTCTCCACTCAGATATCCTACAGGTACCGCAGACTCACCATGCCCTACGTTAGTTCCTGCTCGGTGAATGGCAGCACTAAAGGAAACGTGTTTCTGGTGTCCGCCAAGTCCATGCCTTCTTCTTTGAAAGTGTCCCCACAATACTTGCTAAAAAGAGTGGCCTCAGGCCATTCAATTTCATTCTCTTGGCTGCTCTTTTTTTTTGTTTTTACATTTAAAAAAAATTGGGGTACAGTTGCTCCACAGTGCTGTGCTAGCCTCTGCTGCACAACGAAGTGAACCAGCCATGTATACACATATCCCCTCCCTCCTGGACCCCACTCCCACCCACCTCCCATCCCACCTATCTAGGTCACCACAGAGCACTGAGCCGAGCTCCCCTCACTACACAGCAGGCTCCCGCCAGCCATCTATTTTACACATGGCAGTGCACATACATCAATTCCAATCTCCCAATTCATCCACTCCACCCCTCGTGTCTACACATCCACTCTCCACATCTGCATCTCCATTCCTCTCTTGGCTACTCTTTTTTTGTTTTAATAAATTTATTTATTTATTTTTGGCTGCGTTGGGTCTCTGCTGCTACGCGAGGGCTTTCTCTAGTTGTGGCGAGCAGGGGCTACTCTTCGTTGTGGTGTGCGGGCTTCTCACTGTGGTGGCTCCTCTTGTTGCAGAGCACGGGCTCTAGGCATGTGGCTTCAGTAGTTGCAGCACACGGGCTCAGTAGTTGTGGCACGCAGGCTCTAGAGCGCAGGCTCAGTAGTTGTGACGCACGGGCTTAGTTGCTCCGCGGCATGTGGGATCTTCCCAGACCAGGGCTCGAACCCGTGTCTCCTGCATTGGCAGGCAGATTCTTACCACTGCGCCACCAGGGAAGTCCCTTGGCTACTCTTGATTTGACTGGGCGTAGGCAACTGACCCATGTAGACTACCTCTCCCAAGACTCTGAATTGAGTTAGTATTGAGCTCTGCAGCTGTAAGATCACATAGAGTTGAGGCCAGGATCAGTGCCATGGCAACCCAAGGCTGTGCACAAGCTCTGCAGATGTAACCTATGTCTGTGTGCTGGGGTGGGGGTGGAGGGGAAGCAGGAGGAAAGACCTTTGCAGAGGCTGGTCTGTAGAGATACTAATAGCAGGAACAAGAGTCCACAGGCCCTGTTGTACTTCCTGCAATTGAGTTCCATAAGGTTCCTGCAATTATCTGAATAAAATCTTCATTTAAGCTAGTGAAGAAATGGAGTGAGAGTTTCAGGTCTAAGCAACAAAATGATCCCTGGAAAAAAAAATCTATCACCACTCAGTTACCCAAGCAGAAACCTGGGCATCACTCCTGATCACCCTCATCCTCACTGCCCCATACCCAACCAATGACCAAATTGTCACTCCTGCCTCCTTAATTTCTCTCCCATCTGCCCACTTTTCTACATGTTCACTGCTGTGATCCTAGTTCAGATAATACAGTAACTACTTAACTGTCTTTGGGTCCCCGGTCCTGTGCCCTCTAATCCATTTGTACATTATAAGCAAGGTAATTTCTCTGATGCCAATCTTATCTACCCTTGTCTTCCTTAAAATCCTTCATTGTTCCCCCACTGCCCAGTGGAAAAGGCCAAAGCCCTTGGCTTGGCTTTCAGGTCCTTGATGACTGACCTTGCCCTATGCAGACTATACTTTTCCCTTCCCTGCCTTGAACTCTACTCCTTCAGCAAGACTGAAATACTTGGAATTAGAGAAATGTACAGTGCTTGCCCTTGCCTCCCTCTGTTCCATACTCCCTCTGCCTGGAACTCCCATTCCCCTCCCCTTACCTGGCTCTCCCCTGTTCTCAACTGTCCTTCAGGTCGTGATTTAAAGGTCACCTCCTCCAAAGAAGGCAGACTTCTTTGACCTTCGTAACACTCCCAGTACCCTGCGTTTGCCTCGCCCAAACGACTTCTCACACTGTATTGGAATTACCTATTTTTTATTTGCCTCTCTGGCTAGTCTATACGCATCTTGAGGGTAGGAACTGTGTGCCAAGCATGGGGCCTGGCACATGACAGACACACTTTCGGCATCTGTACAGTAAATGCATGAATTGTACTTACTGCAGGGCTGTCATAATTAACACTTGAAACAGACGTCAGTGGAAGCTGAAGCCGATGAGACTGTCAGGTAAAAAAGGAAAAAAAAAACCAGTCCTGAATATGCATTCAATCTGTTCTTTACCGTACATTAAGGTACAAGTGCAATGTTTCCTGAAAAGCTGCTTCAAACAGTTTGTCATGGTCTTTGGACCACTCTTAACTGTGAAGAGATTCACACATGAACGAAAAATTATCCTCGGAAAGGGAGTGGATAATCTCAAGACGTTTAGAAAGAGCGCTGAATCAAGGAAGAAGTCCATGTTTTACAACCAACTCATTCACTTAATAGAGCAAGGCACCTCTTCAGAGCCTCAGCTTCCTCACCCGCAAAGTGGGAATGCTATCACCTGCCTCAAAGGGTAGCCGTAAGGTTAAAATAGTGGACAACGCAAGCTGCTGTTGTTCATATCAGGCAAGCAAGTCTCAGTGTCAAATATTAAAGGGCTCTTCTAGATTGCTTATGCCAACCGTGTTTTCACAGATCAGTAAACTGAGGCCAAGAGAAGGGAAGTCCCTTGCCCAAGAGGATTCAGCTACAACATGGGAATGGACTGTCTCCAGAGTCTGGGTCCAGCTCTCCCTCCAGCTGTTGTGAGAACGTTCTGTTGGCACTTGGTAATTTTTGGGCCTCTGCCAGATAGTGAACCATGCAGAGCTGGCTGTCCAGAGTCTGGAGAGCTTGATACTGGATGCCAAGGGGATTCAGCAAGTGCTGATGAATGAAGGAGCTAGAGGTAAGGCAGGGAAACGACTCACATTGCTGGAAAGTGCAGGGGGTGGTGGGCTGTCATCCGGAATGGGGATCAGTTCTCCCAGCTTTAAGAAAAAGAGTACGTTGAAAATGAAACATCAACTAGAAACTGTTTGCCTATTTTCAAATCAGAAAAATGGCATTTACAGGAGTAGATTGTTATTTTTAGAGGGTACTTGGAGGCAGTTTGTTAAAGAATTACCTGCAATTTTTTCCAACCATCTCTGACACGAATGAAAAACTCGGTGCTGTCCCTCAGGTAGATGAATGTCCCTTCTATGACCAAATGGGCTTTCTGCAACATGTCAGCCATGCTGCTAAATGCTGTAACCTGTCAGACAATTTTAAATTCCAAACATCGTGGTTATCATCACAGCGATGGCACAATTTGAAAAGCTGGCCTCTGCGTAAAGTCAAACATGAGCCATCCCCTCACAGTCAGTGAAAAGGCTTATTGTGCCATAGAGAGATATATAACTTCATTAATAGCCAAAGGACTTTCTTTCCGATAAAACAAAAACACGCATTACCTTGAAACACGAATCTCAATTACAATAAACAAATTAAAACAAAGAAGATAGTATCCTGAGAGTTCAAAGACATTTAAAAACTGTTAACAGAGTTGGCTCTGTTGGATGTTGGTATTGGCAAAATCATTGGTAAGTTTTGTCACTTCCATTTGTGTGAGCTGCACAATGGCACCAACATTGTTACACGTGTTTTGTTAGTTCATGCTGCTCCTTACAGGGTTTCAAATTTCTTTTCATTTGGAGAAAGAAATGTAAGCAAGTGAGTTACTCTACCTACGTCTTGAATCTTTTTTGCCTGGCTGGGTAGTTCCAGTATTAAATACACAGCAGAAAATGGGGGTCTGTAATTTCTCTGTCTAGAAAATTGCCAAAGATCAGACAGCCATCTTGGCCTATCCAGGCACAGGCATAAAAGCTGGAAAAATCTATTGAGAAGTATCAAGCCTCAAAGAAATATCAACCAAGGAAGCTGTTATTTTTCTTTTCAACTGAGAAAGATTATAAAAACTTAATTTTCACCTAGCTTTGAAGATGACTTTGTGATTAAAATGACTTAGGCATCCCCCAAAGGTACCAAATATCGAAATTCCATCTACTGTTGGACAGTTCTTCATCTGGCAGCCCAAATTTCCAAATAAAATCTATCAAAGACCAAAGAGCATTCCTAGGACTCCTGACATCCTAATGAGGTATTTGTCCCTCTTTCTGTGCATCACAATAGTCTCTGTGTGCCATATCCTGCTCCAGTGATCTTCAGGGTAACAAGGTACAAGAGACATCCTTTGGTAGAGTGGAGAAGGCTGCATTACCCAGGGGAAATGTAACCAGCACAGGGACTCCTGTGATGTTGTTTAGTCTTGTGCCTATGTTTTTTGATGTAATATGATTGGCTCTTGTTACAGTTTAGTCAATTAAGGATTGGAAAGGTGGAACTTAAATCATAAATGATTTTGTAGTCTGTATCTTTTTACTTAATAAGTCATCCAAAGAGATAATAAATACCCTGTTTGTGAAATTATACCATTTCTATTGTCATGGAGGCCTAACTCCAACAGAGAAGGTGTGCCAGCCCCTAAACACTGCAGCCAAAGTTCTAAGGAAACCCATCCAAAGCAGAAGGATGAAGACACACTGATGATAATACTGACCAGGTTCCTGGATCCGGGAAGCCCTGGCTGTCCTGGAGGGCCGGGTGGGCCTGGAATGGCCACAGCTAAGACAAAGCAGAAAAGAGAAGTTACAAAAAAGCATACTCTCTGCAAAATGCCTCCGAGGTTCAGCTGGTCACTGAGGGGAGCGTTCACCACCCCACTCACGGTGCTTCAAAGTGTTGCACCTCTTAACCGAATCTTAGGAACTCTGTGCCCAGCATATGACTCAGCCACATTGACCGGTTTGGGGGAGAACTGAGATTCTCGACTGTAGCCCTGGATGAAGTCATGCCTAAGACTTTCCAGTTTTATAAGTGAATAAATTCCTGTTGTTTCAGTTGTTTGTATAAGTCAGTCTGAGTTGAATTTTCTGTCACTTGCATCCAAAAATGCTCTGACTCATACAACTTATTTCTCCCAAGAGACAAACAGGTAATTACTGAACAGAGGAAGCAGGCTCAGAAAGAAGAAGAGAAGGTGCTAGGCTACAGGGGGGCAGGGTAGGGCAGTGACAGGGGCCCTGGCCGTCCAGCCAGGAGACTCAAGTTCCTGATTTGTCAGCTCTCAGCTGTGTGGTCTTGGGGAAACAAGCTCTCTGAACCCCAGCTTCTTCATCGGTGAAATGTAAACAGATATTTCTTCACTAACCTGTGTTGAGAACTGAGAAGAACACAAACTAGGAATATGCTTTGCAAATTGTACAGCATCCAACCAGAGATTCTTACCTTTTGAAGAGTCAAAATGAAATGCCTTTAAAAATCAAATCAAGGCTATTGCCCTCTCCCCTAGAAAAATGCATATATGCATATCTGCAAGTGCGCGCTCACACACACACACACACACACACACACTTCTACTTAGAATGTTAGTGGGATGATAGCTCCCTGAGGCACATCTTTGAATTTTCTAGGAGTTTATGGTTCCCAAATGAAGAGTCCTTACTTTAGGCAAACATAAAGAAACCTTATTATAGCAATTCCGCTGCTCTCCTTCTACCTCTCTAATCTCCAGTTCCCCCAAGAATCTGCAAAACTCTTGGCAGAGTTAAGGATGTTTGTACAAGTCCCAGTAAAATTACTGTATGAGATTTTTGAGGTCACTGCAAATAAGCCTGCAGTCTGACACAGGACCTGAAAATTCATACACAGGTGGTGAATGTCTAGTGGAGACAAGGTCTGAGGACTTGGATTTGGACCCCAGCCATGCCTCTTCCTAGGATTTGTGACCTTGAGTCAGACTCTTAACCTCTCTGAGCTTTGGTGCCTTCATCCATAAAATGAGTTTTATAATCATATGCATTTCATCTCCCTCCTGGGGTTGCTGTTAAGATGAAATGGGATAATGGATATGGGAGTGTTTTGTAAACTGTGAATTGCTATATATTATGTGAAGGGTAATCCTTTTCAATGGAGCAAGGAGTCCTAGGGCCCCCTAGTTTAGGGCTACTATGGACAACAGAGTCTCTGAATCCTGTACTCACCCTGCAATGCCCCTCCACCTCTTGCAATTCCTATGTATCCCTCAAGGTTGTATGGGCACCTATGGTTTTATCCACCCAGCACCTTCTCTCTTTACAGGACCAGCATCCTCACTTGCTCCTGAGATCTTCCCCTTCACCTCTATGACCATTCAGGTCCAGAAGGAGCTGTCATGGTCTCATGTGATCCCACCTCCTGGCCACAGATGACTGGTCCAAGGTTGGGCATCTGGCCCAAGACAGGTCAGTCAGAGTCCTTCCCCAGAACATCCCCACCCCAGGGCTTTTCAAACTAAAACTGAGAAACAAGGCCAAGATTTCTAGATGACGGTGGAAGCTGTAGGTTGTCGGTATTTCTCGCCATGCAGAGGATATGGTCTATGGCGAAGAAGCGTGATGCTGCAGTCGGAGAGCAGCTGAGCAAGAGATGGCCAGAGAATCCTCGCAGGGACTGAATCCCTGGTTCCGGCTGCACCTGAAGTCTCACTGCATGCCTGCCCCTCTTACAAATTGATTGTTCACACCCTCCCGCACATCCAATAAGTTTCCCTATGCACTTGAGCTAGTTTGAGTTCCATTTCTGTCACTTGCCCCAAAGTCACCTCCTGTGTAAAGTTCTCCCGGATGCCCCAGACATTGTAGGTCTCCTCCCAGGTGTGCTTCCACCACACCTGGCTCATGCCAACCCAAACAACAAAAATGATGCATTCATGCTATTATCGCTGCTGCTGTTATTTTCCACCATGGGCACAGTGGAGAGAACACAGGCTTCGGGGCTACTCTGATCTGGGTCCTAATCCCATCCATCCATTAGCTGTGTGACCTTGGAAAGGTTCCTAAACATCTCTGGGTCTCACTTTCCTCCTCTGTAAATTGGGGATGCTAATACTTTCCTTGAAAGGCTTTCTGAGAATCCAGTAAGATAATGTAGTAGAGTGACCAGCAGAGTGCCTGGCACTTGGTAAGTACTTGATAAATGGAGATTTTCTTCTATTTCACCTATTTTTCATTTGAGGAAGTGAGGTACCAAGGGGTAAAGAAATTTTTACATAGAAGGTTAGAATCAGTGCTGGTCCTCAAGTCCCTTAAGGCCCAGGCATTGACAAAGCAGCCAGGAAGTTTCCACCCACACATGAAAAGATGTTCATCATTATTAGTCTTTAGGGAAATGCAAACCAAAACCACAATGAGATATCACTTCACATGAATGAATGATGACTAGAATAAAAAAGATATGATAGGGCTTCCCTGGTGGTGCAGTGGTTGAGAGTCTGCCTGCCAATGCAGGGGACACGGGTTCGAGCCCTGGTCTGGGAAGATCCCACATGCCGCGGAGCAGCTGAGCCCGTGAGCCACAACTACTGAGCCTGCGCGTCTGGAGCTTGTGCTCCGCAACAAGAGAGGCCGCGACAGTGAGAGGCCCGCGCACCGCGATGAAGAGTGGCCCCCACTTGCCGCAACTAGAGAAAGCCCTCGCACAGAAACGAAGACCCAACACAGCCAAATAAATAAATAAAATAAAAAGAACTGTCTAAAAAAAAAAAAATAGTAAGGATGTAAAATGATTAACTAAAAAAAAAAAAGATATGATAATAACTAATGTTGTTGACAATGAGGGGAAATTGGAACCTTTGTACACTGCTAGTGGGAATGCAAAATGTTGCAGTCACTTTGGAAAACAGTCTGGCGGTTCCTCCAAAAGTAGAGCAACCATGTATATGACTCAGCGATTCCACTCCTAGACATTATACCCAAGAGAACTGAAAACATATGTTCACACAAAAACTTGTACACAAATGTTCACAGCAGCACTATTCATAGTAGCCAAAAAGTGGGAACAACTCAAACGTTCATCAGCTGATGAATAAACAAAATGTGGTATATCCATACAATGGAATATTATTCAGCCATAAGAAGGAATGAAGTACTGATACATGCTACAACATGGGGGAACTCTGAAAACATTATGCTAAGGGAAAGAAGCCAGTCACAAAAGGTCACATATTTTGTGATTCCATTGATATGAAATGTCCAGAATAGGCAAATCCATAGAGACAGAAAGTAGATTCATGGTTTCCAAGATCAGGGAAAGATCAGGAAAAAGAGGAGTGACTGCTAATTGGTACAGGGTTCCTATTTAAGGTGATGATAATGTTCTGGAATTAGAGCGAGGTGATGGCTGCCCAACCTTGTGAATATATTAAAAACCATTAAATTGTGCACTTTAAATGGGTGAATTTTATGGCACGCAAATTATATCTCAATTAAAAAAAAAGAAAAGAAAAGAAAGAAGGCTCCATCCAGGAAACAGCCCTCTGTCGGACAGTGTGGCTCTGACATGCCACCCAGATGTGGTGACGCTGGGCACCACTCACAGTACTGACCTGCTCCTAGGATAGCCGGAGGTCCTGGTGGCCCCGGGGGTCCTGGTGGCCCAGGGGAACCAGGTCTCCCAAAGCCAGGTGGCCCAGGCAGGCCAGGAGCACCTGGGGGTCCCTGGGGCCCGACGATGGTCTCCCCTTTCTGGCCCTGTCAAGTGCACAGTAACAGAAGAGAGAAAGCACCATTAGTCACTAGAAGTCCCGTCTGTTCTTTTTGTCAGGACATTGATAAGAAGTCAGTAGACACCCTCTATTGTTATCGTCATCCTCAACCCTGGTGCAAGCCAGGAGGTGAGAGACCTGAAGAGCGGTGGCCCAGTCGTTATGCTGAAAGACAGCAGAGAAGCCTAGGGAGCCCTGGACTCAGAAGGGCCCCTGGAGCTCATCTAGTCCAGCCTCGGCATTTCACAGATGGAGAAACAGAGGCCTAGAGAGGGGCAGGGCTTGCCCGAGGTCCCAAAGCAAATCAGCAGCAGAGCTGGAAGGAGAGCCCTGGTCTCCTGGCTTTGCTCGGTCTATGCTCATGGCGAGTTCCAGGGCCAGAATTTGCTCCTGGTCCCTGAGGGTCAATGATCTGGTCATAATCTCAGTGGAGGCATAATTTGAACTTCTCTTTTGTGACCTGGAGAAACTTCTCATCCTAAGAAGACCAAGCCCATCTACGGGCTCCTCCTTTGATGAAATTTCAGAAGAATCAAATAGCCCCCGAAAAACATCTCCCTCACCTTCCCTTCTGCCTCTGTTATCTGATGTGTTTACCATTAACAACTCTTTGTGCTGAGTGAGTTTTCTGCCGCTGATGTGAATAAGGCACGGTGGTGGGTTACCTGGAAGCTACCTGCGTGCATGTGGCCTTGGCTAGCTCCCTTTCCTCTGTGGCCTCTGCCAGGCTCCCCACCCGTTAGCAAGTATGGGGGAGAGAGGCCGACGCCCAAGGCCTGCCTGCAGCCTGTGGTGCTGTGACTGGCCCTTGCTCCCAGCTGCCTCGTCACACTGGGGGGCTTCAGGGAGCGCCGTGACTCCCCGAGGAAGGGGTGTGGAGGGGTCGCTACTCACCGCCAGGCCTGGACTTCCCGGCAGGCCCGGGGGCCCTGACTCAGAGAAGCCGCTGTCAGAGTCTCCTTTTTCTCCTTTGATCCCCCTGTCTCTGTTCTCCCCCTGGAAGCAGAGAACATCCAGTAAGAGTCAGATGAACCAGTCTCTGACATAAGCCTGAGAACTTGGAAACACAGGCCAGATGTTGAGAAATGCTCACCTTCAAGCTGTTCAGAAAATGTCTCAGGTAAGTTGGATCCACAGGAGGGCCTGAAAAAGAAACGCTTTTTAAAAATCCACACTCAAACTCAGAAATTCAAACACCAAAGCCTCCAAGTTGGCAACCATGATGAGTTCCTAGCAGAAGTGACCCCACATTGGTTTAGCTGACAGAGGGGGCACTGGGCTAGGAAACAAGCACTAGTCTAGATCCCGTGACCCTGTGGCATCCTAGGCTTGTCCCTGGTCCTCTCCAGGCCTCGTTCTGCAGATGAAGCTGGAAGGATCAGAACTTCTGGTCTCTCTTGACAATGTTCTATCTTGTACACGTGTTGCCCATGACTGGGTCTCTCAGGAATTCCACGGAGCTTGTGGACAGGGTGCTAATGTAATTAGCCTTACTTACTGGCTCAATTGGATTTCTCAGAAACAAAAATCAAGGGCAAGATCCAGAACAAAAGTTGGGATACCTGGTGGTCCCTGGGCCCCCTGGTCGCCTTTTTCTCCTTTTGAGCCGGGAAGACCCCAGGATCCTTTCTCTCCTTTAACACCTGCCACCAAATACACACACATTAAAAAAAAAAAAAAAAAAAAAAAGATAGTGGAAAATCACCTTCATTTTATATAAAACATTTTTGAGACAAGTTTTGAAACTGAGCCCCTTGAGCTAAGTCTACTCAACAACAAAGGCCTATTGAGGGTATAAAATCCTTTGCTATAGGATGGAGAGGCAGAGGTAGATGCAGCAGACACAATTCCTGACCTCGGAAAGCTCTCAAGGAGACAGACACAGTGAGGGTAGCGTGAGGCAGGATGGAATAAGTACCATCCTCAAGGTGCCAGCAGTGCATTATGGGAGCCCAGCAGAGGCTACAATTAACTCCCTTGGACGGCTTCATGCACGTGGCCTGAGACTCAACACCAAGTCAAGCTCCTGGTCCCATCTCACCTAAGCCTGGGCAGCACGGTGGTGTAAGGGGAAGGGAGGACTCTCCGGGAGTGCCGCAGAGGACAGCTAACGGCGCTAAGTATTCCACTCGCAAAGTTGGAAGAGTGCCAACAGTGCGGTAAGCCACTCCCCACAGGACTTGTGAGAAGCACTGCTTCTGTAGAACTGGCCTTACAGCCTTCCCTCCTCCCCCAACTCTTTATCTGGGAGAGGGGCTCAGAGAAAGCCTCCTGGGAGTACAGAGTTTGGGAAGGGAAGCAGTCCCATTTCCCCACCTAGATGGGTGGGTGGACACTAGATCTTTGAGTTCCTGGTTCCCGAGAGAGATCAACTGACCAATGTGTGCCTACACACTGGGGATCCAGGAAAGCAAATCCAGCTCCACCCCCTCCTCCCCAAGGTCCACCTTGCACCAGGGGAAGGGAGAGCCTTGAATTGGGTCTGAACAAGCAGTTTGAGAACAGCCTGGACTTTGTAATCAAGTGATCAAAAACCCATGAAGCCAGATACCAGCAGGGACACCACCACCCAAGCAGGCCAGGAGTGACAGAGCCGAGCCAGAGGTCAGTAGTTGGGAAAAAAAAAAAAAAAAAGGCCTTTCCGTGTTTAAACTGCAAGCGTTCAGACTTCTCAATCAAAAGGGGCACACATGGTGTGACAGTGTGTGTGGGGACAGGGAACCAGAGTCACTGCTTGCCTGCAGGCTCCCACCTCCTGGCCTATCCCCCCTCTAATGTGTGGTAGATAAGCTCCTACAGGCCACGAACATGCTGATGTTTACTAATCACTAAGAGGCAGTGCGTCTCACACTGCACTGTGTATACATCTCAGAGGGAGCTTGTGCAAATGCAGCTCCTGATCTAGCAGGTCTGCGATGAGGCCTGAGATTCTGCATTTCTAACAAGCTTCCAGGAGGTGCTGACGCTGCTGGTCCAGGAACACTCTGAAGCAAAGGCCTTCTGAGCTCCCACGGCCTCCCCTGCATTAGCTCTTGGCATATTGCATTGTAACGACTTTTTAAATAGTTTCACCCAGCAGAGTCTAAGGGCCTGGGCAACAGCAGGAGCATGGGATCCATCTGTCTCAGCCCAGTGCATAGGATAGCACCAGGCAAGGAGAAGCTATCAGTGGATGTGTTATGAACAAACTAACACGTGAATGGAAAAATGGAGTGCAGCCTGCTAGCTAGGAGGCACAGCCAAGATGCACAGAATAGGCAGATGGGTGACACAAGCAAACAGAGGTGCCCAGTCTCACAGCTTTTGTCCAGCTACCACCCTTCCCATGACACCCAGACAGATCTTCCTGACCACCAAGTCTACGCCCAGCACTGGGCAATTGGAAACCACCTCTGCAGAGATAGGAGGGCCAGGAAATGTCCCAGAGAAACAAGGTGAAGACAGGAGTGTGTACCATGAAAAGTGATGAGTTCTGAATTTCCAGGATACGTGGTACCAACCTAGAGAGAGAGAGAAAGCCAAGGTCATACACTGCAACCCTGTTCTGGTGTTTGCATGCACAGGGAGCCACAGTCCCCTGTCCTGGGGGCGAGGGGTGAGGTCATGGAGTCAGGCCTGCCTTGGGTGCTGTAGCCCCCAAAGGCCCTGAGTTTCCTGGCATCCCTCAATGCAAGGCATCCCAGGCCTTCAACTGGGGCAGGGTCGGGGGGTGGGGGCAGGGAGGGCATCATGTAGCTGAGCTGGGCTGAGACCTACTGGCCGAACAACTCTGCAGAGGGAAAGCCCAAAGCTTTAAGACAAAAAGTCATGGCAATTTTGGTCTGGTCAACTGTGAGTGTTCTTGCCCTCCCTTCTGATCTATCAGGATGGATTCATGTGAGAGGTCAAGCACTCGGGCAAGTGATGTACTCAAACCATGAAGCTGGGCCAGCCATTAGCTTTGCTGCCATGTGTAATCAAAGATGAGTACACTGAACAGGAGTTGATGGTGGTGATAATTAATAAAGGGGAGTTATCACTAGATTGGGGGTCTAAGCTATTCAAGATAATATTCCTTTACAGTTCATCCCCAGATTCCTGCATTTCTTTGTCTATTAAAACAGAGCCACCTGCCACCCTGCTTTTAATAGTCCACCGTCACCTTTTTCCCAGTTAATATGCAGAATCAAAATGATCCCTCTCACACCAGATCCTCCCATGCTTTTGGGTGCAGGGTCACAAGATGCTCAGGGGTCACCAAGAGAAGATGAGGGGAGGGGACAGGAATCTTCCAGGAAGAATATTTCTAAGTTAACGATAAAGGCAGCAGTACCCAGCTGATATCTTACAGCTATGCTGATAAAGTTGCTCCACTCCAGGGGTGGATTGTTAAGGGTGAATTGTTAAGGTATTAGAAAGGGCTGAAATGAGAAGGGGCTTGTGAAATGCTGGATGTGAGAGGAAGCACTTCTTTTTCAAATGTCCATTTTGAGAGCTGGTCAAGAAACATCCATGCCCCAGCCTGCGTGGAGTCCAGCCAGGCAACATGAAATCAAAACCCAAAATGCTCTGAGTTCATCTTTGGCTCATTTTAAGGAACGTCATGACCCCCAAAGGCCATGGTCACAGCAAAGGGTCCTAGCACAGGTCACGGTAATTGCAGTAGCATTTTTACAACGCTCTTGAGTTTTTCAAGTACTGTCCCGTGGCCGGTTCATTTGAAGCCTGATATCGTGTTTGCTGGGAGGGGCTTCGGGCACTAACTCACGGTGGGACCTTGCCTCTCTGGGCTGAGGTCTCCCCTTCTCTATGGCTGGGAGGCCGCCATCTCTCAGGAGGGTCTCTCCAGCCCTGACGTTTTAGGATTCCTTTCAGGCCACTGATATAAACGTGACCTGGGTAGCTGTTGTCCTCACGTAGTTCTGGGAGCCAGCAGGCCCCTTGGTCACCTTACACAGGTGGGTCCTATCCTCTGCCTTCCATGCCAGAGTTCCCAGGCCCTGGGCTCCAGACTTGGGTGTCTCAAAGTTTAGACATGGACAGATGTCTGGGCAAACACTCAGCCAAACTGCGTCATTTTAAAGCCTCTGATCCAAGTCTCATCACCACCTCCAACAGGCATCAATTAAGAACCTGCTTCAAGGAATCTTCTAAACTGTAATTTGCAAGCTCCCGAGAACAGAGGCCACGCCTGTCTAGTTCACCCCTGTGGTCCCAGGGCCTCACTTGTACTTGACACTTGGTAAGTCCTTGATAAATATTTGTTGAATGAATGAGAGAATAGTTATGCACAGTTCCATGACTAATGCCTGTGCATGGGGAGAGGCCCACCCTCCCTGGGTTTCCCCACACCTAATATAGGTGACACCCCGGGGACACTGCACTGACCAGCTGGGCGACCAGGCACGTGTCTGACCCCTTGGGGTGCCTGTACCTGCTGCCTGGTGGTCAGGGGACCTGCATGATAGCCCCAGCTCCGTCTGTCATGTGACCTTAGACAAGTCAGTGAGCTTGTCTGAGTCACAGTTTGTTTCCTCATTACAAAGAGGGAGAGAAAGTCCCTCCTCTCAGGGTTGTGTGCTGTGCAGTAATATGACAGTTGAGAAAGGACAGTTACAGATTTTAGCCCAAAGCTCCCAATGCAAAGAGCACTGGTTAGAATCGCCTTTTTATTCTCATCTGTATTTTAAGGGGTCTATTTCCCCCCTTCTTATACTGCTCCAACCATGAAGCTAACATGCTAACATGAAGCTAACAAAAGACACTGCTTTTTGACTGCATTAAAAGACACACTCTGTCCACATGTGTGCCCTTAGAAGACCCAGTACGTTTCAGTGCCACAATCTATTATCTAGAAACCTCGAGTCACTCAAGGGTCTATATGCAGGTGATAGAAGACATCAAAGAGGACACTGACAGGCAGAAGGGGCTCAAGACAAAAACTCATCTTCTCTGAGTTGCTTTCTATGCCAAAGCCTGCTCTATAAGGCAGCGACTATACGCTACTTACTGGTGTTTTGCAGTGTGGCCGGACTGGAACTGGGAAGACGGCCTGTGGGAAGTGAGAATGAGAGGAGGGAATCAGGACACCCGACTCCAGCTTAGGCTGGTCTGGGGCCGTTCCCCGCTCCTCCTTCAGGTCTCCCCCACCTCCCCACTGCCAACTTACTCCTTTGATGTTAATCACAGCTCCAGGTGGTCCTGGGGGCCCTGGAGGACCAGGTAGGCCAGGTGGGCCCTAAAGGGAGGAAAGAAAGGCCATTCCTGAGTTCGGGTTGTTATGAATTCAGAGGCAGCTGCAGGACACTTCCCCAGGGTTTGGAGACACAATGAGGAAAGGAGGGTCCTCTAAAGCCAACTAACTCTTCCCATGGGTAGGCGAGTGTCTTCTCAGAGCACACCTATATCTGTGGCCTCGCTGCATCTTCACAACAGCAGAGCAAGTATCATCGCTGGTTTACAATTGGACATAATGAGGGCCAGAGAGGGGAAGTGACCTGCTCAAGGCCACACAGCAATTCATGGCGGAATGGAGACTGGAAGCCAGATTCTGACCCCAAGAGCAGTGCTCAGAGGATACTGAGCCCACCACCTCTATCGACGCATCCCTCATATGGAGGGGCGGGTGGAGTGAGGCCTTCCCAGGATACAGTGCCTGGGAGAGCCCCTCATAAAGGTAACAATAAACGCCAACTCCTGTTAGATGGCAGAGTCACTTTCAGAGCCAGGTCAGCCTGGCCTTGACACCATGCAATGTTTTCTCCGCCAAGCCTGGAGCCCAAGCTGGACCTGCAGCAGAAGCTGCAGGAGGGGAGGGGGAGGGGGAGGCTATGACCACAGGTGAGAGGCCTCCGGCCCACGAGAAGCTCCACGTGATCACTCAAGTGCAGGCACCGGTGTCTGCTGTACCTGGAGCCCTGGTAGGCTTGGTGAGTGAGTCAGTGCCCAGTGATTCAATACGACTGCATTTCTGCATTTCTAGGCATACAAAGCAGCGACCATGGGGTGCAAACAGAAGCAGCAACACATTTTGAGCTGCATTTGCATGCAGCAAATGGGGGACCTTCAGTGGGTCACTAACTTGTCCAGGCCCTAGTTTCCTCCTGTGTAAAACAAGAACGCCACTGAGTTTCTCTTAGGAGAGTTACTATCAAGACTGAGATCCTGTCCTCAAAAGCACTTTGTAGAGTGTCTGGCACACAGTAGGTGCTCAATAAATGCTGGCTTCCTTATTGCAGACGTGGGACCCTGCTGATGCTCCGGTGTCCGTCATCTCGTTTGGCTCTGCCTACACAGCTGATCGACCTTCCGCGTTCTCTCCAGAGCGCTCACCGAGCACCCCCAGCAACACACGAAACCCCCAGGACTGCGTAACCCAGGAAGGACGGGATATTACCCGAGTCAAAAGACCTGGGATTCGAAACCAGACTTCTTGAGAAAGCCCAGATCGTGTTCTCCCACCCTCCCTCTGGGGTCTGGACGAGGAAGCTTATGCCCCATTAAGGTGGATTTGGTGGCAGGGACCTCCTGAGAGCAAGCCGGAGGACAGGGTTGGGCTGGAGGATCTTTGGAAGTGGCAGCAGAGGAAGAAGAATAACGTTCCTGAGCATTCTGTCCACGAGCCCTGCTCACTGGACCTGGCGCTTGTCCGCCCCTCCTCTGGACACTGGCCCTGGGGCCGCGTCCCTGGGGTGGCATGGGGCTGCGTCCCTGGTGTGGCACTCACCGGCATCATGACCCCTCGATCTCCTTTGGTGCCTTTGAGGCCATTCAGTCCTGGGCGACCCTGAAACCCACGGGAGAGGCCTTAGTAAACCCACTGCCCGCAGGCCAGCCTGGCCCGCGTGCCCTCCCTCACATGCAATATGAGAAACCCCAACACCTACGGGTCGTCCAGGGAGGCCAAATTCTCCTTTGTGTCCTGGTGGTCCTCTGGGCCCCTGGAGGCAAAGTAAATACCAGATTAGAAAGAGAAAAATACTGTATGATGTCACTTATATGTGGAATCTAAAAAAGCCAAAGTTGTAAAAACAGAGTAAGATGGTGGTTAGCAGGGGTAGGAGGGTGGGGGAATAGGAGAGGTGAGGTTTAAGGTACAAACTTGCAACTAGTAGACAGCTAGGTCCTGGAGATCTCATGCACGGTACAGTGAATATGGACAGCAACACTGTATTAATATTACAATCCTCAAACTGCTAAGAGTCTAGATCTTATTTATTCCAACCACAAAGAAGAAATGATAATTATGCGATGTGAGAGAGCTGCTATCTCCACAACAGCAATCATATTACAATATATAAATGTATCAAATCAACATGTACACCTTAAATGTACACAATGCTGTATGTAAAATATATTTCAATTAAAAAAGAAAGAACAGAAACTCAAGGGCTAGGGAGATGGGGGGCATCCAGCCTACCTTTGTGGGCAGTGGTGACAATGCACCACTAATAGGAGGATGGAGGGCAAGGAGAAGTTATGAAATGTCCACCTGCCTGGCTCCTTGTCCCCTGGCCTCTCTGTCCTCCGCTGGACCCACTTGCTCAGTCCCTCCTGCGGGGCTCTACCCCAGTCCAGACGCTGGACCCAACCCTCTCAGCCAGTCAGAGCTAACAAAGAAGCAAGAGGTCAGTAGCTCCGGGCCTCAGCTCCCAGGTAGCCGTGTGCTGGGCCAGCTCAGAACGTGGACCTTTGCCTTAGGTCTTATGTCCCAGGGTTCTCCATGTCCCCCGCTGGAATAATGCAGCCCTGCTTCACTCCTCATGTCAGCCAAGCCCAATAACCTGCTTCAGGATTTGGTTCCTGCCTTGCTCCCACCCGTCCCTAAGGACCAGAATCTTGGCCTGGCGCCCCACTTCTCCAGATGAGCCCCTGCCCGTGGACCGCATTCCAGTGCTTGCTTTCTGTGTCCCCATGCTCCCAGAGCCGCTGCCCTGTTCCAGCCTCCTGCCGGAACCCTCATGCCTTCCAGTGTCCGGGATGCATACAATGTACCACCTCTTCCCAGAACAAGCTCTACTTCCAGTTGACACCTTTCCTGTTTTGTAATTGGGTCTGTCCTGTCTCCCAGGGGAATGACTGGTTTAAGCCTGGGGCCTATCAAGCCCCTTCTTCCTGCTCTATTAATGTATTCAGACTTACCCTGAAAAATGGCAAATAGACTGTGTTGAGACAGGCTCTGTATGTAAAGTACCCAGACCAGGTTACTCTCAGGAAAAGAAAATCAAGGAGTTAACAGGCCACAGGCCACGTGGCGGTACATTCTAGTGCAGGGCTTCTCAAACATCAGTGTGCGCAAGTCACCTGGATCTCATCAAAATGCAGATCCAGTAGATCCGGGGTGGGGCATAAGGCTTTGCTTTTCCAACGAGCTCCCAGGTGATGCTGCTGAGGCTGGTCCATGGGCCACACTTCGAGTAACAAGGCTCTAGTGTTGTAAGCTATACTAGTCATGAGGGCCATAGACAGCCCATATGACACCTTATGCAAATTAGAAGAAGGTGCCCCCTTACTGTCTGTGCAAGCTATGCACAGCTGGGCTTCAGTGGCAACAACTACCCTGGCCATCTGCAGCAGCTTGCTGGCCACCACTGCTAACAATTAGTATTTCCACCATACTGGGTATTAGTAAGTGTTACCCAGTGGTTGACACAAGACTCTCCCAGTCTGCCTTAGCCTGCAGCTAGGGCCAAGGACACCTCTCCAGGGCATCCATTCTGCCTGACTTAAGGGACCGAAAGCTTTAGAAGGTCCTTTGAAGGATGCACCTTGGAGGTTATGGGCCATTCATCAAGGACACGTGCCTGTTAGAGAAATGTGAGGTCCTTTCTCCCCAGGCCTGAGATCCAGCTTCAAACAAACCCTGCATTCAAACCCCAATGTGCAGTTCTCCAGCTCAAAATGTTTCAGAAGAATGAAGGTGTCAACTGGAGGCAGTGAGGTGTGCTGGGAAAAACCTGGACACAGAGTTTGACAGGCTGGGTTCAAATCCCTGCTGGGTCACTAACAAGCCGTATGGCAGTGGGCTAGTTACTTAACGTCTTTAACCTCAGTTTCCCGGTCTATAAAATGGGGCTTCTGACATTAGCCTCTTAGGGTGGTGAAAATGAAATGAGGTGATCTGTGTTGAAGCATCACTGTCTGACCCATGGTGGATATTCTATGAGTTTTCTTTGTTCTTTGGGAAGAAATATACGAGGGGCAAGTTTAGGGTTCATCTGGAGAGAACTGGTAGCTTAAAAATTGTTCAGCAGCCCCCCAAAATTATAGATTCCTGGAGCAGTAAGGCAAGAAGGACCCTATCATGTCATCTAGTACTCATTCAATACCCTCACTTATAGATGGGAAGACAAAAGCCCAGAGAGAGAAGAGGACTTGTTTGAGGTCATACAGCAAATGGGCAGCAGATCCAAGACCAGAAGCCAAAAGGCCCAGGTTCCCTGGGTAATGACAATCTTTAGCTGGCAAGACCTGTACAACTATGGGTCTCACCACCATCCGCTTCCCCTCTCCTTCTGGACACAGAGCTAAACCACATTTCTGAGACCTATCCCCACCCCCACTCCCACCCCCGCCTCCTGCATCAGAGGTCTGGCCAGAAGTGGAGTTCATCATCTTCCATGGTCTCTTCCCCCTCCCCAACCTCAGCCTATCAGCTGGAAGATGCCACTGTGGCCTTGAATCCACCAGAGGGCAGAGTCACAGGATGCAAGCATCCTGGATCCCCGAGTCACTGCTTGGAGGGGAGATGTCCAACTGGGAACCACCACAGTGGACTCTGCATAAGTGAGAACCAAGCTGCTACTGTGCTGAACCACTGAGATTTTATTTAATTGCAGTTAGCCTACCCTTGACACAGATACATTTTGCCACATCCTTTTTATTTTCACAGCTGGGACAACTCAATCTAGTTGAGCCAAAGTACAATAAATGCTTCAAACCCCAGTCCAGATGCAGGGGCGAGACGCTCTGGCTTACCATTGGTCCCGGGGCTCCACGCTCTCCAGATTCACCCTAAAACAGGGAGACACAGACTTGTCACTCAGATGAACGCGGTTTGCGACAGAAACAAAGATAGGATGTAGAAGATGTGTGCCTTCAGGGTCTGGTGACACAATTACCTTTTGGCTCCTCAGCCTTTCCAGAGGAATATCCCCCGTCAGGATGGCGCCTGGCTCTCCCTTCTCACCCTGCAATTCAGAGAACCTTTTGATGAAGCCGGGCCTCCGCCTCACCGCCTTATCTGGAGGCTCATCGCCATGATTTCTCTGGCCTTCACACTGCCTCTCCAACCCCACTGCCCAACATGACCTCTTGCTAGAATATTGCGCAGCCTCCTAAGTCATTAAATGTTCTCTGGACTGTTCCCTCCATGTACCATCAGTTACTGTCTGAAAGCACAGGTTGGGGTCCTGCAAGCCCCTCTGGGGCTCCCGCTGCTGCCAGATCAGCGTCCCCACTCTCAACCCTCCAGGAATCAGTCCCAACAAGGTCCGTCCCACCTCTGGCTGTGTGGCTCCCCGCTTAGAACCTCTGGCTCCTAATATATTTGGTGGCTTGCTTTCCTAACAACTCGACTTGAGATCTGTTCCCACCTAGAATCCTTAGTCTTGTTAAAACATCTAAAATTGGGAAAGTGATGACAGCATGAACAGTGGAGGCCTCTCCAACACAGGGGCCCTGAGTCTCCATGTGGAACTTTGCCTCCAAACTCCAGGCTCCTGTGCAAATGCTCACTTGATCAGGCAAAGTTATCTCAGTTGCTGGGAAATAGGGGTGATGGGTAGACTGGTGGCAGGGACACAGGATCCCGCCCCCAATCCTGTGCTCAGCAGGGCCATCTACTATCCCAGGAGGCTTCCAAGAAGATACATGTCCAGAGGAAAGGCCAGGGAGAGGAACCATTCAAGGCTCTGGCCCCAAACTTCAATGCTAGCCGCTGGGGAACTGGGCTGGACCACACAAAAGTCTCCCTTCAACAGGGCTGGAAGCAGCCAAGGCAGTGGTGCCAAAGCAAGCCAAGCAGCCTCTCCTCTCCGTCCCCCAAGCCCACACCTGCTATTTGGATCTTACCACTTCGCTGGTGAGGAAAAGCAGTCCTGAGCACGCCAGCAGCAAGAAGAAGCAAGCACAAAAGCATTAGAGGCAGAGCGAGAGAAAGCGCGTTGGCTGCGAGGATCAGAGCAGACCTGCCTCGGCACTCTTCCCAGTTTTCAAAGTGGCAGGGGATTAGGGAAGAGATGGCACGTAGGTCCCTCTAGATCCACCCGACCTTGCCACATAGAAAACAGAGCGTTTAAAGCAAGAGCCAATCCTGTTTGACCAGGCCTCCTCCCAAGCCAGAACTGCCCTGACCCCACGCCATCTCTGTAGGCCCGTGGCAGCAAAAGGCATCCCAAGACATGGTCCCATGTAACGCTAAACTCAGACCCAGCACACTGAACCCTCCACCCCCTGGAACTGTGGCCCAACAGACACTGGAGACTCTCTCCCCCTCTGTGGGGCTAGTGGGAAATGGTGGGGGGAGGAAGGAAAGAGAGTAGCCTAATGCTCCCTCCTCTTAGAGACACACACACCCTCCTTGACTCCCCAAGGCAGGCTCAGGGCTGCTCCCACTGGCTTTGTACAGACCCCCGTTATAGCAATGACCACGCACTCTGCTGGCTGTCTGCATGTCTGTTCCTCACATCTTATTTCTCTACCCCTAGTGCCTAGTATAGGAAACCGGCTGGCACACCTTAGGGAATGGATGTAATCTGGATGAGTATATAAATGGATGGATGAATAAATGAATCCAATCCAGAATAACTGCAATCCATTTATGGACGTCACTCTCCCCTTATCTATAAAAACCAACTGGGAAATTAATTCTAAGAGGCAAATGTGGAAGGGTACAAAGGTCATTTCAATGCCCTTGGAATTTTCAGGAAGTGCTCTGCATGCTAAATATTCCAAAACTTCTGGACCAAGACTGCCATCCAAGTGTGGAATGCCCCCGCTTATACTAATAATAGTTTAATAAAATAATGATTTCTAAATATTAGCATCATTGTATTCATTACTTATACATCTTTTCATCCAACAAATGTTTTAAGTGCCATTTGTGTACCAGGAGCAGTACTAAGTACTGGAGCTACAGAAAAGAAAGTGGATGTGCCTGCCCTCGGGGAGTGCACACTCTAATGCAGGTGCCCGCGGGCAGTTAGACAAAGCACAGCGTTCAAGGGAGCATTGGGTTGAGTTCTCTTTCCAAACTATGATGAAAATCTGTTTCTCCCCCCACCTCACCTTCACCCTGGAGGAACCTTGAGATCATGAAAGTTAACAGCCGGGGAGTGACTGCTACTAGATACAGTGTTTCTTTTGGCATGATGAAAATGTCCTAGAATTAGGTAGTGGTGATGGCTGCACAACCTTGTGAATATACCAAAAATCACTGAACTTCACAATTGAAAGGGGTGGATTTTATGGTGTGTGAGTTATATCTCAAAATTTTAAAAAGTTAACAGCTACTTTCAGCCCATTTGAAATATTTACCAAATTCTAGAGCACAATCCCACCCAGATAGCTGGGCCCTTCTTACCTGTTCTCCTTTTAGTCCTGGAAATCCAGGCACACCAGTGTCACCTTTTGGTCCTCTGGGTCCCTAGAAGGAATCATTGGAGGGTATTCGGTTGTTTGTTAAGATTAAAATGCTTTAACTAAACAAAGTTGTTGTTGTTCCAAAAAGTAAAAGAGCACAGAGTGCCAGTGGAAGTCACAATTAGTCACGATGTTTTCCTAATATTAAGTGGTCTAGAAATTGTGGTCTGGTGGAAAGAAGACAGCACTGAGTGTTAGGAGGCCTGGAGGCCCCACTCCTCTTTGAACTGTGGTTTCCTCCAATGGGCACCATTGAAACTGCCTGCTGCCTCTGCTCACTCATGGGTCCTCGGGGCCGTCCTGCAGCCCACCGCCCCCATCATTCACCCTCCATGACTCCTGCCCCTTCTCTGGCTCCCCACTACCTACGGGATGGGATCCAAACACCCTAGCCTGACACCCAAACTGATCCCAGCCGGCCTCAGCGCCTCATCTTCCACTCCCGTCACTCCACCAGGGGCGAGCCTATCCCCTTAGCCTCTCTGCACCCCTCACCCGCCCGCCACCGCCATTCCCTCTGCAGAACCAAAAGTCTGCACACCCGGTCAGAGGTGACCTCGTCTCAACTCCAACATACACTTAATATCTGTGACAATGACTCACACAGCCAGACGTCTGCCCCCAAAAAAGAGTTTCAACACTTTATTGCAATTTACCTTTTCACAAGTCCCTACCTTCTGGGTTAACGCAGTGGCCTTCAAATATTTGTTATTATTATTTTTTAGCAGTGAAACTCTTTTCATTCTCCTTTTTCAAGTAAAGTCAAACAAACGCCCAATGTATAAAATACGTCAAATGGAGCTTCGGCAGTGGCCTGGATCCTGCCTACTTGGCCCCCTCCTTACTCCTGAAGTGGCCCCAAAGGCTCTTCTGAGGAGCCTAGGGCTCCCTCGGGAACACGGAACCAGTCATTTAGAGAAAAATGTGTCTGGAACACGCTCTGGCTTTGGAGCAGCCAAGCTGGGGCTGGAGATCAAGCTCAGAGTTCTGGCCTCTTCTCTTCCTAACTAAGAGGTCTTCTCCGTGGCTGCCACCCTCTCCTGCTTTTTAATGTCTAGTTCCCATGTATTTTTAGTGTCAACATAGCACATGCTCCTTTTAAAAAATGTAGAAGTGCAGAAAAGTATAAAAAAAGAAAAAGAGATCATTATAATTCTACCATCAACAACACATTTCTATTACATTTTTTGATAAATTTCCTTCATTTATCCTGGAAGCAGCGCATGTCACCATTGGCATTAGGCCTTTCAGGGCTGCAATGTATGGAGAAATTGTACAGATTTCACTCTGGAGCCTTGGGCTTCAGTGCAGGCTCAAACTTTTAGACTAAACTGATCACTTTCTACACAGAAATGCATTTTCACCTTCCATGGTGGAAGCCCCATAGCGTGGTGCACACAGACTATTAATTTTGGACTTCCAGGCTATGATTCCCCTCTCTCCATCCTCCATCGCCACCATCTTCTCTCTCTAGGGATTTTATCTACTCTGACTCTATCTATTTGAAATGCTTGATTCATCCACTCATTTATAGGTAGCCAACCACAGACTCCAGCTCTGGTTCTGGCTGCCCTGGGCTAGAAAGAGATGAACAAGACCTGACCCCCTGCTAGCTGGTCACAGTACAGTTGAGGAAAAAATGATAAGGGTACAAATAACTGCTATTCAAGGCAGAAAAGAACGACAGCAGAGGTGAAAATAAAGCCCTATGGGATTCAAAGGACGGAAGGATCACTCCAGATGGGGGCAACGAGGAAAGGCTACATGAACAAGACGGCGCTAGAGGTCAGTTGTGCAGATGGAGAGGAACAGCGTTCCAGGTGGAAGGAACAGAATGCACACAGCCTCGGGGCACAAAGGAAGATGGCTACTGTGCTACTCACTGGAAATCCTGGCAGCCCAGGCATGCCCTCGGGGCCCTGTGACACAGACAGACAAAGCAGGCAGGTTAGGAGCAGCATTTCCAGGCCAGCAGGAACCTGTACCTCAGGGGCCCACTCCCTCCAGCACCTTCCAAAGGCCCAAGCATGTTCCCACACAGTGGGGCTCAGGATCCATTTTGCAGAGGATGCCGAGGCCCGGGAGGGGAAGGAACCGTGCAGTCACACACTAGTTAGCACAGAGCCAGGAACTGCTCAGGAGTCTGGAGCCTCTGCTCCCCCGAGCCAGGACTCTCGGCACTTTAAGTCCCAGCCTCCTCTTCCGTGAAATCACTCAGCGTCAGAAACCTCTGGGGCAATGAATGCAGTGCTCAACCTCCACAAATGTTCTCAGAAAACAAGTTCCTAAACTCTTGAGGAGTGGGCCCAAAGGGTGTGCTGGGGAATTTGGGGGTGGAAGTGGGGGCAGTTGGTGAGACTCAGTTCTTTTCCCTCAGTAAGAGGGAGAATTTTAAAGGACCAGCCATTTTAAAGGCTCCAGGCAACAGAAAATTTGTGGTTTACTCCACATGGGGCCAGGACTCTTTTTCCTCCAAGCCCAGATACCCACATACCTATTAAAGACATAAGAGTTTAGCAGAATACATATATAAAGAGAGATATAACCGAATGGCAACAACTTTCTCAATATACTGTACAGTCGTCCCTGGGTATCCGAGGGGTATTGGTTTCAGGATCCCCTGTGGATACCAAAATCCGCAGATGCTCAAGGCCCTTATATAAAATGGTGTAGTGTTGGCATATAACCTACATACATACTCCATATACCCATACACTTTAAATCATCTCTAGATTACTTATAACACCTAATACAATGTAAATGCTATGTAAATAGCTGTAAAACCAATGTAAAAGCTATGTAAATAATTGCCAGCATGCAGCAAACTCAAGTTTTGCTTTTTGAAGTTTTCTGGAATTTTTTTTTCAGCACTTTTTATCCAAGGTTGGTTGAATCTGAGGATGCAGAAGCAACAAAGGACTTATATATATATATATATATATATATATATATATATATATATATATATAAAATATAATATAATATATACATATATCTATACGGTGTACATATAGTAGAGTGGAAAAGTATAAAGGTACAGCTGGGAGGGAACTGCCTCTGAGTAGGAAAATCTTGATCTTCCGTTAGGGACGAAGGGGACCCTTGAGGGCCTGGATTTGCCAAACAGGAGGACAGGGATTGGGACAGAAGGAGGATTCTCGGGTGGGGAAAAGAGAGAAGGGGTGGGGGCAGACAAGGCCCAAGGACTCTTAGAACAGAGATGTTGATTCTTAGATCTGAGGCTGTCTGTGTTTTGCTTTAGAATTAAGCCACCTAACACTCTCAACCCCCAATAGTTTGGGAAAAACTTTTGTGAAATGACTTGCTTGTTTGCTTTAGGGTTTGCTTACTGGGGTGTTTTGGATGATTTTAGTAGAAATCAAGGAAAGGGAGACCCACTGGATGTAGTATAGAAGAGACAGTGAAATGACCCACCAACAGAGGCCACTCAGCAGAAGGAGATACTGGCTCTAAAGGAATCGTGCAGATATTTGCAGAAGCCTTGGGGAGAGCACTGAATTCTCCCCAGGATGTGGACGGCAGAGGTTCAGGCCAATCTCACCGGGGAGTGCAGGGCGGGTGGCCCCGGCAGACACCTGGACTGCGCAGCTGTGGAAGTATAAGCCTCAATCTCTGTGTCGGCTTCCACAGAGTGCCACAGTTTGCAAAGCAGTTTTGCATCCATCACCTCTTATAAGCTGCCCCAAAGGCTGGTGAGGTGTTATCAGAGAGACGATGAGAGTCTCAGAGCATTATGTAGAGGAGATGGGGCTGGAACCCAAGGCTCCTAAGGCCAGAGCTCTTTCCTCTCTCCCCAGCTGTCACCAGCAGATATGGAAGATGCAGTGTGGATTCACTGCACAGACTGCAGGAGGAAGCTTCCTTCCTCTTAGGTCCTGTTGTGTCATGGACTGACGCTGTGGACTTGCAGAAATAAGGTAGCGTCTCTGTGTGTTCCTGATCTCTAAATGGGGCCAGAAAGACTGAAGCCAGTCACGTTCCCTCCTCATGCGCCAGTTTCCCCATCAGCACAAGGATAGGTCTCTCTAGGCTCCTCCCATTCTGGGAAATGAGATCATGTAAATAAAAGCATGCCCAAAGCACTGCTCAGACATCAATCAATTTGTTACTTATGATTCTCTGATTTCAATTACACATATTTCTGATGCAAGGGACTGGAAGCTTCCACTGCATTGGACAAAACTCCCCGCACAAATCAATGTGACAGCAACTTCTCAGAAATGCAAAGCTCTCTTTCTATTCTACACTTCGAGACACTCTAGCTCTATGCTTCAGGAGCTCAAAGGATTCCAAACCAACCCAACTTAGTTTCAACTGGGGTGTCTGGGTAGGACCCTCACTCTAGGGCAGCTGTGGATACACACCGGAGGCCCGACGAGCTCAGGAATGTCCGAGAGATTCATGAATCCATGGGTGATGTTGATCAAAGGCTGAAAAGAGAAAAACCAGACAAAGAGACAGAGGGTGGCACGTGTCCCACCTTGCTCCCGGCAGTGAGGCTTTAACTGAAGTCACCCCGCATGGCAGACACAAGCAGACACTGACAACACCCACCCACTGCCAACACACCCATCCCTCCCACTTACAACACAGCCCTGAGCCGCCTTATAACTTTCCTCTTCGATTAATCTTAAAATTGCACCATACATAAATGCCTTTTTTCTTTTATAATTTTAAATATAATATTTATATGTTATATAATTATAAATTAATAATAATATTAATACCCATAGAAAACAGTGTTGTTGGGTGTGTGTGTGTGTGTGTTTGTCCATGTGGTTATTTTATATAAATGGCATCAGGTTGTAGGTATTACTCCTCAACTTGCTTTTTTCACTCAATCATACAGCATGGAGGTCTTTCCATATGGAAGTTTTCGGTATGAACATTTTTAGTTTTAACAGATTGCCAAAGAGCTGTCTAAAGGGGCCGTACAACTTACACTTCCAACAAAGTATGTGAGATTATCTATTTCACTCCACCCTTACCTATACTTGATATTTTTTAATCATACTTAAAAAAACAAAAACAAAAAAAACAAAAAAAAACTCTAGTCATTCTTTTTTCCACTTATTTGGGACTTTTTGTCTTTCTGTCATGTACCAGTATGACATTATTTCTCTTGGAAGGGCCACAGTTTCTCACAAATGTGATGTTCTAATATTCAGTGGAGTGTGATCGTGTCCCAGCCCACATCCCAGTCTTCTCTCCAAATTTCCATCGCTCTCCACCCACCCCCATGCCCATCAGCTCCCTGTGCCTTAGACACACCCATGTTTTTCTCTTCTGTGCTTCGGCTCAGAGTGTCTTGACCACCTGAGTTCTGGAAGTCCTGTCCTCCATACTTACCTGGTGAATCCTTCTTAGCTTTCAAGTCCCTGCTCAAGGAGACTTCTTCCAGAAAGTCTTCCTTGATTTGTCATACCCTAAACCATCTTTCCTCCCTCGTTCCCCCACTTATGTTCCTTGCCTCTCGGTTACAGCTCTGTTACACTCAGCCTCCTGACTGCAAATGCTGCCAACCAGAAGAGAGGGTTCTGGACACACTATGTGTGACAATAGTGGTACCAGGGTAGGAACAGACAGGTGGGCCATGCTGGCAGGTAGGAACTCCAACACCAGATGCCAGCTATGTGCCCCCTGCATAAAGAGCAGCCCTGAAGGCCCTGAAGTTGTGGACAACCTTCCCTCCCCTTTAGCAAAAGCAGCCATGCTGGTGATACCTGGTGATACTCACACTAGATAAGACCTCGATGCGCCCTGGTAGCCCCCTGGGCCCAGGGGGTCCCACAACGCTGGCTCCATCCATCCCTCTTTCACCCTGGATATAGCAGTGAGAGTGGAAAAAAATTCACTGTATGTGGATAATGCTCCTAGAACCAGGCTGAAAATTTCTCTCACCCCCACTTCAGATCTGTGACCTCACCTTGGGTCCCTGGTCTCCTTTTTCTCCTTTGGGACCCTGGCAAAACAGACAAACAAATATTCTTTGGGTTTTTTTCTATTCACTTTGCCCACTCTCCATCTATCCTCCCATCTTGCCATTCTCCCTAAGCTCTTACAAGGATTTTGTCCCAGATAATGGGAGCAAAAGATGAGGGGCAAATTCCCCTTACAGAGTCAGAAGGAAGGAATATCTCACAGACAGTAAGAGGACCAGAGGCCCTCTCCCAGCACGGAGTGAGTGTCCTTTTGACCCTGAACCCAGAGCCCTCTGCATCTGGGGTGTGGGGGAGGTCTTCCTATTCAATCACGGAGGGGGCTGTGCTGCTCCCCTTTGCGAGGCTCAGCTCCTCCTGCACTGGTGTGCTCAGCTCTGGGTACCGCTTGGATCTCAAATATAATGAGATCCTGGGGATTGGTCCTCTTGAGAGCAGGTATCATAGCAGAAGATGGACAACACCTCCCTGGGGGGTAGATGTAGTGGGGAAGGGTACTTGTTAAGAGCATGGGATTCTGAAACGGGGCAAAGTGTGAGTCTTGAATGGGCAGCAGGAAGGAGGCAATGAAGCAGAGATGCTTGATGGTAAGGGACTGCAGAGAGAGACAAAGATAATTTTCAAGTTTTCCCACAAGATGTTTTGTGCAAAACCTCTGTGCTACTCCTCAAAGAAACAAGCTATAAAGAGCACCTGGTCTCCCCACCACACAGCTGGAAGCTGGAGGCGCAGAGAGGGTGAATTAGTGAAAGTAGCAGAGCCAGGATGGCACCCCACAGCTTCTCCACTCCAGTGTGACAGCATGACAGTCCTCAAAATGAAGGTGTAAAAAGTCAACCTACACTTGAAGCCATTGGTCCAGAGATTCCGGGCTCAGGCAACAGCCTGACGCTCCCAGAGCCTTCAGTATCCTAGGGAAGGAAGAAGAATGAGAATTTCAGTACTGATTCCCGAGCACCTCCCTGTGCCAGGTGTGGTGCTGGGAGCTGGGGCTCAGTGGGGAATCAGCACCACCTTGGCGTTCAGTTAGCTGGCCTTTCCAGTAGTCCTTAGCGCACGTTGTTCTTTAACCACAGAAAGGAGGAAAAATACCTCAAATCCAAGTCCCATTGCACATCCAGGGCCTTGGGGCCCAGGGGGTCCAGGGGGCCCTGGGGGTCCCATGACCCCAGGAGCGCCAACTTGTCCATTTTTCCCTGGGGGTCCTGGTAAGCCTCTGTTGCCGGGATCACCCTGTAAGGAAGGGGACAGGCTGATTATCTAGCCTTGGAGTCACTCATGGAAGGAACAACATCCGCAACTGAGTCAAAAAATTGTTCTTTGAACTTAATTAGATTGTTGGATTCTCTGATCAGCGCTACTTAATTGTACAGAAACAGCTATCTTGCCAATTGACATTTCACTTGGAGATAAGCTAATGGCGCTCATTGAATGAATTAGGGTGGAGGGGGTGAGAAAGGAGAAAACCTGGTGGGTTATTCACTCTGCTCCAGCTGTTCTGCCTTCCCCAAGCAGTTCCTTCCAGATGTTTCTCTCTGATCCATGACATTTATATATTCAATACTCTAGCCCAACAGTTCAATTATACTAAACCCAGAGAGAGGGGAGGAAGGAGGAGAAAGCTTTTTCTTTTTCATTTTCATTTTTTACCTTTTCACCAACTGAGCCATTAGGTCCTCTTGCTCCCTGAAAAAAAAAAATGGGGGCCAATTAATATATATTTCATTAGGTATGTTTAAAAGAAAATGCAGGATTACAGACTCTTAAGTAACAGGACATTAAAGTGGGACTCTTCCTGCTCAGTTCTGACTGATGTCTCAAACCTGAGCCCATTACAGTAGTTGTGAGTTTGCTAAGCAGGTCATGCTGAAAGCTTGTGAAACCCATCTTCCAACTATTATCTCATTACCTACCTCAAGAGTGAAAAGGAGAAGTTGAAGATGAACCAGGAAGAGATTGTAGAGGAAGAATTCCCTTGGAGAGCTGTCAGTGTACTGGGTGGGCCCGATTCCCCTCCTCAAAGCCAAGGGAAGGGACTTCAAGAATTTGATATGTATTCCCGAGGCTTTTGGAGATATGTGGATGATGGCTGGCTCTCTTCTGGAAAAATCTAAAGACCGAAAGCTGGCTGGAATAGCCCCAGAATGGGGGTTGGGGGGTGTCTCTAAAGCAGGTTGCGTGTCCACCACCAATGGGAGACACAGTACAGGTTTCCTGGGGGGTTAGATGTGGATCCCAAGGAAAGGAGTCAGCTGAGAGCTCAGATAGAGGGGAGGACCAATGGGGGCTGATGGTCAGGAGTGGTCAGCCACAGGAGACACTGCACTACAGCAGAGGACTGCAGTCGGGGGCCCCCAGCTAGAGAACCTCCAAGGAAACCACAGAAGCACCCGCAAGAGAAGAAGCCAGCAATTGCATGGCCACACACAAGGCCCTGACACCATGATACACCCGCCATCTAAGGCTGTGCCTTCTCCCAAACCCCTCTTTCCCTGGGCCAGATTCGCCTTCCTATATCAAATCCATAGAGATGACAGAGTGGATAGTTCCAAAATAGTCATGCTCAAAAATAAGATGGCGAGTGATACTGAATCTGAAACAGTGAGGAATGGCAAAGAGAAAACATGGGAAGCTGAAGCCAGAGGCTTCAGTGGTGGAGAGAAACCACAGGTAGAAAAATATCAGGCAAGGGAGGAGTGGAAGCCAGGAGCAGGGTGTGGCTCTGACAGGGAGATAGGTTGAAATTCTGGAGCTAGATAGCCATGGAGCCCTGCCCATCTCCCCTCACCTCCCACTTCCACTCCTGCTACAAGGATAATAAGAGTCGTTTACTGGAGCAAAGAGATAGGGCAGAGCCCCAGGTGGCTAGTGGACCCTGGGAGGTCCAGGGGTACCCCAAACATCTAAGATCAGCTGTTGAGGTGCCCTGCCTGCTGGCACATCCTACTCCTCCCGTCACCTTCCTGAAACCTGCAGAAGTAGCTACCACCCAACTCCCTAGTAATTTGTACAAACAGAGGCAGGAAACAGACTAAAGAGGGATTCCAATTTCTAAAGCAAACACACAAACAAGAAACACTACACATTTGAGGAAAGGCAACACTCTGAAAGAGAAACAACAACATCAACCATGGAAGGTTTCCTGAGGAAACAGCTAAGAACACGATCCAATCAGGAGTCTAAGTAAATACTATATATTCTCAGGGAGAAAAGGGAGGATATTACAGCCAAGAAACAAGGACAAACTATTATGAAATAAGAACAGTGGTTATAGAAAAGAATCAAGGCTTCCCTAGTGGTGCAGTGGTTAGGAGTCTGCCTGCCAATGCAGGGGACCCAGGTTCGAGCCCTGGTCCGGGCAGATCCCACATGCTGCGGAGCAGCTAAGCCTGTGTGCCACAACTACTGAGCCTGCGCTCTAGAGCCCGCGCGCCTAGGGCCTGTATTCCGCAACAAGAGAAGCCACCACAATGATAAGCCCGTGCACCACAATGAAGAGTAGCACCTGCTCACTGCAGCTAGAGAAAGCCCACACGCAGCAACAAAGACCCAACACAGCCAAAAATAAATAAATAAATAAATATTTTAAAAAAGAAAAAATCAATTAGAGACCTTAGAGACAAAAATATATAACTGCTGAGAGAAAGTACTCTACAGAAGGGTTGAATAACAGAAGAGACACACCTGGAGAGAGAATCACAGAAAGAATCCCGTTACTCTATGGGATGGTGGGAGGAGAGGGGTGCTTGCAGAAGGAAGCAAGCCTGGCTGGCTAGACTCTGTCACTTCCCTGCCTGCTGGTCTGACCTGGGAAAAATTAAGTGTGACATTTTATCCCGGGCAGAAACAGAAAGAATCGGGTTCCAGTTTTGTTGCCCAATCTGCAGGCTACAGTTTGTGTCTGCTTTTCTTGGGTGTGACCAGCCACACCATCTTCTGCTGCCTGACGCAATCTGTCCTTGAAGGAAGTACCAACCTTATGCATTTTTCAAGTAACAAGTCAAATCACAGTCAGGGATATTGTGAAATAGAAGTTAACTTAGTCCCATCTCTTGACTTTTGGACTCTACCCTCTGAAAACATTATTATTGTGTTGCCAGTTGACCCCGTTCAAGAAAAAGATGTTCATAAAGTAAAAAACTATACTTTTTCAATTGCCTTCCTGACTCTTTTCAAATCAAGAGTACATCTTGTAGCAGTTTCAAAGGAAGTTCTAGAGGATATGTGGGACCTTGATTTATCTTTCTCAGAAACAGATGATTTTATCCAGCTTGTACATATGAAGGCAGGAAATGAGTCCCCTGTCACTGGAGGTGTGTAAGCTGAGCAGAGATTGTGGAGGGGCATCAAGGATCAAATGTATCACTGGATCTTATGTGGTGTTACATCCCTGAGATTATTCATTTTCTTTAATAATTTTTGTTATTTCACATTCAGACTATTCTCCTTGGTTTACTTTTTTGGGGGGCGTGGGGGTGGGGGGTAAATGTCATGTGCGAGGCTTTCCTCCAGCTCTCCAGATGCAAATTTCCAAGTCCTTCTAAAGTCTACTTTTCCTTGACCAGAAAACATCATATACACACAGGGCAACAAGTTAGGCCTCACAGCAAATTCCAGGAAGAAAAATGTGATTTATCTGCCACAATTAGTCTGGGCAAGCCTGCCGCTTTGCGCACAACCGAGTGTCTGAGCAGCTGCAGAGTGCGCCTGTGAGGGTGTTTGTGTGCGGATGTGGGCATGGGCGTGGGTATTTTTAAGTCCGAGACCAGCCAGGGAGGGGTGTGTGGGGGAGGGGTGTGTGGGGAGGGGTGTGTGGAAGGGGTGTGGGGGGAGGGGGGTGTGGGGGAGAGGTGTGTGGGAGGGGTGTGTGTGGGAGCGGTGTGTGGGAGGGGTGTGTGTGGAGGGGTGTGTGGGAGGGGTGTGTGGGGAGGCTGTGTGGGGAGGGGTGTGTGGGGGAGGGGTGTGTGTGGCAGGGGTGTGGGGAAGGGATGTGGGGGGAGGGGTGTGTGGGGAGGGGTGTGTGGGGAGGGGTATGTGTGGGAGGGGTATGTGTGGGAGGGGTATGTGTGGGAGGGGTGTGTGGGAGGGGTGTGTGGGAGGGGTGTGTGGGGAGGGGTGTGTGGGGAGGGTGTGTGGGGGAGGGGTGTGTGGGGAGGGTGTGTGGGGAGGGGTGTGTGGGGAGGGTGTGTGGGGAGGGGTGTGTGGGGAGGGGTGTGTGGGGAGGGGTGTGTGGGGAGGGTGTGTGGGGAGGGGTGTGTGGGGAGGGGTGTGTGGGGAGGGTGTGTGGGGAGGGTGTGTGGGGAGGGGCGTGTGGGGAGGGGCGTGTGGGGGAGGGGCGTGTGGGGGAGGGGCGTGTGGGGAGGGTGTGTGGGGAGGGGTGTTTGGGGAGGGGTGTGTGGGGAGGCGTGTGTGTGGGAGGGGTGTGTGGGGAGGGTGTGCGGGGAGGGGTGTGCGGGGAGGGGTGTGTGGGGAGGGTGTGTGGGGAGGGTGTGTGGGGAGGGGTGTGTGGGGGAGGGGCGGGGCAGGGAAGCTGGTAAGAAGAACAAGGAAGATGAGAGTAAGTCTTGTGATGTTTCCTGCAAAATTTAATTTCTTATGAAACAGTACGTGTAAAATGAGTTCTATAAAGCTCGACAATTTGTTTCTTTCTTCTTTTTCTGAGAAATGAGCTTTCCACGAAAATCGAGTTACTGTTTCAATAAAAATACTCCTGAGAGCTGACGGAAACTGGAAATTCAGTGACAAGCATGGTGTCTAGGGAGTCAGCACTTTCCACAACTCCGTCCAGGTGGGGTACACAGAAGGCCTCCACTCCCCACCCCAGGGGGAAGGCTCCTCCCTCCTCTGAACCCCAGTGAAGTTCATGACTACATGTCTAGAAGTAAGCTCACCTCATCTTTATTGCCCCCCTTTGCCGAACATGGGAATGCAGTAGGGGCAGGAACCCCCCCCCCCCCCACAGCACCATGTAGCTTAACAGAAGACTACAGGGGCTTACAGAGAAGGGAGAGACTGAGGGCGTGCGAGACTCAGGAACGGAGGGTGAAAAGGGCACCTGAAGAAGTTTCATTCATGCATCAAACTGCTCACAGAAGCCTGGGCTAGGTTCTAAGGATACACAGACAGTGCTCACGCCCTGCTTGTAAGCCTGGGGTTGGGAGCAGACTGGTAAGCGAACAGCGTCAGTGACCCTGGCTGGAGGGGTCCCGCAGAATCAGTACTGTGCTAACGGGAAGCAGAGGAAGGAGGGGTGCTTTCTGCTCACAGAGTCCAGGAGAGCTTCCCAGAGGGTATATCTGAACTGGGCTTCTGAGAATGAGGAAAGGGAAAGGACAGCCCAGAGAGGAAACCACAGGCCAGGGCCAGGAGGCTGTGCAAGCCCAGAGCCTTTCAGTAGGGCTGGCTGGCTGGCCTGGAGGCCGGGTGTGTAAGGGGGCAGTGGGAGGTGGAGCTGGAAAGGTAGGTCGGGAAGGGCCTTGAAGGTCTGCACATAGTGAGGGCTCTGTCCTGCAGGCAATGGGGAGCCGCTGGTGCTTTCTCAGTGGAGAGGGCAGTGAGTGCTGACAGCCTGCTCTAGGAAGATGGACTGGGCAGGTAGCTGGAGGCTGGATTGTGGGTGGGGAGAAGGGGGCACCAGCGAGGAGCCTGATGCCACACTGCAGGCGAGGAGAGATGAACGTCAGGTCAGGGTGGAGAGAGAGGTGGACATCAGATTGGCCAGTCTTGGCAACAGATGGTTCATGGTAGGAAAGGGAGAGGAGGGAGGAGTTAGAGAAGACTCTGCTTTTGAGTCCAGGGGACTGGGTAGATGGCAGTGCCATTCACGGAAGCTGGGGACATGCAGGAGTGGGCAGGGGAAGGCGATGAGTGCAGGTTTGGGCATAAAGAGCTCCGGAAGGGGGAGACATCCAGCATGCGGACCAGGATGGGATCAGAGGAAAGGTCAGGCTTAGAGGTCAGAGAGGCAGGGTGGGCCTGGTGATTCCCCGTGTTGGAACCCGCCCCCCTCTTCTCCGTACCTTCTCCCCTTTCATTCCAGGAAGGCCGGAGGCTCCATCAAGTCCAGGCTTTCCCTCAGGGCCCTGAGGAACATCAAGGATAATCAGCCCACAACATCTCTGAGAAGAATCAAATATGAACCCTCTTTGGAAAAGGAGGCCAGGGCTGGGAAGACCCAGCGGGTGAGGCCAGTGGGTCCAAAGCCTTGTGTCAGCCCGTAGCAGAACACCTGTCCTGGCCCCAGTTCAGCCACGGCCGGCTGTGCATCTGTGGACGAGGGTCCTCCACTCTCTGGGTTGCATTTTCTCTTCTGTGGGGAGTTGGGGGCAGGGCTGGACTAGGTGATTTGTGGGGGCCTCCCACCCTGGGCCCAGCGCTGGTGCTCTATGATTCCAAGATTCTGCATGAGCCTGCATTTCCTATACTAAGATAAAGCAGCGAAACAATGTGTAGGATGATGTTTTTCTTGGCTGCTGCTGCTTTTTTTTTTTTTAAATAAATTTATTTATTTTATTTATTTATTTTTGGCTGTGCTGGGTCTTCATTGCTGCACGTGGGCTTTCTCTAGTTGCGACAAGCAGGGGCTACTCTTCGTTGCGGTGTGCGGGCTTCTCATTGCGGTGGCTTCTCTTGCTGTGGAGCACGGGCTCTACGCACTCAGGCTCAGTAGTTGTGGTGCATGGGCTTAGTTGCTCTGCCGCATGTGGGATGTTCCCGGACCAGGGCTCGAACCCGTGTCTCCTGCATTGGCAGGCGGATTCTTCACCACTGAGCCACCAGAGAAGCCCGGCTGCCGCTTCTTATGAGTCTTAGTAATGTCTCAGCTGAGGAGGAATTTGTTTACAAACGCTAGCTAGCTCCTCACTCCCTGTCGTAAGCCTTAGCACTGGGGTCTGCAGTCTGTACCCCCTCCCTGGCTAAAGGAAGCCCCACAGGCACAGAGGGGCAATGGCTTCGGCAGCTCACCGGGGGACCAGGTTCACCAGCAGGTCCGTCTTCTCCAGGGGATCCAGGGGGTCCCGTGAAAACATCAGTTCCTGGTTTTCCTGGAATCCCAGGTAAGCCAGGTGGGCCTGGGGGACCTGGAGGACCCTAAAAATAGATACCTTGTTAAGAAACAGTGCAGGAGGGGACAAATATATATGTTCCATTCACTCCATTTCTGAAAACAACTCTACAAGTAGAGACTGGTATTCCTACTTAGAAGATGGGGAAACTGAGGCTTAGTGACATGATGTGACTTGCTCAAGAGCTCACACACACAGCTAATTAGGAGAAGAGCTGGGATTTGAATCCAGGTCTTTTTAAGCGCATTATATCATGTTTTCTCCCTAGATGTATGTACATAATAAAAATATAATTTGTTGGAATTCTCAGAGATGCTCTAATTTAGTTTTCTGATTACCTGAGAGGTTAGTCCAAAACTGCCTATTGTTAACCCTTATTAAAAACATCCCTGCAATGTACTAGTCTCTTTAGCCTCGGGCTGGGTTGGCTGATGCCACCAGCTTGGAAGTCCCAGCTGGGTCCCGCTCCACTCATCCAGTGAGTCCTGAACCCTTCCAGCCCTGCCATGATGAGTGAGCAGAAGGGCAGCCGAGTGGAGCCTTCTAGGTGGGGATTCAGCACCAGGGCTCAGAGGAAGGGATGGAGATGAGGTTGGGGCCCTGGGGACAGAGGCACGAGATGCAGCTGAGAAGAGAGGTGCTCCCGGGGGAAACCTAGAGGGACCCAGTGGGGGCCCAGCCTTGGGCAAGAGGCTGGGGGAGCAAGAGGTGCCAAAGAGGCAGAAAGAGTGGTCTGGAGAGGTAGGGAGGGGGCCGCCTCAGCGTAGGAAGGATTTTGAGAAGGGTCTGGAAGCCAAAGTGTGAAATGCTACCTAGAGAAGAGGCCAGCAGGTCTCTGTAATGGGTAAGGGGGTGGGGGACAGAGCTAGGTGGTAGAGGTGAAGGTCATGGGCATACCTGCTGTGGAAGAGCCTGCTGGAGAAGGCTACCGGGGGAAGGAGGCAAGTGGCAAAGTGGGGCACCTGACTATAAACTAAGGCTCAGACTCACTTAAAACTGATGGAAGACGGAAATGCCAAACATATACAAATGTGGAGGGGAAAGTAGAGCGAGTCCCAGGAGCCCACCATCAGCCGCAAGAGTTGTCAACGGTGGCAATCTGCTTTCATCTGTTATCGGCCCCTGTGTCCCTCCCTCCTGGATCCTCGTGAAGGCTGCCCCCGACACTAGGCTGTTTAACCCTTCACACTTACTCTTAACAGTTCCTCGCTGCGCACTGGGTCACCAGAGCCGACGTCCAAGCCCCAGCCCAGGCTGGAGCCCTCAGCCTCCACTCCCACCTGTACAGAGAAAAATTTCCCACGGCTTGGTTTCACCTGCTACTCTCCAAGGACAGCTGTGTCACTGAAAGTCTTCCCATATTCTGTGGCCCTATAACTGCTGCTGCCAACTCTCCTTCTGGCTTTTTCTCCCGGTCCCCTCTACAGTTGCCCTCCTCCCTCTCCCCCTCCCAGCTGTGCGGCCAACACACAGCCAGTCCTCAAACACAGGACACTCTTTCACAGCCTCTTTTGCTGCCTTTCAAATCCCTACTCATCCTTCAAGGCCCAGTTCCATGGTCACCTCCTCCATGGAGCCCTACCCAACCCCATTTTCAGAGAGAATTCACCTCTCCTACTCTGTGTTCCCACCAGCCACTGTGGGGGTCTGGATTTAGCAGTAGGAAGACCTGACTTGAAGCTCAGTTGTGCGTGTGTTGGTCCCACTACGCTAGGACTCCTCCAGGGTCAGCCCAATCCTGAGATACCTCTGGGTGCCCAGTGTCCAGCGTGAGATCTGACACTGAGAAGGCACTCATTATGTACTTGTTGAATGCCATCAAATTCCTCCAAGGAACAAAAGGAAACTTCCAAAACACCTTTCTGGTACTTAGTTCCTGAAGATGGGAACCAGGCAAGGCCTAATTCAATCATCGAATAAGGAAGAGCTGGGTTAGGGGTTAGAGCTGAGCTTAGGCAGATTGTGGCAGTGTGGGCGTGTAGGTGGGAGAAGGGAGGTGATGATATAAAGGCGAGGAGACAGGAGGCTGTTGCCAGCATCCAAGGGATGAGGAGGTGCTGCACAGCTAGACTCGGGGGCTTCGGGACTGACTGGATTGAGGGGAGGCACTCGAGGATGTTTCCTGGCTTCTCTCTTCATGATCAGGAAGATGGGGTACCATTCCCAGAGCAGGGGAACCCTGCGGGGAGAGCAGGCCTGGAAGCATGGTGACAAGCTCAGTTTGGGATGTGCTTAGTTTGAGGGACCTGGGGGTCTTTCAGGGCACAGGATATAAACGGGATGTAAATAGTTTCTGCTCCTGGACTCTCTGAGAGAGTCCTGGTACAGGAAGGAGAACTGAGCTCTGACTGGACGGCACTTGGGGGCAGACGGGAAGGATCTGCCTGTGGCTGTTTCGTGCATCCCCGGCCCCTGCACACTGTGCATGTGACAACCCTGGGTGGGAATCTCACCGTGGGTCCAGCAGGTCCAAAGGGGCCAGGAAGCCCCTCCCCAGCTTCACCCTAAAGAGAACAAGATGTCAGTGGAACACTGGGCACCCCTCCCACTCTCCCCTCCTCTCTCCCGAAACTGTGCTTATTTCAAGAGGAGGCTTATGCAGGAGTTCTATATACCTCATTTGTTGAGCGTGTACTACGTGCCAGGTAAAGTTTTCCATGTATTAATTCATTTAATCCTCACCACATCCCAGAGAGAAAGTTCTACAATCCCCATTTTATACATGAATAAACAGAGAGAGGGGTGTGGCAGAGCCAGACATGAATGCCCCTCTCACACACTGCCTTGGGTGACTCTGAGTTTCAAAATGAGCCAAAAGATATTCCAGAGTGGGTACTCCCAAGACTGTCCCTATTGTGTTATTAAACTGTCTGCTCAGGAATTGGGGCACCCATTTCAATTCATCACAAATTCCTGACACAGGCACTTAGGGTGATCTATCTTCATTACTTATGCGCCATGATGAAATCCTGCATGTTCGTCTCTCTCTTTCACCTTTCTCCCCACACCTCTCTCCCCCTCTCTCTCTTCTTGGAGCTTTTTAAAAATCTCATTGGATGGGAATTCCCTGGCAGTACAGTGGTTGGGACTCTGTGCTTCCGCTGCCGTGGCCCGGGTTCAATCCCTGGTCGGGGAACTAAGACCCCTTCAAACATGGAGAGGCCAAAAAAGAAAAATTAAAAAAAAATTGTTTTAAACATCTCATTGGAAAAGTCAGAAGCCCCCTTGACGGAAAAACCACCATGTATTAGGAACCTACCAACTCTCACAGTTCTACTACTTTAAGGCCACAACTGCCGACATTTAGGGAGGGTATTTCCTTCCAGAGTTTTTGCATGTGTCTATTTTTAAATAGTTAAGACCACAGTAGGACCACCTGACTTGAAGCTCAGTTGTGCGTGTGTTGGTCCCACTAGGCTAGGGCTCCTCCAGGGTCGGCCCAGTCAGTATACTGAAGTTCATAACCAGCTTTTTTTCCACTTAGCATTATATGGTAAGTATTTTCCTCCATCATTAAATACTCCTAATAAGTATAATTTTAATAGCTGCATAATATTCCATTATTTGAACATCCTTTAATTCAGTTAACTTCCCTATTGTTGGCTAGTTAAACTGTGTCTAGTTTTTTCCCATTATGGACAATACTGAGATTAACATCCATGTACACAAAGCCTTTTTATATATCAGACTATCTCTCCTTTAGGATTGATTCTTAGAACAAAAGTGTCTGGGTCAACCATACGCAGCTTTATGGTGTTGATATGTGTTGACCAAGAACTTCTCAGCAGTAGTAAACCACTGACACTGTCACCAGCATAGCTGGTCTCACCGGGCCCTCACCAAGGCCAGCTTCTCAAAGCACAAAATATAAAGGATCTAAGGACAACTGAACCAGGTTTCCCAATAAATCAATGGCAAAAAGAACAAAGTAGGTGGGAGACAATCATAGACTAAAAGAGACTTAAGAGACACATCAACCAAACACAAAGTAGACCTTGTTTGGATTCAGATTCAAACTAAGTGCAAAAAGGCATTTTTAAATAACTAGGGTATTAGATAATATTAGATAATATGAAGGAACCACTGTCAATTTTGTTAGATGGATAATGACATCCATTATTACCACTGATGGATGACACTGTGGCTAAGGGGAAAAAAAGGTCCCAGATCAACCTATTAACAATACACATTAACATGGTTATGAGTTAAATGATACAATGTTTGGGATTTGCTTTAAAATACTCCAGTTTTCCCCTTCCCTCCACTCCAAAAAGATGGCTGTGGGAGGCGGAACAGATAAAGCACGACTCGCGTAATGTTGCTGAGTGATGTGTATGTGGGGGGGTTTCCCACTTCTAAAAGACAAAGTCACAGCCCTTAAGTGGTGACAACCTCGCACCTGTGCATAGAACTTTCCGAACATTCCCTGGCCTGCATTCTGACCTGACCTCACAGCCACCCTCTTCTACAGATGAGGAAACTGAAGCCCAAAGAAAGGGATTTGTGTGAGATCGTACAGTTGCAACCCAAAAACTCGTGTTGGAAGAGACCTGAAGGTGACCCTCTTCCCCTTCCCCACACACACACACAAACACACCTCCAATGCTTCTATTTCCTCTACAGTCCCTGCCACGTCTTAAAAGTTTCCCCACCTCCAGGATTGAATCTAATGACATTTGAGATGGGCCTTTGTATCTTTAGGCAGCTCTGCCTGTTAGAAAGCTCTCATTCCAATTAAAGAAGTGGGCAATTTGGGACACAAAGCCAGGTGCCCTAGGTTTTTACCTCTTGCATCTTCTCCACAAACTGCAGCTTCCTTGTGTGTTCCTAGGTTGGAGGACCCTCAAAAGTCCAAATTCCACATTTTGCGAACCAAAATGAAAACCTCCCTCTAGGAAAGCCAGGAGCAGGCCCCTCTGGCCTGCCTTTCTCTCCTCTGTAAGACCGGCCAAGTCAAATCTTCATGCCTCTACGCAAAGTGAAATCTTCACTTACCGGAGGGACCCCTCTTTCAGGAGCTACTGTGGGTATGGGAAGCGGGGGCGCCTCAGGGAGAGCGCCACCCAACTCTTCTGCCCCAGCCGCGGGAAGGGGCTGCTCTGTCGTGGCTGCTGCTAAGTCTTCATCACCAGGACCCTGAGAAGCCAAACCAACACGATGAATCAAGCCACCTCACCCATGATGCAATGTGCACACTGCTGCTGGGGAGTTTTGTTGACTTTCCTTTCGGTGGCACTAGCCCAGTTTCAAAGCACTTTCCTACCTACAACTGTCATTACACCCGACACACTCACAGAAGCACAGACTCATAATCCCCTTCTGAAACATGCATCTCCTCTAAACCCCCTCCCCAGTCATGGTGCTTACTGCCTCTCACCCCAGCAATGCTGTCTAACTTTGGACCACATTCCGAGAAAGTTCTCCTTGGACAAAGATGGGGGTAGAGGGTCAGGACAAAGCCTGCTCCCCTGACCCCCTCTGCTATGCTCCTTCAGTTACATCCTGCCTCCCTCTGGTTGGTGCCGACCCAGATAAATGCTCTAACGAAGCTGCCTGTGCATTTGGCTCTGGGAAGGCCGGCAACTGCTCCTGTCTCGTGACCCTGACCTCTCTCTCCCCTGTGAGGCAGGGAGGATGCTAGGAGACACTTACAGAAGTGACTACTTGCTTGGGGGCCGCTGTGGGTGTGAGGGGAACCAGGCCATCAGTCGGGAACCCGCTGGCCTCCTCTTCCTCAAAAGTGCTGAGGGGCACTTTTGCTGCAGCCGCTGCTATTGTTAAGCTTTCTTCACTGATTGGACCCTGAAATGAAATTGGCATAAGGGATCGTGACACTTCATCCACACCCCTGGTTGGTGGGTGTGTGATTGTGGGGAGGAACCTCCTGAGGCCGTCAGATAAGAGCATGGTCACAGCTCATCTAGGACCAGCCTTAGCCCCCAGACCCCCAGAGCTCCAGGCTAGAACGCACCTCTCAGGTCGTCCCCTCCCTGCCCCGGAGTACCCTCCAGCACACCTCTGCCGCGTGCTTTGGCCCAAACCTGCGCATCCTCAGGAACTGGCACTCCCTACCTCCACAGGAAGCTCTTCTATCTCCAGACAGCTCTGCTACTTAAGTTCTAGTTCCTGTTGAGTAAAGACTTGGTAGAACTGGGACCTGGTCCCTAGTTTTCTCACCCTGTGACAAGGGATTTGCCTTTAAAGAAGAAGGAAAGGTAAAGAGGGAGGGAAGAGAGATGAAGGAGAAGAAAGAGAAGAGGAAGAAGAAGCAGGAGAAGGTGGTGGTGACGATTTGTTAATTACAATAATCCAGTAACTGCCAAGTGGCCTTGGGAGCTCTGTCACCTGGCCAGGGCATACCTTCCCCACTGTAAAGTTTCCTTGTCTGGACATTAGACCAGAGGTGAAAGGCTGGGAGTGAATGTGTGGAATGATCTCAAAGGCCAGTGTTGACATGTGATGGCCTGACAACCCCCTCTTTTCACTCACTCAGCAAACATCTACTGAGTCCCCAACATCTGCCGGGATGAAGACAGATCAATGAGCAAGAGGTATGTGATCCCTGGCCTCACAGAGCCTCCGGCCTGGTAGGGAGCCAGTTGTGATGAGGCTTTCCGAGGAGACGTTTGGGCTACTGGGAATGTGTCTGACGGGGAGACTTCACAGCCTGGGAGGCACCTCCCTGATGAAGCGGTGTCTGAGCTGAACTCTAAAGGATAAGCAGGAATTAACGGAGGGAAGAAGGAGGAGGAAAAGGTTCCAGGCAGAGAGGAGAGGGTGTGGGAAGATTCTAAGGCAAGAAGGAAATAGGCATGTTCAAGAAACTGAAAGAAGGCCAGTGAGGCTGGAGCTCCAAGAGCAGGGACAGTGGCCCAAGATGTGGCCCTGGAGGCTGGCGAGGCCGGACCGTACAAGCCTTGGAGGCCAGGTGCAGGAGCAGGGTCTGCAGCGAGGACAATGGGAAGCCCTCTGCAGAGGGCTGCCCCCACCAGAAGGAGCCGGGGGCAGAGAGGATGGAGGAGGCCAGGAAGGGCCTTAACCATTGCCCAGGCTGGGGATGCGGTATCTCGGTACAGGGGGCCAGGCTGGAGAAGGGTAGAAGGAGGGAGATCTGTGACGTGTTGAGGTAGAAAAATCAACAAGACTTGACACGTGACAGAACGTGGGACGTAAGGAAGAGGGAAGAGAATTCTGGATTAGGCAGCTGGGGGATGATGGTTCCATCATCTGAGATGGGAACACAAAAGGAGTGGAGACAGGAGTCTAGGTTTGAATCTGTTGAGTCTGAGTGTCCTAGGATACTTGCATCCTGTCTTCAGGAGTTGAGAGCAGTGTCTCCGTGAGGCCTGAGGAGAGGGCTGAGAAGGCCTGGCCATGCCCTTGGACCCTGCCAGGGCCTGCCTGCACCTGGACCCTTCACTGAGCTCTGACAGCCTGTGCTTGCGCCCAGAAACGGGCATGGCTGTGCCCGCCATCACCTCCTCCACTCACACCCAGCACTCCTCCACCCTGGCTCCCGACCCCTGCATCAGCCCTGGAACTCACTCCCACCTCACTTGACTCACCCATCTCCCCACGGGCCGCTGGGGCTGTCAGCCTGCGCTGTCCCCACGCCTCCAGGGCCCACAGTACTCTCACCAGGCACCGGCAGACTGCACCTCTCAGGGAGTATTTGGTCAGAGAGGTGTCCCCTCCCCATTCAGGTTCTTCTGGATTTGCTGAACAGAATGGAGACCGGCCCCCTGAGAAGGCCAGGATCCACTCCCAGCTGTGACCTCAGCCTTCCAGCACTTTATACTCCTTACCAAAGTGACCCCTTCCCCAGGGTCCTGAGTGGGCATGGAGAGGGTCAGTCCCCCGGTGGGCACACTGCTGGCCTCTGCTTCCCCGGCACTGCTGACGGGCACCTCGGCCTCCCCTGCTGCTGTCGCTGCTGAACCTTCTTCGTTATCTGGACCCTGAATAGGAAGACATCACAAAGGGGCCCCATCACTGATCCGCGGCGCTGTGGCCAGGGGAAGCTAAAACTGCCCTCCCCAAGGTTACTGATCATTGTGGTGACAGATCCAATGGATGCTTTCCAGGCCTTTACTCACTGGGACTCTTGGCAGGAGGTGACATCGTTGGCCACTCCCAGAGCAAGAAAACACCACCCCTGACCCAGACCTAGACACAGCCTCCAAACCCACCCCCCTCCCCCCGCCTCCAGGCTTGCTTCCCCCAATCTTTCTAAGGTCCTACTGTGACTACATCACTTCCTGTTTTAATACCCTTCATTCTACATATTGCGTTGATATACGATATTTGCTTTTCTCTTTCTGACTTACTTCACTCTGTATGACATCTGTATGTACAGCAGAAACTAACGCAACATTGTAAAGCAACTATACTCCAATAAAAAAAAAAATTTTAATAAATAAATAAAAAGGAGAGCAAAAATAAATAAAAGTTATATATCATTTAAAGGAAAATGAGCTAAGATCAAATAATTGAGTTTGAGGTCACTCATGCTTTACTGAAAGCTGAAATTAAAGAGCGTGTATAAAATCTGGAAAAAAAAAATACCCTTCAGTGACTTCCCATTTCTGCTGGACACTCAGCTCCTTCTCACGGTGTCCATGGTCTCAGAGGCTTCTCTAGCCACACTTCCCCTCCCCGTTGCTCACACCGGGCCCCACAGGCATGCTGCGCTTGTTTAGGTCTTTGTGTGCTCCTGTTGATGCCTCCAGGCCTTTGCTCCCGCTGGCCCACCTCCCGAACACGTCTCACTCCCATCACTTCTATGCATCCCCCTGGTCTCGCCTTCAGCCTCCTTTCCCCAGGAAGCCTTCCTGGCCCCCCGAGTCTGGGCTCTGGGCCCCTTTTGATGCTCCCCTGTGCTTCTCCTATTGTCCCTCTTCCCTCTCTGTTCCCAGGAGCTGGGTCTATCCTAGTCACCTGGAGCCCAGCACAGCACTCCACAAACACCTGCTGAATGAGTCAACAGAGGCCTCGGCCTCCAAATCAGTGTCTACTGGGACTCGGCCCCACAAGGCTGTCACTCTGTCCTTTGCAAACAGGTGAGGAAGGCCAGTGACTGCTCCCACCTGAGACGCCACCGAACTCCAGAAGCAAGTGAAGCGGAGCATGTACTCTGAGCTAATTACCAGAGTGACCCCTTCCCCAGGGTGCTCAGTGGACATGGAGAGGGTCAGTCCCTCGGTGGGCACATTGCCGGCCTCTGCTTCCCTGGCAGTGCTGATGGACACCTCGGCCTCCCCAGCTGCTGCTGTTGCTGCCACACCTTCTTCCATATGTGGACCCTGGGAACAAAGGCATCACTAGGGACCACGTCACGTGCCCATGCCCCCGATCAAGGTGGCTGTGGCTGGAGAAGACTGACTGCCTGTGCCCTCCGGCAGCTTGCATTTCTGTAGCTTCTTTCCTCAAGGCACTTTGTTATCTGTGATGTTACCCCAGCTCCACAACAGTCCCAGAATCCCTGTGGCAGGAGAGACTGCAAGGCACGTGTGTCTCCCATGTGATTCCAAGCATCTGTGTGCCACACCAGTGACTGGGAGATCAGTGCCTCCTGAGACACATATAGCTATGCCTCCTGCTACAGTGCTAGACACTTCAATCTAGACCTGTCTTCCTCCCTGTGACCTCCCCTACGTGCGCATCCAGGAGCCATAAGAACAGGGCAAGTGTCTTCGTCCATGATGGTGCTTCAGAGATACGCAGGCGGCAGCCCCGTCCTCCTCAGCCTTCTCCAGACTGGACACCCCTCTCTTTCCCTGTGACTCAATTTCCGAGGGAAATTCACAGGCAGATTCTCTGAAGGTTACACAGCAGATGCAGGAAATGGCAACAGAGAGCAGCTTTGGCTGTTGGTGTCACCAAACTGACTATGCTTTATCTCAGCTTCACAAAGATTTGTTTTTTAAAAAAATTTGGGTGGGGTTTTGCTTCGTTTTGCTGCAAAAAGTAGTTCTTTTGGGTTTTTTTTTTGTTTTTCAGCCATACCTCATGGCTTGCGGGATCGACCAGGGATTGAACCTTGGCCCCGCAGTGAAAGCCTGGAATCCCAACCACTAGGCTACCAGGGAACCCCCCAAAAATGTAGTTCTTTTGGATACTAAAAACACTAGGCTGATCAGAGTTAGACATATTTCTTTGCTGAAGGACTTCTCAGAGCCTTCTCTGTAAGAAGAATACAGAGTGGATCATTCCCCAAACTTATTGGCCTATAGAACCATTTTTCCATATAACATCAAATCCTTACAGAATTATCGTCCCCCCAAAACAGAGAAAAGCTGATGTCATAGGATTTTAAAATGAGATTTTTTTTCTGACTCAATGTCAGCTAAAGCCCCAAAGTACAATTCCATAAGCCTCAGATAACCTCCGTGTTCTAAAAAAAGGAGCCAGACGACTTACATGGGACAGGCAAAGAGACAATGAAATGGAATCAGTTCTATCAGCATGCGCCCACCACCTGCCTTCGGCTATGTAAGAAAAGGTAAAGAATTCATTTAGGGGTTGAGTGATTAGAGACTTTTGTAAGAATTCCTTTGGAGACAATTTTCTGTGTGCTGTGGCTCCCCCCTGGCCCCCACCACAAACCATTTGGTGAGCTGGGTATGTAGTGTTTGGACTTTGGGAGGCAAAGGGACTGGTGTTTGATTCCCTCTAGGGAAATACCAAAGGCAAAAGCAGGGAGCCATCCAGACTGAGTCAAGAGAGAGAGACAGAGATATCTGCCCTGCAGTTGTTTTCCTGGTGATTGACTGATATGACCCTTCCAAAGGGAGCCAGCTAAAGCCATCTGGAGATGGACTCCCACCCAAAGGGCCCCCTAGAGGATCAGGGTGACCAGCACGGGGTGGAAGCCCAGGCGGAAGTTAAAAGGCCCAAAATGGACTTGGGTCCTAGATTCCCTGCAGGAGGACCTCTAAGGAATCACAAAAGCCCCTGTGAGAGAATGTTCCAGCAACCAGATATCTTCCCCACAAAAGGCCCAGATCACTGTCTGATAAAACTGTGTCGTTTTCTCCAGGTGGGCCAGACTTTCTGGGGGGCGGGGGGGAGTGATGAGAGGGAGGAGAAAGAAGTAAGAAGACAGAGAGGAAATATCCCTAACCATGCTTCCTTCCCTGCCTGGCTCCTGGTTATATTTGTATTTTTATTGAATTTTTGATATTATGCTGCAGGGATTTTGGAAATACCTGTGAAAATAGGATGTTACCAGATAGTAACTGGGAGACGAGAGAAGTGTCTTGAGTTTCCATGCCAGGATAGGGGAAAGAATGAGCTGACACAAGGTTTTTAGCAGAGGCCAGAGGTGAGAAACATAATTTGCTTTAATTTGGCACCCTCTCGTGTCCAGCATTTAAACAACTGGCTTTGCAAGTGTAAAAGCCAATTACCAAACAATAGAGCAAAAGCACACCTGCAGTTAATCTCATTCTCTCTTGAAGGGGCTAAAAGGGCAGAAGACGCTGTGCATCTTCACAACAAGAGGGAGGCGGGTACCGTGTTGAGAACCCAGCATTCATCTCCGGGCAGGTTTGAGGACCTGGCTCTCCTCCCCTGTCCTGGTGCATCCCTAGGGAGACTCTGGGGCCCTGGGACTCCTGCCTTCTCTGTACCAGCAGGAGGGAGGCAGTCTCCCTGATATTCAACTAAAACCCTTGTGACTCTCTATGGTGCCCAAGACAAGTCACCATCAAGTCTGAAATAAGCAAGCAAATGTACTACTGACTCAGATGAAATTTACCATTCACTCACCTCTTCAATGACATGAAGGAAGGCCCCATCCGCCGAGCCAGTGTCAGTAATGGGGAAAGCGTCCACAGTATCAACTGTCTCCAGTGTGTCATTCAGGATCTCACCAGACCCTACAGGAAGCAGGCATTCTGCACTTAATAACTGCATTTTGCAAATGAAAAAGAATGTGGTCTCTCTTCACCTATGACTTGAAAAGATGTCCATAATACAGGATTAAGAGGGAAAAAATGTTGCAGAAAACTGGACAACGAGAGGCAGTATTACATGGTGGTTTCGATCACAGGCTCTGGCACCAGCTATAGGGTGAGAACCCTGCTTTGCCGCTTACTAGGAATGTGACCTGCGGCAAGGCATTTACCCTGTGGCTCAGGTTCCTTGCCTATAAAGAGGGGATCATAATTCCTGTCTCCTAGGGTCATTTTGAAGATTATGTGTTACAAGGATTAATTAAACTAATGCAAGAAAGGCACTGAGGACCTGACATATAGTTAGCAAGGGATAAATGTTCATTGTCAGTGTGGTTCTACATTTGTAAAAGGAGGAAAAACTATATATGAGAATACATGTTTTATCATCATTATATATATTATTATATAATTAATACATTAATTATTATATATAACATATAAAATATATAGATAATTATGTATATATGTGTGTGCAGATAAACCACACATACTAGGCTAAACCACAGTACTTAACAGTATTGGTTTCTTCCAGAGGACAGCAGAGGAAACTATTTTTTTTGTTCATACAACTCGGCATTGATTGAACTGTTACCACAAGCACGTATTTCTTTTGCAATTTAAAAAAACAAATGGAGTCCTAAAGCAAAGAAAAAGACATTATACTAACATGAATGCCTGCCTGTTACAGGCTGGGCTGCAGGCTAAGCACATCCCATGCACTCCCTCCTGGAAGCCTCCGGCTGGCCCATCTGTCCTACCCACAAGCACCTCCACACCACCTCGCAGCGGGTGGGCAGAACCAAAGCAGGAATCCTACGTTTTCAGTATCCCCAATATCACCCCACGGTGTGTGTCCTGCTCTGATCTGCACACTAACACCTTGTGATTATTAACCCCGTTTTGCAGAGGAGGAACAAGGTCCCACATAAGAGGCTGCGAAGGGGCCCTGAAGCCAGCCCTTTCCACACACACTGTGCTCATGCACGCCCCATGGTAAGGACACTGTCGAGGGGGAGATGCTGAACTATTCAAGGGACCCTGTGCCCACATGCACTTAAAAGACTGAATGCCCAGGAGTGGTCAGTCTCTCACTGCTCTCTCGTCCTCCCTGCTCTGACCACCAGGGGGCGCTGTGCTAGCAGCCAGAGGGACCCCAGGCCTCTGAGTCCCCACCCCTTGGAGGACGGAGGGGGGGGGGTGACAAAGGTCCTACACCAAGATGGTGTCAGGGACCCTTGGGATAAAACTCTTGGGAGGCTTTCGCTAGCCAGGGACAGGGCTCAGGGTTCAGCCCCTTCCTCCTCACTGAGCTGTCTGCTCAACAAGAATGAGGATCTCTAGCCAGCTCTGCTGCTTCTGCTTGGCCTTCTGTGCCACAGAAGTAATCTGACAGATGCCGGGGAACAGGCGAGCTGTGCTTAGGCTGGGTCCCGCCTCCTATGCACTCACCCCTCAGTCTAGGGGAGGCCCTCGCCTCCTGGCCCTGCAGCCTCTGCCCACTCCTAGCCCCTCGCTCTGAGATCCTAATTCCCCCCAGGAGAGCAGCATGTGCAATTCACAAACCATGTCCACACCCGCAGCCACAGCATTCAGTCCTCTCATCCACCCAGGAGGCAGGGGTTGTGAACCCTCGCAGTGGACAGCGGAGGAATCCAAAGCTTGGAAATGTTGAGCAACTTGCCCACGCCCGACAGCAAGGAGGTGGCTGAGCAGGGTTTCCGTCCAAAGGGTCTCACCCAGCAGTCTTGCCACAGCTACACCCTGACTCCTTGATGGTATTGTAACTTTATTAAATTATTATATAATTTTTTTCTATTCAGTACTGTATACCTTCTCTCACAAACAGACTTCCCTAGTTGTTAAAATAATATTCATTTACTGAGGGCAGAAGTAAAAGGAATAATGATACATAGGATTTTAGAAGACATAAAATACCGAAGTACAAAAGAAAATAAAAACTACCTACAATCCTGCCACCCAGATATAACCACTCACAGCATTTTGTTGTATATTATTCTAACACACACACACACACACAGTGCTCTACATGGTTATATATAAATAGATATAAATAACATATATTCAAATTTAGGGTCACAGCACACATATAGTTTTGAAAGCTGCTTTTCTTGTGGAGTACACCATGATCATGTCTCTGGGTCATTAAATTTTCTGTGTCACCAATTCCAGGGCTGTACATGTGAATGTGGGCAGTCTGGGTTGTTTTTGACCTTGTACCTAAATCTCAGTGCTCTGGTGTTGGCTGTAACTTCAGTTTGAATGGTTACCCCTCTGATAAAGGGCAGAAAAGGCAGGCCGATCTCCGGCCATGCTGCTGCCTGGGGGATCCCGTCAGACCCTGGGCTTCTGCCAGGGCTCCCCTGTATGGCTGGGCAGGGGCGAGAGCCCTGGATGGGTAGTCAGGAGGCCAGCACTGCCCCCAGGGCCTGCCAATGACCTCCTGGGTGTCTGCCCCTCTTTGGCCATCAGTTTGTTTCCCACATGTGCCAACAGGAGTTTAGATGGCCTGATCCTCTGAGAGTCGGCGAGTTTGTGGCCAAGGCCGGGAAGAGTAGGGATTCTGGAGTCAGGCCTGGGCGCTGGCTCAGTCCCACCACTCACTAGCTGTGTGACTGTGGGCACATCACTCACCTTTCCAAGCATTGGTTTTTCCATCTGTAAAATACTAGCTAATACTAGCGACTAGTAGACATGTTGTCAGGATTGGAGGGGAAGTATGTAAACACTCGGCACACAGTAGGTATTTAATAAGCAGCCACAATTATCACAAGCTTTTCACACCCCAGGCCCTTCTGGAGGGGTGGAGTCTGGAGGTTAAAAGTTCTGGCATCCAAGATTAAACACCGGCTTTGCCGTTTAGGAGCCGTGGAGCCTCAGCTGGGTGACATAACCTCCCTGTGACTCGATTTCTCCATCTTGTTTGGGAAATGAGGATGATTATAGTCCCTTCCTCAGGGGGTTGAGGGGAAGCTCAAGTGAGATGCTCTCTATCACATACATCACCCAGTCGTCACTCAACAAAACCCACTGCGTATGAAGGTGCATCGGGGACTTGCCTTGCTTGGGGCTGCTGTGCGGGACGGCGCTCATGTTGGTGGTTTCCTGGGCCCGCTCAGGTACAGGTTCACCGGAAAGCTCTGCGTCCTCAGAGGGAGAAGACAGGGTTGGAGGTGTGTTTATGGGGCCAACTCTTGCTTCTCTAGACTGCAGGGGAAATGAGACCCAAAGGATTTACTTGGCAGGAGAGCAGAAAAGACGGCAGTGAATATCACTGGAGAAAACAGTATCTCCACAAAAGCTGAATAAACCCAGAAGAAAGCCTAGACCTGCCTATTGTGCACCTGGGCGATCACTGAGCTGCCCAGGCCCTAAAAAAGGTGTATGTTAGGGTAATTAAATTTTGTTCAGTTTACAGCAAGACTCTGATACTCTTGGCTGAAGCTCTTTGAGCACAGAGACCATATCCCTGTGATCCCTGCATCCCAGGCCAGCACAGAGGAGGTGCTCAGTAAAGACGCGTTAAAGGGAGGGAGGGAGGGAGGGAGGAAGGGGGTTGTGCTCAATAAAAGCTGTATAAATCCAATCCCAGAGGTACACTGGTCCTGTATACCTATGAAAAAAAAGATGGGTATGGTTTCCTTTCTAGGAAACTTCAGCTTCTGTGTAACTTTTCCAAAGCCAGTCAATGTCTTCACCACCTTTACCAACTAGGAAAAAGCAAACAAACCAAAAACCCCAACAGTTGGAAACAGAGCAGTTCAGAGAGCTAGGCAGAAATCCTGATAAAGGGCAGCAAAGGTCATCCCCAGACCCAGGATCGGGGAGCAGCTCCTGTGACCCAGGGCTCGTTAGTGGTCAGATAGTCTCATCACTTTCTTAGCTCAAGGGGCTAGGGTGAATGGAAGGATCCTGCCGACCAGTGTGGTACCTGTGGTATGAACAAGAAACAACCAAGACACTAAGATTTCAGGGTAAATTTCTTACCACACCTATCACTTACCTATCCTGACTAATAACAGAAGGTTATTTCCTTAATGTCAGAACCTAGTATATAAATGATGAATCTCTGGTCCATCAGAACAAAGAAGATTCTTATGCGCCCCGTAACTTAGGATTTAATGGTTCAGTTCTTATAACCAAACTCGAGTCAAATCCCAGCTCTCCACTTATTAGCTATATTATATTGAGCAACTCATATAACCTCACTGAGCCTCAGCTTCCTCCTCTGTAAAATGGGTCCAATAATAACTACTTAAAAGTTATAAAATGCATGGATGTGCTTGGCACAGGGCCAGGCCCATAGTATGAGCCCATAAATGGTAGCTATCATCAACATCCCTAGATGTGATTTCTCTGGGTGTTAATATTAAAGGTGATTATCATTTTGCTCAACTGTACTTGTAGTTTTTTCCATAATGAATACGGAATACTTGTGTACTAAAAAAAGATATAGTTTACTGTACCTTAAAATCTCCAGGGTGAGGACAGAGATGGAAGGCTTCAAGAAGTTGAGCCTTGAAGAATGAACAGTTTCAGAGAACAGGGATGGAAGGAGGCATTGAGGTGAGAAAGGACACAGCACTGCCAGGGCCTGACAACCTGTGCTTGGCCAGGGTTCGAGGATGGAAGTAGGGGGATAAAGCCTGGGGAGGCAGAGAGAGGGAGGGGGCTGGTTCTTAGAAGTCTGGCCTTAAACCAGAGGCAACAAACTGTGTCCCTTTGGGTAGCAGGATGGGGGAGATGTGGGCAGGTGTGTACTTTAGGGCGTTCACCCTGGTGTCAATGAGAGCATGGATTTGGGGTGTTGAAGTTTAGGCCAGGAGACCAGGAGGGTGCACTAAAGAAGCCCAGTGAGGGAGGAACCAGTGAGGTATAGCGGGAGCAGCAAGCAGTCACCGCTCCCCAACCAAGGAGAGGCTGGGAAGAAGACCAAGTAAGAACTCCCCATTCCCCAGCTGCATGGTGATCTAGCAAGGCGGTAAGGACCCCTGCCCCAGGCAGCTTCCTCTCCTCTCCCTGCCAAGGGTTGGGGGAAGCCACTTCACCATGGTTCCCTAGCCTGGAGCAAGACTGCAGGTGGCTGGAAGCCAAGTGGCTTTATAAGGGGCTTGGGATTTGAGATGAGGCAGGTAGGGCAGGTGAGCGTATGGGAAACACAGGACAGTCAGGTAAGGGTGGGCTGAGCTCAGTAACTCAAGGTGGCAAAGTTTGAGTTATATGAAATCACCAACTCCAGCCTCTCAGCTAAAAACCTCTTCTGGCAAAATCCCAACAAGGCAGCCATGAAGCCTGGGTTCAAGGCAGAGCTGGTGAGCTGACCCTCGGCAGTCAGGGTCAGGTGTCCTGTCTCCAACAGGCTGCTGCTGGTTTTCAGGCGTTAGTGTGGATGGAGAACCAGTGTGGCCTGTGACAAAATGGGAATGTCGAGCCTTAAGACTTTTTAATTAAAATGTGGTAATTTGCTGGCCCACATTCAACACATATTTCCTGAGGCCCTACTGTGTGCCATGTCTTGACTGTTCCCCGGGATATAGAAAGGAGTAAATAAGAAGGGCATCTGCCCTTAAACTGTTGGACTACTGGGGAGATACAGACCCAGACCCAACTAACTGTGATGAATGTGACACTCGGGATTGCCGGAGTGAGAGTCACGCGTGAGGAGGGCAGCGTGGCCGTGGCCGCCAGTCATGGGCTATGGACTGGATCCTGAAGGAGAGGGAACTGGCCAGGCAGAGATAGGGGTGGGCAAGGGCCCTCCGGGCAAACAGAACCTGCAGGAGCCAAGGCACAGGCAAGGAGTGAAAGGGTGTGGCGTGTTGGGAACCTGTGAACACTTGGGTGTGGGTGGAAGAGAGGTCCTGGCTGTAGAGCAGAATCACCTGCAGAGCTTTGTGTAAGTACAGACTATCAGATCTTACTCCAGACCTACTGAATCTGAATGTCCGGGTGTGCAGCCCAGGCAAGAGGCTTTTTTTAAGACCCTCCCCCAGCACGCACCCCCCTACACGCACACATACAAACAACATGTACAAGCACACATACATACACACACAGACATATACACACAGACACATATGGACACATACACATAAACACACACACACACACACACACACACACACTCAGGACTTTGATGCACAGCCAGGGCTGAGAACCATAGGGTATTAATTCTAACTTGGCAAAGATAGAACTTTCCAGAAATGGAAAGGTGTGTCAGCAGATGCTGACTTAGCAGGGGGAAGAACTGGGGAGCAGAGACTCCTACCCTAAATGGGGAAGGAGGCGAGGAGGGCGCAGCTTTTTAAGGCCCTGAGTGCTCAGGCAGTCCATGATTCAGTTCGCTAGTCATGGCTTGTGTCTTGGAGGGTGGCAGGGTTGGAAAGGCTGAGGACAGGGAAGTGAGATTCATTCCAAGAGAGAAGCCAGACAGAGAGGGGAGGGGAATGTCTGAGCCGAAGAGGGTAATTCCCCCGCCCTGGAAGAGGCGGGGGGAGGCGGGTGGCCAGGGATGGGGAGAGCCTTCCAGGAGAGGGTGAAAGGGAGAAGTCCCTAGCTGGGGGTGACATGACTGATAGTGGCCTGGGCCCAGGCTGGAGACCTGACTCTGCCACCTCCAGGCTGGGCAGCCCCGGGGCAAAGCGCTTCACTCGCGTGTACCTCAGTGCCTCCTCTGGGGAATGAATGGAAACCACCACCCTGCAAAGAAGGTTACAGCCCTCCCTGACCAGCACCCCCCTCCCTGACATCTCATGCTCCTAAGCCCCACTCCCCTTTCCTGTCCGGCCCTCAGGGCCACCTCGGGTTATTAGCCTCTCTGCTCAAGTCAGCCTCACTCCCAGCTGTGAACTGGTACCCTGGGGGGCAGCGTCAGGCTAGAAAGCCCAGGGGACCACGGCTCTGTGCCCTGCTGCCCTATGCCCTGGACATGCCAGTGGGGTGGCCAAGGGCTGATGGGCACACAGGATTGCAACACTGCCCAGAGCAGCCACCCGCTAGTCACCACCTAGGCGGGCACCTTGGACCCTTGACTTTCTCCATCTCAGCTACCCCCAAATCGGCTGTGGTCCTGAGGATGCACCCCTGCAACACCGCTCAGGCCGGCAGCACAGGGTCATGGCCTGAACCCTTGATGGGGCATGAGGGGACCTGTGCTCTAGCCTCAGCTCAGCCACACACCCTAGGGCCAGTCTCCTTCCCTCTCTGGGCCTCAGTTTGCTCATCTGTACAAAGGGCAGTTTTCTGTACACATCTGAACAGAAAGAGGTGACCTTTAAGTCCCTCCCATACTAACAGACTCTGGTCCTATTCTGCACCACCCACCCCTCTGTCACTGGAGGTCTATAATTTATAGCCCCCACCTTATTTCTAGCGCCCTGCTTTCTTCTGTCAGAGATGAGTCTATAGACTGAGCCAGACCAGTCGAGGAGATGGCTGGGGCTTCTGTGCTCAGTGACTCAGACACTGCTGGCTGTTTTTATTAAAACAGGCTCCTTGGTGTCTCCACAGTCTGATTCAGTGCTTTCAAAACCACTTCCTTGTCTCGGCCACGGGGCACATTCCCAGGAGGGAGGAGGCCCACACCACTGGGAGGATGGCTGCCTTTCCTATGGGGCCAGAAACGAGCTCCTGGGAGGACTGTGCATCTCACAGGAGTGGGGGCCCCAACTTCCTTCTCACAGCCAGAGCCCTGAGCAAATGTGACAACAGCCACCGTTCAGGGGCACCTCCCTTGTGCCAGGCACTGGGCCGAGACCTGCCCCTGCATGGCCTCATCTAACCTCACAAGGGCCCCATGAGACAGCGTGCTGATTATTGTTTTATGGGAGAGGGACTGAGGCTCAGAGAGGCTGAGTAAGTCACCTAAGCTCACACAGCTGGGAGGTGATAGAGCACAAAGTTCACCTTTGGACAGCCCTCTCGTGGCCACAGCACAGGGTGGCACCCAGGTAACGGTGTTCCCCTGCACTTGGGATTTTGCAAAATGCCCATTGGCCAGTGCTTTCCTGACCTCCCCAGGTGAACTGTCTAATGAAGTCACAGTTCTGAGAACACAGACGTCAGACTGGGACTCTGGGTACTCTCTGATAACGCCCAGCCCCCTAAAAGCCGGCCAAGAGGACATGGCACACCACCCAGTACTCACCGGGGCTTGAGTGTAGGTGATGGCTTCCAAGATCTCAGCTACTCTCTCTGTCTCCTGAAGCCCGCTGGCCTCTCCTGATGCCTGTGTGGAGACAAATCATGCTGGGCAGAGGGGGGCCAGTTTACAACTGCGGAGTCACAGAAATGAACTCCTGTGGAGGAACGGTGCATGTATGAAAGAGAAAGAGAGAGATGGAGATGGATGGAGACAGAGGGAGTGGGATGGAGAAGACAGCATATGTCTTGGCTATTCTTTTTGTTTCCTTCCACGTTTTATTGTTCAAAAAAAAAACTACAATCAGTGTAGTCTCTCTAACATACCTACCTGCATTTTGCCCAGGTGCCCTTCAATCTCGATCAAAAGGCCCTCCCACTTTGCATGGCTGTCACCAGAATTTCTCACTGGGAGTCGTTACATTTGAAATACATCCTCCCTTTGCTACCTATTCTTCACAGTTAGCCCCCAATGGCAGCCAAGACACCCGTATGCCATGATTTTGTAACTTATTTGTGGACCCTTGGGTTGTTTCTATTTGTTCAATAGCAACACAGAGATGAAGGAATAAATACACACAAAGCTTCCCTTCTTTCAGCGTCACGGGAACGCCAGGCTGGGATCACAGCCTCAAGGAGAGCAAACATTCTCACAGATCCAAGTTCCACCTTGGAGGGGCTTTCCAACTACACTGGCAGCATTTTTTACTAAATGAATAAAATCAGCTTATTTTAGCTTTGGGGCTGACACCACCCAAAGAGGAGCAGAAGCTCTAGGAATACGCCACGCTCTGCTTGACTCTCCCTTTCCTGCATTATGCCATGGCTTCTGCCGGGAACACCTTTTCTTCTTCATCTGGATGACACTTGCTTGTCACCGGTCAGGCATCAGCTCCCATTCCTCCTCCTCCACCTTCCTGCCCCGACCTGACCTGTAGAATTTGGGTCTGAGGGCCAATCACACTCAGCTCTGTCACTGCAGTTTGGGTGTGTGTGAGCATCTGGAGGACAGAGACAGTTCCCAGTTCATCCCTTTATCTCCAGCATCTCCCCAGGTCTGTCACCTTGCAGGTGCTCAGTCAATTCTGGCGGGAGGGAGGGAAGGAGTGGGGAAAGGACCCATCTTTTGTCCCCTGCCCACCACCACTGCCCCCCAACTGAGGAACTGATTCATTTGCCAAGCATAAAAGCTAAATTTAGTTTTGTTTTTATAAGAATTTACACCCAGAATGTCTTAGAGTTTTCACTTTGATTTTAGAATCCTGACATCCTTTCTTGGCAGGAAGTCTGGAAACCAGGCCATTGACGGGCACAGCCACGGAAGAACCTAATACCTTAGAAGAAACACAACTCCTCCCCACCACACACCAAAGACATGGCTGAAGTTCTTAAAAATAATAATAAAGCCAAAAAGCCCAAAATAGGACTTGACGCAGTGCTTGCCAAGATGAGAGATTTCAGAGACTCCATGACGTTGGGAATGAAAAATTGCCTGGGCGCCAGCTTCTCTGGCTGCTGGGGGTAGGTAGGGGCTCACCGAGGATTCTTCAGCTTCACACAGCTCCTCGGGAGTCCTGGGGTCAGGGTGGACGGTGAGCTGCTGTATAGACCCCTAGGGAAAAGCACAGGGGTCAGAGGCCACGTCTACAGCACAAGCAGCCGTGGGAAACATGACTTTTTTGTAACAGAGAAGAAGCCGTGAAAGGACAGGTGTGAGAAGTGCTGCCCATAGCCGTGACAAGGAAACCAAGCCACCTCCAGGCCTGCTCTCATTCAGGGGGACTCTCCTTGGGCCAATGTAATATGAGCCCCACTAACTAGAGAGGTCCTTGGAGAGCATGGTGTTCAAAGCGCAGACTAACAGCAGCCTCCTAACTGGTCCCCAGGTCCCCGGCTTGTCAACAACGAGCCCTAAAATGCACGCCTCCCCCACCAGAAAGTGTCTCTCCCCCATGGCTCAAAGCTTCCCAGCTGGAAGGACCTGTCCCCAGGGTAGGTGTCCACCAAACTCCCTGCTTCCACTCCGCCTCCCCTCTCCACGCCTGACAGCTCGTTCTCCATGACTATCCCCAAGTGAGCATTTCAAAATTATTCATCGGATTTTAACTTCTTAAATCCATCTTCCACTGTACTACAGATAAACCCAAACCCCAGCCCACAGGCCTGTCCTGAATCAGTTGAGAAGGTATCAGTAAGAATAGTGCTGACTAAATGAATAACTACAGTAACTTAGGGATTTGCTTTAGAATGGCTTATTCATAAAAACCCATTTTGACAGCAAAATCCGTTTTCCGGTATTTTTTTCAAGGCACATTATCCAAAAGGAGAGAGAGAAACTACCTCACACTCTGGCATCCCAGCTATTCCACCTTTGTAGAAATTACATGCAACTGCCACCCTTTTCCAAAGATAAAATCACTGAAGGATATAACAAACCTTACCCTTTCTATAATGCCTTAAAACATACAAAGTGCTTTCACACAGGCTAGCTCACGTGACTCCACAACCCTGTGGCCTAGGTTTTCTTATCCCTACTTGTAGATAAGAAAACACAGAGCAGGTCAGAGAATCCAGATACTGTCTAAAATCCTCAAGCTACACTGAAAACTCAGCGCTGGCATCTAGGTTTTGTGTTCTGGGCCTAGCTTTCTTCCCACCAGCATACATGCCTCTTTGAGGACATAAGAATAAAATAATAACAAGAATAGCTGCTTGCGTTTGTCGCACGGTGTCCAGCGGCCCCCCTGATCTGCAGGACTTGGACTCACAGTGAATCTCTCCAGCCCCATGGCTCCTGCGTTGCCGACGAAGATTCCCGCGCTGGGCTCGAAGGCCAAGGCCCGGGAGGACCTCGGGAAGGGGACGTGGCTGTGCTCCTCGCAGTCCACAAGGAGGGTCACTTCCTCGCCCTGGACAACCATGGCAAAGCGGTTCCACCTGTGGGTCATCACGGGCACCGGGAAGGCGGCCGCTTCACGGGACACCTTGGAGCCGGGCTCCGTATAGTAGAGGATGACCCGCTGGCTGCCGTCCTCCACTCCTGAGAGCCGCAGGCCCAGGTAGATGACCTTCTGGAAGGCATCTGTGATAGCAAAGAGCACGCCGCCTCGGGCACTGCTGGGCTTCGCCATCACGCTGATGGCAAAGTCCCTGAAGAAGGTGGGTGGGATGAGGGTCCTGGCCGGGCGGCCGACGTTGGCACCAGGCCCGAAGCTGTAAGCCGGGAAGCCACCATAGCCAGTGACAAAGGACACGGACGAGGGCAGCGGGACGCCGATGAGCTCTGTGAGGTCCAGGTGGCCCTGGGAAGCCAATTCTGCAGGGAGGGAGAGAGGAGGCCATGCTTCACATATATATTCTGCTACGCTTGGAAATGAGGAAGAAATAAATTCAGGAATGAAATGGGACCCTTCAGGAACCCCACTGTTGTGTCTTAATTATTGCTTTTCAAACTTTTTTGACAACGACTGACAATAAGAAATGCATTTACATGGCCACCCAATATGCACGTTTAGACAAATATATATCTGTAACAGTGAAACAGATGTTTCATAAAACATTATTTAGTTTTAATACTTACCAGGCACTATGATATTTTCCTTTCTGTTTAACAATTCTTTTTCTCTTTTATTAAAAACATGCTGGAAACAACCTACTGAATTGATATCGTTACCCACGAACAAGTCATGATGAGCAGTTTGGAAAACATTTAAAAATATTCCTAGAATATCCCTACAGTGTTCCCCCATCAACTTAAGGATTTTTCTCCCCATTTCTTTCTTTAAAAGAGGATAGGTTTGGGACTTCCCTGGTGGCACAGTCATTAAGAATCCGCCTGCCAATGCAGGGGACACAGGTTCGAGCCCTGGTTCGGGAAGATCCCACATGCCGCGGAACAACTAAGCCCACAAACCACAACTACTGAGCCCGCGTGCCTAGAGCCCGTGCTCTGCAACAAGAGAAGCCACCGCAATGAGAAGCCCACACACCACAATGACACTCGCCACAACTAGAGAAAAGCCCGTGCACAGCAACGAAGACCCAACGCAGCCAAATAAATAAATAAATAAATTTATTTAAAAAAAAAAAAAAAAGTGGACAGGTTTATTTTGTTTTGTTTTATTTTGAATGAGGTCTACTGTTTAAGTGCCTCAGGGTGTGGGGAAAAAAGCAGGGACAAAACGAAGTGTTCCCTGACCTTAGGACAACTGAAATACGCATCATCGTCATCGCCCTTTGTCACTGTCGTCATCATGATCAGCATCACCCACATTCCCCGGGCTCTCACTCTTACCAGGCTCTAATCTCTTCACATACATTAGCTAGCTCACTTACTCCTCACAACAACTCCATGAGGGTAGGTACTATTATCCCCATTCTACCCCAGAGAAAACTTAGAGAAGGTAAGAAATTTGCCCAAGGTAAGCCCCTCAGGAGAGCATCCCACTAAAGAGGTGTGCTCTTAACCACTACCCCTTGGGGGGAGAAATAATAGGCCTCCATTGTGGTGGCCTGGAAAGGACCCCAGGTGCATGAGCCTTGGTCCACCCAACCACCGTCCCCTGGGAGAAGGGTGCAGGCTGGCTTGCAGTGACGTGCACCCCTGTGCACCTGAGGTGATGAGATAGGAAGGCAGGTCCCAGAGAGAGGTGGGCAGGAGCTCTGCAGGCGGGACAACAGATACAAACTGGATTTTGAAAAAGAAATGTTTGAAAAAAGGAATGTGAGATATTCATTTTGTTTAACATGTTTAGATTGATTTCTTGTTGAGATGATAATTTGGGGAAATTCTGGGCTAAATAAAATATATTATTAACATTTTTAGAACAAGAATAACATAAGGAACAGGCATGGGCCCACCACTCCACTTAAGAAAGAAAATATCAACTCAGCGGAAGCTCTCATGAACTCTCTGATCCTCTTCTCCCTGCCTATGCCCCAGAGGCAGCCACTCTGGGGGTCTGGTGTTTGTTATCCCCATGCATGCCTTTGTGTGTTTACTACATGACTATATGTCTCTAACAGAATGCAGCACTGCTGTGCCTGTCTCCTAACCTCATATAAATGTTGGCATGCTGCATGTATTCTGGAACTTCTTTTTTTCCACTCAACGCTGTATTTTTGAGATTTATCCCTGTTGAGACATGTGGTTCCAGGTCTCATAGTTTCACAGCAGTACTCTAGGTATACATAAGCCACTATGGATTAGTTCACATTTCTGCTGATGGAAAATGAGGTTTCCATCACTATTGCAACCACTACTGCTATGGACCTTCTTATACACATCTCCTTGTGCTTACCTGTGCAGGTAATTCCACCACTTAGGGTAGAATTATTGGATGATATGGATATATGCATCTGCAACTTCACTGAGTGTGGCTAAATTGTTCTCTTAAGCAACTGTGCCATTTTTAAAAAAATGAGATATAACTGACATGTAATATTGTGTAAGTTTAAGGTGAACAAAGTGTTGATCTGATACACTTATATTATGTATTGCAATATGATTACTTCCCCAGCATTAGCTAACACCTACATTACATCCCGTAATTATCATTTCTTTTTGGATGCAATTATTATCTTAATTATCATCAAGATGCAACTGTGCCATTTTACATGTCCACCAGAAGCATGTTCTTGCCAACATTTCGGGGAGGTAGAGAGATGAGATTTGGGGAGTGGTCCATGGGGCTTCTCAACTACAGTGATGATGTTTATTTCTTAAACTAGGTGATATTCAAAAGTATTCCTTGTAGTATTCTTTATAAAAAATGCCATGGAAAATATTTCACAAAACTCTAATGAAAACGATTGTCCCATCCTCAACAAAAGGGCAAATCTGATCATGTTGAGGCCCTGATGAGAAGGCTTCTCTGGCCATCTGTGCCCTCAGGGTCCACGGCAGCCTGGGCGCCTGGCTGGAGAGGCCTTCGTGGTCTAGACCCAGCTGCACTCCGACTCCCCAGCATGCCTGACGCCCTCCCTCCAGGGCCCCAGGCCATCACAGGTCCTCTGCCCTCCTTGTCAAATGCTCTTCCCTCTGCCACCACCCCACCTCGCCCCACCAGTTATTTTTACCAGAATAACTAACTCCTCATTCTCCAAGACTTCCTCCCATGAAATCCCTTGTTTCACCTCCTGACCTACACCTCCTTCCAGGCCTGCATCAGATGCCCCCTCAATATACACTGAGGTCTTCCACTTCCACTCCCAGCACACTGCAGGTCCCTGTTGGGTCATTTGTCTCTCTCCCCATTGTACCACAAGAACATGGACCACACCATTTATCTCTGTGTTCCCAGTATCCAGCTCAGTGCTGATGAATGAACGCATGAAAAGATGAACAAATAAATGAATGAAGTCCAACCCCTTCAGTTTACAGAAAGAAAACAAAACTGAGGTTAAAGGAGGGAAGGGATTTGGCGGCTAAAAGCAGATCTGATTCTCAATCCAATGCTTTTTCTGTCCAGTTTGCAACTTGCATTAAAACAGAAACTAAAGTATGACAAACCCCAGAAGGCAAAAATAAAAAGATTTATAAATTTCGTTAAATTTAACAACACATAAAATTTTAAAGTTCTGCATAGCAAAAATAAATCCCCACAGTGTCAAATAAAATCCCAACCTGGACAAAAATATTTGCCACATATATCACAGACAACAGATGATTTACGCTAATACACAAAACAAACGAATAAGCAGGAGGCCAAAAATCCAATAGAAAAATGGGCAAAGAACAGGAAATTCTTTCCACAGTAAAAGAAAAAAAAATGGCTCTTAAACATATGAAAAGATACTCAACCTCATTCAGAACAAGAGAGATACAAGGTAAGATCATGAAGAGATACCATTTTCCCTATCAGATTGGCAAAGATCAGAATGTTGGATAATATTCTGTTTAGCAAGAGTCTGAGGAAACAGGCCATCGCATGCACTGCTGGTGGGACTGTAAACTGGCACAACATCTGTGGGAGGGGCACTTTGATGATATTTATCAAAAGTAAAAGTGCATATGTACTCTTTGACCCAGCAGTTATACGTCTATTTTTAGAACAGATACAGTTACAAATGTGACATATAAAGCACTTACAAGAATATCCATTGCAGTATTGTTTAAAATGTATCTAAATGTATCTAAACCATTCTGTCTTGGAATTCTTGGGGAATGGTTAAATAAATAATAACTTTTGGGACTTCCCTGGTGGCGCGGTGGTTAAGGATCCACCTGCCAATTCAGGAGACACGGGTTCGAGCCCTGGTCCGGTAAGATCCCACATGCCATGGAGCAACTAAGCCCATGTGCCACAACTACTGAGCCTGCGCTCTAGAGCCTGCGCTCTAGAGCCTGCGAGCCACAACTACTGAAGCCCGCGAGCCACAACTACTGAAGCCCACGCGCCTAGAGCCCATGCTCCGCAACAAGAGAAGCCACCGCAATGAGAAGCCCGCGCACCGCAACAAAGAGTAGCCCCCGCTCGCCGCAACTAGAGAAAGCCCGTGTGCAGCAACGAAGACCCAACGCAGCCAAGAATAAATAAATAAATAAATATATTTCTAAAAAAAATAAAAAGTAACTTTTGATATATCCATACAACGAAATACAATGCATCCTTTAAAAAGGTATGGTTCCTTAGGTTTTAATATGAAACAAGATGTATTAACTAGAAACAAACATATAAGAAAAACAAGGTGCAGAACAGAATTGCTATCAGTTGGAAATACATATATTAATACATAAATATATAAAATATATTTTAAAATATATATTAAATACATCTAGAAAGATACACCAGAAACTGGGACCAGAGATTGTCTCCAAGGAAGGGTGCTGGTGGCTGAGAGACGACAGGAGACTTTCTTTTCACTGGATACTGATTTCTACTTTTTGAATTTTACCCCAAGTACATGATGTGAAAAATAAAGACATTTACATATTTTTAAAGATGTTAACACCCTACATACCCTTTTAGAAAATATAAAACCTTTTCTTCATGTTTCTCCTCACTCAAATACAGCCCATCTCTATAGAAAGAAGAAAAAGTGAAAAGAAATAGAAAGAAAAGCAAGCAACCCACTGAGATTTCTTTTCTCCCCTCCACAGTTTAAAGATAAAAACAAAACAAAACCATGAGTACCCTGCTGATAGCTTCGCTTTCTTCTCCACTTAATCCAATGAAAGCTTTTCCTCTAGCTCCTCTCTCTCTCCTACTGAGAACAGGAGGAGAAGTCCCTCTCTGGTGGGATACTCCAGGTTTGTAGAATGTGTGGTTCCACGAGTAGTGAATGACCTGGGCCTCTCATCCAGTGGCTTGTTTCTAAGTGGTGTCCTGAGGGTTCAAGGGACAGCTGGGGGTTCAGGGTACCCAAGGACAGGGGCTGAGAGGTTCCCACCCAGAAGCCTGCTTAAACCAGCCCAGTGCTGCCATGGCCAGTAAAGCCCAGGCTTCCATGCGGCCATTCTGGGAATTCTTAATTCCAGGAGGATTCTGGTTTGGAAAAAAAAAAAAAAATCACCAATCTATCCAATCTCCTTATTTTATAGATAGGGAAATGGATGGTCAAGGAGAGAGTTCCAGGACCAGGAGGCACAGCCAGAAAGCAGTAGATGGAGCAGTGAAGCAAGGATAGACAGAGGGGAGGTGTGATTCTGCCTTAGGGGTGACTTGGAATGACAGGTGACCCAGAACTGGTGTCCTGGTCGTGGACACGTGGTCCCTCCCACGACCTCTAAGCTGCCCCAGCCCTGCCAGGCACAGACCACTGGTTGGCCAGCTGGATGGTGGGAAAAAGAGGCAGCCTGAAGAGGAGAACTACCTTGGTGTTGGATTCAGATCCAGCCTTTGCCACTTACAAAGTGGGCAGCTTTTGGGCAGATAACTTACTGGTGACGAGGGGACATCCCACCCATCTCACACATGGGGACCAAATGAGATGATGGAGGAAAAGTGCAAGTGCTCAACAAATGGTAGAAATGGGTCTTCTGTTTGATTCAAAGGTATAAGGTTAGCAAAAACCAAAGTCTGCAAAGAGATCATTTCCTAATCCTACCCGCCCCCTGCTGCCCAGACCTCAGCCATGAGAGAGGACCAGAGTGCAGGCATCAGGCAACAGGCCTTGCTTGCACTGGGTCGGCCACAGGGGGAGCCAAGCCACAATCTAGAGGAAGTCCAAGTCAGCCCAGCCGTGCTCTCAGCAGCCACCCCTCCCTCCACACACGCGGTCCCACAGCGTGGCGTGGCAGGGAGTGACCCCTGGCCTGGAGTGACCCATGCTCAGGGCTGTGCCTGGGCCTGCTAGCTCATTTCTCCTTGGCCTCCAGCAGGAAGGCCACCTGCTCAGGCGGCCACCAGGGAGGGGAGAGAAGCCAGGGAGCCAAGATAAACAGGCCCAGCAACTTGGTCCATAGGCTTGTCCTAGGATGGCTCTGTGCTGGGTGGGAAGCTAGGGGTGGAGATCACAGCTGGTGGGAAGACATCTCGCCATCCTTGAGGGGCAAGACTGGAGGGGGCAGTGCTAATGGGGGACTGACTGCAGAATTCTCTGGCCTCAGGAACCTTGGGGCCCTTTGTGGGAGGTGGCCACTCTTCGCCACAGATAACTACTTATCTCATAGGACATCTGACCTCAGTCTTAATCTCTCACTTCATTAATGCGTAGGGATAGCTTCATTTCCAATGGAAGTTCTTCAACCCACTTTTCCAATTCATGACTTTGATAACATTCATAAAGCCCCTACCTCACACCTTGTGTGCAGCTGGGGATATGGAGCTGAACCTAGAATGTAGGCTCTCAAGAAGCTCATGATCTAGGTGTCTCAGTTAGCAGTCATCCGCTCATGCTACTCACAAGATCCAGAGCCTTCAATGGCTCCCCAGCGCCCTCAGGATCAAGTTGAAATTCCACTCAAGACACCTTTTGCTTCACCTCTTCATTCTCCCCCTTTTCCTGTTCCTGTCTTTGCTCATGCTGTTCCTTCTATTGGAACATCCTCCCCTATGTTCTCACAGCCAAATCTTTCTAAGCTCACTCAGCTGCACCCCAAGACACTGGAGCTCCACTCCCACCCTATACACAGAGCCATAGGCATGACTCCCTCCTTCAAATACCCACATCAGGGCTTGGCAGAGAGTAGGCACTTGGCGTTGTGGCCTGAGGAAAGGGAACAGAGAGATGCCACTGGGCCTCACTCTCCTCAAGTCTTTGGTTTGGGCTCCTGAGCACAACTTTGGTGCAGCCCATCCCGAGGGCACAGGGAAGAGGAATCAGACGGCTTTAGAGGCGGACTGGGCAGAGGAAAATCTGAACAGTCACCACATGGTGCAACTTTCCTCCCAGGGGTCCAAAGCCAGTTTCCATGGAAACCAGGGCAGAATCCTAGTGCTGAAGAAACAAACAGGGCAGGGTTCAGGTTTTCCTTCCACAGAGATGACAGTGACCTGGCCAGAGGAAGTGAAGAACTGGAACCCTTCCCTCTCCTCCTCTCCAGGACAGCTGACATCTCTCCTCCCTAGGCAGGTCTCAGTTTCTCCTTCTATGTAATGGGCTGGTTCAGCCCTTCCATCTGTGGGGTCCTGAGGCAGTGCCTGGGGCTAGCCTGGGCTCTGGAGCTTTGCCTCCTCAGGGAACTGTATCTGGCTGGCTTTGCAAAGCTCCATCTCACAGATGATTATCTGGGACCTGAGCCCAGTGCTCGAGCTTGTTAGCATTTAAAGCCCCAAGGGACTAAGGAGCATTCCTCTGGCTCTAGGTCAAAGAGGGTTGCAGAGAAGCCAGACAGGGTGGCTGAGGACACTCCAGGAACGTGCACAGCAGCGGCCCCTGGCGGCCACACGGAGAACTGCACCCATGAAACCCAAGGAAGGCTTCCTGGGCTGCAGCTGTGAGGGACACCGCCTGTGCCAGAATCACAGTCAGTCTGGAAGTGACCCAAGAGAGCAGGGCTGAGGTCAGTGGGGAGCTGTGAACAAGCCAGGCCTAGAACCCTGGTGCCTCCCTCCCATCCTCTGCCCCTTTCCTACACCGGCTGCCTGGGAAAGCAAAAGGTGTCCCTTCCCCACATCCCATTTCCACTTGCAGCTGTGAAGACTACAGAACACTTCAGTCAGCTTAAACGGGGACTCACTGACTCTCCCTGCTCCCACTGGGGGCAGGGCTCAGGGGGTCCAGGTGATCCAACCTTGATGGAGCCAGCAGGCTAAGTGTGTATAGGTAAAGTGGGGGTGACTGCCCTTGGGACCCCAGCAGGGCCCCTCTCCCCTGGATTTCCCTGCACTCACCCCTTGGGAGAGAGGAGGTCCCCAGTGCCTCCTTTGCTGCCTGCTGGGAGTTCACCAAGCCACAGACTCTATGCAGAAAGACTGCAGCTCACCCTTTGGAGAAGGAGTTTCCTCTGCCGCATCCCTCCACGCCAAAGTCTATCTGGTTTCTGCTTGCACATCTACACTGTCCAGGAGCTCAACGCCCCCAGGACAACTCTGGCCACTGCTGGGCAATTCTAAGTCTTCTTTCTCCCAGTATGCTAAGGCATGTCCTCCCGTAGCTCCCACCTGCCTGGCTGGGCCTAACTCTGCCCTCTGGACTTCCACACCGTGGCCTCTCAGACACTGCATGGAATGGTGGACAGGGCCCGGCCTGGGAGGCAGATTCTGCCACCAATGCAGTGTATGATCTCGAGCAGTCCCTTCTCTCTGAGCCTCAGTTTCCTCGTCTATGAAATGAGAGGCCTGCATCAGATGGTTTCCAAAGGCCCTTGCCAGGTCTGAAGGTCTTCAGTTTTGCATCCTCATCTCCCATCTGTTTTCCAGTTTCTCTAACCACCCTTAACTGCCGGTTCCTTCAGCCCACAGCCTTCAGGCCTGGAAGGAATGACTCCAATGGGGACCAGCACAAATCCAGCTCTCCCCCTACAGACGTCCTCGTCTTTGGACAGTGTGGCCTGGCCAGAGGTGGGGAGCACTGTGCCCAGGAAAATGTCATAGCTCTGCCTGTGAGGAAACATCACCGCAACCAGCCTGGAGCCCCCGGAGGCGCCCAGCTCTACCTGACTCCCTTCCCGAGGAAAATGAACGAAGCAGAATTCCTGCTGCAGGGGCTCCATCCACACCCAGCAAAGATGCAAGAGGTTCTTAGAAAAACCTACCACCCAATGCATTTCTTAGAAAAAAGAACTGTTTGCCTGCCAGGGAAAAAATCCTGCATCAACTTAGAAGGAAGACCTGGGCTTGCCAACAATCAAAGACCTCATTTTTCTGAGTTACAGAAGAGCATTTTTCTACATGTAAACTTAGAACGCCTCTTTCCCTTTTCCGGTTTTCATATATAGCGCAGGAATTTTCCTGCTCAATGAAGTTACTGTATGAGCTCTCCTCTCTCTCTCTTTCTTTCAGGCCTCTGACCTCAAGTGAGAAAACGATGGTTTTGAAGGGGCCTGGAGGTGGTCAGAGTCCTGGCAAGGTGTGGGCCCTGCAGCTTGGTTGCCCTGCCTAGCAGCTGGAAGGAGCTGGGCCCAGCTGGGTGCCCCAGCAGGAAGAAGTCTGCACCCACCAGCACCCTCTCTGGTTTCGAAGCATCCTCTCACCTGTTCCCTCGCCAGGGGGGAGGGAGGCAAGGTGGGGCTTATTCTCTCATTTGGCAGAGGGAATCAAGCCCCAGAGAGGGGAAGTAACTCACCTGAAGCCCCAGTGCGGAAGCCAACCTATTACAGCCCACTGCCTCCTGGGCTTCCCCCTCAGCTCTCCCTCTGTGTTTCCACAGTCCCCGTCCATCCCTCCACCGCTACACCCTCATCTCTGCATTCTGGTGGTTAGTGCCCTTCCTTCCCTGATATGCCTAGACATGGGCTCCTGGGCATGGATCATGCAGACTCATCTCGCGGTCCCTGGCACCAGCACGGAGTCTGGCAAGGGTGACCTATGAATGGATGACAAGAAACAATAACATCTGTGGCTAAGATTTACTGTGGGCTTGCTGCGTGAGAGGCACTATTTGAAGAGCTTTCCACCAATCATTTCATCTTCACCCTTGATTCTTTATGAAGTAGATAATATTATTATCCCCATTTTACAAGATAGAAAACTGAGGCTTGGAAAAGTTAATTACTGCCCCAAGGCCATGAAGATAATAAGCAATTGCAGTCAGGATTCAAATCTGACTAGGTAGTATAATGTGGTATGAAGGTTGCCGTCCTAGCCGCACGTCAGAGTCACCCAGGGAGCTTTTAAAAAGACAGAGGTCTGCCCCTCCTGCCTGGCCCTATGGAATCAGAGTCTTCCAGAGTCTGGCCTGGGTGAGGCTGATGCCCTCTCCTGGTTGGCAGCCACAGGTAAGGGTTAACCTCCTGGGGTTTGGTAGCAGAACGATCTGGGCTTGAGCCCTGGGCCTACCACTAACTGGGGTGTGACCTTGGGCAAGCCAGTTCGCTTCTCTGAGCTGTAAACTAATCTGTACAGCGGGGCAGCAATAAAAGCTGGCTCCCAGAGTCACCATGAGAATGGACAACACGATGGGCCAGGAGCACTCAGGACCCAGAGACTAGGCCGACTCTGGGCCGGGTACCTTCATGGTCTCTGCGGTTCCCTTCACAGTCACCCTCCAACTGTTAGCCTTTACAGAATTAATAACAGAATCAGATAAGTAGGCCCAGAGACTAGGGAACTGAGGAGCTGAGCCTGGAGAGAGTGGTATGACTCTCTCATTCTGTGACTGGGGCCTGCAACACCCGCCTACACACACACACACACACACACCGGCTAGGCAGAATTGGCTCCAGTGCAAGAGCCATACGCAAGCCCCAGGAAGCAAGCAGTGGGTCTTGCTGTGCTGCTGCTGTGAGGGCCTTCAGACCCCTTCCTCACTGCCTTCCCCAAACCTGGGTTCAGAGCCACTGCAGGGACCCCGTGCACCAGGTGGTACAGTAAAGGCTAGCAGGTGTGGGCAGGCATGAGGGCCACGGGCATCTGGGAAGGGTTCTGTAGTAACTCCTCTCAGTTTATGGCCCTTCCTTTTCCATTTGGGGAACAAAGACTCTTTGAGTGTGATGGAGGCCTTGACTCCTGAGGATGACATCAACTGCGGTGAGTCACCACTCCCAGCAGCAGCTCCGGAGGGCTCAGCCCGGGGCTCTGCAAGGAAAACTCACAAACTCACTGAAGCGGGCCTGGAGGAAAAGGGGCCTGCCCCGGGCACGTGAGGGGCACCAGAGAGGAACTGAACAGGTGGCAACCTGCTGGAAGTGGGCAATTTCAGGAGCTCCTGAATGTGCCGGGCTCCACACTGCAAGGGGACACAGAACCAATGCTGGCAGGGCAGCAGGGTCAGGGTAGATGACCAGACGGTTCCCAACTGTTCCCCGGGGCCAGGGATGGCAGGAGGGCAGGTAGGGGCATGGAGGAGGCCACCAGCAGGAGAGGGGAGGCTAAAGGAGGCCTGCCCCTCAGCTCCCTAACACACGCAGATACAGTCACACATACACACACACACATCCAGATTCACGCTCGTAAAACCACACTCATACACACACTCTCACCTATTCACAACACTCCCACGAACACTCACACACACCCTGATACAGATATCCATACACACACATTCACACACTCACACGTATATGCACACATATCCATACACACACCTTCACCCACTCTCATCCCATACTAACACACCCTGACACCCTCACACACTCACACACACATCCACACACAAATCATTCATGGAGACTCTCTCACACATTCACACACCCACACTCATCTACCCTGATCCATACACTCACACCAAAGCAACTCAGACTGAATTTGCTTGATATTTTGGGTTCCAATTACAGCCTCATTTGAAAAGGATTCTGCAGCTAAAAACTAACCCCCCAACACAAAGCCACCCATTAGAAACCCTTCCACGTTATAGATGTTGAAGTGCGGGCACTGCAGGGGCAGATGTTTGCCTGGGGACCCACAGAGAGTCTGCAGCCCACTCTTTCTTCTCTAGCTTCCTCTTTAAAGGTCTGAAGATCTTCAGCTGCACTTCCTACACACAGGGTTTCAGTTTCTCTGATGTGGGCACATTTTCTGGATTCTGCCCTTATCAGTAAAACCTTCTTCTCAGGATATTAGATTTGGGTCATGTCTTCACACAGCATCGAACCCAATTAACTCATTCTCTTGGAAGCAATGCTAGAAATGGCTGAGCAAGAAGTATGAACCGCAAGTGATATGGGTACCTGGCAGAGCCTGGCACAGGTAGGTGCCCAATGAATGTTAATTTCATGAATGTATGAGGAAAGTGTAACAATAGCTCGTGTGTAGTGAGCCCTTATTATGTCCTGCGCGCCATGTACTTTACCTGCCAAGAAGTGGTTCTCAACCCTGGCTACACAGAATTACCGGGGAGATCTTTAAAAAATATTTATGCCAGGGGCCCACCGCCAGAGATGTTGATTCAGTTTGTCCAGGCATGGCCTGGGCACCAGCCCCCCAGGTGATCCTGATCCACAGCCCCGTAGCTCTCCACAACCACCCCGCTCTTACTGTTCCCAGTCGACAGATGAGGGAACAGCGGCACAGAGAAGTTAAATAACTTGCCCGAGGGCACACAGCTATCAGGTCCTAGAACTGGCGATTTTAAGATATGAACCTTAAAGGTCTGAGGCTAGGAGTTGAGTCTCCCTCTGCTCCTCTGCTCTCCAGGAATGTCACTTCAACCCAAGGCTGCCCCACTCCAGGGAGCACACCTTGACTGTCCCGGCCCTCGGTGACCTTGGGCCCGTCTGCCTCCCTATTCCCATTGCCCCGCTGCCGATCCCCACTGCTCTGAGCACCAACACTCAGCACCTGCCTCTCAGGAAGGAGCTTTGCCCCCAGCGAGAGACAGTCTCTCAAGGGCTGCATCTTCTGAGCAGATCTGGGAGGGAACTGGACTGCCACTGCTCTCATTTTGGCCAGCCTGACATATGTTCCAAACTAGAGAAGGATCTCCAAGCAGCACACTATTAGGGAGAAAGATTCAGCCAGGTCTGGCTTCAAATCCCAGTTCAGCATTTAAAAGCTGTGCAACTTTGCACAAGACGCTTCAGCTCTCTGAGCCTTGGTGTCTACATCCATAACACAGGAATAATGCCACCTACTTCAGGAGAGACTTTCGAGAATGACTTGAGATAACAGATGTAAAATACTAGGCAGAGGGCCTAGCAAAGCATACATTCAATATAGCACAGTGGTTGTTGTTGCTGCAATTATCGTCAATGATATTAGCCTTCTTTTCTTTCCCCTGAATAATTGTCAGGAAAGATAGGTTTGTGCAATTTTCCCTCTGGGTCTCAGTTTTCTCACCTGCAAAATGGGGTGAAATGACCTCCTTCAGCTTAGTTGCAGTGAAGGTCAAATGTGGTTCTGCATGTGAAAATGCTTTGTTAAGCATAGCCTGCTCAGGTGTAAGGAGCAACTAACATGGACAGAGAGCTCCAAACAGGTGTAGGGGCCTGAGAGGGCTGTTTTTCTCAGATTAGTGAAATTTGAACATGCTGAAATGCTATAATGTGGCCAGTGGAACTTCATAAGCAGAATTTCCTGTCCCAGCCTGGGAATGGCTTGAATAAAATGGGGCTGACCAAGAGGAGCTGGAATCTGGAAATTGGTTTAGCATTCCCACTCCATCCCCTCCTGACCCCAGGGCAGGACGCTACAGTCAGGCTAACTGCAGCTGCTGGAAGAAACAACAACTAAACGATAATAATGGCCCATGTTCACTGTAGTGGGTTGAATGATGGCCTCTAAAATGATAGGTCCATATCTTAATCCCTGGAGCCTGTGAACGTGACCTTATTTGGAAGAAGGGTCTTCTGAAGATATAAATTAAGGATCCTGAGATGAAGAGACGATCCTGGATTATACAGGTGGGCCTTAAGTCCAATGACAAGTGTCCTTATAAGACACAGGGGAGATTTGACAGAAGAGAAGGCGACATGATCATGAGGCAGAGATTGGAGTGATGCAGTCATGAATCAAGGAATACTGAAAGCCCCCAGAGCTGGAAGAGGCAAAGAAAGATTCTCTCCTAGAGCCTCCACCGGGAGTGCAGCCCTGCCAACACCTTGACATTGGACTTCTGGTCTCCAGAACTTTACCAGTTTGTGGTAATTTGTTAGAGCAGGCAAAAAACCTAATACGTTCATTGAACACTTACTGTATGCCAAGTCCTATTATAAGTGTGGTGCCTGGACTAAGTCATTTAATACTCACAACAACCCAGTGAGGAAGGTATTATTACCTGTATTTTATACATGAAGAGATTGAGATGCAGAGGGATGAGGTCATACAGGTAGTAAGTGGCAGAGACAAGATGTGGACCCAGCCTGGGTGCATTCTCTATGGACACAGGGTTAGGCAGGGCCCTAGCTGCGATGGGGCTTCCCTCGGATCACAGCACAGCCGCAGCAAATGAGCTGCCTCCCAGACAGGCTGATGGGAGGCCGAGTGCCCTGAGTGACTAGATCCCACTGATTGACAACAGGGAGAGGCAGCCACGTGGCCCCAGCTGGGGGGAAGGAGGTTGGTGATCTGTGGGATGCAGAGAGGCTTGGGAGGTCCAGCCCAGGGGGCCTGGGCATGTCAGCGAGGGTTCTACAGCCAGGAGGAAGCTTGTGGCCTCCAAGGGAGCTGCTCCCCAGAGAAAGCCTGTCCCAAGCCGGAGGAGGCCACGCTTCCAGGAGGGGCAACAATAGCTACTTCCCTTGCCTCCCCACCTTCCCCTTGCCCTTCCCTGAGGGAAGTCCTCTCCAGCCACACTGGGAAGCTGGGCCTCAGGGTTGATTTTTTCCTAAATGCCTGCAAATGGATCACCCCACCTTGCCAAGAAACCCTCCTTTGGTAAGTTTCCCAGGAAGCTCCAGTTCCTCACTTCTATGTTATTATCTGTTTATTTGCCTATGTCTCCCACCAGCCTGTGAGCCCTTCGGGGGTCAGGCATCATCTGTTTCATGTTTATATCTCCCAACTTCATCTTCACCCCTCTAGCACAGGGCCTTCCTGAGTTAGGCAAAAATTGAGCATTGATGGAGGAATGAATGAACGAATAATGCACACATGAGTGAATGAATGAGCTTAATGGATTCTGGAGAAGAGTGACCGTATGCCTGTCTTACCATATTACATTTATTGTCATCAATACATACAATCAATACAGTCTTTTTCAGCAATTACAAAGAACTCTAATGAATGCCAGCTGTTTGTCACAGTGATCCCACCAGCACCATTTAGCTCAATATGCACTTAACAGCCTAGCTCTCATCTGATCCAACTGTTGAAGTATAATATAATATTAATAGCCAAACAGAGGCCTGATGTTAACTTTTCTGAGGGCTGCAATCTTCCATCATTTTGGCTGACCCTTAAGCAAGAGGGTGCAGAATGACCAGCCTTCTGAAAAATGCCTGCCTTGGCTCTCACCCACCAAACTGAGCTGGGAGTGCCGCTCTAAAACACACTGGCCTCTTAGATTTCAGAGTGCATTCCAGCTGCCTCCCTGGAACAAGGGTCCGGGTAGGGATTATGGACAATGTACGCTTCCCCTTCTCGTGATATACTATTAGGTTCTTGAGGTTTGGCTGGAGACCTATCTGGGGGCTAGAGCATGAGCTAGGGCCACTGGGCAAGATGGGGAGGGACAGGCCAGCCCTCGAGGTCCTGGGAGAAGAAGGGTAAGATTCCTACTCCTTCCTGCATCCTCACCCCAACCTCCAGCCCCACGTTGTAAGGCATGGGGGTGGGAGGGGCATCGATGGTGGGAGGAGCTTGAAAGAGTAATTCTGGAGCTTTCTAAGTCTCTAAGTAAGGCATGTCCTTGGGTATTTCTTGAGTTCTTTTGCATGATTGACACCACGTGGTCCATAAAATCTCTTACAGAGTTAGAGGTGCTAACCATATGCAATTCAGTCATAACTTACATTGTGCCAGCCCCGAGAGAAATGCAGCCACAAGGGGAGGATGGATCTCGGAAGGGGAGGCAGGAGTGGACCTCCCTGTCTTTCACTCTATCCTGGTCCCAGTCCAGGGTTCTGGCATTGCCCACAACCAGCATCCAGTGGCCACACTTGTCTGGACTTGGGCCTGGGGTGGACTCTGGAAGATCAAGAAGACTCGGACTCTGGTCCCCGAGTAGCTCTCAGCCTAGTAGAGAGGGCAAGACACCAACACACAGAGCCCTGGTACAGGTGCCTGAACTGAAGGACAGGGCAATGGAGATGGGCCTGGAAGGCTCTGCACAGGTGAACATGGTGGAGCAAGCAGAGCATAAGCAAACCTATGGAGTTAGGAAACTGAGGGGTATGTGGGTAGTCCCGGGGGATGGGAGCAATGGGACTCTTAGGTAACCTCCAACATTAGCACAGAAAGGAGAGAATTATGACGCCAGGTTAGAAGTGTGAAGCCAACATCAGCTCATTTACTCTCAGGACAATTTGATAAGGTGGGGACAATTGCACTCCCATTTTGCAGATGGACAGACGAAGGCTGAAGGAGATCAAGGCCACAGAGCTGGACTGGTGTGGTTGGGACTCACACATGGGTCATCTGAGGTCCTTCCCAGCTCCTTCTACTCTTAATCACTTTTTCACTCGGGAGACTGGAAACAGTTTAGGGATAGCCCTGAATGTCAAGCCAAGGAGACTAAAATTTATGCAACAGGCGATGGGGTGCCTTGAAAGGTTTCTGAGGAAGGCTGCCACTGACCATTTTAGGAGGCATCACCACTTCACCTCGAGCTGCTGCCCCGGCAGTCAGGCCCCTTCCTTTCCCTTGCCAAGCAGAGGGTGGAATTGGGCGATTTGGAATGTGGAGCGAAGGCGGTCGTTTGGCAACAGCAGGAGACATATTTTCCTGCAGCCTCTCAGCACTTGGCATGTGATGCCGTGGGCACGGCCCAGGGCGTCGCAGCAGATGAGCTTGTATGAATTCAGCCAGGACAGGGAAGCAGCCGGCAGAATGAGTTCACAGCTTCAGCAGGAGCTGTGAAATCTCGCCTACACTGAACAGGCTGATAGAGGCCTGGAGACTCGGGGTGACCTTCAGAGCTGGGAAGGACTTCAGTCCAGTGTCCCCACGATGAGAAAACTAAGGCCCAGACTGACGATGTGACTTGCCCAGCATATCGTGTTCCCACAGTTATCGACTATCCAGACCACTCTCACCCACTGCCCTAAGAAGGTGAGGCACAGGGAAGTGCTTGGTACACAGTAGGCACCCAATACGGGAATGGATGCATAGTGGGGCCTGTGGTCCTCACATATAACAACTCGATGCCATTGAGTAGGGGGAAACAAACGACGTAAGAAATTTGTCCTACAGCTGTTATCAAACACACTGCTTCTTTCTACAGATTTTCCTGCTCCACTGTGCAGAGACCTGCTCTCTGTGGGATGCTGGAGCCCCGTTTGGCTCTGAAATGGGATTTGAGTTTAAGGGAACAGCCAGAACAGATGGTGACCCTGAAGTCATATTTTGAAACAGGCTGACTCTTGTTTAATCTAGATGAAAGTATAGCTTGATGGCCTCCAAATGTTAGCTGGAGGAAGAGCCCGTGCACCTCCAGAGTAATGGGAGAGGGAACCAGACCCTCCAAGGTGCGTACCCAGGAGATGCCCCTAACTGGAGGCCTGAAACTGAGGGTGACCTCGGGGGCACCCGAGGAGGACGAGCCTCGAGCCTCGCCCAGCAGATGCAGGGGAAGGACGTGGAATTCTGTGCCAGAGAGACCTGCACGCAAGGCCTCATCCACTTACTAGCCTTGTGCCAGTTCCTTAACTCCTCTGAGCCTTAGTTTCATTATCTGGACAGAGAGATGACAATACCCAGCCCTCAGGGTGGTGGTACAGGGTAATGTCAGGTGCTGAGCACATCTTATTTATCTGTCCGTTCATTCATTCATTAATTTACAAATATTCTCAAGCACCAGCCACCAGGTGCCTGGCACTGCTACTGTGGGAGATTCACGGGTGAACAGGACAGATGTGTCTCCTGCCCTCATGGCGTGTATGCTCTAGCACTGTGTTCCTGGATGGGCAGAAAAACCACCTGAGGGCTTTAGAAGACTGATTCTCGGCTCCATACCAATCAGGACCTCTGGGGGAAAGGCCTAGGCCTCCACATGTTTTAAAAGCTCCCCAGTGACGCTGCTGTGCACAGGGTGCGGTTCATGGTTTCGGGGAGAGCTCTCACCCACCAAGGGCTTGTCGTCTCAGGCTCTACCCTGACTGCCTCACACAGCCTGGGAGGTGGGACCTCCACTACCCCCTGTCCAGATAGGGAACCAACCCTCCTCCTGAGCAATTTGCCCAGGTCACACAGCTGATAAATGGAAGAATTGGGATTTGAAATCCAGCTGATGTTTCCAAAGCTCAGCTCTAACCATACGCTGCTAGGCACAGAAGAGACCCTCAGTGTATGTGAATTCCTGTCCCCCGTCTTTCCTCCCACATCCCTGAGGATGGGACAGACGGACAACATGTCTACAGTCAAGCAGCAGCAAAACTGGGGAATTTGAGGGTGGTGTGATGCCACCCACCTGCACATCAGAAAACCGTTCTAAATCCAGTTCTTCTATATTCTGGCTGTGTGACTCTCATCATGTCCCTTGTTCCCTCTGAGCCTCCACCTTCCCCTCTGTAATTTAGGAGAGCCAGAATAGAGGATCCTGAAAGTCCAACATTTTCTGGGTCCTCAAGGTCCCCGGTGGGTTTTGATGGGAGCGAGGTATTTGGGGGACCCACGGACCCTAAGAAGGGAGCTTAGGAGCCCCAGCTACCCAAGGTGCATGAATGGTGAACTGTGCTTCTCCCTCAAGGAGCCTGGACCACACAGGGTAGGAGGCTGCCTCCAAAGAGATTCTTAGAAACCTTGAACTTGAGTGGGACTGGCCAGTCTCCCGCATAAATATGCATGAACAGCATTTTTCACATTCCACCCAACCTTCCCATGCTCATGCACCCACACACTTATTCCTGGAAAGGTAAATTCAGATTGAGGAGGGAAGTTTTTTACAGCCACCAACACACACACATCTATTCATTCAACTAGCATTTATTCAGCGCATGCTGTATGGCACCACTGTTCTAGGTGCTGGGGATCCAGCAGTGACAGATAAGTTCCTTCCCTCGTGGAGCTGAAAGTTCTAGTACAAGAGCTATGGAGAGCAGTGACCTCCATCTTGTCAATAGCAAAAAAAAAAAAAAAAAAACATGTCAGTAGCCCCTTCCACACACAAGTGCGTTAGGTAACTATTGATTGAGGAAACGTTTATACAAGAATGGGTTCTTGTACCCGCTACCATAATTCCAAGCCTCCCCCACCAATTGGGGATCTCAAATCTATATATAACATCATCTCCACTAAAGCATCACCATTAGAGAGAGGGGACCCTATACCTGAGGGCCTGGGTCTAGCCAGAGCCCCACAGAGCTTGGAAATTTAATTAAAGCCTCCTGCCCTATCTTTAAAAGCACTTAAGTTTTGCACTCCATAATAATTGTGGGCTGTTTAATATAAAAATATTCTAAATTATTTTCCAGTTGCTACTGGACTCCCTGAGTTATCAACCGCTGAGTAAAATGGATGCAGGAAATAAACAATGTGGCTTTGCACACTGCTGTCACACAGCCAAGGACCACGAGCACACCCAGTTTGAGAAGCAGGTTTCTAAAGGAACGGCCTGGACAGGAGTGGGTAATGAATCACCATCTCCCACCATCTCTAAAGGAATTGCTTCCCATGTGAAAACATCTAAGAACTTCCCACCCAAGTTATTCCCCCGCAAGACCTCTCTGTTCCCTGGCAAGAGAATTCTGCATGTGCTTGTGGATACACATTCTGAATACAGAGACCCAGACAGAGAAATCAGAAGACATAATATAAGATCTGGATGAGCCTCAGAGCTGGTCCAACCCCTTCATTTCACAGACAGGAAGAAGCTTTTCAAAGCCAAGACTAACTGGAGACTAACTGCAGAGGGCAATTCTTAGAATCCTTTTCTCGTGTGACCTTCACAACCTCTCAGCCAGGCAGCTGTGATGGCCTGGGAGGCTCTGGGTGGCCAAGGTAAGACCAGAGACTCTGCTCCAGGCTCTCAGTCAGCCCTGCTTCCCTATCATTCTACTGCAAGTCTCTCATATACACTTCTCTTGGGCAACACAGAGGTGGAGACCCTGTGCCCCTCCCTGAAGCCATAAACTCTCGGGTAAGTAGAGGCAAGAGCAGGGCAGGAAAGAGCACCCAGAGGCTCTCAGCCCATGGACCCTGGGTTATGAGCACTGGGCAGGACCCAGGGGGCAGTGGAAGCCCAGATGCTCACCCAGGGCCAGGCTCGGGAAAGCAGCTACTGGAAGGAGGTTCTGCTTTCATGCTGGAGACCCCCCGCTTCAGCCCCGTCCCTTCCTGTCCTGTCCCATCCCAGCCTCCCTTCCCTTACCAGGCTCGGAGAATTGACTGCTCAGGCCACACCAGCGGCTGCTTCCATCCTATCCTCATCCTGTTGCCTCTATCTGGAACATTCCACTCCTCTTTTAACCCACCAGCCCCACCCCCTTTCCTGGCTAAATCTATTCACACCTCAGATCTCATCTTAAATGTCACAACTTGGGGAGACTTTCCTGACACCACAGTATTAGAGTGGCCAGGCATGTGCTTTCATAGCTCCCTGCACTTCTTCATAACACTTTTTACTGTTTATAGACATTTAGGGTCTTTTCTACAACCCTTTATTTAGTGTCTATGTCCCCCACTAGATTCTAGGCTCCATGGGGAAGGGTACCATGCTTATCTTGTTCATCATTTTATAGCCAGCATGTACACACTGCCTTGTACACAGTAAGCAGTTAATAAATATTTATTAAATAAAAGTGAGTGAACAAATGAGTGAATGAAAATCCTACCAGGCTATGACAGGCAGGATGACCATTTATACCTAGAAATTTTGGCATTAATTCTATCCAACTCACCCACCCATACTTGCAGAGTCCTTGCTTATCTCCCTGCACTGGAAGGTCAATGATTCTGAACCCTGAAAATGAATGGCACTGTCCCGGCTCTCCCCATCCTTAGGTAGATGGGCTTGCAAGTGACTCTGATGGAAGAAACCAGGAACAAGCAATGCTGAGGGAGGCCATAGGAGGGTTTAGGAACCATGTCAGTTAGCACTGAGGTTGAACGTCGTCACCGTGGCCATTACCCTTCATTGAGGGATCATGGTGTGCCAGGCACTGTGCTAAGAGCGTTGGGGACATGACTCCATGTACTCAACCAAAGAACTCTGAGATAAGTACTATTATCATCTCCACTCTACAGATAAGGAAACTGAGGCTAGAAGAGGACTAGTAAATTGTCCAAGGTCACCAGCTAGTATGTGCAAAGCCTAGAACAAAACCAGCCCTGCCTGACCCCTAGCCCCAGCACTTGACCACCACGCTACAAGGCACGCCCCTCACTTCCGTTTCACTCCCATCAGCCAGGGGCCGGGGTAAGGTGTAGATTCTGATGCAGCAGGTCTGGGGCTGGACCGGGGAACCCTGCATTTCTAACAAGCTCCCCAGTGGTGTTGATGCTGCTGGCACAGGGACCACACTTTGAATACCAAGTCTATAAAGGAGAAAGAGGATCTCAACAGGGCAGGGAGAGTATTCCAGACTGTGGGGCAGCGCTAGCAAAGGTAGGAGGAGGGAACATACTTGTAAATTCAGAGACAAGTGGAGTTCAGCGTAGTTGGAGCCAGGGCCCCGTAGCTGGAGCCAGGGCACCGGGAGCGCTGGGAGGGGAGAAGAAGCCTTGAGCTCCAGCCCGAGGAGAGTGGAATTTAAGGTGCTGTAAGGGAAAGCAGGGAAGGGTTTTAAGGGGATGTGACATAATGGGACCTGCCACTCGGGTTGCTGTGAGAAGATGCACTAGAGGACAGAGAGATGGGAGGACCTATTGGCCAGGACAGGGAGCTGCTGTGACAGTCCCTTAGTGAGCACGACACAGGCCTGAACCCAGCGGGGCAAAGGGATGAAAGGAAGAGATTGGATGCAACAGACCTTGCAGGAGCAGAATCAGTTTCTTCGAAACAAAGCTACAACACTCTTTCCAGGTGCTAAAAATATCTCAACCAATCCATGCACTGCAGCGACAGTGCGGAGATGACAAAGCTGATGGCAGATATAAATTTAGGTGCACACAATTCCAGCAAAGTCTCAAACAAAACTACTCTTAGAAATGGGGCCCACCAACCAGTTCTTCCAATCGGCCGTACAGTCTCCGTGGTGACCCAATCTTTTCCTTTCTTTGCAGATTAAGTATCTGAGTCCAAGAACAGAAGTGACTTCGTCAAGCTTCCCAGGGAGGGTCCAGACTCCAGGAATCCTACCACTAGCTTAGTGCTGTACACCCGAGAGCACTTCCTTCAGCAGAGAAAATGAGGACATTCAGCCATAGTTTGATAGCAGCCCACACTTGCAAATATTAAACAAGAAAAACCATTCCACTTCTTCAACTGGAAGCTCATATTCTAATAAAAGGGGAGGGGGGAGACGCTGAAACGAAGCCATCTTCTACTCTAGACAGTTAAGCCTGAAATAAAATTAGAAAATGTGTCACGTGGAAAAACTGTGCAGTGAGAAATGATTTCATTTTTCCCTCCCTTTTTCTTTCTGTGGGAGAGTGAGCAATTTGGCATTTCAACTAGACAGGGAAGGAGAGCAGCTGTGGTCTCTATTTCGTACCAAATACACACAGCCGTTGGGCACAGTCCTGTATCCTGACCCATGGAACAGGATGTCAGTGAAGGATGGGAACTGGACTGAGCGCTGCTGAGTTGAATCACCTCCCCCAACCGCCGCAAAGTTTGGGCGAAGTGAATTCAGATATCCTAGAATGTTCCTGCTAACAGTGCTTTTAGGATTCACCTGGTCCAACCTCCTCATTTCCCAGATAAGGAAACTGAGGCCCAAAGAGAGCCAGTGATTTAGCCCAAGACAGAAGAGCAGGGGAACAGCAAAGTAGAGCCCCTCCAGTGCCTCCAGGGTACTGGGGCCCCACCGTGGCTGGCAGTGACCTGAATGAATATAGCAGACTTCCACTGGGTTATGCGTTTAACAAGCATTGACTGAGTACCTGCCAGAGCCAGGCATGGGGCTAGGTGCTGGGGGTACAGGGAGAATAACCTTAGCTTGGACTCTCAGGGTGCCCCACCCCTGGCATTCCAGCCACCCTGGGGGCTGTGAGCTTTGAGATCAGGCTAAGAGGAAGGATATTCTTGGAGATGAGGCCAAAACAGCACACTGGTAGGACTTCAGAGGGTCTCAAATGCCATGCTAAGGAGTGTTAAAATCATTTCCTAGGGCTGCTGTAATAAATTATTGCAAATTAAGTGACTTAAAGCAACACAAATATATTACCTTACTGTTCTGTAGGTCAGAAGTACCAACACAGATCTTGGATAAAAATTAAGCAGATCATGCTCCTTTCTGGAAGTTTTGAGGAAAAATTCTTTTTTTTTCTTTTTCTTTTTCCAGGTTCTAGAGGCTGCATGTATTCCTTGCCTTGTGGCGCCTTCCTCCATCTTCAACACCAGCAAAGACTAATCAAGCCCTTCTCACTTCACCTCCCTCTTCCACTTTTAAGGACGCTTGTGATTACACTGGGCCCACCTGGGTAACCCAGGATCCACTCCCTTTTTGAAGGTTAGATGATTATCAATACTAATTCCACCTGCAACCCTAATTCCCCTTTGTCTGGTAACCTAACATATTCATAGGTTCTGGGGATTAGGATGTGGACACAGTTGGAGGGCCAGTACTCTGCCTACCACAGTTGGTTAGCATAGGAAGATGACAAAAGGTTCTAAGGCAGGGGGTGACATAATAAGAGCTGGTTTTACACTGCTGCTCAAACTTTAACGTGCATGTGAATCACCAGAGAGCTTGTTAACAGGCAGATTCTGATAAACTGGGTCTGTGAGTGGGACTGGAGATTCTGCAGTTCTACTAAGATCCCAGGTGATACTGATAATGCTGGTTGGTGGACCACACCTGAGTGGCAAGAAGCTAGAAGACTCCTGTGGCTGCAATATAGGGGGTGGGTGGAGGGAATGGAGGCCAGGAGACAGACCTGTTTGCTGAAAACAAAGACAGAACAAGCCAGGCACTAAGACTGTGCAGCTGGAAGGGGAGAAGCAGCTGGCTCACCTAACTTCAGATGGTTCTTTGTGTGACGCTGTTGAAACTGCATGGATTTAGGTGTAGTTCGTCATCGACTTTTGGACTCTCTGTTCTACAGGATGCAATGGTGATAACTTTCCAGCACTGGAAAGGCATACCTTCACTTTTCTTTCATGAAATGTATTCCACCCCTGACATATCTGTTACACCCAGCCCCTGCTCCCACCCGCTTTGGCCCCTCCACCATTACCACCACCGTCATCACCATCACCATCACCATCATCACAGTGCATGGCTGGGGGTGGTCTTCCAGCAGAGCTGGAGGCTCACACAGACTCTGCTATGGTCCGGGGTTCCTAATGCTAGGTTTTCACTAAGATCTCCACAGTCCCAGGCTTTGAATATTCATTCATGAATGTATTCAAACACTCACTGTGTCCATTTGGTGCCACGTCAGACGCTGAGGAAACATGGATAAATAACATAGGGTTTCTGCCCTCAAGGAACTCACAGAGATGTGGGAGCAGGAAGGAAAGAGGTACAGAACTGGTCACCAATTACAGGCCCCATGCTTCCCTTCTTACTCCTCATAGTAGGAATTATTGTCCCAATTTACAGATAAGGAAAACATGGATAAGAGAAGTCACTGGCCCCGGGTCACTCAACAGAGCTGAGATCTGAACCCAGGACGTGGGTTCTGGGGTCCAGTGGCAGCTCTGCCTCTCACCTGGGTTGCGACCACGGACAGGACCTTTCCTTTCTGGGACTCAGGATTGTCACTTTTGAAAGGAAGCCACTGGACTGCATTGCTTGTTCTCAACCCTGGCTGCACTTTAGAATCACACCAAGAGCTTCTGAAACCTGCCCAAGACTGGACCCCAGGCACATTAAGAATCCTGGATGCGGGGAGGACTGGGCTTCAGATTCCTCTTGAATCCCCGAGGTGATTCTAAGGTGCAGCCAGGGTTGAGAACCACCAAGGTCCTTGTGACCTGACCTCTTGCATTCTAATTTCCTGAAAAAGCCTCTTCTCCTCTAGCCCTACCACAAGGCCTGTGCCAAATGGATAAATGAACGGTAGGGGCGAGGGAGGAATCCCCAACTCCATTTAACTAAGGGCAATTTGGAGCAGTAATGCTGGCACTGTCCCTTGCGCTGTTGTCATTTTCTCCTTTCAGTTAGAAAAATAGCATCAGTGGACAAAGGTGTAGTAAGTTAGGTAGGTATTCTCTTATGCTCTTGCAGGGAGTACAAATTACTATGCCTTTCCAAAAAATGCAATGAAAGCCTTAAAAAAAAAAAAAAAACGGGCAAGCACTAGACCCAACAGTTTGTTTTAGGAATTTGTGCTAGGAAATAGTCACAGGAATGGTCAAATAAAGAGCTACAAGAATAGGGTCATCACAATAGTGTTTATGGATGTAAACAATTGGAAACAGCCTAAAGGCCTAAAAGAGGCCTAGTTTAATTATGGGACATCCACATAATGAAATACTATTTCGATTACAAAGGATTTAGGGAAGAATATTCAATGTTCCAGAGGAAGTATCTAGATAATTGTTAAGGAAAAAAATGCCAAGCAACAAAATACAATGTACAGAAGGATCTATTCGCATTATAACATATGTGCATATTTAGGCACAGAAGATAAACTTGAAAAACAGTCCACCAAATGTTAGCAGGATTTATCTCTGAGTCATGTGAAAATATGCGACTTTTTTAAACTCCTTTATTTTTCAACCTAGATTTTTACAATGACTATTATTTTTATTATCAAAATATTTTAATGTTACTGAAAAATATAAATCTCTTCTTTCAAAGCTTGCTTACCTCCCTCCACCTCCTCCATCTTCTGGTGGACATGGACATCCCTACTTCAGTGTTGAAGAGGCTTGCTTGCACCCTCATTAGGACACTCAGGACAAGGGCCACAGCATTCAAGCCAGCTGCTGCACACTGGTCTCTACTACTAGATTGTGAGTCCTTCCAGGATGGGCACTGGGTCCAGTGTGGCTCTTTAGTCACCCTGCCACCTATCCCAGTGGTCCTCAGAGAGGGCAGGCAGCCAGAAGATATGGGAGGAAGACAGAAATCTATAGTAGTAGGCAAAACACAGAACAGGGCAGACAGTTTTGAGGACTTCAGCAGACGTTTGCTTTGGGAGGAGACTAGCTGCAAAGACCTCCTGGTGGTGGAGGGGACTTTTAAGCTGGGCCTCATTTGAGTCCCTCAGTGATAGGAGGGGTGACTCCCAGACAGACCTAAGGCAGGGCTGCTCTCTGCAAGCCAGACTCTAGCCAAGCTCCCCAAACCAAAAAAGGGGCTGCCCTAACACCTGAAGTCAAGGGTCCTGCTCACTTAAGAGAGATATGAGGGCCCTCAGAACTGTTTTCTGCCCTGTCCAGTTCTTTAAGTCATCCATGGCATGCAACAAGTGTGAAATGAATTGGACTGGATAAAGTTGGGTTGGGATGGATTACACTGGATTAGGTTGGGTTGGGTTGGGTTGAGTTGATTCTGATTGGAGATAAGGGGTGGGTTGCACTCAATAGGTGACCTAGGCCTCACTCTTGCCTCATTAGATCTTGCCCAGGAAGAGGTCTGGGGCTGCTCTAGGTTCTGCTCTAACCCTAGACTTTTTTCTCTTGAATTGGGGTAGCGGAGGAAGGTGGTCAGTCAGCAAACCGGGCCACTCCAACACCTCTGACCCACCGCAGCTCCCTGGGCTCTGTGTCGACAGCAATAGCTCAGGCCCCACAGTCAGCCGCTCCTCTGACTTTGAAGCCTTAGTTGCTCATCTGTTCTCCTTACTGCATATTAATGTCTTAAATTGAATCTTACTGTTAAGATTGCCTTGCCTTTTATAACCCTCACCTGCCCGCCACCACTATGACACTCCAAGTATCCAATCATATCATGAGAAAATTATGTGATAAATCAGTCTATGCTAAGGAATTTACAGCTTAATAGAGGAAGCAGGGGTGACTTCCCTTACCAGATTTTAAAACACGTTACAAAGCAACAATTATCAAGACCATGTGGGATTTTTTTAAAACAACACATGCGCACAGGAAAGCAACCAATAGTATGTATAAAGATTCCACAAAAAAATTCTATTATTAAAAGAAAAATTTTAGGGGCTTCCCTGGTGGCGCAGTGGTTGAGAATCTGCCTGCCAATGCGGGGGACGCGGGTTCGGGCCCTGGTCTGGGAGGATCCCACATGCCGCGGAGCAGCTGGGCCCGTGAGCCACAATTGCTGAGCCTGTGCATCTGGAGCCTGTGCTCCGCAGCAAAGAGAGGCCGCGATGGTGAGAGGCCCGCGCACCGTGATGAAGAGTGGCCCCCGCTTGCCGCAACTGGAGAGAGCCCTCGCATAGAAACGAGGACACAACACAGCCATAAAATAAAAAATAAATTAATTAATTTAAAAAAATTTAAAAAAAAAAAGAATCAGAAGAAACATTAAAAAAAAAAAAAGAAAAAGAAAAATTTTATATGATAACCAGAAGCAGTACTAGGATGGAGGAATAGTTTACATTTTAGTTAGTATTTCAGGGAATCCTGGGTACCACTTTGGAAAAGAACTGACCTCAGAATACACTTTATGTAATCTATTTAACTGATGGTTCATTTTAAATGGATCAAGCTGTAGACATTCAAAGAAAACTTGAAAATAAGCTCATATATTTAGCTAGCACAGAAAGATAAATGTGCAGCTTTTGACAAAATAGAGGCTTTCAGGAATAAGATGAGTGGAATAAGCTAGAAAATAAATTGTTTACACAAATAGATGTAATGAAAAAAAAAGATAAAGAGCAAAGTAACATTAGTGTAAATTCCAGCCTAACCAGTTATTAAAGTCATTAAAGAAAAGAAAACTAAAAGCCCTATAACGTGCCCTGATTACTCAGCCATGGCCACTCCACAGCTGGCAGAGCCATGGAAGACTCAGGATGACTTAGACACTGCAGAGGACATGGTAAATCGGCACATTCTCTCTAGACCACAGTCTGGACCTGCCCGTTCATTCCCTCTTTGATTCACTGAAAGAGTTTGGGGAGCATCCACTCTGTGCCAGGCCCTGTAGGTTCTGGGGTTCAGAGTCGGGCAAGGCCTAGTCCCCACCTCACAGAACTTCCTGTGTAGTGGTGGGGGCAGACAAGTAATCAATGATCATGGTCCATTCTGGGAAGCCCTGTGACTGAGAGATGGTGATATACAGTGTTAGCCCAGAGGAGAGACACTCAACATGCCTGGTAGAACAGGAGGACTTCCAGAGAGGAATCTTAAAGGATGAATGAGGGGGTGCCAGGTGAAAAACGGGAAAGGCATTCTCAAGAAGGGACTGGCCCATGCAAAGACACAGAGGTGGGACAGTGAATATCTCATCCAGAAACCTGCCAGGGAGAGGCTGCTGTGAGCCCAAGTCAAGAGGGACATCGTGTGAGTGCAGAACGGGAGGTAGGCAGAGGCCAGACCACAAGGGGTACTTGGGGGCAAGGAGCATGACTCCATCCTAGGTACGCGGAGAACCCAGAGAGAGCAATTAAACTAAGGGGCGGCATGATTCAATTTGTATCTCAGAAAGATCCATCTAAATAGATAATAAGAACTATCCAACTAGTTCTGTTATTTGATGGGCAAATCTGTTTGAGGGGATCTAGTCAAAGGAAATAATCCCAAAAGAAAACAAAGGCCATTTGTCTGAAGATGTTCCCAGCAGCACTATTTATCATAATGACAAAATGGCCAAAGTCCACGTGGCCAACTCTGGATGAATGAGGCATGATCCACACCCTCAAGGTGCTCTCATAGGAAGGAGAGAGAAATAAACATACTGTTGGTACAGGGGGGACAGTGGCTGGTGCCTGGAGAGACAGGTGAAGGGCTGTGGCAGTTTAGTGATGAGAAAGCTTAGCTGGGGAGATCCAGAGAAGGCACCCTGGAAGAGGTGCCGTTTAAGCTGGGAGGTAGAATTAGGCCCTAAAGAGAAACAAGGCGAGGGAGTGTATTTTAGACACGGAGATTCATCACACCTCGTGCAAAGTCAAGGAGACTGCAAAATCCCAAATATACATGGGGAGCTGTGTGTGGTTCAGTGTGCCAGGGGTTTTCAGCCTTAACTCTGCTGTAAAACACATAATGGCAGGACATTATGCCACCACAGGCATTCCTAACTTTAGAGAAAACCAGAAATTTAGCCAGTAATTAAAACACTACAATCATTCATATTCATCACAACTTCTAATGGTATGTGAGCAACATGAGCTCATTTCAGGTTGGGGCACAGGTAAGGCGGGAGGCCAGTGATGTAAAATCTTAGGTGTGACTCTTACCCCCTTCTCTCTCACTCAGGAAAGCACATCAGCTGGCCACCAGCAAGAATGAGATGATTAGAGGGAAAACCTGAACCTGCCCTGACTGGTATTCAGAGTTTCCCCCAAATGGCCAAGAAGCGCATGAAGAGATGCTCAACATCATTGGTCATTCAGGAAATACAAATCAAAACCACAGTGAGATACCACTTCATACCCACTAAGATGGCTGTAATCTGAAAAGTAGAAAATAACAAGTGTTGGCAAGGACATGAAAAAATTGGAACCCTTGTACACTGCTGGTGGGAATGTGAAATGGTTCAGCCACTGTGGGGAATAGTTTAGGAGTTCCCCACAATTTAAGCACGGAATTATGATATAATCCCGCAATTCCACTGCTAGGTATACAGCTGAAATAATTGAAAACAAGTACTCAAATCCATGTACCCAAATGTCATGAAAGCACTAATCATAATAGCCAAAAGGAGGAAACAGCCCAAAAGTCTCCATCAATGGAAGAATGGATAAACAAATTGCGGTCAACAACGGACTATTATTTGGCCATAAAAAAGTGAAGTCCTAATACATGCTCCAACATGGATGAACCTCAAAAACATTATGCTAAGTGAAAGAAATCAGATGCAAAAGGTCACATATTGTATGATTCCATTTATATGAAATATCCAAGACAGGCAAATCCATAGAGACAGAAAGCAGTTTCGTGGTTGCCCCGGGCTGGTGGAGTTGGGATGGGGGGAATGGGGAGGGACTGCTTGATGGGAATGAGGTTTTCTTTGGAGTGATGAAAAGGTTTTGGAACTAGAGATGACGGCTGCACAACACTGAAAATGTACTAAATGCCACTGAATTGTCATTATGAAAATGGCTAGTTTTATGTTATGTGAATTTCACCTCGATTTAAAAAAGTAAATCAAGATATCCAAATGTCCAATACATATACGAAAAGGTAATCGACTTAATAATCAGGAAAACATACATTAAGACGACAGTAAGATTCTAACGTGCACCCATTAGAACTGTAGGAGTTAAGCCCACTGACAACACCAAGTGCTGGTGAGGATGCGAGGAAACAGAGGCTCTCCTACCAGCTTGACGGCCGTGAGCCCTGGCACAACCATAGTGGAAGCTGTGCTGCCATTGTTCATTTGGAGGGCTTGCCTACCCTGTCAGCCAGCACTGAACTTCCATGTGTACAACCAACGGAAATGTGTGCACATGTGCACAAAGAGACGTGGACAAACAGCATGTCAGAGACACGCTACAATATTAGCCCCAAATGGAAACCACCCAAATGTCATTGGGAAAAAAATGGATAAATAATGGACAGTAAATTAATACAGTGGGATACTGCACAGAAAGGAAGATGAATTAACTACAGTGAAATGCAACAGCATAAATGAATCTCAAAACTTAATATTTAGGGAAAGAAGCCAGACACCAAAGGAGACACCCCACATGTATAAAGCTCAAAAAAAAAGAAAAACTGAACTTCAGAATTTGGGGATCCATGCTTAGGTACTAACGTTATTTTCTAAAAGGAAGGAAGGAATCACCATGAAAGTCAAGGGGATGGTTACCTCTGAGGGGAGGGAGGGAATAATCACAGCCAAGGGGCACAGGAGAGCTTCTGGGGGCTATTCCATTTCTTGACCCACTGACATGAAAGTTTGCTTTGTGAGAAATCATGGGACTGTATTTTTGTGCGCACTTTTCTGAATAGATGTTATATTTCACAATAAAACAGTTTAAAGAAAAGTAGATCATTTGCACATATTAACATTTTGTTATCAGGAACAAATTAGTTATGACACCACTGCCCCTGTCTCACAACAACTTCCTTATCTTCTAAAAGAGCAGGCATTCCAGTGACACTGTAACTTTACCAGCTTAGCCCTCACCCACTAGGGGCACAAGGATTGATGCGAGGGACAAGGGGTCAACTGACAAGGGTCTCTTTAAACAGGGTGAGCCAGGAAACCCTCAGGAGCTGAGAAGCCTGGGGTCTCTGGACCTCGTTTCCTCATCTGAAGCACAGTCCCAGTACCCAGCTCCTGGAGCGATTGTGATGATTGGGTGAATGAAGTATGAACATATCACACATATGAAGTGGTTTACAAGTGTTAGCCTTATTAAACTTCATGCCAGATTTAGTTTGCAGGAGGATATTTCAGGCCTAGGAAGATTCTCCCCTCGAGGGACACTGAATATCCATCAATCACCCATCAGTAATGGGTATTCCTAACTTTAGAGAAAACCAAAAATTTAGCCAGTAATTAAAACACTACAATCATTCATTCTTCTCCTGAGGGTTTCCTGGCACTCCCCTTTTACATTAAGGATAGGGACAGGACTTCCTCTGTGTTAGAAAAACAGCCCTGACCTGGCATCCAGAGAGCCAGCCTACAAACGCAGGAGGAGAAAGAAACACCAAATTTTCTTTCCCCAGAACCTTCTTCATTTTGGGGGTGGGGTTGCAGCAGAGTTCACAAAAGACCACAGAACCTGAAGCTGCCCTCTGCCGCTGAGTTGGCAGTACCTTATATCACATGCAAAACTGCAACGTTCTGACACGGGCCACGGTGCTGAGAAGCCAAAACTGTGCTCCAGCTGCCCTTTGGTCTGCAAGAAATGCCAGGCTGGACGCTCTGGCAGGAAAAGTTGTCATTGTGTTTGAGTCTTGCTCCCAAGGAGGCAAGGATCTGGGCTGTCCCGGGCTTCCTTCAGCACACAAAGAGTTAACCATGGCCACCCAACAGTCCTCAGTTTCCTTCACAGAGACAGAGGTTGTGTCCATTCCCCACCACCACCAGACCCCATCTCCCAGCACACTTATTCTATGGAGACTGTGTACTAATCTCCTAAATCCAAAAGCAGTCCGAGGTTACTATTTGGAGAGTGGTAGCTCTCTTGCAAAACTGCATGGAGAAAGGGCTGAGCAGGGAAGGACCAGAGTCTAGAGACCTTGGCACCCAAGCCCTGCCTTTTGCACAGGCCAGTTCTTAAGCTTCTCTCACCCTGAGTGTCCTCTTCTGTAAAAATGCCTGCATTGCTTTCCAACACAGCTATTGCAAGGATCAACCTGTAGTTTCAATCACTTATTTTGTGCCCAGTATGTGCCATGGTGTGGAAAGCATATTATTTCTAATATCTCTTTTAATCTTCACAGCATTCCTAGGAGGAAAGGTCGTCTAAGTATTCCCCTTTTTCGGATGGGGAAACTGAGGCACAGAGTGGTGAAATTCATTGTCCAATGGCACCTAACACAGCCACAATTCAAGCCCAGGAAGCCTGAACACACTTTAACTCAAAACTATTTTAACTCAGACTCCACTAGTCATACAACCGCCTCTGGGTGCTGGTGGGGAAAGTGAGGCCTGGGAACAGAAGGTACCAGATCCCCTGGTCCCCAGTCCATAGCTCTTCCCATCGCGCATGGAGCTACTGCCCACGATGGATGGGACTCTCCAGGTAACTCAGGGCTAAGTTAGGCATCAGGGCAATTCAGTCCCGTTATTTCTTGCGCGGCAAAGCGCCAGGTGTCTCAGCTGGCGGTCGTGCTTCCGCACCTGTGTACAGAGAGGGCACCAGATCTGCCCTTACAATGAGCCAGCCAGCACGCGCGATCTGAGCGCGGGCCCTGGGTGAGCTGGAGCTAACTGTCCCCGCGGAGCCGCTGGCGCTGTCACTGGGCTTCCAAAGTCCCCCTCTGCCCAAGATTGGAAGGGCCGCACCTAGCTCAGACACCTCGGGTACCCGGACAGCACTCCACCCGCTCCGGCGGCCCAGAGACTCCCATTCGCCCCTCGAACCTCCGGCAGCGCCCGGGGAAGCCGTGGCAGAACCACCAGTGCGCACCGAGAGGCGAGGACTCCCTTTTATGTCCAGGAATGAGGCGCGCACCGCAGCCGCGCCCGCAGCCAAAACCAACTTCCCCCGCGTGCGGAGGCAGCCGGTGCCATCCTCTGGCCGGGCCGCTTACCTGTCGCGGAGCGGGTCCGGGTGACAGCGGGGAGAAGCGCGGAGATGGAAAGCAGCCACAGCAGGCGCCAACACTGCGTGTCCCTCCTGCGAGAAGTGGCGGAGGGAGAGAAGGTGAGGCGGCCGGGAGGGGCCGGGGGGAGCCGGGGCGCGGGGCAGCGAGTCCTACCTTTGTGCCATCCCGCAGTTCCGCGGGCCGCCGAGCTCCGCGGACGGCTACGGGCTCTGCGCGTGGGCCGCTCGCCTTTCCTGCCGGGAACAAAGGCGGCGCTGGGCAGGGGCAGCGGCAGCGGCGGGCAGGATGCGGCCCGCGCCCTGAGTCACCCGCGCTCTGAAACCCGACTCTGCCGCGCCCTGCGGTCCCCCGTGCGCCGCGCCGCGCCCCACCTCGGGCAGTGCCGCAGCGGCGCACTCACGTCCCGTGGCTCCTGGCCGCGCTGACCGCCTCCCCACGCCCCTTACCCCCTCGACAGATGCGCGCCCCCCAGCCGCGGCTTCCACCCGGGCGGCCTTGTGTAACCGAGAAAAGCCCCGCTCCCGCGCTCTTGTGGGTCAGCGGGCAGCTCCCTCCGGCCCTCCCTCACGTCTGTCCCTGTCCGGGCTGCCCCGCAAACAAAGCACTCTCTTTACGGGCCAATGAAATCCTCTCACCAGCCCAGGAAGGCTGGAATCGCTCTGATTTCCCTAAATGACAACGAAGAAACTGAGGCTCAGAGAGACGCAGTGAATGTCCCAAGTTCACACAGCTGGACTGGGCTCCTGACTGCTGTGCCCCGCCCCGCACGCCTGACACACAACCCCCTTGAATGCCCAGGAATGGCCCCTTTGGGGCGGTATAAGTGATTCATGTAAATAAACGCAGCAAAGAGAACCCTAACAAAAATTTTAAATTTATCTACTATTGCAAGGTTTTCCTCTTTATACCTTGCCGGCGCCACCATCCTCCACCACCAGAATGTAAGCTACAGAAGGGCAAGAATTTATATTCGTTTTGTTCTCTGTCTGAAATAGTACCTGGCAGTAGGAGATGCCAATAAACAGGGGACGAATGAAGGAACACAGTTCTTAGGTGAGATACCGCTCCAGGCACTGTGATGACCGGGGACAGATGAACCAGTCTCAGCCTCCAGAAGCACACATGGGTAGTGCGCATGGCTGGGGGGAGGGAGGGAGCAGAGGGCAGACTATTCCACCTCTGCAGATCTTAGCACAGGGCCTGGCACTGGCTAAACCCTCAGATGGTGGCTTTTTATTATTATGATTACCACCAGGCCCAGTAGTGTAAGATATCTGGGGGAGACGAGGCACCACTGAGATCAGCTGAGACCTGGAGAGTTCTGAAGCCAGGCAGGCCCAGGGGCCTCTCTTCCTGGTGCACCAAGTAGCCACAGTGGGCTGTCGCTCTGTGGTCAGTTCCTGGTTTTCCTTTCTAGATGGCAAGTCACCACCTGCCAAGTGAAAAGGTAATCTGAGTTAGCCCTGCAGAGATGGGATGGGGATGGACATCGTACCTAACATTTATTGAGTGCTGATTGTGTCCTGGCCCTGTGCTAAATGCTTTACTCATAACAATCAATCCCCGCAACAGCCCTGGATAGGTGATACCTCAATGATCCTTATTTCATAGATGAGGAAGCTGAGGTTTAAGATGTGCCCAAGCTAGTGCATGACAGGTACCAACACCCATGCTCTTCACCACTCCATCACACTACCTGTCTGTGAACAAGAGGATTACACCCATTTCCCCACCCTTGAAAACAAAATTGCACTGGAGATATGGAGCACTCATGCATGAAGGGGTTAATGCCAGCATGGGCAGTGAGGGCTCCAAAGGGAGCTCTGGCCTGGGGTCAGGAGCCTGGATTCCAGTCCAGTTCTGGCCCTAGTTGCAGAGTGAAGTTGGGCAAATAAATCCCTGTGTGACTTTTTATTTCTTCATCTATAAAATGGATGTAATGATCCTGCTGTGGGGGGGTGGCTGGAGTGTCAATGAAATCACTTGGATGCCACAGTGCTCTGTCCACTGTAAAGTGCTGTACAGATGTGAGGGGTCAGCTCTGGGATTAATGCACACAGTCTTCAAAAAAGAAAGAAAAATCAGCATGGTCTGGAGAAGGCAGGAGAGGCTTCAGCCTGGTAGTGAAGTTAACCCAGACTCTGGGGTCTATGGAGGGTTTGCAGGGGGCGGGGGGGGGGGTGCAAATAGGAGGGAGGGGAAAAGCAGCCAAAGCAGCTCTAGAGCTAGGATGGCCCCACACGAAGCTAACACAAAAGGCAAAGTGCATTCTAACAAAAGCGGTCAGGCTTCTTTCTTATTCTGTTCATATTCTCTGTGAATATGAATTCTTCTCCCACTTGCAGCCATGCTGTGCTGGACATACCTTATTTTATTATGAATTACTAACCATAAGGAATTTGCCTTATTAGTTCTATATCTTTTATTGCTTATAAAGTACCACATCAACTGGGAATGTAATTGATTTTCTTAGAACTATAGGAGATATGTATATGTATAGCTGATTCACTTTGTTATACAGCAGAAACTAACACACAATTATAAAGCAATTATACTCCAATAAAGATGTTAAAAAAAAAAAGAACTATAATTCTATATTGCTTCGGAAGAGCCACATCAACTATGATTATAGTTCTATTCTATTTGACGCTTAAAACCACAGGTTGTGAACTGGTGGCCATGGGCTCAATTTGTCCCACGGATATGTTTTGTTCAGCCTGCCTGGTGTCAACCTCCAAATTAAATTAGTTAGCAATATATTTGATAATTAGTTGATTTTACATTAAAATCCAGAATTCTGGCTTCTTTTTAAATTTTTGGAAAACCTGGCAACATGGGGCTTGCACTTCCTGTGCCAGTGATTGATTTGCATGAAAAGCGGGTGGCTGCCTTCAGTCAAGGCCATGTTCTCCAGTTTGCCATGATCCCTACCATCCCTATTGCTCCCCAACACCAAGCCTAAAAATCATTTGCCATTTATCATCACATATGCACTCTGCCTTTTCTTATAAGAAAGAGAAAAGTGGAATAGATTGAGCATTCATATCTCAGTTAAAAATGGGGGGAAAACATATATAGATAGAGAAGGGGAGCATGTTTCAAGAAAGATGTGGAAGAACATATTTCTACATGTTTAATATACAAATTAAGTATACCTACATGGAAAAAATGAAAACTAAAATGCCGTGATGAAAAAACCTGGTCCCCCTCAGTTATGCATGTTACCTGATGGATGAAAGGATAGCTGTATTTTGATTGGTGGGCTTGATTGTGGTCCAATTTATCAGTCCAAGATACATATGCATAAAGCAGCAGTTTCCTTTATTATTCTGGCAGGGAAGTCGTATGTGCACATTTCATATTTTGTTGGTTCTGTGTAAGTATCTGATGATATCTAATTCACTGGAATCTAAAGATATAAGTCCCCAAAGCACATTTCTTTCCTACAAATGACTGGAAATGGATGCATGTTAATATTGTTAATTTTGTACCTATTTCACCCAGGAAGCCAGACCATGTTCCTAGGCAATCAGGGCTCTCACTTTAAAGTTGGGCCTGGAGGTGGGAACTGTGAACTCAGACTGATGGAGGACAGGGAGGGCATCCGGCCTGGGAGCTGAAGGGGGACCAAATGGTCCCAGCTGCCGGTGTGGGAGGGATGGGGGCAGGATGCCAAGCAAGACATTTCGCCTCCTGCCAGACTGTGTTTTGAGGGTTTAAGCGATTTCCTTCTATTCAATATGAAGTTGTAGAAATAGCCAAGAGGAAGCTTTGTGTCATATTGGAGCTGGTCTAAATTGTTTACCACGGCTTCAGTACAATCTGCGAGATCGGAACGTGTGGAGATGGGGGGATCTATGCCCCAGCTCTTGAAGGACTCAACTAAATTAACGGGCTGTTCCATTTTCCTATAAACCACCCAAGTGTCCCAGTAAACTCAGTCTCCAAAAGCATTCTCCAGACTGTCTCAAGCAGCTAGAAGGGGCACAAAAATCAGTGAGAAGCATCCCAGGTTGTGGTTTAGGAAGAAGTCACGAAGAACATAGCACATGTCTTTCTGAACCTGTTTCCTCGAGATGTGGGGGTAACACCTCCCTTGAGGAGCTGTGGTGAGAAAGTTCACAGGAGACACTCAGAGCTTGCATCTTCCTCTGGCTTCAGGAGCAGAAAAAGCAGAATAGACCTAACTAGCTGACTAGAAAAGAGTTCACTGGAATATCCAGAGAAAAGGGCTGCCCTTTGGGTAAACAAGAGAAAACAATGACAGTGTAATCCCACAAGTGCCTTGCACGGAGGATGCTTTTGTTCTGATGAGCACCTTGATGCGTCTGGCTATGCCAAGGGAGACCATGGGCTGCTAAGAGCTGATTTGTTCTGCATGAGAGATGAATTCGAAAATCTGACAATCCTAGTGGGAAGAGGACAAGAAAAAAAAAGGAGGGAGGGTGTGTCAAACACCTCTTAGGTGCCACTGCCAGTGCCCGACCCTACCCTCTGCCTCCATCATTTATGTGCACCATAGGCGAGGTCATCCAGCTGCCAGCAACTGCTTCCCTTCACCTGAGCACTTTCTCTGGCTGCTGGAGCCTGCTCTGCCCACAGCATAGCAGACTGGAAGTGCTAGGGAATCAGTGCTGACCCCCCAGCTGCTCTCAACCAGTGGCTGACAGGATAAAAACCTGGGCTCCCTTTCCCATTTGGTGGGAACTTCTAGACACCCAGAGTCCCCGTCCCCATCACAGCCCCTTGCCCCTTACCCACACTGAGCACCTCTCCCTTCCTGCCCAGGGCCTCCCTGCGGATGCTGACCTCTGACACACTGCCTAATCCACTCAGCCCGAGCAACCTGGAAATGCAGGAGAAATAACACCACACAAAGCAAATATTTAGCCAGTGGAAGCCAACAAATACATTTCTCTCCCTTCTTCAACCAGATGCACCGTCCTGAGAAAGTCATTTATAAGCCATCTGAGAGATGCTCTCACAAGACCGAGTGATCAATCATCTAATGCCTCTCGTTGGCTCTTCCTCCTTCCCTGCCTCACTTCCCTTTTCTTCACTTCTGCTCCCTAGGATTTTACTCCCTAATACCAAAGAGGCACCTAAGACTAACACCTGAGTGACCCAGGATAAGCTAGGTGGTGGAGTTTATCTCTCACACTCATGATCTTAACAGGGTTTCTAGAGTGGTTGTCACTTCCATCTCACCAGGTCCCATTAGCATGATGTTACCAAATAGGGGACCAGCATTATGATCTGTGTCATATTAGGATGACAAGGTCCCTATGGACTATAGTATAACAGAGAACAGGAGAGTTAACATAACTCTGGAGCCAAAAAGTGAACCTGGACTACTCTCCTTGCCATATGAAAGCAAATTGCTTTTGATTTCCCCCTGCATACAGACTGTGACTGCATTTGCCAGATCATGGTGCATCCCAAGTGTCAAAGGTTGTATTGATATATTCCAGTAGCTACCACATCTGACATGGCAGCTTCAATTGAGGCTACCATCTGGCCAAGTTTATAGCAATCCACTATTATCCACCACAGTCCATTTGGTTTTTTCAAAGGCCATATAGGAGAATTCATGGAAGTACAATGGGACTCACTACCCCTACACCATTTAACTGTTAATAGTAGCTCTAAACTCTGCAATACTTGCTGGGATGTGGTATTGCTTCTGATTTACTCTAGGAGGTAGAAAAAGGAAGGTAGTTTCAAGGACTTCCACTAGACCTTTTCATAAGTCAGGTAGCTAATACAAAGGTTCTGCCAGAAGCTAAGTATCATGTGATTACGTAGAGGAATGGGCACAAAATGTGTTGGTCTTTGTATCTCACAATGCTCACCAGAGAGCATCCATCACAGAGGAGACATGCAACAACCAGATGGACAGACTGACTCATCCTGTGGATGTTAGCTAGCCTCTCGCCCTGGCTACCCCAGGGCTGACATGGTGGAGCCTTAAGAAGAGTGACAGTGATGGCCAGGGTAAATGTTAGGCAAAGGCTCAAGAACATGGGCCCCATCCTTCTGAAGCAGATCTACATCCTGACATTGTGGAATGGCCAACCTGCCAGCTGCAGAGACTGACACAGAGCCCTCAAAATAGTACCATTCCTCAAAGAGACCACCTAGCCACTTGATGGCAAGTTGATTTCTTCAGACCCCTTCCTGAGCAATTCTTCCTTACCAGGATCGATACCTATCTGAATATGAGTTTGCCTTCCCTGACCAAGTACCTTTGCCGGCACCATCATTCAGTGAGTAGCAGAATGCTTGATATATCAGTGTGGTGTCCCATACAACATTATCTCAAATGAAGGGACTCATTTTATGGCAAAAGAGGTGTGAAAATTGGTGAATGACCAAGGAAACCACTGGTTTTAGCATTACCACATCACCCAGAAGCCGCTAGCTTAATACAATGGCGGAATAGCCTGTTAAAGGCTCAGCTAAGGCATCAGCTTAGGAGCAATACAGTGCAGGGTTGTGGCACTGTCCTCCAGAACATGGAACCCATGGTCACTGTATGGTCCTGTGTCCCCAGTAGCTGGAATACTTGGGTCTGGGAATCAAGGGATAGTACTAGGATTGAGCCCTTTCTCTCTCTCTTCCAGTGATCCACTGAAACCCTAGGCTCTTTTGGGGTAGAGGTGCTGATTTGCAGGGGAAGAATTCTTCCAAGGGATATAGTAAGGCCACTAAACTGGAAGCTGAGAGTACCACCTGGTTACTTTGAGTTCTTCATGCCATAGAGCCAGCAGACAAAGAAAACAGTGGCTGTATTAGTGGGGATAAGAACTCTGATTACCATGAGAAGTGTTAACAGTGACTACCTTATGGGGTCAGAGAGGAGCTCAGGTAATTTCTTGGGGATTTCTTGGTGGCTCCATATTCCATAATGATGGTAAATGAGCAAATGAAATAGTCAAGGCAGCTAAGAGAGCAGACCCTTAAAGGATAAAAGTCTCTGTCACTCTGCCAATCAGCACTAGTCAGCCACAGTCCAGATCAGTGTTTCCTAACCTGTGGCCCACGTGCATCAGAATAATTTCATGGGGAAAATGTTAAAAGCATAGCTTCCAAGTCTCTACTCAACACCTACCAAATCAGGACGTCTGCAGGCAGAATCAGGGAATTGGAATTTTAAGAAGCTCCTCTGGTCCATCTTATGTGCACTGAAGTTTCACTGCCACTGGCCTAAAGTTTCACATCTATATTTCTCACAGCACCTGGTTCTTGACCTCTATCTTGGCATTTCTTGCCTTAGGACACTTTCCCGTTCAAATATAATCCCCCACAGTGATGCATTTGCAGTTTCTAGCTCAGACAGGCTGCCAAGACCTCTCTTGGATGGATTTTCCTATTTACCATACCCTTGAAAGAGCAAGAGATCATGCATTCTGTTCAGTTAAGGCCTTTAGAATCCAAGATTTTGGAAACAAAGCAGCCCAGAAATGGAAGGGACCTTGCACATGATCCCAAATCCAATCTAATCCATCTCTGCTGTGCAAATTCAAAGAAATAAGATAACCAGGGGATCCCCTGCCTACCCTTTGGCTAGAGAAGGGGGCCTGTTGAAGAGGATGTGGGCAAACCTCTCCCCTGGGGGCTGTCTGCCTTCCATCCTACCCCAAACCCCTAATCAATACACCTGATAATAACTGTCCTTTCCCCAATATCTGTAAAGAAGGGTGTGGCAAATATGGAAGTATTCAAGTTAACTGCTATTTTTGTCTCAAGGAGGATGGGGGTTGATAAATGTGTCTTTGTGATAAGCCAGAGAGGGCAGGACGTGAAATCTGTCCAAAGTGATAGGAGCTTTATCACTGATTAAGGACCGATGTCCCCAGAGGCGAGGGCCACACCTTGTTTTTGAGAGTGGTCAGTAAGTGGTACAGCTTCCAAAAAATACAGCCCCTCTCCCTCCCCCCTTATGTGCCTCACTGCCTCCTGTTCTGGCTCTGCTGTCCTTGACTGCAAATCTGCAGGAGAGGTCTTGGATCAGCAATAGATTGGATCTTCCTCTTTACTCAACCCTATAGGTTCAAGTGTTTGGTCAATGGCACCCCTAGAGGGTGTCCAAGTAAGGAAGTTTCTTTTGTGACGATGAATGGGGATGCTACTGGCATTTGGCAGGCAGGGGCCAGGGATGCTGAATTCCACAATGCAAGAGGCAGTCTACACAACAAAGAAATAGCCCAGCAAAAGTACCAACTGTGCCCACACTGAGAAATACTAGCAGATTGTGACTTTCAAACTTTTTTTGACCAAGACGCTTGGTTTCACAATCCCATAAACACACACTTCTGAAACAAAAGTTTCATGCAACAGTATTTGCCCTTATTACATGTAATGAGCTCAGGTATTTTCTACTCTATTCTGTGCCATTCCACTGAATTAAAAAAAAAAAAAAAAAGAGGCTGGTCAAAACCTACTACATAGATATCATGACCTACAAATGGGCCAAAACCCATATTAGGAGGTAATCATTTCAAAACTCTTAATCAGCACCAGCGGTGGGAATATAGAGGGACCCTTATTGTAAGAATCATTTGTCTGCTCTCACCCACACTACTTGACTTAGTAAATTTTAGGGTAAAGTGAAAGCTCCAGTGACTTCTGATGAGCTAAACTTGTCTTGCTCTGTCTCCCGAAGAGATGCCCAAAGAGAGACAAACAATTGTCCATCGTTGAAGTGTGCGGTTTTCACAGGACCCTGCTCTGAGCCAGGCGGCCCATGTGTTTTGCATTTCCCCACAGTGGGAACAGATGGATCCAACCATTCAAAGGCTTTTGCAGGGTAGGGCTGAGGACCCTGAACTCGGCTGAAAGGCTTTAAGAGAATACTTCTCACCTTCTCTGAACTACAGCGTGACACCTATGGCAGAGGGCAGCCTGGTTCTCCAAATCAATCCCAAACTTCCCTGCCACTGTGTGCAAGCAGACCAGGTTGTAATATGGAGGAAGAAGTGCAAGAGTAGATGCCACCCGGGAGGCTGAGGGCAGGGCCAGGCTCAATGGGTGGGGCTGTGACACTGGCTGGTGGGATACCCAGCCACTGTTTGACACCTCCTGACCACTAAAGTCAGTCACAAACTGATCCCTTCTTCCAGCTGCTTCCTCTAATATTTTTACCACACTCTTAACAGCCATCATATCAACATATTACTTTAAATGGTCTAAATGCTACCACTTTCAGAAAAATGTGGCCCTCCCCCTGCCTCTCCATGGACAGTCCCTCCCTATATAGTCCCTTCCTTTATGGACAGGAAAAGCATATATATATCCTGGATTTTGCGACTTGTTCTTCTCACATGCAGAGCTCTTGAGAAAAGCATCTCATTCTCTCTCCAGCACCCCAGTGCCACCGAGGATTCAGACAACCCCTCGAACACCCCCCACACCTGCTCCATGCTCTGGGAATCCCAGCCCTGCCAGGCCTCTCATTCTTAATGACGCATGAAACATCATACATTTTACCACCAGAAAGCTGACAAAATAAAATGTTGGCTTGCTCTGGCCTGAGCAGGTCTGTATTCTTACAGTCTAAACAAGATTATGATGACCCGCGTAGGTAGGGGCTTTCATAGCTTCCTTACCACTTATCTCATGTCATTATCACAACAACCCTGGAGGCGGCAGGGCACGTCTTATTATCCCTTTCAGAGATGAGAAAACTGAAACTTAGAAGGGTTAAGTAGCTGACTTTCTCAAGGCCAGTAGGTAATGAAGGGCAGAGCTGGAACTTGAACTTGGGTCTTCTGGCCACCCATGCATATTCCACTCACATTTCACTGTCTCCACCACCACCTGTGTTAGGCACCCAGGCTTTATTCAGAACTCCATTCACCTACCTCGTTATCCAGGGGATACACGAAAAGAAAACTGAGAGTTTTTCACCTTCACGTGGGAAGTTGCAGGAGTCTCACAGGACTTCAGTGGGAGATGCAAGTTTCCAACAGCAAGTCCAAGGAAATCCCAACATGCAATTTTCACCACCTCAACATCTGTGCTTCACAAATAATATTTGCCAAGAAGGATGATTGCTGATGTGGGTGCCTTGCTGTTTGGTGGGAGCTGGTCCTTCAGGCCCCCAATTCAAATAGCTGCCTGTGGCCTGTGAATAAAGAGGAAAGATCAGAGCTGGCATTGGTGTCTTTGGCCAGACAAGTCTGTGTCTGAGAAGGCAACAGCTCACTACAGGTAGCCAGCGATTCAGTGCAGAGCCGTGAAACTAGAGACTGGGGTAGATCTCTAGAAGAGCTCCTTGTCTGTGGCTGTTTTGTGAAGGAGCAAGTAGCCTCTCCACCTGAGAAATTCCTAAAAGTCCTCGGGTAGTCAGCACAGGGAAACAGCTGGTGGTTATACTGATCACATGAGTCATCAAGAAAAGGTTAAATTGTGCTCTGTGGGTTCTTTTCAGAAAAGCTCAGAAGTGTAAAACATCTTAGCAAAGACTCTTATCAAAAACAAATAGAGGGCTTCCCTGGTGGCGCAGTGGTTGACAACCTGCCTGCCAATGCAGGGGACACGGGTTCGAGCCCTGGCCTGGGAAGATCCCACATGCCACGGAGCAACCAGGCCCGTGAGCCACAACTACTGAGCCTGCGCATCTGGAGCCTATGCTCCGCAACAAGAGAGGCCGCGACAGTGAGAGGCCCGCGATGAAGAGTGGCCCCCAATCACCGCAACTAGAGAAAGCCCTCGCACAGAAACTAAGACCCAACACACCCAAAAATAAATTAATTAATAAATAAATTTATAAAAAAAAAATAGAATCAAAAGTAACTTTTTTAAATTAAGAAGGGCAAGCTTTAATAACTTAGAAAACTATTAGAACCTCTCTTTGCCCAAATTTTTACATAGATGTGTTACACGGGATTTTTTTGAAGCCAAATTTCCTCTTTTATGTTTGTGAACCTCATGAAATGGAACACCTACCTTCTTCAAAAGATACTTTGAAGCCATAAAAATGTTCATACACTATGACTCCATAATCCCCTTCTGGGAAGCTAGCCTAAGAAAATACCCTGAAATATGGAAAAACCATATGCAGAAAAATACTCATCAAAGACTTGCTTAGTGAAAAACTGGAAGCACCCCAAATATTCAAAAAGGGGAGGGAGGATGATAAAATAAATTAGGGTATAAGCCTTGAAGAAATATTCTATAACCATTAAAAATGATGGTATGAAGTTTATGAAGGATCAGAGAAAATACTTATGATAAAGTATTAAGTAAAAAAAAGTCTGGAAAAATATTTGCACACACATGATTTATAAAAACAAGCAGGGAACATAAAAATGTACTTGTCACTGTGTCAATGTGGTAGGATTACGGATTGTTACCTTGTTTTCAAATTTCTCTAACAGTATTATATCTCTTCTTTTTAAAAAAAAAGTTCAATCCCTAAAAAAAAAAAAAAAATAGGAAGGCAATAGATGCTATTAATGCTTTAAGTAGGAAGAAACACCATGAGTAGAGGTTGGGGGTTAAGTTAAGATGAGAAACTGCCCATCTTATTGCCCAAATATTGTGTCTTTAGAATGGTTTCATGTTTTATGAAATAAATATAAAATATATGCAAAAAGAATATATAAAAATATAGTTTTGTTTAAGGCACAGAAAAGTCCAAATTATATTACTGCAGAAACCATTCAGTGTTTAAAGCTTCTCTTATTTCTATGTTTTCAGGTTACTATGCATCTACTTACAAGGGGCTTCTTGTCAAGGAGCATTGAAATGATGCTTAGTGTCTCTTTACAGTTTTTATTTCATCTGCAGCACTTGATATGCCATGATCAGGTGGATATGGGTGTTGGGTTTAGAAAACAAATCTCATTTTCTCCCTCCACCATCCAGGACACTTAGAATCATGGAAGAAATGGAAGGAAACTCCAGGTCATTCAGGTAGAAATCTCCTTAGCAGGATCACATGTCCCAATGAGGTTGGGGGGAGGGGGGACATGCAGGGTCCCTGACTCACTATGTAAGTGTGACTCCAGAGTCAAAATTCCGCTCAGGGGCAAAACAAGGTCAATTTACAAAGGTGAAAAAAAACCCACACGAATCCAAATCCAAATCCCTGGGAAAATGCAAACTGGAAATGTAAATCAAAGGAACATAGTTCTTGACACAAGAAAAATAAGAGGGAAGGCATAAAGACACCTGTTGGTACCTATTACTGCACAACAAACTACCCTAAAATTTAGCAACTTAAAACAAGAACCACTTTACTGTATTTCACGATTTTATGGGTCAGGAATTCAGGCAGGGCTCAGCAGAGAAATGCTTTTGCTTTTCATGGTATCTGAGGGCACTCAGTGGTACTCAGCTGGCAAATCAGTCTAGAGTATTCAAAGATTCCCTCATGTGTCCGATGCCTGGGGAGGCTGGCAGCCTGGGCTGGGCTGGATCTGTTGACCACAGCTCCTACACCTGGCCTCTCTAGCACAGCAGTCTCCTCGGTATATTGGAGCTCTTACATGGTAGCTGCCATGGCCCAGAGCAAGCATTTAGAGGCCTAGACTTCTTGCAAACTGGCTGGAAATTCCGGAACATCACTTCTGTCATATACTATTGGTCAAACAATCAGTAAGGCTAGCCCAGGTTCAAGGTGGGGAGGAGGCAGTGCAAAGGGATGGAGGTGGAGTTCGTGTGTACATCGCTGGTGATGATGGAAATTGGTACAACGTTTTGAGAAGGCACCCTGTCAATATGTACAGAATACATAAAGCCATTCATCCGTTTTGGACCCCTGTCTCAGTCCTGGGCATCCATCTACCCTAAAGAAATAATTATACTAGGGACATGAAAGATTTACTATTATCTATCAGAGTGACAAAAATAAACAAAACCTAAAAGTTCAGCAGTAGGAAAATGATTAAGGCTTAACACCACTCTGGAATAGTAAGTAGCTATTAAGAATGTTAATTATGAAAGTTTTACATAGAAACATGGAAAATATTTACACTGTGGTGTTAAACAGAAAAAAACACCAAAGGTTATATGCATGTAAACAGGGAACAAAGGAGAACAGACAGGAATAAAAATAGTTTTATTAGGGTAATGACATTAGATCATTATTTTTCCTATTAGATTTTTTTCTTTAAAATACAAGGAACAGAGAATCATGTTAAACACCACCACAGGGGATGCAAACAGCAAAATCCAGTTAGTGTGGGACACTAACTCTACAGGATAAATGATCAGTTTTTTTCAACAAATAAATTACAAGGAAAAAAACAAAAGGAAGGGGAATCTAGAGGTTTAAAGAGACTTGTCAACCCATTGGAATAGTTGGGCATTATTTCGATCCTGATCCAAACAAATGAATTGCAGTGACAATATTTAAGAGACTTAGGGAAAATTTGAACTCTGGGCTTTTGTTTATCTTAAGGAATTATTGTTTATCTTGTTAAAGATGATAATGGTATTGTGGATACTTTTTAAAGTCCTTATCTTTTAGAGATAACTACAGAAATGTTTACAGGTTAAATGATACGATATCTGGGATTTGCTCCCAAAAATATGGAGTGGTGGGAGAAGTGGATGGGGTGAAGATGAAAGGAGATAAGGAGTTGGTAGTTGGGGGGAAGGGTGGTATTATACTGCTCTCTTCTGCATTTCTTTGAAAGTTTCCGTAGTAAAAAAAGGCATTCATTTTCAATGTCATTTAAGGTTGCTGAATGAAGGGACAAGCCAGGCTGTGCCTTGGAGGGATGCATCGGACATTGGTGTGGAAAGGATGCCACAGGAGCCTGGGGGTGAGGAAGGCCTGAACCTGAACAGTGGGGGACTTAGAAACCCAAACAGGTTCTTACAGACAGGAGACCTGGCCCTGGTCCCAGGTGGCTGCTTCAAGCCTTGGGCCCAATCAAAGTCTCAGTTTCCTCAGCCATTAACCAAGGATAAAGATCTTACCTTGAGATGCACCAGTGAAGCTGTTTGATGCCTTAAAGATTCTGGTACCAGTTTCCAAAGGTGGATGTGTGTTGGGAGGGGTGGGTTCCCCCACACCATCAAGCAATTCTCTGCACCTGGGTGTCCTAAAATTCAACTCAATTCTGACACAGCTAGCAGCAGATCACACAGTGAAGGGTTTAGTCCTACAGGATGGCTCCCCTCCCCCCACTTCAAACGCCATTGCAAGTCGATGTCATCACCCGTGCTTCCGACCAACCGGCTATAGATTGAAGGTTCCAACGACCTCCTTCTTGGGTTCGGTTAATTTGCTAGAGCAGTTCATGTAACTCATGAAACATTTTACTTACTAGATCAGTGGTTTATTATAAAAGGATATAACTCAGGAAGAGCCAGATGGAAGAGAGGCATAGCGCAAGGTCAGGGGAAAGGGTGTGGAGCTCGGAGCATCCAAGCCCTCTGGGAGTGCACCATTCTCCCCAGAGCTCCACGTGTCCACCAACCCTGAAGCTCTCTGAACCCCATCCTTCTGGGTTTTTATAGAGGCTTCAATCATAGGCCATTGGCAATAGAACTCAACCTCCATCTCCTCTCCCCTCCCCAGGGGTCTGGAGGTGGGACTGAAAGTTCCAACTGGCAACCAGCCCCCATTCTTAGGTGCTGGTCTAAAAGTCACTTCATTAACACAACAAAAGACACCTTTATCCCTCTCAGCACAGGAAACTCCAAGGGTTTTAGGAACTCTGTGCCAGAAATGGGGATGTAGATCAAATATATATTTCATATTACAAATATCATAGCCCATTTTGGGCAGAAAAGCTGTTGGGTGCTGTGCATACATTAGGAGCAGCATAAGGCACAAGCTCCAGCCATGCTTGGCCAGGTCACCCAGGGCCCTGGCCTGTCCTGGTCTGTGAGAGGACACATGGTGACCTCAGCTGCTGATTACTCATCAGATTACAGGAAAGGAGGGGATGCCAGAAGCCAGAGTCCCAGAGAGGAGCCAGCAGCGCCCCTGTCATCCACCACCTAACAGCAAGTCCTGTGGGGGCAGGGATGGGAGAACAGTCCTGTCCTTGACCTTTAGCTACAGAGGCCTCAGAACTGGAGAAGATCATGAACTGTTTCCAAGCGGACACAGGGGTCCAGGTAGGAGGGACAAAGAGGAGCTTGCCTTGAGCAGGCGGGAGCAAGCAGTGGCTGATATGGGCACGCTCGTCTCCTTCCTCTTTCCCGAGGAGGAAGGATCGAAGCCTGGCTCTAAATTCCAGCTGTGCCACCTTGGGCAAGTCACTCCACCTCCTTGACCGGCAGTGTGTCCTCTACAAAGTAGAGACAGTAACAATACCTGTCTCAGAGGGTTGTTAAGTGGCATCAGAAGACCTTTAACAAATAGCAGTTCTCTCCCCATTCATCACGCCTCCAATCAGAGCCCTGGGCAGTAGCTGTCTCCATATTCTAAGCAAGGGTCTCACTTCAAGGGAGATATTTAAGATTCAGAAGCCTCATTAGAGATCTGATGTGCTTTGTCTGGGATGTGGCTAGGAGCAAAGAGATTTTTAGAAGCTCCCCAAGTGACTCCAGTGGGCCGCAGGGCTGAGAATTCCTTGTGATACTCCTGATAAAGATCAAGTGAATGAATAAAATCAGCTTTTTTTCTTATTGCACTTTAGGGCCAAGTGCAGCTGAATGGGGGTCTTGGGGTCCAAAGATTTGGGAAATTAAAGAAAAATTTAACCCCTCAGAAACTAGGGTCAACTCTGGAATGTTGTCACGTGTTTAAAGCTTGGCGATTTGGCCAAGCCTCGTTTAAGTTTTCTTTTCTTATAACATGATGAATAGTTCTGTGTTGGTTTTTCCCCCCTCCCTGTTATTTTGCAATGGCCCTTATTCAAAGGCTTGAAAAATTTGATGAACCATGTCTCTCTGATACACGTCTAAGAATAAATTAGAAAATATTTGAAATATATTTAGGAAAAAAATGCCATTTGGTACCACAAGAATTGAGGGTTTATAGAAAGACGCTGTTCAGAATAAATGTCAGGCATTCTTTTTGGATGAATAAGGCCCTGCAGAGGTCCCATCACGACTGGTCAGTTCATCCCTCAGTTTGACTTGTAAGTGCTCATTGATTCTGTGGAAGGCGCTCTGGAATGGGGTTGGAACTCCAACACACCCACAGAAATGACATGGAAACTCTTGGTCCAGTCCTGGGAAATGGATGCTTTCTTTCCTTTCTCAAAGCCGGAGGGATCTGGCAGTGTTTTCTCAGACTTCTCTCTTTTACTCTTGGAATCTTCATGCTCCCAGAGATTTAATGAGTGGTTCTCAAAATGTGGTCCCTGGACCAGCCGCAGCATCACCTGGGAATCTGTTAGAAATGCAAATTCCCCTGCCCACACAGCAGACCTACCGAAACAGAAATTCTGGGATGGGGCCCAGCCATCAGTGTTTTCACCAGCCTTCCAGGAGATTCTGATCCACTGGAGTCGAGAACTACTGATTACGAGCACAGACGGATCATGAACAGACTTTGCTTCAAAGTCAGCTCTGCCACTTATCACTCAGGTAAGTCACTTCACCTCTCTGATCCTCTGTTTCCTCTGCGAAAAATAAGAATAATAGCCTACCACTGTAGGCTCGTTTGAGGATTAAGGGAAGGGATGCAAGTAGAGTGTTTAGCACTGTTCTTTGCAGGGCTGGGATTAGGGTGAAGCGAATGAGGTGCCTACAGTCCTGTGGATACCTCCTTAAATTCTGCATCCAGAGATGGCTCACTTACCTCACCCTCGTCCCAGCCCTGGTTCTTGATATTCCACAAGTGCTCTGTAAATGGCTGCTACTATTTTATATTACTGAGGGGTCATCCATCTTCGGGGCCTTGACCATGCAAAGTTCCGGAGTCAAAGTCTTTAGACAGTTTGGTGTAGAGGAAAGAGCACTGGTTCTGGAGTTCGCAGGCCAGGATCTGACCTCTAGGAATGCCAGGCAAGGAGAGGGGTGCAGAGCAGAGGTGGGGCAAGCCCAGCTGCCCTAGACAGGCTCCTTTCACTGGGCAGGGCTCTTTCTTCCCTGTTTCCTTCATTCTGAGAGAAACAGAGGCCACTCTTGAGTTTGGACCCTCTCCCATCTGTGATCACTGTATTTTCTGTATCAGTAGATACCGAAAAAGCATTTGACGAAATCCAACATCCACTCTTGATGAAAATTTCAGCAAATTAAGAATTGAAGGGGAATAGAAGAGGACTTCCTCCTTCTGTCAAAGGGCCCCCACAAACCCCACTGCTAACATCTTACTTACTATAAGATGTCCCTCTCCATCTAGGATCAGGAACAAGATAAGGATGTCCACTTTCACTGCTATTCTACGCTGCACCAGAGGCTCTAGTTAGTTCATTAAGGCAAGAAAAAGAAACAAAAGGCATCCACAATGGAAAAGAAGAAGTAAAACTGCCTTTATGCGCAGATGACCTGACTGTCTATGGGGAAAATCTGATGGAATCTACAGTAAAGCTACTAGAACTAAGGAGTGAGTTTAGTGAGGCTGCAGGATACCAAATCAATGCACAAAAGTCAACTTTATTTCTATATACTAGCAATAAAAATTGGAATTTAAAATGTAAAAATAATGTCATTTATAATAGCATAAAATATGAAATACTTAGGTATAAATCTGCAAAAGATGTGAAAGACCTGTGCTGAAAACTATAAAACATTGCTGAGTGAAATTAAATAAGATCTAAATAAATGGAGAGATAACCCATTACCTAATCCAAGGGCGCAAAGATTGACCCCTATGTTTCTTCTCAGAGTCTTATAGTTTTGATTCATTTTGAGTTCATTTTTGTATATAGTGTGAGGCAGGAGTCCAACTTTATTCTTTTGCATGTGGATATCTGGTTGTCCCAATACCATTTGGTGAAGACCCTATTTTTCCCCCATTAAACGGTCTTGGCACCATTGCAGAAAATCAATTAATCATAAATATGAGGGTTTCTTTCTAGATTCTCAAATTCTGTTCCCTTATATATATGTCTATCTTTATGTGAATACCACACAGTCTTGATTGCTATAGATTTGTAGTAAATTTTGAAATCATGAAGTTTGAGTACTGCAACTTTATTCTTCTTTTTCAAGATTGTTTTGGCTATTCAATTTGGACAATTGATTTTTTTTTAACATCTTTATTGTAGTATAATTGCTTTACAGTGTTGTGTTAGTTTCTGCTGTATAACAAAGTGAATCAGTTATATGCATACGTTTATCCCCATATCCCCTCCCTCTTGCATCTCCCTCCCACCCTCCTTATCCCACCCCTCTAGGTGGTCGGCAAAGTACCGAGCTGATCTCCCTGTGCCACGCAGCTGCTTCCTACTAGCTATCTATTTACATTTGGTAGTGTATATATGTCAGTGCTACTCTCTTACTTTGTCCCAGCTTATCCTTCCCCCTCCTTGTGTCCTCAAGTCCATTCTCTATGTCTGTGTCTTTATTCCTGTCCTGCCCCTAGGTTCATCAGAGCTATTTTATTTTTAGATTCCATATATATGTGTTAGCATACGGTATTTGTTTTTCTCTTTCTGACTTACTTCACTCTGTATGACAGACTCCAAGTCCATCCATCTCACTACAAATAACTCAATTTCGTTTCTTTTTATGGCTGAGTAATATTCCATTGTATATATGTGCCACATCTTCTTTATCCATTCATCTGTCGATGGACACTTAGGTTGTTTCCATGTCCTGGCTATTGTAAATAGTGCTGCAATGAACAATGTGGTACATGACTCTTGTTGAATTATGGTTTTCTCAGGGTACATGCCCAGTAGTGGGATTGCTGGGTCATATGGTAGTTCTATTTTTAGTTTTTTAAGGAACCTCCATGCTGTTCTCCATAGTGGCTGTATCAATTTACATTCCCACCAACAGTGCAAGAGGGTTCCCTTTTCTCCACACCCTCTCCAGCATGTATTGTTTGTAGATTTTTTGATGATGGCCATTGTGACCGGTGTGAGGTGATACCTCATTGTAGTTTTGATTTGCATTTCTCTAATGATTGGTGATGTTGAGCATCTTTTCATGTGTTTGTTGGCCATCTGTATGTCTTCTTTGGAGAAATGTCTGTTTAGGTCTTCTGCCCATTTTTGGATTGGGTTGTTTGTTTTTTTTTGATACTGAGCTGCATGAGCTGCTTGTATATTTGGAGATTAATCCTTCATCAGTTGCTTCATTTGCAAATATTTTCTCCCATTCTGAGGGTTGGACAACTGATTTTTGACAAAGCTGTGAAGGTTGTTTAGTGGAGAAAGCATGGCCTTCTCAACATATAGAATTCTGGAACAGCTGGATATCCATATGTCTTGATTTTTTTACTCTCTTCTGCCCATCACCTCTGCTTTTGGCTCAACCCCTATTTTCTGAAATGCTTGTATTCTTCTAAAGTTCTTTTTCTTATTCCTTTTCAAAAACATAAATTTAATTAATCTTAATTAAATTTAAATCTTCTTGGTCTGTGCTTTCTCTTTTCGCAGGCTATGCCTTATCTCTCCATTCATAGATGATTTCTGAAATCTGGGAGTGTGACCAGCTTAAAGGGCAAAACTGATGGGAGCCAAGGAAGCAGCCTGTGAATCTGTTCTCTGTGCCTTCCTCAGTCAATGGCCTTCCTTCCCCCTGGTCAGCTCTGGGGAAGGACCTGAGTAGCCAGAGCTACAAGGATTCTGGCACCTGCAGGGCCATCAGGCACTGGGCAACTTCTCTAACTTGGTTTCTGAAGGAGTCAGGGCCTCCTCAGCCTCCGCGTCTACTTTGTCCATGAGCATAACATGTGTCTTCGTGACATAAATCAAGTATCCAGTGCATGGATGTCCAGCTAGCCTTGCAAACAGGCCTCAGAGGTCCTGATCTGGCCACTTATAGGGCAGGAAGTACCAGGAGAGCTCTGTGTGGCACAGGATTCTCACAGCGTGGCCCCCGATCCAGCAGCATCGGCATCACCTGGAACTTGTTAGAGATCAAATTCTCACACCTATTGAATCCGAACCTCTGGGGTGAGGCTTAGCAATCTGTCTTTTATCCGGGCCTTCAGGTGATTCTGAGGCACCTTGGCCGTTAAAATGCTTACCTGCTGGCACTAAATTACCAAGATTTAATATCCTACTCCTGCCATTTGCTACCTGTTACTTAAAATCTCTGCGTCTCAGTCTCCTCATGTACACAGTGGAGATAATAAAGGTACTAGCTTCCTAAAGGCTCTTGTTCAAATTAATGGCATGATCCATGTAAATTTCTCAGGAAGCACGTAATAATCATTAGCTTATAAATGTAAATTTCCCTTGCCCTCCCTGCTTATGAAAATTCATTGTCATGTGTAACAGTCGTATAAAAATTTCGTAAAGAAATTTGTATGTAATGGTCCTACTCGTTTTTATAAGAAGCAAGGTGTTACCATCACTTCACTGTCCACTTGTAGAAACCAAGACCCAGACGATGAACCGTCTTTCCAGGGTGACAGTGAGACAGAAACCACTTCTGACTTGAACACCTGTGTATTCGCATCACATAATGAGTTCTCAGAGTGCAGGACTGGAATCTTAGTTGATACAGGTTTAACTGTTTTAACTGAGGTACTTGTATTTGTGTACTACGGAAAGAAAGATATGGTTCATGGTGATGCTGTTAATTATATATAAAGTGCTCTGCAGGACCCAGCTTAGCACCTTACTCACCACTGCTCCCTAAGAGTCCTCATTTTTTAAAGGGGCGAGGCTGTTTGGGTGGCCTCAGCTCCAACTTCTGGCTCCAAACTTTCTTAGCTGAGCATGTGACCTTGAACAAGGCACTTGCCTCTTAGAACTTCCTTTTCCTCTTCTATACTATGGGGCATTATCCCTGCCCTGCCCAGCTCCCAGAGCAGCTTTGAGTCTCAAATGAACTAATAGATGTGGAAGCACTTAGTGAACTGTAAAGTACGTGCACAAGTAGGGAACTGGAAGTCAGAGGTGGTGAGGGAAGAGTTTGCTGAAGACGAATACCACCGGCCCCCGCCAGCACTCAGCAGCCCCGTGGTCTGGCAAGACCAAAGCTCTGTACAGCTGGTGGGAGGCAGGTGGGGACTGGTGGACAATTACTCAGGATTTGTGTTTGGTCCCATGTCAGGGAGCAGCCTGCCCGGACTGGGGAGCTCAGAGACTCTGCCCGGCAGAGCCACAGGCTAATGCCATCCAAGGTATGAGCCACTAGCTCAGAAAAAACCCACTGCTGGTCTGCTTCCTGGCTAGCCAAGGTCGCTCTAGAGTTAGGCCCAAGGAGTCCACTTGAAATAAAACAAGTTCTTGTCCCAGTTGCCAGTTCACAAGAAGACCTTAGGCGAGACCCTCACTTCACTGGGCCTTAGTTCTACAACACAAGCCAACACAAGGTGTCTGGTTCGCACTATCTCACTACCTCTGTTATTATTCCTCCTACATCAAGTGCTTGCATCCAAAAATCTTCCCTGCCAGTACTTTTCCTGAGTAATGACGAATGTGTTTGCCCCTTTTGCAATATTCAGAGACACGTAACAGAGCTTCCAGGAGACTATTGCTAGTGGTTGAGGGTGAAGCTGGGAACCAGCTTGTCTGGATTGGAATCCTGGAGGGCTGTGTGGCCTCTGGCAGCTTGCTTAGCCCCTTTGACCCTCGGTTTCTCCATCTGCAAAATAGGAATCATAAGCATACCCACCTTACCAGGTTGAAGATCACTGAGATGATGTGTGAAGGGCTTCGTCCAGCTCCTGGCAGAGGAGAAGCTCAATAAAAAGCTGTTATTATTTTCTCCAAACACGAGGGTGCACAGGGACCACCCTGAATTGACTTCAGAAACACGGAGACACCTGACACTATTAGGAGCCTATGAGCCCTCACACAGGAGCTATAGACTCTTTCTTTTAGGATTTTGAAAGAACTGGAAATAGTCTGAGGAGCCCAACACCCAGGGACCCCCAGCCTGGAAACTACTGCCCTGGAGTCTTAACACTTCTTCCAGCTCTGACAGTACCTCAGCTCTGCTGAAGGTCAGCCAAACCTCTTAAAAGAAACCCGCGTAGTCAGTGGCAGCTGGGCCACTGGTGAGTCCAATGCAGACCCCAGGAGGAGTGGCCACAGCCCAGAGTCCTGTCTCCCAGGGTCAGGGCCCCTGGACAAGTGGGGCACATCAGAGGAAAGCTTGCAGCCTCCTGTTTAGCACGTCTGGGAATTGAACCTCCACACTCCCTCCCACCTCTCTGATCTGAAAAGGTCAAGAGAGAAGGAAGTGGTTATTTCAAAGGCTGGGCGAGCCTGCTTTGCAAAGGGGCCTGAGTCCTGATTCCCCCAAGGACTTGTTGAGAGAGAGAACTTTGCCTGTTTCCTTTCCTTCATTTCCTCCTTCTGCTCCTTGCAAGCCTGTTCTAAATATACATCTTAGAAGTCAAGATATGGGATGGCAAGAAGCAGAAACCTAGCTACCAAAGGTAGAGAGAAAACTCGGGTTCTGGGTGGGGTGGGAGTGATGTGGGGGGTCAGCCATGTGGTGAAGTCTCCCATGGCAAACACCACAGCTGATGGGAAGAGCACACAACCCTCCCCTCTGTGGACGCCTCTCACCCATTCTCTCTGGCTCCTCACACCAACCGCCTGAGACATCCAAGGCAGGGGTTCTAAGTTCCATTATACAGAGGAAGAAACTGAGAGGCAGAAAGGAGGTGATAACACTACAAATCATGGTTAATTATGTTGAGTACTTACTAATTTGCTAATAAGGTACTGAAAAGGATCCCCACAAAGATCCTATGAGGAAAGTACTATTATTACTATCCCCATTTTACAGATAAGAAAGTTAAGGCACAGAGGAGAAGCTTAGTTTATTTAAGTTTACTTGCACATCAAGTAACTGTCAGACACCAGAGCCCACGCTTGTAATCACTGGCTACACCAGCCCTGCCCAAGGGACCACACGAGTCCGTGGCAGGGCCAGGAGCCAAGCCAAGTTCAGTGGTCTTTCCCTGCCACCCCTCTGCTTCTGTGTGGTCAATGTAAGGCTGGCTATTCTAACAATCAGATGTACACAAAAGAGGGGCCAGCTGTGTGGGAGGGAGTGAGCACCCCATCACTAAGGGACATACCAACCAAAAGTACATGACCCCTTGGTGGGGCGTTACAGAGGTGACTGGGGTTGAACTTAAGGTTCCTTCTAGACACGAGCATCTACACAGGATGGAAGGGGACGATGAAACCCATTGTAGGTGCTAAACAAACCTCCAAAAAAGATTTCTAGGTCCCATCTTTTCTTTCCGTTCTCATGTCACTCATTCATTCTTAAGCTACAATTTACAATTTACTATGTGCCAGTTGCAGTGTCATGTAACAAGGGACAAGAGAGACACAGCCCCTGCCCTCCTGGAGCTTATATTACAGCGACCTACACAACCCAGGTTGCCTTCCTGCAACTTCCTCTACTAAGTCAGCGTTTCCCCCTCTGGACCTTGAGCTCATCCTGTTTCCCTTCTGCCAACTCCTCCTGCGGAAATCAAACCCAACTCAAATGCCACCTCTTCTAGGACACCTTCACTGGCATTCCCAACAACAGTGTCATTCTTCCTGTTAGGCTTCTGTGACCAGTACAGGGTGTTTACATATCTCACGGGGAGTTGTGTTGAACTGCTTTGAATTTCAGATGTTGGGGGGAAGTGGAGAGTTCTTCTACAAGACCACAAGCTCGTGGACAGCAGGGCGATTGTGTCCTAGTCTGGCTTTCCAATGCCGGGTATCCTGACACAGAGAAGATGCTCAGTTCACTCATTCATTCATTCAACAAATATGCCATGAGCACCTACGATGCGGCAGGCACTGTTCTGACTCTGGGTTTACAACTGTGAACAAAACAGACAAAAAGCCCTACCCTCGTTGCCATTCCAGTGGGAACAGCTAAGTGGACAAATTGATAACTGAATGAATATGCGTTGAATCCTGAAAACCCTTTTGAGCCCCTACGCCTAGGAAAAGGTACATTTTAGGACTGTTTGTATATCCACAAGGCCAAATATTTATCTAAATTAAGTGAGCTCTTGAAGGAAGCCTAGCCTCCTCTGTGGTGTGAGTGTTTAAAAATCACCAGAAAGAGATTGTGTTAGAATTAGTTGTTGCAAAATGACCCTGTTTGGGGATCCACAGCCATTGAGGTATTAGTCTGAGGCTTGGATAAAATAAAATAAACTAAGCTTTAGAGTCACAGAAAAGATTCAATTTGAGGAAACACCAGGCCCAGGGACAGTAATAACAAAAATAATCACAGCAAACACTTACACAGCACGGATTATGTGCCAGGCCCAGGAGAAGCCCCTGGTTCCTGACAGATGACAAGGCTGTGTCGGAAGGAAAGGGAAGCTACCAGAGGGGTGACCCCGACTGGAGCTGTCCCTCAAGATCGGGCCATTGTTCACTTGGGCTCTGACTGTCCTGTGAGCCACAAGCTTGCAGCCTGGTGCCTTTGAAATTCCCAGGAATTCAATGGCAGAAAAGACAGGTCTTCCCAAGTGGAAGGAAATTTGACTCCCTAAAATAGAAAAATCGTGCTCAGAGGAGGAAATTCCTTGTTACTATGGAGGCGTCTTTACTCCCTGAAAAGAAGATTGGAAAGCACATTTATTGAGAGCCTATTATATACCAGGCACTGTGCAAGGACCTGATGTGAACTATCATTTACTCACTGCTGGGCGTTATTCTAACATGAGGCCACAGCCAGGAATGAAATACATACATACTGTCAGTCGCCAGGGCTGACATGCAGCCAGGATATCCCTATATAACTGTCTTACGTGTTAAAATATTTCCATGTTTCTGTTTTACAGAAACAGCTGCCCTGAGCCTCCGAGTGCCCCCTCTCTGCCCCAGCTGCCCAGGCCCTCCTCCCATCCTTCCCCTCACTCCCCTAAGATCCAGCTCCTCCAGAGTTGACTCCAGCATAGCTGGGAGCCCAAAGACCTGGCACCTGTTGGCTGGTGCCTGTTAAATGTCCCATTTATCACCCTTGCCTGGCCCTCCTGGAGCTGCCAGGCCATGGGTATCTCACTTAATCCCCAGCAGCCCAGTGAGGGGGAAACATTGACCCTCTCAGACTCCTGCTTCCAGCTCCTTAAATGCTGCTGTACCCCAAGCTTCCTCCTTTCACCATTGCCCTCTCCTTCCTCACTGTGTCCTGTAGTGAGCTGATCCCAGCTGGTGGTTTCATACCTTTTCCACCCACTCAAACCTCCTGAATTTGCTTCTCCAGCCTGGACCTCTTTCCTAAGCTGGCCATATGGCCAACTGCCTGCTGGACGTCCCCCTGGGAAGTCCCACTGCCACCCAAGGTCTTCCCAAGTAACTGAGGTCAGCTTACCTCCCAGACCTTCCCTTCCTCCCCCGCCTCCTCCTTGCCTCCTCCTGGGTTCCCATTTCTCTCATTCCTGCACGCATGTATTCATGCCATTAACACCCGGAGAGCATCCATTACATGCCAGGCACCATGCCTGACACTGAGGATGAGGAAGGGAGCAAGATAAAGCCTCAAGGAGCCTACAGTCCATCAGATGTCCAAGCTAGAAAGCTGAGTGTCCCCGCCAACTCCTCCCTCCTTCAGCCCCAGCGGAAACATTAAACAAGTCCCGCGATTTGCCCCTTCCCCTCCATCTCCACCGCCAAGGCCTGAGGCCAGATCCTCATCCTCTCTCACCAAGGCCTCCCTCCCCTTTGGCCCTCTCCGCCACACAGCCAGAGGGACGTCTCCCGCACACATCTAAAGCTGCCCCTCCTCAGCCTAGAGCCCTCCATGGCTCCTCATTGCCCTCAGGAGAAGGTCCAAGCTCCCTGGCCCATCCTGACCTTGCTTGCTCCAGTGGGGTTGGTCTGGTGGGAGATGAGCTTTTGGGTGGTAGAGCTGTTTGTTTCCAACCACCTGCTGATTCCTCTGCAGTGGGGGTACACATGCACACAGACCCACACGGGCACACAGACACACACAGGCACAGACACACATGTGCTCAGGTGCACATGAGACATAAATGAGAAAGCCCAGACACACATGCCTGTAGATGGAGTTGCCAGATTTAGGAAATAAAAACACAAGGTGCCAGTTAAATCTGAATTTCAGGTCAACAACAAATTATTTTTTAGTATAAATGTCCCAAATATTGCATGGGACAGACTTACTATGCTAAAAACTAATTTGTTGTTCATCTGAAATTCAAATTTAACTGGATGTCCGTGTTTTACCTGGTGATGCCTGCACATCAAGGAAGGCTTACACAAACCCCCCCCGCCACAGAACCCAGCTTACACACACACACATATCACACACTGACAGTTCAATCCATGTGTAAATGTATACTTCACATGTCACACCTCAAAGATGAATGGGCATCTCACCACCTAGATTGAAATGTGGCAGGGCCATGCGATTGGCCAGCTGTGGAGAGCTCTTCAGGGAAATGTTTATTCTGTGAATAAATGCCTAATTGACAGGAATTCCTGGACGTCCAAGTTCCGGAATGTTGTGTGCCCAGAGTCGCCCTGCGGAATTTGAAGGCAGACAGAATTAAGCTAAAAAACCTGACCTCAACACATCTGCACTGTGTGTCTTTGCGCAAGTCACTCAGCCTCTCTGAGCTTCCATTAGCTCATCAGTAGAATGGAAATGTTCCATTAATAAACAAACTCTTTAGGGTTATGGTGAGAATCACTAAATGACATCATATATGTAGAAGACTTTTTTAGCGTTTTGGGTACAAATCAGTTCTTATAAACTCTTACTGTCAAGTACATATACAAAATCAAAAAAAATATTAATTGCAACTGGATTCAGAGATGGAATGACCCCTCAGAGCATAAGTAAAGCACAGAAGAGGAGAAAGCAATGAAACACTGGAACAATTAGACTCAGGTAGTTAAACAGGGTGGGAGGAAACTTTCGGAAGTGATTGGCATGTTTGTGGCATAGAATGTGGTGATGGTTCCATGGATGTATACTTATCTCCAAACTCATCAGAGTGTATACATTACGTTGTACAGCTCTTTGTATGTCAATCACACTTCAATAAACTGGTTTTAAAAAAACAATAAAGTCAGGCACTAGTATTAATTAAATACTACAGAGTCACATCGTCAATAGGTCAGGTTCTAAATTCAGCACAGACAGGGAAAACTGCCTATGTTTAAAACACTTCGAAAACACTTTTAGGATTGTATATACAATGTTATGCAATGTCAAATAATCATTCTTATGCACACTGGAAATTGAGGACCAAGGAAATAGAATGAAGGGAGGAACAAAAGGAACTTCTTTGTGCAAATGTCTGGGCACATTCTACTTTTCAAATGACTAGCAAATCCCTAGTGGTGGATGGCAGGGGTGGAATTTCAGTGTTTCTGCCTGCCTGCAGGGTTTCCTCCAATCTTCTTAAAACATTGAGCTTCCAGGTGGTTGACAGTAGTGTTGTTCATCAATTATCTTCCACCTTGAACACAATAGGATTGGATGTGCCTGTTCCCTTGAGGTTAAGTGAGATCATGTGATTTGCTCGGGCCAATGAATGTGGAGTGATGTGTGCTAGGGCTGAGGCGTTCCAGTTCTGCTAAGTGCTAAGCAACTCTTCATTGTCTCCCCCAGCTGCAGGGGCCAACAACATTCCAGATGATGAACCCTGAGTACCTAAGAGAGGTCAGTGTTGGGCAGAGACTCCACCAACCTACAATGGATTTATAGCTTGAGGAAGAAATGAACTTTTGCTGTTTTAAGCCATTCATATTTGGGAGGTGTGTGTTACTACAGCAAAATCCAGCTGACCCTGACTAATATGTTTGATAATCTTAATACAAATTCATAGATTTGTTTGTTAAGATTTTTTTAAAATGTCATTACCTCTTATAGGGGGAGGAAAGTTCTAATTAAACTTGTAAGTTAAATAAGACTGAGGTGACTTCATGTAATTATACACTGCCAGGATTATACCTGGAACTTTGCTAAAAGCCAAGAATGAAATATTAGATTATGGATCAGTGAAAGCATTTAGGAGTGGGTAATAGAAGAAATTAGTACCAAAAGGCTCTGGACCAGAGGGCTAGGAGGGAGGAAACCAATGTTTACAGAGTGCCTGCTATGTGCCAGATACTGTGCTGCATGCATTGAAAATATAATTTCTTTATTATTCTCACTAAAACTCAATGATGTAGAAACTGAGGCTCAGAGAGGTCAAAGAAGATGTCTAGTAGCAGAGAAAGGATTCAAACCCACACTGGCCTTACTCTTACATCGATGCTCTTACTGGAGCCATAGGGAGGCTGAGTTTGGCAGGACACACCGGCCACCATTCGCTCCAGGGGTGGTTGCAATTTAATGTGGAAACAGGCTAGCATTCAGTTTTTCAATAGCTCAGACATGACAGTCTCTTGGCGAGGACTAGGGTGTCCAGAGGGCTTGCCCCACACAGAGCGGCCCTGCTTATGACTTCCTGCTCTGCACCCACAAGGGTCCCGGGCGTCTTGGGAGTGTCCTCGGAGGAGGAAGCAGCATTCCAGGTCCACATGCAGACAGCTGTGAACTAGGGTGACTCATGCTGGGACAAGAAAGCCACTTCTTTGCCTGGATTCCCTGTCCCCAAGTCCTAATCTGGAGAAAGCTTCCTTAAGCTCCCTGAACACAAGACTCTGTCTGGGTGGCTGGCGCATGAAAGGGGCGGGAAGCCAGTGACGTCCAAAGAGAGCAGGGTCCAGAACAAAGAGGAAATTCAGGGTGGGAGATCATTTTTTCTCCCTGGCAAGGCTCCTGCAGCCATCTGGCTGAGGGGGCTGTTATTCAAACCTCTGGATCATAGTCTGTTTGTTTTTGAGCAGTTTGCAGCTGATTATTTTCATCAAGTTCCCTGCGACCAACCGCGCCGGCTCCGATACCAGGCAAACCTGTGCAGCCAGCACGTCCTGTCAGCCAGGTTCACAGTTGGTTCCCCTCCCAGGAAGCCAGCAGCATTGTCCTCTTACCAACAAGTAGCCCCTGGCCCAGGACAGGGCATTCACCTCTGGATGCCTGGGCCAGCCCTCCAACTGTTCCAGCTGACATCAACCGGACAGACTGGAGGGAAGGAGGGGCATCTGGGAGATCAGAAAGCCCCTGGTGGCCAGACCAACTCGAAGGGCCTTTAGTGTTGTCAGCTCTGAAAAGGCAGCACCAACCTTTTCTGGGTGTCATCACTGTGCAGAAAGGCAGGATGGAGAGATCTCAGAGAGGACTGAGTTCAACGTTCAGATCTGATCTCCATTACTCTTGCCATCAGGCAACTGAGCCTCCTTTTCTTCCTCTGGGGATCAGGGATAGTAAAGCTTTCTGTCCCTGGGCTGTTGTATGCAAATGCATACACATATAATATTATAGGCAGACCTCATTTTACTGCACTTCACTTTATTGCACTTCTCAGATACGGTGTTTTTTTTACAGATTGAAGGTTTGTGGTGACCCTTCAACGTTGAGTAAGTCTGTTGGCACCATTTTCCAGCATTTACTCACTTCGTGTCTCTATGTTACATTTTTTATTTTTTTAATTTTTGGCTGCGTTGGGTCTTCCTTGTGTGCAGGCTTTCTCTAGTTGCGGTGAGCAGGGGCTACTCTTCATTGGGGTGCACGGGCTTCTCACTGTGGTGGCTTCTCTTGTTGTGGAGCATGGGCTCTAGGCATGCAGCTTCAGTAGTTGTGGTACGTGGGCTCAGTAGTTGTGGTTTGCAGGCCCTAGAGTGCAGACTCAGTAGTTGTGGCACACGGGCTTAGTTGCTCCGCAGTATGTGGGATCTTCCCGGACCAGGGATCGAACCCATGTCCCCTGCACTGGCAGGCGGATTCTTAACCACTGTGCCACTGGAGAAGTCCCTATGTCACATTCTTAGTAATTCTCACAATATTTCAAACCTTTTCATTATTATTATATTTATTATAGTGATCAGTGATCTTTTTTTTTTAACATCTTTATTGGAGTATAATTGCTTTACAATGTTGTGTTAGTTTCTGCTGTATAACAAAATGCATCAGCTATACATATACATATATTCCCATATCCCCTCCCTCTTGCATCTCCCTCCCACCCTCCCTATCCCACCCCTCTAGGTGGTCACAAAGCACCAAGCTGTGATCAGTGATCTTTGATGTTACTACTATAACTTGCTATAAGTTCAGACGATGGTCAGCATTTTTTAGCAATAATGTATTTTTAATTAAAGTGTGTACATTTTTTTAGACATAATGCTATTGCACACTTACTAGACTACAGTGTAGTGTAAATATAACTTTTATATGCACTGGGAAACCAAAAAATTTGTGTAACGTGCTTTATTTCAATATTCTGTTTACTGTGGTAGTCTGGAACTGAACCCGAGATAACTCCCAGGTGTGCTTGTATATGTAAAAGGCCTAAGACCACATCTGTACATAGCAAGTTCTTAATAAATATTATTAGTTTCCTCCTTCCATTTCTTCAAGCATGTGCTACGCTGGCCTCTCAGCTCTCCTGGCTTGAAGGATGGGTGAGGCCTGGTGTTCCTTGCTTTGGGGAATGGGATGCAGGGATTGGGGGCTTTCCTTCCAGAGGCAATAAGAATGGTCCATGTCTTCAAAGTAACTGTGGTGGCCACAGACTGATAACTTTTTACCCAGAAAGTAAAATCCAAACGGTTTGGTAAGATGTGAGCTCAGTTACTCAATCTGCCTTCGGACATCAGCCTGTCCTTGGGGTCAAATGAGCTCTTAACAGGCCTGGCATTTTGTTATCTGCTTTCTCCTGCAACTGTTTTTCAGTAGAGAAATCTCACCTGTGCAACAGGAACACATACTCAAGGTCCTTCAGAATGAGCTTCTGTGTGTGCCAGATGGGCAAGTTCAATGGCAAGGTGTGTGTGGTCGGGGGTGTCATTTTAAAAAGGAAAGAGGGAGGGGGCTCTGTCTGAGGGGAAGGGAAATGCTTGCACTTGCCCAGTGCTGAAGGAACCTTGGGTAAGGTAGCAGGTGTATACATGCCACTGACCTGATCCCGAGCTCTCCAAGAGAGGCCCAGGGAAGGAGAGCTCTGCAGGGGAAAACAGAGCTGGAAGTAGCTTTCAATTACTCTCAACTGCCCTCTATGGGAAGATAGAAAGAGGGTGGTCAAGGCAGGGGGCTCTTGGAGACTGAGGTGCTCAGAGCTGGCAGGAGCCCCGCTGACTTTAGGGGTGGGTGTGGACAACTGTGGAAGAACAGCCAACCACTGACCTTGCTGAAAGAGCCATGTCCTGAGCTTGGGCTGAACTGAGGGGACAGAGGGAGCAGTGTTGAATCTGAGTTGGGGATGCCTTGTCTGCAGCCCTGGACAAGTCGCTTCCACCCTGCAGGCCTTGGTTTCCCTTGTGTGAAGCTGGAGGATTGGACTGTGCCATCTCTAAGCAGTTTCCAGAACTGACTCGTGTAGTCTCTGATGCAGACGTCAGGTGAAGAAACCAAAGGAACAGAGGAGGGTGATTGGTCACTCAAGTCCACACCCCTTCTCTCTGTCCAGTGGATGTCCCACGTCGTCCACACTCATTTATCGAGTTGCTGACGAAAAAAGACTGCTCACCAACACTCACACAGTTTTATAGGTTTGTCCACCATATAATCCTGTTCATTCCTCCCAACAACCCTGTAAGAAGATAATACCTACAGTTGATTGAGTGATATTATGTGCTGAGCATTACCCTAATCCTTTTACATATTTCATCGTACTTAATCCCCACCATACTCACATGAGGCATGGGTATTATTGTCCCTGCTTTACTGATGTCCACTTGCCCTTGCAAATGTGAGCTCCTCTAGACACGCAGTAACTGGATGGAGTCTCTGAACCTGGCCCGTGTGCTCTCCACTTGGGCCCGAGGCGCTGGGCCAGCTCCTGCCTGTTTGCATTAGGCTCCTATTTCCTCCCAGCTGTCCTTGGCTCTGGTCTCCCTCTTACCAGAGGGGACCTTGAGAAATCATTCTCCTGATGCAGCAGGAAGAGGCCACTCAGGTCGGGTGAGTGCTGAGGGAGATGCTGAGTTACTTTCCACAAGTCTGCTCCTCCCCAGAGAAGGGCTGGCCCACCCAAGTCTCCCAGGACAGTCTGAACAAGTATCTGATCCAGAAATTTGGCCCAATGTTCTTCCTTCCTTGCTGGCTCAGAGGATCCAGGGCCATGTCTGCTGGGCCAAGTCCTCCACCTGCGTCCTAGATCCTGAGGCCTCCCTCTCCTGCTCAGCCTTCCCTCCCTGGCAGCCCTGTCCCTCCCTCTCTACTGGCTCCTTCCCACTGGTTGCTGCTGAGGCGCAGCAGAAAGAGCCTGGACACGGAGTCAGAAGACTGGGAATCAAAGCTGCTCTGTCACTTACTAAATGCATGACTCTAGACAGGTCAGTCACCTGGCTGAGCCTCGGTTTCCTTTCCTGGAAATTGGGGTTATGAGGGTGATAGGGCCGCAATTCCTCTCCAGTCTGATTTCCAACTGCCCCCCATCTTGCCACTTCTGCTCCACCCAGACCTGTCTCCTGCCCATGGATTATTTAACAAATCCATTCAATAGGTGGGCTGGCACAGAGCACACTCCCATAAGAAGCTCCACCCAGGCCCTGCTATCACGGAGTCCACAGTCTAGAGGGTCAGGGAAGTAATAAACAGGCAACTATCAGACAGTGCACTGCGAACTGCGATGCCAGAAGCCAATGGTGCTGGGGTAATGTGAGGAAAGGCATCCATTCAGCCCTGGGATGCCTGCAAAGGCCTCCCAAAGGATGAAATATCAAGCTGAGATCTGGTAGGATTCAGCCCTCGGAAGAAGAGGAAGAGAATATTCTAGGCAGAGGGAATAGCTTGAACCAAGGCCCAAAGACAATAGAAGGTTAGGAGACATGAACAAACATTGTTTGGTTTGATTGCACCACAGCACGTGCATGCATGTTTGTGTGTGCGTGTGTGTGTGCGTGTGTGCACTCATGCGTGTTGGAGTAGGAGAGAATGGAGAGGTGAGCCTGGAGAAGTGGCCATGGACTTGCTTATGCAGAGCAAGACTCTGGGTGGTACGCATAGAGAGCAGTGGGGGAGGATGGGAGGGATTATAAGCAGGGAAGGGACATGGTCAGGCATGATTTTGAAGATGCCTCTGTCTGCCATGGCAAGAGGGGATCAGATTTTTAAAGAAATGATTGCCAATACCAAGCATCTATGAGGATATGGAGCCACTGCAACTCCCATACTCACATATAATGGGATGTATACCTGTAACCTGAACCACTGTTTTAAAGAACCATTAAGCAACACCTAGTAAAGTTGAAGATCTGGATATTCTTTTTTTTTTTTTTTTTTTAAATCTGATCCTCTCAGATGTGGGTATTCTTAACCCAGCAACTCCATTTCTTGGTTCCTACCCAAAGAGACATGTGTGAGGCATGTCTATGTAAGGATATTCACTGAAGTACCATTTGTAATAGTAAAAAAGTTGAAATGACCTATCCAGGCATCTGTAGACGAACAACTCGGTAAAGTGCAATTTGCTTATACGTTAGAATACTACTCAATGGTTAAATGAATGAACTGGATCTCCATGTATCAAGGACAAAACTGAAAATATAATGAGCAGTGGGGGAAAAAAGGCAACTTGCAAAAGGATATGAACCTAATACTTTGCGGTTTGTGGATCATCAGTAGAAAAGATATAAAAATACATGTGGGAATTCATCACACCAAATGAGGATAATATTTACTCTGTGGACGGAGGGTTAAGGGGTAGGGTAGGAACTTAGCTGAAATTATAATCTTATATTTCTATACAAGACAGAATTGAAGCAAATAGAGTGAAATGTTAATACCTACTGAGTCAAAAGGGTGGGTATCTTGTGACTTTTGCATTGTTTGCTATACTTTTGATATGTTTGAAGTTTTTGGCAATTGAATTTTAAAATGGATTCATGGACAACAAGGCAAGGGGGAGGCAGATCTGCTGGGGAGGCTTTTGCTGTGTCGAGGCTGGGGAGGCTTTTGTTGTGTCGAGGCTGGGTAGGCTTTTCCTGTGTCGAGGCTGGGGAGGCTTTTGCTGTGTCGAGGCTGGGTAGGCTTTTCCTGTGTCCAGGCTGGGGAGGCTTTTGCTGTGTCCAGGCTAGGGAGGCTCTTGCTGTGTCGAGGCTGGGGAGGCTTTTGTTGTGTCGAGGCTGGGTAGGCTTTTCCTGTGTCCAGGCTAGGGAGGCTCTTGCTGTGTCCAGGTAAGGGAAGCTGGTGACTCGGACCAGGGGAGGGCACAGTGGGAATGGAGAGAAGCGGATACAAATGAGCAATACTCAGAGGCAGAATCAGCACAACTCTCTGCCTACTGGGATTCTTCCTTCTTTCTCTCTTTATCCGCAGGCACCTACTCAGAGTTCTGCCTCTATAGGCGGCTTCTTCAACCACCCTGGTCCTCAGAGATCTCTTTTACTCTGACATCTTCTAGGCCTTGAAATATCAGTCACTCCTGGAGTCATTTCATGCAACAATGCCTGAACTTGTGGTGTCCACATGTTTCCTTTCTCCAGTAAAACCATGTGTTTGAGCAGGGCAGGAACTCTCTCTTATGCTCTTGACGGGTGTCCCTCTGGCACATCTATGTGGCTAATTGCTGTATCCCATGCCGCCCTCACATCATGCCCGTGGTTAGTGCCAGAGAAGTTCTAGTTGAATGAATACATGAATAGATAAGCGAATGACTAAACAAGTTCCAGGAAGAATTGCTGAGTAAATGCAGGGAGTCAATTGGCAGCCCAGAATCCAAACCACAAGTTTGCTATTAACAAGTAGTAACTTTGGCAAAGTCGCTTCACCTCTCTGAATCTGTTTCTCCAGCTATAAAATGGAGAAAATGCCCGTCTTTCAGGATTAATGCTTATGGATATTTTATATTGCTTATGTATTCCTATGGGTGTTACATATTATGAAGATTATATCCATAACATACCTCTAAGATGCCTACCACTTCCTCCCCAATCTCACTCATATTTCATGGAACTTTCCTTGTTCCTAGCCCAGAAAGTGTAGCTTTTCATACCAGTGGATGCAGCCCCTTCTGCAGATAAGTGATGGAGCCAGGAGGACCTCTGACCCAAGCTGGGCCAATCACACTCTCTCCCAGGAATTTGGAACACAGAGACTTAGTCAAGTGACTTGCATTCATCAAACATTTGATGAGCAGCCCACTCTAATCATGCCTTGAGCTTGCACAGTCATATATTTTAGCCAACATGCTGCACTGCAAGATGAGAGCCTGAGGACTTCCCTGATGGCCCAGTGGTTGAGAATCCGCCTGCCAATACAGGGGACACGGGTTCAATCCCTTGTCCAGGAAGATCCCACATGCCACGGAGCAACTAAGCCCGTGCGCCACAACTACTAAGGCTGTGCTCTATAGCCTGCGAGCCACATGTACTGAGCCCGTGTGCCACAACTACTGAAGCCCGCGTGCCTAGAGCCCATGCTCCACAGCAAGAGAAGCCACCGCAATAAGACGCCCGCGCACCGCAATGAAGAGTAGCCCCCGCTTGCTGCAACTAGAGAGAAAGCCAGCATGCGGCAATGAAGACCCAACACAGCCAAAAATAAATAAGTAAACAAATAAATTTATAAAAAGATGAGAGCCTGAGGATTTGGGGGGAAAATAGGATAATTGTCCCTCTCTCCTGCCCCTTATCACAGTCTGTTTTCTAGGGCCTTTGTAGACAAGCCTTCTCTGTCTTACAAGGCCGAGGTTGACTTGCTCCTGTCTTCCCCACAGCACAAAGCCTAGCGCCTGGCACTGAGAAGGCACTCAAGTGACATTGTTTCAGATGAATTGTGTTGGATATGAATGGAAATAGACCAGGACTCATGAGGGAAAGAGAAAGCGAGCTGGTGAGTGCAGACAAATTCAAAGCATAGGAGGGATGTTTTAAGCAATTGGAGATATTTAACTTGTTGCAGAAAAGGCTCATGGAGAGCAAACAGAAAAAGCGATCCAATGTTCTCCGTGGCTAAAAGTTACAGAGAAGCAGGTGTGGCTTCACACCAGGAAAAACTTGCTGTTGGAACTGCTCACAGGTATGTTGATTGTCTTATAAGTCTCCCTGTTTGGGGACATGTGCAAGCAGAGACTGGGTACCACTTAGCAGCTATTCAGGCACTATATGAGAGGGCTGGGCTAGTGACCTGAAAAATTCCTTTCAATTGGGAGTGTCTAAGTCTATGCGTTTATTTGTTGGTGCACCCTAGAGGAAATTGTTAGTCAAAGTTCTAGTTATTAGTGAGACCTCTCAGAAACTTTGGCCATGTGTTCTGAAATACATATCAGACAAAGAGCATCCATGGAATAACTGTTACAATTTATCATTTCAGTTTTTATTATACAGTTTTATTAATGTTGGATAAAGTTTTAAGAGAAGCTTTTTTGCCCTAAAAATGTTAATGGGTTGCCCATCAGCTTCAAAAGAAGAAAAATAGCTAATAGAAAAATTATATAGGGCTTCCCTGGTGGCGCAGTGGTTGAGAATCTGCCTGCCAATGCAGGGGACACGGGTTCGAGCCCTGGTCTGGGAAGATCCCACATGCCGCAGAGCAACTAGGCCCGTGAGCCACAACTACTGAGCCTGCGCGTCTGGAGCCTGTGCTCCGCAACAAGAGAGGCCGCGATAGTGAGAGGCCCGCGCACCGCGATGAAGAGTGGCCCCCGCTTGCCGCAACTAGAGAAAGCCCTCGCACAGAAACAAAGACCCAACACAGCCAAAAATAAATAAATAAATTTAAAAAAAAAAAGAAAAGAAAAATTATATAGTTACAGTGTTAACCCCAAAGTGGAAAGAAGAAGCAAAGTCCCAGCAGAGTACAGGGCATGTGCTCAACACATGGGCATGTCCTGCTCTCTCTCTTTTTATAGTCTGCCCGAAGTTACCAAGAGGACAAAATCAGGATGAAGGTCAGGATTACAGAATCCAGTGGGACCTTGTTGTGTATGTGAAACCAGCTAACTGAAGACAGAAAAATTTCCAAAATTGTTACGTAATAAGAATTCCCCCTGCCCCATAATGATACCTCCACTGGTCCCCTTCCAGTTTACCTCTCCCATCAGCATAACAATCCACTCCGTGAATAAGCAGGACCATTCTCAGAAGAGGCAGAAAGAGAAGAGCTGGGCGGGGCTTTCAGGGAACTCTATCCTGATCCTATCTTCTTCTTGGGCCTTTTGGCATCCTGATGCTTGCCAATTAGCCATCCCCAGGTGGACCCGGCCATCAGGTAAGCATGTAAATCCATACACTTAGTATCCATGATCTACACATCAAAGTCAGAGAGAGAAATCTACATGGCAAACAGGAATGACGAAGGATCCTATCATTAGACAAGTACCTATAATCAAGGTTTTTAACCTTGGTTGAGGGAGACTTTAAAACCCCAAAAACTTCCATTTGAAACCACTAAAATAAGGATCTCTGGGGGTGGGACATAGATATCAGCATTTTTATTTTTATTTTTTAATGAGATATACTTTACATACCTCTGAAATTTATAGATCTTAACTACTTAATGTGTTTTGACAAATGTGTATACCCATGTGACCTACACCCCTATCAAGATATGGAACATTTCTATCACCTCAGAAAGTTCCCAGCTGCCCCTTCCTAATCATTCCCCAGAGCTCAAGATGCAAACATTGTTCTGATTTTTTTCTACCTTAGATTAGTTTTTCTTGTTCTGGAATTGCATATATTGAATACATAGAATGATATAGTGCTCTTTTATGAACTGACTTCTTTCACTTGCATAATGCTTTTGATTTTCATTCATTTTTTGTATGTATCAGTAGCCCTTTCCTTTTTCATTACTTAGTTGTATTCCATTGTATGGATGTGTACAATTTATTTCTCCATTCAGCAGTTGATAGACATTTTGGTCACTTCTAGTTTGTGGTAATTCTGAATAAAGCCTCTATAAACAGTCACATGCAAGTCTTTGTGAGGACATATGTTTTTATTTCTCTTGGTTAAATACCCAGGAGTGATATTGCTGAGTTATACCATAAGTAGAGGTTTAACTTTATAAGAAACTTCCAAACTGTTTTCCAAACTATGCAATTTTTACATCCTTACCAGCAATGGATGAGAGTTCCAATTGTTCCATATCTTTGTCAGCACTTGTTATTGTCAGTTTAGTTTTTTCAATAAACTTTTTATTTTAGAACAGTTTTAAATTTACAGAAAACATTGTAAAGGTAGTAAAGAGAGCTCTTACATATCCTGCACCCAGTTTCCCTTATTATTCACACTTACATTAGTATGGTACATTTGCTACACTTAATAAACCATTATTTGTACCTTATTCTTAACTAAAGTCTACTCTTTATTCAGGTTTCTTTGGTTTTTATCCAATGTCCTTTTTCTGTTCCAGGATTCCACACACAATACCACATTACATCTAGTCATCATGTCTTCTTAATCTCCTCTTGGCTGTGACTGTTTCTCAGATTTTCCTTGTTTTTGATGACCTTGATAGTTTGAGGAGTATTAGGTATTTTATAGAATGTCGTCAGTTGGGATTTACCTGGTGTTTTTTCTCACAACTAGACTTGGGTTATAAATTCTAAGGAAGAAGACCACAGAGATAAAGTATCATTCTCATCACATCATATCAAGGGTACATACTATTAATGTGACTTCTCACAGGTGATGATGACCTCAATCACCTGGCTGAAGTACTGAGAAAAAAGTCTTTCAGTGTGTCCATATATTTACCTTTTCCATTGCTCTTTATTCCTTCTGCAGTGTCCAATTTGCTATTATCCAATCTAGTGAGTTTTTAAATTTCAGATCTTATATACATATACATTTTTTAATTAATTAATTTATTTATGGCTGCGTTGGGTCTTCGTTGCTGCACGTGGGCTTTCTCTAGTTGCAGTGAGCGGGGGCTACTCTTCATTGCAGTGTGCAGGCTTCTTATTGCGGTGGCTTCTCTTGTTGCGGAGCACGGGCTCTAGGCACACAGGCTTAGTTGTGGCACACGGGCTCAGAAGTTGTGGCTCACAGGCTTAGTTGCTCCACGGCATGTGGGATCTTCCTGGACCAGGGCACGAACCCATGTCCCCTGCACTGGCAGGCAGATTCTTAACCACTGCACCACCAGGGAAGTCCCCAGATCTTATATTTTTTAGTTCTAAAATTTCTATTCTGTTTTTTTGCTTGTTTGTTTCCATTTCTCTGTTAGAGATTCCCCCATCTGTTCATTCATTATGTCCATCTCTTCCTTTACTGAACATATTGATAATAGCTATTTTAAAGTTCTTATCTATTAATTCCATCATCTTATCACCTCTGGACCTGTTTTTGCTAACTGTTCTTTCTTCTAGTTTGGTGCACATTTCCCAGCTTCTTCATGTTTCCAGTAATTTTTGTTTGTTTTCTGGACATTGTGGATATGATGCTGAGAGTCTAGATTATCTCCTTTTAAAGAGTCTCATTATTTTTTTTTTTTTCTGGCAGGCAGTTGCCTTTATTTTAAAGACAGAAAGGCACAGCCTTTCTGGGGTCTCAACTGAATGTCCAGAGTATTTGGTGATGTCCCTCTAATATGGCTAGTCAGAAATCCAGTATCTGTTAGTGCTGTGAGACTACCAAAATCTCTGTTGACCTCGTAGCCCTCCAGTAGCTGTTTCCTGCCAAGTCTCTCAGAGTCTCACTCTGTGCATGTACAGCTTAGTACTCAGCAAAAGACTTAAGGGAATTCCATGAAAATTTCACATCAGTATTTTTTAAAGCTCTCTAAGTGATTCTAATGTACAGCCAAGGTTGAGAACTATTGAGTATTAATTCCCTAATTGTGAAGGAGTTGGAAAAAATGCTCTAGTACCAAAGAAAGTGCCGAACCCCTCAAGGTGGACTGGTCCTGGACAAAGTCATGAAGGATGTTGATAAAAAGAACTCTACACTAAAATGGCTCTAACCTGGGAGACATAAAGGAACAGAATCCAAGATTAATCAAGTTTAGTGTACCTCCTGTCCTTTAAAAGGATCAGCTATTATAGCTCATTCTTGCTCAGTTTGAGTAGTCCTCCCTTAAGACTTTCCTGTCACCTAGACTTTGAAAACTAAAGTGATAGCTGGTCAAAAAGAATTCCCAGTGCACTAAAGCCAGCAGGTGGAGGAAAATGGATCAACCCTTAGTGAATCCCTGTCAGTTGTCAGGTTCCAAATTCAGAGGATATAAGAGGAAGAAGATGTCACTCCTGCCCCCAAAGTGGCTTCAAATCTAGTGGAAATTCCAGTATATATGGAGCTAAATTAAGTACATTTCAGACTGTGATAGGTCCGTGGTATGGCAGAGATACCTTCAAATTGCTTTTAGGAGCACAGGTATGTCTAACTTTGGGTTTGAAAAGGCTTCACAAAGGAATAGCTTTTGAGCTGGGTCCCATTAAGGATAAGAACGGTGAATGTGGTGAAGTGAAGAAGGGAAGGGTATTCTAGGCAAAGAGAACATATGAAGGGAGAATAAATGGAACATAAGGGAAATTTGGTAAGTTCTTTAATGGAAAGATGAGGAATAGAAGCATAGTTTATAGAAGAGCAGAAATAAGATGACTTTACTCTTCCCATCAGTTGAGACGAATCAAATTTAAGAAATAAAAAAATAACTTATAAACAGTTCCTGTTGCTTTGTAATGAATCTCACCTTCTTTGGGACTGGAGTGGATCTTTAGCAGAAGTTTAACAAAGGTCTGCCATAAGTGGGGGAAGTCTAAACAGTGTACAGAGAACCAGAGATGTCTGACCATGTGAATCTAATCTGAAGATTGTAACCTCCCTAAAGTTACACATTGCATTTCAACATAAAACTGCAGAGAGTGAACTTTACACATGGACAGAGATTGTTCTCAATGTTTCGTATATGTACAGGCACTGCAGAGAAGCAGAAATCACTGAGTAGACGGGGAAGCTTAAGGATGAAAGACACTTGGCCATATGTGCTTTAGAGATCTCCCCTGCGCCAGAAAACAGGGGTCTGAGGCCTGAGTTTGCCATTTACTGTATATCATGCCCTTAAGAAAGTTTTTTAATTCCTTGGACCCTTAGTTCCCTCTTTTACGAAATGGACACATTAACGCCTGCTCACCCTGCTGTCTAACCGGATTCTCAGGAAAGACCAAATGACCTACTTTGTGGGGAAAAGCCTTGTAAGGTTAGAGCCCATTTATGATGCAAAGAGTTATTATTACTACTAATAAACAAGAAGAATGTGTGACAATGCCCAGAATTTCCTGTTGAGACAATAACTTCATGAAACCATTAAGAAAACTAGGATGTTTGTTAATTCCACAATGAGAGTTATGTGCTGGTATTGTTTCAACCATCTCCAGGGAATAAAGGGTTTGACAGCAATAAAGAATGAGCCAATTTTTCCTAAAGATTCTTGTTCTCTTTAGAATCATTTCAATAGCTTTTTGTGCCTTACCAAGACTTTTCCTGCCAATCCTGCCATGACTGATGAGAACTGGGTATTATTCAATTAATTTTTTCCTTAAAAAAAATTAAGGGAAATCTTTCCACATGCTAATACTCATATAATTCAGGTCTGTGAATACTCCACCTCCTCCAAGGCAGCTCTCAGGCACAATGCTGGGGTCCTGAAGAACATCAGTGACTGTAGAAATTTCTTCTACTCACCAAGAAAAGAGGGAAATTCATGCCTGACACCAAACCAGTCTCTTGGAAGCCCTCCTTTCCCCTTCTATAAGCTCAGGACAAGAGGCTTTCATGTGGATACCACTTGGCATTTATAAATTTGTCAAAGAACTGTGTGGGCAAAGCCCTCTAGGGGATACACACTGCCCTTCAGAAATGCAACACAAGGATCCTTTCTTGTTGGGCTAATGATGCCTGGTGGTGATTTTGATGACCTTTGGGATGTCATTTTCATTTCATGTCATCACACACAGTAGCTGACCGCCCTTCCCCACATCTTGCCACAAAGAGCCTGTGGATTCCGGTCCCAAATGGTGACCCAAAGCCTCACATTGAATTTCTCCTTTCAAATTTACACTAAAATCATCAAACTACTATAATAAATGGGGAAAGTCTGAAACTTGGAAAGAGCGATTTTACAGCACATCTCAAATTTTAGCATGCACACAAATCACCTAGGAGTCTTGTTAAAATGCAGATTCTGATTCAGTAGGTCTGGGATGGGGCCCATAAATTTGCATTTCTAAGAAATTCTCAGGTGATGCTGAAACTACTGGTCCCTGGACCACACTTTAAGGAGCAAGAAATCAGAAGGCAAACATGAACAATTCTCCCAGAACTCAAAGGAAATGGTTAAAGAGATAAAAATGGTGAAAGAAAAGTTGGAGAGCCAAGAGCTGCAATGGAGCTTCTACATATAGAAGAAGAGAACAGAGGAGATAGAGAAAAAAATTGAAGTGGCATATATATTTTGACTTTAGAAAAATGTATTAGTCTAATTCATCATATCAATATAGCAAAACAGAAATACCACATAATTTTTTTGATAGGTGACAAAAATCACTTGAGAAAATTCAACATTCCATCATCATCATCATCATCATCATCGAGAGAGAAGAATATTTTCTTAAAGTGACAAATGTACTCTATGTAAAATCAAAGCCAGTGGGATGCTTAATGAGCCATTCCATTCACATAAATAACCAGAAGGATACTCACTCCCATCAGTGTTATTAACACTGTTCTGCAAATCCTAAGCCAGACAACAAAATACGAAAATGAAATTAGGGGTGATATTAGTGAGGGTATGTTCAGTTTCATGTAATCATGGCTTAAACAAAATAGAAGTGTCTTCCACTCTCGCCTAAGTTGGAGGGAGCAGACCAGGCTGGTGTAGCAGCAATTCTAGGACTCCAGAGACCCTGACCTTCTTGTTCTCTGCTCAGTCATCACCAAGGTGGCTCTCATATCGTAGCTCTGCTATAGCTGTCACACGTATTTGATGTCTCAGACCTCATGAATATTTAGTGCTTCCTTGGTCCTTCTGTCCTTCCCATCTATGTTCAGCCCATACATGCTTTACTAACTTTATCTATAATATGTTACACAGCTGCTTGTTTCTATTGTTCTCTAAGGCAGAATTTAAAATTTTTAATAACATAGCAATACACATTACACAAAATAAATATGTCATTTTAACAAATAAGGCTAAACTAGAATAATAAATGTATGATAATAACTAGGCATGCTTTAAAATGAGTGATAATATAAACTCATCCTAACAAATATTAAATTGTATCATAAAAGGGCAAGAAATTTAACAGTATGCTGGCAGCTGAAGAAAAGACAGATTAGTGCAGAAAAGAAAGCTCCTAAACAGTCCCAACTATATATAAAAAGTAGTAGATGCTAATGCTATTGTTTCCAAATCATTAGAAAATGATGTCTGGTGGTACAACTTGCTAACCATATGGGAAAACTTAAAATTAGGTGCCTACCTCACACCATTCACAAATGCCAGATGCATTAAAGTTATAAATGAAAAAATGAAACCATGAAACTATGACAAGAAAATACATATACATGTTTAAATAATCTTGGGTTGGGAAAATACTTAAACCTGCCAGCAAATATGAAACAAAAATTGAAAATATCAACCAATTTGACTCAATTTTAAAGATCTATATACATAATTCTTTAAAAAGGCCAAAATGGAACTGGAATAATAAAGTAAGGAGGACCTAGCTAGCCTGGTTCTTTATCCATGAAGACGGGCTGGTAGATCTCACCAAACTCTAACTATAGTTTTGCCTCTATGCTAGCTGAAAGATGATATGCATATATAAATTTTACTTGTTCAAAAAGTATACAGTCAACATGGATGAACCTCAACAACATTATGCTAAAATGAAAGCAGTCAGACCTGATAGGTCACATGTCATAAAATTCCTTTTTTATGAAAAGTCCAGAATAAGCAAATCCATAGAGACAGAAAGCAGATTAGCGGTTGCTGAGGACTAAGGGGAGAGGGGAATGGGGTGTGACTGCTAATGTATATGGGGTTTCTTTTGGGGTGATGAAATATTCTGGAATTAGTGGTGATGGTTGCATAACTTTGTGAATATACTAAAAACCACTGAATTGCACACTTTAAAGAGGTAAATTTTATGGTATGTGAATTATATCTCAAGTTTTTAAAAAAGTGTATACTGCAATTCACACCCGAGAGTGGGTTCAGTTCTCAACTGACCCTGCTGTTGCCTCTATAACATAGTGAGTTAAAAGAATTCCCTTAGGGTATCATTAATACCTGGTGCTTGAATAAGACTCACTATAGGGATGTTTCCATCCTGATGGCCAGGGTGGGCTAGCCAGGGAGATGCCTCCTCACTTTACGGCACTGGCCCCAGAGAAGGCCTCCCGCATTAGGATGAGCCAACCCACACACCCACTACCAGGTTACATCTAGCCATGCATGCTCCCAACAACTCAAAAAATTCTGCTTTTAGTTTACAAATTTGAGCAAGTGTGTACTGAACTTCCAGTGGGTGGATTTGGCCATCTGTGGTTTCAGAGCATTTCTGAGCTTTTGGTTCCTAAACCATGGCCATGAACTCACAAGGACTGGGACACTCTCCCAGACCTCCATCCACATCACTTTCCAGCAACTCAGTGTCAGTGGGCTTTTGGTCAACCTGATAACATGTAAGTTACAGACATGGTTTATCAGAGCCGGAAGGAAACTTAGAGAGTAATGTCTCACCACCCTAACTCTCGCCTCCTACAATCACTATTTAATAGATGAGGTCCAGAAAGGAGAAGGAGTCATCCCTAGATTACCCAACAAATAGAGGAAACTAGAATTAAATTAAATTTCTGTGTCCCAGTCCTGAAAGCACATGTGGTTGTACACCCAATTATTTCTGTTGCAATATTGGCCTTAGCAACTCCACTTCCAATTAAATAGTCTCCCACACAGTGAAAAGAGAATGGAACGGCACAAGACCAGCAACAGGACAAGCTCTTAACCCTTTCAGGATGCTCCTGACAATGTCAGAAATTTGAAAACCACATTCAGGACAGCTTCCTCAGGCAGACACTGCTGAGGACATGGACCTTCTCCAAGTTTCCTATGACTAAGTAAACTTATCCTTGTCCATAGATGGAATTAGTAGGAGGGACCCAACTATCTGCAGAGCAGATAAAATACTGTAGCAGAAAGGAAGCATCCTTCCTCCTTGTCTCCCCTGTCAATGCGGCAGTTTCTCCTATGATGTCAGGTGCCCTTTAATTCATTCATTCACTCATTCAACCAACAAACACTTCTTAAACATCTACAGCGTGCCTGGCCCTGTGCTGACGTTGAGACATGGAAATGGGTCAAGCATATACTCGCCTTCAAGAGGCTCCCAGTCTATTGGGAAACGTTCCTATTTGACCAGCCCTGACAGAAGGGGAAGGCTAGAGTCAGAAAGTTTGTGCAGAGCACCGTGGAGACAAAGGCGAGGTCATAATTTGGGTGTCAGGAAGGCTTCACAATGTTGATGCCATTTAAGCTGCATCTTGAAAGTCTTCAAATGGCAGAGGAGGGAGGGGAAGCTTTTCTGACACAAGGAACAGGTGAGCAAGGGCACAAAGTATAAGGGTGCATGGTGTTTTTGGGAAAGGGAAGGAGACCAGGGTTTCTGGAATGTGATATCTGGAGCTGGGTTATGTTGGCCTGTTCCCACTGAGTCTCCATCACTAAAATATGGATTTCTTGGGGTCAAGCTGTGCATTATCCCCTTCTGAATTTCCAGCACCTACTCAGAACTCGACAAACTTTTTCCAAGTGAATGAGTAAGAGAAAAGAAGAATTAATGTGTATTAGGTACTAACTATGTGGGAGGCATTGTACTGAGTGCTTTACTTATACGCAATGATGATGACGATAAGGCTCATATAAACCTTATGGATTTGGTATTATAATTATTGTTAATATTATTATTATTATCCCCCTTTAATAGGAAATGACTAAACACAGAGGCGTGAAATAACTTGCCCAAGATCACACAGCTAGTAAGAGGCGTATCTGGTCTTCAGACCCAGATCTCTATCAGATGAATGTACTCTCCTTCTTCATGTCTGTCTCCCCACTATCCTAGGGGCCAAATCTGTGTCAACTGCCTGTAGTTTGCTCTCTTAAATGCTGTTCTCTCACTGTAGTCAGAATGAATGGTAGGAGAAGGAGGGAGCGGCCAGGTGGTAAAGAGCCTCGACTACCAGGCTCTGAATCCTGGACTTGATCTTAGAGATGATGAAGGTTTAACATAAGCCAACAGGCGAATTCCCTAGCAGTCCAGTGGGTAGGACTCGGAAATTTCATTGCGAGGGCCTGGGTTCAATCCCTGGTCGGGAAACTAAGATCCCACAATCTGTGCCATGCAGCCAAAATAATAATTATAATAATAATAATAATAATAATAATAAGCTAGCAGATGTGGTCTGAGTCCTTTCAATACTTAGCATGAGGTTTGCCATGGACTTAGAAGCCAGGAAAAATTTTTTGGGAAGGGGAAAATGGAAATCAAAACTCCTTTGCTCTGTGTCAAAATGGGCACAAGCAGATATCTGAGAAGTGGTGAGTGGGACAAAAGCCCTAAAGGGTTAAGGCTTCCTCCACGTGATAGTCTCAAACATCTGGCTCTCTTCTATTCTCTAAATTTGGAACAACTAGCTATCCACTTCCTCCTAATCAAGATAAGGTCAGGGTTGAGAATCCAGGCAATTGTGCTAGGTCATTTAATTGCTTTCCTTTTGAAAACCTTGAGCCAGCCATAGGGAAATTCTCTAGCCAAGGCAAAGAATAAAGGTCAACGAACGTGTCGCATCCTGATGCCTTTTACAGATCCCAGGAGCCACAGGAGAAATCAATTCCAGTCAAACGAGTTGCGAAATTCTTTTAAAAAGTGGAGCCAATATTTTTAAGATTCTCCAGGTCATGGAAAAATATATACTAAGAACATGAAAACAATACCAAGTGTCTCCAACAGCACGAAATTTACTTCTCATTGTTGTCTAAGTAAAATCAGACTAATTCAATCGGGGCTATGTTCCCTAACCCACCATAAAATGATCTGTTATGAAGTATTAATGGGAAAAATAAGATTACCAGTCATTTCTACTTTTCCTGGATGCCCACAATTTTGTTATTAACCATGATCTCTTTTTCAAAGTTTTTTTTCTGACTATAAAAGTAATACATATTCATTGGTGAAATTTTGGAAAATAAGGAGAAAAACAAAGAAATAAAAATCAGTATAACCCACCATTAAGAACTCAGGTTTTTTTTTTTTTTTGGTAACAAAAATTGAGGTCACACTGTATATAAAATTTTATATTATTTTTTCATTTAGCATTTGTCAGTAGCTTAATCCTATATACATAGTATTCTTCAAATACATTATTTTAATCATTTATATCAGATTGATCAGCGTGGATGTGCCATAATTAACTTAACTAGTCATCAGGTTGTGGACACTCAGGCTGTTTCCAGTCTTCTGATTTTATAAATGAATGTGTAAAATGTCTTGATACAAATATCTTTGTCCTACTCTCTAAGGGTCTCTTTTTGAAGTAAAATTACTAAACCAAGGGGTATGAAAAACTTAAGGTTCTTGATAGATATTGCCAAATTGCCTTCTATTTGTTCAACAAATATTAATTTGGGGCCTAGTGCCAAGCATGGTTCTGGGCACTGGAGAGACCACAGAGAATGAGACAAACTTTCTGCCCTAGGGAGCTCTATTCTAACATGGTACCAACTTATCTTCCCACTAGCCATGTATGAGAATGCCTGGCTGGCTCCTCCTCCCCTCATCAGCATGATGCTCTTTTAAGAATCAACCTTGGGTAACACAGTAGCCAAAAAGTGTTCTTTCAACTATTGTTTTAATTTTCTATTTTCTGGTTAACATACTTTCCCATGGATGTAGCAATCATCTCCATTTGTGTGCATGAATTGTCCGACCATGCTCTTTTTTTGTATTAAGACATTTGCCTCTTCTTATTGGTAAACGTTTTAATATATTCTAGATGTTAACTTGCTGTCTGCTGTATTTTATGAATATTTCTCATTGGCCTTCTGGATATCTATGATGCTTTCTAACTTCATTTGGCAAATCTTGAGCACCTCCCAGGCATGAAGGATGGAGCTGTGGACAGAAACATACATGGTCCCTGGTGGAACTGGCAGCGCCATGGGGGAGACAGACCTGCTTTATGAGAGGATGAGGCACGGGAGTGAGGGACGGTGTGCGAGGACCCATCTGGTGGCTGAGGGGCGGCTGGTGTCTTAGGGAGGGCTCCTGAAGGGTGGAGGCTGACAGAGGGAAGTATCCAGGGAGTGCTGGACAGGAAAAACCTACAGGGAGTGAGGGAAGCAGAACAAGAGCAAGGAGGTGCTCTGCGGTAAAGTCTAACTGGTTCCTGATCCACAGCTGGCTCGGGAGCATAAATTGCACAGCAAAGTTTCTCTCCTCGAGGTGAGGGTGGGCGGCCTTTTGTGAACCCACCCACCACGTCAGATCATGGTTAGGAGATGCTTGTGGAGGCTGGGGGAATGTGACCTCCCTGGTAGGTGGCTCCCCAGAAGAGGCAGCTGTGGTGTCAGCAGTCAGCGCTGCTGCTGGAGCTGGAGATGGATGCAGGAGACTGGAGAAGGGGTCTGCGTGGGGCACTGACGGTGTGTCCTACACACGTCAGAGAAGCAGAAAGGCCAGGGTCGCAGGAGAGGTGTGGGAAGGGCAGACAGCATGATCAAGATTGCAGTTAGCAGACAACTCTTTGGCTTCCGTTGGGAGAATGGACTGCAGGAATCCAGGAATGACCAAGAAAGTTTGGGGCTTGCAAAATGCTTGATCCCTCACCTTGAAGAGTCACTGTGACCATGATTATCATACCAAAGAGAAATCCTATAACATAGACACCTGATTAACATTGTTCAAATCCACATTTCCCAAGATATCGCAGAGGAACAGGTGAGCAGAAAGGACAGCATAACAATATAAAGGGCCAACTCCAGGTGAGAGATAGAGGCCTAGACTATGCGGGTCCAGAACTGCAGAGAAGTGGGTATACTGAAAACATATTTAGGAATTAAAAACCACAGTATTTAACTGAAGATTGGATATGGAGCAAGAGAGAGGGAAATATCAAGGACAACTCCTGGATTTCTAATTTGAGCATCTGGATGGTGATGCATCATTCTTGGAGAAGGATTGGGTCAAGTGGAAGGCTGGGGGTGGGGGTGGGGAGACGACCATGCGTTTGCAAATAACAGTTATCCTTAGACATTTTTAGGTTAATAAATGTCAGCAAAATGTGGAGCCATGAGAAGAGCCCTGGACTAAAGACTTGAGTTCTTGATCCAGTTCTACCAACAAATAGAGAAGGTCCCTCTACCCCACTGAGCCTCAGTTTCCCCACCTGAAAAATAGAGATAATAAGTCCTATTCTAACTATTTCACACCACTGCCATATTGATCAAGTAAATGGATAGAAATAAAAAAACAGATAAACAGCAAGGACCTACTGTATAGCACAGGGAACTATATTCAATATCTTGTAATAACAAACAATGGTAAAGAATCTGAAAAAGAATATGTATATGTAATACATATATACATATATAACTGAATCACTTTGCTGTATACCTGAAACTAACACAACATTGTAAATCAACTATACTTCAATCAAAAAAATAAATTTTAAAAAATGTGTGCTAATTTATAGACTGCAACCAAACACAAAGGTATTATGGTGATTATCACTAGCAGTCATTAGAGGGCGCCTCAGCCATGACACCCCAAGGAATTAAGTCAGAGCAAGACATGAGGTCAACAGACCCAGAGACATAAATTTGGGTGGTGGCTATGTTATAAAAACAATTATACAGGTTCATTTATAATCATCCTAACAACATTATTTTTCAGGCAGGAAAACTTTTTTCTCTGTCATTAATGTCTCTCCCTCTTATTCACCTAGTGCTTTCAACCAGGGTCACCCTACCCCCATCGAAACCTGCTCTCAAGAAATCATCCACTGATTGGCATTAAAGAAAAAGTGCCAGTAACGCCTGAAGTGTTTTCTTCCCAGGGCGTGTGCCCCTCCTCAGCAGAGAATCAAATCCTCTGCCAGAGGTGAGGCTTTCTAATGGTGGAATTGGGGTGCAGGGAGCACATGCAGAGAGGGACTGAAAGTGAAGCAAGCCAGTCACAAAAGGACAAATACTGTAGGATTCCACTTCTGTGACAGAGCTCAAGTGTCGAAGTCTCAGAGACAGAAAGCAGAATGGGGGTTGCCAGGGGCTGCGGATAATGGAGAGCTAGCATTTGATGGGTATAGAGTTTCAGTTTTGCAAGGTGAGAAGAGTTTTGGAGATGAATAGTGGTGATGTCTGCACAACAATCTGAATAATGCCATTGAACTGTACCCTTAAAAATGGTTAGGATGGTAAATTTTTTTGTGTATTTTACCATAATAATAATAAAGAGGTATTGAGAAGGTGCAGGGTCACATCATTATACATTTGTCAAAACCCCTAGAACATACAACACCAAGAGTGAACCCTAATGTAAACTATGGACTCTGGGTGATAATGATGTGTCACCGTACGTTCTTCCATTGCAACAAATATACAGTTGACCCTTGAACAACGGAGGGGTTAGGGGCGCTGACCCTGTGCATATTTGAAAATCCGAGTATAACTTATAGTCAGCCCTCCATATCCAAGGTTCCTCTGTTATCTGTAGTTCCATATCTGGTGATCCTATAGTACCACAGTATGTACTATTGAAAAAATCCATGCATAAGTAGACCCATGTAGTTCAAACCCATGTTGTTCAAGGGCCAACTGCATAACTCTGGTGCTGGGTGCTGACAGTGAGGGAGGCTGTGCATGTGTAGGGGCAGAGGGTATATGGGAATATCTCTGTACCTTCTGCTCAATTATGCTGTGAATCTAAAACTGCTCTAAAAATATTTTTTAAATAAGCATAATAATAAAGAGGTATTGAGGAGGTTTGTGGTGCTCGTCCTGGTGCTCAGGCAATCACACCCCACAGATGGAGCCTGCTACCATACACACACACACACACACACACACACACACACACACACACACACACACACACACACGGCCCTGCACAGCCTTCTGCAGTCAGCTAGGCTAGGAGCTGGTCCCAGTCATTTGGGCCCATTTGGAGTTCACTCTGGAGCTTTTAATATTCAAAGGAATCTTTGTTCTCACTGTGGAACCGTTTCTCATCCCATTTAGCTCTTACATAAGACATACTTTGGATCTGATATATGGGAAAAAAAATTACCCATTTTATTCATTTTGAATAAACTAAAAATAACTATCCTCCCCATTTCCTGGAGCCAATAAAGACTGTTTGGAAAGGACAGAGGAAAGAAAGACATGAAATATGAAAAAGAACCTCAGGCTGGGCCTACAGAAGCCTGGGTTTAAAATCTGGCTCTGACCCTCGACTGCTGTGTGACCTTGGGCAAGTCCCTGCCCCTCTCTGGGTCTCAGGTGCCTCATCTATCAAATGAAAGGATTGTGTTGGAACATCTGGCCTTTGAGATCCCTTCAACTCTGACATCCTACTTTTCTGAGAGAAGTAAGACAAGGAGTTGAGGCATCGTATTTTGCTAGCCATCTAGGAAATGAATCATTTTTATTATTCAGAAACTTTTTCAAATTGATTTTGATGTGATCCTGTGTGATAAGAAATAGCTAATGTCACCTCTCTTCCCATTCCTGTTCTAATGTCTAGAAATAGTCATTAAGTCACAGTCTCTACTTCCTCACCTCCTGCTAAGTCCCCGGCAGACTAGTTTCTGGCTCCTCAATCCTTTGAAACTGTTCTTGTCAAGGTCACCATAACCTCCTGTGGTGGAATCAATAGACATGTCTCAGACTTTTGCTTCCTCCCTGCACCTCTCAGAAACATTTCAACACAGGGGACCTTCCTATCTTTCTCAAGACACTCTTCTCCCTGGGGCTGAGAGGAAAAATGACTTTGCCCTCCCAGAGATGCAAGTGTCAAGGCCAGGACTGTGCCCACAGTGTTGGTGCCAAAGCCTAGTGCCTCAATCCTGCAGGTACCACAGCATCACTTGCAACCATTTGCCTTCCCATTGTCATCATTTTACCACCAAATTCTAGATTCTCTGGGCGATTCATTCATTCACTCATTCATCAATTATTTATCGAGAGTAAACTATTTACTGGCACTGTATTAGGCAATGGGAATACAGTTGACCGTTGCACAGCATGGGTTTGAACTTCGCAGGTCCACTTATATGCAGATTTTTTTTCTATAAATACTACAAAACTACACAATCCATGGTGGGTTGAATCTGAGGATGTGGAACTCCAGAGCCGACTGTAAAGTTTTACTCTGATGTTCGACCCCAGAGGGAATGGGCTCTCTTAACCGCCCCCTACCTCATGTTCAAGGGTCAACTGTATAGCAAGACCTGCATGACCCCTGCCCTCCTGGAATTTATAGTTCAGTGGAAGAATCAGGCATTAAGCAGGTAAGTACAAGATAACCTGTGTAATTACAAATGTGATGAGTTCTCTGAAGAAAAGGACCAGGTGCTGTGAGAGAGGAGAGCGAGGGGGAGGAGTGCTCCAGGCAGAGAAAACGCTGTAGTGGGGGCCTGCTGGGGAGGCGGCATCTTGAAAGGGCAACCTGGGGAACGGGGCATTGTCCTGTACCAACAGCACCCGGCTTTTACCTAGATCAAGGATTTTGGAGTGGCCTTGGAGGAGCAGAGGAAGACTCTGGAGGAGCTACCCCCACCCCCACCCCCAGCCATCCCTTGGCATCACTATTGGGGCCAGGACCAAAGGAGGTTGCAGCTGGACCATATAAGGGCCAGAAAGGGGCCAGAGAAAGTGAGAGGGCAGAGCAGTGTGGGCGGTGTCTGAAGGGCTGGATCCTAAAAGACCTGGAAGGATGCCCCAAAGAGTCATCTGATTCTTGCTTTAGAAAAATAGCGTTTTGATCTGCAGAGACTCATGGGTGGGGGGCAGAGGGCAGAAGGGTAACTCATGGAGGCCAGTTCTTTCAAGATGACCCTGCTTATCTTCACCAGGCACAGAATTAGAAATATTCTGCCATGAGGAGAGAATAGAACACTTTTCCTCAGCTTCCTTATGAAAGGCAGACGCTCCCATCATTATGAAGCCCTCAGGACACTTGGAGGTGACCTGGTCCCACCTCCCCAGTGCACAGATGAGGAAACCAAGGCTGGCGAGGTGCAGGGCCACCCAGGTAGGACCACGAGCGCAGCAAGTGGCACAGGTGGGATTCTGCTGGTCTCCAAAATTCACACCTTGGCCATGCATCACCTTTGGATGCCCCCTGGACCAACCCATTTTCTTTTACAGGTAAGGAGACTGAGACTCAGAGAGAGAAGGTGGCTTTCCAAGGGCTGTAACCCGATCCCTAGAGGCCCATCTCTGCTCCTTCCCCTGCTCAGAGCTGCTTCCTTGTGGGTAGCAGAAGAGAAAGTGTCCCCTAAATAAATGCCATTACGACTGGGCTGTGAACAAAACAATGTCCCCATGGCTGGGGGCAGCCTGGGGCCATGTGAGGAAGTTGCTTCCTTGGAGCAACTGGTGTGGGAGCTGGAGCATTTGCTGGCCACCCCCTCTCCCAGGAACAGAAAACTCAGGAACCACGTTGGGCAGGAGCCCGTGGGAACGAGGCCTGCACTCCCCTCTCCAGGGGCCCCCTCAGCCACTGATTATGCTCCCAGTGAAATTCTTGCCAAGCAGAACATCTGTATTGCGCAGGGAACTGGCGCCGGGGCGGCCCGGCTGCCACAGGGGCTCGGCGGTAGTCCACCAGTTCTGGGGCTGTCACCTCTGACCCCACGGAGACCATGTCTCCCAGGGTCCACATTCTGACCCTGGAAATCTGGAGCAAGTTAGGGGAAATTTAGACAGATGTTGCTTTTTCCAGTTTCCTGTGGAAGTTAAGTGACACAGGGAGGCATATCATTCAGGGGAGGAGACGAAATATGTGAGGAGAACAGAGGAAATAATACATGAGGTGTTTGTTTGCAAAGCAGTTGTCTCTTCCTTGCTCAGGGCTTGTCAGAAGGAAGTTGACCTCTCTCAAGGCAGTAACAGCAAAGCAAGTCCTTCTTTTTCTAGAGAACCTCAACTCAACCCTCATGGACCAACTCAGGCCCCCTGCTTCCCACCTGCCAAGCCAAAGTGGTGGCTGGGTTCACCCATCACCCTGTACACACCTTCACAGTGATCTTGCGACTTGGACTTGGAGGACAATTAGTCATTATATCTGTCTCCCCTGCTAGGCTTCGGCAGATACTGTGCCTTAATCATCTCATATCCACAGTGCCAAGTAGAGGGCCTGGTACAGAAGAATAACCCACTAAATGTTGGAGAACTGGATGGGGGGGAGAGAAATGGAAGAAAGGAAGGAAAAAAGTAGAAAGAAAGGGGGAAATATAGGTTTCGTTTCTTCAGGGTATTTGCAAGTCCCTAACTCTTCCCTATTGATTTGAAGCCAACACCTGCCTCTTAGAATTAACACGCCTCAAGAAAATTCATTCATCAGGCTGGAATAAGGCTGAGCTGAGCACCACAAATAATAGTGGCTTAAAGAAGATAGCAGTTCATTTCTCACTCACATAAAAGTCATCCCAAGTCTGAGGAGGCTGCTCTTTGAAGTCATCACAGGCCCAGACACCTTCCGTCTTGTTGCTCTGCCATTCCAGGGGTGTTGTACTCATACTTGTGCTCCAAAATGGCACACCACGAGGTCCACAGCCAGGGGAGGGGCAGAGGGCAAGGAAAGGCACACTCTCTGTTGAAGAATGTGACTGCATTTTGAGTGCATCGCTCCCCTCACCTCCCAGGGCCACACTTAACACAGGGCAGGCCGGGATTTATGGTCTTAAGCTGAGCATCTGTGTGCTAAGGTTCTATTCCTATGAAAGAAAGGGGAAATGGATTTTGGAAACAACCAGAAATCTTTTCCAAAATAACAAGTAACAGAAACTTTAAAAAACATAATTCAGGGATTTCCCTGGTGGCGCAGTGGTTAAGAATCTGCCTGCCAATGCAGGGGACATGGCTTTGAGTGCTGGTCCGGGAAGATCCCATGTGCCGCGGAGCAACTAAGCCCGTGCACCGCTACTGAGCCTGCGCTCTAGAGCCCGCGAGCCACAACTACTGAGCCCACGTGCCACAGCTACTGAAGCCCGCGCGCCTAGAGCCCATGTTCTGAACAAGAGAAGCCACCGCAATGAGAAGCCCGTGCACCGCAACAAAGAGTAGTCCTTGCTCACCGCAACTAGAGAAAGCCCGCGCGCAGCAACGAAGACCCAATGCAGCCAAAAATAAATAAATAAAACATAAATTTATTTAAAAAAAAACGTATTTCAAAGCCCCAGTATTTTCATTATATATTTGACCATCCCAACAAACCTGTGAAGAAACTGAGGCTGGCGGGGGTGTGTTGGGGGGTGGAAATGCCTTTGGGCAAGGGCACTGAGGGCAGTTAAGGAACAGGACAGAAACCTGAATGTGTGGTCTAACCTGGGATTTCAGTTTAGACTCTCCCAAATGCTAGAAAGAGAGAAAGTGAGACAGGAAGGAAAGGGGCAGGGCACAACGATTAAAAGAACGACACAACCATTAAGAACAGGATACCACAAAAACTGGTTAGAACCTACTTAGCTCCAAGTTGGTGGAAGATTTGACTCCAAGCAGACCTTGAGCCTCACTATGTGCTCATTGTAATACATTAGCATATGTAAATGACATGCCCACAGGCACCATGACAGTTCCGAGGCTGACCATAAAAGGTCAAAAAGTGGGCAGTGCCCCAACTCCTGGAAATCCCTGACCCTTCTCCAAGATAGTTAAAATATTCCTCCCACTCATTAGCCTATGAAATTACCCAGCCCATAAAAACTAACCACACCCACACCTCAGTGCCAGTCTCACCTTTTGAGACATACCACAGTCTGTATATGGAATGTGTATCTCTCAGGGCCACTCTTGCCTTCTGAGATGACCCACACTCTGAGCATTCTGGGAGTGTGTATCTCCCTGAATAAACCTGCTATCACTTTACTATGGCTTGCTCTTGAATTCTTTCCTACTCGAAGCCAAGGACCCTCACTTGGTGGCCCACCCCAGGGACTCACTCAAGACCTGGGACGTGACCCTCCGCTTGTGCCCCATTTTTTCCTACAACAAAAGGAAGCTGAGATCACGCAGGTGTTTACGGGAGATCTGGGGGTCTGAGTTGAACCCCAGCTCAGTGTATCTGCTGTTGTATGTCTGTCCCCAGAGCTAGCGTTCAGAACAAATGGGTGAGTGGTCAGCTTTCTCCAGGCTGATCAGGCTGCACCTGGAATGCTGTGTTCTGGGGACCAGCCCTTAATGGGAACACTGAGAAACAGAGGATGTTTCTCAGAGGCTTCTGGCTTATTTGGTTAAGTGCTGCTGCCATTCAGTGAAACAGGTGTAGCAGAACACTTCTGGTTACAATTGGCTGAAAACCTAATCAAACTGACCTTTAAAAAGAGGAAAAGGAGAACAGAAGCAAGAAAAACTACAATCCTGCAGCCTGTGGACCAAAAACCACAGTTACAGAAAGATAGAGAAGATGAAAAGGCAGAGGGCTATGTACCAGATGAAGGAACAAGAAAAAACCCCAGAAAAACAACTAAATGAAGTGGAGATAGGCAACCTTCCAGAAAAAGAATTCAGAATAATGATAGTGAAGATGATCCAGGACCTCGGAATAAGAATGGAGGCAAAGATTGAGAAGATGCAAGAAATGATTAACAAAGACCTAGAAGAATTAAAGAACAAACAAACAGAGATGACCAATACAATAACTGAAATGAAAACTACACTAGAAGGAATCAATAGCAGAATAACTGAGGCAGAAGAACGGATAAGTGACCTGGAAGACAGAATGGTGGAATTCACTGCTGTGGAACAGACTAAAGAAAAAAGAATGAAAAGAAGTGAAGACAGCCTAAGAGACCTCTGGGACAACATTAAACGCAACAACATTCGCATTATAGGGGTCCCAGAAGGAGAAGAGAGAGAGAAAGGACCAGAGAAAATATTTGAAGAGATTATAGTCGAAAACTTCCCTAACATGGGAAAGGAAATAGCCACCCAAGTCCAGGAAGCGCAGAGAGTCCCATACAGAATAAACCCAAGGAGAAACACGCCGAGACACATAGTAATCAAAGTGGCAAAAATTAAAGACAAAGAAAAATTATTGAAAGCAGCAAGGGAAAAACGACAAATAACATACAAGGGAACTCCCATAAGGTTAACAGCTGATTTCTCAGCAGAAATTCTGCAAGCCAGAAGGGAGTGGCACGATATACTTAAAGTGATGAAAGGGAAGAACCTACAACCAAGATTACTCTACCCGGCAAGGATCTCATTTAGATTTGATGGAGAAATCAAAAGCTTTACAGACAAGCAAAAGCTAAGAGAATTCAGCACCACCAAACCAGCTCTACAACAAATGCTAAAGGAACTTCTCTAAGTGGGAAACACAAGAGAAGAAAAGGACCTACAAAAACAAACCCAAAACAATTAAGAAAATGGTCATAGGAACATACATATCGATAATTACCTTAAACGTGAATGGTTTAAATGCCCCAACCAAAAGACATAGACTGGCTGAATGGATACAAAAACAAGACCCATATATATGCTGTCTACAAGAGACCCACTTTAGACCTAGGGACACATACAGACTGAAAGTGAGGGGATGGAAAAAGATATTCCATGCAAATGGAAATCAAAAGAAAGCTGGAGTAGCTATACTCATATCAGATAAAATAGACTTTAAAATAAAGAATGTTACAAGAGACAAGGAAGGACACTACATAATGATCAAGGGATCAATCCAAGAAGAAGATATAACAATTATAAATATATATGCACCCAACATAGGAGCACCTCAATACATAAGGCAACTGCTAACAGCTATAAAAGAGGAAATCGACAGTAACACAATAATAGTGGGGGACTTTAACACTTCACTTACACCAATGGACAGATCATCCAAAATGAAAATAAATAAGGAAACACAAGCTTTAAATGACACAATAGACCAGATAGATTTAATTGATATATATAGGACATTCCATCCAAAAACAGCAGATTACACGTTCTTCTCAAGTGCGCACGGAACATTCTCCAGGATAGATCACATCTTGGGTCACAAATCAAGCCTCAGTAAATTTAAGAAAATTGAAATCATATCAAGCATCTTTTCTGACCACAATGCGATGAGATTAGAAATGAATTACAGGGAAAAAAACGTAAAAAAGACAAACACATGGAGGTTAAACAATACATTACTAAACAACCAAGAGATCACTGAAGAAATCAAAGAGGAAATAAAAAAATACCTAGAGACAAATGACAATGAAAACACGACGACCCAAAACCTATGGGATGCAGCAAAAGCGGTTCTAAGAGGGAAGTTTATAGCTATACAAGCCTACCTAAAGAAACAAGAAAAATCTCAAGTAAACAATCTAACCTTACACCTAAAGGAACTAGAGAAAGAAGAACAAACAAAACCCAAAGTTAGCAGAAGGAAAGAAATCACAAAGATCAGAGCAGAAATAAATGAAATAGAAACAAAGAAAACAATAGCAAAGATCAATAAAACTAAAAGTTGGTTCTTTGAGAAGATAAACAAAATCGATAAGCCATTAGCCAGACTCATCAAGAAAAAGAGGGAGAGGACTCAAATCAATAAAATCAGAAATGAAAAAGGAGAAGTTACAACAGACACCGCAGAAATACAAAGCATCCTAAGAGACTACTACAAGCAACTTTATGCCAATAAAATGGACAACCTGGAAGAAATGGACAAATTCTTAGAAAGGTATAACCTTCCAAGACTGAACCAGGAAGAAACAGAAAATATGAACAGACCAATCACAAGTAATGAAATTGAAACTGTGATTAAAAATCTTCCAACAAACAAAAGTCCAGGACCAGATGGCTTCACAGGTGAATTCTATCAAACATTTAGAGAAGAGCTAACACCCATCCTTCTCAAACTCTTCCAAAAAATTGCAGAGGAAGGAACACTCCCAAACTCATTCTATGAGGCCACCATCACCCTGATACCAAAACCAGACAAAGACACTACAAAAAAAGAAACTTACAGACCAATATCACTGATGAATATAGATGCAAAAATCCTCAACAAAATACTAGCAAACAGAATCCAACAACACATTAAAAGGATCATACACCACGATCAAGTGGGGTTTATTCCAGGGATGCAAGGATTCTTCAATATACGCAAATCAATCAATGTGATACACCATATTAACAAATTGAAGAATAAAAACCATATGATCATCTCAATAGATGCAGAAAAAGCTTTTGACAAAATTCAACACCCATTTCTGATAAAAACTCTCCAGAAAGTGGGCATAGAGGGAACCTACCTCAACATAATAAAGGCCATATATGACAAACCCACAGCAAACATCATTCTCAATGGTGAAAAACTGAAAGCATTTCCTCTAAGATCAGGAACGAGACAAGGATGTCCACTCTCACCACTATTATTCAACATAGTTCTGGAAGTCCTAGCCACGGCAATCAGAGAAGAAAAAGAAATAAAAGGAATACAAATTGGAAAAGAAGAAGTAAAACTGTCACTGTTTGCGGATGACATGATACTATACATAGAGAATCCTAAAACTGCCACCAGAAAACTGCTAGAGCTAATTAATGAATATGGTAAAGTTGCAGGATACAAAATTAATGCACAGAAATCTCTTGCATTCCTATACACTAATGATGAAAAATCTGAAAGAGAAATTATGGAAACACTCCCATTTACCATTGCAACAAAAAGAATAAAATACCTAGGAATAAACCTACCTAGGGAGACAAAAGACCTGTATGCAGAAAACTATAAGACACTGATGAAAGAAATTAAAGATGATACCAACAGATGGAGAGATATACCATGTTCTTGGATTGGAAGAATCAACATTGTGAAAATGACTCTACTACCCAAAGCAATCTACAGATTCAATGCAATCCCTATCAAATTACCAATGGCATTTTTTACGGAGCTAGAACAAATCATCTTAAAATTTGTATGGAGACACAAAAGACCCCGAATAGCCAAAGCAGTCTTGAGGGGAAAAAATGGAGCTGGAGGAATCAGACTCCCTGACTTCAGACTATACTACAAAGCTACAGTAATCAAGACAATATGGTACTGGCACAAAAACAGAAACATAGATCAATGGAACAAGATAGAAAGCCCAGAGATTAACCCACGCACCTATGGTCAACTAATCTATGACAAAGGAGGCAAAGATATACAATGGAGAAAAGACAGTCTCTTCAATAAGTGGTGCTGGGAAAACTGGACAGCTACATGTAAAAGAATGAAATTAGAATACTCCCTAACACCATACACAAAAATAAACTCAAAATGGATTAGAGACCTAAATATAAGACTGGACACTATAAAACTCTTAGAGGAAAACATAGGAAGAACACTCTTTGACATAAATCACAGCAAGATCTTTTTTGATCCACCTCCTAGAGTAATGGAAATAAAAACAAAAATAAACAAGTGGGACCTAATGAAACTTCAAAGCTTTTGCACAGCAAAGGAAACCATAAACAAGACAAAAAGACAACCCTCAGAATGGGAGAAAATATTTGCAAATGAATCAACGGACAAAGGATTAATCTCCAAAATATATAAACAGCTCATTCAGCTCAATATCAAAGAAACAAACACCCCAATCCAAAAATGGGCAGAAGACCTAAATAGACATTTCTCCAAAGAAGACATACAGACGGCCACGAAGCACAGGAAAAGATGCTCAACATCACTAATTATTAGAGAAATGCAAATCAAAACTACAATGAGGTATCACCTCACACCAGTTAGAATGGGCATCATCAGAAAATCTACAAACAACAAATGCTGGAGAGGGTGTGGAGAAAAGGGAACCCTCTTGCACTGTTGGTGGGCATGTAAATTGATACAGCCACTATGGAGAACAATATGGAGGTTCCTTAAAAAACTAAAAATAGAATTACCATATGACCCAGCAATCCCACTACTGGGCATATACCCAGAGAAAACTGTAATTCAAAAAGACACATGCACCCCAATGTTCACTGCAGCACTATTTACAATAGCCAGGTCATGGAAGCAACCTAAATGCCCATCAGCAGACGAATGGATAAAGAAGTTGTGGTACATATATACAATGGAATATTACTCAGCCATAAAAAGGAACGAAATTGAGTCATTTGTTGAGACGTGGATGGATCTAGAGACTGTCATACAGAGTGAAGTAAGTCAGAAAGAGAAAAACAAATATCGTATATTAATGCATGTATGTGGAACCTAGAAAAATGGTACAGATGAGCCAGTTTGCAGGGCAGAAGTTGAGACACAGATGTAGAGAATGGACATATGGACACCAAGGGGGGAAAACTGCGGTGAGGTGGGGATGGTGGTGTGCTGAATTGGGCGATTGGGATTGACATGTATACACTGATGTGTATAAAATTGATGCCTAATAAGAACCTGCAGTATAAACAAACAAACAAACAAAACAACTAATACTAAACTTTCATTGGGTTATTTGTATGGAAATATGTTAATATAAATGTTTCAGACATTACATGAAATTTCTAAAAATCTTATATTTGTATTTGTATGGAAATATGTATGGAAATATGTTAATATAAATGTTTCAGACATTACATGAAATTTCTAAAAATCTTATATTTGTATTTGTATGGAAATATGTATGGAAATATGTTAATATAAATGTTTCAGACATTACATGAAAAAAAAAAAAAAAAGAGGAAAAGGAAAGTGTACTGGTTCATATGACTAAACAACATGAGGGTAGATCTCAATCATTTCAGGCCCACCTGGATCCAGGGACTCAAACCACATCATCAGTATATTCTCTCTCCATCTCTTGTAACTCAGGTACTCTGTGCTGACTCTGGTCTTGACAGCTCCTCCTGCATTGTCACAAGATGGTCACCAGTCTCATGGTCACAAGGTGGCTGCCAGTCAGCACCTCTTGGAGCTATATCCTTCCAGGTTTAAATCCAACAGAAACAGACGAGAGCTTGTGTCCTAGCATTTGCATTAAAGTTCTGAGATTCACCAGCTTAGGTCACATGCTCACCACTGAACCAACCGCTACAGTTGTGTTAACTGACTTAGATCCATGAGTTTTGCTGGAGTCATACAGACCACAGAGACTAAGAGGGGAAGGGGTGGATCCTGAAGAAATACTGGGGCTCTTGCCAGAGTAAAGGGAAGTAGAGGTCAGGGAGACAAACCACATCTTTCCAGCTTTGTGGACAGCAGGGGAGAAAGAATAGCAGGTTGGGGAAAGAAAAGATGATGAGCCCAGGTTAGAACGTGTTGTTTTTTCAGGGTGGATGGGACAACCAGAGGGAAGTGCTCAGTGGGCAGCAGGTTGGGAGAGACCCAGGCTGGGGGGAGATCTGCGAGTTGCCAGTGTGTACATGGCAAGAGAGAGGCTTAAGAGGGCGAGTAATGCCATGGGCTTTGGAAACCATTCTGGGCTCCCTGTCTCAGGAACAGCACATCCAGTCTAGTGAACGTCTCTTCCTTCCTTTGCTCCTCAGGATTTGGTGGTGGGACAGCCCCTGCAGCCCTGAGGCAGGCAATGCCCCAGCTTCCATCTTACAGCTCTAGCTCTTTCTTCTTGTCTTAGATGCTTTGCACCTTCCTCTCCCTTAGTTGATATTAGGACCTGAATATATTTGACAGTGATCTGAGCTATGGATACAGCAAAGGCAAGAGATCGAAGCCAGGTCTTGGTGCCAGGCCATGATGTGACAGAGCCAGGACCCTTTAGGGCTGACGAGCATGTGCTGGGAATGACACAGGCCAGCACTTCACTAGAGACAGAAGGACAAGCAACTCCAAATGGGGATGACGTCGATGACTTCTCCCACCTCTCCTGGTAATGTTCTCCCATGCCCTCATGCAGTGGGACTTATGACAGCACCAAATAAGGGAGGTTTGTGAAATGTTGCAACAGGAGGAGGGGACTCGGTGGCCACATAAGTCTTGTGGTATGGCCTGTCTCTGTGTCCTGGTGGCTTCCCAAGGATAATAAATGTCACTAGTGTCACTGCCAGCCAGTGTGTTCTCTAACTGCATTATTTTTTACCTGGTAGTTCCTGGGACACAACTATTGAAAAAAGTCCTGCCAAAGTGTGCCTACCAGATTTCCGTTCTTCCCTCCTTCCTCACCATCAAAACCTTGAGTTTGTTTAGGATGGCAAAGTGCCAACCAAAAAGCCCACAGTTGCCGGCCTCCTGTTCAATGAAGGGGTGACAGGACACAGGACTGGACGGAGACTGTGTGAATGTGGATATTACTCCACAAACATGTGCTCTCCTCTGCCACTGCGGATGGAGGGTGAGTACTCACCCACTGATGTTGGACTTAGCTCCATGACTTCCTTTGGAGTGTTTGCAGAAGGAATAAGCAGAAACCTTAAATTTGCTTGCGCAGTTTGGCTTGCTTGCTCTGATGACTCGCCATGAGAAGAATCCTCCCTGGCTCATCTCTGCTTGTTCAGCCTGGGTTCCAGAACTAGTGCACTTGGAACCGACCTAGACCAAGACCGGCTGGCCCAAGTCTGGAGTGCTGCCCAGCTGAGCCTGGCCAGCTGAGTTTGGGGGTGGTTGTTACAGAGCGTTACTGTGGCAATAACTGACTAATACAGAAACAGGAAGGCTCTTCTGGGAAAGCTCTTTAATGGGGGACAGACTCAGTTAGCAGGTCTTTTGCTCTTTACCCTTCTCATTCTCCTTGAATGACGACCAGCTAAATGCTTGGTGGGGGGTGGGGGAGCATATTACAACTACAGGGTGACAGGCACATGCTAAGCATGGCTGAATGGGAATACAGAATGAGCACCATCCCTAATAGCACCACAAAGCCACCAAATCAGCCCTGAAATGCCTAACTCTGGACGTCCTCTTATGTAACAAAAATAAAGCCTTGAATTTGATTAAGCCACTGGTTTTCAGGTTTCTGATACTTGCAGCTGAATACAGTTCCTAACTGATGGACACAGGTAACCGTTGGCATTGAAGCCACATCTGTGTTTGAGATCTCTGGGGGAGAGCATAAAGGGTCCCCTAGGATCCTGGGGAATGTGGCTCAAGGATGTTAGAAAGGAAGCCCACAGAAGTCTGGGTTGAGTGGAGAACTAAGAGATGTGGTAGCCAGGAGCCTACATGAAGAGGAGGAGAAAATGCCAGGAGACAGGGGTGGACCAGGCCAAATGCAACGGTGAGATGCAGAAACATGAGGAAGAAAACTTATCAATGGATTTAGCAAACAAGAGGTCCTGGACCTTGGCAGGGGTGGTTCAGTGCAGCGCTGTGGACAGAAGCCAAACCACAGAATGTGATAGAAATCTGCAGCTCTGGGGGATGGACGCTCAAGGGAGGGTGATGCAATGGGAGGAAGCTGCCCCTCGGCCAGCTGCAGTCTTGTCCTGACTGCAAAGACCATTTTTCCTCATTGCCTCCAGGATGACCTCTAAACTCCTCCACTTGGCATCCAAGCCCCCCACAAGACGTGGACCCTGCCAGGACCTGGCCTCACCTCCCAGCCTCTCTTCCTCACATTCCAGTAACACCACTGCCCACCATTCATGGCCAGGCTGCCCTCCCCTTGGACCACCTTCCCCCTACCTATCCACAGGCTGCTCAGCCTTTCAAGATGGCACAGATGTCACCCCTCTCTGAGGAAGACGAGATCAGCCCTTTCTTCAGGCTCTTCCCATCTCTATTTCCACCTTGAATCATAATCTCCTGGGTCCAGGTGGGAACAGGGTCTGTGTTGTCTGGCACTTGTACGGGGCCAGTAGCCTTGGTGAGTGTCATCAGGGGCCGGTGACAGTCTGCCCTCCATGAAGTTCCCAGGTCAGGGAGACCATGCGGGCATCTTCAAGTCCACATCTGTCCCTTCTACTCCCACAGAGAGGGCTTTCGAGAGCTCAGGAAGGAAGCAGAACAATTAGCAGGGAAGCCTGAGGGCTTTCTTCCCTTCCTTCTCCTCTCTGAAGCCTTCCCAGAGGGCAGCTGCTTCCTCCCTCTCTTTTTAGAACAAGATGACATGATTGTGACCAAATTTAGAAAACAACCAAAAATTACAATAAAATACAACCCATATTTTAAAATCCACTTTGACAGCTCCACGCCGCTAAAAGGAATGTCTCTTCTGAGGGCAGCAGCAGGAGCAACGGCAAGGCAGGCTGCCACGTCATGGGCTGGGAGGCTGGTGGGGGGAAGGGGGCCCTTCGCACCAAAGACAGACCTACCATATCAACCACCGGCTGGGATGATGAGACCCCAGGGGAAGGGCAGGGCCAGGCATGGGGCAGAGGGGTCCAAATTCAAGGGAGCATCTTCTTGGCTTCTTGTTTCTGCCAACAGCTGGAAAGGAAGGATGTTCTAGAAGCCATCTCAGAGACCAACCACGGTGGATGGACCCCTCCTTAGCACGATGCTACTTTTAGCGCATTGTTCTGTGTTTTGTGGGGAACAGAGGGAAACCCAGGTAACCAAACAGTGTCACCCACCTCATATAATAATAATAGCAACCAGGTACTGGGTGAGTACTATGTGCCAGGCACTGTGCTAGGAGGGCTTTCTTTTCCTTTTTTTTAAATCATTGCTAGGAATTCTACATGAGTCATGTTGCATCAGAGAGATTATCACAAGAGAAAAAAAAAAAAAAAGATCTTTGTGGGCCAGAATCAAGGAGATAAATTTGTCAGGAACAAATGTAAAGGTGTGATTTGCAAGTCTGGCATTCAAGAGGCAGTTTTAGTAAGGCTGCATTAATAAAGATAAAAAGGCCAGATTAAGGGAGGTGATAATCTCACTGAACTCAGTTCCCATCAGTTCAAATGGGACCCATTCTCTCTGACCCTCAGTTTCTTCCTCTATAAATTGAAGCTAGAAAATACCTCCTTTGTAAGACTGTCGTGAAGATTAAACAATGTATGAAAATATTAGTTCAGTGCCTTTTAAGTAGCACACTCTTAATAAATGGCAATGACCATAACTATTAAAAACCTTGGCATTTAAAATGGAGTTGTGGTTTTCTCCTAGAGGAGGGAAGAATCTGGGGGCGCATATTGTTGTCACACATCTACACCCCTGTTATAGGCAGAGGAAGGAGACTAATTCTGCATTTCCCCAAAGGACAGAACCATGTTCATTTGGCAAAAGCTAATATTGAGCCAATTCCAGCCAAATAAAAGGAATTGTAACAATGAAAAAAGACTGGAAGGAAATGCTTCCAAATGGTGCTGTCATTGGGTTGTGAGAACTTAAGTGATTTCTTTATATTCTTGCAGTTTCCAAATTTTCAGCTGAGCATATATATTTTTTAATAATCTGGAAAAAATAAAGTGTTTAAAAAAAAAAAAGAAGATGGGACTTCCCTGGTGGCGCAGTGGTTGAGACTCCGTGCTCCCAATGCAGGGGTCCTGGGTTTGATCCCTGGCTGGGGAACTAGATCCCATGCACATGCCGCAACTAAGAGTTTGCATGCCACAACTAAGGAGCCAGTGAGCCGCAACTAAGGAGCCCTTGAGCCACAACTAAGGAGCCTGCCTGCCGCAACTAAGACCCAGCACCACCAAATAAATAAATAAATAAATATTTAAAAATTTTTAAAAAAGAGAGACATGTCAGGAATGCTGTAGTAGAAGTGGGAGACCAGACTTGATTCGAGATTCTGCCAAATGTGAATCTCATTTCCAAGCTTCAGAAAACTGAAATCTGGGACTTCCCCAGCGGTCCAGTGGTTATGACTCCACACTTCCAATGCAGGGGGCACAGGTTCGATCCCTGGTCGGGGAACTAAGATCCCACGTGCCCTGAGGCATGGCCAAATAAAATAAATAAATAATAGCTGTAATATTAAAAAAAAACTGCATTAAAAAAAAACTGAAATTCATTCCCAATACAGGCAATGCAGTAGGAGGGCATCCTGCCCTCACCCTCAGAGGACAGGGAACAGGCACCTGACAAAGTACCACTTCCAGCTCCAGAAGCACAGGGACCGACTGCTCCAACAGAAGGTGTCACCCAGGGTCTCAGCAGCCCGTGAAGTGGGGAGGGAGCTTTCCCCCCAGCATTAGGGTGAGCCTGGTCTCCTCACTGGGCAACTTACCATCAGAGTGTGGCAGAGTTAAGTCTTCCCTCAACTTCTGATTAAGAAAACAACCTTGGGCTGGATTCTAAAAGGCAGCAGTGAGAGGCAGGGGTGGGTGATGAGACAGATGTTGGTACCGGCAGCAGCAGATGTGGCTTCTGGGTCCAGCCTTGTCTCCCCTCCATGTGTGATGCTGGGTAAGCCCCTTCCCTCTCTGGGCCTTGGGGTCCCCATCTGTAGTTTCAAGAGGTTGGACAGAATGAGTTCTAAGCTGTTTTACAGCTCGGAATCAGCAGCTGGAAGCCACAGGCCCTTGGCCATACTTTCTCAAAGTCTCCATGGCCCAATGGACCTCGGAAGTCTTTCAACCCCACTGTTCTACCCCTGCCCTTAATGAAGCCACATCTGGAGTATATCTCCTCTGATCCCTGTTTTGTACAGTTCCTCACAGCTGGATCCCCATAAATCAATTTGTTTTGCAGACAAGTTCCCAGAACTGTCCAGAATCCCACCCAGAAAAGGCAGTTTTATTTTGCCTCAGTTTATGGTTCCAAAAGGAGTGAGCTGGGCCTAGTCTACCTCGGGACAAGCTCCCCGAGTCTTCCAAATCCCGTGGCCTGCTAGGGTTTTGCAGAGAGGCTGAGGCTATTGCTCCTGTCCCCCACCCGCAGGCACAGAGGATGAACTGGCCTGGTGGCCCCCTTCTTGGTCCCTCTCGAGGAGCAGTGCCCCCACTTCATGGCAAAAAGATTGGACTGAAGTGACCCCCAACCCCCTGCTGCTCTTGGGTTCAAAGTTTTCCCAGAGATGAACTAGTTATGAGAGGAGAATGGTTAAAAAGCTAATTTCCTTGAGGATGGAGAGGGAAGGAGGACTAGGAACCACTAAGGACTCCTGCTTGTTTGTTCTGCCATAAGGCACTGAATCCAGGACTGCTATGAAGAGCAAACATTCTGCGGGCGGGAGTTGAGATACGTGTTTTTTCTGACAGCTGCTCTGGTCCTCGGGATATCTCTGGGATCAAGCAACAGAGAATCTGTGGTCAGGAAATGGTCCCTGAGCCCCTATTCTGCTGGGTGCCCTGAGCCTGCCTCATCTCATTTAATCCTCACAACCCCTTAGAGTTAGCTCCTAGCACTGCCTCTATTTTACAGATGAGGAACTGTGGCTCAGAGAGGTTAAGTAACTTGCCCAAAGTCACAAAGCTGGCAAGTTCACCAGACCAAATTTATATCCAGGTCTGTCCTACCACATATCCCAACGTCTTTTAAATCTACCCTGCCAAATAAAGCCAAACCTAGGCCCCTAATTGTTTCCCTACTAACAAGACTTTGAGCCCAGACTCCATTTGGGAGAATTTTTAAAGATAATTTTCAACAAATATACTTAGCTTAAGTACATGTACTTAGCTTAAAAAGCCTAATAGTACTCAAGGTTTATAATAAAATAAGCAGTCCCCTGTCCCACCCCTCCCCAACCCTCCCCAGATCTGGCTCTCAAGAGAGCCCCTCCTCTCAACATTTTCAGCAATTTCTTCCAGTATTTGCCTCAGAACTTCAAATAACACATTAGCCCTGCTTTCTCACGATTTTTCAGTTTTAGACCATTATTACTGACTTCCTATTATGGAAAATGAAGTTTCTCTTATACCATTTCTCTCGCTCTTGCTGTCCCACCCTACAGCCCACTAATGTCATTTCACTGCCCTCAGAGCATTTGGGGGATCCTGAGCTAGACGAGACTTCTCTGCAGGGATGGGGAATGGAGTCTTGACCTTCGGTTAAATGCAGAAAATTTAATGCAAGCTTCTATCTTTACTCCCTCACAGAACTCCAGTGAAAACCACATTCCATGATGTTTTGAAGAAGGGAGGGCTGACAGCCTGGAGGAGAGAAGATTGAGACACATATCCTCTCTCCTTGAATCTCTGAGGGGCAGAGAGAGCACACATGCTGGGTGGCCTCCAAGCGGGGGGTCCAGAGCAATAAGGAGGCTACAGAGAGACAGATTTCAGCCTCATAAGAAGTTGTCCAAGAACACAACAGATGACCTGTGAAGGGGGGAGCATCCCCCCACCAGCAGTGGGCAAGTTAGGGTTGGCTGGCCACTGCTGGGGACAAGGAGGGACTCCTGCTTAGGAGGGAGTTGAACACATGACTTGTAAAGTCCCTGCAAATTCTATAACCCAGTAACTTGCTTCCTTTTATAACAGTTGGCAGTCAGAATCCAGTGGCGCTGTGCACTCTTGAGTTAATAACCAGAGCTGCCCAATAGACACACCCATTGGGCAATTTCTTTTTAGGACACTGAAATAACCATCTTAACAGTCCGATGAGCAATCAGTTCCACTGACCCTTGCCTTGTAAAAGAAGGTTCGAGATGATTCACAGAGCAATCATGACATGGCAGATGGGACAGAACTCTCAGTCCCACGGGCTTTAAACCCTCCAAAGACAGCAAAGTGCTGGATGGGGCAACCGCAGGGGATCTGGCCACGGACTGTGGGCCTCCTTGGCTTTGCAGCAAGAATCTCAGAGGGGAAACTGAAGAAACACCCCCCACCCTCTTCTTGAATCCTGCCTTCCTACTCTTGCCTGGTTTTAAAGAGAAAGAGGGCAGAGTGTGGGTGTGGGCAAAACGGAGTCCACCAGGACAATGGCACCTGGAGGAGCAGGTCTGCGCCCCCAGCGGCTCTGAGCCTGGAGCTCTATGCCTGGCTCTGCTCCCTGACTTGGAACTTGCCCAGAGACATGACTCTGCTGTGACCCCTGCACTCTCCAAGCAGGACAGACTCTCATTAATTCTCGTGCCATGACCAGCAGTGTGCTGTAACTGGACTAAGAGTGAGGGGAGGGCTGTGGCCAGGGTGTACGAGCTGCCTGGCTTGGGCAAGTCGCCTCCCCTCCCCTCCAGGAGGTACCAGGTCCCAGCAGTTACAACTGAGCTCTGGAGTAAGACCATCTGGGTTCAATTCTAGCACTGCCACTGATTAGCTGTGTGACCTGAGACAAGTTCCCTACACTCTCTGAGCCTCAGTGTCCTCACCTTTAAATTGGGGATGGGCAGATGCTGATAATAAAAAGGAGACAGCAATCCTCACTCAGTTGACTTTATAGGAGCAAACAAAATAAAACTCTTGAAAACAAAACTCTAAAGTTGTGTATAAGTGTGAGAAATTTGGTGTACAGTGCATTAAATCTCACAAACATTAGGAGACTGTAAGAGGCCAGCATTTCCAACCCCACTTGCTAAATAAACATTGCGGCTATGATACAACAAACCATGTGGCAAAGTCTTTAGAACTTCTTATCAAGATAGGAAACTAATTTTCCTTTATAATTTAATGTAATACAGCAAAGCCAATATTTGAAGATACAATTTTTTATAAAAGGAGTACCAATTTAACACTTTAAGGAAAACACACCCAGGCCAAATTTAGAACACTGATTACTACATAGACTGACAGGTATTGACAAAGAAGACGCTGTCCCTAACTTGTTGTGTGATCTCAGGCAACCCCCTTCCCTCATGGGCCTCATTCCCACCTCCACCCATCAGCTACACTGGGCAAAGGATGATCTCTGGGTGCCTTCCAGGTCTGCATCCCATGGACCTGAGATTTGGAGGGTATTTTTAGATCAACAGACACGCCCGCAACTAAAGCATTGTGATATTTCCTGAGCTGACAACACCATCTAGTGTGTGTGTGAGAATAGACACCAGTGACCAGGCAACCAGGACCTGCATTCTTATTCTCGCTTGAACAATCTGCTACTCTAAATTTGATCCACAGAGCAGCAGCACCGGCACCATCCGCGTGCTTGTGAGAAATGCAGAATCTCCAGGCCGATCCCAGACCTACTGAACCTGAATCTACCTTTTAACAAGATGTCAAGTGATTCCCACGCACATTAAATTGTGAAAAGTACTGCTTTCATAGGAGGGGAAAAGGGAAGCTAGTTAGCGCAGGAAATTTCCCTTTAACACATATCCAGAATTGACCCATATAAATAAAACAAATCCTTCCCAACTCACATGTAAGGAGACTGTCATGCAATGAAGGTTCAGGTTCTTGGGAATTTTTACAAGTTTTCAAAAAGGAATCTTCTGGAATGGTAAGTAGGCATCTGATGAGATGGGCATCCCTGAACCAGAGTTTCAAAATGCACCTGCATTGTCTACATTGTTATTAATGTAATAATCATACTGATGTCTTTGTTTCCACAAATTCAACATGAACTTGACCACTCTGAGCTCCCAGAGGCCACCTCAGGTCCCAGCCACATGGCCCATCACAACATGGCAGCTGACTTCTTCAAAGCCAGCAGGAGAATCTCTCAGCAAGCGACCTCTAGAGGCTGAGGTTTGCAGTCCCACGACCTCAAGGAACTGAATTCTGCCAACAAACAGTGGGCTTGGAAGAAGAGACCAAGTCCCAGATGAGGTAGCTGCCCTGGCCAACACTTTGATTTCAGCCAGTGAGATCCAGAGCAGAGAACCCAGCTAAGCCATGTCCAGACTTATGACCTACAGGAACCACTATATTTGCCACTATATTTGAGGCAATCTATTACGCAGCAATAGAAAACTAATAAAGATTTTGGTAGCTGGGAGTGAGATGACACTGTAACAAATACCTCAAATGCAGGAGCAGCTTTAGAATTGGGCAGTAGGAGGAAGCTGGAGGAATTCTGCAGCACATAATAGAGAAAGCTTAAATTTCCTTAATTAAACAGACTGTTAGCAGAAATATAAATGTTGAGGATGCTGCTGGTGAAGGTTAAGAAGAAAGTGAGGAACATGTTATTAGAAAGTGGAAAAAGGAGATCCTTATTATATAGTGGCAGAAAGCTTAGCAAAATCGTCTCCAGCAGTTATGTAGAATTTTTAAGGGATGAACCTAGTTATATAGCTAAGGAGATTTCCAAGCCATGCTGAAGATGCTGCCTGGTTTCTTCTTGCTGCTTATGGTAAAGTGAAAGAGGAGAGAGATTATTCAGAGGGAAAACTGTCACATAAAAATTAAGTAGGACTGAATTATTTAGAAAATTTTCAGCCTCTCCAGATGGCAAAAGAGGCTAAAAATCAGAATGGCTACTGAAAATGTGGCATAGAGAAAAGACTGAGTGTGTGACTGTACAATCTTTTGTTAAAACCTCAGAAAGATCAACAGCTCAGAACGTTCAGTCACACAAAGGGCCCTTTTAAGAGATAAAGAGTGTGTGCATGTCATGGATCTTCTTGACTACACCAGGGGCATCCAGGAAGCTTAAGGTCATTATCACTCAGGCTTCTCAACAGGAGGTCAAGAGAGAAAAGGGATTTGTTTGAAAAGATCTAGTGGATGTGGCTTCTGTTTAATGGAGTGAAAAGCAGTGAATCCATGCAAGACCACAAAGTTCTTGAGAATTATCTAAGCAGAAATCCTACCAGCTTGGGGACTCTCCTGGTGGTCCAGTGGCTAAGACTCCATGATCCCAATGCAGGGGGCCCAGGTTTGATCCCTGATCAGGGAACTAGATCCCGCATGCCACAACTAAGACCCAGCACAGCCAAATAAATATATAAATAAATAAATACTAAAAAAAAAAAAAAAAAAAAAAAGAAAGAAAAGAAATCCTGCCAGCTTGGACTAAATGGGACAGAGAGAGAAAGAACAAAATGAAAAGAGGAGGTTGGACACCCAAAATTCTACTGGTGGGAAGCAGTCTCACAAAACTACTCAGCTGCAAACATGAAATAGTAAGGATGACAAGAAGGTGGAACCACGTGTCCAGAGCCAAAAGCCCCTGATGATTATTCCCAGGTCTTGAAATTGAATCAAGAAAAGTCAAACACTTACCTGATTTCAAAACAATTATGGACCCATGACTCATTTTGACTTTCACTTCCCCCTGTTTGAGCCAAAATATCTATAAACATTATCCTATGCCTTCCTACAACTGTATGTTGGGAGTATTGGGGTGGATAAATGGCCTCTTCAGTGTAACAGATGGAGAGCAACAGTGTCCTAGCAGCTGCATATACTGAAATGATACCCAGGAGCTGCACCTGTACCTGGACCTGATTTAGATTTTGGACTTTTAGCTGATGAGATCTAGATTTAGATGATCTGATGAGATCTAGATTTAGATGATGAAAATTTAGACTTTAAACTCATGCTGTAATGAGATGAGACTCTTGGGAACCTTGGGAGGGAGTGAATGTATTTTGGGTGTAAGGGATGTGAATTATTGGGGATCAAAGGGGGACAGTGATAGGCAGAATTCTAAGTTGACCCCCCAAGATTCCTGCCTCCTGGTATACATGCCGAATATAATCCCCTCCCCTTGAGTGTGTGCAGGATCTGTGAATATGATGGCATATCACTCCAGAGAAGGAATTACCTGGATGTAATTAAGGTCCCTAATCAGTTGACTTCTGAGTTAACAGAAGGAAGATTATCCTGGGTCAACCTGACCAGATCAAATGAGAACTTAAAAGAGATAAGAATCAGCAACAGACACTCTCCTACTGGCCTTGAAGAAGAAAACTGTCATGTTGTGTAGAAGGCCATATGGCAGGGAATGGAAAATGGCCTTTTAGAGCTGAGGTCCTCAGTTCTACAGCCTCAAGAAATTGAATTCAGCCAACAATCAGTGAGATCACAGATGAGATCACAGCCGTGGTGGACACCTTGACTGAAGCCTTGGGAGACCCTGAGCAGAGAATCCAGTCAAGCCATGTGCAAGGGACTTCCCTGGTGGCACAGTGGTTAAGAATCTGCCTGCCAATGCAGGGGACATGGGTTCGAGCCCTAGTTCGGGAAGATGCCGTGGAGCAACTAAGCCCGTGCGCCACAACCACTGAGCCTGTGCTCTAGAGCCCGAAAGCCACAACTACTGAAGCCCGAGCACCTAGAGCCCATGCTCTGCAACAAGACAAGCCACCGCAATGAGAAGCCTACGCACCGCAATGAAGAGTAGCCCCTGCTCGCCGCGACTAGAGAAAGCCCGTGTGCGGCAACGAAGACCCAACACAGCCAAAAAAAAAAAAAAACCATGTGCAAACTTCTGACCTACAGGAATTGTAAGATAATATATTTAACGTTTTAAGCTGCTAAGTTACAAAGGCTTCAAAGCAGCTGTTAAAAATATATTCAAATAATTAAAGAAAACTATAATCAAAGAACTAAAGGAAAATATGCTAACAATGAGTCAATATATAGGAAATCTCAACAGAGAAACAGATACTACCAAAAAGAACCAAATGGATATTCAGAGTTGAAAAAAAATGACTACGAAAAATGACTACTGGAATAAAATGACTACATAGCTCAATAGTATGTTTGATTTGACAGAAGAAATCAGTGAATTTAAAGATAGATCATCAGAAATTATCCAATTTGAAGAACAGAGAAAGGGGCAGAAAAAATATGTGAAGAAATAATGGCTAAAACCTTCCCAAATTGATTTTTAAAACATTAAATTACATTTCAAGCTCAACGAACTCCAAGTACAATAAATACAAACCACATTTACACATATCTTACACTGCTGAAAGACAAAGAGAACATCTTAAAGGCAGCAACAGAAAAATGACTCATCCCATACAGGTAACAAAATGATTAATGGATGACCTCTCAGTCAAAACAATGGTGACACTATGGTAGTGTAATCCCAAATTCACAGTGCTGAAAGAAAACAAACCTTGTCAACTAGCATTCTATATCCAGCTAAACTATCTTTCCAAAAACTGAAAGCATAATAAAATCATTCCCAAATAAACAAAAGCTGAGAGAATTTATTGCTAACATATCTATCCTAGATGAAATACCAAAGAAAGGCCTTATGCTGAAAGAAAATTACACCAGAGGGTTACTCAGATTCACAGGAAGTAATGAAGAGCATGGAAAATGGTACATAGATGGGTAAATATAAGAGACTGTGTGTATATTGTATGTGCATATTTTTTCTTTTTCTCTTACTATTTAAAGCAAGACGTAAACCACCCTGTTACTGAGTTTATAACATATAGATATAACATATATGTCCCTAATAGCACAGGGGAGGACATAGGAGCTATACTGATACAAATTTGCTAAATTTTACTGGAATTAACTCAATACTAAGAATGAAGAAGATTGTAATAAATCCAGGAAGCATAATATAATCCCTTAGGGCAACTGCTAAAAAAGTAACTAAAAAGTATATCTGAGAACTTAACAGAGGACATTCTTATCCGTATCATGCAGATGAGGAAATGAGTGCTAGCAGGTGAAGCAACCTACCACAGCTGGGGCTGGCCCCCAGGATCCTGCCTTCACACAACAGGACTGGAGGCCAATCCACACCTTCCAGTGGGGCAGGTGGAGACCTGCCCAGGCTGAGACTCCTCATCCATTAGTGAAGGGAAGATTCCTCAAAATATTGTAAATTGCCTTACAGTCTGAAAATATCTTCCTGGACACCCTGAATATTTTTATTAGTTCTTCCATCCTAAAAATTACCACATAGAAACTGCCGGCGAGTGTAAGAGGGATGACTTCTCAAGCAAAGCTAATTACCGGCAGTGCTCGGTGAACACACCCAAAAATGCTTGTGTAGACTCCCAGCACTCATTATGAATTTGATCAGCATTAATTTTCTGTCTGCCTGAACTGTCTTCCTATACCCTGGGAGGGGCTGACACCCCTTCCATGGAGCTCAGACTGACACTACAGGAAGGGCGGGAGGAGGGGGCAGGGCAGGACTTCTTACCTCCATTACAGGCCGAGGGGGCATCTCACCTGCTTTATAAGTTACCACAATGGAGGAGGGAAGCTCTGGCCTCACAGCATATTACATTTACAGGAGAACTGAGCTGTGCTGGAAGGAGTTCATATCGTATTCCTGCCTGCTGAGGAGATATTTAATCCTGTAAAGATAAAATAACTAAATTATTTAATATTTATTTTTGAATAAACACCTACTGATGTTTACTGTGCTTCACATTTTATAAAGTGCATTTTTGAAAACAGAAATTTAATGAACCCATACTGTATGCCAGGGACTAAGCTAAGCCCTCACCTGCTCTATGTCATTTAATCCTCACAAGTGCCCCACAAGCTTGGTTTCATTATTCTCATTGCACAGGTGAAGAAACTGAAGTTCAGAGTGGTTAAGATGCATCAGATTGATCCAAGCCAGGTCAACTGGATTTGTTCCTGGCTAATTGTTAAACTGCATCCCTCAGAGGGGAATGTGTAAAAAAGAGCCTGAGACAAAATTTGATGCTTTTTAATCAACTGAAGACATGTGTCATCTCTCACATCTGACTGACTGCAAAAACAAAGATTGGCAATGTTCTTGCTTTTTTTAAAAAAATCACTCATATTGACTTCATCAAGTTGACAAGATCTCAGAAGTAGATCTGGGATCGTTCACAAATCAGAATTATGAAGAGAAACTGCGACAGCTGCTGCGGCACAAAATCTAACATGGATTGAAATGACCAAATATTATTAATGAACAAATCTGAAAACTGAACTTCACATACAGCATTACATTTCTCCCTGACACTAATGTGTGATAAAAATTAAAAATGATATCAAAATGTTTTAAAGTCATTGTGGTAATTACTAAAAGTAGCCAGCCATCCCATAGCTAGGCATTGTCAGAAGTCCACTCTGTGCAGTTGAAGTTTATATTAGCCCAGGACATCAAATTGTTCCCTTGAAGTTTCAGCTTTGGTGAGTGCTCTTTGACTAACATAAAGTTTTGACTATGACAGCAACACATAACCAAGTAGCATTCTTTATTAAATAAATCTAGATTATCTCAATGATCTGAAGGAATCAATATAATGTTCCAGTGTCCACCTATCTACAATGAGAAAAATCTAACCCAATGTTTGAGGTATGATCAATTTATGCAAAGTACATTGCATGAGTCTAACTTCCATGCAAACATCTTCATACCTGGGAATCCTTTCAAATACCAAAATAAAATATTTACCTTTTTGTTAAGGGGAATAAAAAGACATGACAGTAGAATATACATCTTGATAGAAAAATAGTTAAAGCTTTTAATTCTCTGAATACCTAGAGTTAACATTTTATGACTACCCTTTGAAAACAGGGTATTTGGGAACAATTTTAAAGTTTTCAAAATCAGTACAAAGCTTATTCACATTTTTATTAAAGCCAACATCACTTTCACAAATCACAAAATGATTTCCTTATGAAAAGAGGAGCAGCCAAGTTTTTGGTGTGTCTGTCTCTGTGCTTAGGTAAGTCTGTTAAACACGGAGTCCAGGGGCTCCCCCCATCTCCTCTAGATGGACTCCGTAGTACAGTGACATTTCATACCATGTGTTCCTTGAAGAACCATTTCTGATGATCTGAGTTGGTACAGTCTCGTAAGAGTGGTACAAAACTGTCGCTCAATTCCTTCCTCTCAGCCTGAACACATTTCTTGGACTGTACATGAAATAAAGAACCATCCTACAAAAGATAATAGACATTGGGTGTTGAAGATAATTATAAGCAATTCCTCAGAAAGTATCTTTTCCTTAAAATGTGTTGTTAAGTGCTCAGGGTGATTTTTATTATTTCAGAAATATTTATTGAGTAATGAGTGTCTGCAGGTATGAAGGCAGCCCATGACTGTCTGTGCATAGAGAGGGCCAGGCTTGTAGAAACGTATGTCATGCTTGTCTCTCCCCGGAGCTCTTCATGGGGTCCTTGACTCTACCGTCAGGGCCGATGGTGCCACCTGCTGGCCATTCTGGGATCGGTCAGACCCTATATCTCACCCTTACTGATGTTCTTTTCCTTCAGGGTAACCAGGACCAAAGATCCTTTATTAATCTCTTCCACTTCTCTTAGATCAACTAATTCCATCTCTGGTAGTCTCTTTCTCCTATGTATTTAAGTGGAGAATCAGGAAACTTGGCTTTAGTCCCAGCTCAGCCACAGACCAGCTGGGTGAGGGGACAGGTCACCAGAGAGGAAGCGGGTTCTGCAAAGTATGCCAATTCCCAAACCCCGAAGGACAATGACCCTCTCTAACGCCTCTCCCATTTCTTCTTTCCCCAACTGTTGCTGAGTTAACTCGGCAAGTCTCTCCCCAAGTTCTGGAGTTTATTTTCTTCCCTCCATCTCTCTCTGGTGTAAGCTGTACAGCCCCAAGGAACTTCATCATGGTTGAGCAGCAAAAGGGCAGAACAAGTGGCATACCTGTTCCAGGGAAACAGAACCCTTGGGAATAAAATTAGATGCAAAAGAATCTCAATAATATTAATCTGGAAAGCCCTTAAAGGTGCTCATAAGTTGCCTTTAGAATAATGTGAAAGTAAATAGTTAAAACTTCCCTCCTCCCACCCTTCTAAAGAAACTTGCTTAAATGGTCACTGAAATTAAAGATTTTTAAGGTAAAATTTTAACGACATTTCAAACCAATTTCATGATTTCTATCTTGCATTACTCTTCTTTGAGGGCTTACAATGGCTTCCAGTTGGAAGAAAGAAGGGAAGGACAAAACTTTTGGAGTTTACAAAAATATTTTTCCCTATTATTTTTTATATCACATAGACAGCACTATGGTGCCTGGCTTTTCCAGGAAACCTTCAAATTTCGTTGCTAATCATAACACTTTCTACAGGAAAGCATATTCCAACTTCTAATTATACTTAGAATTAATCCATTTATAAGTAGTATAGATGAATCTTTCTATCCCTGGGGCCAGGCTGGGAATGAAAGCTTTCCATTGAGATAAAAGTGAACTAATTCTTTCTTTTGAATTATTTTCTTTGGATTTATTCCCTCAAGTGCTTTTTTAGTGAGTCTTTGGAGATGACTGATGTATGAGTCCCACCACGGGCTTACTGCAAACATGGTAGAGGTAGTACCTTTCAGGCGTGAAATAACACCCAGTTCCAAATCAACAATGGCTCTTCTGATAGAGAACCAACTCCATCAGAGAGGTTTTCTTGGTTATTATACAAGTAACAGTTAATGTCTATAGAGCTTTACAGCTTCCAAAGACTCTTTCTGGCCATACATCTACTCCTCACTAGAGGCAGACAAGGGTCTGATTATTGTCCCCACTTCAGAGCTGGGAAAAATGAGACTTAGACAACGGGAGTGGCTTCTACTTGGATCTAACCTCATGCCCTTACACTCGGCAATTTGTTTCTCTCGTTTGAACCCCACATGATCTCTGAACGCATCGGGGACAGCGCCTCTTCCCATTCCAGCCAGTCGCAGCTCAAAGTGTAAGGAGGTCAGGAAGACTGAAAGGGAGTGGACAGTGAGGAAAGAAGGAAACTGCTATCGGTGCTGGATGCCATGGGACCCCTTGGGGTCACTGTGAAGTTCCTGGTCTCCTGTAGGGGCCACATCCCTGAGACTTGCTAGGGACTCGCTTTACTTCCAGACTCCCCTCTGCAGCCCATGGGACCAGGAGTGACAGCAAGGAAGGTGTGAGACAGCTCCCTTACCTCCTGCAAGATGAACTTCTGATCCTCTGGGGTGGCTCCCTCGCAAAGATGCATGATGAGAACATCCATTCCGGCCTCCACCGCCACGCAGCCTTCCGGCTGGTGGGTGTTATAGCGTATTTCATTCTGGGACGTGTACTCGAAAAACTAGAAACAGGGCGGCCAACATGTGCCAGTTACCCTCTGATGTGCAAAGAGGGAAGTCTTTAGAAAGAGGGATGAGAACCTGGGGTCACCAGGGCATGGGTGCTGGGATCCAGCTTTCTCCCCTCACCCACCAACACCAGCCTGTGTCCCCAGAGCACCACGTGCACCTCTGGAGGGGTGCTTAGTAAGCATGAATGGAGGGGCCCTTTCCCATGCCCTTCTCGTTTGCTAGATTGTGAGGGCGGGGCTGGTTCCTGGGTCACCCCACACCCGCTGTGCCTATCCCCGGGCTGTTGCAGAACGGCAGGAAAGAAGATGGACCGGTCCCAGCACTCAGGGGCTCTCTGTGACCTTGATCAGCCACTTCCTCTCCTTTTCTTCATTCCTTTCCTCCTTCTTCCCCCGAAATATAATGGAGGCAACCATGCCTTGGAGACTATAAAGTTCTGTGCACAAGCAGGCAACAGGACTGCTAACAGGAGGACTTGTTCTTCAGAGCAATGGTTTTCCTACCCTAGTGTGCCTAGGAAAAATGCTGATTCCAGGCCCCACTCCCAAAGAGGGAATGAGGATTCCTTCTCTGTGAGATGGGGCCTAGGAAGCTGCACTTTTACACTTGTAACAAGACACGCAGCCACCCATCCACCCTGATCCATCCCCTTGCTTCCAGGAGATTCTGACACAGGTGACTGTTCTTAGGCATATGGAGCACTGCTTCTCAAACAAATCTCCCTGAAAGCTGGTCAAGACAAGAGATGGGTTGGGGAGGGATGGGATGGGTCTGAGAATCTGCATTTCTAAGCTCTCAGGTGATGCTGATGGTACCAGGTGGGGACACCTTTGAGGAGTGCTATTCTAAAGGGGGTTGAAGAACCTGAAAATTTTAAGGTTGTAGGGGTCCGAATTATGAAAGCTTACTGTTGACCATAATACGGCATAATATTCAAACGGAATTGGGGTGACTCCAGGTTGGAGGAAAACTTGAACCCCTCGTCTCCAGTGTCTGACACCTTACTTAGGACAGCAAGGCTTTGAAGGTCCAGAACCAACGCTTTGCTCTCTTCTCCTGCATCCTCCCCTGGGCCCGCCCTGGCGGTTTTGCCTGCTTCCCGGGCCAGGGTCCTGTTATGGTCCTCAGAACTTCCAGGTCTTGCTCCCCTGCCCAGCTTGCAGTTCAGCACTTAACCCAGACAGATCTACCTGGGCCCTGACTGATGAAACTGCCCTAAAAACCGCTTTGCAATGTGGCACTACACATCAAATCCTATAATTTCATTTAAGAATTAATTCTAGAGAGACCTTCAAGATGGCGGAGGAGTAAGATGTGGCGATCACCTTCCTCCCCACAAATACATCAGAAATACATCTACATGTGGAACAACTCCTACAGAACACCTACTAAATGCTGGCAGAAGACCTCAGACCTCCCAAAAGGCAAGAAACTCCCCACGCACCTGGGTAGGGCAAAAGAAAAAAGAAAAAACAGAGACAAAAGAATAGGGACGGGGCCTGCACTTCTGGGAGGGAGCTGTGAAGGAGGAGAAGTTTCCATGCACTAGGAAGACCCTTTACTAGCGGAGACAGGGGTGGGGTGGGGGAGAAGCTTCGGAGCCACGGAGGAGAGCGCAGCAAGAGGGGTGCGGAGGGCAAAGTGGAGAGAATCCCGCACAGAGGATCGGTGCCGACCAGCACTCACCAGCCCGAGAGGCTTGTCTGCTCACCCGCCGGGGTGGGCGGGGGCTGGGAGCTGAGGCTCGGGCTTCGGAGGTCGGATGACAGGGAGAGGACTGGGGTTGGCTGCCTGAACACAGCCTGAAGGGGGCTAGTGCGTCACAGCTAGCCAGGAGGGAGTCCGGGAAAATGTCTGGAACTGCCTAAGAGGCAAGAGACCATTGTTTCGGGGTGTGCGAGGAGAGGGGATTCAGAGCACCACCTAAACGAGCTCCAGAGACGGGCGCGAGCCGTGGCTATCAGCGTGGACACCAGAGACGGGCATGAAACACTAAGGCTGCTGCTGCAGCCACCAAGAAGCCTGTGTGCAAGCACAGGTCACTCTCCACACCGCCCCTCCCGGGAGCCTGTGCAGCCCGCCTCTGCCAGGGTCCCGAGATCCAGGGACAACTTCCCCGGGAGAACACACAGCACGCCTCAGGCTGTTGCAACGTCATTCTGGCCTCTGTTGCCGCAGGCTCGCCCCGCATCCGTACCCCTCCCTCCCCCCGGCCTGAGTGAGCCAGAGTCCCCTAATCAGCTGCTCCTTTAACCCTGTCCTGTCTGAGCGAAGAACAGATGCCCTCAGGTGACCTACACACAGAGGCGGGGCCACATCCAAAGCTGAACCCCAGGAGCTGTGCGAACAAAGAGAAAGGGAAATTCCTCCCAGCAGCCTCAGGAGCAGCGGATTAAATCTCCACAATCAACTTGATGTACCCTGCATCTCTGGAATACCTGAATACACACAAATCATCCCAAAATTGAGGGGGGTGAACTTTGGGAGCAACTGTAGACTTCGGGTTTGCTTTCTGCATCTAATTTGTTTCTGGTTTTATGTTTATCTTAGTTTAGTATTTAGAGTTTAGTATCATTGGTAGATTTGTTTATTGATTTGGTTGCTCTCTTCCTTTTTTTTTTTAATATATAGATATATATATATTTTTTCCTTTTTCTCTTTTTGTGAGTGTATATGTGTATGCTTCTTTGTGTGATATTGTCTATACAGCTTTGCTTTTACCATTTGTCCTAAGGTTCTGTCTCTCCGTTTTTTGTTTCTTGGTTTTTTTTGTAGAGTTTTTAGCGCTTGTTATCATTGGTGGATTTGTTTTTTGGTTTGGTTGCTCTCTTCTTTCTTTCTTTTTTTAAATTACTCTTTAATTTTTTTATTTTTAATAATTTTTTTTATTTTTTATTTTAATAACTTTTTATTTTATCTTATTTTATTTTTTTCTTTCTTTCTTTCTTTTTTTCTCCCTTTTCTTCTGAGCCGTGTGGCTGACAGGGTCTTGGGGCTCCGGCCAGGTGTCAGGCCTGTGCCTCTGAGGTGGGAGAGTCGAGTTCAGGACACTGGTCCACCAGAGACCTCCCAGCTCCACGTAAAATCAAACAACGAAAACTTCCCAGAGATCTCCATCTCAACGCCAAGACCCAGCTCCACTCAACGACCAGCAAGCTACAGTGCTGGACACCCCATGCCAAACAACTAGCAAGACAGGAACACAACCCCACCCATTAGCAGAGAGGCTGCCTAAAATCATAATAAGGTCACAGACACCCCAAAACACACCACCGGATGTGGTCCCGCCCACCAGAAAGACAAGATCCAGCCTCATCCTCCAGAACACAGGCACCAGTCCCCTCCACCAGGAAGCCTACACAAGCCACTGAACCAACCTTAGCCACTGGGGGCAGACACCAAAAACAACAGGAACTATGGACCTGTAGCCTGCGAAAAGGAGACCCCAAACACAGCAAGTTAAGCAAAATGAGAAGACAGAGAAACACACAGCAGATGAAGGAGCAAGGTAAAAACCCACCAGACCTAACAAATGAAGAGGCAACAGGCAGTCTACTTTCCTGAAAAAACTTTCAAGAAGAAAGTTTTTCTACCTGAAAAATAATTCAGAGTAATGATAGTAAAGATGATCCAAAATCGTGGAAACAGAATGGAGAAAATACAAGAAACAAATACTGTATGCTAACACATATATATGGGAAAAAAATGGTTCTGAAGAACCTAGGGGCAGGACAGGAATAAAGACACAAATGTAGAGAATGGACTTGAGGACATGGGGAGGGGGGAGGGTAAGCTAGTGGGAAGCAGCCACATAGCTCAGGGAGATCAGCTCAGTACCTTGTGACCACCTAGAGGGGTGGGATAGGAAGGGTGGGAGGGAGACGCAAGAGGGAGGAGATATGGGGATATATGTATATGTATAGCTGATTCACTTTGTTGTAAAGCAGAAACTAACACACCATTGTAAAGCAATTATACTCCAATAAAGATGTAAAGAAAAGAAGAATTAATTGAGTAAGTCATCTGAAATGCAGATCTGTTGGTGTTTTTTCCCTCTTTTTTTTTTTCTGACCAAAGATGTCAGTGGCAGGGTTATTTATAGTCACAAAAACAGAGAGGGAGGGAATCAGTTACCTCAACAGTAATTAATATAGCCACACAAAGGAATATCAAGGGGCCGTTAGGAATGATATTCTCAAAGGGTGTCTAACAACACAAGTAAAGTATGATTAAGTAATGGAAATAAGAGACTATAAAACATGTAGACATTATAACAACTATTTAAAATACATAATACCAAGGTCATGCATTAAAAGACATGGGGGGACTTCCCTGGTGTTACAGAGGTTAAGAATCCACCTGCCAATGCAGGGGACATGGGTTCAAGCCCTGGTCCAGGAAGATCCCACATGCTGTGGAGCAACTAAGCCCGTGTGCCACAACTACTGAGCCTGCGCTCTAGAGCCCGTGAGCCACAACTACTGAGCCCGCGTGCCACAACTACTGAGCCCGTGCGCCTAGAGCCCGTGCTCCGAACAAGAGAAGCCACCGCAATGAGAAGCCCGCGCACCGCAATGAAGAGTAGCTCCTGCTCACCGCAACTAGAGAAAGCCTGCGCACAGCAACAAAGACCCAGCGCAGCTAAAAATAAATAAATTAATTTAAAAAAAAAAAGACATGGGAAGTAAATATATCTTAATTATAATGGTGGTCGCTCTGGGTCCTGTCATTTACTACTTGCTTCTACTTTTTATATTTCCCAAATGTTCTGTGATGAGTATATATTACCTTTATAATAAAAAAAGTCGCATATTTAATGATTTAAAAACACACAGATTTCCCCTCATCTCCCTCTTTAAAGGCCCACACCAATGATCCCTTGAGCACTGAGCGTCCCATTGTCCATTGTCCCAGAGCTTGAGAATGTCAATCTATTAAAGAAGCAGCACCTACCTGGTTCTGACCCATCCCATGACAGTGGTACAGAATGACCTGATGTCCTGTGATCTGGTGTTCATTGGGAGGGTTATAGTCAAAGCAGTAATCTTTTAGTCCTTTGTTCTGGAGCTAAACAAAACATAAAGGCGTTTTAGTCCAGATTCCACCTAAGGCTGTGAGGGTGAGTAAATGGAGTAAGAGGAGTGGCTGCCTCAAGAACTGAACTCATTGCTAAGAGCCCCTGCCATTTCTAGTTTTAAAAGTGTTTTCCCATTCTATACCACAGGCAGGAATCATAACCTCCATTTTAAGAGGATACACCTGAGGAGCAGAGAGATGAACTCTTTATGGCCTGAGAGCTCATACCACTTCATGTCTCATTAGTGCAGCCTTATTGCTGCACTAGGCCAAACACAGCTGGATTGTCACCTTGCGTATGTACCAAGGAGCTCCTGCTATTGCGCATCTGCAAAGGACATCCCAATTGAGAGACTCGGCATTCCACAGATCAGAAGTCCATCATTGTAGATTACAGGAACAGCATAATACAGAGCCAATGATTCACACACAAAGTCACACAACAGGTAAGCGGAGATACCTGAATCTTGAATCCAGGACCTCAGACTCCAAGTCCAGTACTCTCTCCATCACTCAACATTGCCTAATCTAATGTCATCTCTAAGGTACTTTTGGATCTAAATCCCTTTAATCATTCTAAGAGCAAAAAACCATGGGAGGTTCCATGCTCCCTCCTCCCTTCCAGGAGCCTCCAGAGAAAGACTCAAACATCTTGCAAATCCCTTTCTGGAGAGTTTAAAGAACCTTCTTCTGAACCCCACTCTTGCCCTGGCCCTTGTCCACCTTTGACTAGCCTGGTCCTGAGGATAAGACTCAGCCATATAGAAAGAAGAATCCACAATCCACTAGCTCATAAAACACAGACCAGCATGTTCTTGATGTCCCTTTGCTTGTGAAGGAACCTGGGAACAGGAGATGTGAATAATCAGAGCATCTTATATTTAGAAGAACTCAAATGTCATTAAGCCAAGTTGTCCCCACTCTTGACCACCAAAGAACCTCAACCTCAAATGAGCTCTCTATGTTCAAAAGATGTGGTCTACCAAAGAAACTACAAAAAAAACTAAAAAAGAAGAAAATAAAGGAGAAACCCCTAAAGATTAAAACAGATTGATTAAGCTAACTATATCAAGTTGGTGATAGACATAGAGAATGATTTTGAATGACTTTAGAGCATAGTATGTTTGACTACACCTCCTTAGTGAAATATATTTTATAAATAAATAGAGCTGCAAGAAATCTTAAATCTCATTCAGTATCACACTGTCAGTGGGAGGGTGGAGCAGAGAAGAGGGAAAGCAAGAGAGGCAAAATCTTGGTAATTGTAGAATCTCAGGGACAGGGTTCATTACACCACTCTCTCTGCATTTCCGTATGTTTGAACATTTTCATAATGCTAACTGAAATGAACACACCAATACCCTGCTTTGTATTTATCAAGACTTCCAGAATGGAACACAGCTCTTCTGATGAACACAACACAGAAGAGGAGGCCTCCCCAAGTTGGTGAAGTTTCAAGCAAAAGCCAAAGGTGCTGGACATTTTAGTTGACCTCATCCCAACAACATTTCTTTTAGGTTTTTTGAAATAACACAAGTGACTCTCCTTCCCTACTACTGCTTTTGTGGATCCCTGAGTTGGGAATTAGTAACTGGTCCAGTTATTGAGACTTGAAGTCATGTGATAGGAGATAGTATAAAAAAAATAGGACTTGGGAACACCAAGTTCCCAAGCCTCAGTTTCCATCTGTAAACTAGGAGGCTGTACTCACCAATTCTGAGATGCTTCCAGTGCTGAGATTCTGGACCTGAGGCCCAGAGACTCAAGGGGAGAAGGAAGGACAGTGGATGAAAAGGGGGGAGGGGTGTGGGAGAGGCCAGCTGTCGCCATGAAGGGGTCTTTCTTTCACAGGGTTCGTCAATCAGACCTGGAGGCCAGGAGCACCCTGCCCAGCATGGGCCCACCTCGCTCACCATCCCGAAGAAGCCAGGCCTGTCCTCAGGCACGTGCAGTTCTGGATACACGGTATTCAAGAACCACTTGAAGTCCTTACACTGGAGCTTTGCACGGAGCTGCCTCCTCTCTGTCACATCCCCAAAGGGTTCCTGAGAAAATGACAAAACGGTGAGCCCCTGCAGGCCACGGTGCTTCCTATCAAAGCCCCTCTCTCACTCACTCAGTAAGCTTTTATTGAGCACCTATTGTGTGCGTAGCCTGCACGGGGCACAGAGGATAAGGAACGGCCTCAGACATAGTTGCAGCACCTTAGTAGGAGAGACTGCTGCACAAACAATGACACCCCCAGGTGCTCTCACTGCAGGGAGGTGTGGCCAGGTACAGGAAGGAAGAACACAAAGCACCTGCAGATGGGACAGGGAGCTGAATTCTGGGGCTGCACCAGCATCCCTGGCCCCATGTGTCATCCATGAGCGTGTGATCACAGACCAGGAACAAGTCAGTAGCACACGTATGCCATAATGTTCTGATTCACCACAGATACCTGAACACTCACTTCCAAACATAGGTAAGTATTCTAGAGGTAATTATGAATGAAAACCTTATATGCCCCATCTATTGAAGTCTAAATATATTCTTCGGATAGTAAGAGCAAAATGCTGCAATAATAAGTACTTGTAGAAGTTTAGTTTTATGGACAAAACCATGATTAAGAACTTTTGAATAATTAAATAAAGCAAGCATTTATTTAGCACAGCAAATGTGCAACCACAAGAGCAATGCTGAGTGCAAAGATATGACTGTCCCTGCATTATGACGTTCAACTATTAAAATTTGACAAGTTAAACATTTAACAAAATGGTAATGATAAGGAAAAACATTTGAATAAAATTTCAAATTTCTCCTTATTTCCCAGAAGTTCATTCTTTGACGAGAGTCACTATGCCCTCATCTTCAACCAAATATCCATTTCAACACATGGCCACTGGTCATTCAGACAAAAGGTGCGTGCAGTGCCCCTCTTTCTAACATATTATTCTTTGGGAACCATCAGGAAGAGGGATCTGTGGGTTTCAAACTGGGTGACAGGGAAAAGCAGATGTTTCTACCCTGCAGCCCTGGGCAAAAGAGAGGAAACAATGACCCTGGAGCCCAGAGGCAGAGAGAGACCAAAGGGGAGGTCAGGGTGAGGGTCCCGAGGGTTCCGCAGAGCAGAAAGAGATCCACTGGGGTGGACCCAGTTCTACCTGCATCAGCTATGAGGCCTTGGGCAAGTTCCTTAAATCACTCTCTCTCTGAGCTTCAGTGTTCTCACCTATAAAATGAAAATTTCAGAGCTACCCTGAAGGGCTGCTATAAGGATTCACAAGAAGAGAGTTTCATCAAGTGGCCAGGAAAGAGGTCTTGGGGCAGACCTTCTTGTCTTGCCACGTGGCCCCTTAGTTATGTGAACACAGGTAAGTGGGAACCCTGTCCTGGGGTGTGCAGAGGTGGCCTGTCAGAGGCAGTGGGGCTCTTTGCTAAAATGTATTTGTAACCCCAAAATCAACACTTGTGGTGTCTTCATGCTTTCAGTCATTCTCAAACATGACAGTCACCCAATGTGCACGTTCCCAGCTGAGGTCACGTCTCAGCTCTTGTCCTGAAAGCAAGTGTCCTGTTCATGGTCTATTTAGTGGCACAGTTTTCAGATTGTTCTGCATTGTGTTGGTGATTTCACTGTTTTAAATGGCCCCCAAGCGTAGCGCTGAAGTGCTGTCCAGTGTTCCTAGTGCAAGAAGGCTATGATGTGCTGGAGGGAGAAAATAGGTGCATTGTATGAGCTTCACTTGGGCGTGAGTTCAATGTAGCCCATCAACAGTATATATTAAATAAATTATTTAAACAGAAACACACATAAAACCAAGTTATGTATTGATCGATCGACAAAAATGTTCACCTGCGAGAGGTTTGCAGGAATCTAACCCTGTACTTCCCCCATGAGCAATGGCTCAGTAGTTGGTTCCAAATTTAGTGACTGCAGTGACTGTATGGAGCATTAACTACTGTGAATAGTGAGAATCAACTGTCTGTTGTTATTGTAAGTGAAGGAATAAAGTTTTCCCATACAAGTGTCATGAGCACCCAATTTCCTCTCTATTTCTGGAACTAGATCCACTATGGTAGGAGGACAGAATTAGCTGCTATTGTTCGGATGCAGCCAGATGGAGCGTGGGTAGGCCGGGGAACTCACCAAGCGGGCCTGGGGGTTGCGATGGTAGTAGAGCTCTTTAAATTCATCCATCCACACTTCAGCTGCGCGGACACTGTTGGCCAGAGCCTTGTTGCGGGAGTAGGGAGCTTGCCTGGGGAAAACGTGGCCAACGTGCGAACACGGGTGTGTCTCCAGGGTCCCCCCGCACTGCCAGATCTGTACACAGAGCGGGGAGGAGGTGTGGGGTGGGGAGTGAGTGGGAAGTCAGCTGCAGGTCCACAACGCCCAGAGCAAGGAGGCTGGACACACGGAGGTCATGGTGAACACTGCCAAGGCCTCACCCTCCATGGGGCAGGGGGCCACTCCCCCAGCATACTCAGGACACAGGATGCAGTCAAAGAGCAAGAAAGCAGCCCCAAAGACAACTAAGCCATCGGAATCCAGACCCCAAAGTCCATGCACTAAGGCTCATGCGCTTGACTCCTAGGAGCACCCACAGTGGACCTCGCTGGGAACTTACTTATTATGTAAAGCACAGGCTGATTACCTGGTCTCCTAGCCACAGAAGATAGGAAAGCAGCAAGTAAGAAGAGAGGTTTGGAAGGGGGACAGGAAGAGCTTCTAGAGGCAGACAGAGTAGCCTGACACCTGGGGAAGAGGCAGAAAGACCATTAAAAGCACACCCCAAAACTCAGCAGGTGGAGTCATCTGGAGCCTTTTCATGCTGGGGCAAACGGCTGTGTATACCCCATTGTCCCCTGGATGTATGACCAAGGATAGCATCTGGTGCTTATAATGCGGGGGTGGGGGTGAGTCCTCAGTGGAGAGTCAAAGCCTTGTTTATTAACTCTTTTAAAGCAGGAAACCATATAAAATATTTGTAAAGTTTTAAATTTTCCATTTAAAAGCACGAACATCGACATAAGGTTCTGATACTTAAAATGCAAGATTCAGTTAACTAGAAAATCCACCCAAATGCTTGGGATTTCCCAAAGGGGCATCTGTGGATCACATACAGCAGAATCAATAGATGGGCTCATTACAAAAGGCAGATTCCCAGTCCCTACTGTAAATCTATCAAATCTGACTTTCCAGAGACCACGCCTGTTAATCTGCATTTTTAACAAGTTTCCCTAACAATTCTTCTATGTGTCAAAGTTTGAAAGTCACTGTGCCAAATAAAGAGGCTACTTTATCAAGCAGTCAAGCAAATCAAGGCTCCAAAACATGGGATCAGGAGGCAGGGACCTGTGTTTTGGTCCAGTCTCTGCCATGCACTCTTTGAGTGACCTTCAGCCAGTCACTACCCGCCTCCGGCCTCTGTCCCTCCCCTTTGTGGAGTGAGAGGAAAGAACTAGGTGAGACTTGCAAGACCCTTTCCAGCCCCAAATCTATTAAAAGTGTATTTTTTTAAAAGTTTACACAAGAAGACAGGTGTGATTACAGGATATGTGTGCCACTGTCATCTTTGAGGATCGTTGGATAAACTGCCAATATGGAGGAAAAGTCCACCAGGCTCTCCTAGCAAATACATCCTTCCCAGAGAGAAAGAGAACAGGTTAAGAATGAGTCCAAACAGAAGACTGGAATACTTACTCTAAAGGAGAATTCGAGGTTTTCTCCGCCCCAAACTTCCATTCCTGTATCATAAGACCCCAGGTATTCAAAATATTTCTTACTCACGGAAAACAGCCCACCAGCCATGGTTGGAGACCTAGAAGCGTGTGAATCATAATTCAAGGTAAGCAGCAGGAAACCATCACAGTTAGTTGAATTCCTTCTCACCATAAGCCTGGAGTCCATTCATCCACATAAGCATACCCTGAGTTCACGCTCTGTGACTGGTGCTGAACTGGGCTGGAGGCACAGACGTGCCCCATAGCCCCTGCCCTGGGGAAGCTCGCAGACATCTCACCAGGCAAGCACAGAGCAAGGTGTGGGATGACTAAGGCCAACCTAGGGCCCAGCGGGAACGCAGAAGCAGCCATGAGATGTGGAGGGGGGCGGGTAGGGCTAAGTTTCTCAGAGGAGGCACAGTCTGCAGCACAAAGGGGAGTGAGCCAAGAAGAGGAATGGAATGGTCCTCCGAGAAGACAGGAGCATGAGCAAAGGCCTAAGGGTGAGAGAAACCCTTGTACTTCTAGGAGCACAGACAACAAGAAGAGATGAGCAGAGAGAGACCAGGTTCTCAGAGGGTGGCAGGAGTAAGGGTGCAGTGGCCTTGCTCATGCAGTCACAGTGCAGCCCTCACAGATGTCCTTTAGGGGCCAGTAGAGGCCATTCTGGCATCTTAAAGCTCCCCAAGGGCTTGAGCCTGTCCTGCTGGAATGGCCTCCCCTCCAAGACCCACATGGCCAGCTCTGGCCTGCTGCCTCAGCCAGCCCTGTTTTCTCCCTGCTGGGTTCATCTAGGAGACGGCACTGGTTTCAGAAATGGCCCAAGGCTTCCATCCTATCCCCGCAGAAAGCTATAGGGTCAACACACCACAGAGATGCAGAGGAATAAATTTAAAAATGGGGAAATATATAACATGAAGAGCCTAACAGTTCAAAATTTTAAGATCCTCCAGTAGTGCTTCCGGGCCTTGACAAAGTATTGGCTTTTTCTGCACTCCAAGCTCTGAGCCAATGAGAACAGGACAGCAAGACTATGGAAGATAAGGTTCTAGGCTACAAAGCATTTTCATGTGTGTTCATCCTAAAGGTTAGGAAATAGGTAGGGTGGATATGTTCATACCTATTTCACAAGTGAGAAAACTGAGGCCCAAGGATATTACGGGAGGGGAAGGATAGCTGGCCACAATGTCCCTGAGCATGTGCGTGCGTGCGTGCGTGCATGTGTATGGGGGGGCAGTTCGTGTCAGCATCACAGGCTGCATATGTGACCCTTGATATGATCCTTCCTACTTGGTGCCTCAGTTTCCAAACCTGCTAAATGAGGGGTTGGGCAGGATGCCGCCCCTCAGGGCTCCCACAGAAGCCTACATGTCATCCTTGAGTCCTCCTCCCCTCATTCCCATTCAATTCCTCCCAATTTTCCCACCACAAAGTCTCTGGAGTCCACCATGTCCCTCCATCTTCTCCTGCACCATCATCTCTGAGCTGGAAGACTGCAACGCCTCCCAGTGGTGCCCCTACCTGCAGCTCCACCCCCTCCAGGCCCCCACCCCCCATCATGTGGCATCCAGCACAGACTTTAAAGAATGCAACAGGCTAAATAAGGTCACTTCCAGCTCAAATCCCTTCAGTGGCTTCTGAACACCCACAGTAAAGTCCAAACCCCTTTCCCTGGCCTTCGAGGCTGGATATAACTTGGCCCCATTCACCTCTCCAGCCCTGTCTCTCAACACCATCTCCACAGTCGTTCCTCTCCAGCCAGCACTGGGTCATCTCAAGGTCTGGACTCAGGTGGAAGGATTCAGAAGGCCAGCTGCCAAACATGGGTGCAGATCTACGACACCACTTCTGGGTCAATACCCCAGTGATAAAGCTGAAGTCCGACCTCCACCGGCCTGACTCCCACATCTGTCTCCCATTTGGTGCTAAACTTGGAAGGAGAGGAAGAAGCCAGACTATGACTTCAACACCTCAAGAATGAGGGCAACCGAGCACCGCTTCAGCCTTCTCTTCTCAGACCCAGGCTCACCCACTGGCCAAAGTTGGCCCCTGTACCCCCAGGTCTACTCATCCCCGCAGCTCAGAAGGAGCCTGACAGTGTGTCCTCAAAATATTAGCCATGGAATTACCATAGCAAGTCCAGTCCTAGGTATATACCCCAGGGAACTGAAAACAGGCACTCAAACAGATAATAGTGTACCGCTATTCACAGCAGCATTATTTACAATAACCAAAAAGTGGAAATAACCCAAGTGTCCATCAACAGACAGATGGATAAATAAAATGTGGATGCATACACAATGGAATATTATTCAGCCATTAAAAGGAATGAAGTTCTAGAAGGACCTTGAAAATACTTTGTTAAGGAAAAGAAGCCAGACACAAAAGGATAAACATTGTGTGATTCTACTTATATGATGTACATAAAATAGGGAAATCCATAGAGATGGAAAGTAGAGTAGAAGTTACCGGGGGCTGGAGGAGGGGAGGAAAGGGAATTATTGCTTAACAGGTATAGAGTTTCTATTTAGGTTGATGAAAAAGTTCTGGAAATATGTGGAGGTGATGGTTCTACAATATTGTGAATGTGCCTGATCTAGTGAATTGTGCATTTAAAAAATGGTTAAAATGGTAAACTTTATGTTATACATATTTCACCACAATTTTTAAAATAAATTAAAAAAAATATATATATATACACCAATATAAAATCCACATATATAGCAATGATTTTTAATAAAAGTAAACAAATACTCTGGAAAAAGAAAGGAGAGGCAACAGCTAACCATCCCTCCTGAGGGCCTTCACTGACAAGTTGGCCAGATGCATGCTCAGAGAAGGCACGCTCAGAGAAGTCAACCCCTGACCTGATGACATCGATGGGGGACCGCATGCGGATCCTCTCCCTCTCGGGAACCACGTGCCACGTGAACACCAGCCTCCAGTCGAAACCGCCAATCTGGGGCTCCCCAGCGTTCCCCAGGTACTCGAAGGTGTTCCAGTCGATCACATCGATCACAGGGCACACCACTGCCAACTCCTTTTCATGGATCCTGAAAACAGTCAGAACAGCCCGTTGCTCCATTGTGTACAGGCAGCAGGAGGACAACTAGGAAAACTGAGAATTAATTCTCCTTAGCCTTCCACTAGAAGGAGGAACACCTGTCTGAGAAAGGCCTGCTTCTCTTATTCCAGGGGTCTACAGCCAAGTCAGCCCAGGCAGGTGAGCAAAAGGGGGCTGCTGGGCGGTGGGGGGAGGCAGGGAGCTAGGACTCTGGCTCTGATATGAAAAGTCCCATAGCTTTAATATTCTGATTCCATCTAGGGATATTCTGGTTAAATTTGAATCCCTCTATGAAAGTCATGATGTCAAAATTAAAGCTAAATTTTAAAATGGAAAGCACATTTTCAGTTTCTGAAGACTGCAAGAGATTTCTTCATTTAATTAAAATGAAACATTTTCAAGTCAAGAAATAATTATCTCCCTACGAACAGAGATGCGCCCAGACCAAAAGGTCTGCTTTGGAGTTAGAAAATAAATTTTAATCCTGCCTCTTATTTGCTGTGTAACATTAGCATTGTCACCTAACCGCTTAGAGCCTGTTGCCTCATGGGTTACACTGGAAAAATATACCTACTCATAGGTTAATGTGGACTCTCTACGGGAATGTTTGTAAGAGGCTGGCAGAGAACCTGGAACTACTGCTATATTTTTCTTTTAACCTTTTTTATTATTAAATGTTACACGTAGTGGAAAATGTGATAATTTCCTTTTGCAAGCATCAGCCTGTGCGTAGTCTTCAGCACATCTCTCCACAATCATTCTTACAAGCCCAGCCATCCTTCAGCAGGCTTCCAGACTGTGTTTCTTTGCATTTGACAGCATACCAGGAAACATGAACTGAGACTGAACCATGTGTGAACACGAGATTTCTCTGGGTTACATTTTGGGGGCAGTTCTCTGGAATTTGAGACCTATAAATCATAAACTTGTGACTTGCAGTCCAGCTGGTTGGAACCATGGGTAGTCTAATTTTTACAAGAGAGGGAAAAACGGGGGGAGCCTGCACTGGAGTAAAGAATTCTAAATCATGGTTAGAGAACGTGCAGGCCCAGTAGCAGTGGTTACTGGGTAGTGTTTCCTGGCATCTTGTGAGCCAGGCACCAGGGATGCCAAACATCCTGCAGTGTGCAGTCCAGCCCTACACAGCAAAGAATGGTTCTGCCCCAGATGTCAACAGCAGCTTATAAAATGCCAGGAGCACTACACAGTTGATGTGACAACCAAAAACATCTTCCACTTCCAAAAGCCCCTGGAGGAAAGGGGTTACTGTGCCTGGTTGGGACCACCTGAGGGACAGTCTACACTCCAGTGTCTCAACTCTGGTGCACACTCAAGTCTTCAGGGAGCTTCTGAAACATCCAGAAAGCCAGGATCCACCCCAGAGATTCAGATCCAAATAGTCCAGGAGTTTTTAAGGTTCCCCAGTTATTTCTAAAGGGTAACCAGGGGAGAATCCCTTTGTCTCCAGGTATGGAGCAAGGACGTGATTATGGGGAATGCTGCCTCGCTCTTTCCAAAGGGTGGGACAGAGTGAAGTGGAATTCTAGATGGCATTAATGAATCAGCTGAAGGGGAAAAGTGCCCCTACCATGACTTTAGACAGGCCTAGAGGCAGCCCTCTGTATGCACAGTGGGGGAAGGGGGAAAGGGTGAACTCACTAGTCCAGGTTCCAGAGTGAGCACCTAGCTGTCACTATGTTCTAAGTAATCTCAGAGTCCATCACTGGCCTGAGGAACCCTGAGTCCTTTCTGCGGGTGAAGCTCACCAGAGCTGAGGGGGAGAATGAGGCAGCAAAGGACCGGGACAGCAGGAAGTGGCAGAGCAGAGCTCGGTCTCATGCAGGAAGAGAGGCGAGGGGGTCCCTAGCTCTTCCAAACAGACCCTGACAACCAAGCGTTGGATGCCAAGGGAAAGCAGTTTGCCAAATGCACAGACTCTGATCCTCTAGCCCTTCACCCACTCCACAGGGAGGGGACCAAACAGAGACCCCCCCAGACTTTCCTCTCCCACCCAGAGGAGCTCTGGGCTTGCCAGCTCAGCTCCTGATGCAGAATCAGTAGGATGGAAAGGGAAAGAGAGAAGAGAAGAGAACAAAAGTAGGCCCAGGGGCAGGTGGGAGGGTGAGTGTAAGAGACTGTGGGACAGCAGGGGAAATATCCTTGAAGACACAGCCATATTTATACTTTCATGACTCTATAAAAAATATATTAAAACAATATTTTATGACTATATTGGTAAAAAGACAAACAATCTAGGCTAGATTCATTATTATATATTCATTATTATGATATTCATTTTCCATTCTGATTTTAAAAGAAATTAACAAAAAAATTTTTTGGGGGGGTCCCTTAAAGTTCCATGGGTGGGTCGTAGGCATTGTAGGTACTGCATGTAATGAATAAGTCAGCCCAGCTTGAAGGAAATACACCGAAATGCATACCTTCCAGGAGTGCAATTCTGTGTGATTGACCATATTTTTTTCTTGGTTGATCATACTACGTTTTCTACAATAAACGTGTATAATAAGCGATAATAAAAGCAAACACTCATCTAGGACCTCCCACATGCTGGCATGTTCTAAGCACTGTCCGTGTATTAAGTCATTTAACGGCCTCCACAGCCCCAGGAGGTAGGGATTGTTATCACGCCCAGGGACAGAGGCTTTGCCCAAGGAGCATCTGAGCCCAGCGCCCCTGCCTCTCATGCCAGTTTGGTCAGGGCCCCCCCTCACCCCCGCCCCCCCACGGACGGTCCACGCACCTCTGCAGCAGCGGCTCCAGCCACCCTTCGTGGCACTCGCAGTGGCAGTCCAGGAAGGTCAGCACGTCGCCCTTGGCCGCGGAAGCCCCCAGCAGCCGTGCCCGCACCAGGCCCTCCCTCTTGTTGGCGCGGATCAGGCGGACCTTGGGCAGCCTGGCCAGCTCGGAGACCAGGCGTTCCTTCAGGTGCTCTGGGGAGGCAAGCGGGACACCGAGGGTCACCGCCACACATCCCCAGCTGCGTCCTTCCAGGGCCTCCCTGTCCCCAAAAGAAGACTAAGTAGACACGAGCCTCCTTTGCTCTGCACCAGGGACGTCCTCACTGCACCCGGAACCAAGGCTGGAAGCCCCTGAAGGCCAGGGAGGTTGGGGTGGAGGATTCCAGAACCACCAAACGCTCCCGCTCAAAACACACGCACATTGAACTGTACTCCTGAAATGAGTGAATGTGTCATGTGGATGTATCTCAATAAAGCTATTACCTCCCAAAATTAGCTTGACTTGTGAACATTTAAATAAAAAGCACAAGAACCATCCAACCACGATTTTTCCAAAAAATCGTGTTAATATAAACTTTGTTCATTTATGTTAATTATGCAATATGTCATAAAATTTTAATTTATATGGAATTATATTAACATAAACTTTATTTATAATAAAATTACGTTAACACAAATTTTCTCAGAAGCACGTTTCAGTTGACACAGTAATAATAATAATAATGGCAGCCAAAATGAGAAAGCCTACTGTGCTAATTACAGTCCAAGTGATTCATATAACTCATCTGAGTCTTATAACGACCCTATGAGGTAAGTACTACTACTGTCCCCATTTTATGAATGAGAACATTGATGCCAGAGAGGCTAAGTGACATGCCGAGGTCCCAGACAAGTGAGCTGAGGAGCCATGATGTGAACCCAGGGACTCTGGCTCGAGACTACAGGCTTAACGCTGCCTCCAGAGCTTTCTTCTAGAGCTGCCCATCCTTGTTAAACAAATCCAAAATTTGTCAGGAGGACATGCTTATCCCATTGCGTAAGAGAGGAAATGAGTCCTTAAGAGTTGAAAGGACGTGCCCACAGCTAGAGCTGGCCCCAGGACTCCCAACTCCACACACAGGCTCTGGGACTAGAGGCCCCGATTCATGCCTCTCGATGGGTAGGTGGAGGCAGGTGAGAACCAGTCAGGTAAAATAAAAATGAGAGAACCTCCCCACATCAACATGGGCTTCATCTCAAAGTCCCCCTCATCATCAGTGAAGGGAAAACTTTGTAAAATGTTCTAAGTTGCTTTGTTGTCTGTGAAATGTTTCCCTAAGTACTCTTGATACTCAAACAAAAAACAAAAAACATTCATTGGTTGATTTTTTTTCAACCCTAAATATAACTGCATATAAGCTAATGGCAGGAATAAGGGAGGTGACTTCCCAAGCAAAGCTAATTAGTGGCAGTGCCCAGGGAACACACAGGAAAACTGTGGTGCAGCCTCCCAGCACTCATTATGGGTTTGGTCTGCATCAATTTTCTGTCTGCCTGAACTGTCTTCCCTCATCCTGGAAGGCGCTGACATCCCTCATCAGCTCAGACTGACCCTGCAGGAAGGGTGGGAGGAGGGGGCAGGGCAGGACTTCTCACCTCCAATGCGCGCTGAGAGGGGAATCCTGCTGGCTTTACAAATTACCACGATGGGGAGGGGAAGTCTTGGCCCCACAGAGCCTTACATTTATGGGAGCACTGAGCTGTACTGGAAGGGCTTCATACTGTATTCCTGTCTGCTGAGCAGCTGCTTGATCCCATAAAGAGAAAATAATCTGATATTTGCTTCTGAATGAATACATTTCTGAAACGTTTTTGGCACTTTGCAGTTTTTTAAATAGTTCATAAAAGCAGAAGTTATCATTGAACAAGTGCCAGCAATGGGCCAGGCCCTGATGTAGCAAGCTACTGCCTTCATCTCATTTAATCCTCAACAATGACCCTGAAAGGTAAGAACTACTATTATGCCATTTTACAGGGCTGGAAGACAAGGTTGAAACTGGTTAAGCTCCTTGCTCAAGGCTATACGGCTGCAAAGTGTTGGAGCTGGGATTCTAGGCTATGTGGTGTGACCCAGAACCAGCGTCTACACAGACATATTGAAAACAACCCTGGGAGGAAAGGAAATGGAGATGCATGCCTACTATAAGCTGGCTGCTACATGGGGTTCTGTCCTACACACGATCTCATTTATTCCTCACCACAGGTCTCTGGTATTAGTGTAGATAAACCCATTTACAGATTAGAAACTAAGGCTCAGAAGACAAGTGACTTGCCCAAGGTGCCATGACGGGTTATGGTAAAGCTCGCCTAAGACCCCTGACCCCAGAATTCAGCACCTTGTAGGCTACACTAGGCCTCAACCCCCAGCCTGGCTTGCCTGCTGCCATGGGGAATGCCAGCTTCCCCTAAGACTCACTCTCCCCATGCTTTTCAGCTAAGCACATGGCCACCCTCCATAGAGACGGCGTTCCTAGCCTCCCTCACAGGTAGGTGTGGCCAGGTGACCCTGTTCTACTCAGTGGGACTGAGGGCAACTTCCAGGTGTAGCTCCCAGTCCCCTTGAAACCCTTCTGCTGACGGCAGTGAGCAGGAGGTGGAGACCCAGCCTGGGCTATGCAGACAGAGGCAGTGCAACCTCCTCGAGAGGAAGGAGACTTAGGGCAGGAGGAGCTGGGCCCTAAAAGCGTGGAGGGGCCACACCTGCCCTAGACTATTACCCCAGATTTGTCATGGGAGCGAGAAATCAATTTTTATCTCATGTAAATCACTGTTATTTTCAGTCTCTGTGAGAACAGCCCGGCCCACCCACCAATTAGGACCTATATACCAGGCTCTGAAGTCAGACAGACCAGCCTCAGAGCCTGAAGCAGCAGATGCCCAATAAGCAGTGGCTCTACCCTGATGGGTGGTCCAGGGGTGGTGATTTGGTTTGAAACAGGCTCTAGCAACCAAGCCCACAGCTCTCCCTCTTGCAGGGCCGTGACATTTCCCCTCACTTAAGCTTAGCTGCCCTCACGTCAGCTAGTGGCCAAAGATGTGCTGGCTGACTACCGCTCCATGGACACGGCTAACCCCAGCCAGGCAAGGCCACGGCAGCCCCTACACCCCTCCCCCTTCCATCCATGTCTGCCCCCAACGTCAGCCTTGCTCCACAGGGCAGCACAGTGAGTCCCCAAGACCTAGCGACCTTCCAGCTCTCCCGATAGCCCTCAGGCAGCTCCCAACAGGCTCCTATTTAAGCTAAACCCCTTAGATTGGCCTCCGAGGCCCCACCTGATCTGGCCCCGCCCACCCTGCAACCTCATCCCCCAGGTCACCCCCCACCAGCCCATGGTCTGACCTGGAGAACGGCTGCTCTTCCAGCTTCTGCACCTGCTGCTTCCAGCCCGGCCCCTCTCCCCAGACCTTCACTGGGCTGCCTCCTTCTCCACACTGTAGCTTCTGGCTTAAAGGCTACCTCCTCAGAGAGGCCTCCCTGACCTCCACCAGCTAGAGTAGGCCTGGTGCCCAAGCCCCACTCGCTCTCCTGCTACCAGTATTCTTTCAGAGTACTTCCTACTCGTGCTATGGTACAGTATCACGTTCTATTACGGTATGCTATGTTATACTGTGTTGTACTATGTGATGTATATATTATGTTATGTTCTTTATATGTTTATTGACCATCTCCACCCACCTCTCTAGAATGTGAGTTTTATGAGAGCAGGGATTTGTCTTGTTTCCCACGGAATCCCCAGCGCCTAGCACACATTCAAAAAACGTTCACTGAATAATAAAGGGCCAGCCTTGGACTGCGTGTGAATTGCTGGATCCCAGGTCACTGGTTAGGTCTGTAGGGACAACCACCACCCTTTCAATGGAATGCCTCTCCCTGGCTTCAGTTCTTCTGTCTAGGCTGCCCCTTTTTGATCTCATCCCAACTCAACATGGTCAAGGCCAAATGCCCCCCTTCCCCTACCAGACCTGCCCCTCCTGCCCTAAACGGCTTTCTTAGCTCTGGGACCACATCACCATTCACCAGGAGACCCAAGCTGGAAGCCCGAGGGTCCGCCTCGCACCTCAGCCAGTTTCTGGGCCTGTGGATGCCACCTCCCGGGCATCCCTCCTCCCACCCGCCTGCCCTGCCCTCCCCTCCCCTCCCACCCGACTCCAAGCCTCCATCTCCCACCTGGCCCACCTCCACAGCCCCCTGGCCTCCCTGCAGAGCTCCTTAGTACCCCATTCTCCACACTCCAGCCTAGAGGGATTCCCCAAAGGGCAAAACTGGTCTCCTGCTTGAAATTCTGCCTTGGCTCTCCCTGCCCTCAGGACAAAGCCCCAACTCCTCGGCCTCGGGTCGAAGGCCTGAGCCCTCTCCCCCCACCCCACCCCCGCTCCTCTCTTGCTACTCACTGAAGCAGCCGGCCCTCTGTCCTTCCTGAACTACTTGCAGATCCTACACAGTCCACACAGCACTGCACCTCTAAGCCTTTCCATATTCTGTGCCCTCCACTTGAAACGCCTCCCTCCACCTTTGCTGTCTGCAAACCCAACCTTCAAGATTAAGGTCAACCATCCCCTCCTGAGCACCCAGGCAGGGTGAGTCCCATAGCACCGTGTGGTAAAGCCCTCTGCCATCACGTCTGCCTCCCCGCACCTGGCTCTGAACTCCCTGAGGGGAGAGGCCAGGCACAGAGGGGTGCAGGAAGCCTGTCCTTCCCGGCCTGTTCTATATGTCCCACGTCACACTCTCGCCTCCCAGGCACAGCCACAGAAGGGCAGGCTCTTCCAAGAGCCCATGTCAGGGGCTCACCTCGATCGCTGTAGTCATCTACAAGGATAACTTCTTCTAGCAGGGTGTCTGGGGATGTCTCGAGGACACTGTAAACTGTCCGAAGGAGAGTTGACCAGGCTTCATTATAAAATGTTATGATGACAGATGTCGTGGGCAACTGATCATAATTGTATTTCTTCTCTTTGCACCTGCGAACACAACACAACTTCAGGAATCAAGACCCCACTGTTGACTGTATGTACCAGGCCCAGGCTGGTGCTGGGGATGGAGTGATGAAGGGGACGTAGGTCACGGTCCTGGGGCCTCCCCCTGGGGGATGGCAAATAGCCTGCTGGGATCTTCCAGAGTACCCCGTGTTCCACTAAGAGCCCCAGCAGATTCTTTAAAAAGGTTTTAAATACTTAATGAGCTTGAACTGCAGATGCTGTTTTTAAGCCTTAAAGCAATTTTCAGATTTGTGCAACGTACAAACTCAGCAGAATCAGAAGGGAGGGGGACTGTCACTTTTCCCCGCCCAAAAGCTCTCCCATCTGTCCACGTCTTTCCAATCCCACTGAGGTCTTTGCTCAGACTGCGCCCTTTCCTCCCTTTCCTGCTTGGCACACTCTCTGTCCTCTTTCAAGAACAACTCACCCCGCCTTCTCAGGAAAAGCATGGGGACACCTGTGTGGGGCAGGTGCTCGCCACTCCTTGCTCCTCCAGCACCTTGCCCACGTCTCCGTTTCAGCAGGTGTCACTCTCCGTGCTCCAGAACTCACCACCACTTGAGTCTCCCCCACCTTCTCCCAGCATCTTTCCTACTCTGCATCCCAGCAGGGGCTATGCTTTCAAAGGTGATGCACTGAATGCATAAACTGGAACCATGGCTAGGATGCGTGAACATTCCAGGAAGGGCTCTGTAGAGAACACTGACTACCCCCCAGCCCCCATACCACTGCCACCACCCGCCCTCCTGTTCCATTCTGTGGCAGTCTCGTGGTGAGGGGTGGGCTGAGCCCACCCATCTCTCTGGGGTTAGGGCTTGGCTGGCAGTGATAAGAACCATTTAGCTCCCTCTTTCTTTGGTAGGTTTTCTGTTACTTTGCACAGAAGGTTCCAGGGTGACACAGAATTCTCTCCTCAGAGTAATGGATGACAAACTCCCAGTGTCATCCCAGGGAGTAGGCAGTGCCTGGAAATCAGGACATGGCTGACAGCAAGATAGGGGAGGAACAGAAACCCACAAGGGACACCAGAAGGACCAGGGTTTGAAGGCTGGCCTGGCTAAAGGCTAGACCAAGGGATGGGGTGGAAATGCGAGAAGATAAATGTTGAAGACTGGCCAGCCTCCGGGGGCAGAAAGGGAAGGTCTTACAGATAAGCTAAGTGCAAGATCAAAAAGATGGAGAACCAAGCAGGGTGAGGGGTGAAACCAACATCTATTGACTATCTACCACGTGCCAGGCACGGTAGCAGTGGGCCCTGCATCAGTCAGTCACCGATCATTTCCTGATCACCTACTATGTGCCAGATAGGCAAAGCCCCTGCTTCCCAGAGCTTACAATCAGCGGGACAATAATCAAATAAGCAAACATATCAATAATTTCAGAAAGTTAGGGTGCTATGAAGAAAAGGAGGGGGATGAAAGAGAGAGCAACTACAGAGGGGAGTAGGAAAGGGGAATGGAAGCAACCACAGAACAGGTAACCAGGGAGGGCCCCTCCAGGAGGTGATATTTAGGATGAGACCTGAATAATGAGGGACCCAGTCCCACAAAAAGCTGAGGAAAAGCCTTTTGTGTACACAACTTATTTCTTTTTTTTTCCTTTTATTTTATTATGGAAATTTTCAAACATGCAAAAAGTAGAGAGAACAGTATAAGAAAGTCCTGTGAACCTTTCACCTAACTTCAGTGGTCCTTAACACATGGTCTTGATTCACCTGTCTTCACCTACTCCCCCCATCCCAGACTATTTTTAAGCAAAACCCAGCATACCGCAGCATCCATAAATATTTCAATATGTATATCTAAGAGATAAAGATTCTTTTCATAATGAACACAATATCGTTAACACTTTAAAAGTTAGCAATTCCTTAGTGCTATCATATCTCCAGTCTATAAGCTTTCATCAAAATTAATGGTGTGTCTTCCAATGGCTGGAAGACACGCCATTCTCTTATGAACCAATAAGAAAGACAAATGCTACCAATCATAACTGCAGGATACTCTGATTTTAAGAGACATCCTAATTTCAGAAATGTTTAAATATTTTTTTAAAAGTGCCTTAGAGCAGCGGTCCCCAACCTTTTGGCACCAGGGACCGGTTTCGTGGAAGACAATTTTTCCACGGATGGGGGGTGGGGGGGTGGAGATGGTTTAGGCCGTAAAGCAAGCAATGGGGAGCGGCAGATGAAGCATCTATCGCTCCCCTGCTGCTCACCTCCTGCTGTGCAGCCCGGTTCCTAACAGGCCCGGGGTTTGGGGACCCCTGCCTTAGAGGGAATTCCCTGGTGGTCCAGTGGTTAGGACTCTGCACTTTCACTGCTGAGGGCCCAGGTTCAATCCCTGGTCAGGGAACTAAGATCCCACAAGCTGCACCACATGGCCAAAAAAAAGAAAAAAAAATGCCTTAGAATCGATGAAATGTAGTACTTTATTTCACTCTCAAAACCTCTTCCTATGTTAGTATTTACTGTTCCTATTTTAAAGACAAGGCTGAGAGGCAGGGTAACCTGGACAGTTCTCAGAGCGCCTGCAAGTGTGTATGTACTTGGCTGAGCTCCTTGTGTCCCTGTGCGATCTTGTCACAGGGTTCTGGCTCGTGCCTTTGACCCTGCAGGAGGCTCAGGTGGGCCATCAGGATCTAAATAAAGATCTCTACATCCTCTCTCCTCAACCAGCCCTCCCTCCTACCAAGAAACAGGCAATTTCTCCTCTCATCCCTCTCAGGGTCTTCTAAGTAGCTCCAGGTCCCTTTTCCTAAGTGCCAGGACAGTTTCTGTAGAGGGCTCCGAGGCTACCCAGGCAGCAGCCCAAGCTCTGCTATCACTGGGGTGGCCTTGCCACATGAATAGGCTTATCTGAGAGCCTCTGAGAGGGGCTGGCTCTTCTCAGCCCCCTTTACATTCTCATGCCTGCTTCAGCTGTAGGCTGGAGGCATGACCACACTGGTGTCCTGAAGCGATAAGGTGTTCCCACCAGCCCTAGCCAGTGGGACCTGAATTCTTGGACACGCTGGTCTTCTGAATCACGGAAGTGGTTACTTAGCGCTGTGCTCCACAGAGGAGAGTCCAGCCCACACTCAAGGGGAGGAGAATTAGGCTCCTTCTTTTAAAGGGAAGACTATCAAAGAATTTGTAGGTATATTTTAAAACCACCACACATGAACAGAATGCAGCAGGAGAAACAGTATGTGGCTTCTAAGACCAGGTCATAAGACACCGAAGGTTCCTCTTTGTTCCCTCCCATGGACCATCCATTCTGGGGAAAGCTGTCCCATGAAGAGATCTACGTGGAGAGGAACTGAGGCTTCTGACAGCCAGGACAGCCCAGACAGACTTTCCAGCAAATGATGGGCCATCCTAAAAGCAGATCCTCCAGCCTCAACAGCCCCAATCAAACCTTGAGATGACAAAAACCCCAGGTAGCATATCGACTACAATCTCATGAGAGACTCCCAAGCCAGACCACTCAGAAAACGCACTCTCAAATCCCTGACCCACAGAAATTATGTGAAATAATAAACGTTTATTGCTGTTTTAAGTCATTAACTTTTATGGTCACACATACGCTGAAATAAATCGCAAGGAAACTATCAGACAGGCCTGAATTGACATTTTATAAACCAACAGGCCTGTACTCTTTTAAAAAACGTGAATGTCCTAAAAGACAATGAGAGTCTGAGGAACCATTTCAGACTAAAGGAGACTAAAGAGGCAGGACAACTAAATGTCCTACTTGATTCTCAATTAGATACCGGGTAAGGAAGAAAAAAGTTGCTCTAAAAGTTGGGACAGCTGGAAACATCTGATATTGTATAAATTTCCTGAATTTGATAACTACCTTCATGGTATCATGAGAGAATGTCCTTGTTTTTAGAAAATACACACTGAAGTAACAAAGGATAAAAGATTATCATCTCTGTAACTTATTCTCAAATGTGTATAATATTATAGGATACATATAGAAAGAGAAAAATTAAGTAAATGTAGCAAAATAATGAGTGGGTCTAGGTGAAGGATATAGAGGATTTTGGCTATTCTAGCAAATTTTCTCGAGGTTTGAATTTTTCAAAATTAAAAGTTTAATACAAAAAGAAGAAAAGAAATTTTTAATGTTGCAAAGGATGTACCCAAACACCAAGCCAATTCTGACCTACACGTATCTCAATCTTAGTGGCCCTGTCCAAGGCCCTCTCCTTTCTCATTCATTCCCACTTCTACCAAAACAGCTGCCCTCTGAGGATGTGGAGAAAAAGGAACCCTTGTACACTGTTGGTGGGAATGTCTAAGTTGGTGCAGACTGTGGAAAACAGTATGGACATTCCTCGAAAAACTAAAAATAGAACTACCATGTGACCCAGGAATTCCACTCTTGGGTATTTGTCTGAAAAAAAACAAAAACACTAATTTGAAGATACATGCACCCCAAATATTCATAGCACCATTATTTACAATTGCCAAGATATGGGAGCAACCTAAGTGTCCATCAACAGATGAATGGATAAGAAGATGTGGCAGATATATACAATGGAATACTACTCAGCCATTAAAAAAGAACAAAATTTTGCTATTTGCAGTAACGTGGATGGACTTGGAGGGCATTATGCTAAGTGAAATAAAATAATTCAGACAGAGAAAGACAAATACTATATGACATCACTTATATGTGGAGTCTAAAAACTACAACAAACTAGTGAATATAACAAAAAAGAAGCAGACTCACAGATACAGAGAACAAACCAGTGGTTATCAGTGGTGGGGGTTGCAAATTATTGGGTGTAAGATAGGCTCAAGGATGTATTGTACAACATGGGAAATATAGCTAACATTTTGTGATCAATCTAAATGTAAAGTAACCTTTAAAATTTGTATTAAAAAATCTGAAAATTTTTTAATTTTAAAAATAAAATAGGGGCTTCCTTGGTGGCGCAGTGGTTGAGAATCTGCCTGCCAGTGCAGGGGACATGGGTTCGAGCCCTGGTCTGGGAAGATCCCACATGCCGCGGAGCAACTAGGCCCGTGAGCCACAACTACTGAGCCTGCGCGTCTGGAGCTTGTGCTCCGCAACAAGAGAGGCTGCGATAGTGAGAGGCCCGCGCACCGCGATGAAGAGTGGCCCCCGCTTGCCGCAACTAGAGAAAGCCCTTGCACAGAAACGAAGACCCAACACAGCCAATAAATAAATAAATAAATAAAAAATAGAACAAAATAAAATTAAAAAGAATAAAAAATCAGAGACAAAAATTTTAATTAAAAAAATGTTGATGAAAACAAAAACAAAAACAAAAAAGTTGCCTTCCTCCAAATATATGTTAGAGCAAATGGAAAACACACACATATATGTATAAGAATATTAATAATTATGTCTGGATTTAATATTCTCTGAGTACTAGACAGGGTGCATAGAAAAGCCACCATAGCCCACTAGGAGCATCAGAAAGAACTGCTTATACTACATGAAAAAAAAAATGTGTTTTTGTGAAACTAAAAATATTTTTTTATCTTTAAAAACAAGGTAAAGCTAAAATTTAGTTTCACATATGCACCAGTCCAAAGAGAAATGAGTAGAAATAAGGACAATGAGGTTTTCAAACATGAAATTTATTCAATTTAAAGAACTGTCCTTTAGTCTGAAATCACATCCTTACTGTTTTGGATTAAAACTTATTTCTTCTCATGATGGGAGTAAATAGGAGAGCAGGACAAGCTCTGTTTGACCAAATAAGAGTTGGGACTGTATGTCAGCCCCTCCTCAGTGTTTTTGTTTATGTGTTTTCACTGCTGTGCAAAATCCAGAAGTTCAAGGGCACTGTTCTCAAATGTCCAGGTGGGCTATTTGTGTGCTCTTAGATTACAAGATACCAATTTAGCAATATACACTCAGAGCTTTCTTTTTTTTTATTATTAAACTTTTTTTTTTTTTTTTGGCCACGCTGCGCTGCATATGGGATCTTAGTTCCCCAGCCAGGGCCCTTAGCAGTGAGAGCTTGGAGTCCTAACCACTGGCCTGTCAGGGAATTCCCTACACTCAGAGCTTTAAAGTGTTCCTCTTCTCATTCATCTCCTATCAATACATCTAAGAATTTCTCACCCAAGTGAATAATCAGAGATACCCTGAAGGAGGCTTGTCGTAAAAATTTTTCTTTGTAACATTATTTATAATAGTGAAATTCTGTAAACAATTTAAATGTAGGAGAATAAATGTTCATGGTTGCATGAAGAAACGCTACATGGCCATCCAAAGCCATGTTTTCAGACAATATTTGGCAATAAAAAAAGGATGACCACACTCTGACGTTTATCAGAAAAGCAGGGTACAGATCTATAAACAGCATCATGTCAGTTCTTCGAACAACAAAGTGTGTGTGCATGCACTCACACATAAACAGTAAACAACAGAAAGAAATATGCCAAGAATGTTAACAATGGTGATCTCTGAGCAGTGGGATTATCACTGATTCTTATTTAATTCTTTATATTTTTCTGCATTCTAAAATTGTTCTATAGGGCTCCCCTGGTGGCGCAGTGGTTAAGAATCCGCCTGCCAATGCAGGGGACACGGGTTCGAGCCCTGGTCCGGGAAGATCCCACATGCTGCGGAGCAACTAAGCCCGTGCGCCACAACTACTGAGCCTGTGCTCTAGAGCCCGCGAGCCACAACTACTGAGCTTGCGTGCCACAACTACTGAAGCCCATGTGCCTAGAGCCATGCCCTGCAACAAGAAAAGCCACTACAACGAGAAGCCCACACACCACAACGAAGAGTAGCCCTGCTCGCCACAACTAGAGAAAGCCCGCATGCAGCAACAAAGACCCAACTCAGCCAAAAATAAATAAAAATAAAAATAAATAAATTTATTAAAAAATAATAAAATAGTTCTATAATGAACATGCATCATTTTTATAATCACAAGAAAGATTTTTAAAAAGCTGAATCATATTTCTTTAGCTTCCCATAGCAAATGTCTTCACTGAGTAATATTTAACATTCCGCCCTCTCCTTTTTTTGTTGTTGACGTGGTATAGTTTCTCCTTCGTTCTTTAAAATATCACTTTACAATAGCCAAGACATGGAAGCAACCTAAATGTCCATCGACAGATGAATGGATAAAGAAGATGTGGTATATACACACACACACACACACACATATATATATATAACGGAATACTACACAGACATAAAAAAGCATAAGTAATGCCATTTGCAGCAACATGGGTGGACCTAGAGATTGCCATACTAAGTGAAGTGAGTCAGAAAGAGAAAGACAAATACCATATAATATCACTTATATGTGGAATCTAAAATATGACACAAGTGAACTTATTTACAAAACAGAAACAGACTCACAGACATAGATTAAAAACTTATGGTTACCAAAGGGGAAAACGGGTGAGGGAAGGATAAATTAGGAGTTTGGGATTAGCAGATATAAAGTACTATAAATAAAATACATAAACAACAAAGTCCTACTGTATAGCACAGGGAACTATATTCAATATCCTGTAATAAACCAAAATGGAAAAGCATATATATATATATAACTAAATCACTTTGATGTACACCAGAAAGTAACACAGCATTGTAAATCAACTATACTTCAACTGAAAAAAAAAGAAGATAAAACATCCTTTAAAAGCATTCTCCTTCATGAAGTTCAATATATCCTTCCTGAATATCTCTAAATTTGCATCCAGGAAAAACACTTTCCCCTTTTCCTGGGTGATAAAAAGCTGTGCATCCTTCCATTAGGCAAGGGCAGCTATGCATCACTCAGGGTTCCACTTCTGCATAGGAGATAAAAGAGAGCTCAGAACCAAATTCACTGCTAAATCATAGTAAGCCATCCTTTCCTTAACTTTCTGGTATAATCCATGTGCTTTGTAAGGGCAGGGGCTGAATTGTGTTTTTCCCTGTATTTTCTGCATGCTTTGCACTGTACCTAGTAATAATAGTAACATTTATTGAGTGCCTACTACATGATAGGCAGTGTGCTAAGCATTCTACATGCATTATTCCCTTTAGCCTTCATAACAACCCTACTGGGTGTGGACTACCATAATCTCCACCAGTACAATATATGTCTATGTACTTTACGGATATGAATGAATGGGTGCGGCAAATACTTCCATATCTTCTTTTATATTTAGGTTATCACATAAACATCTTTAAAAAAATGAAAATTCATATCCTTTGGAGAACAGGCCAGGGAGGTCATAATATACATAGATGTGTTTTATTGGCCCAGAATGCTTTCTCCTTTCTTCATCTTACTGCACTTTGCTCTTTCAGGAACCATGCCTCCTGGACTCTCAAGCTGTATGGTTTGTGCAGGGCTGGACACATACACACACATACACACACACACACACACACATACAATGAGTGTGCACACACTTGTGTATACATACGCACATATACACACCCCTCTGGGAAGGTCACATGCCCCAGGCCTGACCAATCAACATTTTGCTGATGAAATCAGTTGAGTCCCTGTATTCAGGGCCCAGAATAATCTGAATGCAGTTCTAATCCCAGATTTTTCTGTCATAAAAGTCAATATATTTTCTTTTATATTTAAGTCAGTTTGCATTGAGTTTTCAGTCACTTTCAACCAAAGAACCCTAACTAATAGAGAAAATAAGTTTTTTTTTTTAAAGTGAATATAGGACTTCCACTCAGGGCAGTATGAAAGATTTAAAATATCTGGGAACGCCTCTTGGTAAAGGACACCCAAAAAATTCTTGATAAAATACTTAAAAAAAATCTTTTAAATGCATGGATCAGCTTATAAAAAAGTAAAAGAAGTCCTCGGAGTACAGGAACAACAAGGAAATCTATGAACCTGGATATTAGAGGTATCAGACAGAGCATAAAATAACTATGCTTACTATGCTTAAATAAATAAAAGAGGACCTCAAATGAATGACAAAGAAACAAGAATGACAGGCAAATTTAACTCAGTATAGACATCTCACAGCAATGGAGCAAGCCAGGGGACAGTGGAATACTATCTTGAAATGCCAAACTATCAACCTAGAATTATATACCCAACCAAACTCTTTTTTGAGAACAAGAGCAAAATAAAAACATTTTCAGATAAATAAAACTGAGTGTTTACAACAATAACCTTGTCTACAGCAAGAAATACATGATATATTTCAGGAAGAAGAAAAGAATCCCAGAAAGATATCTGAGATCCAAAGATGACCATTCAGGAAAGAATGATGGGAAGAGAAAATGGTAAACGTGTGGATAAATGTAAACAAATACTGCATTTTTAAAAATGTCTAATGTGTTGGTTTAAAAAGCAAGACAGAATTAAAATAGTGGAGTAAAATGACATACAAATTGGGAAAGACGGTGATCAATGTTAAAGCATTCTAGGATCCATAGTTATTGATTAACTTTAGACTTTTTTCAGTTAAATATATACTTTCAAATTATACCACTAAAGATTGGAAATAGATAACTGCCAAATTAATAGAGAGAGAAAAATGGAACCAGAAGGTTCTATCAATTCAAAAAGCAGTATGGAAAAAAGGGGAAAAAACATAGAAAAAGCATAACAAATAGAAAGCATAAGTAAGATGGCATAATCAAACACTAAAGTATCAGTAAGCACAGTAAGTATAAATGGACATAACTATCTAGTTAAAGTCAAAGACTGTCAGTCTGGATTTTTTTTTTTTAATGACAACACAAAATCCAGCAACATGCTAATTAGAGACATGCCTAAAAGCTAAGGTCACAGAAGAAGTGAAAGTAAAAGGATGGGAGAAGGTATCGTGACAACGCTAATCAAAAGGAACATGTTCTGTAGAATTAAAGTACTGATTCAAAGAAAGGACGCCACTCTGACAACCACAAGATGGGTCTAGTAAAAACTAATAAAATAGCCTCAGTTTACAACCTTGTTGGGGAAGCAAAGAAACATCAGTCTAATCTCCACACCATGTGTGATGTTTCTCCAAAGGTAATGTTAAGAGAACAGACAAGCAGGCTACCTCTCTGCAAAAAGAGAAATCTTAACCAACTCCCTCCTGCCAACCCCAGCAAGACACAAACACTTTCTTTTGCTGAATTACCTATTTAGAGCTATTTTGAGACACTTTGCCATCCTAGCACCCAAGTCCTAGTCCTTAAACTCGGATACACACTCTGCAACTATAGCACTAATACGGCTAAAACCAGAGCAAGCGTTCAGGAAATGCAAACACCTGTGTGTATTATTTACAAACTTTTCTAACCAGCGGTTCACAACTCCTTGGCAGTGGCAGAGAACAGCTGATGGTCACATGTGTGGCATCCCCATACATGTGCGGTGGAAAGGCACAGCCCCAAGGGCGCTGTCACTCCACCTTTCTCTCCTGCTAAAGAGGTCAGAATGCAAATGAGAATAACAGTATAGGATTATCTCAAGGCTTCCCTTATCTATGAAAACTAAAACTTCCTGTAAGTATTGGTGCATGATTAGCCACCATCCACTTGTGACACACCTTGTAACTGACTGTGATGTCACCACTAGTTTCATCTGCATTTGACCTGTTATCAGTCCCCACTTTGTCTAATTCTGGTATTCTCCCACACCTTCAAAAGCACCCACCCTTAATCTTCGGAGTGAGAAATCCACAGGCTCTAAGCCAGTAGCTTTCAACACTAGTTGCACATCAGCCTCAGCCTAGGCCCTACCCACCAAAACTCTATTTAATCATTCTGGGGAAGATCCCTCACATAATTTTTCAAAGTTCCCCAAGGCCACAAACCCAGCTATCTGGCTCCCCACTTTGGCCTGCTGCCATCTCACAGTGAAAGTTTCCTCTCCTTGCTAGGCTCAAATGAGACGGTATTTGTGAAAGAGTTTTGCAAACCCTATACTTACTATACTACCATGCAAGAATTCCTTGTCATCCTCCTCCCCCTCCTCCTTTCCCTCCTCGATTCAGTGCCGTAACTAATAGAAAAAAAGCGATGCACTAACCTACTGGCATGTGAATTATTAGCCTCACAGAAGGGCCAGGGTCCACACCAAGTCTTGAGGAATTAGAGCCAATACTTCGAAGCGTCTCTATTAGCTACCAAGGCTTGCAGATGCCAGAAGAACCAAGCCAAACAGTCCCTTGCCTGTGATAACACATTTATCCCCTATAGTGCAAAGAATTTGGTTAAAAACATGTGTGGGCCTTTGTACATACTCATGTCTGAATATGTTCTCACCCACTTACCCGTGTGTGTTTTTTCAGAATCTATTTCTATACCTGGAAAAGTCTAGAAGGATACACAGCAAAATGTTAATAGTGGTTCTTCCCAGGATGGTAGGTTTATGGATGATTTTTCTTTCTTTCTTTCTTTTTTTTGCTTCTCTGTATATGCAAACTTTTCTAGAGTGAACATGTATTGCTCTTATAATTAAAATTAATAGATTAATAATTGCCTCCATCTCGAAAGAGAGGAGGGAATAAAAGATCTGGTTTCTAGATCAGCTCTGCCCCAGATCTGTGTGTTACCTTGGGGGCATGGCTTTTCCTCTCTGGTTAGACTGGATGCTCCCTCAGGACCTTCCCTCCTATGACATTCAAGGATCCTAACCACACCTTTGCTTATTAATTAGTTCCAACCCTCCCCCTCACCCAGGACCCCGACTGTGAACTCAATCTGCCATTCTGGTTTCTCAGGCTAAATCTCAAGACCTTATTAGGTCCTCACGCCCGTATGAACTATAATAAAATTGAGTCTTCGTGAAAGGCCTGGACGCTACTGGCTACGTCTAAGTTATACCTCAAGGCCTGGCTGGGCCGAGACCGACACAGATGGAGCTCACCTTTCTCTCTAGACAAGAATGACCCAACAGGCCTTGCTGCAGGAATTAAAGGCAGGAGGCATTCACACTCCTTATCACGCTGGGTTTGGATTAACTTCCCAGGGTCATTGCAATAGCAGGATCTATAAGCAAATCCTGATAGGACACAGGGCAGCTGTGTCACCATGGAGATGGGACACCATAAGCCCCACAGGTCATCCACAGTGTTTCAAAGAGACTTCACAACCTGGGACAACAGAGGAAGTTGGAACCCGGAAAAGAAAAACTTTATGACCAATCCCTGGATGACTCTTAAAAGCAACCTCCTGAGTGTATTGTTGGCAACAGGGAAGGCAGGAAAAACTAATAAGAACTGAGTACACAGTGTGTTCCCAGGTGTTAGGTGTTTTATTAACTCCTAGGTTGTGTTATTTCTACTCATCCCCTATTTTGCCGATAGGGAAATTGAGGCTGAGAGGCTAGATTAATTGCCCAACATCACAAAGCTGATGAGCAAAAGAGCCACGATTTTATTTCACATGAGCTGGGTCTGAACCCTGAGTCTGACCTGAAAGCTTCCCCTAGACCTTGCCTCAGTGAGCACCCTTGGCGTTTCAAGGAGATAAACATATATTCAGCCATTTGGCTGAAGAGGAGGAACTACCATCAACCCCAACAAACAAAGCTCGACTCGAAAAGATAAACAGTGAAAATGCCTAAGGTAAAAGCATAGGCTAGGCATGAGCAGATCCTTAAAAACAGCCGAGACAGTGAGGTGCAAATCCATTCAAACTCTGCCAGTGAGGGCAGAGGTGGGGCCTCCTCCTGCAGACATTCATGCTCTCTCTGACCAAGGATGCACAGAGCAGTTGCCTAAAATCCTGAAATCAGCACAGTACCATGGGGGCCAGGAGGGTCACAGTCCCCCAAGGCCAGTTCCACCACTTTCCAGCTGTGGGGCCTTGGGTGAGTCACCTGACCTCTCTGGGCCAATTTCCACACCTGTAAAACAGGAAGGACAAGGAGCAGGGAGGAGTGGCAGATGCCTGGTACATACAGGAGGCTGCCCACTTGGCTCCAGAACCCCCTCTCTGAGCCCTCTTTCCCTCAAAGTCTTTAAGGAGGGGGCTCCAGCAGGGACCTGGAAGATCCCTACCGAAAGAGGAAAGGAGATAGAAGGCCAGGAGGGCCATCCTCCACCTGCCAGCTTGTTCCCTTCTTACCTAAGCAGTGGTACAACCCCTCCAGACAGCAGCTCCAACAGGAATTAGGCCTCTGACCACACAGGTTCCAGGACTGTGTCACCCACAGGAGTGAGCTCTGCTGGACCACAGCCAGAAGGAGCCCTTCCCAGCAGCCGCTCCTTCCTGACTTCCTCCACTTCAAGGTCAGGAATCCAACTCCCAGAGAGAGGGCAAGGAGGCTTGCGGCTTCCGACTTGCCCTTCCAGGCGCCTTTCATCTCACCTGCCCGGCGGGCCCTCCCCTCCTGGTTGATTCATGGGCCCTGGTGCACACAGGTGCACACAAGTAAGTGAATGAAGCCTGTCTCGAACCCCACAGGTCCTTAGCTTCGCCAAAGCAGGACGTTACAGGCGTAACTGGACTGGGGGTGCCTTTGAACCCAGGAAGGGCACCCAAAGGGTCTCATCTGAAACCTGTCTGCAGATTTGTCAATTTCTGAGATTTTTCTATTTTCATTTTTTAAATCTTTCTCCCCCACCCCGCAGTATGAACACTTTCACTGCCCACTTCCGAGTGACTCAATAAGACGCGAGAGCCCCAGGTCTTTAGAGACCCCGGTTCCACCTTGCCACTTCACAGCTGCAGAAACTGAGGCCCGGGGACTCCGAGGGCGGTGCTTCTCCCGCCACCTGGGGACTCACAGAGGGTTCCAGCGCTCGGGCAGGCGGCGGTGCAGCGAGATGCGGTCGCTGAGGTAGATGTTTATCTGGTGCAGCCGCACGCTCTCCTCCTGCAGCCGCAGCTCTTCGCCCTGCAGCTGCAGCCGCACTGCCTCGCCTCGCGCGCCCAGAGCGTCCTCCCGCACCGGCGGCCGCGCCAGAACCGGGTCTCGCCGCCCGGAGCGCGGGGTGCGTGGGAGTCCCGGCTCGGCCATTCCGGCCCCGCGCCGCGCCCGCAGCACCGAGCCCAGTCCAGCCAGCGCCAGCAACGCCAGCAGTGCCAGCAGCGCCTCCCGGCCGCGCCGCAGCCCTCGCGGGCAGCGCCTCCACGCCGCGCGCCCCAACATGCGCCCCCCAGCTGCGCCCAGCGCCTGGCGCGCCCCGAAGCGGTGGCGCAGCCCGCGACCCGGATCCCGGAACCGGCGCGCCGCCCCGCCCCCGGCCCGCCCCACCTGCGCCCCGCCCCCTTCCCGCCCCGCCTGCCCGCCGAGGGGGCGAACTGTTACAGGGTCCCCACGAGGGCTCGCTGAGACGTGCACCTTCTTGGTGGGCTGTGTGCTTTATTAAAAAGGTAACGGCCGTAAAACCCTCAGCTCAGCGCCTGTCAAGTCGTAAGCGCTCCGTAAATGTTGGCCGAACGCGCTGTGCAGGGCGCTATGAATTTCACTGCCATTATCTCATCTGACCCCTACACAGTCCAATAAGAGAGGTACATTTTACAGATGAGGAGACTGGGGCACAGTGAGGCTAATTTACACCGGGCTATCTCATGGAGGCCTGCAGGCATACCGACCTAAGACATACTGCTCGGATCCCTTGAATAACAAACCCTCCTCTGGCTTCCTATTAGTCGGTAATCTGTTTCTTATTCCTCACTTTACAGACGCCTCCAAGAAACTTATCAAAGAAATGAACTATCCTCTCAGAAAAACACACGCAAACACACCCATGATTGCACACACCCCAGGCCATCCCCTCATGTTAAGTAGCCCGGGTCTTGGCTAGAGGTTTCCTTTGGGAGGATTGGGAGAATGAGGAAGCCACAGGGGTGCCAGAAATATTTAATAGGGTCCAGACTAGAGTGAGGCATGAGGCTCTCTCCAAGGCGGAAAATTGAAGTGTGGGCCAAATAAGCCTCAGTAATCAAAATAAACAATATTTTTCAAAATCAAAATGAATGCAAAAAATCCATGACAACAAAATACCAAAATTTTAAAGGCAGAATCTGACCCTGTGCTTGCACAGCTCACTTCACTCACCTCACCCTAATCCCAGACCTGATTCTATATCTTGATTTTAGTGAGGATTACATGGATAAATACATATGTAAAAATTCATCAAGTTCTTTAAAACCCATGCACTTGACTTATGAAAGTTATATCTCAATTTTTAAAAAGCAAAAAATAAAGAAATAAAAGAACAAAGAATAAAAAAAGGAGAACCCCTAGCCTCCAGGACAAGTGCTGAAGTCCTCAGCTTGACAGGAGAGACCCCCAGAATGTGACTCCAAATTCTGTAATGCCTATCCCCAGCCACTGGGGGATAGGGGAGGCACAGTTTCACTCCAGGCCTTTGCATAGGCTGTTCTCTCTGCTGGAAATGCCATTCCCCACCTAGCAAACTCCTACCCATCCTTCAAGGCCCTGCCAAAAGCCACCTCCTCCATGAAGCCTTCAGCAATTCCATCGTTTTTTAGGTAAACGTATTTAAAGATCACATCATCCTTTTGTGTATTAGTCAGGGTTCCACAAGAGAAATAAAAGCAGGAAGAGATATATTAAGAGATTTACTGCAAGAAATTGGCTTATACAATTGCAGAGACTGGTTAAGCAAGTCCAAAATCTATAGGGCGGGTCATCAGGAAGGACAGGCTGAAACTCTCTGACACAAGCAGAAGCTGCAATCCACAGGCAGAATTTCTTATTTTCTAGGGCAATCTCAGTTCTGCTCTTTAGGACTTGAACTGATTAAATCAGGCCCACCTAAACAATCTCCTTCCCTAAAGTCAGCTGATTGTAAATGTTAACCATATCTACAAAATACCTTCATGGCAACATCTACATTAGTGTTTGATTGAATAACTGAGGATTAAAGCCTAGCCAAGCTGACATATCAAACTGACCATGTCTATTAGTTTCCGAGAACTGCCATAACAAAGTACCACAAACTAGGTGGCTAAAAACAACAGAAATTTATTCTCTCACAGTTCTGGAGGCAATAAGTGTTATTAGCAGAGCCACATTCTCCCTGGAGGCTCCAGGGGAGAATCTATTCCATACCTTTCTCTTAGTTACTGGTGTCGCCAGCAATCCTTGACATTCCTTGACTTGCAGATGCATCACTCCAATCTCTGCCTCCATGGTCATATGACATTCTTCTAGTGCGTTTGTCTCTGTGTCCCTTCTACTCTTCTTCTAAGGGCGCTGGTCATTGGATTTGGGCCACTCTAATGATCTCATCTTAACTTGATTACATCAACAAAGACCCTATTCCCAAATAAGGTAACATTCATAGGTATCAAGGATTAGGACTTCAACAGATCTTTTGGGGGGACACAATTCAATCCATATCACCATCATACTTTGTTACAGCCCTTGCTACATTAGGTTGTGTTTAATTCATACCCTGGCCTTGTGAAAAAAAAAAAAAAAAAAAAAGACTGTAAAGGACTAAGAGTATGCGCTGTGGTCACCTTATGATCCCCGAAGTTGGTTCAGTGTCAGACACAGTAAGTGCTCAATTCATGGCTGGCTTTGTGTCTCACACTCACTTACGTAGGCACCTGTTTGAACTCAGTGGGGAAGTACCTGATGGAGGGCACAGCCTGGTTAAGTGCAGAGAAAAGTTACTCCCAAAAGGTAACAAACATGAATTCTTTAGGTCTTCTTGCTGGAAGAGCCTCAGCAACTCAGTCTGGACGTTTTCAAAATCCGCTCCTAGAAATCCCAAGGGAAAACCATCCAGGAAAGTAAAAAGGAGGCTGACTGGACAGGGCTCCAGTTATTCTCCCTGAAACCAGAGCATTGACACATTTATTTGCTTAATCCTTTGAGCTTCCTTATTAGATTGTCGCAGCCTCATGTCTGATTACCAGAGGACTTGGTAACCAGGCCAAAGGAAGTATGTTGTCCAGGTCCACAGCTGATCAGTAGCAGAACAGGAAATAGAACAGAACAAAAAGGTATGGTACAAACTGCTAGATGTCTGCCAATATCCAATCTTCTCTTTTTCCTTCTCTAGAATCATTTTTTTAAAAATGTGTTTGTGGGCTTCCCTGGTGGCACAGTGGTTGAGAATCTGCCTGCCAATGCAGGGGACATGGGTTCCAGCCCTGGTCTGGGAGGATCCCGCATGCCGTGGAGCAGCTGGGCCCGTGAGTCACAATTACTGAGCCTGCGCATCTGGAGCCTGTACTCCGCAGCGGGAGAGGCCGCGATGGTGAGAGGCCCACGCACCGCGATGAAGAGTGGCCCCCACTTGCCACAACTAGAGAAAGCCCTCGCACAGAAACGAAAACCCAACACAGCCATAAATAAATAAAAAAATAAATAAATTTAAAAAAAAATGCGTTAGTTTCTCTGGACCCACTGTCTTCCAAAATAAAGACTATATTTCCCAGCCCTCCTTGCAACTAGGCATGGCCAAGTGACTAAGTGTGCCACCAATGGGCTATAAGTGGTGGTGTCAAATGGGGCTTCTGAGTAATGTCCTTAAAGGAAACTTCCTTACCTTTCCTTCTTGCTGGCTGGATTGTGGCTATGAAGACTGGAGCTCAAGCAACCACCTTGGGTCATGCACTGAGAATGGTGAAACACCATGGCAGAAGGAGTCCAGTTCCCTAACATTGCGGACACTGAACCAGTCCTGCTGGCCTCCTTCCAGGCTTTGTTTATGTGAGAGAGAAATAAACTTCTATCTCATTGAAGCCACTGTTTCTATGGGTTTTCTGTCTTAGGCAGCCAAGTCTAATCCTCACTGATGCAGATGATTAATTGCAAGAGAATTCTCCCCAAATCTGACTCTGATGGTACGGTGATTTTAAAACCAGGCTGCAAATTCTTTGATACTCCCTTCCCTTGAAACAAGGTAGACTTCTAACTGCTTCAACCAACAGAATATGGTAGAAGTGAAGTCCTGTGACTTCTAAGGCTAGGTATAAAAGGCCATGAAGCTTCCACCTTGTTCACGGGACCACTGTTCTCAGAGCCTTGAGCTGCCAGGAAAGAAATCTGATGATCCTGATCCCATCATGCCAGAGAAGCCACAGGCAGACATACAGTCAACAGGGTCAGCTGAGCCCAACCTTCAGCCACCCTAGACAGCCCAGGCATCAGACAGGTGAGTGAAGAAGCCACCTTAGAAGTGGCTCCTCCCCAGTCATTCAAGTCATCTCAGCTATGGCCCCAGACATCACAGAACAGAGAGGTGCTGTCTTCAAATCCCTGACCCACAGAACCCATGAACATAATAAGATGATTGTTGTTTTACACCATGACGTTTTGGGATGGTTTGTAACACAGCAGTAGATAACTGGAACAAATGGATGATTTTAATCAACATATTTCAAGAGGAAATATTATTGAGCATCTAAACATGTGCCAGGTACTGTGCTACGGACTAGGCAAACTACAATGAGCAAGTGTCGATGATAAACAAAGCTGGACACTAGTTAAATGGGAAAGATAGATTTGAATCAGTAACACACCATTTCAATAGGGAAGGAGGTCCAGTATGAACTGATTCAACTTTGATTGGCACAGGGGTAACTGGGAGTTTTAAGTAGAGTTGAGGAAATGAAAAATTACAAAGGATTGGTCAGCATAAATGCTGATTAGCCCAGACATGTCTGTCGGCTTGCAATCATCGAAGTCAGGATTCTATCCTCCCACCGAGACTGGCAGACGGAGGCCCTATCCTTCCTGACGATCGCATTTTAAAGGAATGACTGGGACTTCCCTGGTGGTGCAGTGGTTAAGAATCCACCTACCAATGCAGGGGGGACATGGGTTCGAGCCCTGGTGCGGGAAGATCCCACATGCCGCAGAGCAGCTAAGCCCGTGCGCCACAACTAATGAGCCTGCGCTCTAGAGCCCGCGAGCCACAACTACTGAAGCCCGCGCGCCTAGAGCCCATGCGCCACAACAAGAGAAGTCACCTCAATGAGAAGCCCGCGCGCCGCAACGAAGAGTAGCCCCCGCTCGCCACAACTAAAGAAAGCCCGTGCACAGCAACGAAAACCCAACGCAGCCAAAAATAAATAAATTTAAATAAATAAATAGAGGAGTGACTTTCAGGTCCTTGAGAAAGATACTCCTGAACTGTAGGAGATACATACACATCTCAAACGGACAGAGAAAGGATTCACAATTGTAAGCCCTTTTTAGTAAATGTTCTTAAAAAGGGTGGTCAGGAGCCTCTGGTTAGGTGTTGGACAGAGCAAACAGCAAATTCTTTGGGTAGTCTTCAGCTTTCTCAGGCAGGCACTTAAGGGGTGCTAGCGTCACAGTCTTGGAAACTATGTTAGTGTTTAAGTCTTTTAATGTGAGGGGAGGTAGGTGGATGAAATCATTTGTGTTGAGAGTCTGTAGTTTTTACAGGCCAAGGTTGAGCCCTAGTCAAGATGAAAGCTCAGAGGAACCTGTCTAGAGTCTGGTCAAGGAGAGAATCTTTGTCACAAGACAGATACTTTTGGCATCATGGTGCTGAGAGTGTAATGGAATGGACAAATAATAAAAAGATAACTTATTAGAGTTGTGATAAGTATTTTGAAGAAGAATTGCAGGGTGCTAAAAGGACTTATACTAGTAGAACCTGGTTTAGTTTAGGGGTTTAGGAAGGTTTCTCTGAAGAAGTTATGTTTACACGGATACCTGGATGTTAAAGTGAGATCAGTGATTTGAAATCATATTTTAGGTTAATCTGGAACTCCCTCTGCTGCTGCCCAGCTCAGGGAAATGAATAGTTTTGTAACTCCTGTAGAAAGATAATGTGTAAACTGGGAAGCTAGTCCAAAGCTTTTTATCAAATATTCTCTATTTTCAAAGCGACCACAGCCCAAAAGTTCAGAAGCATAAGTCTGGTCTGATTCTCTCATTTTACAGATGGGGAGCCTGAGACACAGAGTGGGGAGGCGGTCTCGAACAAGTTGGTGGCTCAGGCAGAGTAGGATCTAACTTGCCATCTGCTTCAATTCACAGCCTCTGGTTACTGGCCTCCCTGGAGGATATGGCCCTTCCATGAGCAGCTCCCCCAGGGCTCCAGGAGGGGGATGGGGTTTGGGGTAAACCATGCAAAGCAGCTCCTACCCAGAACTGCTGCTGCTATCAGACTAGTGGGAGGTGACTCCATGCACAAAAGAGAGTCCACTGGTTGGTGCTGGAAGGCAGGTGTGATAGGAAAGGCTTGGAGCTGTGTCTTTTGGCCTCTGTCCAAACACCCAACACATTTAAGATCTGTCAGATTAGAAAACAGACTTGGATTGGCTTACCAAATTGGAATGCTTCCCAACAGAGGCTCAGTTGCAGAGAAAAGAGTGATGGAATTAGGCCTTACAAGACCTGGGTTCAAGTCCCAGGTAATGGATACAAGCTGTCACTTATTGAGCACCTATATGTGCTGTAAACTGCTATCATCTCACTTTACCCCCTGACAATCTTGCAAGGTTTCTTCTCTGAGGAAACTTGGGCTCAGAGAAGTGAGGTGGTTTATCCACAACATACAACACAACATACAACATACACACAACATACAAGGTCACACAACATACAAGGGGCAGAACAAGGATCTGAGCCCAGGTCTCCTGACCCCTAGTTCAGGATTTCCCACCACACACCTCAATGGCAGGCTGCTGTGAGACCAAAGACCAAAGACAGCTTAGCCTCGTGGGTAAGAACACAGCCTTGCAGCCTGCTTGCCTGAGCTCAAACCCCAGCCCCATCACAGATTGCTGTGCAGCCTTAGGCAAGTCACTTAACCTCTTCCAACGCAGTGTGCTCATGTATAAAATGGTGGTGATAATAACAGTACCTGAATAGGGTTTTGGGACGGATTGAGTGATGTAGTCCACACAGACAGCCTCCCTGGACACAAAGCAGGGTGGAAAGAGCTTCTGCAAGGGCAAATGGAAGATGCCTAGTGCTTTGCTACTCAAAGTGTGGTTCTTAGACCAGTAGCATTGGTACCACCTGGGAGCTATTGGAACTACAACAGTTTGTTAACAGAGGTAAAGTAACGAGTTACTCTGCTTACCCAGAGTAAGTACTATGTAAATGTTATTAATGATGATAAGTTGGCATCCATAGAGGGCAAATCCAGCTGGGACCTTAATTCTTTTCATACCTCTTCCCAAATTGACTAACTTGTCCTCTCCTTGGGTTTCTTGTTAGTTTGAGGAGATAATTTGTTCTTTGACCACACCATCTCATCTGCTGCTCAACCAACAAATAGATTTCTGTAGAAGGCACTTTTGATTTGTCATATTAGCTCCCTTCACAGGGGATCATTACATCCCTTTTAGAGCTTAATAAGTTATACGGTAGTGGTACTTCAAACATTAGTGGGTAAAAGATGGCTGATTCAATTAATGATTGGGGCAACTTGATAAACATTTGGAAAAATAAAGTTAAATGCCAACCTCACACCTTACACCAAAATAAATTCCAAATGATCTAGAAATGTCAAAGTAAAAAAAGAAAAATAAGGACTTCCCCGGTGGCGCAGTGGTTAAGAATCTGTCTGCCAACGCAAGAGACACAGGTTCGAGTCCTGGTCCGGGAAGATTCCACATGCCGTGGAGCAACTAAGCCCGTGCGCCACAACTACTGAGCCTGTGCTCTAGACCCCCGTGAGCCACAGCTACTGAGTCCATGTGCCACAACTACTGAAGCCCGTGCACTCTAGGGCCTGCAACAAGAGAAGCCACCACAATGAGAAGCCTGCACACCGCAACGAAGAGTAGCCCCCCCTCGCCGCAACTAGAGAAAGCCCGTGCGCAGCAACAAAGACCCAATGCAGCCAAAAATAGATAAATAAATAAATTTATAAAAAGAAAAATAAGAAAATCCAATGATGAAAGTACTGGATGAAAAATCCCAGAGACCATTATGGAAAAGATTTATAAATTTGACTACATAAAAATTTTTAAATTCTGTAAAGCCCCAAATAATATAAACTCAAAAGACAGAAGACAAATCAGAAAGACATATTTGCAGATGACATTTACCCAGTATGTGAATCAACAGGGAAATAAAAAGAACAAACAGAAATAAAAATGACCAAAGGATTTGAATACAGCTCCCACAAAAAAGAGATCTAAAATGATCTAATGTATCGTAATATGCTCAACTTCTCTACTTAAAAAGCATGCAAACTAAACTTACTCCAAAATATTTTTTTCACCTATCAGATTGGCAAAGATTAAAAAGGTTATTAATTCCAGTGTTGTCAAGGATGTGAATAAACAGGCACTCTTATCCAGTCAGCAGGAATGCAAACTGGTACAACCTTTTGGAAAGCAATTAGGCAACATTTATTTGAAATGTTAATGTTCGTATCCTTTTGATTCTGCAATTTCACATCTAGGAATTTATCTAACAGAAATAGATTCATAAGCGCTCAAGAGATAAGCTTATAGGAAGCTTATCGCAGTATTGCAGGGGTCCTCAGCCTGTTAGGAACCAGGCCTCACAGCAGGAGGTGAGCGGCAGGCAGCAAGCAAAGCAAACGAAGCTTCATCTGCCCATTGCTCCCCATCACTCGCATTACTGGCTGAACCATCCTCCTCACACCCCCCCACCCCAGTCTGTGGAAAAACTGTCTTCCACAAAACCAGTCCCTGGTGCCAAAAAGGTCGGGGCCCGCTGCAGTATTGTATATAAAAGCAAAAAGTTGGAAACAACCCAGATATCCATTAACAGTAGATTATAAAATGAAGTACTGCACATCCATACGCTAAGATACCACAGTGTCATTAACAAGAATGACATTAATTCTAAGTGTTTAACATACAAATGTGTTTAAGATGCATTGTTAAGTCAAGAAAATCAAGTTGTAGAGCTGTATGGATAGCATGATCCTATATGGGTAAAATAGATTAATATATACAAAGGAAAAACTCTAAAGAAATATTCACCAAACCATTAACCATATTATATTTATTTCTGATTAGTGAGATTCTTTGGCCCTTTCATTTTCGTTCCATTTTTTTTTTCAACGAATACTTATTGATTACCTACCACTTGGCAGGCAATGTACTAGATTCAAGGGATATGATGGTAAACACCCAGAGCCATTGATCTCAAGAAGCTTACATTCTATATTTCTACAACATTGGAACTCTTTACAACACATATTATCATCTAATTAGGAAGATATTTTAAGGTAAATAAATACTCTTTAGAGATTATTTTACTTCCAAACCCTCCTTACCTCCTTTCTAATCCATTGCACCAGTCTCTGATCCCCCATCCCTCCTTTCCAACCTGTTTCCTCTCTTTTCCTACAACTACCCAACTCACACCCAGTTTTTCTGCCCAACTTGTGGTCTAGCTCTCCCATGAAGCTGTCAGTGACACCCTCAAACTCTGACACTTTCCTCTGAATTGATAACAAAAGCTCACAGACCACCCTGTTCCACAATCATGTGGGATTCCCTGGGGGCCAGGGGCTGTGTCCTTATCATCCAACACACATAATGTCTGGCACACAGGAGGCACTCAATTAATGCTGGTTGAACAGGGATTGTGTCGGTGATGGAGGTACACCACTCAGACGGCCCTTCAAGAGAACCTGCTGCAGGGAGAACAGTTGACTGAGAGCCTCTAGCTGCTATGCCTTCGGGTCCTCCGTGATATTCTTGCTGAGGCTACGGTTCCTCTGGTTTCTCCCAGTCAGTGATCGAGCATGGGAGGGACACCAGAACCCAGCCATTTCTGTTTGATGCAGGAAGACTTAGCAGACTCCCTTTGCCTGGGGACTCCCCATCGGCCTGGTCGAGTCATTCCCAGAACTGAAGGGCAGTCTGAAGCTCTTCCTACCCAAGCCTCCTCCCTTTCCACTCTCTTTTCCCAGTTGTCAGACCTGCATCTGGGTCTGAAGGCTCTCCTTCCCTTTTCTTCTTCCTTCCACCTTTATCCTATACAAGCATTTCTCCCAGGAAAAAACATTATGGCATTTGATTCTTAGAGGACCCAAACCAACCTAGGGATCAGTGAAAAGGTACTGGAAGAGAGTTCATAAATAAGACGACTGTAGATACACTTGCAGAAGAGATTTATGTATAAAGATGTGCTGGATCCATTCTTCCAAACCTTTGTGCACACAGATCACCTGGGAATGGTGTTGAAATGGATTCTGGTTCAATAGGTCTGGGGTGGACCCAAGATGCTGTATTCCTAAGAAGCTCCCAGGATGTACTGATGCTGCTGGTCCAGGGACCACAGTTTGAGCAGCAAGGTGCTGGAATCTTTATTTGCCCCGCTCGGTCTCTCCTCCCTGGGAGGCTGACTGTGAGGACCACATCAGTAGGCTCTGAACCTCAGGCTAACAGTTATGTTTGGCCAGTGAGGAGCACTGGCAAGAGATCAGAGGGCAGGAGGAGGATGAGGTCAGAGGTTTTTATTCCTCGGGGGATTGCTTCCTACTGGGTTGCCGTAGGATGGCTGCATCCCTCTACCAAAGGCCAAACTCCTATCAGGTAGATCTCTCCAGTTTTCTCTCTTGCAGAATTCCAGTAACTGCTCTCTCCCTTTCCCCCTTCAGGCCTGGGGTGGTGATGGCTCCCTACTGTTACCAGCCTCTGAGTACTGCATCATCCCTTGTGACTCTTAGTAAATACTGCCCACATGTCTGTAATTAGTTCTTTAGTAAACGGTCATCATTTCCTCAGCCAAATGTGCCAGCTGTCTCCTGCTGGGACCCTGACTGCTACAAGTGCTGTTCAATGCAGAATTTTTTTTATAATAGCAGAAAATAATAGCAGAAAACTGGAAATAACCTAATTGTGCATCATTAAAAAATGATTAAATAAATTACAGTACATCTGCTTAATGGTGTTACATGCAACAATTAAAGAGGATGCAGTAGGGACGTCCCTGTTGGTCCAGTGGTTAAGAATCCGCATTGCAATGCAGGGGACTCGGTTCGATCCCTCGTTGGGGAACTAAGATCCCACATGCCGCAGGGCAACTAAGCCCACGTGCCATAACTACTGAGCACTCGGGCCACAACTAGAGCCCGTGTGCTACAACTAGAGAGAAGCCCACGCCTGGCAACAAGGAGCCTGCACGCCATAACTAAGATCCCTCTAACCACAACTAAGACCCGACACAGCCAAAAAGAAAATAAATAAATATTTAAAAAAAAAAGGATGCAGTAGATCTATATTCACCTACATGGAAAGATGCCCAAGCCATTTATTTAACGAAAACAGGGCGGGGGAATATTCAGAATAGCATGCATAGTAGGAACCCATTTCTTTAAAAAGTAAAATAGTAAAACATGCATTTGTTAAGGCTTGGATTGCAAGTGACAACAACCCTGCTCAAAACAAACCTAACCAAAAAGAATGGGGGGGGGGATTCTGATTCCATCTTTTTCTATCACTTGTCTCTGCTCTTCTGTGTGGTGGCTTCACTCTCAGGCAGGTTGTCTTCAAGTAGGGGCAGAACGAGCCCCAGACTGGCTTATGACATCCTGACAGCTGACAACCTTTAACAAAAAATCCTGCACTGAAGGAATTGGAATGAGCTTGGACATACGCTAATCACTGAACCACGTGGACTGAGAGTGGGGGAAGGAGGCTCCCCAAAAGAAAGAGGGTGTCTCTTCCCCAAGTAGGAGAGGCAGGACAGGTGTAAGCAATAGAGATCCACTCTAGAGGGAATATTTGTAGTAGACATTTTTTATCCTTTTTGGCTGCCCAGCATGGGAACCCCCTTCCTATCCTGGAGAGTCTCCTACCTTCTGGGGCACCCACAATGGAGCCTACTTCCCATTATACATGCTGAAAATGCTAGAAATGCACTTTCCCAACTCCCTTTCTGCCAGGCAAAACACATGACCTGGCCAGGCCATTCAGATGCTCCCATCTCTGCCTTGCACTCTGAAGCTGGTGACACCAAAAAGGGCCTGTGCAGACTCCATCCTGGTATAGGGTGCAGCCTGGCATGATTTGGGACATTGTTCTTGGTTGTGGGACCTCCGGGGCTGGTTCTCTGGCCCCGTGGGATCTGTGAGCTATGAACAAAACCTCGTATTAAATCTCCTTTCTTCTTAAATTATCCAGAGGGTTAATTTCTGCTGCTTGCAATCAAGAACCTTGATTAATGCCTATAAGTAGGTGTGCATGTTTGAATATGTATGAAATATTTTTGGAAAGATAAAATAAATGTGAATATTGGTTACCTATGGGAAGTAGGACTGGGAAAGTGGGAAATGGAGGAGGAGGGAAAGGGGCTTTTGCTTTATGCCCGTTTGTATTGTTGGAATTTTTTCTTTTACCATGTATATTACTTTTACAGTGAAACAACTAGGCAGTAAAATATAAGAAAAGACACCTGAATAAATACAATAAGACACAGAAGCAATTGCTCAGGATTTTCAAGGAACCAAGTCTTCATTAGACATTCAAAAGAAAGTCATCCTCAACTCTGTTGTGGTGAACAGAGCCAAATGTGGAAATGAGTGACAGTGTTTGTTTAATTAATTAATTAATTAATTATTTTGGTTGCACAACTTGCGGGATCTTAGTTCTCTGACCAGGGGTTGAACCTGTGCCCCCTGCAGTGGAAGCTCGTGGAGTCCTAACCACTGGACCACCAGGGAATTCCCCACACCTTGTTTTATTGTGCTTTCCTTTATCATGCTTCCCAGATGTGGCATCTTATAGACTGAAGGTTTGCGGCAACCCTGCATGGAGCATGTCTACCAGCACCATTTTTCCAACAGCATTTACCCACTTTGTGTCACTGTCACATTTTGGTAATTCTTGCAATATTTCAAACTTTTTCATTATTATTATATCTGTTATGGTGATCCATGATCAGTGATTTTTGATGTTACTATTGCAAAAAGATTACAACTTGCTGAGGGCTTAGATGATGGTTAGCATTTTTGCCAATAAAGTATTTTTAAATTAAGGTATTTACCTTGTTTGTTTTCTTAAAGACTATTGCACACTTACTAGACTACAGTATAGTATAAACATAACTTTTACATGCACTGGGAAACCAAAAAGTTGCATGACTCACTTTATTGCAGTGGTCTGGAACCGAACCTGCAATATCTCTGAGATATGCCTCTACCACCTCCCACATGGCCAAAATGATTAGCTCTATCCCTGAATCTCACCCACTCAAACACTTTCCATGACTCTCCTTTACTCACTGGCACTGAAGCATTTTGCAGTCTGAGCCCTGTGTACTTTCGAGACTTTTCCTCATTTTACGCTTCGCCTAGAAGACCTTATCTTCCAGCCCTGCCGGCCCATATCCTAAGGGCATTACCATCTCTGATCTGCCAAAGCAATGACACTTATTCCTTCCTCATGCCCTCATCAAGTTTTGTTCTGTATTATAATTCTATATACTAGACTTAGTCATTTAACAGTCAAGTTAAATGACCTAGCACCTACCATATGTCTAGCTTTTTGCTAGGCTTTGGGACCATAGCTCATAGTCTGTGGAAACCAATTACCCCAGATCAGAATGTTAAAAGTCTGTTACCGCGATGAGAATGTAGTGTAAAGCAATTGGCTGGCAGGGCTGCTCTCGTTAGAATCTTTCTCTTTCCCTCTGCCTGGATTGCACTCTCTCCAAATGTTAGCATGACTTGACTGCTCAATTCCTTCAGGTCTCTTTGCAAATGTCACATTCTCAGTGATATCTTTTCTACCCAACCTATTATAAAATAACATCCCATCCTCTAACCCATTTACTTGGATTCTGTTATGTTCTATTTATTGTTTTAATAACACTCATCACCATCTGACGTACAAGTTACTTACTTGTTTGTGTATTTACAGCATCTTTCCACTGTCAGGTCCAGGACAGCAGGGATTTTATTTTGTTCCCTGCAGCTTCTCCACAGCCTAAAACAGTGCCTTGCACACAGTAGGCACTCAGTAAATACTTGTCGAGAGTAGAAAGAGAATTGGACTAGATGTCAGAAGACCTGGGTCCTAGTCACAGCTCTCTGTGGGCTTTAGCAAAACACATCCTCTTTAAGCCTCAGGTGCCTCCTCTGTAAATTGGGGGTGATCATCTCGGCCCTTCCCCGCGGCTGACAGCACTGCTGTTAAGGATCAAACAGTGCGTCTCAAACTTTAACGTGCCTCAGAATCACCTGGAGGGCTTGCTAAGATACCGGTGGCTGGGCTCCATACTCGGTTTCCTATTCAGTAGGTCTGGGTGGGATGAGAAAATGTGCATTTGTAAAATGTCCCAGATGGTGCTGCTTCAAGAACCACTGACGAAGAGAGATGAAGGTACAGGAGGTGCTTGTAGGCCTAACGCCCGTCCCAGACAAGTATGGTACTCATGGCCCGCCAGGACATTCTGCGAGGACAGAGTGGACGCATCTGTTACTTAATTCAGTCAACGACCATTTAGGAGGCGCCAGGTTAGTGCCGGGTGCTGGGGGTCAGCGGCGCGTGCCACAGGCCAGGCCCGTGAGCCCGTGGACTCAGACCCTGGCCCAGTGGTTGGGAGCTCGCAGTGTAAGGAGGGTAGGGGCGGCCGCTCGGACCTCCGCACGCGGCGGGAAGTATCCGGAGCAGCGGGGGGGGCCGCAAGCGGGCGCCGAAAACGCAAAGGCAAACTCGAAGCTCGGCGGCGGACGCAGCTCGAAACTTCCCGGAACCAGCTGTCCAGCCCCCGCCTCCGCCCCCGCCCCCGACGCCGGCGATTGAGGCGTGCCCTCGTCCTGGGCGCGCGCCCGGCACACAGTAGGCGCGCGGCCCGGCCCTCCGCACGCGGCCGGCACACAGTAGGCGCGCGGGCGGGCGGAAGGGGGCGCCGGCGCGCGGTATCCGGGGGCGGAGCCGACGGAGCCGGCTGGGCCAGCGGCGCAGACTGACGCGGGCCGCTGGCCGCGATGGGGGAGGGCGGGCTGCCCCCGGCTTTCCAGCTGCTGCTGCGCGCCTGCGATCAGGGCGACACGGAGACGGCGCGGCGGCTGCTGGAGCCGGGGGCTGCGGAACCGGCGGAGCGCGGCGCGGAGCCCGAGGCGGGCGCGGAGCCGGCGGGGCCCGAGGCGTCCGGGCCCGGGGCGGGGGCGGCGGCCGGAGCGCCGGTGCCCGTAGATTGCTCGGACGAGGCGGGCAACACGGCGCTGCAGTTCGCCGCGGCCGGGGGCCATGAGCAGCTGGTGCGCTTCCTGCTGCGACGCGGCGCCTCGGTCAACAGCCGCAACCACTACGGCTGGAGCGCCCTCATGCAGGCGGCCAGGTGAGGGGTCCGGGGCGCCGGGGGGTCTGGGGTGGTGTCCAGCGGCCCTCGGGGCGCGGGCGGGCTCAGGCGGCCGGACCTGCCCGGCGGTCCCCCGCAGATGCCCCGGGAGATAAAGAGTGAAGGACTGGTTCGAGAGAATTGGAATGGTAAACTTTGAGTAGCTTGGGATACGACGAGAAGTGGACGCTCTTTTTAATAAAGTAAAATCCGAATCTTAGAAACATTGGCCTTTCGAAACACAATCTGGAGACAGCAAATAGAATCTTAGAGACTTAGAACCTTAGTGATGTCCATTTATTACTTCTTGCAACAAGGGTTTTCTAAGAACCTACCTACCAACCCTAGCTTGGCGTTCGGGATGCTGTGGTACCCAGATAAAGTCCCCACTGGAGCAGCTCATATGCCATTGGGTAGGCCAGGTAAAGGAACAGCTTTCACGGGGAAAATTGGGGGAGCTTTTGGAGAGCAGACTCAGTTTCAGGAAGCGGGGGAAGGTTTCTGGTAAAGATGATGTATGTATTCAAGTCGAGACCTAAGGTTACCTAAGAATTGACCTGGACGGAAGAAGTGCAAGGTGGGAATGGGGTGATAGGAGGCCCGTGCAAAGGTTTGGAAGCCAAAGTGAAATAGACATTGGTAGGACTGCTAGAACGATGTTGTGGCTGGAAGGGGCTGGGAGTAGTGGGAGATGAGTCCTCTCTGGAGAGAAAGAGGCAGATGCACAGTGGCAAGGCTGCGAAAGGTGAGCTATCCTAAGGACACTGGGAAGTAATGGAAGGTTCTAGGCAGAGCAACTGACAGACTGAGATTTATGTTTGGAAAGATCACTTTCACTGCAGTGTGAGGATGGATTGGAGGGGTGAGCTAGAATCAGAAAGGCTGGTTAGGAGGGGATTGCAGCATTCCAGGAAGAGGTGATGGTGTCCTGGACCAGAGCAGAAATGGCGGCACGAGAGCAAAGAAATGAGTTTGAGATGTACTCAGGAAGTAGGATGAACCGGACTTGAAACTCTGGTATACAGTGAAGTCTCTCACTCCTGTCAGCCAACTACTTAGGTCCCACCCAGTTTCTTGGAGAAATTCCCCAAGGAGGGAACAGAGGTCGTTTGTAATTTTGATGGATATTGCCAAATTGCTCTCCATACAGGTTTATTAGTTTCCTATGGCTGCTGTAACAACTCACTACAAAGCCAGCAGCAATCACATCACTCCAATCCCTGCTTCGTCATCACATCTTCTGCCTCCTTTGCCTCCCTCTTCCACATTTAAAAGACCCTTGTGATTCCACTGAGCCCACCTGGATCATCTCCCCTATTTCAAGGTCAGCTGATTAGCAACCTTAACTCTATCTGCAACCTTAATTTCCCCTTTGCCATGAAACCTAACATATTTACAGGTTCTGGGGATTAGGATGTGGACATCTTTAGGGAGCCCATTATTCTGTTGACCACAGTAGTATTAACAAGTTTACCCTCCTGGCAGCAGGGTATGTGAGTGCCTTTTTTTTCCTGCAGTTTCTCCAACAGAGTATATTATTAAACTTTTGGATTTTTGTGTCTGATGAGTGAAAAATATCTCAGTGTGGCTGTGACTTGCATTTGTTAAATTGAGTGAAACGAAACATCTTTCCATATGTATGAGCCATTTGTTTTTCTAAAAGGCATTGAAATCACAACAGTCTTACCCATAATCTTCTCATTGTGACCCGATTATATTTTATTTCTGAGTTCATTTCCAAGTGTTACATGGTTGTTCTAGTTTAATTTGTATTTCTGGAAAATTTTTATTCTGCATTATTTTCGTCGTTAAATTTATCGTTTTCAACTGCTGTGTGATATTCCATCCATGGGCACTACTGTGGTTTGCTTAATCAATCCTTAGCCCTTGGGTATTTATTTCAGTCTGTAAACACACCTAGGTAACACAGCCCAGTTGTAACACTCGGGCTGCCCATTCACATGGGTAATGCAGTGTTTTATGCACCTATCAGTGTGTTGGGGCTCTTTGTCTTAAGACACTTGATTTCTTGCCCGGAGCAGTCTGGGGTGCCCATAAAACCTTTTGGGCTATGGACCTTACTTCTGAGGTTCCCTGTCTCTCTTAGTGGCCCCTTCCACTCTTCCAGGCTTTAAAACTCCAGGTAGGTCCTCAGCCAAGTACCCGTCTGGGCCTTAGCATCTCTCCTTCCCCTCTGCGTTAGTCCAGGCCACACATTTATAAGTGGCCTCCCACTGCTCTCTCTTCTTCCAGGTGTGCCTTCTCTAATCCATCCTCTGCAGAGCTTCCAGATCTTTCTGAAATGAATGTTTGGTTGTGCCTCTCCTGTGATAGCTCCCCTAGTCAGAGCCCTTAGCATGGCATTTGAGGCTCTCACATTCGGACCTCTTCCCAAATCCTCTCTTCTCCTTTCCCCCTGGCTTCCTAAATTCAGGCCAAGATGATATCATCCAGGCCTTCTCTTGTGTCTCCCTGCATGTTCTTTGTTTTTGTTTTTTTAAGTTAACGTTTGTTGAGCATTTACTGTATGCCAAGAATTTCATCTCCACTTCATGAATGAGAATTTGACATTACAAAATCTGCTCATGAGCATTCAGCTAGTCAGCAGATTTGGGGAGTCCAGCCGCAGAGCCCTCACCATAACCATGTACTGGAAACCTCTTCTTCCCCTTCTCCCCTCAGTGAGTGAAGCCCCCTGCTTCCTCCCAGCTTAGTTTCTTCTGGGAAGCCTGCCATGATATCCCCCTGTTCTCTGGTCTCTCAGCCCTGGGCAGGCCTCTGCAGTAGTGCCCACCACTCCCACGTTATAGCTGGTCACCTTTGTCAGTGACACCCAAACCTGGCCGCACATCAGAGTCATTGGGATGCTTTTACAAATCAGATTCCTGAGTTCCCTTTCTGGGATTGTGATTCAGAAGACTGAGGGGAGGGACAGGGACTCTGTGTGACAAGAGGCTCCCCAGCGACGATTCTCCCACATGGTAGATTTGGGAGCCACTGACGCGCACCTAATCTCTGAACTCCCACCTGGAACCGAGGAGCCCTTAGTGAGCCCCAGGGGCCTTGCTGAGTAAGATTTATGTCTGCAGCACCTGGTTTGCTGCAGGGTGTCTCAAAGACCCTGATCACCAATTTTTTGCTGTTAACCAAGTCCTGCAGGATGGTCAAAGTCATCTGATTAATTTCATCTAATGAAATTTGTTAACCTTGATGGGACAGGAGACTCAGAAGAATTAAGCTGAACTCTGCTAACTAATAATTTAACATTTTTAGAGGATTTTCCTTCTTCTCTACAAGTTGGTATTGTAAAAAGAGCTGGAATTTGTGGTCCAAGTGTCCTGACTTTGTCACTTGCAAATTGAAAGACTCTGGACTAATTACGTTCCTCTTTATTCCTCCATTTATCTTACAGGTGCTATTTCAGAAGCGTTAGCTATGACATACTCTCTAATTTACTATGGTAGAATGTGATAGTCCTATGAGATGATGAGAATTGACTCAACCTGTAGCTGAGCCTAGACAGGGCCTGGGTACTTTAAAATTTATTGTACTCCAGTTTGTGATACTGACCATCTGGACTGTCTGTGCTGGGTTGTGCTCAAGCATTAGCTTGCCTAACCTGCATCAAGAGCTCAGTGTAGAGGAATAATATGTAGGGAGACTTACTAAAGGATACACAGTTTGTCTGACCCTTGGGTCAGGACGGCCAAGTGCATGGCTGTGTGCCGACACGTTCCAGTCTTGCGCTCTTTCTCCTTGAAAGTAGATAGGCCTCAGAGATGGTGCTCCCGGCAGCCACCACTTTCAATGAAGTGGGATACTGTTTATCTTCCCAGCTCTCTGTGTTCCAAAGCTCGTCATTGGATCAGGACCATCAGAGGCCCTGTGCCTGGACTGCAGTTTGGTCTCTTGTGAGTGTTTTAGCATCAGAGATGGTTTCATTCATGTATTTTTTCCTATTCTTAAAATGATAACCTTTGTTGAGCACTTAGTTTGTGTCAAGCACTGTGCTAAGTACTTCAAATGAATTAACTCATTCAGGCCACACAGAATCTGAGGAAGCAGGTACTGTTGCCGTCCCCATTTTACAGATAAAGAATTGAGGCTCAGAGAAGTTAGGTTACTTGCCCAAGGCCACACAGCTAGTAAGAGACAGAGTCAGATTCACACCTAGGCAGGTGCTCCAGAGCCTATGCTCCCAGCCTCTGCTCTCAGCCATGAATCCTGTAACTCACCGTTTTCCTCTCGGTGTTGGCCACAAGGAAGCCACTTGCCAAATTTGCTAAACACTAAAGGGACAGCTTATATGGTATTTACTTGGCTCTAATTTCACCCTTGGCTTCCTTACTTTCCTTCTCCTGCCCTTCACTTCTCCGCCTGCTAGCATGGCAGAGCTGGCCTCTCAGCCCAGGCCTTTGAGAGTGGGAGTGTGTGCCAGGTCTTTCGATACAGGTGTTAATTGCTGAAATTAATTGGTAATCGTAGCAGCTGCTTAGAAAGCCCTGAGCTTCCCTATCTTCAGTAATTACCTATTAGAAGCTTAGCATCCACAAAATTATCTCAGCCTTCATTGAATCCTTTTATATTTTCAGCCTAATTGAATGACCTCTTGGGCTACTCATGAGTTCAGAAAGCATTCCAAGTGTCAGCATTTCTGCTCAAATTCAGCGCTTTTCCTCCTCTGTGAGTTTGTTATACCAGAAGAAGTGGGGTTTGGGATTTTAGGGTCTAGGCTCAAGTTTTGACTCCATCACTTCCAAACTGAGAGATTCTGGATTATTGCTTTCCATTGTAATCTTCAGTTTCCTTATCTGTGAAATAAGCATTATCAGTTTATCTCAGGGCTAACTAAGATCCAATAGATAAAAACAGGATTTTTATCTGTTATCTGCTGTCAGGGATTATGCTAGATTTTATCTCATGCTTGATGATGAAATAGAGAAATCTTTTTTTTATTTTTTATTTTTTAAATTTTTTTGGCTGCGTTGGGTCTTAGTTGTGGCACGTGGGGTCTTTGTTTGCGGCCTGTGGGCTTCTCTCTAGTTGTGGCGTGCTGAGTTTTCTCTCACTAGTTGTGACGTGCGGGGTCCAGAGCGCATGGGCTCTGTACTTTACGGCACATGGGCTCTCTCGTTGAGGCGCGAGAGCTCAGTAGTTGTGGGGCGCGAGCTTAGTTGCCCCGCGGCATGTGGGACCTTAGTTCCCTGACCAGGGATCGAACTTGCGTCCCCTGCCTTGGAAGGCGGATTCTTTACCACTGGACCACCAGGGAAGTCCCTAAATAGTGTAATCTTTTAAAGTTATCTACTCCAACGGAGGATACACCAGTTCTTCAGCCATTTCTGTTGCCTGTCTGGGGACCAGCCTCTGTGTGGTTACGCCAACTGTTCATTCACCCACTCATTCATTTGACAAAATTTACTTAGCTCCGCTGTGGGTCTTGTCCTTGGAGAGCGCACAGTCTAACAGGAAGACACAATTATAGAAGGAGGGCCCAGGTACATCAGTAGGGGTGAGGACAGGGGATTGTGGGTGTTCAAGTGAGGGACACCTGAACTGATGTGGGGAGATGATCTGGAAGCTGCTCAGAGGAGGTGAGATCTGAGCTGAATCCTGCAGCAGGATAACGGGTGTGCTTAGACCCGTAGACAAGGACAGGAGGGTACTCTGGTCAGAAAGGCAGGATGGCAGAGGCATGGGAGGAGTATAACTGCTGAGTGCAGGTGAGCATGGCAGTACAGTGTGGGAGTTGGGAGGAAGTAAGGCTGACAAAGTTGGCAGGCCTTTTCGGGCAGTGGGAAGTGGGAGAGTGGCCATGAGATTTAGGTTTGGGGAATATCATTATGGAGGATGGGCAGGGAGACAGGCTGGGGTTGCAGCTCTCCACATTTTTGCCAGATTCTGTCCACTCTTGGAGAAGAGGCCAGACAGGCCCAGTTCCCCTGTGGCTGGGGAAGCCAGTTCACCAAGCTCTCCCTCCGAGCTCCGCAGGCTGAGTGACCCGGTGCTGTTCAGGTTCACGTCCCAGAAGGTATTTGTAAGTTCAAAACAGAGTTCAACCTTGGCTCTGCCTCCACAGGGAGGAGGGAGGCCCTGGGTTTAGATGAAGCACAAAACCGCTTCCATAAAGGAGGGGAACGCCACGAGAGATTCATTGGAAAAGCTGCCTCGCAGATGCAGACCTCATGCCGGCATTACGGTCTTGTAAAACCTGGCACCGCTGGCCCCTCTCTTCTTCTTGTTCTTTCCTTTTAGTCCAAGACTCCTTCCAGCTCTGAGCCCAGAAAGATTGCGCCAACCCCAAACGCTGCAAAACAGAACTCTTCTGCCCTCTGGCGGCAGACGAAGGAAGAGATTTTGCTGGGGAAAGGCATCTGTTTTCCTCTTCCTGGTATTAGAGTTGGTGGGTGCGTGTCTGTCTCCCCAGCGTCCCAGCCAGGCAGTCGCTCAAGCTTCCCAGGAGAGGGTCTGGCCCAGATCGGATTCTCAGCCGCCAGCAGGGGACATTCCAGCCAGAAGGTGGCAGCAGGCCTCTGGCGAGAGGTGCCCCAGCCCGCCTGTGCTGACCACAGCTACGCCACACTTCTTGGCACGGGGTCCGCTGTCTCATCTCGAAGGACCTTCTGTGCATGTGTGTTTGGGGCTGGGAAGGGTAGACGTGAGTCAGACATGGGCCCTGCCTGTGGGGAATGAGAACACAGTCAGAGAGGGAGCTTACCCAGCTCTGAAGCAGAATCACACGAACTCTCTGCGATGTGGGAAGCAGCGTGGTGTAGGGGAAAGTGGGAGGGCATCAGGATTCAGACAGACCTGGGTTCTGACCCTGTGGCCACCTCTCACCAGCTGGGTGACCTTGGCCTGTTGTGTGATGTAAAATGTTTAAATGATTACAATTATAATAGCTAACATTTATGTGGTGCTTCCTTTGGCCAAGCACTGTTCTAGGTGCTTTATGTATATTTTATATTTATATATATTAACTCATTTAATCCTCCACAGCCCTTGAAGTAGATATAATCATATCCCCATTTCAGAGATGAGGAAATGAAGGCACGAAGAAGCTAAAATTCTTTCTCCAGGTAATGCAGCTAGTGGATGGCAGAGCTGGATTGGAAACTAGACAGGGCAGTGGCTTGCCTTTGTGATGGTGTGTATGCAGGGCCAGCACAGTGCCTGGCAGCAGAAGAAGGCCGTTGATTATAAGCAGCTATTATAACTTTAATAGCTAACGATTCAATAATTAATAATTAAATAATTGCATGAGCTGTCTCCTCATCACTGCCCCATGTTTAGTGTCACTAATTGTCCATCTTCCTGGCAGATTTGGACATGTGAGCGTGGCACACCTCCTTTTGGATCACGGGGCTGATGTCAATGCCCAGAACCGGCTGGGGGCCAGTGTGCTCACTGTGGCCTCTCGGGGTGGCCACCTGGGCGTGGTGAGGCTGCTCCTGGAAGCCGGTGCCTTCGTGGACCATCACAAACCCTCAGGCGAGCAGGCGGGGGACGGCAGGGACGAGCTCCTGGACGTCACGGCCCTGATGGCCGCCATCCAGCATGGACACGAGGCTGTGGTGCGTCTACTGATGGAGTGGGGTGCAGACCCCAACCACGCGGCCCACACTGTGGGCTGGAGCCCGCTGATGCTGTCGGCACTCCTCGGGAGGCTTGGCACGGCCCAGCAGCTGGTGGAGAAGGGGGCCAACCCGGACCACCTCAGTGTGCTGGAGAAGACCGCCTTCGAGGTTGCACTTGACCGCAAGTACAGGGACCTTGCAGACTACCTGGACCCGCTGACCGCTGTCAGACCCAAGACAGGTCAGGCTGCGCCACCGCTAAACTACCCCCTCGTCCCGCCGTGGCCTCACAGAGGACCCCAGATTGTGTTTATAAATTTATTTATTTATTTATTTATTTATTTATTTATTTTTGGCTGTGTTGGGTCTTCGCCTCTGTGCGAGGGCCTTCTCCAGTTGCAGCGAGCGGGGGCCACTCTTCATCGCGGTGCGCGGGTCTCTCACTATCGCGGCCTCTCTTGTTGCGGAGCACAGGCTCCAGACGCGCAGGCTCAGTAATTGTGGCTCACGGGCCCAGTTGCTCCGCGGCACGTGGGATCTTCCCAGACCAGGGCTCGAACCCGTGTCCCCTGCACCGGCAGGCAGATTCTCAACCACTGCGCTACCAGGGAAGCCCCCCAGATTGTGTTTAAATGGCAAACGCCGAGGGGTGCCCAGACAGAAGGGCATGTGGAAATCACAGTGCAGCCTGTGGGGCAGTGGTACTTAAGATGTGCCGTGGGGGAGAATCAGGCAGGGGTGCCTGCCACGTGCAGGTTCCTGGCCCACCCTCCCTCCAGAGAGTGATTTGGTAGCTCTCAGAAGAGCCTGGAAACCTGCACAGCAAGGCCCCTCCTTCCTAACCAGATGATTCTGGTGCAGGAGGTTCTGGGATCCTTCTAGAATGGGTCAGCAAACTTCTGTAAAGGACCAGATAATAAATATAGTATTTTAGGCTTTGTGGGCCACACAGTCTCTGTCGTAACCACTCAGTTCTGCTAGAATGAAAGCAGCCTACGTGATATGTCAAGGAGTGGGTGGGGCTGTGACCAGGAAAACTATCATTCTAAAAACAGGCATAGGGGTAGTTTTGGCAACCCCTGCTCTAGAACAGTGTGCCTAACCTCAGCTGCCAATGACCAGTCCCCAGAGACTAATTCACATAAAATTTAGCCTACTTTTCAGTTGTGTTTTTTCAACACCTATTAGTGTATCCTGTTTCTTTTTTCTTTTTGCCATCTTTCTGGCACTTAAAGAGGTGTCTAAACAATCCTTAGCAAATCTGCTACAGGACATATGTTTCAAAACCTCTAGTTCATCATGTGCAGTAGAATCGTGTAATGCAGAGTCACACAGCCTCAATACCCTCTGTCTGTGATGCTGTGATTTCAGTGGCAGGCCTGAGACAGGCTGGGCTGTAAGGCTGGGCTGCAGCATGTGAGCACGTAGGACTGAAAGGTAAAAATTGGAAGAAAAGGTCGTCAGACAGACAGGCTAAAAAGACTTGAAAGTGTTGAAAGGTTTGAACCATCCCAAGAATATGGAGTAGTCCTGTCAATCACTTTGTAAATCAACTACACTTCAATTAAAAAAAAAATTCAAATGGCCAATAGAAAAAAAGTTCCATCAATCAAAAGATGCTGCACATTTGGGAAATGCTTATTAGAAATACACTATCGGGTCAAAAAACTCTGAAATAAACATGTTGAAAAACCCTGTGACAACAGAGAGATGGCGAAAATGAAGAGAACGCCAAACAGAAAGGAAAAAGAAGTAAAGTTTAGGAAAACCTATCTGGAGCCGGGAGACCTCTTTACTTTGTGCAGATTGGACAAGTGAGGTCCAGAGAGGAATAGAGGCTGGTCAAAGGTCACATACCAGTTAGAAGCTGAGTGACACTCAGAAGGTGAGGGAATCCATGGGAAGAGCACGGGGATGTGACTCCGCCCAGTTGCAGCACTTGTAGGGCCTCTGGGAGCTGGGCACGCTTGTAACTCTCTCTGAGCCTTCCTTTGCCTCTGTGTAAAATGGGGTTAATGACAACCACCAGGTGGTCATGAGCAGAAAATAAGCTGGCCTCTGGGGTGTGAGCCCTTGGGCTAGAATGTAATAGCAGTTCAGTGTTAGGTCCTGGGGAAGAGTTACAGTTGGAAGGTAGGGCTCCAGCCTCACACAGGGTATTTTCCTTGACGCAAGGCTGCTGCCTTCCTTTAAAGGCTTTGGTTCCGTTTGTCTCTGTAGCCAAGATCGGGAAGGGAACTGCCTTCTCACGTCCCTGCTGTGCCAATAGGCAGACTCTTACCTCGCCCCCCCCGGGGCAACCCGCTCAAGGCCTCCACCCTAGAAGTCGACAGTCTGGAACTTGCACCCTGCCTGTAGCCACTGAGCTGTGCCTCTTGTACTGCTTATTCTCCTCCTTCCTCAGATTTCCCCCAGCCTGCGTTCTGGGGTCTTAGCTCCCCACGTGCCTCCTTAGGGACTGCCCTGGCACCCTGGGAAGGCGATGCCCTCATCTCCTCAAGGTGCGGTGGGGCAGACACAGTGGTGGGCGTGCCCAAGGTCACCCTCTACCAGGATCCACCCAGCCTTGCCCGTGCTGGCCAAGGGACCTTGGACCAGCTGCCTGCGTTCTCTAAGCTTCTGTTTTGTCATCCATAAGTGGGGGACGGGAGTACCCCCTGCCTCACAGGACTGCTGTGAGGATCAGGTGAGGTCCTCCCAGCCCAGAGGGAGTGCGTGAGAGATGCTGGCAGCTGCCTCACCCCTGTTACTGTAGTCATCCTATTTGATGGGACCGGGTCATGGTTACGAGCAGACTTCCCCATCGAGCAGACCTGGGTTTGAGGCTCAGCTCTCCCACTATGTGGCTGGGCGGCCTTGTTTTCATTGTCCCTCCAGGACTCCAGTGTCCTCTTTCATAAAACAGCCATAATAAATGCACTTACCTTGTGAGGTCCTATGAGCTGTGGTAAGATAATGCCTGTAAGATACATACCCCAGTGCCTGGCACATTAAGAGCAGTGAGTGGAAGCTACCAAAATGGATTTTTATTGACCATTCATTCATTCCGTTACTCTGCAAGTATTTGAGTGCCTACTATGTACCAGGCGCTGTTCTAGGCACCAGCAAACAAATCAGACCTAATCCCTGCCCTTGAGGACGTTGGCCTCTGTAGGCGAGACAGCCAAGAAACAGGAAATAAGCATATTAAATAAAATAAGTTACATAGTACGGTAGGTGGAAGTACCATGGTGGGGAAGAAAAAAAACAGGGGCGAGGTGGAGGGTGTGGGAGCAGTGGAGTTGGGACGATACAGGCCACCGTATGAAATAGGGCCGTTGGGTGGCCCCCTTGAGGTGAGAGTTCAGCCTACTTGCAGGAGCTGAGGAAGTGCTCCATGCGGCCTCTCAGGGAAGAGCCTTTGGGTAGGACAGCAGCAAGGGCAAAGGCTGTGTTACTAATAATGACAGATTATTAAATGAATAACAGTAGGCCCCCAGCTTTTTTTGTGAGATGCCAGGAAATCCACCCCCCACCGGGGCCTTGGAGATCCCCAGCTCTCTCCCTTGCATTAGCTGCAGGACAGGATATCTTTGAGGCTGTAACTGTCATTATGACACCCTCCCCACCCCCAATGTGGTTGTTCCTTGGGCTATGGAAGGGTCCCTGGAGTTGCTCTGATACTGATGCAAAAACTGGAGCCTGGAGTGAGGAAAGGACCAGCCCAGGGTCACTGGGCATCAGGCACAGCTTCCTGGGGTAAGACTAGACTGTCAGTGATTAATTTGTACCAGAAGGTTGCTTAGCAACCAACACTAGGGCCAGGTGACACACGCTTTTCTGTCAAAGGGTCTTGGCATGAGAAGGCCCTGGCCCACAGCAACTTAGACTCTTAAACACTTAAAGGAATGAGACATATTTTTTGAAACCAAAATACAGAATCATTTCTTAATAGTATTTCAAAGGCAAAATTAGACACTTGGTTCCATGGCCCTGTGTATAGTTCCTTATAAGAGCCCTGGAGTTAACTAGTACCTTTTCTGGGGTGGGTGCTGGTCACTAGGAAAGATAACAAAAATTGCCCTTTTTTTTAGAATAGAGCCTAAGAATTTCTGAAGCATTTTCCCGTCTATATTATCCACCCCTGCAACCACCACATGGTCCCCATGTTAGTGTGTTGTCCCCACATTAATGATGAGGAGACAGATCTCTCTGGAAACATGCATTCAGATTCGGGTACTCTGACTCCAGACTCCGTGCTCCTTGTGCCACGCTGCACCTTCCTCCCAGCTGCCGGAGGGGGCTGATCTGGGATTTGGCCCAGAGTCACAGGTTTCCTCCTGCAGCTGCTGCATCCCCCCGGAGTTAGTCAAAGGAAGTCCTACATGTGCACACCAGCGAAGAGCCTGGTCATGAGGATGGATGCTTTCTGACAGGGAGGAGCAGGGTACCCGCTAGCCCAAGCTTCGAGGAAGATGACAGAGAGCAGATGAGGGAGGGGCTAGCCCTGGGTGGGCGCAGCAAGGCCCAGCACGGAGACATCAGCTGGGCAGTCACCTGCTGGGAGCTGCATCTGCAAGTCTGGGGTAGGGGTGACTTTCAGAATCATTCAGATGGCTGCTTATTTGGGAAGGAAAGCAAATATTAGCATTGGCTCTTCTGGTGGCCACGACCATGACCTCCTCTGGGATTAGCTGCTCAGTGTCTCAGGGGTCCTCTGCTCTGGAATTACCTCATGGTTGTACATTTAGTTTTTAGAATAAAAGAATCAGTGTTTCTTTTTAAAATCTTCATAGGAATCCAGATTTTCCCAAGACTATACTTCTCCGTTCTATCTGAGAAAGGCCATCCCAAAGTTTGGAATGCCTAAAAATGACTGCTTTATGAGTCGTGGGATCGGGAAATGGTCTGCTCATTCATGTTTTCTTGGCCAGATGACCTCCCACAGTCTGTGTCTGAAGCATTTTCAGACACTTTGACAATAGCCCTTCCAGAAGGTCTGCTGGAGTCATCTCAGGTCTCTGATTAGACTGCTTTTGAGAAGCAGATCATTTTTAAAGCTAGGCTAGGTCGTTACACCCTTGTGACTTTTCTGTTGTTTCAGACCTTTCTGTGGTTAACTTGTAAAATCTTTGTTTACCCAGATGAGGAGAAAAGGCGACCTGATATTTTCCATGCACTGAAAATGGGTAAGCGCTTTAGAAAATCTTTTTTGGATATTTAAGAATACAGTGCTATTTTTTTCCAACCTAATTAATATTTATAGTCCTTTTCAAGGCCACCCAGAGTATTTGAGAAAGAAACAGACATTTTGTTGTTTCCTGACTCTAGTTTCACCCAGGGAGTTTCAGACCCTGGAGTCTGGTAGTCATGCTGTTTTACACACAGATTCCAGACTGCTCTCTCAGGCCCCCTCTGCCTCTCTGGCTAAACCCTGTGGCTATGTCCTGGCTTTTACTTACCTCTAAAGTGCCTGGCTGCCCACCTACCCACTCCACTCTCTTTGTAATGAAGGGCTATTTAGCCTAATATTGCCTCTCCTGAAATAGACCCCCACCTCCAGGAAGCTCGCCCTTATCCTCACCTCTCAGGGAGACCTGAGCTCTCCTTCTGCGTGCACATTGCCCTTCATCACCATTCTTTTAAGATATCAATAACATTTCTCTCTTTTGGTAAAGCTGTTTGTGTGCTTGCCTCCATCCCTCGTAGACGGAAGGATTTGAGAGTGCGGGCTACCTCTGACTCATCTTTGTAGCCCCTGCGATGCCCAGTAGCCCAGTGCAGAGGCTGGCTTAGCACATCTGTTACATGAAACCACTGGGTAAATAATCCTGCGGTACCAGGCCCACGGATCACCAGGACTTCTGCTTCTGCTTCTGTTTGCAGGAAACTTCCAGCTGGTCAAAGAGATTGCCGATGAAGACCCCAACCACGTGAACCTGGTTAACGGGGATGGGGCGACCCCACTGATGCTGGCAGCTGTCATGGGGCAGCTGCCTCTGGTGCAGCTACTGGTTGAGAGGCATGCTGATGTGGACAAGCAGGACAGCGTGCATGGCTGGACGGCCCTCATGCAGGCCACCTACCACGGGTCAGTGCCAGCTCCACTCCCTCAGTGGGGAGGCTAAGATGTCCCGGGCTGAAATAGGGTTCCTCATGGGTTTCTGGTACCGAGATGCTACAGATAAGCCCCCCAATTACGAAGATGTTGAGGCACTCAAAAAAGACTAAAAGCCACGCAGGCTCAGTCTATCCTGCATTCCTACCCTTTGTGTCCAGATTTCCTGTTGCCTTGGCACACAATTTCACCTGTGGCCATGAGAAACCATGCAGAAGGAAGGTTTTATACTGAAAGATAAGTTTCTGTGGGTTGGTTTCAGTTGAGCGAACAGATTAGTTCTTTTGGAGTTTCACATTGATGTATATAGCAGCCCGTCTATTGCCCCTGTTGGGAATGAACATCGGCCATTTGTACCACTGGCTTCTCGTCTGATGGTGAGGCTTGTCCTAGCCCTCATTTTGAATAGGCGTCAGCGTTGACTGGTGCTTCTGTATCCCTTCTCATCCAGTCATCCCTCTGCCCTCCTGGATGCCTCCTCCTTGGGGTGGGCTTGACCAAGAGGCCAGGGATCTGCATACAGCCTTTACACCTGCTCAGTGATCTGATTCCTAATTAGGGGCTCCACCCTTGTCCTGCTTCAGGTGATCAGAGCAGTCTCCTGCGTCCTTTTGAAGTGGTTTCTTTCCTCATTTGATAGGCCTCAGACTTCCACATCAAACACCCTGGCCTGCAGGAGGCTTCACATTTCAGCTGCAGGAGTCCTGATTTGGGGCTGGAGGGGCAGGGCCTGCATGTGGTCCTGGGGGCCAGTACTTTTGGGGCAGAGCCCTTGGTTTTTGTTTTGATTGTGGAAGGAGCACTCAGGCTTTGATTTCTGTCATGGCTGCCCACAGTGTAGGGAACAAGGGCTGGGAGACACAGCTTTCCAAGCCCTTTTACAGGTGAAGAGATGCTGCTGTAGTTAAAGCCACCACTCATGTTGCCCAGAAGCAAGGCCGTGCTTTCCCTTTCAGTGGGTCTCACTCTGGCTTTTTCTGTCTTCCACAGGAACAAGGAGATTGTCAAATATCTGCTAAACCAAGGAGCTGATGTCACTCTTCGTGCAAAAAATGGGTACACGGCCTTTGACCTAGTGATGCTGCTGAGTGATCCTGGTGGGTTGTTTCTGGAAAAGAGTTTTAAGCCTGCCGGGTTCTCTGGCTGGAAATCGAGATAATCACCTGTGATTAAGCACTTGCTTATTCAAGGGGGAAGCCACTCTCAAACTCCCAGAGCTCCCCACACAGCCTCAGGCAAGTCTTCGCTCCTCCCAAGGAGGGTGGAGCTGGGACCAGGTAGTCCCTGAGGCCTCTCTCGGCTCCAGCCTTCTGGGAGTGTCCAGGAGGGAAGGCCTTGGCAGTCCGCACAAATCCTAGATTGGTATTTGTGCTCCCAGCCAGAACCTGATTGACTCAGGAGGAAACAGGCCCCTCTCACGAGCCGAATCACACGAAGCAGTGACCCCCGTGGCTTAATTGTGTAGGTGGAGGCTCCAGGTCAAGGGTCCTGTGCTGGAGGTGTCGCCATTACTAAGCCCCAGCTGGCACTTCAGACCCTCCCCCACTTTGACAGGCCTTCCTCTGGGACCTGGGGCTTCCAATTAGCCAGCTCAGGGGGCAGGGTCTGTCTTACCTATTGTCTCTCTTGTGACCCCCGAGTTTCAGCCCAGAGCGGGAGAAGCTGGGAGGCCCTCCTGGCCCGCAGGCTCTGAGCCCTGAGCCGGATTCTAACCAGCTGGCGGTGGAGGGGAGGACTTTGCCTCCTCAGTGTCTGGTGGAGGGGCTCCTGCGGCCTCCCTTAGCTGTGGAGGTGGCAGTGCCCTTCCTCACCGCCAGCATCACCCCCCTCACCACCCTCCCCTCCTGTGGGCCCCACGCATCACAGATACGTGCTGGTCCTGTTGTATCCTGGAAGAGCAGCGAGGGAAGCAGAGCTTCTCGTCTGCTTGTAGAGGGGAGGGGCCCGGAGTCTGGGAAGACTTGAGCCCTGCTAGAGAGGTAGGGCCCTCCACCCAAGTGCAGTGATCTCGCTCCTCACGTGCCTACGGTTCACATCATTCGGAATCAGTCTCCCGGGGACCCCGGGCTCCTCGCACACACGCTTTCCTCTGAAAGACTCGTCTCTTTCCCTGTGTCTCTTCCCGCCCCACCCCTTCTCCCCCACTCCCTTTACCAATAAAACAATCTACCCCAATGGATTTTTTTTTTTTCCTAGTGGGTTTAAAAATGAAGTTTTTGCCTGAAATTTTCAAAGAAACACATGCTTATTATTGAACACTTGGAGAGAAAAAAAGGAAACAGTCATCAAGAGAAAAGCATATTAATAGTTGGTAGTATTTTCTTCTCAGTCCTGTTTGTTGTTTTTTCAATAGCCTAGTTGAGTTAATAATAACTAATACTACTTAACCTTTCTTAAGCACTTACTGTATGTTAGGAACTACCTCAAATCCTCCAGATACCTTTATGTGGTGATACTAATGTCACCTCTTAATCTACCTGCAGTTACATGGCCAGGGAGGAACAGAGGCAGAATTCAAACCTCGGTCATCTGGCTGTAGAGCCTGTACTTTTTTTTTTTTTTTTTTTAAACAACAGCTCTTTTATTTTACTTATTATTTGTTTTTAATAAATTTATTTATTTATTTTTGGCTGCGTTGGGTCTTCGTTGCTGTGCACGGGCTTTCTCTAGTTGCAGCAAGTGGTCTTCGTTGCAGTGCACGGGCTTCTCATTGCGGTGGCTTCTCTTGTTGCGGAGCACAGGCTCTAGGCACGCGGGCTTCAGTAGTTGTGGTGCACGGGCTTAGTTGCTCTGCGACATATGGGATCTTCCTGGACCAGGGCTCGAGCCCGTGTCCCCTGCATTGGCAGGCAGATTCTTAACCACCGCGTCACCATGGAAGTCCCGAGCCTGTACTTTTTTAAACCCACCACCCCTCTGCCTTCCTGGTAGGACAGGACTTCTGGCTTTTATTTCTGGTTAAGTGGGTTAAACCCTGCTCACCTGTTTGCCACCTTTTGAAGAGCCAGTGGAGAGGCAGGGACACCTTGATCCTGGAGTAACACAGGCTCTGGAGCTGTGGTGCTGAGTTCTCAGGCTGATGGGGGTCATCTTGGGCCCCCACCCCATGGCCCGACAGACATATTTGCAGGTAAAATGCTGCCTTTTGTGTCCATAGACACGGAACTTGTTCGACTGCTGGCATCTGTCTGCATGCAGGTGAATAAAGACAAAGGCCGGCCCAGCCACTCACCACCCCCGCCCCACTCGAAGGTCCGACAGCCCTGGAGTGTCCCAGTGCTGCCTGATGACAAAGGCGGACTTAAGGTTTGCCTTTTCTTGTCTTAAATGGCGTCAGAGAGCCAGGCCAGAATGGGTGAAGGGGGGAGATGCTTGCCGCTTCCTTGTTACCCAGGGCTGGTGTAGGCTGGGGTGGGGGGCCCAGTAGGGTCAGGAGGTAAGCTGAAGGTGAACAATAGGGAACGGTGGGGACCAGGGAAAACTGGGGTGATCGTAACCACTTAGTGGCCTTAGTCGCTGCTTTGCAAGTATGTGGGTCCATGTTGCCACATGCTCCCATCTTTTTCAGGAGAAACTAGAAACCCAGATTTTGATGCAGAGACACAATTTGTAAATGTAGGGAATTTAAACATTTTTTTTGCATGATGTAGTACTGAGCTGGCCAACCTTGAACACCTCTTCTTCCAGGCCATCTGTCTGTGGCCTGTGCTTTAGTGTGGAAAGTATTTGCTGATTGCACCATTCTAGGATCTCCCTGCGGTCCACAGGCCCCCGTCAGCTTCTTCTAGAAGCCTCAAAACCAAGCTCCAGTTGCCTATTTCTAAACTGCAAGCTGAATGTTTCTCTTTGAATTTCTTATCCTCACAGCCCTGCTCTGCTTGTTGGAAATCAAAATTATTTTTTCCCTTGTCCTGGCTGGGGTTCCAGCACCTTCTCAGATCTGCAGACTTAGCATTCTTCTCATGTTCATCACTCACTCAGGCCCCTGGATTCTTCCTCACAGTGTTGTTTGCATAGATCTCTTCATTCCTGCCTCACTGCCATCTCTGTAGGCCAGGCCCTCACAGCCTCCCTTTGACGCTGTGCCAGTAACCTCTGAGCTATCGTGGGGTTATGTAGACACCCTAGGGGTGGCACCTGTCCTCTCTTTAGGTGGGAAGGCATCAGCTACAGGAGCAGATGGTCCAGGCCTTGGTGTGGACACCCTGACACCTCTCACACTGTTACTGGAATAGGGGGAAGGAGGTTATGCAGTAATAGATGTTAAGGTGTTTGGCATTGCCTCTGTGTCCATCTGTCTGTCCCTGTTTGACTGTAAGACATTGAGCAAGTTGACATCCCTGGGTCTGTGTTTCTCTATCTGTGCAATAAGGAGATTGATTAGAAGAGGGTTAGCAAATAGGGTTCACTGCCAACTCCAGCCTATTGGAAAGGCCCCCTAAGGGCTGGGTCAGGAAGGATTTAGAGAGAACCATGGCTTTTGGGAAAGGGTGCTATGGTTGATTGGTAATGCCTGCAGTGGGCCCAGGAGGGGGTAGGGGAAGCACGTGTGGAGTGTGGTCACCGTCCCTGGGCTAGGTGTTCTTGGGGCATGACCTCTGCTCTGCACTTCCTTGGCAGTCCTGGTGGAACCGAATGTCCAATCGGTTCCGGAAGCTCAAACTGATGCAGACACTGCCCCGTGGGCTGTCCAGCAACCAGCCATTGCCTTTCTGTGATGAGCCAGAGCCAGCACTGGACTCCACAATGAGGGCGTCCCCCCCATACAAGACGAGCCGCTCTGGGCTCCCCGATGTGACCCCCATGACCAAAGACAATGGTAAGAAGAAGTTGCATGTGTGGTAGAATTTCCAAAATAGTCAAACCCTGAACCTTTTTGCCCTCATCCTCTTCCCTTTGTCCTACCTCCTGGGCTGATGCCAGAGGTGAGATGCTGTTGGAATGTGACACTGGGGCAGAGTGGCTGGTCTGGCAAAGAAGGGACATAACTGCTGTTAGTGTGGTAGAATGGGGAAGCTGGTGGCACGAGTCCCAGGCTCCTGTCCCATATGCCCTGTTGAGAGACCACTGGCCAGTCACTGCCTCTCTCTTGCCTTCAATCGGTGATTTTCCCACCTGCCGAATGTGATTGGTCTTGCACCGACAGTGTTTTGAAGTAGAGTGAATTACCAGGGTTGGGCTGGGGTTAGTGAGCTCCCTACCACTGGAGGTATTCAACAGATTGGATGACTTTGCCAGGGCACTGAAGGAGATTCCCACACTGATTGGGACGTCAGTTAGATCAGATCCCTTCTAACAGTCAGACTTCCCACACCCAGACTAGATCCTTTGGCACCACTGTTTGAGACAGACTATTGAGCTGGAGGTACCACTGTCTGACCCAGCATGACAGTGGTTTATGGAAAAGCTGAAAACACACTCTAAGATACCTTTTAAGTGCTTTCCTTCTATTCAGATATAGAATACCAATTATTATTAAATATTTAATCACTCAGGAGAATTGGTTTTCCAGGATGAAGGCTGACATGGTCACTTGTCTTCATGCCGTGAACTCTTTGCGGGGGGGGTCATTTCAGGAAACTTCTATTTGTTCCTCAGGTCCTGGGAGCACAAGAGGAGAAAAGGAAGATGTGTTATTGACAACCATGGTGAGTGTGGGGCTTTTCTAAAAGCATTTCAGGTCTCTACCAATCATTAGGGGATTGATTTCTAAGTAGGGATGTAGGCGTTTGTCTTTCTCTGTGGTGGTTACAGATGGGGTCGATATCAAAATGTGTAACAGTGGGTATATCTCTGGCACCGAGAAATCAGGACAGATGCCAGCCCTGAATTGCAGGTAAGGCTGTGCTGGTGCTTAGCAGCCAGAGGTAATCCCCGATCATGTTCTCAGGGAGGCAGTACTGAGGACAGGGGCCTTGTAGGGATAGGAATTGATGGGTGACATTGAACTCACCCTTTTGGTTATGGAAAGCCAAGGAGAGAGGAGTCAAAGAGGAGGGTGTGTTTCCAGCCTGAGAGAGGCCTCAGTTTCCTCATCTATAACTTAGAGATGTATCAGGATTAGGTTCAGCTATGAGTAACAGAAAATCCCCAAATAACTGGCATAAATATATGACAGCATCACATTTCTGTCAAGTAAGTGAAGTTCAAGACTAGTTCATTGTTCCATAGAGTTTGGGACCTAGGTTCCTTTTACCTGTTGGTCCCCCAGCCATGGCTACTACTACCAAGGTCACCTTTTGGTCCAAGATGGCTGCCAGAGCTCTGTCCATTACTACCTCACTCCAGCTGACAGGAAAGATGAGGGGAGAAGAGGTGACCGTAGGCACATGCCAGGTGTCTTTAAAGAAGTTTCCTGGAAACTCACATATCACTTTTGCTTACATTAAATGGGCCAGAATTTAGTCACATGGCCTATTCACACTGCACAGGAGGCTGGGAAATGAAGTCTTTGTTCCAGGTGGTCGTGTGCCCATCTAAATATCAGGTGTGTCTGCTGAGGAAGATATCGAGGATGGACATTAGGTGATAGCTAGCCTCCTCTACTTAGGGGATGCTATCTCTCACGGTTGTGGTTTTTAAATGAGATCATCCCCAGGAAGTTCTTAACATAGTGGCTGGCCCAGAATGAGCTCTCATTTATCTACTGTGTGACCTTGGACATGTTACCTCACTTCTCTGGGCTTCATTTCTCTTCTCTGAAGTGAGAGTCTCCTGGTTGGAGTTGGGCTCAAGTCCCTTTAGCTCTGAGGCCCTAATCTGGAGGCTGGCCAGGAGAGGGCAGTATTGGAGAGAAGAAGGGAGCAGAGGAGCCCCTAAAAGGCTAAGCTGCCCCAGGACCTGCGGAGCCCTGACCAGGATCTGCCCGCTCTGCCCTGCTGTGTAATAGGTGTAAATTGGTGTCTGCACACTGACTGTGGGACTTGTACTGCCCAACATTTGATAATGTTATTAAATAGCAATAATTACTTTCAGTATGAAGACAGAAATGCTGTTATTGAAATTTTGGAAGATGCAGTAAAGTATAAAGAAAAATAAAATTGCCCTTGATCACAAATCCAGATATAATCATGATTGACATTTTGTGGCATATATCTTTTGAGTATTTTTCCTAATAATTTTTTCACATCTGTGAATATGATATCGTGTTATATATAGTAAACAAATACTTAACACAGCACTAAGTATGTACCAGCCAAATGCTTATTAAGTATTTGCAGCACTTTATATATATTCACTCCCTTAATATCCCCAACAACCATGCCAGGTCAGGCACTGTTATCTTCCCCATATTGTGCTGAACCTGGTGTATTAACAATTTGTCATGACCATCTTTTCTGTGTCAGAAACACTCTTTGGTCCCGTCACATCCAATGGCTGCAGGATGAACATTCCATCATGGGACTGTGCCCTCATCTCTTTATCTAAGACTGACCTGCTGGACTTTGGGGTTCCTAGTTTTTCATTGTTTTAACAACTCTGATGAATACCCTTAAGCAGATGAGGTTGTCGAGGTCCAGAGGGGACAGCCCTTATTCACAGACTCTCAGAAAAGCAGGACAGAGCCAGGGTGGGAACCCAGGATGCCCACCCTCCCATCTTGTTGCTCTCCTGTCCCACCTCCTCATGCCCTCTAGAGGGCACCAATGTGCCTGCCTGCCCCGTGGCAGATGGAGGATGGCCACGGTGCTCTGCTGAGTGGGCGTTTGCAGCCATCCTTGTGGAGGTGCCCACCTGCCTGGCCCCCGAGGCAGGTTTAGCTGTGGTATGCCCTTCCCTGCAAAGCACCATCTGGCACCAAGTTCACTGTCTTTTCTTAATTAAAGTTAGCTTGGACTGTGTGAAAGCTTTTCCTTGACAATCTGCCAGTCATCATTGTTTGGATTTTATACTGACCCCAAATCACATTTTCAAAACTTAAATTGCAGTTTAAAATGTCAACAGTGGGAGGTGTGGCTGGAGTAGGAAGGAGGTGGTGGGATGGGGGATGGGAGCGTTGGCTGGGTTCACAGAGAGCCAGCCTGGGCCTTCCAGTACCCTCATCCCCTTCTCCTGAAACCCCCAACTCTGGTCACACCAGTGTCCTTGCAATTCTGCACACTGGTCTTGCTACTCTTGCCTCCAGGCCTTTCCACATTCTCTTCCCTCGGTCTGCAGTGCCCTTTCCCCCAACCTCTCTGTTGTCCTTTGGGCTCAGCTCAAGTGCCCCCCCACCCACAAGATGCCCTCTCTACCTGCAGGGAGAGGTGGCCCCTCCCCTGTGCTGCCCCATCACAGCACACGTATCACCCCTTGGCTACCCCACGACTCTCCATACTCCCCGCCCCTGTTGTGTGTTTCTGCTGTGGACAGACGCAAGAGAACCTGGGAGTTGGAGCAGAGCAGATGTGGGAATTGCTTGGTTGCTGGGAAGAGAGCTGAGGACATCATGTGGGTTTCTGGCTTGGGTGGAGGGGTAGGTAGTGCTGCCATTCTCTGAGAAGCAGGGGAAACCTGGAGTCTTCCTCGCAGAGTCGGGAGCCCTCTTGGAGCTTGCCTAACCCACAGCCTGTCTTTTTCAGCTTCGGAATGGAGCCCCCTTCACCAGACTCCCAAGCGACAAGCTGAAGGCAGTCATCCCCCCTTTCTTACCCCCTTCCAGCTTTGAGCTGTGGAGCTCGGATCGGTCCCGGACATGTCACAACGGGAAAGCAGACCCTATGAAGACTGTGCGGTCCCAGAGAGCCAGCAGGGGGCAACCTGTGGGCGGCGGGAGCACAGACACCGTAAGTTGTCCAGCTGACATGCTTTACACATCACCACTCACTGACATTGTGATGTGTTGCAGGCAGAAGGGACCTGAGACCCACTAATCCAGGGGGGCTGAAGCTTTTTATTTTCTTTTAAATGAGTGATATTCTTTTGTCTAATGAAACCCTACCAAAGAACTTAATATGTAAGCAGATTAAAATGTTAGAGTGAATGGAGTGAAAATGGGAGCCCCTCTCCCTGGAACACAGGTTGAAGACCTGATCTAATCCACCACCCTTCCCTTTAGTAGATGAGGAAACAGCCCAGAGAAGGGAAATCAGTTGCTGAAGGTCACCCAGCCAAGTTGGGGCGGGGATGCTGGGACCAGAAATCAGGTTCTTGGCCTCTAATCAAGTTCCATACTACATTGCACAGGCCCAGGACCAAGCTCAACACTGGGAGGCAACTATGTGTGCTACTAGTATTTTCTTACAACCAGAAAGTGTGACTTGTATCCTTTTGACCACAGTGGTTTCTGACTTGGTGGCCCTCAGTGTGTCTCTGTGATGTACTGAGGTAGTCCCTCTCGTTGTGGGAGCTGATCTCCATATGTGTAGACTGTAGACAACGTAGATACAGTAAATGGGCAAACTGAGGACAGGGATTTAGGACCTGACCCTGCCGCTTTGTGTCGAGTGATTGGAGAACCTCAGGACCCCCGTCTCTGTCTGACCCCCATTGCTTGCTGCTGCCTCCCTGGACTGTCATAATACCAAATCACTAGTTGGAGACCAAGGGCCTGGTGGCTGGAGGTACTCAAAAATGGACAGAGTGGGTTTACGTTAGTCCACCACGTGGGAGCAGGTGGGTGACCTGTACGATGTCACAGGTGCTCAGCCTGAGTTAATGGTCGGTCAAGTTGTCAGCAGATAGATGTGAACTGCCTTCCCTTGGGGTACTCCTAGCAGGGTGAGCACCGGTGGGCAAGGACGTGCCAGTGGATGCAGGCACCGGCTGGGATGGGCCAGCTGAACTCCAGGTCCCTCACCACTGTGATCTGTGCATCGGAAGGAATGAACAGCAAACCCTAACTGTGATATCCACCTTGTTCTTGCAGACTCCCGTCAGGCCAGTTAAATTTCCGTCTCTCTCCAGAAGCCCAGCCTCTCCCGCCAATTCTGGAAACTTCAACCACTCACCTCATTCTTCTGGTGGCTCCAGTGGGGTAGGAGGCATGAACAGGCACGGTGGGGAGCTGCACAACCGCTCAGGTGAGTACCCAGGCAGGCCACTCTGGGGAGGTGGGAAGATCCCTTGGGGTTGAGGGTGTGAACTGGGGACAGTCCTAGAGACCACTGCATACAGCCTGTCTTTCTCGTTGATGTGCCTAAAGGATTTTTCAGTGAATTCACAATTCATAGTTTCTTCTGTGCATTTTCTTAGAGCAGGGGAGGGGAAGAAATAGTCTATAATGCTTTATTTTCTTGGAAAATTTTACAAGAAACTAAGAGAAATACATGGTGTTTTTGTGGTATTTAAAATCCCTGAAGATTCAACCTTAGATATCTTCTCATCCTGACCCTTCAATGAACAGATGAGGAAACTGAAGCTCAGAGTGGGAGACAGATTTGCCCAGAGACACACAGCAGATTTGCCCAGAGACAATTAAGACTCAAAGCAGATTGCCCCACAGTTATTTTGGGCTTATTGGCATACTTTCTTTTTCTTAAATTTTAATTTTTTTCACATCATTACATTTGCTTACCATATTCTTTCAGCAACTATTGTTGACCACTTATTAGATGTGAGGCAATGTCTAGGCGATAGAGCAGTTAGCAATAAAAAATTCAAAGTCAGTTCTGTAGGAAGTTGTATTCTGGTATAAACAGATAATTTTTTTAAAATCTGATGATAGTAAATACTATTAAAAACAAAACAAAACACCAGAATATGGGAATAGGTAGTGAGGCTGGTTACAGGATATTTTCTAGTCCTCCCCGAGGGCATCCAGGATTAACCAAAGCCAGCTTTGCAGGAAGGCACCCTGCTTTATGCCATTATATAAGGAATGCATGCTTCTTATGGAAAAGCTTGAAAACCAGGTAAAGAAAAAAAAAAAAAAAAAAGGAAGTATAATCTCACCCACTAGGGATCATTGTTAACATTTTGGTGTATATCTTCGCAAAGTACTTTAATGCATATTTATGAAAGCATAATAATAATTTATTAAGCACTTAATGTGTGCCAGGCACAGTGCCCTTTAAATAGACTAGCTCCTTCAGTCCTCCAACAACCTGTGAGGTGTCCTCTCCACTTTACAGAGGAGGAAACTGGGGCTCAGGGGAGTTAAATAACTCGGCCAGGGTCACACAGCTGCAAAGTAGCAGAGCCAGGATCTGCACGCAGGCAGGCTGACTTCCCAGTATAGTCTGCTCTGTAACCTTTTTCCTCTTTGTACCCATTACCATGTTGTAAATACCTCTTTATGCCAATACATGTGTAGCTACAGCATCTTTTAAATAACCAAACAGCCTTCCACTCATATGAGGTGTCAGTTTTAATTCACCAGTTCCCTCTTGTTGAACACCAAGGCTGTTCTAGATTTTTGCTCTTGTAGATCCCACTCTAAGTAATGGCTCCAGAGCTCTGCACTTGCCTGCTTGCTTAGTGATTTGCTTAATGTAAGTGCCTTTGAATCAGGGTGGCGGGGTCAGTGGGTTTGCCTGTTTTTGAAGCTTTACACTTTGCCCTGCAGAATGGCTTTACAGCAGTGCCTGCCACCTAGTAAGTGCTCTATAAATGTTAGTTATCAGTGTTCTCCCTCTAGTGCCCTCCCGTGCTCTGGATATTATCACTTTCCCCTTTTCCTTCGTAATAATTCAAGGTTGCTGGTAGGTTTGGGGAAACAGGGAGAGGGAACTTGGCAATCAGGATTCAGTCAGGGAGGCTGACCCCCTGAGTATTATGGAGTGAGAAAGTTATTGACACAACTGTGGGAGTAGCTGGGGGTGTAGAGATCCAGAAGCGGGGGCTGGACGATGGCAGAGGAGCCCTGGCGTGGCAGCATGTGCAGCGGCTGGCAGGCACTGCAGCGGGGCTGCTGGGGGAGCCCAGGGCAGGGCGTGTTGTCTGTGCCCGCTGGCGGCTGACCGAACCGGCAGTGGCTCGGGGGAAAGTGAGGACAAACTGGAGCCTTGACGGCCGTCCACCTGCCAGTTGTCATGCACAGTCCTCCTGTGGTTAGCCCTGACCCAGAGCCAGGGGCAGGGGTCTGGGAAACGGGGTTCCGGCTCAGCCAGGTCGGCACCTGATGTCCACCGCCCGCACTGCAGTACTCTGGACCCAGGCAGTCATTCCTATTCCTGTTTCCTCAGGTGGCAGCATAGACAGTGTTCTGTCCCAGATCGCTGCCCAGAGGAAAAAAGCAGCCGGATTATCTGAGCAGAAGCCCAGCCATCGGTCAAGTCCTGTTGGGCCAGCGCCTGGCTCCAGCCCGTCTGAGCTCCTGGTCTCCTCTGCAGGCGGCAGTGTTCCTGGTGGCAAGGTGCTTGTTATGTTTCCGTCTGCTCCTCTGACGCTCACAGGTCCTGTTCTAGCATGGTCCACGCCTGGGGAGCACAGGCAGTGCCACCGTCATGGCATAGGACTAAACCTCCCATCTGGCCGCACCTGGGCTTTCTGAGAAGGGTGGTTGCCGAGATCATACCCTGTGCCCTTGGTCTCCTGCACACGTGTGTTCACCTCTCGCCCGATCTCCAGGATCCCTCCAGGTGGGAGGGGTGCTGAGGTGCGGTGCGATGCCGGGGTGAGCACTAAGTTCTGCAGCCCTGTACTGGTCATCCAGCCTCACACGGCACGTGTTTTTGTTCATTGATTTAGAGCAAAAGGGTTCAGAGTGTGGGTTCAGGAGCAACTGCCTGGGTTCTAATCGCAGCCTCACACTTTAGCATTTAGAATGGGGCTGGTACCTGGTACGCCTGTGTAAGTGTCAGCTCTTACTGTAGACAGTCGTAGCAGTAGTATTTGTACTCCTTCCTTATGCATCCACTGTCCACATCTTTGGAGCATCTGCTCTGTGCCTGGCACTTCCAGCAGTGAGGATCCAGCAGTGAACCAGGGGTTTGGTGACCGCTCTCAGGGTGACACTACAGACACAGCCGTCTCACACTGGCGTGGTAGGGTCTGTCGTGGAGAGGGGAGGACGCTATGGGGCATGGCTGGGTTTCTGCCGAGGCTTGAGGGCGTCAGTGACATCTAGACAGGGCTCTGAAGGATGAAGTGCCAGATGAAAGGGGCAAGGGTGGGGCAAGGGGGAGACTGTCCCAGGGTGAGGGGACGGCACGTGCAGAGCGCCAGAGATGAGAGTGTGGTGTAGGAAAGGAGCTAAAGGAAGGTTGGTGGGCAGGACAGAGCCAGGGCCTCACCTCCTTGCTCTGGCACCTTTCCTCCATTAGTGCAGGCCCAGAGCATTCACCACGTTGGTAGCAAACTGTAGGATTTGCAATGCGTGGAAAACCCCACGTGCCTCTGGGAGGGGAGGTCTTCCAGTGTCTTCAGAATCTGCCCCCTCCACCTCCTGAGTCCCTCCTCCTGGGCTGATTAATGGAGTGAGCCCCCAGAGTGTGGGTTCCTAGTCATGAGTGTGAACTGGCTCCTTTACCAGATGGCTCTCCAGGTGCCCCGCAGTGGGGCAGTATAGCCCATTTCCTCCTCTGAGAGGACCCCAAGTCCAGGCACAACCCCACTCTTCATCTTATTTTTCTAGATGTCTTAAGCTTTCTCCCTGAGAAAAGTTAGATCGTCTGAAGGCCTCACCCTTGGACCTTTGCCCAGAAGTGCCTCCAGAGATTGATGTCTTAATGGATGTATGAGAAATAGTCTTTATTTTCTGCCCAACCACTGTTGGTTATACAACTCTTTTTGTTATTCAAAGTCCCTTATGCAGTTGGACCTGTGTAATTAGTTTCTTTACAATATAACTCCAGAAAAAATTTCTCTCTATACATTAGCATATTTTCTATTATGTTCAAAATTACTTGTGTAATAGGATTTATGTAATTAAGTTCCTTTTAGAATTCAGCTCTGCGGAAAAAAATGTCTCTACTGATACTTCGATACATTTTATTTCATCAGATAGTAAGAATTCTATAATTAGCATATTTCACTTTTTGCCTTTGCTGCTAGGAAACTCAGCTACTCATTAAGGTAAATCTGCTACTCTAGAATTTTGATATAGTTTTCCTCTTCTCTGTTGTCTAAAATTTTCTGTTTCTATTTTGATGGTCTTATTAGATGTGTTATATATTGTTAGCTTCCTTTAATTGGTGTTGGAAATAGGTAGGCATCTCAGTTATAAATTATATTAACTATTACCTCACTTGGATGCACCTGTCATATTTAATCTGTATACAAGTATGTTCTGATGAAAGGAAATTGTGTCTAAAGATGCATTCAGGAAACAGAAGACTGGGGAAATGATTCAGTTTAATGATCACCTGATATTCGTAACATAAGAATATGCTGTAATCCTGGGGAGCTATTTAAAAATTCAGATGACTGGGTTCCACACAGCATAACTGAATGAAACTCTTAGGGTAGGGTTAGGGGAATCTGTTTTTCTCCCCAGAGAGTGTTGCAGCCAGTCCAGCCCAAGTTCTTAGAAACCACTGCCCTAAACCAAAGGACACAGGAGTGGGCTTTCTGTCAAAGGCTCCAGCAGCAAAATGGAGACATGAAGTGCTTTTCAAAGACTCCTTTAGGAAGAATTAGAAATTAGTATTCAAAACATGAGCCTCCTGAATCTGGGTTTTGTACTTTGCTTAAAACAAGCACCCCTGTGATGGTGGGATATTTGTACAGCATGGCTTCTCACATGAAGTGTGCCTTAGGAGACACAGAATTGGGGGGGAGTGGGATCAGAGTATGCTTCAACACTTCCCAGATCTCAGGAAGCCCAAAGGCCCACTGGGAATATCAGCTTTCTATTTCCACCCGAAAGCACAGTAGTTTAAAACAGAAAGCATTTCTTTTGCTTGCAAATCTGTGGCTGGGCAGTTTAGTCTTGACTTAACTAGGCAGTTCTTCTGGTCTGAGGGGATCACTTGGATGTTTGGCTTTTGGCTGGGGTGACCAAAAAAAGAGGGCCATGTATGTCCACAGCAAGGTTGGGTATGTTCTAATGGCACCAGTCAAAGGCATAAGTTGAAAACCAATCAAGTAACTAAGTCATCACACCCACTGCAGGAGACCACACAGAGTTACGTAGCAAAGGGTATTGATCCAGGGAGGGGTGGAGATGATGCCATTACATGATCAATCTGCCACACTGGGGATGAGAGGAATGGTTCAAATATTTCAGAGCATCCCAAATTTTATATTTATCTGCTCCCTCCCCAATAATGCTGCACACGAGGCCTAGAGTATTGTGTTTCTTTGCCCTTGGCTGGGATAGATCTGTTTCTTAGGGATATACCAATTTTCTCCTGCTTAACCAGAAGCTTTATTATGGAATGTCTGTCTTTATAGAAAAAGCAGAAGGAAGAATTCATTAATAATATAGGCAGCTTATTGACAAAGTCTTTTCAAACCTAAGAAAGGGATTTCTTTTTCCACTCTGGGTTGTAGTTAGCTCGAAGGAGCATTAAAGGCCTAGCAGAAGGAAAGGTGTACCCATTTCCAGGCAGGAAAACTATTTGTCATGGTCTCTACTATTCTATATGAGATGTCCAATTTTTAGCATAAATTATAAGACGTACAAAAAGGCAAGAAACACCACACTCCCAAGAAATAAGGCAGTCATCAGAATCTGATGTAGATGTGAAACAGGTGTTGGAATTATGTGACAGGAAATTTAAAAGAACTACAATTAATATGTTAAAGTCTCCAGTGGAAAATTTGAACAGCATGCAAGATCCTATGAGTAACAATTTCAGCAGAGAAATGCAAACTATAAGAAAGAATCAAATGGAAATGCTAGAAATAGACAACATGTAACAGAGATGAGAAATGCCTGTGATGGGCTCCTCAGTAGACCTGACCCAGCCAAGGAAAGAATCCGTGAACCTGAAGATAGGGCAATAGAAATTACCCAAACTGAAACACAAAGTAAAAAAGAAGTTAAAGCAAAAGAAAAAAAGCAGAGCACCCAAAAGCTGTGAGATAATGTCAAATACTCTCACATACAAGTAATTGGAACCCCTGAAGAAAGAGAGAGAATGGTGGTGCAGAAGGAATATATATGTATTTTTTAATGACCAAGAATTTCTCCCCAAATTAATGACAGATGCCAAACCATAGGTCCAGGAAGTTCAGAGAACACTAAATAGGATAAATACCAAAAAAAGAACACTTTGTCAGAGTAATTCACCATATTAACAGACTAAAGAATAAAATGCAGAAAAAGCACTTGGCAAAATTCAAACTCCATTCATGATCACAACTTTTGGCAAATTAAGAATTGAAAAGAAATTCCTGGACCTCATATAAGATACCTGTACTTAGCATCATACTTAATGGTGAAAGACTGAGTGCTTTCCGCCTAAGATCAGGAATAAGGATGTTGTCTCTCACATCCAAGTCTCTCAACTTTGTACTGAAAACTATAGCTAGTGTAATAAGGTAAGAAACAAATAAAAGGTACACAGATTGGAAAGGAAGAAAGAAAACTATCTCTGTTTTTAGATGATATGATTGTCTGCTTAGAAAACTCAAAAAAATCTACACAAAAGCTCCTAGGACTAAGAAGTGAGTTCAGCAGGGTCTCAGGATACGAGGTCAATATACAAAAGTCTCAATTGTATTTTTACACACTAGCAATGAACAATTAGAATTAGAATGGTTAGACTTTTAAAATATGAAACTTAAAATATCATTTACAATACATTTGAAATGTATTATATGAAAATAAAATTATATGAAAATGTATTATGAGAATGAAATGCTTAGGTATAAATCTAATAAAGTATATGCAGAATCTATAGGTTGAAAACCACAAGACATTGATAAATCAAATAAGCTTAGATAAATAGATATCAATTTTTTTGTAATTTGATCTATAGATTCAATGTAATCCCAATTAAAATCCCAGCTAGCTCTTTTTGTAGAGATCTAGAAAGTGATTCTGAAATTTATATTTAGATGCAAAGAAACTATAATAGGCAAAAGAATTATGAAAAAGAGAATCATACTACCTAGTTTCAAGACTTACTATAAAACTACAGAACGGTATTAGGGAAGGACAGACACATAGGTCAATGGAACAGAATAGAGAGGCCAAAGAATAGTCAACTGAATTTTTTTTTTTTACAAAGGTGCAAAGGCAATTCAACAAAGAAAGGGTAGTCTTTTCAACAAATAGTGCTGGAACAATTGAATATGCAAGAAAATGAACCTTCACATATTTCTCACAGCTAATTCAAAGATTAACTCAAAATGGATCATAGACTGAAATACAAAATGAAAAACTATAAAATTTCTAGGGGAAAGTCTGTGTGACTTTGGATTTGGCAAAGAAGTTTAAGATATAGTACCAAAAGCATGATCCATAAAAGAAAAAAATGTTAAATTCAACTTTATGAAAATTCATATATTTTGTCTATAAGAGACAGCATTAAGGGAATGAAAAGACAAACCACAGACTAGACAAAATATTTGCGAATCATGTATCTGATAAAGGTCTTGTATCCAGAATAAAGAACTCTCAAAACTCAACAGTGAGAAAACAACCAATAAATTTAAAAATGGACAAAGTATCTGAATAGATAGTTCATGAAAGAAAATATGCAGATGGCATGTAAACATATGAAAAGATGTTCAACGTCATTATTTAGGAAATGCTACTTAAAACCACAGTGAGACAGCACTCTACACCTATTATTAGACTGCCTAAAATTAAAAAAAAAAAAATTAAGTTACAAGTGCTGTGAGAATGTGGAGCTACTGGAATTCTCATTCGTTGCTGGTGGGAATGCAAAAATGATACAGCCGCCTTGAAAAAGTTTGTCAGTTTCTTATAAAACTAAACATACATATAGCATGTGACCTGGCTCTCTCACTCCTAGATATTTACCCAAATGAATTTTTTAAAACTTCTGTTTATACAAAAATCAGTTTGTGAATGTTTACAGCAGTTTTTTCATAAACACCCCAAACTAGAAACATCTCATAATAGGTGAATGTGTAAACTAACTGTGGTAACATCCATGCCATGGAATACTACTCAGCAATGGAAAAGAACACACTACTGACACATGCAGTAACTTAAATGAATCTTAGAAGCATCATGCTGCGTCAGACAAAAAAGTGTACATATCGTTTGATTCCATTTATATGACAGTATACAAAAGGCAAAACTATAAGGATGGAAAACAGATCAGTTATTTCCATGGGTTGGGATGGGGGGAGGGGTTGACTAGAAAGGGACAGCACAAGGGAATATGGGGGATGATGGAACTGTTCCATATGGTACTCTGTTGGTGGATACACAACTCTACGTATTTATCAATACCTGTAGAATTGTACACAACAGTTATTTTTACTGTATGCAAATTTTTAAAAAATCAACCAGGACCTAAGGATGTACGCAGACTATGACAACAGATCTAGTTGTATTACAAGTGAATGACATAACTGCACTATAGGAGGTGGGAGAAAACATGTAAATGGATATTGTAAGAGTAAAGTAAAGACAAAAAGAACTGTACAAAAGCATTGTACTCTAGTTGATTTTTTTTTAAATTGGGGTATAGTTGTTTTACAATGTTGTGTTAGTTTCTACCGTACAGCAAAGTGAAGTAGAGTTCCCTGTGCTATACAGCAGGTTCTCGTTACTTATCTATTTTATACACAGTAGTGTATATATGTTAATCCCAATCTCCCAATTCATCCTAGTTTTTTTTTTTTTCTTGCAGTCATTATGGTCTAGCAGTTGTGAAGCTACTTTACATATATATACCTTTTGTGTACATATACCCTTTATATATATACTAGGGTTGAACAAATAAGTAAATATATTATAGATAGTGAGCCCAGTTTTTAACTGTCAGAGATTGAGTCAAAGGGGAAATGCTAGAACTAATCCTGTGGGTATTGGATTGGAGTCAGAGGTATCAGTATGAATCAGTATGAATGTATGCATAAATATACACATATACACAGATTGATAGACATAGGAATATACTTATTGTAGAGCTATGTGTGTATGCATGGGTTAGTAGACTTCATATATTTCCTTGCTCTGTTCACTGAGAGGACCTAGAAGCACTGATATCCCAGTAGCCATGAGCAACCTACTATCCAGATTTTGGTTTCTAAATAGCACCCTCCAATAAAAGGGACCAGGGCATAACAGTAGTATTGGATTATAACCCAGAGAATAAATATCCACAAGCCCATGTTGATATGAATAAATAACTGAATAAATAAATCGGGGGAGAAGGAGCAAGCCTTCTGTACAGAAGAATTCCAAGTAATAAATGTGGAAGGAATAAGGGAAATAGCAAAACACCATTAGAACATCACAGTAGTAACTGGTCCAGAGAAGATGCACCAAAGAATGTTAAAATTAGCAGGCAAAACTTTTAAGAAAAAACAAAATATTTAGCTCAAAATGTCTCCCCAAATATTTATTGGTTATAAAGGGAAAAATAGTAACTTCACAATGGAGAAACCTGACAGACACCACCTTAACTAAGTCATCAAGGCTAGCATCAGTGATAAGGTACTGATACTTTGTATCTCCTGGTATGATGCACTGAGAATGGCACATCACCTCAGTGGTCATCAACCTCAAAATCCATACGTAAATATAATTATGAAAAAATAAAACACACCCAAATTGAGGGACAGTCTACAAATACCTGACCAGGACTCTTCAAAAGTGTCGAGGTCATGAAAGACAAGGCAAGACCAAGGAGTTTTCACAGATTGGAGGAGACTAAGGAGACCTAACAAGTCAATGCAGCATGGATCCTGGACCAGAATAAGAATCAGTGTAACAACCAGTGATATTTGAGTACCGTCTGTAGTTTAGCTGATACTGTCCCAGTGTTAATTTCTTAGTTTCCATAATTGTAAGTCTAAGAGTACTCACAGACATAGAAAACAAACTTACGATTACCAAAGAGGGGCAGGGAGGGACAAATTAGGAGTATGGGATTAACAGATACAAACTACTATACATAAAATAGATAAGCAACAAGGATTTACTGTATAGTCCCAGGAATTATACCCAATATCTTGTAATAACCTATAATGGAATATAAAGTGCAAAAAACCCTACCCAAATCACTATGTTGTACACCTGAAACTAGCACAACATTGTAAATCAACTGTACTTCAATAAAATAAAGTATTTCAAAATAAGAAGGGCTTTTTGTGTGCAACACACACACAAAGGAAAAATAATAAGTGTTCTGTGGTGAAAGGTTAGAAGTGACTGGTTTAGATGGAGAAACATGAAGAGCAGAATGGGCCTTCGTTTGTAATAAGCCACACTTCCATTTTAGAGCTGGTTAACTGAGAGGTTAGGGGACTCAGCCAAGGACACAATGTTGCAACTGTAGGGGCAGGACTAGGACCCAGGTTTTCTGGCTCCTTATGTGCCACTTTTTCCATCCCATTCCCTGCCTCTCTGCTCCAGGGGAGGATTTTCCTGTAACTGTTTTGATAATACTGTTTCTGCTTTGCATGTTTTCTTAAGTAGATGTCATAGTCCTGGTTAGATATCTTGTTGAGTCAAATATCCCCCGTGTTCCCTGTTGTGGGTGTCTGTTTGAATCATGTCTATCCTCCAGGTGATGGCTTATGTATTTGTCTTATTCTTTTTTTTTTTGACTTTATAATCAAATTTATTAATACCCTCTGGAAATAAGAAAATATTACACATTTACACAGTGAAGGATAAAGATCTTTCCAAACTACAGACACACAGACATACAGAGACAGATAAAGAGGGCTTATAGCTTGGATTCTAAAATTTCAGTCACAGGTCAAGAGTAAATGCAGAAACCCCAAATCTCACCAGTCCTGGTATGAAGGAGTTGTTTTCCCTCCCAATGGACAAAGGACTCAATTGATTTGGGCTCAAAATTGTATTTGTCTTATTCTTTTCAGCAGAAACTGGAGACGAGCAAAAGGCCTCCGTCTGGAACTTCCACTACCTCCAAAAGCACCTCCCCCACCCTCACGCCTTCACCTTCTCCCAAAGGGCATGCGGCCGAGTCCTCCGTGTCCTCCTCCTCATCCCACCGGCAGTCCAAGAGCAGCGGGGGCTCCAGCAGCGGCACCATCACTGATGAGGGTGAGTCCCCCGGGCCCTGAAAGCCCACCCTTTCCTCTTCACCATGGTAACCTAGCAGGTGCCCTTCTTTGCTATAGCCATCCTAGGTCAGGTGTTTTATCGTTTTTTCAGTCAAACAAAAACACCTGTCTTTCCCCTTCCCTGATTCTACCTTGTATTTTTGTCTTTACTGAGCTTACATACCTAAAAGGTGTATAGTAGTTTTTGAATGTAGGTGAGTTTTGTTTATATATACGAACAAACACCTGTAGAACTGCTTCTCCAACCCCAGTTATGTACCTTTCCCTGAACCTTGTACAAATCAGAATTCTGTCAGTTGCAAGGGATGGAATCTCCACTCAAACTGATTTAAGCAAAAACAATACCAGAAACGGATAATTTGTTGGCTCATATAATGGAAATATGTAGGGTGTGCTTCAGGCGTGTCTGGATCCAGGTGCTTAGGGAGTGTTTCTCTGCATGTCTCAGGTAAGCTCTCTTCAAGTGGTGGCAAGGATACCTCCAGCAGCTTCATGCTTACTTCTTCTGACTAACTTAGCAACCCCAGCAGAAAGAGTGCTACTTTCTTAGTAGGTCCAGCAGAATCCCAGGGGTAAATGTCATTGTCCTGTCTTGGCTATATTTATAACAACTTGGGTTGTTTGCCTTGACTATCTCTGTGTCCCCAAGGGTAGAGTGTGTCTGCCTTTGGAGCCAGGGTTGGGGTCAGGTCTGTGTGGATTGGGAGCGGGAGAGAAGTAGCTCCTCAAAGGAAAATGGAAGTGGATGGAGGGCAAGCAAAAGCAGGAGATGTAACCAGGAGAACGTTGGAACTTGCATGAGTGGGGATGATGAGGAAAGGAAGATGGACCAGACGGCCGGGCAGGAGTGGAGGCTGTGCAGTGAGGCCCCAGATAAAGATGTGAAGATATAAAAGATAAAGGAGAGAGGAAGCTAGTCCTTTAAAACTGCCCTCTGGTGACTCCTGGGAGCAGGGATGGGGGAGGAGGGAGCAGGGCTTTGACGAGAGATGGGGCCCAGGCAGGTGCAAATCAAGGAGTATAAATCAGAGAGGGGAGGAAACTCTCATTGTGTGTGTGTGGTCCTCACAAGTGCATTTGTAGGCATCTTGCTGCAGCTACTGGGAGGGAGTGCAGAGCAGGTTCTGCCCAGCAAGTGATAAGTTGAAATCAACTGCACAGGCTATGGTCTGTACTGAGTTGATAAATGTACACTGCCATTGGCATCCGCTTTATTTGGGGCTGCTTTTATTGTTTTGTGATATCTAGTGCAATCATTTATAAAAGCTTCAGAGATTCACTAGCAACCCCATTCCTCCCTAACCGTGTTTTCTTTTTTTTATATAATGTTTTTTTCTTTTTCTTTTCTTTTTTTTTTTTTTTGGCCACACCATGTGGCGTGTGGGATCTTAGTTCCCCAACCAGGGATTGAACCCAGGCCCTTGGCAGTGAGAGTGTCGAATCCTAACCACTGGACCGCCAAGGAATTCCCCCAACTGTGTTTTCTGTGTGGAGTCTTAATTTCCCTACCCATGAACTCTCCCGCCTCAGAGGCTTTCAGGAATCTAAACTCCTACAGGTTCAGTATGGGATTTGTACCCCACCTTTTTCCAAAAAAGAGTTGAGACAGTGGATATCGGAATGCACTGTCTATGCCCACTTTGCTTCCCTCTCATTCATTATTAAAAAAACGGTTTGCAAAGCCTAGTTGGGATAAAAACAGGAGGACCTGACAGCAAATTCTTTTTAGATTACCTTCTCTGGCTTAGAAAGCCTAGTTTTCCCTCCTGGGGTTCCTGGGTCCCGAGGCAGCCAGACCCTTGTCCTGCAGGCATTAGATTATCACAGACCAGAGCCTGCAACCTATCCCCAAATAGCCATTCTTTATGATATTTTTGTGGGAAATCTGTAGCCTCAGTCAAGGACTGCATGCAAGCCTTTGCCCTGCTCATCCTGCCACCTGTGTCCGTCTGTTCATTCCTCCTGGAGGAAGTGGTGGGGCGGTGACGATGTGGCCTTCTCAGCCTCACATTCCTTCTATGAAGGTGACTGAGGCAGGCCCTGAGTGCTGTAACCTGTGCCAGTGTCAGCATAACTCATCATCAGGCTGGGGATTCAGATACATTCCACATAATAACATTAAATGATTGTAACGCAAAGTGGGATCAAACGTGTGTTATCAGCAAGGCACGAAGCACTACGGCGGGCTTCACTGAAGAGTGGCCCTTGTGCCGGGCCAGGAGGACTGAGAAGAGTGGGGGGCTGGGGGCCAGGAATGGTGGCCCAGAGCCAATTGTCACATTTGTAGGAAACAGTTGAGCTGGCAATTAAACACAGCTGTTTAAAGTCAAATTACAACAACAAAAATATGTGTAGGGGCTTCCCTGGTGGCGCAGTGGTTGAGAGTCTGCCTGCCAATGCAGGGGGCACGGGTTCGAGCCCTGGTCTGGGAAGATCCCACATGCCACGGAGCAACTGGGCCCGTGAGCCACAGTTGCTGAGCCTGCGCGTCTGGAGCCTGTGCTCCGCAACAAGAGAGGCCGCGATGGTGAGAGGCCCGCGCACCGCGATGAAGAGTGGTCCCCGCTTGCCGCAACTAGGGGAAGCCCTCGCACAGAAACGAAGACTCAACACAGTCATAAATAAATAAATAAATGAATGAATGAATGAATGAATGAATGAATGTGAATTTCTAAAAAAATAAAAAAAAAATATGTGTAAAGAAAGAAGACAGGGACTTCCCCAGCGGTCCAGTGGTTAAGACTCCATGCTTCCAATGCAGGAGGTGCGGGTTCGATCCCTGGTCGGGGAATTAAGATCCCACATACTGCATTGTGCGGCCAAAAAGTTTTAAAAAATAAAAATAAAAATGCTTAAAAAAAAAGAAGACAAAAAAAAAGTCAAACTGCATGAACTTATAATTAAGCTGATTATGTTACATGTAAAGGTATGTGGCATTTAAAACAAAATATATTATTTACTAATTTTTAGTGCGTTTTACTAATACCTGTTCTCTTAAGGTTCTTTATGTCTCTTTTATCTACGTGATGGGAATACTGTGTATTGATGTGTTACTGCTGTGCATCTTTCCCAATTCCACTTCCAGGAACATGATGTTGGTAGGTTGAAATTGACCACAATGGGGCATTTACACCACGGAAATCAGCAAATACCCACTAGGGCTTGATTTAATGTTTCATAGAGCATCTGGATGTCATCTAGACAGTGACAGAGACAGTGTTAATTATACAGGTTAAACTTTAACTGTTTAACCTGTTATATTGAGAATAACATTAAAAATTGAGAAAGTATTCTTCAAGGTTTTGAAAACCATTATCTGATTCAGCAAATTTTCTCACATGAAGTTCCAACGTATGTCTTCATTGTTTCATTTCATTTCGCATGTTCACGTAAACGGAAGCATTAGTGAGCCTTCATGTAGGAGCTACACTCATTGGCTATGTCTTCAAGAGTAAGGCAAAAATCAATGAAGGCATTCAGTGAGACGCCAGAGATGCAGTGAAGGCATTGGCTATATGGAATTTATAATACAGAGTACTGTGTAATTTATTATTATATGTAAATTGTGCACACACATCCTTAAATCAGTAAAATCATGTACTTATATACGTGCGTACATTCCCCCTCCCAGAAATCCAGTTGTTAAACATTTACCAGCACACAGATGTGGAGGGAGACTCGTGGAGGGAATGACAGGAGCAAAGCATGATAGGCGTCATGAACCTATAATAGATTATGTGTGGGTTGGGACTCGTTTCATCTCATACATCCTAGCTCATTAGCACCTCTTCGGTGAAGCCTGTCCGGTCCCTTGGGCTGGTCAGCTGTCCTTTCTGTCCCCAGATCCCCTTATTCGTGCCCTTCACCATATACTCATCACCAGTGGGAGAAGTGGCAGAGCAGTGTGTGTAGCAGAAGCCTGGTAGCTAAACCACTGTGTTTGAAGCCCCGCTGTACCATGGACTAGTGGTGTGACCTCACCCGAGATATGGTACCCAGCTTTCTGTGCCTTCCTCCTCTGTAAATGGGGACAGTAAGAGGGTCTACCTCATGGGGTTGTTAAGAGCAGATGCATCATCCATACAGGGTGCCTGACAGTGAGCACTGTGCATCAGCTGTCATCCTCTTCATTATATCTTGCCAGCTACACTGAGTTCCTTCACAGCATGGATGTTTCCATCCTTGCATTCCCAGCACGTAGTAGGCACAGTAGTAGCCACTGTTGAATGATGGATGAGTGAATAAAAGGACCTCTGACCTCCTAACCTCCAGTCAACTCTTTTGTAAGCTGCCCCCGCTGCCCCAGGACCTTTGCACTTGCTGTTCTCACTGCCTGGATGCTGCCTGGTGCTCTTTGCCTTGATATCTGCACAGCTCACTCCTTCATTTACTGCTCAAATATCTCCTTCTGAGAGGCCTTCCCTGACCACCCTCTATAAAACAACATTCTCACGTCCCCTGTCAACCTCCCCCAGCCTGCTCTGTTCTTCCTCATTGCCTTGAGCCTGACAGCCTGCTTATGGTCTGCTTTGGTCCCTATTGAGTCCCCAGTGCCTAGTCTGATAAATCCTTATCGAATGTGTGAATGAATGTTTCTTAAAGCCCCCCCAGATGCTGCTTTTGTCTCCTTCTTTATCTTCCCTGCTCTGATAACCTGATACTCAAAATCTTCTGTTTTCCCCTGGTCTGTGCCCATCTGGCTCTGCTGTTCCATTCAGTCACGCCCTTCCTTCAGGAAGCTCACAGCCTCCGAACGCTTGAGGCAAACCTTGACTCTGGTCTGAAGCCCACCTACCTGTTCTCTCCAGTTCTTTCTCTGTCTAGCTGAGGACTGCTGGCATTAGTGTTTACTGCAGCTGGAGCTAACAACAGTCAAGAAATCATAATTAAAAATTGTTCTGGGACAGACGGGAGGGTTTTAGTCCCAGCAGCTAGAACTCCAAGAGCTTGATGCTGCCGCCATTGGAGAGTCAGCCATTGGAGCCTGGCCATGAACTGCCCTCCCCCATCTTCTGTCTTCATAGCCCAATCTGGGGTTTTGGCAAATGCTGAGAGCCTGCCCTAAGGAAAGAGTATGGTCAACAGGTGGCTCGGGACCCACCTTCAGCTTCATCCCCAGGAACGCAGCTTAGATCTGCTTTCTGTGTTGGGGTTTTTTCTGGTAGAATTTCGAAATAAGATTACCACTATTTTATGAAAGTTTGAAGATCACTCTTGATACATTTTACCAAATGCTAAAATATCTTATTTTACATTCTTTCCCTCTTGAAGATGAACTGACTGGAATCCTTAAGAAATTATCACTTGAGAAATATCAGCCCATTTTTGAGGAGCAAGAGGTAAGGATGTTGTTTTTTTTTTAAAGGTGTAGGCTTATTTATTTATTTATTTTTGGTTGTGTTGGGTCTTCATTTCTGTGGGAGGGCTTTCTCTAGTTGCGGCAAGTGGGGGCCACTCTTCATCGCAGTGCGCAGGCCTCTCACTATCGCGGCCTCTCTTGTTGCGGAGCACAGGCTCCCAGACGCTCAGGCTCAGTAGTTTGTGGCTCACGGGCCTAGTTGCTCCGCGGCATGTGGGATCTTCCCAGACCTGGGCTCGAACCCGTGTCCCCTGCATTGGCAGACAGATTCTCAACTACTGCGCCACCAGGGAAGCCCAGGATGTTGTTTTTGAATGTCAATTTATATCTTACCATAAAACCGTTGTCTAAATATGGAGGTTGTCATCCTGTAAGCCTAGATTGATCTTTTTCACTGAGATAGCTGAGGAAATAGAATTCTTGTTCAGCACATTTGGTTCAGTTCATAACAGTGAAATCCTGGGGACCTTATGGCTTGTTTTATTATAATAGAATTTTATAATTTTGAGTTCTGCTCTCTCTAGTAAAGTTTGTTTCTGTCCTTTTAGTTGAAGGGGATTGCCTGGCAGGTTCTTAGGTTTAAAGCAGGTAAAAAAGCAAATCCTAATGAATCTGTGTTCAGCATCTGGATGTAAAGCGTCTGTGTTAGTCTAAGAGAGTTCCTATTTGCTTTAAAGCCCTCACAATCACATTTTTAAAAATTACTGTTCTGCAGTTTGGCAGTTTCTCAAAATGTTTAGCAGAGTTACCTTAGGACCCAGAAATCCCTCTCCCAGGTATATACCCAAGATAACTGAAAGCATGTGTTCACACAGAGTGTTCATAGCAGCACTATTCATAGTAGCCAAAAAGTGGAAACGACCCAAATGCCCATCAGTTGATGAATGGATAAATAAGACGTGTTATCTCTATACCATGGAATGTAGCTAGGCCATGAAAAAGAAGGAAATGCTGATACACACTACAACATGGATGAGCCTTGAAAACACTGTGCTAAGTGAAAGAAGTTAGTCACAAAAGGCCACATATGGTATGACTCCATTTATATACAGTGTCCAGAATAGGCAAATCTATAGAGACAGACAGTAGATTAGTGGTTGCCAGGGAATGTGGGGAGGACAGAATGGGAGTGATTGCTAATGAGTATGGGTTTTCTTTTTGGGGTGATGAAAATGTTCTAAAATTAAGTGTGGTGACGGTTGCATAACTGTGTACTAAAAATCTTTGAATTGCACACTTTAAATGGGTGAATTGTATGGTAGGTGAATTACGTCTCAATAAGATGTTAAAATTTTTACTGTTGGCCAAATAAAATTCCTCAGTGGGCCCATTAGCCACCAGGGTGTAATCACTGGCTTCGAACATTCTGGTGCCCAGTTTAGTACATGACAACTGTCATAGTTATTGTAGCAATCACGAGAGTCACTCATTGTCCCCAACAAGCTTGAGACGCAGTTGAGGAGTTTGTATTTTTTTTTTCTTTTTTTTTTTGGGTAATACACAGTATATTGGCATTCAAAGTAAATACAACAGATCATGTTTAAATTTAGAAGGGTCTGCCTCAGAATAAAAGCCAAAAGCCAATATAAAAAAGGCATTGTGGTTGTGAAGAAAATCCAGTCTCTATAAAAATAATTCAAGCTAAATTATGGCAAGAGAAATGTTCCTCACTGGGCAGATGAACTCAACCTAGTCAGTTTGATTTATTTAACATTTTCTCTATTATTTGAGAAGGGAGAATTATTTGGTCATTAGAATCTTATCTAATTCATAAATTCCAAAATCTGAGGAGTTTGTATTTTTGTTCAAGAAACAGTAAGGGGTGCTGTGGCTTTCTTCCTTGGTTTGCTTTTCTGCCCTATCCAGTCTGTCCTTCCTGCCTCCTTGATGTCTTAAACTTCAGTGGCGATTTTTCTCATCGTCAAAAAAATCTTTACTGTTTGCTGATGGCTGCCTGCTTTTATTTTATGCGTTCCGTGCTTTCTGAGGAGCTGGGTGTGGGGTCTCTGCCACAGGTCTGGGATGGTGGGGGAGGGGAGTATCCAGCAGGGCCGGGGCCAGGTGGTTTCCGTCAAAATCATGTCACCTCTTCCTTCAGCCCGTTAGCGCCTTGTGATCTGTAAAGTCCCTGAGGGATTCAGGGAGCTTATTGTTATCAGAGGGGCCCTCTCTGCATCTCAGGGAGAGCTTGATGTTGGATAAGGGAGCAGACCCTTCCCCACTAACTCAAACCAGGTTCAAGATTTTTTTTTAAATCCAGGAAAGTAAAGTGACTATTAAAAGAGATAAAGACAGGGAAGAAATTTCTCCTGGAGCTGAGGCCTAGGCAGGGGTGACAGAAATGTTAGAATTTCTCTGGTAAAAACCAAGGATTGAACAGCTTTGAGATGCCCTTTTTTTTCTGGTGAAAACCAATGGCCCTTCTTTCCTTTATTGCTTCTGCTTGTTTATTTTCTCACTCTGTCTTTCCACAGTCTGCATCTCTCTTGTCCTTTTGGGGGGGGGGGGGAAACATGGTGAGTACTGCCATATACTCATATTTTCTGTGCAGTATCCGATACTGTTAAAAGTGCAGCAACATTGGAATTAACTTTCTAATAGCAAGACTTGGATTTTTTACCACTCTAGTCACCCAGATTACTGTCTCAGAGACTTCCCTTACTTGTTTCGTTTTCAGAGTCTTTCCAGAATGCACCTCTCCTAAAAATCCCAGGCCTAGAGCTGAGGAGAGTTCTTTTTTTGTTTGTTTTTTTTTGTTTTTGTTTGTTTGTTTGTTATTTTATTTATTTTTGGCTGCGTTGGGTCTTCGTTGCTGCGCGCGGGCTTTCTCTAGTTGCAGCGAGCGGGGGCTACTCTTCGTTGTAGTGCGTGGGCTTCTCATTGTGGTGGCTTTTCTTGTTGCAGAGCACGAGCTCTAGGCATGCGGGCTCAGTAGTTGTGGCACATGGGCTTAGTTGCTCCGTGGCATGTGGGATCTTCCCAGACCAGGGATCGAACCCGTGTCCCCTGCATTGGCAGGCAGACTCTTAACCACTGCGCCACTAGGGAAGTCCTGAGGGTTCGTTTTTAATGATGTTTTCAAATAAACTTTCAGCATAAAGCCAGGAATTGGAAGTAGTAAATCATAATTAATTCACTACTAATAAGCACTAATAGCTCATTATCATGATAGTCCTGTTGTGGTTGGGAAAAAGAGGTGTGGCACCGAGCAGATAGTAGCAAATCCCCCTTTCTCTTCCCAGGTGGATATGGAAGCATTCCTCACGCTCACCGATGGTGACTTGAAGGAGCTGGGTATTAAGACAGATGGATCCAGGCAGCAGATTTTGGCAGCGATTTCTGAACTGAACGCAGGCAAGGTATTGTTCTCTATCTTTTTTTTTTTTTTTTTCCTGTTTCCAACAGCTGAGAGCTTCACTAGGATCCTCGGCCCCAGTGTTCCAGGGACCTTCATGGTCTGATTTCATCTCTCCCCGACAGCTGGTGGAGGCCAGCCCCGCTCATACACCTCTCAAGGCCGAGGGGTCACTACCTTTGAGTATGCCTGTTCCTTTTCGAGATCTCTCTTCCCATAAGGTGGTTTCTCCTTAGATTTGGCTAAAACATTCCCTCCGGTCATCTCACCCCACCGGGCTGGGTTTTGCCCTCCGGAGCACAGTGGAAGTTGATTAAGACAGGCCCCAGAGTCAGGCCGACCTGGGTTTGAATCCCAGCTCCTCCACTTCCAGTGACCCTGGGCAAGTCACACCCTTCTCGAGCCTCGCTTTCTTGTCTGTAGGGTGGGGGTGATGGGCTGGCTGCCGGGACTGAGATGCCCAGCAGAGCGCCTGGCACGCAGAGATCTGTCAGTCAGTGTTGTTGTTGGCATGCTGCATTTTTGTCTAATGTTCAACTTCTGTTTCACCAGCTTTAGAGCTAAAGATTAGCAATGCCCCCACCCACCCATCCACCCACCCAAAGGCACATATGCAAAAAACAAACAAGCAAACAGAACACAGGAGAAGCGAGGCACCACTCACTCTGCAGACAGTTGTACAGTCGCTCTTGGGCTATTCACATTCCTTTGCCTTCTGCCTTTTTCCCTAACGTGGGCTGGATTTGTTTTGGTCTCTTATTCAAGCAACAACGTATAAATACTTGCATACCTGTTGCTCTTTCACACTTTGCCTAACAGCTCCCCACTTGTTGGACAATAGTGACGGGTAAAATCTGGGATTTGACCGTCGTAAATAGTACCAGAATGGACATCTCTGCCTTTTTGCTTTTTCTTCTGTTGTTTTGTTCTTCAGGCTGTGTTCCACAATACAAGGTTATGTTAGAGATCGTGACCGTTTTATGGTTCTTTTTATACATTGCCAGGTAGGCACAGAAATATTGAACAGACCTGTAGTGACAATCTCAAGTAAATATCCACGTAACATTTTATCATTCACAGATCACTGTGCATACCTTTCCTCAGTTAATCTGGGAGGCCGGTACCCTCACACTCTCCTCGTGCAGCCCAGGAGCAGAGTCGGGGGCGGGGAGGGGGTCTTCCTCACTGGTTCCTGCAGCATCACACTGTGCGGAAGCAGCTCCTCCAGCCCTGCAGCCTCGCCGGGTTGGGGGCTGGTTTTCTTGCCATCGTGGTCGTCACTGTTTTGCCTGTGTGTAGGCTGTGAGGTCGTCCTTCAAAGTGATGTAGTCGGCATTGCTTCAGGTGTCTGCAAGCCTAAGCATTTTCCTGCAGGTCTTTGCTGTGTGTTCTTTCTGCTCTGCAAGTGGCCTGTTCCTAAACACTGCTCACCTGTCCTGCGACCCTTTGCTGCCTCATTTTACAGATAGGGAAGCAGAGGCTCCAAGAGGGGCAGTGAGCCCCGACTCGGAGACCAGCACCGTTTCTGCCCTGCCCTTAGACCTGAGCAGCAGAAGGTGGGCAGGTCTCGGCTGCTAGGAAGGGTTCACCTAGGGAACGGAAGCCTCAGGGTGGCTTACCGCAGGTGGATCACCTGAAGCCAGCACTAAAGTCTTCAGAGCATTGAATTATTCATGAGAAATCTCCCTTTAACTGTCTGCCATGTCCCAGGCACCGTGTGGGTGTTGAGCACTGAATATCACTCAGTGCCCAGCATTGCTCTGAGCACGTCACATCTAGTCATTCGTGTAACCCTCACGAAAGCCACTGAGGTTGTTTCCAGTTTACAGATGAGGGAACTGAAGCACAGAGAGATCAGGGAACTTGCCTAAGATCACACAGTCAGTAAGTGGCAGAGGCAGGATTAGAACCCAGAGTTTGTGTCCTGGCCTCTCTGCTGTCCTGCCTCGGTATAATCCACAGGCACAGGACAGGCAAATTGTGTTGTGAGAGCTCCTGACTTAGAGTGGGGACTGGTAAGGCAAGGGCCTGGAAGACGTCCCCGAGGAAGGGCAGGAGGGCTGCGATGTGAAGGAAGGCAGGAACCACCTGACAAAGGGGTAGAAGAAGAGTGCAGACCAGGCAGAGGGCAGCACATGTGCAAAGGCCCTGCAGTGAGATGTGTGGTGCATTTAAAGAACTAAAGGAGTGGCTGGAGCATGGAGAGAAAGATGCCTGGTGTGAGGGGAGGCCAGAGGGGACAGATTAAGGCTCCCAGGGTGGTTGAGGGTAACCCAGTCAAGTGTGCAAGGGCTTTGGGGAGGGGACTCGGTGAGTGATGGTAAGGAGGCTCTGGCTCAGAAGTTAGGACCCTTCCTCCTCCTGGCTTCCAAGGGCCAGATGTGTGAGCCAAGGGGAGGAAGGAGGTGAGGAAAGCCAAGCCTAGGCCAGTCGAGAAGGAAGGACAGAAAAGGTTCTAGATGTAGGGCCAGTGAGGACCTCAGAGGGCATGGGGAGACAGGAGCTGGGTGTCCCTGGAGCCTGGCCTGGGGCTTGGTAGATGGTAACTGCTAATGCTTCTGCAACCTCCCCTCTGCCCTCTGTGGTTATGGCCTCCTTGGTCCAGAATCATAAAAAGAAGACAGACTGGGTTGGTTTGCAAATCTTAGGAAACTTAACTGTCATCATCAGAGTGGATGATGTGACATCTCAAGCCCACTCCAAAGGAGGACATTTGTCTTAAAGTCTGTACAGACTAGAACATTTTTTTTTTAAGTTTTCTCTCAAATTCATTGCCCCCTTCTCCTTGTTTCCGTAACAGCTTGTATCCCATACTAAACGGGGCCCCATCAAGAGGAGCAGAAGCAACAGCCGCTGGTGGCTGTCATAGTTCGGGCTGCATAACAAAATACCTTACAAATGGAAATTTGTTCCTTGTAAATGGAAATTCCTTGTAAATGGAAATTTAGTTCTCAAAGTATGGAGGCTGGAAGTCTAAGATCAGGGTGCCAGCGTGGTTGAGTTTGGTGAGGGTCCTCTTCCAAGTTGCACACTGCCACCTTCTCATGTGTCCCCATGTGACCCATAACAGAGAGAAGCAAATCTCTCTTATCTCTTCTTATAGGGGCACCGATGATGTCATGGGAACCTGACCCTCATGAGCTCACCTAATCCTAATCACCTCTCAAAGGCCCCACCCCCTAATACCATCACATTGATGGCTTAGGGTTTCAACAGAGGACACAAACATTCAACCCAATACAGTGGTCTTCCTTGGGGGCCCCGGCTGATCATCTCCCAACTGAAAGATCCAGGTGCATCCAACATGCCACGCCACCCATGTCCTCCCCACAGGTAGCATCCACCCTGCAAAGTCAGGCGAACCCACGTGGAGATAGGTGCAAGGGGAAGGGGCCGAGCTGAACTAATCGCTGGAGGATGGCCCTATTATTCAAGGGTCAGTAGTGCCAAAGTCCTGTGGAAATGAGGACTGTGTGTCAAGTGCATCTTAGAGCAAAGGTATGATTGGGAGACCTTGAATATCACAAAAGCAAGTGTATCTTCCCTACTCTAGGTTACCATTGCAAGTCTGTGCTGGTTCTTAGAAAGAGCAAAGAACTTCTCAGACCGAGTGTGGCTTCCAATAGCTCTTTGGACGCCTGGGGCCTCGGCTCTTCTGGGCTGGACCCGCCTGACCCCGACTCCTGTCTCCTTCTTGATTGCTCTAGGGCAGGAGCTTCTCCTAATGTTCATCCTTTTTCTTTTGAAACTCAACCTTGGCCAAAAGAGTACCCATTGTGGCTCAAATGCTCTGTACACATTTGAAAACTCAGGACACATGGGAGAGGAGAAGCCCAGCTTTCCTTGTCCCCTCAACCCCATGTCTTTCTAGCTGTGGTCCACAGCATGCTGGAGGGTTGTAGAATCAATTGAGTAGTTCATGAGTAGCATTTTAACAAGCAAAATAGAACAGAGTAGAAAATATCAACATTCTTTACAGGTAAGAAGGCTAAAGCTTGTTGCAGTTGTATGGATTTACATGTAACAGGGTTGTGATATAAAATATATTTCATACACAATCAAAAAAGTTTGAACATTTTAGCCAAAAACATTTTTTTAATAGATCTTTATTAGAGTATAATTGCTTCACAATACTCTGTTAGTTTCTATTGTACAACAAAGCAAATCAGCCATATGCATACACATGTCCCCATATCCCCTCCTTCTTGAGCCTCCCTCCCATCCTCCGTATCCCACTCCTCTAGGTCATCGCAAAGCACCGAGCCGATCTCCCTATGCTATGCTGCTGCTTCCCACCTGCCAACTATTTTACATTCGGTAGTGTATATATGTCGATGCTACTCCCACTTCGCCCCAGCTTTGCCCTCCCACCCCATGTCATCAAGTCCATTCTCTATGTCTACCTCTTTATTCCTGCCCTGCAACTAGGTTCATCAGTACCATCTTTTTTTTTTTTCTAGGTTCCATATACATGCGTTAGCATACAGTATTTGTTTTTCTCTTTCTGACTTACTTCACTCTGTATGACAGACTCTAGGTCCATCCACCTCACTACAAATAACTCAATTTTGTTTCTTTTTATGGCTGAGTAATATTCTATTGTATATATGTGCCACATCTTCTTTATCCATTCATCTGTTGATGGGCATTTAGGTTGGTTCCATGTCCTGGCTATTGTAAATAGTGCTGCAGTGAACATTGTGGTGCATTGTGGTGGTCTCTTTTTGAATTATGGTTTTCTCAGGGTATATACCCAGTAGTGGGATTGCTGGGTCATATGGTAGTTCTATTTTTAATTTTTTACGGCGCCTCCATACTGTTTTCCATAGTGGTTGTATCAATTTACATTCCCACCAACAGTGCAGGAGGGCTCCCTTTTCACCACACCCTTTCCAGCATTTATTGTTTCTAGCTTTTTTGATAATGGCCATTCTGACCGGCGTGAGGTGATACCTCATTGTAGTTTTGATTTGCATTTCTCTAATAATCAGTGATGTTGAGCATCCTTTCATGTGCCTCTTGGCCATGTCTTCCTTGGTGAAATGTCTATTTAGGTCTTCTGCCCATTTTTTAACTGGATTGTTTGTTTTTTTGATATTAAGCTCCATGAGCTGTTTCTATATTTTGGAGATTAATCCTTTGTTTGTTGTTTCATTTGCAAATATTGTCTCCCATTCTGAGGGTTGCCTTTTTGTCTTGTTTATGGTTTCCTTTGCTGTGCAAAAGCTTTTAAGTTCAATTAAGTCCCATTTGTTTATTTTTGTTTTTATTTCTGTTACTCTAGGAGTGGGTCAAAAAAGATCTTGCTGTGGTTTATGTCAAAGAGTGTGTTTTTCCTATGTTTTCCTCTAAAAGTTTTATAGTGTCTGGTCTTGCATTTAGGTCTTTAATCCATTAGGAGTTTATTTTTGTGTATGGTGTTAGGTAGTGTTCTAATTTCATTCTTTTACATGTAGCTGTCCAGTTTTCCCAGCACCACTTATTGAAGAGGCTATCTTTTCTCCATTGTATATTCTTGCCTCCTTTGTCATAAATTAGGTGCCCATATGTGCGTGGGTTTATCTCTGGGCATTCTATCCTGTACCATTGATCTACATTTCTGTTTTTGTGCCAGTACCATACTGTCTTGATTACTGTAGCTTTGTGGTATGGTTTGAAGTCGGGGCGCCTGATTCGTCCAACTCCGTTTTTCCTTCTCAAGATTGCTTTGGCTATTCGGGTCTTCTTCTCCATATGAATTGTAAGATTTTTTGTTCTAATTCTGTGAAGAATGACATTGGTAGTTTGATAGGGATTGCATTGAATCTGTAGATTGCTTTGGGTAGTATAGTCATTTTCACAGCGTTGATTCTTCCAATCCAGGAACATGGTCTATCTCTCCATCTGTTTGTATCATCTTTAATTTCTTTCATCCGTGTCTTATAATTTTCTGCATATAGGTCTTTTGTTTCCTTAGGTGGGTTTATTCCTAGGTATTTTATTCTTTTTGTTGCAGTGGTAAATGGGAGTGTTTCCTTAATTTCTCTTTCTGATTTTTCGTTGTTGGTGTATAGGAATGCCAGAGATTTCTGTGCATTAATTTTGTATCCTGCAACCTTACCAAATTCATTGATTAGTTCTAGTAGTTTTCTAGTGGCATATTTAGGATTTTCTATATATAGAATCATGTCATCTGCAAGCAGTGACAGTTTTATTTCTTCTTTTCCAATTTGTATTCCTTTTATTTCTTTTTCTTCTCTGATTGCTGTGGCTAAGACTTCCAAAACTATGTGGAATAAGAGTGGCAAGAGTGGACATCCTTGTCTTGTTCCTGATCCTAGTGGAAATGCTTTCAGTTTTTCACCGTTGAGTATGATGCTTGCTGTGGGTTTGTCATATATGGCCTTTATTATGTTGAGGTAGTTTCCCTCTATGCCCATTTTCTGGAGAGTTTTTGTCATAAATCGGTGTTGAATTTTGTCAAAAGCTTTTTCTGCATCTATTGAGATGATCATGTGGTTCTTATTCCTTAATTTGTTAGTGTGGTGTATCACATTGTTTGATTTGCATATATTGAAGAATCCTTGCATCCCTGGGGTAAATCCCACTTGATCATGGTGTATGATCCTTTTAATGTGCTGTTGGATTCTGTTTGGTAGTATTTTGTTCAGGATTTTTGCATCTATGTTCATCACTGATACTGATCTATAATTTTTGTGTGTGATATCTTTTTCTGGTTTTGGTATCAGGGTGATGGTGGCTTCGTAGAATGAATTTGGGAGTGTTTCTCCCTCTGCAATTTTTTGGAAGAGTTTGAGAAGGATAGGTGCTAGCTCTTCTCTAAATGTTTGATAGAATTCGCCTGTGAAGCCTTCTGATCCTGGACTTTTGTTTGTTGGAAGATTTTTAGTTGCAGCTTCAATTTCATTACATGTGATAGGTCTGTTTATATTTTCTAATTCTTCCTGGTTCAGTCTTGGAAAATTGTACCTTTCCAAGAATTTGTCCATTTCTTCATGGTTGTCCATTTTATTGGCATAAAGTTGCTTGTAGTAGTCTCTTATAATCCTTTGTATTTCTGCAGTGTCAGTTGTGATTTCTCCTTTTTCATTTCTAATTTTATTGATTTGTGTTCTCTCCCTTTTTTTCTTGATGAGTGTGGCTAAGAGTTTATCAATTTTGTTTATCTTTTCAAAGAACCAGCTTTTAGTTTTATTGATGTTTGCTATTGTTTTCTTCACTTCTATTTCATTTATTTCTGCTCTGATCTTTATGATTTCTTTCCTTCTACTGACTTTGGGTTTTCTTTGTTCTTCTTTCTCTAGTTATTTTAAGTGTAGGGTTAGATTGTTTATTTGAGATTTTTCTTGTTTCTTGAGGTGAGATTGAATTGCTATAAACTTCTGTCTTAGAACTGCTTTTGCTGCGTCCCATAGGTTTTGGGTTGTCATGTTTTCATTGTCATTTGTGTCTATGTATTTTTAATTTCTTCTTTGATTTCTTCAGTGATCTCTTGGTTATTTAGTAGTGCATGGTTTAGCCTCCATGTGTTTGTGTTTTTTGCAGTTTTTTCCTGTAATTAATTTCCAATCTCATAGTGTTGTGGTCAGAAAAGATGCTTGATACGATTTCAATTTTCTTGAATTTTCTGAGGCTTGATTTGTGACCCAAGATGTGATCTATCCTGGAGAATGTTCCGTGCGCACTTGAGAAGAACGTGTAATCTGCTGTTTTTGGATGGAATGTCCTATATATATCAATTAAATCTATCTGGTCTATTGTGTCATTTAAAGCTTGTGTTTCCTTATTTATTTTCATTTTGGATGATCTGTCCATTGGTGTAAGTGAAGTGTTAAAGTCCCCCACTATTATTGTGTTACTGTCGATTTCCTCTTTTATAGCTGTTAGCAGTTGCCTTATGTATTGAGGTGCTCCTATGTTGGGTGCATATATATTTATAATTGTTATATCTTCTTCTTGGATTGATCCCTTGATCATTATGTAGTGTCCTTCCTTGTCTCTTGTAACATTCTTTATTTTAAAGTCTATTTTATCTGATATGAGTATAGCTACTCCAGCTTTCTTTTGATTTCCATTTGCATGGAATATCTTTTTCCATCCCTTCCCTTTCAGTCTGTATGTGTCCCTAGGTCTGAAGTGGGTCTCTTGTAGACAGCATATATATGGGTCTTGTTTTTGTATCCATTCAGCCAGTCTATGTCTTTTGGTTGGGGCATTTAATCCATTTACATTCAAGGTTATTATTGATATGTATGTTCCTATTACCATTTTCCTAATTGTTTTGGGTTTGTTTTCGTGGGTCTTTTTCTTCTCTTGTGTTTCCCGCTTAGAGGAGTTTCTTTAGCATTTGTTGTAAAGCTGGTTTGGTGGTGCTGAATTCTCTTAGCTTTTGCTTGTCTGAAAAGCTTTTGATTTCTCCACCAAATCTGAATGAGATCCTTGCTGGGTAGAGTAATCTAGGTTGTAGGTTTTTCTCTTTCATCACTTTAAGTATATCCTGCCACTCCCTTCTGGCCTGCAGAGGTTCCACTGAAAAATCAGCTGATAACGTTATGGGGATTGCTTTGTATGTTATTTTTTGTTTTTCCCTTGCTGCTTTTAATATTTTTTCTTTGAATTTAATTTTTTTTTTTTAAATGGTAAGGAAGACTTTATTCAGGACTTTTTTTTTTTTTAATAAATGTATTTATTTTACTTTTGGCTGTGTTGGGTGTTCATTGCTGCGTGCGGGCTTTCTCTAGTTGCGGCGAGTGGGGGCTTCTCATTGCGGTGGCTTCTCTTGTTGCGGAGCACGGGCTCCAGGCACATGGGCTTCAGTAGTTGCGCACGTGCGTTCAGTAGTTGTGGCTCACGGGCTCTAGAGCACAGGCTCAGTAGTTGTGGGGCATTGGCTTAGTTGCTCCGCGGCATGCGGGATCCTCCCGGACCAGGGATCGAACCCGTGTCCCCTGCATTGGCAGGCGGACTCTCAACCACTGCGCCACCAGGGAAGCCCTGAATTTAATTTTTGTTAGTTTGATTAATATGTGCCTTGGTGTGTTTTTCCTAGGGTTTATCCTGTATGGGACTCTCTGTGCTTCCTGGACTTGGGTGACTATTTCCTTTCCCATGTTAGGGAAGTTTTCAACTATAATCTCTTCAAATATTTTCTCAGACCCTTTCTTTTTCTCTTCTTCTTCTGGGACCCCTATAATTCGAATGTTGGTGCATTTAGTGTTGTTCCAGAGGTCTCTGAGGTTGTCTTCAATTCTTTTCATTCTTCTTTCTTTATTCTGCTCCTTGGCAGTTATTTCCACCATTTTGTCTTCCAGCTCACTTATTCATTCTTTTGCCTCAGTTATTCTGTTATTGATTCCTTCTAGTGTATTTTTCATTTCAGTTATTGTGTTGTTCATCTCTGTTTGTTTTTCTTTAGTTCTTTTAGATCTTTGTTAAAGATTTCTTGTATTTTCTCAATCTGTGCTTCCATTCTATTTCCGAGATTCTGGATCATCTTTACTATCATTACTCTGAATTCTTTTTCAGGTAGATTGCCTGTTTCCTCTTCATTTATTTGGTCTTGTAGGTTTTTACCTTGCTCCTTCATTTGTGACATGTTTTTTTGCCGTCTCCTTTTTTTTTTCTTTATGAGTGGGATTGTATTCCTGTTTTACTGGTTGTTTGGCCTGAGGCTTCCAACACTGGAGTTTGTAGGCCATTGGGTAGAGCTGGGTCTTGGTGCTGAGATGGGGACTTCTGTGAGACCTCACTCCGGTGAATATTCCCTGGGGTCTGAGGTTCTCTGTTAGTCCAGTGGTTTGGACTCAGAGCTCCCACCACAGGAGCTTCCGCCCGACCCCAGGCTCACAAACCAAGATCCCGCAAGCCACGTGGAGTGGCAAAAAAAAAAAAGGGGCAGGATGGCGGGAGGCCTTGGCTGTGGAGGGCGGGGCCTAAGCAAGGGCGAGGCGAGGTTTGGGTGGTGGGTGGGGCCAATACTCAGGACCCACAGGGCTGGAAAAGGCCCTGGGGGCTGTGGGGGGTGGGGCTTAGGCTCAAGGAACAGAAGGGACACAGGTGTGCCCCCCGACCTCACCTGGGAGCCCAGCAGGCTTCCTGTGCCCGAGTGGGCAGGGCAGTCGCCCTCCATTCCTCTCCTGCTCCTCCTGGGTTGGCCCCTCCCACCTGCCACTCCTGATCTCCCCAGCCTCCCTCCTATGCCCCCAGGGCCCACACCGGCTGGATGGGGCTTTGGAGTGGGGGGAACCGGCCTGGGAGCTCAGCAGGCTCCCCAGCCCATGTGGGCCCGGCGATCACCCTCCGCTCTTCTCCCGCTCTTCCCGCAGGGTCCCTCCCACCTGCCTCTCCTGATCTCCCTGGCCTCAGGGGCGCTGATCCTGTCTGGCCTCCACTTCTCTTTCCCCCCTCAGTCCCCCTACGTCCTACCGGTTCACTCTCGGGTTCCTCCCGTCTCCTTGGGCGTCAGAGTCCCCCACCAGCGGCCGGCAGGCGCCCTAGTTGTGGGGAGACGCTAACTCCGCGTCTTCCCACACCGCCATCTTGACTCTGCCTCCTCAAAATTTTTTTTTTAATGAATATTCGCCCAAAACCTGGCTCAGCCATAAAAATATCAGCAAAGCAGTGTGGACCCTCAGCCTGCAAACCATTTGACTTCCAGGTGAGCCCACCCCACTATCCGAGTTGTGATATATACTCAAGTCAGCTTATTAGTCTGTTAGTTTCAGACAAGTGCTATATTGGAGAAGGTTAATCAGAAATGATGGCCTGAGTTTCACCTTTCATCAGTCCTAAGCCATTGCTTCTTTCCATTCCCATTTTTTTGTGATTATTCAGAGTTGTGCATATTTGTCTTACTAAATTTGCACAGTGCCAAAAAGGTGAAAAAAACTTTCAAAGGAGTCACGATCCAACCACCCAGAGGCCAGCACTGTTCATATTTGGTAAGATTGCTCTGCAGCGTTTTGTGCTGAATGTTTTTCTTTATGTGGCTGAGATAAATTTGGATCTATAATTTTACATTCTACTTACTTTGTTTAACAGTAAATATATGCAGTTACCCATGTCATTAAGAACTCTTTTAATATAATAAAATAAATTTGCAAGGATGTACTAAAATTATTATTTTTTAATCCCTACTTATTGGATATGTAGATATCCAAACTTTCTATAAATAGTGCTACAGTGAGCAACTTCGTGTATAAGGCTTCCTAATTATCTCCTCAGAATAGACGTCTAAAAAAAGTGAAATTATGAAGTCAAAGAGTCTAAGTCAAGGTATATGGTACTTTGTCCTGAAATACCTTCCAGCAGGAGCCAGTGAACACCCCCACCAGCTGTGTTTATAAGTTCCAGTGTCACCCTTGCCAGCATTGGGTACTACCAATTTGCTTTTTAAATTTTATTAATTTGATAGGCCGAGAAGTATGCCTTGTGTTGGTTTGTATTTCTTTAACTACTAGATAGACTGAACATTTTTTCTACTTTTAATGGCCATTTGCTTTTTTTCCTTTTGAGAATTATCAGGCAGGTCCTTTGAAACTTGGGGGTTTTTAAAGGGCAGTTATCATTATCATCTTCAATCAGTTGTGGATGCAGGGAGTGATTATGGTTTTCATCATCTATGGCTCCCTCCTGAGGTTAGGAAGCATAGTGTGCTGGAACCCTGTCTCGCCCTGACCTCATTTCTCAGGCAATTAAGGCTAAGGTGGTGTCTAATAATGACATGGCTGTCATCCCCTCTATTTACTTTTTAGCCCTCTGCAGTTTGCACAGTGTCACCCCGTTCATTATCTCAGGTTGAGCCTCATCACAGCCCCAGCATGTGATACCATCCCCCTTTTACAGATACAGAAACTCAGAAGCATGGGGTCATGCCTGGGACAGAGTGAGTAGTGGATTAGGGATTCGGGGTCCTCTGACCCCACCTCCCCACATCCAATGCTCTGTCCTCTTCCCTGCTGCCTTTAGGTGTGTGTTGATGGAATCCTGATGGCACTTTCCCAGCTGTCTTGGAAGAATGACTTGGAAGGATTGCGTGAAGGGAGACTCTTCTGCCCTCCCAAGTGTCCAGGAGGCCTCGTCAGCACTAGAGGTTCTCTGCTTGGGGATCTGGAAAGGGCAGTCCATGAAATAAAAGAAGAGAAAGTTTAAAGTCTAGGCTCATTTGGTGGAGCTTTTTTTTTTTTTTTCCACTCTTGGCAGAAAACAGTCTGCCAGAGATTATTCATTTTTAATTTGCTTTACATTTTGACCACATTTATTTCTTGGTTTAAAATATATATGTTTAATCTACACTGCTGCCCTCTGAGGTCAGGATATGCCGGCATCCTGCTGCCCACCCACAGCCCAATGTCAGCAGCAACCATCTGAGGTACAATTATCATCCTCGTTTTATAGATGAGGAAATTAAGGCCCAGAGAGATGAAGTATCTTGCTCAACGTCACCCAGCTAGTAAATGGGAGGGTTGGGATTTGAACCCAGGCTGTGTGATTCCAGTCTCTGTTCTTCACCTCTATATATCACTGCCTCTCGCCTACGTATTCAGTGAAGATGTTCTTTGGGCTTAAAAAAAATCCACATCCCCCCTCTTTTCCCATCTCAAAATATGTGTGTAAAGGGCAGCAACTAGGAGGGGGGTGTCTTCAAGGATGGGGTGAGAAGTAAATCACTGTGAAGACGAATCTGTCATCTTTTGGACAAAGGGGAGTAAAGGCAGTTCAAACTCTCACTCTGTATCAGAAAGTTCGGCTCCCTCTGAAGTCCCTGGAGATATGAGGGCTGGAAAGATGCACAGGGCAGGGTAGGAGACGTCCCTTCCGGGCTGAGTGACCCAGGGCAAGTCATTCTTGCTCCCTGGGTTCTGCTGCCCTTCCTCATCTGGGAAATTGGACCCCTGCATCTTGGGGGCCTCTCCAGCCCTGGCATGCTGTGTTTGTGGGTGCTGGGGGAGATTCTGACTCAGGATGTTTTTATTAAACTCAGTACTCTTTCAATTAGGTAATTTGTTTTCCCCAAGACGCCCATGGTTTTTTCAAGTATAAGTTAAGCGTTAAACAGCACTGTGTCAACTGAATTAATGGTTAAAAGATTTAACAAGACTTTCTGTGTCTGTCTTCAATTTCCTCCACAGGGACGCGAGAGACAAATTTTACAGGAAACCATTCACAACTTCCACTCTTCCTTCGAGAGCAGCGCCAGCAACACCAGGGCCCCTGGAAACAATCCCTGTACGTGACCTTCCTTCCTGTGGTCACCAACGTGAGCTTTCTGAATCGCAGTACCCCCTTCACATGGCCGGTGCTCCAGCCACCATCAGACCTTTCCCATTCCCTGAAACACTATGTTTTTGTCACACCGCTGTGCCTTAGTCCTTCTGCCTGGAACACCTGTCTTCCTTTCCCTGCTGTAGTAGTTGGTGATGCTTGTTGCTATAACAAACTCCAACACAGTAGAGACTTAAGCTCCCATACAATCCAGTATGGCTGCGTCCGCTCGGCAGAAGCACACGGTGATTCAGGGACCCAGCTCCTTTCATCTGTGGCTCTGCCATTCCTGGGGCCTCGGAGGCTTTGTTTCTGGCCGGCAGAGGGGAAGGGGATGGTGAAGAAGGCACAGCCATCTCTTCACTGCTTTGCTCTTAACTGCTCACATTCCATTGGTTCCTCCTGCTCACATTCTGTCGGCCACTCATAGTCACGTGGCCCCACGTGTAGTCGTTGTTCAGGTAGTGGCTTCACAGCAACAACTCTGTACTTAGATGGGGGAGCACATATTTTGGCAGTAGGTTAGCCACTCTTCCACATCTTCCCTTAGAACTTCTAGCTTGTCCCTAATGGTCCAAGTCACCTATCAGATGAAGCCTTTCTCAACTCCCTTACACAGAACTAACTCCTCCAGCCTCTGGGGCCCTTACTGCTCTGTGTGATAGCTCTGCTCTAGCACTTCACTGCACCTGCTGCAGCCAGCGTACAACAGCTGTTCAGGATGTATAGGTTGAATGCGTATTTCTTTCTTGCAAAGGCAGCCTTTCATGTAGGAAAAATGGCGAGGCCCAAGGTGTGATCTTGAGGGATCCCTTTTCCTTCCTGGCCTTCAGTTTCCTTGTCTGTCATCAGGCAAGACAATGCTCTGATATTCCATGCTGCTCACCCCATATCACAGTAGGGCTTTTCCACTTTGAGTGGGAGCAGAAGACCCTAATATATTACATTGTAGAAGGACTTGGGTACTCACATTTTCTAGGCAAAGAAGTGAAGAATTTAGAATTTCTTCTAAGGCTACATTCCTCAGAAGGGAATCAGCCTGTGTAGTTTTCTACCGTGTCATATTCTATGAAAGGGACTCTGACTTTTGAGTCCAGTAGGTTTCTGAAATGTCTTCAAGTGCGTAATTCATTTGACCAGCACCTCTGGGTGCTGGGGGTGCAGAGATGAGTCAGAGCCAGTCCCCACCCTTGAGGACCTGGACAGCAAGAGAAGAAAGGAATGGTGGTCCCAGCCTCGAGGGGCAGCACAGAAGAGTGGAGAGAGAGCGTGTGCTCTGGACTCAGGCTCAGGTTCTGGTTCAGCCCTGAGGCTAGCCAGCTGTGTGGCTAGGGATGGATAAGTCGGCGCTTAGAGCCAGTGTGCGTCAAACACTTGGTCTGTGGGACATGCGCAATGGATAGCGGCCTTTGCAGAGTTCTCATCTTTACCGTGAGCTCTGCCTGGCCGCATGCTGGTCTCCTTGGGAGATGTGGCCTCTCATCTCTCCCTCCCCCGGCCGTGAGTGCCCATTCACCCTCTGCTGGCTTCTAGAGGGAGTCCTGACCATGTTGCCTGGAGCCTCATCGTGTTCTCCCTCTGTCTGTTGATCCAATGGGTGCTGTTCCTCCTTCATCCTCCCATCTTCCCACCCATAAAAGCCAGCTTCCCACATGACTGGAGAGAAGAGGCTTTGTTTTAGCCATCACTGACAGACACCTTTATAAATGTTCCTCGCATCCCAACCTTCTTTAAGGAGACATAGTCATTGAGCACCTACTGTGTGCAGCAGCTGGAACCCAGTGTCATCTGTCCTCACCAGAAGCCTGGAGGCTGGCATGGTTTAACCTCATCCTGCACGCCGGGGAAACAGACACGGAGGACTGGAGCTGCATGCCAGTTCTCCAGCCCGGAAGGAGTAGAGCTGGCGGAGAACCGGATCTAGTGGGCTCTGAGCCCATGCTTTTGCCACCAATTCCTATAGACTCCTGGGGCTAGAGGCACCAGGGATTCTCGCTGTTTTAACGTACTCATATCTTCAGAGGCTGTCGATAGGCCTAGGGTTGTTTGCCCCTGGAATACACATGGGCTCCTGAGTGAGGTGCTGTGAGGTTTTGTGCCCACTCTTTGCTGTCCTTCTGGTCTTTTCATCACCCCTATATTTGTGCAGCTTTCACTTGGGTAAGTTTGATTGAATCCCTATGATTGAATACCTGTGATACACAGGAGCTGTGCTGGGGGTCAGCATCCCACAAATGCACACCTCCACGATCTCATCTAATGACCCCAGACAGAGCAGGGCTTATTATTCTCATTTTGCAGATGGGAAAACAGGCTCAGGACAGATGCCTTTTTTGTCTTTTTCACTGGATTCAGTGGTTCTAAGGTTTTTTCTCCCAGGCAGTTTGTGGGCTGGTTGGTGAGAGATCCCCGGCACCCTTTCCGGACCATGATCACCCCCTTCCTGGTGATACTCCAGGAGGCTATTCTGGTCCACAGTGTTTTCCTTGCTTGATGACCATCAGCATTTCCCAAAGTGTGTTCCTTGGAACCCTAGTTCCACAGGATGTTAATAGGTTTTTCATAAAGAAAAAAAAGGGGGAGGAAATGTATACATGACAGTGGGGTGAGGCTCTGTGATCAATAAGTTTGGCAGACACTGGGTTAAAGCCCAGTTACATGATGCTTGCTGCAGGACACCTCAGAATCCTTATCACGCCACACATGGGGGCGTGTCTCTTCAAGGGGGCCATGCAGCTTGTAGCATTTCCCATACGTTAGATCACAGAATGCTGTTTCATGGCACTCTTGCAAGACTGAGGTTCATTGGACACCATTAGGGAAGCCCTGCTTTGACTGGGCAGTGGCAGTCATGAGGCCTCACAGCACCTGGGAGTGGGCCCAAGGGGCCCTCGAGGCCTTCAGCTGGATCAGGGGTCTTTGGTAATTGCTTCTTTTCTTTCCAGCAGCTCTCTGCTTGGCAGTGGGACATCACGGTGAGGGAGTCCCCTGACTGAGAGAACCAGGATCCTGCTCATAGGGCTCTGCATCCAGGGCATCTCCTGCAGGGTCAGGGACATCATTTCCCAGTGTTGTTGCAGTGTCCTGCCTGGCAAGTGCTGGGTGTCTAAGCCCTGTCCCCCCAATGGCCAGGAGAAGGTTCCCACCTCCCTGCTTCAGTGCCAGACCATTACATGGAGGCTGCAAGTTTTGCCAGGAAAACATTTACTTTTTCATTCACTACATATTTACTGAGCATTTACCCTGTGCCCACCCTGTGCTTGTGCTTTGGATCCAGAGATGAAAAACACTCATCTCTGCCCTCAAAGAATCCACAGTATCTTAGAGGAGACAAGCATGTAAGTCAGACGTTGTAGTGCCTGTAAGGAGTCTTACAGTAAAGGCGTGTGCTGGGCCCACAGCTCTGAGGACGTCGTGCGTGATGGCTCAGGTTCGGCCTGGGTGGGCCCCATTGGAAAGACTGGGTCTGAAAGGGTAAGTCAGCACAGCTGGCAGGTGGGGAAGAGAAAGGGCTCCCCAGATGGGGGGACAGTGTGTGAGAAGGCAGGCGGCATATAACAGTTCTGGGTTAAATATTATCGGGGGTTAAGTTAGATACCTGTTATTCCAATTTTTGGTTCTTTTCTTTGAAATGCATAGCAGCAGTCTGTTACCTGGAAGAGCACTGAATCTATAGTCAGTCCTAGCACTGGGTTTTGGCTCAGCCACTTCTTAATGGGTAACATATTTCTTCCATTCCTTGAACCTCAGTTTCCCTTTCAGTTACACGGGGATAGTACTCCCCAAGGCACTGAGGATCAGATGAAGGTGAAAGCCCTTTTCACACCATGTGGAGCTCTGCAGATGTGAGAAATCTCCACGATGGTCACCTGTTTGAAATCCTCTGTTTCTGTTTCTCCCCCGCCCCACCCCGCCTCCCGCTTGCCCTGCTGTAGCCAGGGCTGGGTGGGCAAGGCCAGAAGCAGCAGCCTCCAGCCAGAGGTGGCAGCAGCTTAGGTGGCTCTGCTGGTATCGGAGCCCCGAGGAAGTGAGGGTTGGTGGTGAATCCCCACCCTCCAGCTGTGGCTGACTCTGGTGTTTGTGTCACTGGGATTCCCAGCAAGGTGGACAGAAAGAAGGGAGGCCTTCCAGCCTGATCACAGGGGCTGATCCAGGGGGCAGAGAGGAAGCAGGAAACCCCTCCAGTTTGCTCTTGCCTCAGAGCTGCCTAAGGACAGTGCCGTGCAGGCCAGGCCCGGGCTAGACAGCTGTGAACATCTACGCTGACCTTCCAAGAAAGCACCTCTTGAGGGCTTGGGACCCTTCCTGGGAAGATTCTGCAGCCCAGACTGAAGGTGTTGTGAAGCACCATCTGTGCTTTGTTCAGGCAAGGTAATCATGTCTCATTAACCAACAGATCCTGTTCAGCATGTAAGGAGACCTGATGCTTTCCCTGACAAAGTCGATACCAGATTCTGAAGGACTGGCCAGGGACTGAATCTCCTCCCTGGGGGAGGTGGGTGGTGAGTCCCCTCTTCAGCTTCCTTTCTAAGGTGGGGACCCCCCAGGGCCCCTCCTCAGGGCCCTCCCTACCCAGTGGGTTGAGCCAGCCCCCATGAGTCTTAGTTCCTGTTGGAGCTGCCTCCCTAGGGCTCATAGACACAGGGCACGGCCATCCTCTTCTGGGAGACCTTGTTCCCACTGTCCAGGTGGCTGGGGTAGGGTTTGGCCTCAGCAGGGCCACTGGATCCTTTGATAAGAGACCAAGGTGCTGTTTTGTTTCAGCTCTACTGTGTGTTTCCATGTTCCTTAACATCCAACACTTCTTTTTGTTACTATTTTATTGTTTTTCCATACAGGGATTTGATTCTTTGAAGGATTTTTGTTTGCCAAATGTATATTAAATAATGGTGAGTTTGTCTTCTCACTTTGATTTTGCTCATCGAAGGTATAAAATGCTGCTCAGATTTCTTCCAGTGAGAACTGTTATGGAGCAAGTGCCTATGGTGTGCTGGGCGCTTCCATTGCCTCACCTCCTTCATGATAATCTTGTGAGGCAGCCTTAAAACCCCCTTTCTACCAATTTGGTGAGTGTGGCACACAGATATTAACCTCACCAAGGTCACCTTGTAACAGGCGATGGTCGATTTGAATGCAGGCCTCATCTGTCACTTCTCTCCATGCTGTCTTGCTGCCTTTCAGCACAGAGAGAAATGTTGAATTGGGATAAGCCCAGCCAACACAAAACAAATAAAACCTTGTTAGTCTGTATGGCTTGTTCACAATTTTTTTTTTTTTTTTTTTGGTGGGGCGGTGTTTATGAAATACTATAATACTATACATATATGGCTTGGAGATTCTCTTTGTTTCTGCTGAGAGTCTTTACAAGTCGGGGGCTCCCTCATCTCCACCTCTTCTGCTCTCAGTGTCTCATGTTGGCTGTGCTCAGCCCTATAGAGCATTCAGGAAGCAGAAGGTAGCATGGGTCCCAGGCCCAAAACAGGAGGAATGAGGCCAAGGTCTGTGGGGCCCCAGAGTGGGGAGCAAAGATACTGGGGAGACCATGGGAGTAGGGCCAGCACTCCATGAGGAAGAACATTCCAGGGACCAGGGCTACCTAGAAGGGAGAGCATCCCCCAGATGAGCCCCAGAGGCTGGTCAAGCCCAGGGCAGCTGGAGAGGGGAACTCAGACTTTAGATGAAGATTGGACCAGGCAAGTGGTTCCCAAACGACCCAATGGTGGAGGTGATAGGAGAAAAACAAGTACAAGGCAATGAGTTTACCTGACACTAAATATACTCATTTTATGGGTTTGGCCTTGATCCTGACACAAGTCCCTATTACTTTGAGGGGAGAGGGTGGTGGTAGTGGTGGTTTTAGTTTCATGGATGTGTGAAATCCAAAAGTCTGAGAAACATTGCTCTAGGTCACCTTTGAGGTCCCTTCCAGCCTCCTGAGTCTGTGAAAATCTATAAAAAGAAGGGGGAGTGGTTCCTCAGTAAGTTAAACATCGAACAACCATATGACCCAGCAACTCTACTCCTAGGTAATATACCCAAAAGAATTGAAAATAGGTATTCAAATAAAAACTTGTATGCAGATATTCATAGCAGCACAATTCACAACAGCCACAAGGTGGTAATAATCCAGATGGCCATCAACAGATGAATGGATAAACAAAATTTGGGATTGTCCACACAACGGAATATTGTTCAGCCATGGAAGTAGTGATCCACACTACAACATGGAGGAAACTTGAAAACATTGTGCTAAGTGAAAGAAGCCAGACACAAAAGACCACGTATTATGTGATTCCATTTATATGAAATGTACAGAATAGGCCAATCCATAGGGATGGAAAGCTGAGATTTAGGGACTGAGGAAATGGGGAGCCACTGCTTAATGGGTAGGCGATTTCCTTTTGGGGTCATGAAAAAGTTCTGGAACTAGATAATGGTGATGGTGGTACAACATTGTGGATGTGCTTAATGCCAGGCCACACTTTAAAATGGGTAAAATGGTAAGTTTTATATTTTTTTTGCTATAATTTTAAAAGAAGGAAGAAAAGGGGACCTCATGACCTGGCTGGTCTTCCACCCTTCTGTCAGTGTTCACCTTCTCCACCTTGTCCTTCAAGGTGAAGGATACATCACCATTGTAGGGTCTTGCTCTCCCTCCCCTCTCCCCCCCTCCCCCCGACACGTGTACGTATACACACCTTTCTGTCCCCTTCATCAGAGGGGTCTAGATGGGCTGCCGGTCTCAACCAGAGCCCCACACAGAAAATGCTCAGGAATAAGGTGGGGCCGCCCTTGTCCTGGCTCTGCGGGAGGCAAGCCCCTCGGGAAGGTGGGAACGCTCCCTGAGGCACTACGTGCTCCCGGCCCTCCAGCTACTCCTCTGGCTCTCATTTCCTATCTCCAGGGGGCTGGGGGTTTCTCCGCTTCACTTGCTCGCAGCTCTTTCAACAGAATAATTGTCTTCACTTTCCTCACAATAAGAAACACTCCCTTTGGGTCACAGACGACGGTTTTCTGAAGCGCTTCGGCGTTGGCCTCAACACTCGCTCCACCGAGGGGCCCCAGCCCCAGCGACGCCCACTTCCGCCCACTTCCGCCACCAGCCCCTGCGCTTCCGGTGACACGGCCCCAGCCTTCCTCCGCGCAGTCCCGCTTTCTCTGCCGTGTCACAGGTGTCCCTCCCGATACCAGTGCCTAAACCACGTTCTGCAGGCAGTGGCCACGCAGAGTCTTCTCCTGGGGAACCCGGCCTGTGAGCCGGAGCTTTGTAAGTGTAAGGCTGCGCGTGTGTGGAGAGGAACTTCAGCCATAAAGAAGGACCTAGAACTGGAGACTTCACACTAATGTTCCCGCAGGTTCTGTAGCTTGACTTCATCCATGAGGGGGCCTCAGGGCAGACTGATTTTACTAACTCCTCATGAGGGACAGTGGCCGAGAACCTGAGTCAGACAGAATCCTCCGAGGGAATGTCCGTCAGGCCACCTGGAGCCGCAGGCTCGCGGGGAGGCCGTGTGCATGGTGACAGCTTCCTCAGGTAAGCGAACTCTGTTTCTCGCCGTCGGACGGAACGAGGGTTGACGCACTCATTCAGCAGACAGCCGCTGATGGGGCACTGGGGATGCCCAGAGGGCAAATCAAAGCCCCTGCCTTTGTGGAACTTATGATCCACTGGGGTGATGATAATCCTGGCTCCCAGGGCAGGACAAGGGTTAACTGAGATAATGCGAGTCAAGTGCTCAGCACTGTGCCGGGTACAGGATAAGTGTCTTGGGGCATCAGCCGGTTCTAATTGCTCATTCCCTCTCCCCGTTCCTTGAGGGTCAGGGCCACATGAGCTCTTCCTCACCAGCTGCAATGCAGGGGGACGTTGTGCTCTGCTGGGGCCGCAACTCATTAACGCAGCCGCGTTAATGAACCCTGAGCTGGTAGCAGTCAGAGGAGCTAGGTCATGGACCTGCGACAGGGCCAGGGATGCACCGGCCAAATGAACTGAAAGAATGACGGAAAATATTTGTTTATTGCATAGCAATGAATTTAACACACGTAACTCAGTTTACAACCCACAATTGTATAAGGAAGAATTTAAAGCAAAGAAAGAATTGGAGAAAAAAGCACAAGATGCAGACTGTGTTCTTTAGACCTGTGGAATAGCTGTCTCTACTTTGATCCACTTAGCATTCTTGGATCACATTGTTTTTTGTGGTTGTTTTTTTACTTAAAAGTTTTATTTTTATTTTTAAACAATTGTACAAGTCATTATCAGTGAGTATAATTTGATATACATAATGTAACACACTGACGTTTTTACATCTATTGAGCTTCAAGATCAGATATAGCTTTCCCCAGAGTCCCGTGGGGGGTTCCAGGATGCACAGAGCCTGGGGCTGTGGCCCTAAGGAGCTCTTGCCTGGCAGAAATTTCCCACCTGGAAAAAACCTCCCTGCTGACATTTCCAGTGGGCTTTCCAAGTTTCTTGAACTTTCAACTAAGCTTATAACCGGAGGCCTATGGGCATTGCACTCTGCTTTATTTGTTTGTTTGTTTATCTGAAGTATAGTTGATTTACAATATTGTGTTATTTTCTGTGTACAGCAAATTGATTCAGTTATTCTTTTTCATATTCTTTTTCTGTTATAGTTTATTACAAGATATTGAATATAGTTCCCTGTGCTATACAGTAGGACCTTGTTGTTTATCTATTTTATATATAGTAGTTTGTATCTGCTAATCCCAAACTCCTAATTTATCCCTCCTTCCCCCTTTCCTCTTTGGTAACCATAAGTTTCTATGTCTGTGAGTCTGTTTTGTAAATAAGTTCATTGGTATCATATTTTACATTCCACATATAATGAGTATCATATGGTATTTGTCTTTGTCTGGTTTCCTTCACTTAGTGTGATAATCTCTAGGCCCATCCATGTTGCTGGAAATGGCATTATTTCATTCTTTTTTATGGCTGTGTAGTATTCCATTATATATATATATACCACATCTTCTTTATCCATTCATCTGTTGATGGACATTTAGGTTGCTTCGATGTCTTGGCTATTGTAAATAGTGCTGCTATGAGCATAGGGATGCATGTATCTTTTCGAATTAGAGTTTTCCTCTTTTCTGGATATATGCCCAGGAATAGGATTGATGGATCATGTGGTAGCTCTATTTTTAGGTTTTTTTTATTTAACGTCTTTATTGGAGTATAATTGCTTTACAATGGTGTGTTAGTTTCAGCTTTATAACAAAGTGAATCAGTTATACTTATACATATGTTTGCATATCTCTTCCCTCTTGCATCTCCCTCCCTCCCACCCTCCCTATCCCACCCCTCTAGGTGGTCACAAAGCACCGAGCTGATCTCCCTGTGCTATGCGGTTGCTTCCCACTAGCTATCTATTTTACGTTTGGTAGTGTATATATGTCCATGCCACTCTCTCACTTTGTCACAGCTTACCCTTCCCCCTCCCCATATCCTCAAGTCCATTCTCTAGTAGGTCTGTGTCTTTATTCCCGTCTTGCCCCTAGGTTCTTCATGACTTTTTTTTTTTCCTTAGATTCCATATATATGTGTTAGCATACTGTATTTGTTTTTCTCTTTCTGACTTACTTCACTCTGTATGACAGACTCTAATCCATCCACCTCACTACAAATACCTCCATTTCGTTTCTTTTTATGGCTGAGTAATATTCCATTGTATATATGTGCCACATCTTCTTTATCCATTCATCCGATGGTGGACACTTAGGTTGCTTCCATGTCCTGGCTATTGTAAATAGAGCTGCAATGAACATTGTGGTACATGACTCTTTTTGAATTATGGTTTTCTCAGGGTGTATGTCCAGTAGTGGGATTGCTGGGTCGTATGGTAGTTCTATTTTTAGTTTTTTAAGGAACCTCCATACTGTTTTCCATAGTGGCTGCACCAATTTACATTACAGTGTAAGAGGGTTCCCTTTTCTCCACATTCTCTCCAGCATTTATTGTTTGTAGACTTTTTAATGATGGCCATGCTCACCAGTGTGAGGTGATACCTCATTGTAGTTTTGATTTGCATTTCTCTAATGATTAGCAATGTCGAGCATCTTTTCATGTGCCTGCCATCTATATGTCTTCTTTGGAGAAATGTCTATTTAGATCTTCTGCTCATTTTTTGATTGGGTTTTTTTGTTTTTTTTGTTATTCAGTTGTGTGAGCTGTTTGTATATTTTGGAAATTAAGCCCTTGTCGGTCATATCATTTGCAAATATTTTCTCCCAGTCTTTAGATTGTCTTTTTGTTTTGTTTATGGTTTCCTTTGCTGTGCAAAAGCTTATAAGTTTGATTAGATCCCATTTGTTTATTTTTGCTTTTATTTCTATTGCCTTGGGAGACTGATGTAAGAAAACATTGCTATGATTTACATCAGAGAGTGTTTTGCCAGTGTTCTCTTCTAGGATTTTTATGGGGTCATGTCTTATATTTAAGTCTTTAAGCCATTTTGAGTTTATTTTTGCGTATGGTGTGAGGGAGTATTCTAACTTCATTGGTTTACATTCGGCTGTCCAGCTTTCCCCCACCAGTTGCTAAAGAGACTGTCTTTTCTCCACTGTATATTCTTGTCTCCTTTGTCAGAGTTTAATTGACTGTAGGTGTGTGGGTTTATTTCTGGGCTCTCTGTTCTGTTCCATTGATCCATATGTCTGTTTTTGTGCCAATACCACACTGTTTTGATTACTGTAGCTTTGTAGTATTGTCTGAAGTCTGGGAGCGTTATGCCTCCAACTTTGTTCTTTTTCCTCAAGATTGCTTTGGCAATTCTGGGACTTTTATGTTCCATATAAATTTTAGGATTATTTGTTCTAGTTATGTAAAAAATGTCATGGGTAATTTGATAGAGATCACGTTAAATCTGTAGATTGCTTTGGATAGTAAGGCCATTTTAACAATATTAATTCTTCCAATCCAAGAGCATGGGATAACTTTCCATTTCTTTGAATCGTCTTCAGTTTCCTTTATCAATGTTTTATAGTTCTCAGCATAAAGGTCTTTTACCTCCTTGGTCAGGTTTATTCCTAAGTATTTTTTTAATGCAATTTTAAAAGGGATTTTTTTTTTTTTACTTTCCCTTTCCGATATTTCATTGTTAGTGTAAAGAAATGCAACAGGTTTCTGTATGTTAATCTTGTTTCCTGCTACCTTACTGAATTCGTTTATCAGTTCTAATAGTTTTTGTGTGAAGTCTTTAGGGTTTTCTAAATATAATATCATGTCATCTGCGTATAGTGACAATTTTACCTCTTCCCTACCAATTCGAATACCTTTTATTTCTTTTTCTTGTCTATTTGCTCTGGCTAGGACTTCCAATACTGTGTTGAATAGAAGAGGTAAGAGTGGGAATCCTTGTCTTGTTCCAGATTTTAGCAGGAAGTCTTTCAGCTTTTCACCATTGAGTATTTTAATTTATTTTATTAAAAAAAAATTATTTTTAAAGATTTTTTTTGATGTGGACCATTTTTAAAGTCTTTATTGAATTTGTTATAATATTGCTTCTGTTTTATGTTTTGGTTTTTTGGCTGCGAGGCACATGGGGTCTTAGCTCCCCGATCAGGGATTGAACCTACACCCCCTGCACTGGAAGGCAAAGTCTTAACCACTGGACTGCCAGGGAAGTCCCACCGTTGAATATTATATTGGCTGTGGGTTTGTCATAAATAGCTTTTTTTATGTTGAGATATGTTCCCTCTATACCCACTTTGGTAAGAGTGTTTGTCATGAGTGGATGTTGAATTTTATCAAATGCTTTTTCTGCATCTATTTTTTTTTCACACACACACTGTATTTTATTTTTACAGGAGATAAATAGACTGACACCAAGCATTGTACATGGATGACCACAACAAAAGCAACAATGATTGCAATTACCAAACATGAAACACACTCATACTATGTCATAATATTGACATTCAGTCCAGTAATCCTCCACTGTAACAGCTCCTTTACTTTGCAGTGAAAATTGATTTGTATATTCTTTGCCTCTGTGTCCTTGTCAGATTTTTTTTTTTTTAATTCAGGCAGAAAGTCACAAAAATTATACTCATCCTCATCAGTTCACTCAGTCCCATGTAATTAATTTTTTTTTCATCTTGATCTTTTGTTAGCACTTTTATGAGTTCATCAGTTTTTCATTAGAGTTCTGAAAATGCTTATTCAATCAGTTCAGCAGTACAGTCAGTTACCAGAAACCTGTACTTGTCAGAGTCTTTTCCATGAATTTCTTGAAGATGAAACCCTTTTATAGGAACATATTTGCAAAAGGATCAGAGTACACCCAGAACTGTCTGTAAATGACAAAAGACTTAAAAATGACCACAGTTAAAGATTTGATGAAAGTTCATAATAATGCAGTTGACAAGAAAATTAGTTATTTCTGAGATATACATTTTAAAGTAATAACTAGGATTATGACTTATAATATTATACCAGAACATATAAGATTTTTAGAAATTTCATGTAATGTCTGAAACATTTATATTAACATATTTCCATACAAATAACCCAATGAAAGTTTAGTATTAGTTGTTTTGATTGTTTTTTTATACTGCAGGTTCTTATTAGTCATCAATTTTATACACATCAGTGTATACATGTCAATCCCAATCGCCCAATTCAGCACACCACCATCCCCACCCCACCGCAGTTTTCCCCCCTTGGTGTCCATATGTCCGTTCTCTACATCTGTGTCTCAACTTCTGCCCTGCAAACCGTCTCATCTGTACCATTTTTCTAGGTTCCACATACATGCGTTAATATACGATATTTGTTTTTCTCTTTCTGACTTACTTCACTCTGTATGACAGTCTCTAGATCCATCCACGTCTCAACAAATGACTCAATTTCGTTCCTTTTTATGGCTGAGTAATATTCCATTGTATATATGTACCACAACTTCTTTATCCATTCGTCTGTTGATGGGCATTTAGGTTGCTTCCATGACCTGGCTATTGTAAATAGTGCTGCAATGAACATTCGGGTGCATGTGTCTTTTTGAATTACGGTTTTCTCTGGGTATATGCTCAGTAGTGGGATTGCTGGGTCATATGGTAATTCTATTTTTAGTTTTTTAAGGAACCTCCATATTGTTCTCCATAGTGGCTGTATCAATTTACATTCCCACCAACAGTGCAAGAGGGTTCCCTTTTCTCCACACCCTCTCCAGCATTTGTTGTTTGTAGATTTTCTGATGATGCCCATTCTAACTGGTGTGAGGTGATACCTCACTGTAGTTTTGATTTGCATTTCTCTAATAATTAGTGATGTTGAGCAGCTTTTCCTGTGCTTCGTGGCCGTCTGTATGTCTTCCTTGGAGAAATGTCTATTTAGGTCTTCTGCCCATTTTTGGATTGGGTTGTTTGTTTCTTTAATATTGAGCTGAATGAGCTGTTTATATATTTTGGAGATTAAGCCTTTGTCCGTTGATTCGTTTGCAAATATTTTCTCCCATTCTGAGGGTTGTCTTTTTGTCTTGTTTATGGTTTCCTTTGCTGTGTAAAAGCTTTGAAGTTTCATTAGGTCCCATTTATTTATTTTTGTTTTTATTTCCATTACTCTAGGAGGTGGATCAAAAAAGATCTTGCTGTGATTTATGTCAAAGAGTGTTCTTCCTATGTTTTCCTTTAAGAGTTTTATAGTGTCCAGTCTTACATTTAGGTCTCTAATCCATTTTGAGTTTATTTTTGTGTATGGTGTTAGGGAGTATTCAAATTTCATTCTTTTACATGTAGCTGTCCAGTTTTCCCAGCACCACTTATTGAAGAGACTGTCTTTTCTCCATTGTATATCTTTGCCTCCTTTGTCATAGATTAGTTGACCATAGGTGCGTGGGTTAATCTCTGGGCTTTCTATCTTGTTCCATTGATCTATGTTTCTGTTTTTGTGCCAGTACCATATTGTCTTGATTACTGTAGCTTTGTAGTATAGTCTGAAGTCAGGGAGTCTGATTCCTCCAGCTCCATTTTTTCCCCTCAAGACTGCTTTGGCTATTCGGGGTCTTTTGTGTCTCCATACAAATTTTAAGATGATTTGTTCTAGCTCCGTAAAAAATGCCATTGGTAATTTGATAGGGATTGCATTGAATCTGTAGATTGCTTTGGGTAGTAGAGTCATTTTCACAATGTTGATTCTTCCAATCCAAGAACATGGTATATCTCTCCATCTGTTGGTATCATCTTTAATTTCTTTCATCAGTGTCTTATAGTTTTCTGCATACAGGTCTTTTGTCTCCCTAGGTAGGTTTATTCCTAGGTGTTTTATTCTTTTTGTTGCAATGATAAATGGGAGTGTTTCCATAATTTCTCTTTCAGATTTTTCATCATTAGTGTATAGGAATGCCAGAGATTTCTGTGCATTAATTTTGTATCCTGCAACTTTACCATATTCATTAATTAGCTCTAGCAGTTTTCTGGTGGCAGTTTTAGGATTCTCTATGTATAGTATCATGTCATCTGCAAACAGTGACAGTTTTACTTCTTCTTTTCCAATTTGTACTCCTTTTATTTCTTTTTCTTCTCTGATTGCTGTGGCTAGGACTTCCAGAACTATGTTGAATAATAGTGGCGAGAGTGGACATCCTTGTCTCGTTCCTGATCTTAGAGGAAATTCTTTCGGTTTTTCACCATTGAGAATGATGTTTGCTGTGGGTTTGTCATATATGGCCTTTATTATGTTGAGGTAGGTTCCCTCTATGCCCTCTTTCTGGAGAGTTTTTATCATAAATGGGTGTTGAATTTTGTCAAAAGCTTTTTCTGCATCTATTGAGATGATCATATGGTTTTTATTCTTCAATTTGTTAATATGGTGTATCACATTGATTGATTTGTGTATATTGAAGAATCCTTGCATCCCTGGGATAAATCCCACTTGATCGTGGTGTATGATCCTTTTAATGTGTTGTTGGATTCTGTTTGCTAGTATTTTGTTGAGGATTTTTGCATCTATATTCATCAGTGATATTGGTCTGTAATTTTCTTTTTTTGTAGTGTCTTTGTCTGGTTTTGGTATCAGGGTGATGGTGGCCTCATAGAATGAGTTTGGGAGTGTTCCTTCCTCTGCAATTTTTTGGAAGAGTTTGAGAAGGATGGGTGTTAGCTCTTCTCTAAATGTTTGATAGAATTCACCTGTGAAGCCATCTGGTCCTGGACTTTTGTTTGTTGGAAGATTTTTAATCACAGTTTCAATTTCATTATTTGTGATTGGTCTGTTCATATTTTCTATCTCTTCCTGGTTCAGTCTTGGAAGGTTGTACCTTTCTAAGAATTTGTCCATTTCTTCCAGGTTGTCCATTTTATTGGCATAAAGTTGCTTGTAGTAGTCTCTTAGGATGCTTTGTATTTCTGCGGTGTCTGTTGTAACTTCTCCTTTTTCATTTCTGATTTTATTGATTTGAGTCCTCTCCCTCTTTTTCTTGATGAGTCTGGCTAATGGCTTATCAATCTTGTTTATCTTCTCAAAGAACCAGCTTTTAGTTTTATTGATCTTTGCTATTGTTTTCTTTGTTTCTATTTCATTTATTTCCGCTCTGATCTTTATGATTTCTTTCCTTCTGCTAACTTTGGGTTTTGTTTGTTCTTCTTTCTCTAGTTTCTTTAGGTGTAAGGTTAGATTGTTTACTTGAGATTTTTCTTGTTTCTTTAGGTAGGCTTGTATAGCTATAAACTTCCCTCTTAGAACTGCTTTTGCTGCATCCCATAGGTTTTGGGTCATCGTGTTTTCATTGTCATTTGTCTCTAGGTATTTTTTGATTTCCTCTTTGATTTCTTCAGTGATCTCTTGGTTATTTAGTAACGTATTGTTTAGCCTCCATGTGTTTGTGTTTTTTACATTTTTTTCCCTGTAATTCATTTCTAATCTCATAGCGTTGTGGTCAAAAAAGACGCTTGATATGATTTCAATTTTCTTAAATTTACTGAGGCTTGATTTGTGCCCCAAGATGTGATCTATCCTGGAGAATGTTCTGTGCACATTTGAGAAGAACGTGTAATCTGCTGTTTTTGGATGGAATGTCCTATAAATATCAGTTAAGTCCATCTTGTTTAATGTATCATTTAAAGCTTGTGTTTCCTTATTTATTTTCATTTTGGATGATCTGTCCATTGGTGTAAGTGAGGTGTTAAAGTCCCCCACTATTATTGTGTTACTGTCAGTTTCCTCTTTTATCGCTGTTAGCAGTTGCCTTATGTATTGAGGTGCTCCTATGTTGGGTGCATATATATTTATAATTGTTATATCTTCTTCTTGGATTGATCCCTTGATCATTATGTAGTGTCCTTCCTTGTCTCTTGTAACATTCTTTATTTTAAAGTCTATTTTATCTGATATGAGTATAGCTACTCCAGCTTTCTTTTGATTTCCATTTGCATGGAATATCTTTTTCCATCCCCTCACTTACAGTCTGTATGTGTCCCTAGGTCTAAAGTGGGTCTCTTGTAGACAGCATATATATGGGTCTTGTTTCTGTATCCATTCAGCAAGCCTGTGTCTTTTGGTTGGAGCATTTAATCCATTCACGTTTAAGGTAATTATCGATATGTATGTTCCTATGACCATTTTCTTAATTGTTTTGGGTTTGTTTTTGTAGGTCCTTTTCTTCTCTTGTGTTTCCCACTTAGAGAAGTTCCTTTAGCATTTGTTGTAGAGCTGGTTTGGTGGTGCTGAATTCTCTTAGCTTTTGCTTGTCTGTAAAGCTTGTGATTTCTCCATCAAATCTAAATGAGATCCTTGCCGGGTAGAGTAATCTTGGTTGTAGGTTCTTCCCTTTCATCACTTTAAGTATATCATGCCACTCCCTTCTGGCTTGTAGAGTTTCTGCTGAGAAATCAGCTGTTAACCTTATGGGAGTTCCCTTGTATGTTATTTGTCGTTTTTCCCTTGCTGCTTTCAATAATTTTTCTTTGTCTTTAATTTTTGCCAATTTGATTACTATGTGTCTCGGCATGTTTCTCCTTGGGTTTATCCTGTATGGGACTCACTGCGCCTCCTGTACTTGGGTGGCTATTTCTTTTCCCATGTTAGGGACGTTTTCGATTATAATCTCTTCAAATATTTTCTCGGGTCCTTTCTCTCTTCTCCTTCTGGGACCCCTATAATGCGAACGTTGTTGCGTTTAATGTTGTCCCAGAGGTCTCTTAGGCTGTCTTCATTTCTTTTCATTCTTTTTTCTTTATTCTGTTCCGCAGCAGTGAATTCCACCATTCTGTCTTCCAGGTCACTTATCCGTTCTTCTGCCTCAGTTATTCTGCTACTGATTCCTTCTAGTGTAGTTTTCATTTCAGTTATTGTATTGTTCATCTCTGTTTCTTTGTTCTTTAATTCTTCTAGGTCTTTGTTAAACATTTCTTGCATCTTCTCAATCTTTGCCTCCATTCTTATTCCGAGGTCCTGGATCATCTTCACTATCATTATTCTGAATTCTTTTTCTGGAAGGTGGCCTATCTCCACTTCATTTAGTTGTTTTTCTGGGGTTTTTTCTTGTTCCTTCATCTGGTATGTAGCCCTCTGCCTTTTCATCTTGTCTGTCTTTCTGTAAATGTGGTTTTTGGTCCACAGGCTGCAGGATTGTAGTTTTTCTTGCTTCTGCTGTCTGCCCTCTGGTGGTTGAGGCTATCTAAGAGGCTTGATGGGAGGCTCTGGTGGTGGGTAGAGCTGACTGTTGCTGTGGCGGTCAGATCTCCATAAAACTTTAATCCACTTGACTGATGATGGGTGGGGCTGGGTTCCCTCCTGTTGGTTGTTTTGCCTAAGGCAACCCAACACTGGAGCCTACCTGGGCTCTTTGGTGGGGCTAACGGCAGACTCTGGGAGGGCTCACGCCAAGGAGCACTTCCCAGAACCTCCACTGCCAGTGTCCTTGTCCCCACGGTGAAACAGAGCCACCTCCCGCCTCTGCAGGAGACCCCCCAACACCAGCAGGTAGGTCTGGTTCAGTATCCCCCAGGGTCACTGCTCCTTCCCCTGGGTCCCGATGCACACACTACTTTGTGTGTGCCCTCCAAGAGTGGGGTCTTTGTTTTCCCCAGTCCTGTCGAAGTCCTGCAATCAATTCCCACTAGGCTTCAAAGTCTGATTCTCTAGGAATTCCTCCTCCCGTTGCCAGACCCCCAGGTTGGGAAGCCTGACATGGGGCTCAGAACCTTCACTCCAGTGGGTGGACTTATGTGGTATAAGTGTTTGCCAGTCTGTGAGTCACCCACCCAGCAGTTATGGGATTTGAGTTTACTCTGATTGCGCCCCTCCTACCATCTCACTGTGGCTTCTCCTCTGTCCTTGGACATGGGGTATCCTCCTTGGTGAGTTCCAGTGTCTTCCTGTCGATGATTGTCCAGCAGCCAGTTGTGATTCTGGTGCTCTCTCAAGAGGGAGTGCGAGCACGCCCTTCTACTCTGCCATCTTGGTTAATCCCTCTTTTTCTGCATCTACTGAGATGATCTTGTGGTTTTTGTCTTTTCTTTTGTTGATGCAGTGTATCACATTGATTGATTTGCATATGTTGAACCATCCTTGTGACCCTGGGATGAATCCAACTTGATCGTGGTGTATGTTCTTTTTTATGTGTTGTTGGATTCAGTTTGCTAATATTTTGTTGAGAATTTTGCATCTATATTCACCAAAGATATTGGCCTGTAATTTTCTTTTTTGGAAGTGTTTTTGTATGGTTTGGGTATCAGGGTGATGGTGGCTTCATAGAATGAATTTGGGAGTGTTCCCTCCTCTTCAGTTTTTTGGAAGAGTTTGAGAAGGATCAGTGTAAGTTCTTTGGTAAAAGAAGAAAACATATATCCGGGTACAGGAAGCACAGAGATGAAACAAGTGAACCCAAACAGACCTACACCAAGACATATTATAATTAAAATGACAAAAGTTAAAGATAAAGAGAGAATTCTAAAGGCAGCAAGAGAAAAACAAAGAGTTAATTACAAGGGAACACCCATAAGGCTGTCAGCTGATTTCTCTACAGAAATGTTGCAGGCCAGAAGGGAGTGGCAAGATATATTCAAAGTCCTGAAAGGGAAAAACCTGCAGCCTAGGATACTCTACCCAGCAAGATTATCACTTAGAATAGAAGGAGAGATAAAGAATTTCTCAGACAAGTAAAAATGAAAAGAATACAGCAATACTAAACCTGTCCTAAAAGAAATCTTGAAAGGTCTTCTCTAAATAGAAAAGAAGAAAGAATCTATAGGGAAGAGAAAATCACAATTGGAAAGTAAATCACTTAAATAAACCAGTATATAGATTAAAAAATTTTTTTTAATTTGTAAAAATTCTGATAACTACAATGGACAGCAAAAGGATGAACATGAAGACATAAAAGAGGACATCAAACTCATAAAATGTGGGGGAGGGGAGTATGAAAATGCAGATTTTTTTATTTTTAAGAATGTGTTTGAGCCTATATGACTACCAGTCTAAAACAAGTAGATATAGTAATGGGTTAACATACTTGAAAAACAGGGTAACCATAAATCAAAAACACGATAGACTCACAAAAACCAAAAAGAAGAGAACTCAAGCATAATACAAAAGAAAACCATCAATCCACAAAAGGAAAAACAAAAAGAAAAAGGAAGGAACGGAGAAGAAATACAAAATCAAATGAAAAACAAGGTTTAAAATGGCAATAAATATATATCTATTGGAACTTCCTTGGTGGTCCAATGGCTAAAACTCTGCACTCCCAATGCAGGGGGCCTGGGCTCGATCCCTGGTCAGGGAACTAGATCCCACATACTGCAGCTAAGAGTTTGCGTGCCACAACTAAAGATCCTACATGCTGCAACTAAAAAAGATCCTGCATGCCACAACTAAAGATTCTGCATGCAGCAATGAAGATCCCCCATGCAGCAAGGAAGACCCCACATGCTGCAACTAAGACCCAGTGCAGCCAAATAAATAAATAAATACTTTAAAAAAATAATTAAAAAAAAAATATGTATCAATAGTTACCTTAAATATCAATGGGCTAAATGCTCCAATCAAAAGACATAGGAATGGCAGATTAGATAATAAAACAAGAGCCTACAATATGCTGCCTACAAGAGACCCACTTTAGGACAGAGGACACCAATAGGTTGAAAGTGAGAAGGTGGAAAAAGATATATCATGCAAATGGAAATAACAAGAAAGTGGGAGTAGCAATACTCACATCACACAAAATAGACTTTCAAACAAAGGCCATAAAGAAAGATAAATAAGGATACTATATAATTATAAAGGGATCAGTATGAGAAGATGATTAACACTTATGAACATACATGTTCCCAATATAGGAGCACCTAAATACATAAAACAAATACTAACAGACATAAAGGGAGGAATACAATAATAGTGGGAGACTTTAACACCCCACTGAGATCAATGGACAGATCTTCCAGACAGAAAATCAATAAAGCAACAGAGATTCTGAATGACACAGTAGAACAGTTAGACTTAATTGATATTTTTAGGACATTACATCCAAAAAAGAATACACATTCTTTTCAAGTACACATGGAACATTCTCTAAGATAAACCACATACTAGGACACAAAACAAGCCTCAACGAATTTAGGAGGATAGAAATTATTTCAAGCATCTTTTCTGACCACAACAGCATGAAACTATAAATGAACCACAGAAAGAGAAACGAGGGAAAAATGGTTACATGGAGACTAAGCAGCATGCTATTAAAAAACCAATGAGTTGGGCTTCCCTGGTGGCGCAGTGGTTGAGAATCTACCTGCCAATGCAGGGGACACGGGTTCGAGCCCTGGTCTGGGAAGATCCCACATGCCACGGGGCGACTAGGCCCGTGAGCCACAATTGCTGAGCCTGCGCATCTGGAGCCTGTGTTCCGCAACAAGAGAGACCGCGGTAGTGAGAGGCCCGCGCACCGTGATGAAGAGTGGCCCCCACTTGCCGCAACTAGAGAAAGCCCTTGCACAGAAACAAAGACCCAACACAGCCATAAATAAATAAATAAAATTTTTAAAAAAACCAAAAAAAAAAAAAACCCAATGAGTCAACAATGAAATCAAAGAGGAAATTTAAAAATACCTTGAGACAAATGACAAAGTACAACCTTACAGAATCTATGGGATGCAGCAAAAGCAGTCCTAAGAGGGAAGTTCATAGTGATACAGGCCTTCCTCAAAAAACAAGAAAAATCTCAAATAAACCTAACCTACCACTTAAAAGAATTGGAAAAAGAAGAACAAACAAAACCTAAAATCAGTAGAAGGAAATAAATAATAAAGGTCAGAGAGGAAATAAATAAAATAGAGATTAAAAATAATAGAAAAAAATTAATAAAACCAAGAGCTGGGTTTTTTGCAAGGGTAAACAAAATTGACAAACCTCTGGCCAGGCTCACCAAGAAAAAAAGAGAGGACCCAAATAAACAAAATAAGAAATGAAAGAGGAGAAATAACAGCCGATACTGCAGAAATAAAAAAAAACATAAGAGAATACTATGAACGAGTATATGCCAACAAATTGGACAACCTAGAAGAAATGCACAAGTTTCTAAAAACATACAGCCCACCAAAACTTAATCAAGAAGAAATAGATAATGTGAACAGACCAATCAGTAGAAGTGAAATTGAATCTGTAAACAAAAGTCCAGGACTGGATGGCTTCACTGGGCACTCTGCATTATTGATTGTTAATAACACTTGAATGGTGGTTTCCTCACTATAGCCTTGGTTCTCAAAAAGTGGTCCATGGACCAGGAGCTTTGGCATCCCCTGGGCACTTGTAAGAAATGCCTCCCTGAGCCAAAATCTGCATCTTCACAAGGTCCCCAGCGGGTGCATATGCACACTGCAGTGTGAGAGAGGGTCCCTCCAAGGCACCTTCTGTGCACTAGTCTCATCACACGTGACATCCATATGAGCACCGTGATGCTGTCACCTCTCACACAGAGGGGGAAACAGGAACCAACAAGCAAAATAACCCACCCAAGGTCACAAGATGGTTAAAGTAGAACTGAGACTCACCCAGGCTTGTCACAGCATTTACTGTGGTATTACCACATGCTAATTCAATCCTCCCATCCATCTAGAGGCATCACTATTACTACCCATTTTACAGATGAGGAAAGAGGCACAGAGAAGTTAAGCAACTTTCCTAAGGATGTCACTCCTTGGTCTAGACCCATATAGATGTATGAAATTGGCCACTTAGGAATCCTAAGTGAGTAGATGGTCTGCCAGGCAGGGCACAGTGGAACAGTGGGCCCCACGTGAGGTCCAAAGTCATAAAACCTGGGTTTGAGTCCTACTGACACCACTGAGGGCCGAGAGGGCAGATTGCCTCATCTCTGAGGCTTTGGTTTTCCCATCTCTGAAATGGAGGAAATAGCAAATGCTGCCTGGCAAGGCTGTGGTGAGGAGTAAATGAGGTACTAAATGCTGGGGTGTGTTGTAAACTGTAAAGTGCCATGCACATGCTAGTTAGTGGCTTTATTCTCCAGGGCCCCTGGCACAATGGTAGAAGAGGAAGAAGCTCAGAGAATGGGAAAGTTGCAGTAGGTGGAACTTTGGGGTTGTCATGGGAACCAAAGCTCTGAGGCTGATCAAGGCAGGAAATACCATCTGGTTTTAAACACCAAAAAGCCTCAACTCACACTGGACTTATTTCTGTAAGCAGCAGAATTAACATCATCCTATAGCAGCAACGTCAGCCCAGAGCAATCTGGAGATTGTCTTTCCCCTGATTTCCCTGGTCAGATCTGGACAAGGCATCTCAGGAACTCATTATGCATCAGCTGTCACTTCCCGAAAAATGTGGACAAGTCACAGTAAATCTGAGTTTAAATGGAAATATAACATAGCTGGGAGACACCCTCTCACCTCCTCCCAAGCTTTGCAAGCACAGAGGGAAAGCTGGAGGTAGTGTCCAGGGACAGCAGGGGAAGGCTTGGGACCCCAGTCACAGCTGATGCTGGAAGGGCGTTCAGAGAGCATCTTGTCTTTTTTCCTTCAAATTACTGGTGATGAAACAGGCCCAGAATGGGATGGTACCTGCCCAAAGTCACACAGCAAATCAATGACAAAACTGAAATTTGCACCTAAATCTCTCAATTCAAAGTCACTGTTCTTCCACGTCACCAATTGCATCTTCCTTTGATATTTGTTCCAGCATCATAGTGCCGCTCCCTGGGAAACATTAGGCTTGGGATTTCTCTGGTTCCCCACGGACTCTGTGAGATGACGAGCAGAACATTTCTTGCGTCCTACACCTCCCAGGGATTCGACACAGGAAGCCATCATTTCTTTGTTATTTTCTTGGGAGAAACAAGGTTTCTGTAAACCACATGAGCGCAAATGAATCAAGACAAAATTTTAAAAACAAGAGGGCTGAAGCTTTGAGTTTTCAAAATCTATAGGAATATCCCAGTTTCATTGCAGCCCCCAAATCCAGCAAAAGTCTCCTGCGGATGAGGGCTTTTTCATGGGGGCTGCTAGGAAACATTTGAGCAGAGAACAGTACTGGGAATGCAGGCCCAGGGTGGCTGCTGCCAGCTGGCTTGCCCTCTCTGAGCCTGTTTTTCCCATGTGCACCGTAAAGCAGGTTTGATGTGACTTTCCAGCTCTGACATTCTGTGACTTGATAACCATTTTCTAAGAAAGGAAAGGAGATCCAGTGCTCCTAGAGCTCTGTCACCCTGATGCCTTGTTCATCAGCTGCCAGGTACCTGAGTTGAAAGGCATCAGCACTTGCCCTTCAGCTCCTTTCTGGTTAGGTCCTGGGAATTTTCTGTGAATGAGGTTTTGAGGGAAACACTCTGTACAGTCTCAAAGGAAGGAGGCTGCTGTCGCCAGTCAAGGCTGCAGGACCTGTAGCCTAACCTGGCAGGTGACACCAAGGGTAGCAATGCCAGAGCACATGCCCATGGTTGTGTTTACCCCCAACTCACCCCTCCACACCCTCAGACACCCAGGCTCTGTCCTGAAATTTCTTGATCCTATGTCCCACCATGGGGTTATGGACAGCTTCATCTCCTGGGAGTAGAGTGGGAGAAGCCTCACTCTTGGGGGATGCCCCTGGCCATTTCTGGATCCTGTTGTGTTCATTGGAAGCTGCATCTCCTGGGGTTCTCACTCACTTCTGCACCTTGAGGTAGGTGAGTCTTCTCATCTTTTTTTCCACTTAATTGGAGCCATAAGAACCACTTCATAGCTATCTCAAGGGACCCCCCCCCCCCAAGCCTCAGCAGCTGGGTTTGGGGATCCCTGGGGCTACCAGGGCTGCAAGAGTGTCCAAGCTGGCGGAGGAAAGACCTGGACAGCACCATTTGTTTCCAGCCTGGTTTGTTTCCAGCCTGGTTGGAATTTGTTTCCAGCCTGGTTCCCAGGGCAGGAGGATGGGGACTGTGGCTCTGTCACATTTCCCAGGAATTAGTGTTTCAGTCTGAAAGAACTGGAGAAATACCTAATGCTAGTCTCCATACCAAATAGCTCCACGTTTCCAGTCCACCTAAGGGCAGGGGCAGAGAAGTCCTAGCTGTTTGACCCTTGGGAGGTGAATCTCTCTGAACCTCTGAATCTTTCAGTGTTCCCAGCTGTAAAATGGAAATAATAAATTTCCTGTGGTGGTTGTGAGAATTAAATTAGAAAGAGTAACCCCAGTGCCTAGGTGTTTAAAAAAATCTATAAAAGTTGCAAAGCACTTCCATTCTCTGATTGACAGTTCTTAGGAAAGGGATACACAGTAAGTCTCATTTTCCAGGTCAGGCAAAACCACTGCTCAAAGAAGTGTGGTGACTTGTGAAAAATCACAAATCAGCTGCATGTTAGACTGGGGTCTGTTGAACATCTAAGTCCAAAGCTCTTTTTGTCTCACCACGACCATGAAATATATCACTTTCTAAACCCTGTAAAGAAATTGTGGGAGTGAAAATGAACTTGGGACATGTATATTTCCTTGAGACATGGCACCTGAGGAAAGTGAGAACTGAGAAATGCCAACTTTCAACTTTTTATTTACTTCCTTTTCTTGCCATTTCCTGAGAGAGACCTGGTTTGGAAACCAGTTTTATTACATGCACCTTTCCTTCATATTCTGCCTTGCTATTTCCAACTTTGGTGTTGTTTGTGAAGACAATGTCTAGTTATGTTCTCTGGGAAGTTAACACCCCAGAAAACAAAACCTTCTTTAGAGGTGAACACTCAGCCTGGGGAACAGAGCAGAGACTCTCCCTGAGGCAATAGCTCAAAATTGGGCCATTCAGGAAATCTGGAGGAAAGAGCAAGTTTCTTCTTCTCTCTCTCTCCCTCTCTCTCTCACAGTTACAGGCTTATGGAATTGCAGTGTAGAAAACCAAGGGGACATGACCTGCCCAGGGTCAAAGACCTGGTAAGTGGGAACAAACTAATAAGATACAAAAAGCACAGAGCCCTAATTCGAAAAGATACATGCACCCCAATGTTCATAGCAGCATTACTTAGAATAGCCAAGACATGGAAGCAGTGTAAATGTTCCTCAGCAGATGAATGGATAAAGCAGATGTGGAGTACACACACACACACACACACACACGCACACACACACACACACGCACGCACACACAATGGAATACTACTCAGCCATAAAAAGAATGAAATTTTGCCATTTGCAACAACGTGGATGGATCTGGAGGGTGTTATGCTGAATGAAATAAGTAAGAGAGAGAAAGATAAATACCGTATGCTATCACATACATATGGAAACTAAAAAAATAAAACAAACTAGTGAATATAACAAAAAAGAAACAGACTCGCAAATATAGAGAACAAACCAGTGGTTACCTGGGGAGAGAGAAGAGGGGTGGGGCAAGATAAGGTAGAGAATTCAGAGGTACAAACTACTTTGCGTAAAATAAATAAGCTACAAGGATATAACAACACAGGGAATATAGCCAATATTTTATAATAACTATAAATGAAATATAGCCTTTAAAAATTGTGAATTACTATGTTATACACCTGAAACTTATATAATATTGTGCATCAACTATACCTCAATAAAAAAGGAGAATCAGTAATAATAATAGATTTGACTAAATGAAAGATTTCTTTTTAAATGAAGGTCACAACGTTCACAGATAGGGAGAAGATGTTTGTAATATTTAAATCTGACAAGGGATTAATAACTGGCTTATACAAGAAATATTTGTAAACCAAGAAGAAGCAGTTTCAGAGAGGCAGAATCATGGATGGTTGACAAGTACATGAAGAGATGCTCTGCCTCACCAGGAATTGAGAGAAATGCAAATTACCATAGCAAGAGTCCATTTTATACCCATCAATTAAAAAAATTAGAAAGTTGTGTAATGCTTAGTGTTGGCAAGCATGCGGGCTGTGTTAAACTGTCACAACCATCTAGAGAGCATTCTGGCAGGTTTTAGGGATGCTTGTTATGTGGCTGCTAAGGTGCCAGCCCAGGGCCTGTGTGCCCGGAGATCTGTTTCCTGTCCTTCTCCTGCTCTGCTCTGTATCATGCTCTGCTCTGTATCTGTATCTGTATCATGGAGGTCTGGTTCCTGCAGCTTGTGGTTCTGAGGCTCCTCATCAGCTGAATTCCACTGAGAGGCACTGGCAGGAAGCTGGAGGGTGGGAGGAAAGGAGAAGCCAGGGTACCTCTCTTCTCCTCTCTCAGTCTCAGGTCTCCCTGGGGTCAGAACAGGTCAGTGATGACTCCAGCTTTACCAGGTAACCCCTCCTCTTTCTGGCCCTCCAGCCAAGGAAGGCCGAAGTTTCCTGCTGTTGCTCATTCCTGATTGCCTCACTGTCCCCATGTAGCTTCTAGCTCTTTCATTCTCTCAGTAACCAATTCCCTGCATTCCAGTCCCCCTCTTTTAAATACCCAAGCAGTTCGTGTTTCCTGGTTAGGCGATTCACATCCTCGTAATCCAGTAGTCCCCACCCCGGGTGTATACCTTAGAGCGACTGTTCTGCAGGTGCCTAAGGAGGGATGTACAGAGACATTTATGGGGTGGTATTTGGGAAAATGGAGAGATGGAGGTAGCATGGGCACCCGTTGCCAGGGGAACAGATGTTTTACAAGGATAGACAGCATATGATCTGTATCGGGCACATTGGAGGAGTGACCATGTTGGGGTTGGGGGAGGAATGGGGATTGGGGATGAACGGAAAACAAAGCGGGAGAAGAACAGTGCATGGAATCGATGATGAGTGTCTCAAGCCGAGGAGGTGGTCAACTCACCCTCTGCAAATGAGGTTTAAAAAATGTACATTATGAAAAAAAAAAATGTACATTATGTCTTGAAAGGATGAGTGAGAAAAGAATATGATAGTCCAGGCAGAGAGAATAACATATGAAAAGGTGCAGAGGCCTAAAAACGGCCCATCCGGGGAACAGCCAGAAGTAGGGTGTGGCTGGGATATGGGTCTGTAGTCAGTACTGTGCCCGGTGGAATCACAGAATGTCACCTACATGCGAAAGATCTTAAAGACCTGTCCAACCTCTTATGGTATAGATGGGGAAACTGAGGTCTAGAGGGGGGCAGGGACTGGCCCAAAGTCACACTGTGGTAAACCTGGTCCAGAGCCCAGGTTTCCAGACTCCTATTTGGGGAATTCCCTCTTCTTTCTTCTCCACTAAGTCCGTCACTCTGTGTTGGGCACTGTGCTGCTTCTGGGGACACAACCTCTGCCCACTTATGGGAGGGGGACAGACACAGAGTCATATAGCCCTGATGTGTGGTGTGGTGGTCTGTGACACTGGTGGCCCCAATGAACCATGTCTCCCGGTATCCATGCCATTTTTATGTCCTCCCCCCTTGAATCTGGGCTGGGTCTGTGACTTGCTTTCCAGTAGAGTGTGATGGAGGTGACACTGTGCCAGTTCTGGGCCTAAAACTTAAAAGAGGGTCTGGGATTTTGCTTTTGCCCTCTGAGAATCCTGAGCTGCCATATAAAAAGTCTGGCTACCCTGATGGAGACACCATGTGCAGAGGCCACATGGCAAGGGAGTGGCTCCAAGACTAACTGGAGACATAGAGATTCCCAAATGCCCACCCTCCCTAGCTGAGCCCAACCTCCAGCCGACCTGCCAACTGAACGCAGACACATGAGTTACCACCGGCAGGACCAGCAGAACTGCCTAGCTGAGCCCAGCCCAGATGACAGTCATAAGCAAACAAAGTGGCTGCTATTTTAAGCCACAGAATCTTAGAGTGGTTTGTCAAGCCAGCAATAGATTACCAAAACATAACGCCATCAAGTGAAGGGTGAAATAAAATTGAGAAGGTTAGAGTAGATGGAGGGCCAGAAGGAGAATGAATCTGACCCAGAGGAGTTGGAGAGCTGAGCAGGGGAATAGAAGAAATGATAGAAAGTGAAGAAGATGAGTCTTGGGCATCTCCAGTGTGTTTCAACAGATGTCTTTCTGAGGACCACTGTGTGCCAGGCCCTGGGCAGGGATTGAAGAGGAGACAGAGAAGGACAGACACAGCCTAGTGGAGAGGCAGCCTTGAGCGCCAGCATTGATGGTGCAAGGTCAGACGTGCTCAGTGCCTGCAGGAGGTTAAGGGTGAAGGGCAAGTTTTCAGAAGACAGAGGGGTCATCTCCTTGGAGGGAAAAGCCAGGGAAGGCTTCATGGAGAAGACGGCATTTAATTTGGACCCTGAAAACTGGGTGCAGAATTGGAGGGAAAAACTTTCCAGGTGGTGGGTTTTGTGTGCACAAAGGCACAAAATTGGGCTGTTTGGGCTGTTAGGGAGAGGGAAGTGGCCAATATGAAAGCAGATCAGATGGTCACGATGAAGATGGTAGTCCTGTGTTCTGTCTTGGGTAAATTCCTCAAACACACGTCTGCAGAAATATTTTAAAATTAAAGCAAATCCTAGTAACACTCTGGTTATGTGAGTTAGGCAAAAAATGAAACCCAAATGAGTGGGGTTTCTCCTGAATTAGTTCACATTATCATCATGGATTGGGAGACAAATAAATGCCTAAGAATAGCCACAGAATGTTAATTTTTCATTGATCATACTATCATTTTCATGAACACTAAAAAGGTAGACCTTTAGCAAGAAATCATTTTTGCAAAAAGAGACAAAAGAGGTATTTGGAAGGGTGTGGCATCTCTTTTCATGTCCCTTTGATCTTCTGCCCATTGGTTAGGAACTGTGGTTCTGTTGCGTATCATAGTAGGGGGCTGGTAGTGTTTAGGGTAGAAGGCCCTAGAGGCTCTCAGACTAAGATTAGAGTCCCAGCTTTGCCCATTTCTGATTACAGAGTGCTGAGCACAGGGTCAGGAATATGGTAAATGCCCAATATGTTTCTTGTTAAAATTGCTCACGATCATCATTCCCCACATTTTAAAAAGAGAAAGTTGAAGCCAAGGAGCTTTCCAAGTGCCAGCATATTGGGAACAGAATGCAGTTCTCATGCCTCCGTCTCTCCTTTGTGACTCCCATCTCCCTTCCCTGCCTTACCTGCTGTTACATGTCAGGGGTGCTGAAGACAGAAAGATTGAACTCTGTGACTTCCTTCTGGGTTGTTCCTTGAGAACCTCCAAAGTGACACAAAGTCAAATGACCCCTTGGACACTCATACCCAGCATAAGGTGATGTCCAGAGAAGAACATGCAAGCCACAGGGGAGCTTGCCAAAAGAAATGGCAAAGAAAACAATATGAGAAGCTGGAAAATCAACAGTCCACTTAACCTTGAAGCTGTGATATGGCAGGGAAGACCAATTGGTCCCTTAATTCCAGAATGGCAGCCCACAGTTTGTCACTTTCCCTGTGCTACCTTGGGCAAATCATTCAACCTCGCTAAGACTCCAATTTTCTCTTCTGTAAAATGGGCATAAGAACACTTCACAGAATTGTTAATGAGATAATTAAATGAGGTAATATATGCAAAGGGCATTACACTCTCGGTTATATTGAATAGATATTCGGGGGGTACACCCCTGAAGCTGTGTGTCTGTGCCTTTCCCTGCAGAGGGGATCTGTAGCTCCCCCAGATTTCCTAGAGGGTCCCTAACTCCCCCCAAATAAGTTTATTTTTGAGACATAGGGTTTTATTTTGTTTCTCTTATAAGATAAAATCTAATATTGGGGAAGAAAATCAGAGCATAAATAAAAAGGAAATTGAAAAGGGAAGTCAATAGTAAACAATAGAATCCAAAGGTAGTTTTTTAAAAATCATTTTGTTGTTTTGTTGTTGGATTTTTTAAATGAACTGAGTCATCTTCTGGCTGAATTTCTCAAAATTAAGGTATAACAGGGAGAAAAATAGAACCAAAAGCAATAACAAAACAGAGAGCAAAGTGACACAAGAAACTTTTTTTTTTAATAAAAGGAATACATGTTCATGGTAAAAAAAAAAAAAAAATCAAACAGTACAGAAGGATGTAAAGTGAGAAATAGGTCTCTTTCACCCATCCATTACCTCTCACTCCTGGTCCTATTAGCCAAAGGTCGCCACTCCTGACAGTAAGAAACTTTTTATTTGTTGTTTTCACGCTACAAGTGATATGTCCATCTTTTGAAGGAGAAGATGAAATTTAGAAAATTCCCAGAGGCATCTAATTTGCCAAAAGAGAATGAACTTTGTATAAAAGAATTAAGTGCTTTCCAAGATCCTGACAAAATAAAGATATCAATCAAACTCCCCAGAGGAAGTCCAGATGGCCATGCAGTTGAACTTTATCATGCTCATCGGCCTGGCAGTCTCCACGTCCTTGAAATACCCAGGAATACCATCCAACAGAAAGCAGCATCTCATACATAGTGAATTCTTTATCGTACTGACCTAAAACTGGAAAAAATCCTGTAAAATTGTTACCTGGTTCAGGATCCCTGATGAACATAGGAGCAAACTTCCTTCCAAACCAATCCGTTAAACATGGACACGGATCCATCTGAAGTCAGGGGCTCTTAGGCTTACACACTTGTGCAGGGTGGTGTGATATCAGAAAAAGATAGTATCATTAATCACATTAAGTGGATCATCCCAAAGCATTTGACAATGCATGATGTATTTCCAAACTTCAGAAGCACTTGAAAAATAATAGAATATGCTGGATTTTACTAAAATCACCTATGAAATTTGAGTGGCTGGAATATTAAGAAATGGACAAAGAGTAACTAGAATATCACTTAAGTTAGATGCCATCTTTTCTCTGTCCTTTGTTATTTAATATAATATAGAGCCGGGTTGGTGGGGCAGAGGGAATAACAGATTTCATTAGGAAAAAGCAAATGAAAAGACTCACTGTTGTTATTCACAGAAGAGGCTTGGAACAAGATGGCAGGATAGGATGTACTGCTTCTGGTCATAGTGTGCTCCTGAAAACCGGGCTATAAATCAGATCCTTGAAAAGCAAATCATATTTGCCCAATAGGAAGGATGTTATCATTGAAGCTTGCTTTGCTGATCAAGGATTCAGCACTAAATGAATCCTTTGTGACTTTTCCAACCCCAAGCTATGCCAGCCACAGGGAAGCAACACCTCTGTGACTGACTCCAGCCCTCCCCAAGCATCACCTGGCCCTCAGCACCCCCGCAGGAAAGGGTAATCCTCTCCTCCTTGTGAGGAACCTCATGAAAAGCCACATTGAGAGGGCTTCCCCATGCCATCTCCTCTCCCCAATATAAGAATATGTGCAGAAGTCATCCAGGTAATGGTGAATAATGCACACCTATTCATTCAACAAACATAGATGCGTGCTTTGTGTGTGCTTATGGTCTCACACAGAGAGGGACCCAGAGATGTAGAGAACTAACTATACAATGTAGTGTGATACCACAGAGTCTTTCTAGAATATGCTGAGATAAAAAATGAAATACTGTATTTCATCTAATCCAAGACAACAGTATTTTGTGTATCACCAAGAAAGAAAAAAAATACTGCCAATTATAAAATGCCATCGGTGGCAAGGTGCATCTTTATTCCAGAGATGAATAAAAATGTGTCTTACAATGGGTGAAATGTGGTAATTAACTTTTAAAGAAGTGATAAGTGATATCTCTCAGCATGAGCCAAGCCTTGCTATGGAAGCTGAGAGAAGGTAGCAATTATTTCTGCTGGAGTGACTGGAGGAGGTACCACAGGGAGGTGACATTTGTTCTGGGTCTTGAAGGATTTTGCCAGTGGGAGAAAGAGTAAGAAGAATATTCTAGGTTGAAGGAATAGCATGAGCAAAGGTATCGAGGCAGAAAAGGGTGGGCATGTTTACGGGCCATCTAATTTATTCTAGCGTTAGAACACAGAAGGTGTGGGGAGGGAGAGCTGGTTACTAAAGGAGGAAACATTGAAGCCAGATTGTGAATAGCCCTAATCCCAGTCTTGGGAGTTTGTACCCACAGAGAACAGAGAACGATAGATTGTTTTGAGCTGGGAGAGACTTGATTAGAGCAAGCTCTGGAAGGGTTAGTCTGGCAGGGTAGATGAGGGTTAGGTTGGAGAAAAGTAAGATTAGAGGCAGGGATACAAGTTAGACTATTGCAGCCAGCCAGGTTAGGGGTGGGTGGAGAGAAAACCGAGGGGCTGCACACAGATCCATGAGAGGAAGTCAGATTGTAAAAGGCTGAGGCAGCCATACGGCCATGAGAATAAAAGATCTACAACCACACGCAGCATTGAGGACGGATCTCACAAACACAACGTTGAGTGAAAGAAGCCAGACACAAAGGAGGGCAGACGGTGATTCCATTTATATCAAGACGAAGAAAAGGCAAAGACCAATCTATAATGTTAGCTGTTGGGATGGTGGCTACCCCGAGGGAGGGTAGTGACTGGCAGGGGACCCTAACAGGGGCTTCTGGGTGCTGGTAGTGTTCTGGTTCTTGCTGCTGTTTATATGGGTGTGTTCACTTTATGAAAATTAATTGAGCTGTGCACTTAAGATTCTGTATTTTTCTGTATATATGTTGTAGTTCAATACAATTAACCCCCTCCCCGCCACACACAGAAATTAGGGCCATGGAGAAAAACACGGAAGTTGGGGTCCAGAATGGAGGAACCTGCTGGAACACGCAGGCACTCAATCTCAAAATGAGCTGAGGCTTTGGAAGAACATCACAGACCTCCCTAGAGGCTTTGTAGGGTGCACTTGGAGCAAGCAAGAGAGAATGATGAAGGGAATGCAGAACTGTCTCACCTCGAGACTTGTGATAGAGACACACTAGACGTTTTGGCGGAGAATGACCAGCAAACAGAAATAGCAGACCGAGCATGGTTAAGAGGGGAATGAGAGATGAGAAGACTCTTAGAGGGCACGTAGATGCTTTCAGTGAGCCCATGTCTCCAGGTCCAGATGAAGTACCTGTGAGGGCTGGGCATGAAACTGTGGGTGGGAATCAGAGAGAGCATCTAAGGATCTTTGGGGGATGAAAGAAAGGAAGGGTTAGGCGATGGGGGATGCAGCAGAGTTTTGATATTCTGAGAGACTAAAAGGGTGACCTCAGCAAAAGGGGATTTGGGTGTTGATCTTCAGCAGAGTTTGAGAAGGACTGATTATACAAGTGATGTGTGATCACACAGAGAAGAGGCGGTGATCCCTAGGAGTGGACGTGGGTTCACCAAAAACCAGCCCAGCCATAATCACCGGTAGTTGTAGAGTTACTAATCTGGCAGGTCAGAAATAAGGAGACAGTATGCATCAGGGTTTCAGAAAAAACTTTAGCAAGGTTCTCATATTTTGGAGTGCAAGATGGAGAGACATGGGCTGCAGAATTTGGAAGTTGGGAGAATCTTCAGTGGATTTGGTCGTAGGGCCAGACGGGGCAGAGGCCCCCAGTGTGGATAGTCACAAAGCTCTATCTTCTTCATTCTCCTTTTTAACTTTTTGATCAATGGTTCAGGTTAAGGAAGAAAATCAGATCGTCCAACAATAATGGCACTAACTGAGAGATGGTGACTATGAAAGAGAACAGTGCTAAGATGCAGGATGCCCTCAACAGGCTGGAATATCAGGACATAATTGTGAATGTAATGTTTCAATCCTGTTCATAGGTCGCTGAATTAAACTGCTGATAAACAGGATCAAAGAAGTCTGGCTTGCTGTTCATTTGAAACAGCACAGCAACTCCACAGAAATCAAACCTAGGGTTCTTGGAGAATCACAAGCTTCCTATGAGCCAAAGGGGTGATACGGCTGCTAGCGAAGTGCAGGTAACTCTGGACTGCGAGGACAGTGGGACAACAGTCCAGAGTCCTGAGCACCAAGGGATGGCCCTGCTATTCTGTGTGCTTCCTGGCTCACGTGGAGGGTTTGCGGTCACTTCTAGGTATCATCTTTGAAGATAGCCAAGGACAGACTCTAGATTGGTGACCAGGGAGGACTGAGGAATCTGGGGATATTTCTCCTGGAAGACTTGATTTGGATGGGAGTGAGGAGGTACCTGTGAACTGTCTTTGGTAAGGGGCCACCATGGGTGAGGGGGAGTATCATGGACTCCAGCAGCAAACTGGGATCCACAATGAATGCTATAGAAAGGCTATAGATGGAGCCTAAGAAATAATGTACAAAAACCCCATCATTCAAATAATGGAGTGGGAGCCTCAGGAGGCACTGCTCTTGCCATCTGCGGTGGTATTATTATTATTATTATTACTATTATATTGTTATTAGTTGTTTGCCTAATAAGTGCCTAGTACTATGCATCATCTTACTTAATAAGGGAGTTAATTATATGTGAAGTTCTTGGAAGGGTCCCCGGCATATGTGAGTGCTCAATACCTATTAGCTGTTGTTACTGTTTAATCCTTACAACAACCTTGTTGTTGTGAAAGAGGAATCGTTTATTCCCACTTTAGAGATGAGGAAACTGAAGTTCAGGAGAGTGAGTGACTTCCCAGAATTGTACCACTAATAATTGGTAAGCCAGAGTTTGAACCCATGACTGCCTGACTCCAAACTCACCATTACCCCTAAGGTTTGGTGAGTGGTTGGACCAGACACTTGGTAGGAAGCTTCCCTGTCCAAGGCTCTGTTCCTAAACTGTGCCTCTTATCCATCTATGATCCCCTTTGTAGAGGATCTTAATGTTTTTGAAACCTCTAAATGGGAGGTGGTATCCTTCTGGAGACCTCTCAGTTATGAGCTAAATTTCCCACCTATGTTCGCTTAGGACCTGTCCAGCCGACATGGAGCAAGGTGACTCTGCCATCTTCCACTGTTCTCAGACTGTACGAAGAGCAGGGGTGGGAGGAGAGGCTCCAGGCTCTGCTGGTCCACCTCAGGCTTGGCACTGACTCCTGAAAGGTTTAGGCAGACTGTCTCCAGGCCAGATGCTCTCCCCTGATAAAGGAGAGCCAGCTTCATCTCTACTTCGGTGGGGGATCCTGGCCAAGGCATCTTACCTCTTTCTTGTGTTGACTCTCAGCAGCATTCTTTACTTTTTTAAGACTATTTCCTCTTCAGTTATATAAGGGCATCTTCAAGGAGAGGCAAATGCAGGAGTTTGGGGTTGGACAGATTGGGTTTGGGCCCCCTTGCTGCCTCTGCTGAGTATCATTAGGCATGTCATTTAACCCGTCTGGACCTCAGTAACATAATTTGCAAAACTGGTATCCTAACACCTATTTTTCAGGCAGTCATGAAGATTAAGATGATGCATACCAAGGTATCTGGCACAGAGTAGGTAGGTGTTTAATAAATGGTAGCTTTATTATTACTGGAACTGTGTCACCAGACCACATTTGATGCCTGAAACCCAATTTTACAGTTTAGAAAACATGCCTTGAGAAAAAAGAAAAGCAACTTAGATTCATTCAGCTAATCTTTTTTGGATCCATCATTCATAACTTATCCATTAAAAAAATGGAAATGAAAACAAACAATGTACTTTAAAAAAAACAGCCGAGCTACTTGGTTGAAAGAAACATTTCAATGTAAACATGAATAAGAAATACATGGGAGATGTTTGCAAAGATGGCTTATATTTTTTTTTAAAGAAAAACTTAAAAGAAGACCTACCTGTTGTTGGGAGTTAGAATAGAGGCAGGCATGGATGACAGGTCAGACTGGGAACAGGGTGTTGGAAACTGGACCCAGTTGCTGGGAGGAGGCAGCTGCAGGGATGCAGATCTGAGCAGCTGGCACCAGAGTGGCAAGGGTTGTCCAGCCTGACATAGAAGGAGGACAGACAGCAGGCGGAGGCCTGGTTAGCCTCCCATTGTCGGGATCCTGCTTAAAGGGATGCGGTGTCCTGCTGACAGGCAGCCAGTGGACCATGCACACTCCCCCCAGATCCCCAGAAAGGGAACAGGCATCATCTTTCCACACAGCCCCAACCTCTAAACTAGGGTTTGGAGACTAGCTACTGGTTCTTGTGTATAGGAAAAGGGCGTGGGAGAAAGGATTGCTGAGGAGGCAGGATTTGGGGAGGAAGATGAGAATTTAAGCCATACAGACCTGGACTGACGTTCATGTTTTATCACTTTCTAGGGGTGCGACCCTGAGCATATCGCTTTCTAAAGTCTCTACTATGTTTCTTGTAAGTTGTTTACCACAGTCCTGGGACTTGGCATCTGCCAATGCATTTTGTTCCCATTAATAATAAGAAGAACAATTATTAACCTAGCCACTTCTCCCCACCTCATCTGCTTGTAGCCTGGTTCTTGTTACCATATGTGGCTTATTGTAATAGCCTCCTCACTGGTCTCTCAGCTTCCTGCCAACGACTCTTTACTTGACAGGCGGATCAGATCACATCACTGACCCACTCAGTTCCCTCCAGTCATTCCCCACTTCGTCATGTGCAAGCCAGAGTCCTCACAATGCCCAGGTCCTACCTCATCTCGCCTGCCTTTGACCTTGGGTACTACTGCTTTTCCCCTTGCTCACTCCACTCCAGCTACACTGGCTTCCTGACAATTCCTTGAACATGCCGGGCACACTTCTGTCTCAGAGCCTCTGCCCTTGCTGTTCCTCCACCTGGAACACTATTTGCATGTTTTGCTTACTTACCTCCTTTAGGTCTTTGGTGAAAAGTCATCTCAGTATGTCCTTCCGTGACCTCCCTGTTTCAAATTGCAGCCCCACCCTGTCAGTCTCAATCCTCTTTCCTTCTTTATTGTTCTCCATAGCACTTTTCATAAACTGACATACTAAAATTTCTTCTTCTTCTTTCTGTTTATGTCTCTCTATCTCCACTAGAATGTCAATTTTATGAGGGCAGGGATTTTAGTTTGGCTTGTTTATTTCTGTATCCTCTGCTCCTAGGACACTGCCCAGCACACAGTAGACACTGCAAAACATTGATTGAAGGAATGAATGATTATTATAAAGCAAGAGGCTGAACTCCAGCTTTAGAAGAACATGGAGTAGAGGCTGGTAACCAAGACAGTAACTCAGATCCAAGGAAGAATGCCGGGGATCCAGTTACCCAAACTGGAACACAGGCCAGACTAGGATCTGGGAACCAGAGGGATGCCCAGACCTCAGAAATGGGGCATGAGATCACAGCTTGGCCTGGAGCCAGACTGTTGGAGAGTGAGATTGGAGCTCCTTGGGTCAGGGCTGGTCCCAGGCCAGGTGTCTAGGGGCCAGGTCACCCCATAGGTGGAGACAGAGAGGCTGAAAGGTAGTTGCCGGGCAGGGCCTTCAACCACTTAGTAAATGTCAAGCAAAGTTATTCCAGCTTTCAACTTATTCCCAGATGTAGGTGTCAGCGGATACTCCATATTGGCATGGCTTACAAGGAAAACACAAATGACTAAGGGAAAAAAAAAAGGAAAAAAGTGAAAATGCTCATTTAGAAACCTGAGCTGAGGAGTTGAGGAATGGTAGATGCTGGAAGCCTATGACTAGGGGATATCTGTGATGTCAAGATACCAGCTGAGGGAGCATCTGGGGATTACATTGTCCTCTGGACCACTTTTTTTTTTTTTTTTTTTGGTGGAGATGCACAAGTGAGCTCTGCCCTTGCAAACCCTCCAGCTTGGAAAGGTTAAGTGGAGCCTCGGAGGTGGTGTCTGCAGAAGCCTAGAAAGAGGAGTTGGACAGGGAGAATTTGGCTTGGTTTCCCCAGAACTGTCCAAGTTACCCTCCAGGAGTTGGGCTCGGCCTCTCCTCTCCATCTTCATGCTTCCTGATAATAACCGAGCATATGATTCAGGGCTGCCCCTGCCTCACGCCAGAAGAGCGAGTCTGTGGACAACATGTGGTCCAGCTCCTTCACTACATGCCCAAGGGAACCAAGGTCCAGAACAATTCAGAGTCAGGGCGGTTAGTTTCCTTCCCACAGGGGAACCTGTTCCCCATCCTGACCTCCACTGCACTGTGTACAGAGCTCTTGCTGGCTCTGGGTTTCAGTCCTCTCTCAGTAGTTCTGTGTTCTTCAGTAAGCTATGGAACCTCTCTGTGTATTGGTCTGTAAAGTGAGGATGATGAACACAGTATTGGTTCCTAGGGCTATTGTGTGGGTTCCGTAATAAGGCAGGTAGCAAGTGTTCAGTGAAGGTTAAATTCCCAACCTTGTTAACAAGGTCATCCATATTGCCCACAATGGTTGGTTCAGGCTCAAGGAGGTTTTCTGATTTGATGTCCTATTGTGTCCCCGTTATTAATCACCTCTTGGGATTTTGTATTTTCATGACTACGGTTCCTATTCTTCAAGCTTGGAGAGGTACACGAGGCCTGAGGCTTTAGGTCAGATTACAGGACTACTTTGCTTAATTAAGGCTCGCCAGTGCAGCCGGTGCGACCTGTCATAGAGAGGGCTAAGTCGAGGGGAGCATGGATCCGCTCTGGCCTGAGGACTGTACTCCGACCTGGGGAGGCGGGGATGGGTGGGTGGGAGAATTCTAGGGCGGAGCCCCCTTCGGGAATGGGGACGTGGGGAGGTCAAACGCCTGGAGGGGGCGGTAGCACACGCAAGGTGAAGACCATAGTCTCTTGGGGTTGGCAAAGGGCGGCTCAGTCTGGTGGGGAAGGAGGGGGCTTTCAGCCAAGCCCAAAGGGCTGGACACCTCAGCACCAAGGGGCGTTAGAACGCCGTTGGCATCTTTGGCCGCCCCTTCGGGCTCGGTCAGGGCCCCCTAGACACCCGCGCAGAGCAGGGGAGTGTGGGCTGCAGGTGCCTCTAGGACGCCTCCGTGGCGCGCTCGCAAACCAGACGTTCCCAGCCAAACCTTCAAAGAAGCAGTCCCAAATCACCGTGCAGGTGCTACAGGAAGCGCTCGGAGAAGCGGCGGCGGCCACTGCGTGTGCCAGCACGCCGTCTTCGTTCCCTCAGCCGCTGTACCCGGGCCCTCAGGTCCCGGGCGGTCGCGGGCAGCCCGCGCGGCGGAGGGCCGGGGGCGCGTGTGTGCGTGTGCTGGGAAGGCGGCCCTCCCCGCGGCCGCCGCAGCGCCAGTGCCTCCCCTCCCCCGGCGCGCACGGCCCGTCCCTGTCCCCGGAGGCGGCCCGAGCCGCCGCGGAGCAGCCTCGCTTTCGCCTCCCGCGTTTCTTACCGCCCGCCCTCCCCCGGCCGGGCTCCAGGGGCTGCCGCCGAGCGGCTCCCGGCGGGAGAGCGGCTCAGAGCGTGCACGGGGGCGGGCGGAGGCGGCCCGGTTCGGGGCGGCCGCGCTGGAGAGAGGCGCGCGCGGAGACGCCGGCCCCCCTCTCCGCGTTCGCTCGCTCGCTCGCTCGCTCCCCGCCTCCCGCACTCCGCTCGTTCCCACCCCTTCCCGGCGTGATTGATCCGTCACGGGCGCCGCCGCTGCTGCCGCCGCCGCGGCCGTTCTGAGCCGAGCCGGAGCCCGAGCCCGAGCCGGAGCCGGGGCCGGCGCCATTGCGCGGGCGCCGCGGGGAGAGCTTGGCGCGGGGCGGCGGGCCGGGCCAGGCCATGCGGGCCGAGTGAGCCGGCGCCCGCAGCCCGCGGCGCGGCATGGCTTCCCCGCCGAGCTCCGGGCAGCCCGGGCCGCCGCCGCCGCCGCCACCGCCGCCCGCGCGCCTGCTGCTGCTCCTGCTGCTGCCGCTGCTGCTGCCGCTGGCGCCCGGGGCCTGGGGCTGGGCGCGGGGTGTCCCCCGGCCGCCGCCCAGCAGCCCGCCGCTCTCCATCATGGGCCTCATGCCGCTCACCAAGGAGGTGGCCAAGGGCAGCATCGGGCGCGGCGTGCTCCCCGCCGTGGAACTGGCTATCGAGCAGATCCGCAACGAGTCGCTCCTGCGCCCCTACTTCCTCGACCTGCGGCTCTACGACACCGAGGTGAGTGTCGGCCGCCCGTGCCGTCGGGGCTGTGGGGGCGATGGGGGAGGGCGTGTTGGACAGAAGCAAGCTTCGGCCCATGGGCAGAGCCCTGATTGAGCCTAACGAGGGCACCGCGCGGGCTGGGGCTCAGTGCTTACCCTCTGGGTCCCGCCGGGCTTGGCTGGCACAGCCGGTACCAAGATTTGCTGAACATCTTCCTCCTCTGGGATTGTATGTGTGTGTATGCTTGTGGGGTGTTGGTTAGAAGACTAGGGTCTCCTTTGCCCAGAGAAGGAGTGGAGAAGGTGGTAACTGAACCTCCCCAAAAGCCTGCAGTGGTCGCCCCTGCCCAGGTCCCGCTTGTGGGGCTGTGGAGTGCTAGGTGGGAAGAACAGGCGCATTGACTCTAAACTGGGCCATCCGGGGCTAGAGAGGCCACGGGCCTGCTCTCGGCCCCAGGAAAGCCGAGCTGTGCTTTGAGGTCCGGAGGACTCGGGGACCCGAGGGGCTGGAGGGCGCAGCAGGGCTGGACGAGCTCGGAGCCAGTACCACTCAGGCCGGCGTGGGGCCGCCGGCTCTGCAGCGCTGCTGCCTGCATGTACCCGGCGCTGCCTATGGCCCGAGCGGTTTTCTGAGGAGACCCCCTCGGGCTGGTTGCTCAGAGAGTGCCCTGATCAGGTCTCGCCCCGGGCGCGCGAGGGTGTGCAGCCGCGCCGCTGCTGCTGGCCGGGCGCCTGCGGGCGCAGTTTCCCCGGGCGCAGACTTGAAGCACGGACTTGGAGCGCAGCACCCGGCTTGCCCTCCCTACCTCCTTCTCTGAGGGGAGCAGAAGAGCCGAGAGCTTTCCATCCCAAGCCCCCTCCTCACACCCTCAGCTTGCATTCCGCCTGCAGCAACAGTGCACACCTTCACCGCCCGCCCGAGGGCTGGGGTGCGCCGAGGGGGCTCAGAGGAGCGATCGCGGGCCGCGCGAGGTCGGGTTTGCGAGTTTTTCCCGACTGAGGGAGCCCCTAAGCTCCGGCCGCAACATCTGAGACGCGGCCTGAAGGGGGCAGTGATTTCCTGTGCAGTACGCTCGGTTGGCGCCTCTTCCACCGCGCCAAAGCCCGGCCGAGGCGCTGGGCTTGATTGACCCGGCTTCCTGGGGCTCCTTGGGCTCTTCTGCTCGAGCCCTGGTGCAAACCCCTTTCTGAGAGGAGGGTCGCGCTGTCGCGTTGATCGTGCAGCCTAGGCTACACTTCCTTCTCTGTGTGACCCCCCACCCCCGCACCTTTTTTTTTTGGTCCCCGGAGAAAGAACAGAAATCTGGATTGCATCTTATTCCCCGCCTCTCCCCTTCACTGATGAACCAGGCTGCTCTGCGCTGTAAATAAAAGGTGAAGAAACGGGTGGCAGTTGGTGGCGGTGCACGCAGGCTGCTGGAAGCAGAGAAGCTTCCTCTGCCCCGGGAGGATGTAAGCTGGGGAGCTGTGCAGAGCCAACCGGTGTGGAATCATTTCTGAATGACATTCCTGTCTTCTCCAGAACATCTCAAGTTCTCTGGGGTAGTAGCCCGGCACACATAAACGGAGAGGGCAATGCAATTATACCGAACCATGTCTTCTGGATACTGTTTCTCTGTTGCTCCATCTATATCTATCTATCTATCTATCTATCTATCTATCTATCTATCTATCTATCTATATCTATATATATATATGTTTTGGAAAGGACATGGAGAGCCAGTTCTTTGCAGACAAAACCATTTATGGACAGGGCAGCCCTGCTTGCATCATCACCAAATATTGTCAGCTGCATAATGTTTTCACCATCAATTTATTCCCTTCAGAAAGCTTCCCTGAAAGAGATTTCATATTAGCTTGTTAGTGGCAGCAAAGGGAAGGGTGCTCAATTTCAGGGTGTGGGTTGATGCTTTTATATTTTATTTTTCATGTGTGTCTTGATGACTTTCTGAGTGAGAGGGGGCCTAAAGTCAAGAGGATGAGGCAGTCAGAAGGCACTTCAGCTCAGGGGAAGGAGGGCAGAGGGTATAATCTCAGCCTCACGCAAGCAGGGAAGCATATCTCGCCATTTGAAGGGGCACAGAGCATGGGCTTTGGGGTGGATTTGACCTGGCTTCTGGTCAGAAACCTAGTATCTTCCCTGTGGGTGACCTTGAGCAAGGTATTGATCTCTCTAAGCCTAGATTTCCACTTCTGAAAAACTGGGACTATTATACGTACTCCCCAGGATGGTATTGTGATGCTTAAGGGGGATAACAGGCTGGAATGGAAAATGCCTTGAGCTGGCAGGTGCGGCGGCCAGTGCTCTGTCTGGCATGCTGTAAGCACTAAATAAATGTTTCCTGCCTTCCTTCCTTCATTTTCCTCTGGTGTGGATTCACAAGTAAGACATTGTGACTTCAGATGTGATAAGATGGTCACAACTAAAATATTAAGACTGCTTATTTGTTTTGTTCACTTCTGAAATCTCATGAAGGCTCAGTGAAGTTACCACCAGAAAAAAAAAGAATCTTGGCTTACAGTCAAATAAATATGTTATCTCTTGCCATGAAGTGTCACGGTTGGGAGAACAACCAGGTGATATAATACTTAATTTTTTCAAGTGGTCCATCTTTAGAGTACAGGTACTTTCTCTCTAAGCCGAAGTAAAGCATCAGTCTGGGTAATTGCAGCAAAATCCACAGTGATCTAAAGAGTGTTTGGGGCTTGTGTTAGAGTGTCTGGACCCTGTTTTATTCAGATAGGATGTCTTTATGGATTGTGTTTACCCCCTAGTCACTTGCTGGGTGTGTCGCTTGTTGTCTGTAGACTTGAATGCAGGATGGATGTGGTGAACACATTTTGGCTGGCTTTGCTAACATTTGCTGTCAGTCAATGGCCAGAGACAGTGGGCAGCCAGGGTGGACCTCTGTCCACACAGTCTTCAAAGAGATGGAGATTTAGCAAGACATGGGTTGATCTGATCATTGGGACTAGCCTGTCTCAATAAAGGAGCCTCCCGCACACACTTATTCAGTTGCCCCTATCCTGTAATTAGAATAGCAATAAAGCATTCAAAGCCCCACTCAGTGCCATGTGTTTGTAAAAATGAAACATCCCAGCAGAGCATCTGCTAGGCAGGACCTCTCTTCTCTGGTGTACCTCAAATCACATCAGCAAATACTTCTTTATGTATTCCAAGGAAGATTTGAGTATATAAAAACACAAGCAAGACAACTGAAAAAACAGATAAAAGGAAGCATCAGAAACCACATAGAAGCATGGAAGTTACTGAACTCAGAACCTGGGCTAAGATGGTTACTGCATTTTTGTAAATTAAATTTTAGCTCTGAGCCTCCTGGCAGTCAAGGTTAAAAGGTAAACATGGTAGATTACATTACTTATGTGTTTGTTTAAAAGACTCTGAGGGACAGTGTCTTCTTTTTTCATAAAAGTTTTGCAGGTTCAGAAATGTTCTTCATGTGATTGTTTCTCATTCTTTGGTAGCCACATTAATAAAAGTAAATAATAACCAAGGGATGAGTTAAAAAATAATGTCGACTTTTCTGATTTGATTAAAGTAATATTCATTTTGGAAAAATAGAAAATTGTAGAGAAGCATTGAAAAAAATTGTCTATAATCCACCTACACAAAGGTAATTGCATCTAATAATTAGTTTTATTCCCTTCCAGTTGCTGGTGTTTACTATTTTGTGTACTTGAAATCTCTATGCACCCTTTTATATTTTGTTTCATTCAGTTAATGTTATAGCATGGTTATTTCCCCATGTCCTTAAATCTTCTTTGCAAAGATGAATTTTAGTGACTATTTACTATTCTATCCTATGGGTGCCCCATAAGTATTAAATCATTCCCCTACTGTTGGATTTATATGTTTCCCCCTTGTTACTATTTTAAATTATTCTGTAATAAACTTGGGAAAAGTTCAGGGAGCCAAAGGAGCACATTCCAGGTGTGCACCTCTCAGAAGGTCTACACTGTTGCAGGGATCCAGCTTGGAAAACCCAGAGAAAACCTAGTGATTGGTGAGCACATCCTTTTCTTGAGTGGTTTTGCCAAATATCTGTTCTCTCATTCATTGTGCTTTAGAGAGGACCTAAACAACTGTTGGATGGAGGCCGAGCTTTTCAGGAGGTCTGAGTACAGCTTAGTAGCCATTGGGCACCTACTGCAGTTGCTGGTACTGCAGAAAGGAGTAAACCCAACACTGGGCTCAGGAGAGGAGCTGGTGCACAGGGGAGAACAGAGCAAGCACATGCTTGCCATTTTCAATGCAAGGTAGAAAGTAATCTGTCTTGATGGTTGCACATTTCTGTGACTATACTAAAAACCATAGGACTGTAGACTTTAAAAGAATGAATGTTATGGTACGTGAATTGTATCTCAATATAGCCGTTCTTAGAAATAAAGAGATAGAAAATGAGCTCTTTTAGAATCAGGCTCACATCTTTGTGGTTATACCCCATTGCCTTGCATGGTACCTCACCCTTAGTAGTTGTATTGCTTAGGAACCTTGTTGCAGGTGACAGAAACCTAATTTTAACTGGTTCATGTGGCTGAAAAATTCTGGAGTGGGCTGTATTCAGGTATGGCTGAATCCAGTCCCTCTCTGTCTCTTGGCTCTGATTTCCTCTGTGTTTGGCTTCACCCTCAGTCAGGCTCTCCCTATTTGGCTGTACAGATGGCCCCTAGCAGCTGCAAGTTTACACACTCCCAGTTTAGAAACTCCAGTAAGAAGAGTGTTTCTTTCCTGACGTTTTCAGCAAAAGTTCCAAGCTCAGCTCTCATTGGCTTGAGTTGGGTCATGTGTCTATCCCTGAACCAATAACATGATACTGATGGGCCTGGGATATCCGCCAGCCTTTCATGGAGGAAGAGGGAGGTGAGGCCAGCCCCACCCAACCACATAAATACAGAGTGGGGAAGAGGTGATTCCTCGAAGTACGTCAGAGGCTGTTAAAGGGGGGTGGATGCCAGGTGGGTCTGATCACAGATATCCACTTGGGGAATGCTAAATTCAAGAAAGAAGCAATAGATGCCAGGGACATTAAGAGAAAGGGAAGCTCACATCTAGGTCTCCTGGAGGAGAAGAAGTCAAGATGAGTCTGGAAGGGTGAATATAATGTTGACACAGAGAGGTGTGGGCTCAGGGAGATGGAGGTTGGATCCTAGGAAGGATCCCCAGGATCAAAGGATAAAGGCCACAAAGTGTGAAGTGTGTCTGGGGAGCACTGACTTGTTATGTTTTCACCTGAGTGCAGGGTTTGTAGAGGGAAAGGCAGCCTGGTGGTGGGTATGAAAGGCCTTGAATGCCGTGTCAAGAAGTTTGGACTTTATTCTGGAGTGGTGAGGAGCTGTGGGAGGTTTTCAAACATGGATGTGACAAGATTAAGGCCGGTAGGAATGTAGAGGCTGAATGGTAGACAGGAGACGGTGGAGATAGAAAAGCCAGGAAGCTATCGTAGCAGTTGAAGGGGGAGATTCTGGGGCCTGAGCAGAGATGGAGAGGCAGTGTGAGGGGATGGAGGCACTCTGAGGCCTGACTGGGCGGGAGGGGCAGCAGAAGGGGAGCAATGAGAGCGGGGGTATCTGGCAGGCAAGATAGTAACTGAAGTCAGTTGCACTGCAGGGGAATGAGGAGAGAGAGTCCCTGCGGGGATGAGGCTGGGCACAAAACCAGACCCTTCAGCTCCCCTAGCTCCAAGCACCTGTTAGATGAGCTTCTTAGCATGTCAGGGGGCCTGGGTTTGTATCCCCATTGGGTACCACGTACCTGCCTGGTGACCTTAGGCAAGCCACTTTGCCTCTGTTTCTTCATCTGTAAAATGGGGCTAATATACTAACTGCCTGATAGGGTGTGGGGAACAAATGAGACCATCCGGGTAAAGTAATTCAGTGCTTGGTACACCGTGAATGCTCAGTAAATATTCACTGATGTTTTGTCACTCTTCTTGTTATTCCTGTACCGTGTGGGGATGATTATGTTGACCTCACAGATCTGTAATAGGGATAAACATGATGGATGTGGAACCTCAAAACATGATGTAAATGTAAAGCCGTGTTATCTGTAATCTTGCTTTCTAATGCCGCGTTGCTGAGAGCGGTGTCGGAGAGAGAGGATGCGCGCACGAGATCTTTATTCATGTGTATCTCCCAGCACATCTTACATTTTGCTGTAAGTCCCCACTGGACTGTAGCTCTGTGAGGGCAGGGCTGGTCCGATTCCCCAGTGGTTTTACATGCAGTGGGCATCAGTGAATGTTTGCTGAACTGAACTATAAGTGAATAAATGAGAATCTGCCTTCTGAATTAACTTCCTATAGGATGAATGGTTTGTCTGGATCACTTCCCCAGGGTCTTTGCTCCACCTCCCCATCACCATAGGACTTAGGGGACCCCATATATCAGGATCAAGCTGAGCTGCCTTCCGCATATTCCCACCAGCAACAACCCCTGAACTTCCCTGGTATGAGGGAAATACCCTTGGCCATGCCGTGCCTGCCCCCGACCAATTCCTCAGACCTAGCCAGGCACCCAGTAGAAGGTGGGTGGAATAACACGCTAGGGCCTGTTTAGAACTAGGTATTGGGCCAAGAGTGTTAGCTCGCTACCTTTATCTTTAAAGAGCTCTTCTTCATGTGTTTGGCCTTCCCTCTTGTGGGATCATCAACTTCTTCATGAAGAGATGTGAGATTTCAACAGGGAAATGAACAAGCTGGAAGTGTAAGGCAGGGGTGAAAATAGAGGTGCTAAACAAATATATAGAGAGGATATATAGCTTTTGTTAGGGTGGACTAGGCTATGCTGCATTAGCAAACAAATCCTGAAATCTCTGTTGCTTGACACGGTCAGATTTATATATTGTTCATCCAAATCCAGTGAGGGTCAGAGCCTCCTGGGAGGCTCTCCTCCAAGTGAGAACACAGGGCTCCAGGCTGCTCTTGTGTTGTCACTCTCCCATCTTTTGGCTTCAAGAAGATGGGGAGTAGGAAGGAATCCACAGGGAAGGCACACTAGATTTTGACCATCTTTACTTGGAAGTGACATGTATTATTTCTATTCATATTTCATTGACCAGAAATATCATTGACCAACTTAACTTGAAAGGAGGCTGGGATGTGTAAAGGAACATGTGGATGTCTTGGACACTTGTCCTTTGGGGTCCTTCAAGAAGTACATGCCAAGATGGATTTACAAGTGCCAGAGTTCTTGGGGGTAATACCAGTGAAAGATAAAAGAGGAGGTAGGGAAACCCTCAGACCACAATGCTGTTCCGACACCTGTGAAAGGAGAGGGGAAGGAAGGAGAGTTGGGAGGCAGAGTCTCAGAAAGTCTTGGCCAGCCCATTGGGGGTGCTCCAGAGCAAAGATTGCCCATTAGAGGAGTCACGTATTAGAGACCAAAAGAGCCAGGCTCTAGAATCCCTGTGCAATCTAGTCACTGGCTGCAGGCTCCCTGGGAAGAATGTGTCCTTGGCTTAATTAAACACCATGACAGATGTTGAAGCTACAGCTGAAGGCTTAGCTGTTGGCACTTGTCCTGTAGTTTCTCTTTTTAAAGGAGACGTGAGTGGCGCACCTAGATGGCTGCCACAGCTCCACCTATTTCTGCCTCAGTGTCCTAATTCTACACGTGCTGATGGAGAAAATTTTCTGCCAGGCCCTTTTCTAGGCTCTGGGATACAGAGATGGATGTGACATGGACCCTGCCCTTGAGGATCTCACGGCCTAACCGCTGGTCACCTAACCGTGGTAGGTAGGGTCAGGGGAGGATGCTGGGGAAGGCATACCCCTTCTGGAGGCACCTGTTTGGTCATTCCCCATGTTGTTTGGGAATGAAATGTAAGCGGCTTCTTATTGCTGACTTTTTTGGTTATTTATTTTGGTTCTAGGAAGGTGAGAAAACTAAATGGCATAAGTTGCCCAGTGAGCATCTGCATTCATCTCCTCCTTTATTTTATTCTTATTCTCTCTGCTTATATAATGATGTGCAATGAGGCTGGTGAGATGTCTTCCTCTCTGTACCTTTCTAGGAAACAGCAGGTGTGCCAGGCTGAAACCATGGAAGCGCGAGCTTCAGATGGGGTCAACGGTCTGGGTTCTGGTGCTAGGTTAGTTGCTAAGACCTCGGCAGTCTAGGTGCTGGTGCTAGGTTAGTTGCTAAGTCTTTGCTCCTCTATGAATTGCAGCACTGAATGAGGATCTCTGCTCTGTTGTAAGCACTGCAACGGCAGGCATGGGGTGTGTCTGGGTCCCTTGTGCACACCTCTGCCCCTCCAGGCAGTATCTCAGGGCCAGGCACAGAGCAGGAGCTCAATAAATATTTATTGAACAAACAAATAGATCTAAAAGCCTGAAGCTCAGCTCTCTGATTCTAAGAGCTTAATGGGTGTAGTTGTAACAAATTGAGGAAGTGCTTTGTATGCCAAGCCATGTGGGGTGAGCTTTCTGCTTGCTCTTTATTCGTACTTTGGTGCTTCGGGGGGCCCAGTAGTTGTGGAGTGCAGAGGGAAAAGGGTACTTGTTGGATGTTCCAACAGAAGATTTTGTGCAAAGCTAATGTCAGTCTCTTCTCCCCTGACAAACATACACAGCATCCTCCAAGATCCTCCAACATCAAAACCTGGGCAAGAAATACTTTCCAGCATCTGACAAGCATTATGGTTTTAGGAGATTAGTTTATTGGAGCAATATTCTAACTGGCAGTTAGTGGGCGTAGGAATCGGGTTCTGATACCCCACTCCCACCTCCAGGGACTGTGAGAGCCACAGAGACTGGACTGGGCTCTCGTCCTAGTAGACACTGTAGGAATGAAGCCGAGTCATCAGCATTGGTGAGCCAGGTGATCTAGTGGCAGGTCTGAGTATAGTGAATAAAGAGGTGTCCTGGGATCCCCTGAACAACAAGACATATTCCAGGTGCCCTGCTCCTGGGCTGGAAGCTACTGCTCTTTATCCTTCCGTGGTCAGGACTGATTCAGGAACTGGGTAACCTCAGTCTGGAGTGACTATTTCTCTGACCTGGTTTTGGTCTGGAGCCCAAATCAGATAACCAAGTTTATTAGAATCACGTGCAAAGTAAGAGTAAATTGGTTATGAGCTGATGTTTGAAGGTCTGGGAATTTTGCTTGAGTAAAGGGCATGAACATTGTGACACCTTTTGGGGCTGATTGGAGTGTTCTTTTTTTGCCAACTTTCTTTTTCAGTCTTTTTTGAACAGTCTACATTGCTGGAAGGATGAAGTGTCATTGTCATGTAGAAAATTAGTGGTAGGTCCAAACTACTGAGTAAATGGATTCATCTGTCTTCATCAGTGCCCATGTCCCACAGCTGCTGGCTGAAGCAGAACCGCCCCCCCCCACTCTCCTGCCATTTGACAAGGACATCCTCAGTCACCATTCAGATAAAATCTAGCCAAAGAAGGACTGTGGAGTGCTGCATTATTGCTGCTCTCGTGGCGTCGGGTCAGGAGGTGGCAGAGAGAAAATGACATTTTCACACGCTGCTCATGATCCACTTGACTTTGTTCAGAGGGAACTGATTTTGAAAGCAACAGCCATCCTTATAATAATCACTATGTTGTCCAAATCGCTTTGGTTCTGGAACTACCCATTCACTGAAGCTTTTCTGAGAATGCCCAGAGTTGTTTCAGGGATTTAACTGGCAGACAGGGACCTGGAAGCCCACTCCAGGGCGTATGATCAGAGCCCATGCAAATGCTCCCACCCAGCCCGGCTCAGAGCGCCTTGCCTTTGATAGACGAAGAATTGGCTAGCCTGTCCCTCCACAGAGTGTCCTCTCAGGGCCAGACTGACCCTTCTGACCTCCTTGCTGGACTCTGAATTCTAGAAATGTTGGGAAGCCTTTGGAGAGCTTCTAATCTTGTCATTTAAAAAAGGAAAAGGTAAAGGAAACATTATTTGCAAGTGTGTAGGTGAAAGAAAAGAGACTACAACAACAGTAACTCACCTTTATCCTGCGCTTAGCACGGGTCAGTCCTATGTCAAGTACTGATTTAATTCTCACGCCAATTTGATGCGGTAGGTGCTATTATTGTCTGCATTTTACATATGAGGCTTAGAGAGGTTAAGTGACTTATTTAACATCACAACCGACCAAGTGGTGCGCTAGGATTTCAATCGGATGGTCTGACTTTGATCTCTGCTGCTTAAATACTAAAGTGAAACAGCATCTTCATATGGGAGTTATCTTCCTCCTATGAAAGCAAGTGGCACGTTTTGTCAGTAGCTGCCGCTTCTCTTTTTTTGATGACTTTCACCCAGCTGCTTGCCTCTCCCTCTAATTCAGCCTCATCCTCACCCATTTCCCTGTCCGCCCACTCAGACACACAGCCAGCGCTGAACTCTCTACTCACTTTAAGTGTGTCTGTCTACACACCTAGCTCACGGATCCGCTCTCTGCTCCCCTTGCTCCGGCAGAACTTGTCACCTCCTGTAGTGTTTACTTGGGGTGTCAGTGTTTGTCTCTGTGTGTGTGTCTCCTGTTAGATCATGTCGAGAGCAGCAGTAGTGCTTCCTTTATACATGTAGCTCATACTTGCTAAGCACCCACTTGGTGCCAGCCCCAGGGCTGGTTATAGGGCATGTGGAGGTGAGTCTGAAACAGCAGTGCTTTCAAAGAGAGGTCACCGGGGATCATTACTATGCAGCATAAGGAGCGTGATGGTGCAGCCTGGGGCAGGTGCAGGGGCTATCACCCAGATGCAGAGGACCTTTAGGACCACTGACCCAGCATGCTGGTCAGGTGGCCTCCCTGTTTGATACCCTGACTCATCATTGTTCTGGGAATGGGAACAAGACTTCTCCCTGTGCCCTTGAAGGCCCTGTAGTCTGCCCTGTTCACTCCCAGCTTCATTGCTGAGCACTCTCCCCTTTCCCTCTGGGCCTAGACATGTGGTCCTTTCAACTTTCTCTGGTGATTGTGCTCAGAGAGTGTGCACAGGACCTTTGCACAAGCTGTTTCCACCATCTGGAATGCTTTTGCCATCTTTCTTCATCTTTTAGATACCAGCTCAAGTGTGCTTTCTCTATCCTCCCTGATTGGGAAAAATCCCCTATTACAATTTCTCTAAGAACCATGAACCTTTGTAGTGCTTATCACAGTTGCAGTTTTAAATTGCTGGATTATTTGATCAACGTTGGTCTTCCCCTGTTCTGCCAGGGCACTGTGAACTTAGTCTGTTTTGGCTTACAATAGTGCCTTGCCCAGTTTCTAGCACATGGTAGGTGCTCAATAAATATTTGCAGAATGAATGGGTGAGTGCTGAAGGATTGTTTATAATGGCTTCTATGTGTTTTCCGATGCCCGGGCAGTGTGGGCAAGACACCTGGGCACTGTGGAAAGACCATCACATATGGAATCAGAAACCTGTGTGTGTGTGCTGTTGCTGTTCACTCCTTGAGCCTCAGTGTCCTCATCTGTGAAATGGGGATGATCCTTTCTCAGAGGCTTATTTTCAAGGCTGACGTAGAACATGCATGTAAAGCATTAAGTACAGGGGGCCACGTTGAGTAGGCACCCACTAAATTTTATCGTTGTTATTTTATTGTAATGCATATGAAAGCATAAAATGCTGTGTAGTCACATAAAAACTGGTTCTTATTTCAGTGGGGGATTGTGTGTTTGAGGCCAGCCAAGAAGTATGAGATCTGTGTCTGAGCTTCACTGAATGGGATTCTAAGTGAAGTGGTTGTTTCTAAATCCCTGTCCATTTCCAGAAGGATCTGAGGTGCACTGAGAGCTCAGTGGTGAATCTCCTCTGGGCCTGGGGCTGGGCTGTTGACCCCAGTGGAGTCCTTATAGTTGTGTGTTGTCACTGCTGGCTATTGTCCACCGCCAAGCCTGGCTGTGAGCTGGGCCAGCCCATGGGGACAGGCACGTCATCTGTTTTGCACCTGCCATGTCCCCGAGCCCAGGACACAGTCTGCAGGCCCTTGGCGATATCTGTGAGTAGATGAGTACCTCTGTGTCCGAGCACCTAGCATGGCCCCTGGCACATTGTAAGTGCTTAGCAAATGCTTTTTGCATGAGCGTCGCTAAACACAATGTACAACATAACCGTTTTGGATAAAATCACAACTGGGCCTCTAAATGGAGCAGAGGGAGAAGACACGATCAGACATCTGTGAGGAACGGATGGCTCCACTTGCATACCGGATTTGAAGGCAAGAGAGAAACGTTCTGGTGTTACCGTGTCAGGAGAATATGTTTCCCTTTAAGCTCCAGAGACAAATCTTTTAGCTTAAGGGCCAGGTGGTTCAGTGGAAAGGGCTCTGTGCTCTTGCCATGGTGAACTGTCTCTGGTGCTCATTAGGGGATGACCTTGAAGTAGTTGTTTAACTTCTGTACACCTTAGTTTTGTTTTTTTTTTTTTTTATTTACTTATTTATTTGGTTGCACCAGGTCTTGGTTGCGGCAGGCAGGATCCTCAGTTGTGGCATTCGAACTCTTAGTTGCAGCATGCATGTGGGATCTAGTTCCCTGACCAGGGAGCGAACCTGGGCCCCCTGCGTCGGGAGCACAGAGTCTTAACCACTGCGCCACCAGGGAAGTCCCACACCTTAGTTTTATTGTCTATAAAATGGGAATAATAATAATGCCTGCCCTGCTTGTCCATGGAGTTATTGTGGAGATAGTTGAGGAGGGAGGGAGGGAGAGAGAAAGAGAAAGAGAAATAGATTAATGTGAAACAGCTTTAAAAAGTCGTAAAGAGTTGCAGATATCAGATGTGTCTGAAACTAAACAGAAAGAGTAATTAATTCTGGGTTGTCCTCTCAGGGCCTTAGGATATTTCTAATGACATCTTTATCAAAGACACAGAGATGCTGTTCACACAGGTGATTCATTCAACTTTCTATTAAAGAAGGTGGGCACAGTATTGGATAACAACACTGTGGAAGCGGTTAGCCAGGGAGCTGAGGTCTTCTGACCCAGCAGGCTGTCTTACAGAAGCATCTAGAACAAGAAGTGATTAACATGTCTTCCTCTCATCTGTCAGATGTCTTCAGAGTCCAGCCATTCATCTTTGGCAGGTGTCAGATCCAAGACCATCCGCAAGCAAACTATTGAACAAGGTCCAGGGCAGGAGTTTGGTGGTGTGGGAGTTAGGGCCGTCTGCTGCAAGCAGCGATTTGGGATCCAAGCCAGCAAATCATGGGGGTTGCTAGGTTTGGGGGCTGGGGCAAAGACTGGCACGTCCGATTGAAATATGAAATGCCCAGACTGGGCCGGGAGTGGGAGGCTGGGATGCCCACGTGCTGAGCTAATAGTATTTATTTTCTCCAGAAAGAGCTTTGGTTCTTGCCAAAAGATGTACAAGTATTTCGTTGAGACCTCAGAGTTCTGGGCCAGGCAGTGTGGAGATGACAAGTTTGGTTTGAGAGATTTGGGGACCCCAGTAGTCCCCCCAGCTATGACATCCTCAGAAGAGCACCTGCTGGGCTCCTGTGGATGCTGGTCTTGAGACCATCTGATTGGCTTTGTTTTGGCCGCTCTAGATCCTTGGCAGGCTGTGGCCCTAATTCCAGCCTGGTGGCTCCACGGTGGACAAAATGACAGGTCCTTACTGAGCCCCTACTATGCGCCAGGCACTACGCTGGGTGCACTCACACGCACATTGGAGAAGGCAAGGCGCAGTAGAAAGAGCTTGGACTTCCGAGCCCGAGAGGCCCAGGTCCGGCTCTCGGCCCTGCTGGGTGACCTTGGGGAGGTCGCTTCACTTGGGGCCTCCCTTCCCTGATGTATAACATGGAGGTTTGATAGCAGATGACCAGCATTGTTTTGAGGACTAAATAAGATAAAAGCATATGGATCTGGTGCCCAGTGGGTGTTTAGCAGACGCCACAGAGCACAGTACCCATTGGGGATATGACACACTTCTGTTCTGGTGTGAGGTGGGGGCAGAAAGTTGCAGAACTGGTCTCTGAGAATTGCTGTGAGTTCTGGCTTCCGAGGATGAGGACTTCTGCTGGATTTTAGTTTGAGTCACCTGGATGGCTCTTTCACTGCACACGTATAAAAAGCCAGGTGCTTCTAGTTTGGGGAGCCAGGGAGGTGGGTGTAACTGGAAGGTCCTGCTCTGGTCTGGCTTTGTATTCAGATGATTCTAGAAGCCCCTCCCTTACTGTTAGGAAGCTTCAAGGTTGCTGGGGTCAGTGGCCCCACTGTCTAAAGAACAGTGGCCCCTGGGAGGGAGAGGAATGAGACCCTGATCCCTCCCTCTGGGATTTGAAATTGTTAGGACATGTCTGAGGGGTGACATAGCTTTGAGCACGGTCTGCTCCAGGAAAGGGCAAAAAGAGCTCTGAGGGGAGCTTTGCTTGGAGTGGAGGCCCAGGGCATGGGGTGTTGAGGGCAGGCTGGTTTGAAGATGGGAACTGATGCTGGAATGTCCCTCCTCCTCTGTGACACCCTGGGGAGGCTCTGGGGATGGTGACTGTGTATATAATATAAACTGAGGGTGCTCAGTGTTGAGAACTGTAACCCTCAGTTTCCATCTTGGTTCTGACACTCCCTTGGCCCAGGGTTGACCCCCTCAGGGGGCAAGGCCCTGCCCTGGTTTTAGTGCAGACCCCAAGCCTCTGTGGCCAACACGGCAGCTGAGGGGAACCAAGGCCGGCAGCTGGGCCTGGCTCAGAGTTTGATCTCAGGGGCACCTCGAGGGGTGCTGGTGAGGTAGACTCGCCAACCTGTCAGCATAGACCACCTGGAGGGCCGGGGCGCACTGTGCTGGGTGCTCCCAGGAGAATGCCTGAGCTGCCCTATCCCTCTCGTCTTTGAACATTCAAATAAATATGACCTTATTTGTACCCCAGTCTGGTACAGTGCGAAGTGCAGTTGGTTTCTCATTTAGTTCTGAAAATAACTTTATTTAGTAGATATTATTTCAACAACTAAACAACAAGAATTACAGATTGTGTGTAGTGCTAGAGTTTATTATTTATTCCAAATGCATCACCCAGTAATAACCTGGTAAGAGAGGAATTCTTCCATTAGCCCCATTTACAGATGGGAAAACTGAGGCTCAGAATGATGAGCCCTGGGTGAGATAGTAAGCGGAGACTTACTAAGTCTAAGTCTGCCAGACTCTAAGCCCAGTGCCCTTTGCACTACCCACAGCTGCCGGGCACACTCTGGCCTAGGCACATGGGTTATGTGGTTCTGTGCTCTGCTCTGGGTTCATGGCAATCCAGCCAGAAGCTGGGAAGCCATCCATCATGGCCGTTCCCGAAGGTCCTTCAAGAGAGGTGTGTATACAGATGCAGCTGGTTTCATGGATGATAAAGTGCTTCTGACTTTATCCTCCTAAGCACCTCAGGAAGGACTGCCAGAGGTGGGCATCTGCAGCAGGTAGATAGGCGCTCAGAGCGGCTACAAGGTTGGACCAGTATCCACATGCAGGCCAGTGTCAGCTGGCCACAATGGGAGAGGTGGACATTGGGCTCCATTCAGGAACGAGAATGATGCACCTCCCTCATGCCAGGCTGTGGGCATCTGAACGTGACTCGGATATGACATGACAGTGTGGGTAACTCATATGTGAACACGTGACCCTGGTTGAGTGCCTGACTCTTGAGCAGGACTGCCTTGCCATCACTTACCAGCTATGTTAATTTTTGGCAAACCACTTCATCTCCCGTGCCCCAGTGTTCTCATCTATACAATGGGGTGATAATAATAGTACCTATTTCATAGGATAGTTATAAAAACTAAATCAATTAAAATTTGCTGAAGACTTCAACCAGTACGCAATACATAGTAAGTGCCATAAAAGTCTTGTCAAGCAAAACAAAAGGTAAGAGGCTGATGTGAATAGACTCTTAGGGAGGCACAAGTAAGGGCTATAGGAGCATGAAGGGAGGGGTGATGCATTCGTACTGAGTGCAACCTGGGAGGGCTTCTCCGAGCAGGTGACTTTTCAGCTGGGCTTGAGAGACAGAGGTGGAGATGTGGGAAGAACCCTGTGGGAGGAAGGAACTGCACTAGCAGAGAGAGAGGTGGGACTTTGAGGGGATAATGCGGAGCCATTCAGGTGAGGCAGGCACATAGGTGACTGACTGCAAAAGACACTGTGGAGAGAGAGCAAAGATCTGGAAAAATAACCATCTTTGGGCCTGCAGTGTCTGAAAACATAGTTTTAAATCAATCAGTGCTCACTGAGGGCCTCCTGCAAGGTCCTGGCTTCTGGTACTTGCTGTCAGCGCAGAGGCTTCTTGTCGGCTAAAGCTGGAGGATACACCCCCATGTGACCTGGGAGCTGGACAAGGTCATCTGCAGGGACATCACGAAGATTAGGGCTCGGGGGACAGAAGGTAGATCAGGCAGATTTAGTTAAATCTTGGCTTTGTTACTTCCTGAGACTCGTCTTTTGGCAAGCCCCTCCCTATCCCACTGAGCCTGTTTTTCCTTCTATACAATTTGGATGTGGGTTCCTGCCTGACAGGGTGGCCGGAAGGCAAGGATGAGAGGAAGTATCCTCTGAGAACGTTGAATGGGAGTAGGACCCAGCCGTGTTTGACACCGATTAGATTCAGGAGCGAGCCTGCCATGATACCATTCTAATTTTAACAATCGAAAAGTGACTCAGGGTCTGAAGAGGGCCCGAGAGTGATTTCAAAGCTTACTCCAAGTTGGGTCTGTAGGTGGACGTAATAGGTGCAATCAGCTTTACATTTCTCTTAATGGCTTTCTTGATGAAGGGAAGCAGAGAGCAGCAGGGATCCGTGCTGGAATAACTGTGGGGAAACCTTGGCGGCCAAAAGCCAGGTTGGCAGGCCTGGTCCTGCGGTCTGAGGGCAGAAGGCTGGTGCTGACGTCCCCAAGGTTTTCTGTCAGGCTGATGGGCGGCGGGTCTGGCTACAGAGGTTTCCCTTTTTGACATGGGGTGAGCCATAGACTGCACTGGTCCTGGGGGGGCCTGTCTCTGTTTGAGTGTGGCCGGATATCAGGCAAGGATTAGCACCACCGCCTGCCCGCACATTCCCCAACAGGACAGGCTCTGGGTTTGGAGACAGAAAGGCTCCTGGGGGTGGCTGTTGTTTTGGAGTCTAGTGATTGAGCAGAGCATCTTGAGAGGATGGAGTTCTTAGGGCCCAGCTGGGATATAGAATGGCTTTCCTTTTGAGACCTGCCAGGTTCCAGCCCTTTTCCCATCTGCTGCAGATCACTTCTTCTCTGAGCAGTGACAGGCCATTCCTAAAACCCATTTGGATGGAAGAGATTGTGAACAGAGCCGTAGAGTGGTTTTCTCACAACCGCTGGTAAAGAAGTTGATGTATAAAGACTCAACTGGATTTTTACCAAAATGACTCCCTTCTGGGTGTTTAGAGAAAGAGAGTTGTAATGCCTTGCGGGGAACTGAAGGGAATGGAAGGGATGTGTTCAGAATATAGGTGTGGATCTTGGAAGGCTTGACCTCCGGGTCTTGCCGTTGGAGCTGGGCTCTCTGAGCCTCAGTTTCTTTATCTGTAAAGTGGGGAGGGTACCCTCTCCAGCTACCCTCCCAGGGTGATTTTTTGTTTAAATTGGATAATGGCACTGGAGAGCCCTTGAGAAAAGTCAAGATGGGACTATCTGGATTGTTAAGTATTTCTGTGAGAGAGCCTTACAGCGGTATTTGTCCAGATACGTAAAGAAGGAGCTCATGAGAGCTACAGAAAAAGCAGTATTGTGAAAATAATAGGAACTAAAGTAGGTCTCATTTAGGTTTTAGGAAGAAATAGGGCAGTGGATGTAAAGATTGAGCTATCTATTCTTGTTTTTAAGTCAGAATTGACTTTTTAGGGCAGTTGGATTCTTTCATCCTGAAGTCAGAATGTCAGCGGAGATAAAGGGCCCACCAGAACAAACAAGTAAATATATCCTGAAAAGATTTTCTTATGTGGTTTGGATTTGTATAAGAAGCCAGTTTAAAAGCTTTCAGATCTTTGAATGGTATAAATAATGATAACTGAGCTAATAGTGTTAGGAAGAGCATGATTGTGCCACAGATCCCTCCCATTCTGACTCCTTTGGAGAAAAGCCAGGTTAGGAGACATCTGCAATGCAGAATATTTTAGAGGATGACACTGGCCTCTGTGCTAGCTGCAACTGTTTGTTTTCTCCAGTCCAGCTCTTCTTCTCTGGAGCTGTACAAGATACTCCAGAAACTGCGGATTTGGGAATTCTGGTCATTGTCTGGGTCCTCTGGGAGCAGGCATGAAATTGCCCAAGTGAAACCATAGCATATCTCACCATCAGCACCACCAGCATCGTCAGAGTGAACACATTCCATGGGCTTAGCCTCTGTTCTTTACAGTAGTAAATCGTCTACTTTTCATCAAGGTCCTAGGAGATAAGCATTCTTATTGCTCCCGTTTTTCAGATGAGAAAACTGAGGCACAGAGAAGTTTAATAATCTGCCTAAATTTACATGGGTAGTAATTGACTAATTTAATCCCAGGCAGTGTGGTTCTAGGGCCCACATCCATAAACATTAAGCACCTCTGTCTTTGTTTCTGGCTTTCAAAGGGACCTCAAAAGATCAAGTGGTCCAGTTGTCTGCCTTCCCACACATAATCTTATCATTATCCCCATTTTACAGATGAGAAAGCTGAGGCCCGGTGTTATAGACTGAATGTTTGTGTCATCCCCCTGCCCCACCACCACAATTAATATGTTAAATCCTGACTGCCAGTGTGGTGGTATTTGGAGGTGGAGCCTTTGGGAGGTGATTAGGATTAGTGTCCTTTTTAAAAAGGAGACCTCAGAGAACTCACTTGCCTTTTCCATCATGTGAGGTTATAGCAAAAGATGGTCGTCTGTGAACCGGGAAGTGATTTCTCACCAGACACCGAATCTGCTGGTGGCTTGATCTTAGACTTCTCAGCCTCCAGAACTGTGAGAAATAAGTTTCTGTTGTTTATAAGCCACCCAGTCCATGGTATCTGTTCTAGCAGCTCGAATGGACTAAGACACCAAGAGAAGGGACCTGACTTGCTAAAGCCACACAGTGAGATTGCAAGCAAGCTGGACCCAGGTCTTCATTATAGGATTGACCTCCTCCAGAAGTTTCTGCTCTGCCTTTTGGGTGTCTTTCCTCTTTCTGAGAGAGTGAGAGCCACATCAACATGTGGCCCAGATTAAGCTCTTCCTTCTTATCCCTGGCATGCTTTCCACTCTCCTCGAACCAGCAGGTCCTCCTCTTGTTGCTGGGCTCACTCTGGCTGCCAGGAACCTTCCCCGGAGTGCCCCTCCCCACTGTCCACAGAGGCTGCACAAGGGTTACAGGTAGGTTGGCAGGAACCTTCACCAGCTGTGATTCCAAGGTGGGTGCTCAGAGCATGCTCAGAGGGTGGTCTGAACAATTAGGAAAAGAAGAGGGGATCACTCTGAGTTCTCCAACAGCATGGTGGGCTGCACTGACCTCACTTACTTTGTTGAGAAAGTTACAGACTCACGAGGTTAGGGGAGCTGGGAACCTAGCACATGTGAACTCCATGAAGGTATTTGACAAAATCTCTTGTAACTTTTCAACCAGGTAGAGAAGATGGTCCATTTAGAGGCATCTGTTAATTGTTTGAATCTCAAACCCAAAAGGTGTTAATCTGGGAGTAGTCTGGGATGGTTGTCTGCAGGACTCTGTTCTTTGCCTGGGCCTTTGAATTATAGCTGGTCTCCAACTTATGGTGGTTCGACTTATGGTTTTTTTACTTTATAATGTGCAAAAGCAATATGCATTCTGAGAAAGTGTACTTCAAATTTTGAATTTTGATCTTTCTGTGGGCTAGTGCCGTATAGTACTCTCTCATGATGCTGGGCAGTGGCCCTGAGCGGCATCTCCTGGTCAGCCACACAATCACAAGGGTGAAAACTGATATACTTAAAACCATCCTGTACCCAACCATTCTGTTTTTCACTTTCAGTACAGTATTCAATAAATTACTTGACATATTCAATACTTTATTAAGAAATAGGCTTTGTGTTAGATGACTTTGTCCAAATCTGTAGGATAACATAAGTGTTCTGAACATGTTTAAGGTAGGTTAGCCTAAGCTATCATGTTCAGTAGGTTACATGTATTAAATGCATTTTTGACTTAATATTTTCAATTTATGGTGGGTTTATCAGGACTTAACCCCATCGTAATTTGAGGAAGATCTATCTATCTATTTATCTACCTATCTATTTTCTATGTATCTGTCTTTAAAAGAAGATATATATTCTTTCTTTAATCAGTGACTTGAATAAGGTCATAGAAGTCATACTGGTCAAATTTTGCTGATGATTTCCAGCTAAGAGGATTAACAAATATTTCAGATGACAGAGCCAGAAAACAAATTTCCTCTTACATTCACACCATTGCTTCAGGATTCCAAGAGTTCTTTTTCAGGGTTCACTACCTCAGCTGGCTCTTGGGTTCTGAAAACCAGCTGCTTAAGGACAGGACGAAGTTGATGAGGCTTAAAGGGAGTAGATGTGAAAAGACACTGAGGCCCTAGTTGACCATGACTCATTTTGCTCTCTGGAGGGAGGGAGCAGCGGGGGTCTGCTGCTCAGCGCCTGTGCTGACGTAAATGCAGGCCACTGGTAGTCCCTGAGTCTGCTGAGAATGGGGCCTCTTTCAGGGCATGTGCTGGGAAAGGCAATGCCAGCAAGACCATTGAAGATGTCTACAGACTAGAGAAAAGCTCCTGTTGGTGACCTTGGCTTTGACCTTGGCTTCATCTCACATTACCTTCCCTCCTCTCTTCTCTCCCTCCCTTCTGCAGATGCTTATTAAGTAAGACCTCAGGGTGCCAGGCACTGCAGTGGGCAGTGGTGGGCAGTACCAGACAGGGTCCCTGATCTCATGGAGCTTATGAACCAGTGTCTTTCTACAACATGTATGTAGGTGGTGCCAGGGGTCTATGGGATAGTGCCATCAGACTGGCCCTGGGGGAAATCCAGGCGTCCTGAGGTAGGCAGCCATGTGGTCAGGAGCTGAGAGACACACAGGTGAGGCCAAACAGGGGAGCCTGGAGTGGAATGGCCTTCTGTTCTGCGGAATAGTTCATTCTGCCTTGGGCTAGGCAGTTGGGGAGGGGGTGGTGAGGCAGCAGCTGGCCTTGAGGAAAGCAGAGGATTGCATCCTTAGGGCAGGGAATTCAGGCAGAGGCCATCACACGGACAAAATACAGATCTCTATGGACAGAAGCTTTGGTCTGGGGTAAGGTTTATCTCTACCACAGATATTGTTTTTACTCTGTGTTTTTGAAAAATGTTATTGTAGAGTATAGCAAAAGGTATTTGGTTTTGATCTTTTGGGATAGGGACATTATCTTGGAATCACAGGCCCCTTTTCCAGGATGAGGACAAATGTACCGAGGAATAAATAGATATCATTGAGTAGCATGAGCAATTTCTGTTTGAGGACTTTAGTCAGTATCATGCCAGTGGAGTCCATCTCCACTGTTGGACCTTTCCCAGCTGGGAAGAGAAAGGCATACTTACAAGGTCATTTGCATCTTTTGAAAAGCCATCCTAATGACTGACTTTTGTACTTGGAGAGTTTGCATTAAGATTAAAAAAAAAAAAACCTTGTAGTGTCTTTATCTTATTATAAAAGTAATTTATGTTTATTGAAGACAATTCAGAAAATGCAAATTAAAAGAAGAAAATTAAAATCACTCATAACCCCACTATCTAATATAATCACTTTTGATATCCTGGTATATATTCCCATACTTTTTAAAAACAAAATTCAGATTATTTGCCGTTTGTTACCTGCTCTTATTTTCTTTAAAACTCTATATCATGAAGAACTTTCTGGGCCATTTCAGAACCTCTACTCCATATTTTTAAGTGGCTTACCAATATTCCACTAGGCCACATTTTGATAATATTCTCTTGTTGAAATGTGGGTTGTGTGCATTTTTTGTGTGATTCTTAACAACGCTGCAGCATACAGCCTTGAAACAAAGTGTGTGTGCTTCTCTATGATTAGTTCCTTAGACTCTAGCATTGCCTGAGCCAAAGGGTATGCAAAATTTAAATATGTTAAAACTTAGCTATCTCTGCCATTTCTGGAAAGCTTACTATGGACTAGAGTCAAGTGCTTTTATATGCATCATCTTGCTTAGTTTTTATAACATAAGTAGGCACTATTATTATTCTTCTTTTGAGATAAAACATCAGAGTCTTAGAGAGTTTTAGTAGCTTACCCAAGACCTCAGAGCTAAGACATAGAGAGAATCAGGCCCATTTACCTGCCTGCAGGACCCACAGTGGAATCCTGTACTACTTACTGCTAAGCTGTCTATCCTCAGACAGCAATGGGTGGGGTGGGCGAGGCCTTGTTCTGGAGCATGTAACTGGGAGATGTTACTAAATAAAAAACAAAAACAAAAGCTCTGCCAATTGGGCAGTTGATAAGCTTTTATTTTGCACTTCTTTGTTTATCAGAAAGGTTGAATATATTTCACTGTTTAATGAGCTCTGTTTTAGTGAATTGACTTGTCATATCTGTCGACTATTTTTATTAATATGCATAGCTCTTTCCTATTGATTTGTGAAACTGCTTTTTATGTATTACAGTTATTTACCCACCCCCACCCCCAATGTGTGTAGTAAATATTTTTCCAGTTTTTTCTCTTGCCTTTTAATTTTATGTTATTTTTCAACATGGGTTTTTAAAAAATATCTCATATATCTAGACTGATATCTTTATGGTTTCTGCTTTTGATGTTGTGCTTAGAACATCCTGCAAATAATCCATGGTTTTATAAATAGCCCATTTAGATTTTCTTTTGGTTACACTAATGATTTAATTTTTTTAATATTTAACTCTTTAGTACATTTAGTATTTATTTTTTAATAAAGTGAACCTCTAATGATATATATTTTTCCAAACGGTTAATCCAATGTTCCAATACCATTTGTTGAATAATTTATTTCTCCACTTACTTGAAATGACACCTTATATATAGTTGGTCTGTTTCTGAATTTCTAGGTTTCTAGGTTTTATAGGTATGTCTAGGTCAGTGCACTACTATTTAAATCACCTTAGCGTTATATTACACTTTAATATCTGATAAGGTGAGTCCTCTCCATAATAGTACTTCTCTTTTCAAGGATTTTCTTAACTATCCTCACCCATTTATCCTCATGCTAGAAGCTTAGAATTATTTTGTTGCGTTCTAAAAATAATAATCATAAAGTTGATATTTTGGTTGGAACTTGGCAAACTCAGAGATTGATTTGGGGAGAATTGAAATCTTTGCATTATTGGGTCATCATGTTCAAGGAACAAGGTACATCTTTTCTTTCATTTTTACCCCTTTTATATCCCTCTTGAAGATTTGGTAGTTATTAATTCATCCCACAAATATTTCTTGAGCAGTTCTAGACATTGTAGCCCTTTTCATATGAACCTTACTCGTTTGACTAAGTTAATTACTCAGTGTTTTATATCTTTGTTACTATTGTGAGCGATATCTTTTTATTTTATAGCGGCTCCCCTTCGTCACTGTATTTTCTAATTATTGCTGGTGTGTAGAAAGCTTTGATTTGTGAATATTTCATAAACAGCCACCTAATTGAGCATTCTCACTGGTCTGAATAGTTTCCCATGGGTCTTCCAGGTAGTCAGTCATCCTTTTTTGCAAGTGACAATACTTATACCTCTTCCTTTTCAATTTTTACCTGGCTTCTTTGTCCATGGATTGAATTATCGTCAACTGTGAGAGCAGAACTGGGTAGATGCTGTGAGCACAGGCATTCTTGTTTGATGGTGTGACTCCTGTTCACTGTTGCTGGGCGTGCTGGCTGTTGTTTGTGACAGGCTTTGGTGTGTCCTGGAGGTACCTTCTTTCTCATTTACTAAGAGGGGTTGGTTTTATTGTTTTAAATCAGAAATGAGTAAATTTTATTAAATGCTTTTTCAACATCTCCTGTATGAACTGTTTGCATTTCAAAAAGTTATTTTAGCAGGCCCAGTGGGAGACTTCATATCTGCAGCTAGACTTGTAAACACTTTTGTGAGTGGGGTGTGTCCTCAGAATCATCTAAAGTCATTCATCCCCAGGTGTATTGAGACCCTATGGAGAAACAACGAGCTAAACCATCCAATCCCCCGCTCTCCCCCCGCAGTAGGTACTCAGACAATGTGTGTGAGAGTCAGTGGATGCACATTCTGTCACTGGCATGAATTCTAGAAGGATGTTAAAGAGAAGCTCTCTCAAAATTTAGAGGTGGGAAGGCTGGGGAGCCTCACCTTCCCTTGTGCACTAATTAGGAGGCCATCAATGTAAGGAGGCATTTCATCCAGTTTTCCAGATGAGGGTAGTATCATGTTTGCCTCATCGAGGAACTGAATTACAATGCCATAGACTTAAATTGCAGGCCATAAAGTGTTTGTCAAATACTAAATGTAGCCTCCCTGAGGTCTGGTATTACCAACCTCATGATTATGTCAGTTGTCGGGATGGCAGGCAGCCTTCCCAGCAAAGCACCTTGCAGTAAAGGTGCGGCTGTAATGGGGCAAATTTTGTCTGGGGAATTAGACCTGCTTTCTAAATAAATGAGGGATTCAGGTGCCAGGTGAGGAGCTGAACTGTGGTTGGAAGTGCCCCCAGGATGGTGCCAGCTGATTTGGCCGAAAACAAGTTGTTCTAAAACAATTTGGTTGAAAACAGTATGATCAAGGTGAAAATTAGTTCCAAAATGATGAGTTGGCAACAAATGAATCATTCCCTCTTTGCTGGATTTTCACATATGGGTAGTTTTGGTGCACTATTCATTTATTCAACAAATATTAACCATCTACTGTGTGCCAGGTACTGTTGTCAGCAGTGGGGTTTCAGCAGTGGACACAACAAAGACCCTGTCCACAGAGAGCTTGCATGCTGATGAAGGAGACAGAGAAATGATGCATAAATTAGCATACATCTTAGCTAGCGGGCCATAAACCATGTCAGGTGGTGATAGAGCTAGGAAAGACAAATAAAGCACAGTAAGGGGATGAGTGATGAAGATTTAGAGGCTGGATGAGTTCTATTTGAAATTGGTATCTAGAGAAGGCCTCTATGAGGTAACATTTGAGCAGAGATTGAATAGAGGGAGACAGACAGCCTGTGGTGTCATGTGATGTCCAGGCCAGTGGAAGAGCAGAGGCAGGGGCCCTGAGGCAGTTTCCTTGGGGAATTCAAGACCAGCAAAGAAGCCCTTGGGGCTGGAGCAGAGTGATGAAGTGCTACAGCATCAAGCTGGTGAGGGGGAAGGGCTAGATCCCATAGGACTTGATAGCCATGGGATGTTCGAGGATTTTGCACAGAGAAATGATGTGATTTGACTCGTGTTTTAGGGCCATTTTCCAAACTCTGTCTTTAGGCATTTTGGGTTCATTTCTGAAATTTTTTTGGCAGAGCAGGCATAATTGGCTGAAAATGAAAGAGATACAGAAAAAGTAGCTAACCACCGCCACAAAAACCAGAAAAAAATTCTGAAAAATTGGCACCAATGCTTGAATACCTATAAGATGTTGTAAACCTGTCTCAGATGCCCTCAGGTTATTAATATGGGAAAAGTCAAGGAGTAGGACTCTTCTTTTTTGAACAGATTATTGTCTGGATCAAGCCTTCATCTGTCTGGTCAGTGTGGAGTTTGCCAGACCCCTTCGTTTGGTCAGGAGCTTGGGTCTGGAGGCATACAAGTGGCTCAGACTCATCTTCATGAGCTGAAAATAACCACCACAGATGGCAGGACTTGGGCAATGAATGGTAGTACAGCTGGGCTTAAAGTAGTGCAAAGAGCCCTCTTGGCCATGTGAAATGATTGTTTCATCTTTAGTGCTACCCTTATTGTTTTATTAGGCCTGTAAGGCAGGAGAGGTTGGACTGAGGGCTTATGTTGAGTGAATGACCATCTGAGGTCCTGGATCCACCATAGAGGCCTCCTGTGCTCCTGAGCACCTTGGCCACCTCCGTACCATGGCATCTTCTTGTAATAGTGTAAAGATCTGTTTCTGTTTTTGTTTGTCCAGATAAATTGGGACCTTCTTTAGGCACTGTGTTTGGGTGATAGGTAAGCTGCTGTAACAAAGAGACCCCAAAATATAGTGCCTTAAATCAGTTAAAATTTTATTTCCACATCAGTTTACAATCTGACTGGTCCAGGCTGGTAGGGTATCTCTGCTCTACAAATAATTCAGGGATCCAAGTTCCTTAACTCCTGCTGTCCCACCATGCCGATAGGATTTGTCCTCATTGGTGTGATTGGAACAGGGTCACTGCCACATCTGTGTTCCACTGGGGGCAGGGGGAAGAGAAAGAGCAGAAATCCAGAGCAAGCAGCCCGTCTTAAAGCTGAAGACGGTCCAGAAGTTGTACATATCACTTCTGTTCAATCTCTTAGAAATTAGTCACATAGTAATGCCCAGCTGCAAGGAAGGATGGTTACATTTGATCTCTAGCTTGATGGTAAATGCGGAGCTTAAATTTAATGATGTGGTATATTAGTTTCCTATGTCTGCTATAACACATTACCACAAACTTAGCGGCTTGGAACAACACAAATTTATTCTCTTACAGTTCTGGAGGTTAGGAATACAAAGTGAGTCTTGCTAAAGTCAGGGTGTTGGCAGGGCTGGTTCCTTTGGAGACTCTGACAGAAGAATCCATTTCCTTGCCTTTTTCAGCTTCTAGAGGCTGCCTGCATTTCTTGGCTCATGGCCCTTTCCTTCCTTGCATCAGTCAAACTTCTTGAGTCTATTGTCACATCTCCAGTTACTCATTCTAGTCTCCTGCTTCCATCTTTAAGGACCTCTGTGATTACATCAGGGCGATCCAGGATAATCTCTCCATCTCAAGATTCTTACTTAATCACATCTGCAGAGTCTTTTCTGTCATGTAAGGCAACATGGTCACAAGTGTCTGGGATTAGGACCTGGATATCTTTTGCCGGGGGAGGGTATTATTCTGTCTACCACCGGTGGGAAGTGGTTTTACTACTAAAAGAAGGAAAGGGAGAAAGGATATCAGGGGACAGGTGCTTACTGCCTGACACACAGTAGATGCTCAGTTAGTGCTGAATGAAGGAAGATGTGGTTGGGTATTGAGTGCCATTCCTCCATACCACCCTGAAATTCACTGGTTTAACCAGTACCTCTTTATAGAAAAGCAAAGGGTGACAGGTGTCCTGTGCTGATCCTTAAGGATATACTCTAAGTTTGGACAGGAGAAGTTAGGAGGAAGCCCATGGGGCAGATCAGTTGCCCATACCTGTTATTGCCAAGTTCTGTACCCTTGATGGACTCCATCACTTGTCCCCACCTTCAGAATGATGGACATTTGGACCGAGTGCCTTACATAGACACATAACTCTACAGAGCCAAAACTGAGCCCACCACCTGGGCCCACCAGTGTGGCTCCTTCTCGTGGTTTCCCTGTACTGTCCTCCTCCTGGTCATACAGGTTGAGGGCCTTGGCTTCCTCTCTGGCCACTCCCTTTCCTTGACCACCCCCCTCCTCATCAGCCTCCGCATTTTCAGATCTCATGGTATTCACTCCTAGCCTGTCTTTGTAGCGTTGCTGCTCATAGAACTGGCCCAGGTCCTCATCCCTGCGGTTGGCACACTCGCCACACTTCTCCTGGGCCCTTGTTCATCTAGTCCTTCCTCCGTCAGGCCTCTCTGCCCATGGAGGCTCCTGCTTTGGTCCCACTGACCAGAGAACCTTGCCCTCCCGCTGTGCTCAGAAATCTCCACTGGGATCCCAGTTCCTATCAGGTGAAAACTCATCTGCTCTCAATCCCCATGTGCTTGACCAAGGTGGGAACATGAAAAGGGCCCTGGAGTCAGAGCCTCCAGCTCAGGGTCTCATCCTCGGCCATGGACCTGCTGTGAGGCCGGGATAAGATGTGTCTCTCCTCTGAACCTCAGTTTCCTTCTTCACAAGATGGGAGTCTGGCCAGCTGAACTCTCCTTCTAAGATGTGGTGATTCCTTTCCAACCTGGTGACCAGGACTCCTGCCAGCCAGAGCCTAGGGAGCCAGAAAGACAAGAGGGTCTGGAGGGAGCTGAGGCCGGCTTCACCACTGCCCCCTGCAGAACATGCCCACAGGTGGCTCCTGGTTGCCTCCCTGGCCTGGGAACCC